>NC_086017.1:10000000-11485000 GCF_029281585.2 Gorilla gorilla gorilla
TCCTGGGAGGGATTGTAGTTATGATGCCTGGGAAAGCGGAGATACACTCAAATGTCAGTCTGGCAGCTGAAACTCATGTAACCTGGATGCCTGGATCTTTGGAGGAAGTATCCTTCTTCTTTGTTATAGTTGTATCAGAACAAGGACGATGAAGGAATAGACCAGAATGCACTGGTTGCATCCTAATGTGAGGAATTTTTATTTCCAGGGACTAAGAGATGTATTTCCCAGAGTAATAGAATGTAAGTGGATAAAAGGAATGTGGGGATTTTGATGATCTGTTGCTGTTAGAGTTGTTGGAAGTTCGGTTTTTTATTGCATTGAAAATCTTGCTAAAAACTGTAAAGTGACAGAATATTAGCTTATTATGGGATGCCTTACATATTGGTTATGTTCAAAAGAAATAACACATCTCATGTGCAAAAGGTTCAGGGGGAACATAAATACTGACCTTTTCCAAGACTGATACTGGATGCTGCATTTCCATCCATTCAGAAGATTGCCTCTGAAGATTTCTATTTAAAAAAAATCATAATGTCTTGCATTATTTGAGTGCTTTATGCTTTTTAGAAAATTTTTCCATGTCATCTCATCTGACTTTTACAATAATGTAGTGAACAAAAAGAAACAGGTTGTTAGCCCATTTTATAGATGAAAAAAACTAATGCAAGGTCAAGTAGTCAGCTTTACCTCTATTCCACCACACCGCCTGCAGCAGTGAAAATTAGAATTAAATCATCTGGGATATCCTAATTTGTAACCCAGTTCATAGCCCCCTCTATTGCTTTCAGGTTTTCTTTTTCCTTTTTCTTTCTTTCTTTCCTTCTTTTTTTTTTTTTGGAGATAGTGTCTGGCTCTGTTGCCCAGGCTGGAGCGCTGGAGTACAGTGGTACGGTCATCGCTCACTGCAACCTCGAACTCCTGGGCTCAAGTTATTCTCTCACCTCAGCCTCCCAAAGTGCTGGGACTACAGATGGGCACCATCATGTCTGGCTAATTTTTAAATTTTTTTTTGTGAAGGTGAGGTTTCACTATGTTGTCCAGGCTGGTTTCAAACTCCTGGCCTTAGGCGATTCTCCCACCTGCCCCTCTCAAAGTACTGGGATTACAGGCCTGAGCCACCTTACACAGCCCAGATTTCCTTTTTGGAAGAAAAGAGCAACATTGTATAACTGATAGTGAATTGTTTTTTAAGGAAATCTAGAGTCACTGTATAAACTGAGAGCTGTCTAGGGGAAAAATTGAAAATGTTACCAGTTATATTTTGAGAGTTGAACGTAGTCCTGGCCAAAGATAGGGAGATAGACTTTTCCAAAGCATCCTGAATTCTATAATACATGTTCTTATGTTTGTGTGTGTGTGTGTGTGTGTGTGTGTGTGTGTGTTTGTGTGTGTGCGCGTGCGTGCGCACGTGTATGTGTGGGTCCTGTGGGGCATTGTGACCAGTCATTATAAAAAGCTTTTATTGATCACCACTTTGTGCTAGAAGCAGGACTGAAACTGAGCCAGGCAGATACTTAAATAGCCACCATTGATCATTTATCAAGTGTTTATTAAGTGTTTTGCAACTCCACATCAGTGATTTGAGGAAAGTACTATTATAACACCCATTGTAAGCTGGGCGATGCAGACACAGAAGGGTCCTTGTCCAGTGTCACACAATATGTCTTGCAGTACCAGAGTCAGAATTCAAACTCAGAAGTATCTGATTTCCAGCCCCAGCAGTGCCCCCTTGATTAGCAGGATTCTCCAGCTGTGGTCTTCACTATGGACTAACACTCTTTCCTGTCATCCATCCAAACTTACCTGTTCTGTGTTCCATTATCCATTTGTGGAAAAGTAGACATAAAGGAATCCTACTGAGGTATTAGATGATAATGCATACCTATTCCAGGAATGGTGGCATTAAATATGAGGTTTTCAAACCTGCCAGGCGTAGTGGTGCAAGCCTGTAATCCCAGCACTTTGGGAGGCTGAGACGGGTGGATCACTTGAGGTCAGGAGTTTGAGGCCAGCCTGGCCAACATGGTGAAACTTCGTCTCTACCAAAAATACAAAAATTAGCTGGGCATGATGGCATGCCTGTAATCCCAGCTACTCAGGAGGCTGAGGCAGGAGAATCACCTGAACCCAGGAGGCGGAGGGTGCAGTGAGCCTAGATTGCACCACTGCACTCCAGCCTGGGTGACAGAGGGAGACTGTCTTAAAAAAAAATCTTAATGCAACTTTGGGGGGCTGAGGCTGGAGGATCACTTGAGGCCAGGAGTTCAAGACCAGCAACATAGCAAGACTCCATGTCTACAAAAAATATATAAATAAATAAAAATAAAAATTAGCCAGGTGTGGTAGGGCATGCCTGTAGTCCCAGCTACTTGGGAGGCTGAGGTGGGAGGATCATTTGAGCCCAGGAGTTGGAGGTTACAGGGAGGAGACATTTGTGTTCTCTCCAAAATCAAGTCATATAAGCATCTGATGCTCTGACTCTTCCTGTACCAGACCCTGGGCATCATTATATGTACAAATGAAACTTCACCCTCATTATCATTGTTTATTTCTTGGCAGAAATGTTTCTGATACTCTATGATATGAATACGCACGGATTTCCCTCACTTCTGGGCATTATATGTAACCAATTGCATTTCACGGTTGGAATTTCCACAAAGGTGTGAGTATCTGCTATTCCAGATTAAAATAGAAATCGTTGGCAATGGCAGATGCCATATCTCAGCACTGCTGTTCTTGAAAACGGCCTGAAAATGACACCGATCATAATGATGGCGCTGTCTTTATTAGCAGCCGTCAATAAAGATAAGGCTTTAGAAGAAAAAAAGGCAACTCTATTTCAGGCACAGCCAATATATTTGGGAGTTTTAAGAGATTTTTGAGTTTTTTGTTTGGGATATTTACCAGCAAATGTTCATGTATTTTTAAAATATGCATAATATAAATAGCATTCTCAGATGCTGAGTGGCTCCAAAAGGCTCCTTTTTGTGTACTAGAAAGTGGCAAGAATAAGTTTGTTTCCTGCTTTGGCTAGACAGGAGATCCCACTTCCTCGGATTATACACAATGGCTTTTCTATAAAGCTTTTGTTTGACCCATACCTGCTTCTCTGGAATACACAGCTTGGCTTCTCAAGAAGTAAGTTTATTTCTGTGTTGTAAATTCAAGGATTTTTCTAACTTGTTCTGTAAAATGCATCTGATGACATAGTGGAGAATTCATGCATTTGATTAAAATTTAAAGATGTAAAGAATGCTTAAGGCATTATACAATGGCAAAAAACTGAAAACACTGCCCACAAGGGTAAACATATAGGCAATAACGATTTTAACATCTATCACCTATATCTGCATGAATGATAGGCTATATTGGGTTGTTTGTTATTGTTCACTAATTTGAGACATATACTGTTTTCCATAAAGAAGATCTGAGTGAATGGATAAAGATAGCCAAAACAAGCCTGTTTAAATTTGACCTTGACCCCATTTTCTTCGTGACCTCTAGCAATTCTCAGAGGAGCAAATTTCAAAGGGTTTCAACAGTCTGCTCTTCCCATGCATACAAGATTCTGCTTGTAATTGATTTGGGCTGAATAGATTTTGAACACAATTTATTTGCTTGAAATAACATTAAAGGACCAAGCATTGAGCAATTCAGGTGCAACTCATGCACACTTCTGAGTCAAGTTCAAATAAATTGGATTTGACCTTAACCACTGTCCCCTCAAAAAAAGAGCTGGCAGTCATCAGAATGAATGCCATCCAATCAAGTATAAAAACTGGTATGAGTGGTTTGGATCAGAAATTGATCTCCATACACAAGACCTTCTTTTGAAAACTTGTTATGAGCTTCTGTTTTCCTGTTTCACCAGCTGTAAACTGAGGAAAGAAACATTGACTGCTGCCTCCCAGTGGCAGTTGGAGGATTAATGAGCTAATATTTATAAAGTGCTTTGAAGATAAAGGTGCCAGCTATTATTATTACTAATAAACCATTTTCTCTGCAGTGTAATTTTGGACAGCAGCCATTAAAAACCCATTGCTGTATTTAACAGTAAAACAATCTGCCACAGCCTAGTATTTACTGCCTCAATTAAGCATGCATTCCACTTCCTTTGCCCCTCCAAATTCAGAACTGGTGAGGAGAGACAGAAAGGTGTGTGTCATCATTTCCCAAGTTCATTGAAATATTAGGTTTGGGTTGTTTGATTGTCTCGGCAGAAAGCTAGACTATATCCTCAGTGGGAGACTAGTTGGGCTACACTTTTGTTTCTGTGCCTTATGAAGGGAGTGGAAGGCTTGGTTCTAGGCCTTTATTCAACCAGATTTACATTGCGGTTTATTATCTTTGAAGATTGCATTCCAGTATCCGTTTTGGTTATTTGAATATGGTACCATTAATGAAACTGGTTCATTTGGGTGGTTTTATGTGTGTACCTGCGTGAGGGTGGGGTTCACAACTAACTCCTAAAACCGAAGTGGAAAATGGAGGTAATTCTGCAGCTATCCCATGTCCAAAAGTATTAAAAAATAAAACTGGAGACCTTGAATTATACAGGATAGTTTCTTAGTTAGTAATTACTGTTATCATTATATGATATTAAATCCTTTCAATCTGATTTATTTTGATCTATATAGATGTCCTAAAATATCAGATGGTACAGGGTAGTGTAAATATTTCTCACGTATTGCCAAAACAATGCTTATTTTCCTCTGATGCTATTTCAGTACTGCAAATAAAAGTAAAAAAAATATAAAGTTAATAAATGACTATAATGAGATGTCTCAGCTTTCAACAGCTACTTCAGGTATTCAAATGCTAGGCCAATATCTAAAAGTTGGACAAAAGAAGCCTCAAAGCAACCTAGATCTCTTTCTTGGCAAAAATTCACTAAAATGTAAACACTTGATTATGGAAAGATCTTCCTAATTCAGTGACTATTTGCTCTTAATTTAGAACCATTCTAATATGCATAATTATATTATTTCAGCAGATGACAAAGTATAAACTGCAAGTTGGAGCAGATGAGGGAAATTTTGCAAATTCATTCTAAGACAAAAGAAGTTACATTTAATATTTCTTCAGCAAGAGAGAGGGATAGAAAGACTAGAAAAAGACAACTCAGAAATGACTATATGGGTGATCTTGAGTCATTAAGAAATTATTTTAAAATAAAAAATAAATTGACATACCACCTATAGGAGTTCAGATCATTTATCTGAAAATCTTATGGAACCAATCCTTCCTAGTGGTCTAGTTGTTCAATAATGTTAAATACAAATTCTTAACAGAACCCTAATCTTTTTTTTATCATTATTATACTTCAAGTTTTAGGGTACATGTGCACAACGTGCAGGTTTGTTACATATGTATACATGTGCCATGTTGGTGTGCTGCACTCATTAACTCGTCGTTTAGCATTAGGTACATCTCCTAATGTTAGCTCCCCTCCGCTGCCACCCCACGACAGGCCCCGTGTGTGATGTTCCCCACCCTGTGTCCAAGTGTTCTCATTGAACAGAACCCAAATCTTTTAAATGGTTTCTTTTACAAACAATGCACTAATAATGATCCAAGGTAGGTGCCGTTATTTACAGATAGGATTTTGTATTGCCCATTCCAAGTTTGCCACAGAGTATACTTTTTATTACTATCACTTAGGGAGACTGTTTTGTAAATACCATCACCATTCCATTGACTTTTGAAGTTGAGCTCATGCTATTTTCATCATTTGTTTTGTTTAATAGTGTATGGGGAATTCACCATATGGCTTAAAACTGTTTAAGACCTCAATAGATATGTGTTTTGCATTATGAGATTCTTGGGGTATCTGTAGGGATATACATAAGCTGTTTGTTATTGGGAAGAAAAGTACCTGAAAGCTTGTGTGTAGCTAAGAGGAGAAATGATGAAAAATATTCTGAATGTAGCAAAGTAACAATTTGTGTAAAATGTGAAGGCACATTTTTCCACTTACCTATCACTGAATGACAAACTAACTCATACCTTTAAACAGTAACTTCAAACAACAGACATTTTATGAAATCTCATGAATTGTAGGTGAGGAATTTAGGCAGGGCTCCGCTGGGTGGTTTCTTCTGCCCCATTTGGTGACAACTGAGGTCATATGGTGGTGTCTCAGAGAGTGGCTGGGGTGGGCTGGTGGCCCCAGGATGGCTTCTCTCACATGACCGATGCACTGGCAAGGAGGGCTGAGCTCAGCTGGGCCCCTCTTTCTGTCCAAGTAGTCACAGGGCCTCTCTCCTGGTCCTTCCAGAAATGTCACTGGACTTTTCACACAGTGATTCAGGGCTTTAAAAATCTAACTTGGAAACTTAAAGGCTAGTCCTCAGACCGTTCAGATTCAAAGGAAACTCACACTCAACTTCTAGCAGACAAGGTAGCAAGAAATACTAATTAAGAAAGACATGCTAATTAACAGAATTATTAAACCCATTGTGATACACCATTCACTCACCATGTGACTGCTTACAAAGAGGGAAAAATATGGAGCCCTCTGTTCCAAGGGAACACTCCTTTCCCTCCCGACACTTCCTAGAGAAATATGGAGCCCTCTGTTCCAAGGGAACACTCCTTTCCCCTCCCGACACTTCCTAGAGATCTTAGGCCCACATGACTGTGAGAAAGAAGAGTGATGTGAGAGTGAACTTTGGCAAGGCTGAAGTGCCCTGGCTTTGTCTGGAGCGAGAATAAAAGCGAGAGGAAGGAGGCGTCCAGTTGGCTGAGAATACTGTTGGCTAAGATTCTTTAGCAGGGCGGGCTTTTCGGATGCTTTTCTCCTCTGATCTATTTAGGTTTATCCTTACTCTTTTCCATTTATCTGGGAAGTGACTTGGGTTTAAGAGAACCAGGAGTATCTTAGCAGAGTCAAAAGGGCCACGGTGAACCCCAAATGTCAGGAAACAAGGAACTGACTAGATTACTCAAGGCTTCACTCTTGAGGAGGGAGAGAAAAGAGCTCCTGTATTTCCTTCCATTTATTGATTACAGCCACAAATGGAAAAGGAAGCAGGCTTTCTGCCCTGAAATAATGATGATACATCAGGCTGCAGAGCTCCTATACCTATAACTCTCAAAAGCAAATGGAAAGGAGACTAGCGTGTGGCTAGTACCATTATTCTCACATCTTCCTGCAGTGTTATGAGAGCACAGAGTAGGATGCAGGGTGAGGATAGACAGCAGTAGAGCTTTCTTGAGCTACTTATTCCTCTCCAAATTCTCTCTGAAAGTGGATGAAAAACTGCTGCCATGTCTGGTGTGGGTTCAATTTGTGCTCTCATTGCTTCTACTTCTCTGTTTCTCCAGATCCTACCATCACGTTCTTCCTTCTGTGGCTTAGCCATTTTTCTCTCCGCGCTTAGGAACCATACATACTATCATTCTTCTACCTCTGAAGCATTATCCCATCCTTCTGACAAACGTGAGTAGATGTTTTCCCCTCACAGTCTTGCCAAAAAGCACTTATAAAGTATTGCACCGTAGTTTTCATATTTCAAAAACACTTCAACAGGCAAAATGCGATATACACAACCCCAAAATGCTGTGCTATGATGAATTTAGTTCTATATTGGTAATACTATAAATTGCTTTTGAATGAAAGATACAATGTCTATATATTATTTAATTTGATACTTGCAGTAACTAGCTATTTAAGCAAGACAGGTATCAGTCCTGTTTAGCGAAGTTCAGTGGAACCAATGGAACAAACGTGTGGGAGTGGAACTGGAACTCGGATGTCTGATTTTGTCTTAAGTTATTTTAATGACAAGTCATTTAGCCACCGATAAAAAGTTACTTATTCAGAAAATTCAATCTTCTGGACAAGTTTTATTTTTACATGACATAACCTAAAATGTTATATATGTTAAATTCTGCCGTTTTAGATTTCAGGAAAACAAATGCAGAGTGGTAGAGGCTGGTGGTGAGAATGAGCTGAGAAGGGTGGTAATAAACTGAGGTTTCTACAATGAGTTTGCATTAAAAAAAACTTGTTGGGGGTTCTGGAACCCAAACAATTCTCAGATGTTTCCATAGTCTATTTTTATATAGCATAATACATTTTTATTATGATCAGGCAATAAAGCAAGACTGTTCACCAGTCTTGCTTTAGCCGTTTACCATTTCCTGTACTCTATGTATGTCCTTTGTCTGCTTTTACACTACCATAAAGCCTGCTTCAACTTTCCCCTCAATACACTGAGATTTATTTCTTCACTAACCATTCTGGAAAATTCCTTGTTCAGCCTTCTAATCACTAGACCCCTGCAACCTTTCCTTCACTGGATTTCTGCCTCGAACAGTCACTCTTCTCCACTAAGATCTACAGTCACCGCTAAAATCCCCTTTCTTGCTTGTCACTTTGACCATGATGTCACTTACTTCCTAAAAATTTCCCCTGGCTCCCTACTGCTTTGCAGGCCAAGTAACTGTCACACTTCGTTTCCACTTTCAGCTGGAGTCAGCCTTCATTATTCCCCTCTCCGTCCCTGTATCCTTAGAGACCCTCTCCTTTGACTCAACAGCTCACTGCTCTTGTCTTCTCAAAGCTCCTGTCTTTTCACACACAGTTCCTGCTGTCTTTTCTTCTTAAAACAACCAGCCATTTGACAGTCTCCAATTCTCTGAGAAGACATTCCCCTAAACTCACCATCTTCAATACTTGTGTAATATCTTTGTGCCAAATTCTAATTCACTTAAGATTTTAACTGGCTTACTAACAAAATACACTAACTTAAAATGAAGGTTTTATTTATTACCTTAAATGAAACACCAGTGTCAACGGCAAACAATGAAAAGTAAGAGCAAACGTTACTATGATGAAAGCAACTTGAAGTGATTGCATTTTAGGTAGATATTTGTGCCTGCCCCAGACTCTGGGCTTGAACCCTGCTCTCTCTTATAAAATAGGGAGATTAGAAAAGTTAAATTGTTATTAATGTTCTATTAACACCTACTTGAGACTTTCAACTTTTTATAGTAAGAAGAATTGAAAAATAATTCACAGGGAATGTGATTCCCATGATGCGTTCACCTATGTCCTGCTCAGAACACATCTAGGATCATTTCAGCGCTGATAGACTGTTCAAGGAGATGCAGTCTAACTCAAGGAGGGTATAACCACCCCTAAGAAAAATTCATCATGCTCCTCCTCTTTCCTTCTCCAGTTTTGTTCCCACATATGAACATTAAATGAAAATTTATGAAGTTCCTGCTGAGTGAAAATCACTGCTGGATAGATGAATTCCAAGATGAAATAGATACAGTTTCTGGCCTGAAGTTGCTTACTGTTACCACTGAATATACGCCCATAAAATATTAAAATAGACCTAAATGCCTTTTCTGAGGTCTGGAACTCTCAAAGTGTTGTGAGCCTCCAATCTAATTAAAGAACTCACTCAAGTATAATGCAAAATAGAGGATGAAAAATGCCATAGGAATGTATAGATAATGTTTTATGGGAGATTAGAATAGAGAAAGACTATTTCCAGCTTGTGCACTGTTAAAAGTTATTAGGAAAGAGGTAGAATTTGGAAAGCAAAGAAGAAATTGCATTGCAAAGAAGACATTCAATTGCAATGATTATTTCTCTGAAGCAAAATAAGTGTTCAAGCCCAATTTAATGAGCAATTAATTTTTAGCAATATTTTCCACATGTTCATAATCTAGTACCATTTGAAAAAACTTTCTGATGTGAAAAAAATGTGATTTAAATACCTGTCTCAAGTTCTGAAAGACTTCCTCACATAAAACAAGAGCCCTCCCTAATTTGAGTCAGGTTAGAGAAAGCCAAACATAGGTGGAATATGGATACCTTTACTACAACTACATTTGGGGAGTCAACCTAATGCTTGCTTAATCGCTTCACAGAAAGATTGAGGAAGGCAGTGATATCCAGCATCATCATAGGGCTCTTTGGTGCCAATAATCTATTGAGGTGCTTTTCGATTATGAGATGACCAAGAAATTAGCTGATCCCAGCAGAAAAACAGAGCTCCTTCCTTACTTTTCAGCTGGGTTAGTTTCTTCTCTATGTTTCAGAGTACTGCTAATTCCATCCACTGATCCCTTCTAGGGCCTGGTTTTCAGTCCTAGGCACTCAGGTAAGGCTATTCTCTAGACATAATATGCATGTGAAACAAAAAAAGAGAAAAGTAATAATGACTTCAAATATTAGGATCTGATTATGAAATATCAGATCTTTTAACTCTTGTATTCATGTAACCTTCCTACATTTTTCAAGTGAAAATATTTCCTACATTTTTTAAGAGACATCAGTGTTACGTGCTACGTTATCAATATTATTTTCTTATTGGCCACGGAAATGCTTAAATAATTGACTTGACTTGTTAAATCTATTTTGCACATTGCATTTTAATTACATTTATAATTTTAAGAAACTTCACTTTTTAGAAAGATATAGACATGAATACCCTTGGTATTAATTAGTAGTAGATGTCCTTACTTCTGATAGCCCTTACGTAATGTATCCCTCTCTATGAGTGCTGTAGATTTTTCACTTATATCTACAAATACAGAAGATATAACTTATTAAAAGTTCAATAGGAATAAGTCCTCATGTTATGAGAGAGTATAAAGCAATAGTTAGAGTGATGTGAAATATTATAACTCTGTCTTCTGGAATTATTCCTTGAAAAGATTAATTATGTATGCCTAATGAGATAACAGTGACAAGGCATAATTTAGAGACTATAAAGCTGAGAATTTAAATGCCTAGCATGTGCGCACGCACACACACACACACACACACACACACAAATCTTCATCACATCAATTGTGTTGAATCCATTCTCTTAGGCTATACATTCTCATGCTAGCAAAATGAAAACCTGAAAGTAATATGCTGACGAGATACTATGTTGAAGAGATTCCCATGTTGATTGCAGCATTATTTACAATAGCCAAGATATAGAATCAACCTAAGTGTCCATCAACAGATGAATAAAGAAAATATGGTGTATATATACACAATTGAATAGTACTCAGCCATAATAAGAACGAAATCCTGTCATTGTGGTAACATGGATGAATCTAGAGGACAATATGCTAAGTGAAATAAGCAAGGCACAGGAAGACTAATATCCCACGTTCTCACTCATTTGTGGAGTCTGAAAAAGCT
Organism: Gorilla gorilla gorilla; assembly: GCF_029281585.2. Classification (NCBI taxonomy): domain Eukaryota; kingdom Metazoa; phylum Chordata; class Mammalia; order Primates; family Hominidae; genus Gorilla; species Gorilla gorilla. Next base: position 10,011,162 of record NC_086017.1, read on the forward strand.
GATGTCACAAAAGTACAGAGTTATTAGTGACTCCGGAATGTATCAAGGAGGGGAGGATAGGAAGAGATTGGTCAATGACATAAAATTACAGTTAGACAGGAGAAATAAGTTCTGGTGTTCTATAGCATAGTTGGGTGACTATAGTAAACAGTATTATAGTTTGTATCTCCAAATAACTAGAATAGAGGATCCTGAGTTCTCACCACAAAGAAATAATGTTTCAGGATTGGATATGCTAAAGCCAATGTATACATGTATCCCATCATTATGATGTACTTCATAGATGTGTATACTTATTGCGTATCAATTAAAAACACAATTCAAAAATTGTCATGCGTTTGCTCTTTTTTTTTTTGCATTACAAAGTGACATCTATTTCTTGGCTACATGCTAGGTGATTAATTATAAAATGGCTCTGTGCATTGAAGCATCTCTTTCAAGAGCTTTACAACCTGACTTTTGGGAAAGATACATTGTATCTTTTGAATGATTCAATAGTGAAATTTATTTCTGAGTTTACCATTTTGTGATTTCTGAATTTTTTCACTTTCAGCATTTCCACTAGTGTTTTATTTACTGGTTCCACAAATCAGTCAGTTTCATCAAATTTGCCAACTGCAAGCCTACACCATTGGAAATTGGCATAATGAATGTTCTGAGTAAGAACATATATGTTATTAGGAATATTTTAAATATAAGAAAATGTGATACAAACCTAGCTGCCAAAATATGGCAAAAATGTAAACAAAAAATGATGTGTAAAAAATACCACTGTATTTCAAACGGATAAAACTAATCAGATAGTATTTTAAAGCTGATGTCTTGATGGCACAATTTTAAATTGAAGTGCTATGGGGGATATTGTCTTACTGGTATTTGCAGTTTGGGCTCAAAAAACCAGAAACTATATCTTTAAGGGTGTTTAACAGAATAATTCTAAGTATTATAGTTTTCTCTTTCCTTTTTGTTGTCCTGTGATTTTAACTTTGACATTCTTATGTGACAATTGAAAAAGTCTCTTCACTTTTGTGTATTCTTTCTAATGTGATCAGAAGAATTAAAATGAACATTTTCTTTCATAAAGCTGAGAGTTAATTCTGAAACATTGTACCAGAATACTTTTAGGAATGAAAGACTAGCCTTTGAACCCTAGGAGAGTCAACTCTACACCAACCCTGTCTATTAAAAAAAGTCTGTGCTTACAGATGTCTTGTGTGAGATGTGGCTTTACCAAAAGTATCTGAACTTCAAATTTCTCCTATCACTGCCAACTACCCATGGGTATTGGCAATATATTTGGTAGACTTATTTCTTCTGTGGGCATATGATGCCATGGCCAAAGTGAACTCTACATTTTTAAGAGAGGCTGCTAAATATGGCTAATCACAACAGAAAACTAGCATTTCTCCAATTTGGCAGTGGTTTCTGGATGGCACACCCAGACTTACTTCCTTAAGCAATGCTGATATATGGAAATGCCATGATAGAGGCTCAGAAGCTAACACTGAATTCAGCAGTGCAGAAAAACTCCAAATCATGTGGTTCTTCTTTGTCAATATTTTCACTAAGGCAGCATAAGATATTAAATCACCTGGAATTAGTTATGTGCCATTTCAGCAACCTTTTGTGCTCAGTCTGCTACAAGCTGCTTGTGCTGATTAGCAGTTTAAAAGTCTGCAGGGGAAGGAAATTTTCAGTAGCTTGATTTTCCCCCACCCTTTGGTCCTGTGTGCGTTGGGGAAGAAATTACCTTCTGTGCAATTCCTGAATAATTTGGTTTGATTATTAATAGATTCATGCTGAAAAAAGAACAATATCAGAAAAAAAATTACCCATGGGGTTGTAGCTGTGCTCCCAGATACAAAACAGGGAAAGAAAACAGGTCTCTCCAAGCAAAGGGTGTATGTGTATACGTGTGTGTGCATGTGTAGCTCTGATTCTAAGAAGCCATTGGTTCATTTATTCATGCATCAAATATTTATTGAGCTGCGAACAAATCCCAGGCACTGTGAGGGAGATAGATTTCCTGCCCTCCCAGAGTTGCCATTACTAAGAATGTTAGCCAATAAATGAGTAAACACGTAAAATCTTTACGGGAAAGAAACAAAGGACTGTGATAGAAAAAAAATAGGAGGAGAAACTTACTTTAGAAAGGATTATCTGAGAAGGTGCCTTTCACGCTGAGCCAGAAAGGGAAGAAGGCAAACAGGAAAAGAGCCAGAAGAGCAGAGTTCCCGGCAGAGGGGAAGCAAGTGGAGAGGCGGGGTGTGGAGGAATCAATTTGGCCCGATCTGGAATGGACAGAAGGCTAGAACCTGCAGTGCAGTGAGTGTGGGAGAAACCAGCTGGCACAAGGTGAGCTTAGGGCAGATCACATAAGGCCTTGTAGGTCATGGACAACAATATGGATTTAAGTGCAGTATAGGAACTTCAAAGGAATTCCAACAGTTAAGCTAGTTGATGTAATTTGTGTCTATATGTATATATATGTATATATACAAACAAAACAAACCTTGGCTGTTGCATGCAGAGTAGATTGCAATGGAGAGGAGGACCAGTTGGTATTCCACAAGCGAGATAAGAACAGCTTAGGCTTGAATGAGGGTGTGATAAAGGGGATTTTATGAGCAAGGCTGTTTTATTATTTTATTTATTGTACTTCTATTAAGATGATATGGGTGCTTTGGGGGCTGTTGTAAATTATAACCCACAGCCCCTGCACAGGAAACCTCCATAGGAAACAATCAAAGAATAAGCAGTTGTGAGATGACAAGGTTTAAGATATGTATTTTCAGGCTTCTTAATAGCAGAGTGGGTGGGTGATTTCCAAAAGACCTCAGGGCTGGGATGGGTGAAATTTTGTGAGCTTCTGGATTGGATGAGGGTGTGCTCTTGCAGAAAGAATTCCTGAATACTTTCTGCACTGACAGAACCTGCTTATTAATTCTTACAGCAGTTATGTTTTAGAAGATGAAAGACCCCTTCCATTCAATTATTGATCATAAGCATGATGTGTGTTGATTAAAATGGCATGATAATGGTATCAAATGGATTTTGGATATCTTTTTCCTTACTATATTTTCGTGTATCATATTTAAGTTTCCTCAAGTCAGTAGAGAAGATGTTACCCACGTCCTCTTTTCCAAAGAAGGAATCGTTTGATCATTGAAAGGTTTACTGAATAGAAAATAAATTATGTTGACTTTAGCACAAATTCCTGCCCTAAGTTTTGGCCCATATACTAATGATGTCAAGTGCTGCTAAATGTGTTCTTCTTCTATAAAAATTAAAGTTTGAGCTTTGGATGCTAACTTTCAAATCTATGTGAAATGATATGATTTATTGGTGATATAAAGAATGACATAAAGAACAAAATAATACTTTTTTAAATTTATGAGGAAAAAGACAACAGAAAGGAAAAATGAGCAAAGAAAGAGAACACGTTTCATGCAAATCAAAACCACAATGAGATACCATTTCCCACCGGTCAGAATGGTTATAATTAAAAAGTCAAAAAGTAGGCCGGGCGCACTGGCTCACACCTGTAATCCCAGCACTTTGGGAGGCCAAGATGGGCGGATCACGAAGTCAGGAGATCGAGACCGTCCTGGCTAACACGGTGAAACCCCGTCTCTAAATAAAAAATACAAAAAAATTAGCCAGGCATGGTGGCGGGCACCTGTAGTCCCAGCTACTCCAGAGGCTGAGGCAGGAGAATGGCATGAACCCGGGAGGTGGGGCTTGCAGTGAGCCGAGATCATGCCACTGCACTCCAGCCTGGGCGACAGAGTGAGACTCTGTCAAAAAAAAAAAGGTCAAAAAATAAAAGATGCAGGTGAGGTTGTGTGGAGAAAAAGGAAGAGAAAGTACACTGTTGGGGGGGTGTAAATTAGGTCAACGGTTGTAGAAGACAGTGTGGTGACTCCTCAAAGACCTGAAGACAGAAATACCACTCAATCCTGCAATCCCATTACTATATATATTCCCAAAGGAATATAAATTTTTACATTATGTTAAAAAGACACACTCATATGTATGTTCATTGCAGCACTATTCACAATAGCAAAGACATAAAATCAACCTAAATGCCCATCAATGACATCAATAACAGACTGGATAAAGGAAATGTAGTACATATGCACCATGGACTATTATGCAGCCATCAAAAAAGAATGAGATCATGTCCTTTGCATGGACGTGGATGGAGCTGGAGGCTATTATCCTTAGCAAACTAATGCAGGACCTAATGCAGGAAAACCAAATACTGCATCTTCTCACTTATAAGTGGAAGCTAAGTGATGAGAAAACATGAACACTTAGAGGAGAACAACACACACTGGGGCCTACTTGAAGGTGGAGGGTGGGAGGAGGGAGAGGATCAGAAAAAATAACTAATGGGAACTAGGCTTAACGAAATAGTCTGTACAACAAACCCACATAACACAGGTTTACCTGTGTAACAAACTGGCACATGTACCCCTGAACTTAAAATGAAAGTTTTTTAAAAAAGAGAACACATTTCAGAAAAAAACTCAAATGGCCAAAATACTTACTAAGATAGACAACCTCATGAATAGTCAGGGAAATGCACATTGAAATCACAGTGAAACAATAGTTCATCTATATCATTGAATAATACTTAGTATCTAAAAGGAATGGACTACTGATATATGCAACAAAATAAATGACTCTTAAAAGCATTATGCTAGGTGAAAGAAAGTTACATACTGTGGGATTTCATTTATACGATATTTTGGAAAAGGTGAAATTGAAGGGATAGCAATAGAATCATTGTTTTTAAAGACTGGTGAGGGTGGTTGACGACTGACATGATGGGAATACTGTGTGTTGATTGTGGTGATATTAATACTCCGTCTACCTTTGTCAATATTCATTGAATTGTACCTTTACAAATTTGGTTATTGTGATGTATGTAAATTAAACCTTCAATGATCTGATTTTAAACATTACAGTGAAGTCAGGAGTGGTGGTATGCACCTGTAGTTCCAGCTACTCAGGAGGCTGAGGTGGAAGGATCTCTCGAGCCTGGAAATTCGAGGCTGTAGCATGGGTGTCCAACCTTTTGACTACCCTGGGCCACATTGGAAGAAGAAGAATTGTCTTGAGCCACACATAAAATACACTAACACTAACGATAGCTGATGAGTTTTTTTTTTAAAAAAAAAGGTCCATGCATAATTTTTGTGATATCTGTCATGCCACCACAGATAAGCAAAGAAGTCCTCACATTCAAAGGATTTTACATCTATGCATGTAGAATGCTATAATTGCACCTGTGAGTAGCCACTGCACTCCAGCTTGGGCAACATAGTGAGATCCCATCACAAAAAAGACTCACAATGAGAAAATGTTATCATTTATTAGACTACAACAATGAAAATATGTAGTACAGAATCTTGTGAAGGTGTCAGGAAATGAGAACGCTCATGCTCTGTTGGTGTGAGTGGAAAGTGGCATAACCTCCTTTTAGAGGAGGAATTTCACATCAGCTAGTAAAGTTGAACATGTTTTAACCCACACCTTCGTAAGTCTGATAAACATTTACAATCAATTGTCTCTGAAGCCTACTACCTGGAGGCCTCATCTGGATAGAACCTTGGTCTCCACAACCATCCTTATCTTAACCAAGACACTCCCTTCTAATCGATTCCAGGTCTTTAGATAAACTCCTTGGACTAGTTGCCAATTAGAAAATCTTTGAATCCACGTATGACCTGAAATCCCACACTCACCCACTTTGAGTTGTCTCACCTTTCCAGAATGAACCAATGTACATGTTTCATGCACTTATTGATGTCTTATGTCTCCTTAAAATGGTTAAAACCAAGCTGTAGCCCGACCACCTTGGGCACGTGTTCTCAGGATCTCCTGAAGCTGTGTCATGGGCCATGGTCACTCGTGTGGCTCGGAATAAATATCATCAAATATTTTACAGAATTTGACTCTTTTCATTGACACTAATCATCATTGTAAAATTAAGACTATAGTAATCAGTGCATTTTGAGCCCTCAGTTGTTCAAGTACTATCACAGAAGATCGATATCAACTTTTGTTTCAGCTCCAGATTAAAAGGTGAGCCTATTAGAGTGTTTATGTGTAGCAGACCCTAAACTTATTCAAAGAATCATTTGCTTAGATCTAAGAGAAATCTCATCCCTTTTACTTTTAATATCATGGTCCTTGTGAAAGACCAGACAAAAAGTCAACCCAATTAGTTCCTTAAAAGAGGAAAAGTAGAGGGAATTCGCATGAGCAATACCCCCGTACTTAACAGGCATTCAAGGACTTATGCATCAACAGTACTTGGCATTTCATATAATCCTTCCAACGTTCTTATCAGTTCTGTGTGTTCTTACCATTGAAATATAGACGTGCACACCACTGAAAACTTTAAATCATTAATTTAGTATTAAGTTAATAAGAACATAGATGCTACACCTAAACTTGTCCAAGATATTAATCCATTGTGCCTTAGTACTTTATTGACTCAATTTATAAAAATATTGTGTGTGTTCAGTAAAAATATAACTACATTTAAGACGTAAGTTTGATTTTATGACTTAGGTTTCTGTAAGAAGCAGCATGCTTTTAACTCAGGCTTATGAATATAATATCACTTCATCTCCTTACAAAGTAATTAGAATAAAGGCAGCATATATTTTGTATGAACTAAAAAGAAGTACAAAATATTGGTCCCCAAAATTAAAATGGAAGTTCTTAACTACACATTTCTATGCTATATTACTTGTACTAGTTTCCCATTATGGTAATAACCAAGTTCCTTAAATTTAGTGGCTTAAACCAACATACCTTTTTCTGTTAGAGATCTGAAGTTTAGAAGTCCTAAAATCAAGGTGGCAGCAGGGCTGTATCTTTCTAGAAGCTCTAGGGGAGAATCTGTTTACTTGCCTTTTTTTTAGCTTCTAGATGCCACTTGCACTCTAGCTCACGGTCCTGTTGGAGCTCAGGGGAAGCTGCCCTCTTGCCCTTGGATGGTTTGCTGAAAAATAAAGCCACAATAAGGCATGTTAATAAGAAGAAAGCGTAAAATTTATTTAACCATATGCATGCGGAGAATCACAGAGTGATTACCTAATTACCCAATCAAACCCAAACACTTATATAACCTCCTTTCAGAAGAGCGGGGGTAGATGGGAAATATAGGTAATTCCTTTGACGGACATTACATGATTACTAGGGAAAAGTAAATGGATCCTTGGGAAAACGAATAGATGGACTTGTAAGTGATTTGGAAGTTGAATGAACTTCAGAGACAGGCACTATTTTGTAGAAAGGCTGTGCCAGTTCTGAATACATTCTTTCACTCCTGTCTTGAAATAGATAATGAGATAACAGGGAAGGGAAGGAAAAACAATTTTTTTTTTTTTGTGGATCCATCCTATTTTTATGAAGATGGGGAAAAGTCTCTTCTAACGCATATTGATTTCTAAGGGATTTTAATTCAAAGTATTCATCACATCCAGGGAACCATATTTTGGGGTGAAATTCTCTGTGTTTTTTTAGTGCCATCCTTCATTTTTATAGCCAGCAGTATAGCATCTTCCAATTTTCCTTTCTTTCTGGGCTCTGTCCTCAAAACATCTTTTCAGATTCTGACCCTCCAGCTTCTCTTGTGTAAAGACACTTGTTATACATTGGCCCACCCACATAATCCAGGACAATATCTCCCTCTCAAAATCCTGAATCACCTTACTCACATTTGCAAAGTCCTATTTCCAATGTAAGGTAATATTCTCAGGTCCTAGCAACTAGGACACGAACATCTTTGGGGTTATTATTTTAATCAGTTGCTCCACCCTTTAAACTCTTCTCTGGTTGAAATATCCATAAAATTAAGTGACATTTGGGTGAAGTGTCATCACCCATCACTATCCCTATCTGATATAAAACAATGATACTTAAGTGAAGTGTTATAGGAATACAAATTTGCACTATGAAGTTAATATTAGAAGATAAACATCCTCTAAATATTATCTTATGGAGGTAAGATAACTTTTGTGTGAGGACTATACCATCTTTTATTCTTGGAGTAATTTACTATTCAGAATGTGGTCAGTTTTGGCACATTGTCAGAACTGTAACTGTATAAGGAATAAAGAATAAGACCTATCTCAGAAGGTTGTTGCAATTATTAAATAAATTATTACTTTGGCATATAGACTTGTTATGTATTTACTGCAGTTGTTAATATTAGATCCATGTGAACTATCAAAAATTGTATTATAATTGTCCAACAGGTTCTTCTTGCCCACTGCATGGATAGGGCAAATTCACTGAGACAGCGGTATTACAGTAGAAAAAGAGTTTAATAATTGCAGGCCCAGCCAAGCAGAAGGACTGGATTTATTATTACTCAGATCAGCATCTCTGAAAGCTCAGAGGCTAAGGTTTTTCCAGGATAGTTTGGTAGGCAGGGGGCTAGGGAATGGGAAATGCTGATAGGTTGGGGCAGGGATGAAATCATAGGGGTCAAAGCTGTCTTCTTACATGAAGTCAGTTCTTGGGTGGGAGCTCCAGGACCGGTTGAATTAGTTCCTTGGTATGAGTCACAGATCCCGGTGGAGTCAGCTGGCCTGCCCAAATGCAAGAGTCTGAAAAATACCTCAAAGACTAATCTTAGGTTTTCACAATAATGATGTTACCTATAGGAGCAATTGGGAAGGTTACAAATCTTGTAACCTCTGGCACAATGGCTGGTTATTGTTTAACTATACCTACATCCTAATAGAGTTCAGGCCCCTCCCATAATCCTAGTCTTGTGGCCTTTTATTACTTTTACAAAGGTGGTTTTGGTCCCTGAACAAGGAGGGAGTAGTTTGTGGAAGGGCTATTTTTATCCTTGTTTTAAAGTTAAACTATAAACTAAATTTCTCCCAAAGATAGCTTGGCCTATGTCGAGGAATGACCAAGGACAGCTTGGAGTTGAGAAGCAAGATGGAGTCAGCTATGTCAGATTTCTCTTTGATATAGTTTGAATATATATCTCCGCCAAATGTAACGTTGAAATGTAATCCCCAATGTTCGAGATTAGGCCTGGTAGGAGAGGTGTTTGGGTCATGGGAACAGATCCCGTATGGCCTGGTGCTGTCCTTATGATAGAGAGTGAGTACTCATGAGATCTGGTTGTTTAAAAGTAGGTGGCTCCTCCCCAACTAAGTCTCTCTCTAGCTTCTGCTTCCACCATATGGTGTGCCTGCTCCAACTTTGCCTTCTACCATGAGTAAAAACTCCCTAATGCTCACCCAGAAGCCAAGCAGATGCCAGTGCCATGCTTGTATAGCTTGAAGAACCATGAGCCAATGAAAACTCTTTTCTTTATAAATTACCCGGTCTCAGGTATTTCTTTATAGCAATGCAAGAATGGCCTAATACACTTATTGTCATAATTTTGCAAAGGTAGCTTCCATGTTAGCTACATCAAATGGAGGGTTTGCTAGGATAGAAAAGTGGAAAATATCAATTAAAAGGACTCAAAGCCAGGTGCAATGGCTCATGCCTATAATCCCAGCACTTTGGGAGGCCGAGGCGTGCAGATCACCTAAGGTCGAGAGTTCAAGACCAGCCTGGCCAACATGGTGACACCCCATCTCTACTAAAAACAGAAAAATTAGCCAGGTATGGTGGCACATGCCTGTAATCCCAGCTACTCAGGAGGCCGGGCGGGAGAACACTTGAACTCAGGAGGCAGAGGTTGCAGTAAGCCAAGATCTCGCCACTGCACTCCAGCCTGAGTGACAGAGTGAGACTCCATCTCAAAAAGAACTCAAAAAGATTGTGTTAGGTACTTACAGACTAGAGGATTATGTTAATGAATCTTTTATTCATTCGACATATAATTATTGCCCACTGAGTATGTAACACATTTTCTGTTATGTTTAGGAACAATTATGAGCAACTCAGAATGACCTCTACCCTCAGAGAGTGTACAGTCTACCTCAGTATGTAGATGATTAATAGACAAACAATAAGTGATGAATGTTGCACAAACTGTCCTTTATTTGATCCTTAGAGTTATACAGCATATTTAAACGTTTTGAAGTTTGAAAATGAATACAAATTAGAGAGACATCCAATAAGGTAGAACTTGGGTTAATGTTTACTTTCCTCAAGCATGAGAATAGTATGTGAGAATTAAGAATTAATTGTTAAAACACATCTTTATATTTCTTTATGAGACAACTCTTGAAGCAAAAGTGAAAGCTGGCTCAAACACAGTTCAATTACTTACACACACGTATACACACACTTATAGTCACACACACACACAAAACCACCACTGTCCAGGAACTAAACAATAATTGTACTTTTCTAGATGTGTAAAATCAAGAGAGGAATAGTTAAGAATAGGTTATGGCCAGGCATGGTGGCTCACGCCTGTAATCCCAGCACTTTGGGAGGCTGAGGTGGGCAGATCACGAGGTCAGGAGATTGAGGCCATCCTGGCTAACTCTGAAAACCTGTCTCTACTAAAAATTCAAAAAATTAGCCAGGTGTGGTGGCACGCACCTGTAGTTCCAGCTACTCGGGAGGCTGAGGCAGGAGAATCACTTGAACCCAGGAGACGGAGGTTGCAGTGAGCCGAGATAGCGCCATTGCACTTCAGCCCAGGTGACAGAATGAGACTCTGTCTAAAAAAAAAAAACGTTAATCTTAACTTTTTTTGAGAGAGTCTCGTTCCATCACCCAGGACAGAGTGCAGAGGCACGATCTCAGCTCACTGCAACCTCCACCTTCAGGTTCAAGTGATTCTCGTGCCTCAGCCTCCTGAGTAGCTGGGACTACAGGCATGCACCACTATGCCCAGCTAATTTTTTATATTTTTAGTAGAGACGGGGTTTTACCATGTTGGCCACGCTAATGTTGAGCTCCTGGTGTCATGTGATCCGCCTGCTTCGGCCTCCCAAAGTGCGGATCCCAAAGTAGGATTACAGGCATGAGCCACCATGCCAGGCTGAAAATGCTGTATTTTATTATATATTATATAATAGAATATTATATATATATACTTATATATTATATGATAGAATATTATATATATACTTATATATTATATAATAGAATATTATATATATACTTATATATTATATAATAGAATATTATATATACACTTATATATTATATAATAGAATATTGTATATATATACTTATATATTATATAATATATAATTATACACACATATATATTTTTTAATTTTGTTATTAGTATTATTTTTTCTGAGACGGAGTTTTGCCCTGTCGCCCAGGCTGGGGTGCAATAGCGTGATCTGGGGTCACTGCATCACCGCAACCTCCAACTCCCGGATTCAATCGATTCTCCTGCCTCAGCCTCCCGAGTGGCTGGGATTACAAGCGCACACCACGCCCAGCTAATTTTTGTATTTTTAGTAGAGACAGGGTTTCACCGTGTTGGCCAGGCTGTTCTTGAACTCCTGACCTCAGGAGATCCACCTGCCTTGACCTCCCAAAGTGCTGAGATTACAGGCGTAAGCCACCGCCCCCGACCTGTAGTACCTATATTTTTTATTTTTCTCCAATCTTTTAATCATTCTCCAAAATGTTGCCTTCCTTCTCAATGCTTAGCAGACAATTTGATAAACAAGGATCCTTTTCTAAGTAGACTTCATATAGGAGAGTTTTCAAAACAGAATAAGAAGGGCATATTATTCCTTGTCAAAATATTTTCTTGTTGAAAATGGAAAGTTTTTGCTAAAAGCTGAAATGCATGGCAGATTAATTTATGCCTATTACTTCAGGTAAATAATTTCACCAGGAGTCTTCATAGGTAAAATGAATGTTTATGCTTGATAAAAAAGTAGCAGTTGTTGATTTCAACAGGTTTAAGAAGCGTAAATGTTATCCACCTCTTCTTTCCATCCCATGCACATCTTACTTTTACTTTAGTAACTACCACCCATGAATGTCCATCTATTAAACCCAAGCAGAGAGTAGTTTTTAAAATATTCCTTTCCTGTTTTCTGTTGAACTATTTTATAGACAAGCTATATAAAAAAGAAACACAAGGAACAAAAGATGATATCTTATTCTGGTGAAGGAAATCTAAAGTTGGGATCTAGAATACAAATACACCTGTGTGCAAGCTCCAGTGATGCCAGTTCCTAGTACTGGAGAGCATTGTGACTCTGAGCAAAAGAGGGAAGACAAACATATGAACAGAAAACCTCGTCTTTTCTCAAACATCCTCAATGACTGTTACATGAAAATGAGGGCTATCAGGCTCATATCATTTCCAAAGACAATAGGTGATATGCATGTGGAGAACAAATACAAAAGGCATGCATAGAAATCAAAAGTGATTAAAAATAGTCTGAATTCTGGAAACAATAGCATGTGTGGACGGACAGGTGCTACAGATTTAATGCTGACATATCAGAGATGAAATGTCAGCTTTCTTTATTACCAGTAGCTCTCAGCTTTTCAGGCAAATCGTTCTTTGTACTCTACGTTCTTTCTCCTTATGGAGTTCCTTCTTGATGCCTCTTCCTACTTCTTCACATCTTTCTACTCCTTGAGATACCTGCACTCATTGCTTGCACTTCTGTTAGTGATTTTGTTACAGTATTGCGCTGTGTGTTTCCAGGAGTGGAGCCAAAGTGAAGGAAGCCCAGAAATGCCTGTCAAGGGAGACCATGAGATGATAACAGCACTCGTATTCTTCCTTGTGCTTCTTGCAGTTAACACCCACATCTATCTATCCATCTATTTGTGTATCTCTGTGTCTGTCTGTCTGACTATCGATCTATCCATCACCCATTCATCTACTCATTTATTTTGGCATACAGCTTTTCGATAGAGGCAAACACTGCCTAATGGAATTGATCTACAACAAGACCACAGCTGGAATGAAAGAACCAGGACTCAGAAGTTAAAACCAAAGTTAATGTTATTGGAATGTATAGTCTTAAAAACAATATGTTTTTTAAGGACAATTTTAATTCAATTAAGTGTGCAATGAAAACACAGGGGAATGTTTGAAGAATCTTTTACCTTTTACACAGGTAATGTGCTTTTGGACAGGATTACATTTAGTCTAAGAGTTAGAAAAACGTCACCAACGACACCTTAAAGGCTTACCCCAACCACCAGAAAAATATCTGTACTATTTCCTTCTTAAACTTTGCACAACTTTTTATGTAGATATTAAGTGTTCAAGGGGATCCCTGCACATGGATGAAGTCATGTTTGCATACACTCAGTGTAAATATGTGTACACACACACACACACACACACACACACATACACACAGCAGGGGAAATATTTCTCAAATGACTACACTTAGGTTACTTTCCATCTATATTTATTTTCTTCTGTGGAATAATGCAGACTATAACTAACATAAATTGAATGCTCATGAGACCACATATCTTCACATGGTATAGAGTGTGTTATCGCAGCAATTTTATAATGGCTCATTAACCCCTGTGAGAGGCCCGTAATATGGGATAGCAATGGATTTCTATCAACTCCATGAGGGAGATAAGTAAGGTGGCATCTTATGTAGATTTCTAAATCCTCTACTTTGAAACCAGCTCAATGGCATGTTTTAAACTCAAAATAGAATGTCTTCTGGTTCCTAATGATTGATTTAATGGTGGATTTGACCATATGTGTATCAGATGTAAAAAGTATTGTCCACTAAGTGGAGTAAAAATGATCTTTTACAGAAGGAAAAAAAAACTGATTTAAATCTTTAGATTCTCATGGGATCTCATTAAGGTTCTCTTTAATACATTGTGCAGCCTAATAGTTATCAGCAACCCTGCAGTGTGCATTGCTGATAGGTTAGTTTACACAGGATTAATTGTGTAATTTTGCAAGCAACCAGCACAGTGAACACTGATTTTTGCATTAGCCCCATGTGTTGTTTCCAAGGGGACTCTGCTTTCTATTTTAAGGTGGTGTTACATTTCACTTCTCATTAATTATAATTTCTGCTAGCATGTTTTATGCCCAATATGATTTATTAAAAATCCTTCATAATCTTTTTTTCCTAATTGTTATGTCCTTCGGTAACTTCATTAATTTTCAGCACTGATGTGTAAAAAATGGCAGGAGAAAATGGCATTCACAAAAGGTTCTCTGACCAGCCAGTTTCCCCATGCTCCCATTGATAAGTTGCCACAAATCTTTTGCTAAAATACAGAAACAAATTCAGTTGCAGCCACTCCAGGTATGCTAAGTGAATAATCAATGCAGACAACAACCTGACAATACTACATTCCTCGAACCAAAAGAATGCGGATGTTCAAAGAAGTGTTGGCTATGCAGAACTCAGTCCATTTTCCACAATACGTAGCTTGGTATTTTCCAGAAATACTTGTGTATTTGGAAGAATTAGAGGAAGGAAACTTTTGTTTGAATTTTCCACATAATAGCTTAGTTCAATACTCAGCTACTACATTTTATCGACTCTTGGTGGGATTATGAAATGCCTATTGAGGTTTCAGTGGAATCTTTATAGCTGGACTTGATATTCTTTTACATGGTTTTGAAAAAACAAAACAAAACAAAATGTTGACTGTGCACAGTTTAGAACTTAATCTTTAAATTCTTTTTGCCTTGAACTTGAAAATCAATTATCTGTCTGTGCCCCACCACCTCTTCCCTCATCTCAGCCTTCATGAGATAAAATTTCTCTCCCTCCGGAGCACATGGTCTCTCGAAGGGGAAGAGTCACATCTCCTTGTCTGTGCAGCTCTTGCTTCGTTTTGTTTAGGGTGGATCTTCTCTCCTTATCCCCATGAGTTTCTATAGTATTATAAAGGCCCAGTAAGGTTCTGTACAAAGTGGGTACTTAAAATGTGTCCTGAGTGACAAACTGGCCCCCACTGGAAGAACTCTTTTAAACACTCTGTTAGCAGAGCTTCAAAAAGGGCTTGTTTCTGAAAGATCAAAGGATCTCTTGTATAATAAATTCTGAGCATTCAGTATATAATGAAGAGAAGAAAACATGTCTTTTAAGCTCCTATATGATGCCTGGATTATGTGAAGAGATGAAGGAAGTGGTGACTCTTTCTGGCTTTTGTGTCATTCACATTAAACAGGAATAGATGAAAGCAAAGGCTTAACACTGACAAAATCCCAAGTAGGAAGGCTCTGCATCCACAGCCTGTTCACACATTCGTAACAAACCACCAGCTGATGACTTGAAAAAAATATGATTTTGTTTCTAGTGAAAGACTGACTTTGTTTTGTGCCTTTTTAAACATCCACCTTCAGAAAGTATAAACCTTTTTTTTTTTTGACAGAGTGATTGGGTTACAATATTGTTACAGAAGGACTAGAATTAGAATCACAATACTTGGGTGCCACACTTGACCTTTGTCACTTGTTATGTATGACACTAAGGAAGTAATTTAGTCTGTAAATTAATTTTATTTTTCATCATTTATAAATAAACCTAGTAAAATGAACATGAATAGTTGTTTCAAGGGTTTAATTTAAAAATCATTTTTATATTGTGGTAAAATGTAGACTCTTATATTCTTATAGGTGGATTGCAATAAAACTCTACTAAGCAATTACAATAGATTTTATTTCTCTACATTAAGGCTGAACAATCTCTGTTTTCAGTTCCACTTTGTCTGAGTAGTTTGAATGGCCCAGATCAGAGATGATTTTCGAGACTGTTGTTATTTTGTTCGATAGATTGTGCTGATGAAGGCACGTGCATATTTACGGAGAAAGAATCCTTAGCTTTCCCCAGATGCTCACATGTGTTTGTGATCCTAATGGGGTTAAGAACCCTTAACCTGATCATCTCAACCAATTTTCCTTTCACATTAAGTGGGAGTCCTACTATTTTAGTATTAAGTACCAGAAGGGTGAATTTTATATGTTGCTTTATATTTACTATCGGTTTTGTCTAACAGGAATTTTGTGCAGTAAAATATCTACCTTTCGAATTCCCTGGGAGGAGAAAGACAATGCATACTGGAGATATGAACACTTTTCCACAATACTTGTAAAAAATAAAAATAATTACCTTGGTGATTTCCCATAATTAAGGCAGATTTTTTTCCTTCCTCCTTCGTCTCCTCTCTTTTTTACGTTAACACCACCGCCCTCATCATTACCACTGCCGCTTTTCTCTCTTCCCGCTTGAACAGAGTAGATAACTGCATATGTACAGTTTCCTAGAGAACTGAAGCAGGCTTAGCCCCTAGTTGAACTAAGTTTCAAAGTTTGCAAAGTAAGACTGGATTAACTATATTTTCTGCTAAGTGTTGGTTTTAATAAAAAAAGAAGTTTATATTCATTGAAATTTTCAGTTGGGAGTACATGTTTTAAAACCTTATTTCTTCCTTTTTTTTTTTTTTTTTTGAGATGGAGTCTCATTCTGTCACCCAGGCTGGAGTGCAGTGGCACAATCCTGGTTCATTGCAACCTCTGCCTCCTGGTTCAAGCAATTCTCCTGCCTCAGCTTCCTGAGTAGCTGGGATTACAGGTGCCTGCCACCATGCCTGGCTAATTTTTGTGTTTTTAGTAGAGACGGGGTTTCACCATGTTGGCTAGGCTGGTCTCAAACTCCTGACCTCTGGTGATCCTCCCTCCTTGGCCTCTCAAAGTGCTGGGATTACAGGCGTGAACTACCGCACCCGACCTAGACCTTATTTCTTAATCTCTAAATGTGTTTGGTGTGACACTCAACTATACTTTCAGCTTACCTAGCCCTATATATTTTAATGAATGGTTTCCAACATTTTGACTCTCCTCATGTTAAAAATATCTCTGGATTTCCTTATATTTGATTTCTGTACTTATCAGTATTTGGCAGGAAGGCAAGTCATGGCAACAACTGATGGCTGACGAGACGTTATGCTTAGAATTCGTATATTCATCTCCTTAACTGAGAAGGTTTTGGTGTCTACCATTACTGAGCTCACTGTGAGGAGGCACCGGAGAATCGTGATCTCATTCTGTATATTGGCATGTCATTACACATGATTAATTTGGTCTTTTGAGTGACACAACTGTTTTTGTATATCGGTGTATTTGTGCACTGTCCCTGGAGCTCTTTGTACTGAGTTATTTTTATTTCATTTTCATTAACAATATTTTGGGAATTGTCATTGAATTTGTACCTTTTCTACCTTTCACTTTACAATAATTAGCATATTATTATAGTAAATTAGAAGTTTAATAATTAAGGTAACATTTAGATCCTTTCAATAACTATAGCCTACTTCATTTTTTGAACGTTTTACTATGCCCTTTTGTAACAGTTTTAGGTTTTTTAAAGAGTCATTAGAATCATTTATTTATGCTTTGCTGATTAGCTATTTATTTTCACAATTTTACAAGTTAGATGTTTGTACTTAGATAGTTTTTACAGATCGAAGTTTCTATTTGCTCATGAGTAGCTATAAAATAATAATTATCATTAGGTTAGATATTTTCTGTGTTACAGTTTGCCATTTATATATTCTCATTGCCACCCTGTGAGTGAAATGAATCAGGGGTTGTTAGCTCCAGTTAAAAAAAAAATGAAGAAAGAGACATTCAGAGAGGTTGGCTAAATGGCCAGCTAGTAAGTGCCTGAGATGGTGATGTTCTGTTCATTTAACTTTACATTTTAGTCTAGAATTTTCTCTGTTACTCCACTTCCTTTTCTACTCAAAGACCTTTTTATAAAAGAAACCAGGGAGCACTTAAAATTTGTTCTCTAAGTTTATGGCTGGACTCAAACCATTTCTGGCAAAATCAGTTTGGTCCTTTCTTTCCTCCTTTTTTTTTTTCTTTCTCTCATAATGAATCAAGACATCCAGCATCCTTGAAATCTTAAAGGTATCTGAGGATACAAAGATACCAAACTGGAGTTATCTTCCTGACACATAAATCTGATCTTGTCATTTCCTACTACAAATCCACGACGGTCTTTTACAAGATAAAATTTAACTATCTGAGCATGACATCTCTTGCTTTTCTATACCAGCCCCCAGCCCCAACAGGAATGCCATTCTTTCATTTGTAGCTTGCTAAACGGGGCCACTTACCTAACCAAATAACTATGTGGCTTTGGAGAAAATACTGTTTTTATTTCTTAGCATGTTTATTTTGATGTAAAAAAAAGTAACGCATGATCATTAAAAATATATCTATTAAATTAAGTCATCTTCAATCTCTCCTTACCACTTTCTTCCCATAAACAATGGTAGCAATTTGATGTTTTTCTTTCCAATGTTATTTCTCATGTAGACATTGATACATAGTATTTTTCATATGAGCAAAATTAAGCTCACATTCTATAAAAAATTTTGTAGTGCTTTATTTCACCTAATATTATACAAAGTCTCAGCATTCATTATTCTTTAAAAACACAACTTTTTAAAATTATAAACTTTTCTAATACATAACTATATTCCACATATTTAATTATTTCTCAATTATTGGGCACTTAGGTTGTTACCCAAATTTTATTGTTATAAATTACACTCAGTAAAGATTTTTCCATTGGTATTTGGTGATATATTAATATGTTTAATCCAAATTTAGTTAGATTTCTAGATCTGTGCATACTGGCCAAATGAACATAAAAATCTATGTTAGAATATTTAAAGAAGTCAAAATGCTCATAATGTTATGTAGAGATAAATAGCATATGATTTTTTCATATGTAAGGTATTCATACACATATCTGTATGTGTGTATATGAGTGTAGCTATAGCACTGGGGTGAATATTAATTTATCAACTGAGGAAGGAAATACACTAAAATATTATTTGACAGATGATGTCCATTTTATTATGTATATGTGTGTGTATATATATGTATATATGTATGTATGTATACATATATATTTGTGTTTTACCAAATATCTAGAGTGAGAATTTGTTACTTTTATAATAAAACAAAACACCCACAATTATCCACCTTAACCGATTGCTGTCTCCTACAAATCCTTTCCAACCTGACTTCATGGGTAGAAAGCGAGTTTCTGCTGGTGAAAGAGTGAAACTACTTGAAAATTATTTATTGTCTCCCAAGGTTCACTGCAGCATGAGACGTTACGTAGTTATCAAGACTAAAATACAAAGACAGCCCTGAAAATAGCTGGGGAGTGTGAAAATTAGTGATATTTAAAGTACTGAAAGTTAGTGATATTTAAAGGAAAACAGAAAGTTTAGCTCTTGGTTTGCTTTGGGAGAGGACGGGATTCTGAGGCCCCCACGCTGGTGATGCACGGATCTTGGAGGGTGGTCAGAGGTTAAAAGCCACTTGAGCAAATACTCCGTCCAAAGCAGCAGGTGCAATGGCTCAAGCAGGAAACAGAGTAATATCCTGAGATTGGCTATGTTTAGACAAGTTCCTATTTTGGGGACACAGGGCTCCCCATTCATGTGTGTGCCTTGAGTGCAGTGCCAGACACAGAATAGTCAAGTAATATGTTCTTGGATGAATAAACAAAGACCCTTTGTACAATGCTCTGGGACAGAAATGCTTCATAATAGTGATGTTAACATCTTTTCACACCTAAATAAGCCTAAAAGACTTCCAGGCAGTTTTCATATGTATTTCAGCGTGACTTAATGATTTATAATTCTGCTTTCTAAACATTATTAAAAATATTTGTGTCACTAATCTTGCGGCCATAAAGAACAAGAGTTTGCTTTAAAGGTGTACTGTTGCTACGGTAACACCTATGGCAATATTTAAGGTTATCAAAATTATAAAGCTCCATCCTGGAGAAATGGTCATGTGACATTAGGCAATATGTAACTCCTTTATGCCTTAGTTTGGTCATTGTTAAATGAGGACATTAAAAAAAAAGCAAAACAGTATCTACCTCATGGGTCGTAAGGATAAAATGGGTTAATAAAATGTAAAGCACTTAAGAGAGTGCCTGGCCTATAGTTAGCCCTGTATAAATGTATCCCATTATCATTAACAAAGAAGCTTGACATTGGTATTAACTTGCCCACAATTAACTGGTGTGATCAGGCATTAGTTCAAGGTGGTATCTGAGGTTACTATCAGATACATTTTGGACTATATAGAAAAACATACTGCTTCTCTATAAATTGTTTGCAGAATTACTACCACAAATTTTAATGGCCTTCTACTTCCAGGGGAGGCCATCTCTATTTGCATTAGAAAGTAATATAAAGTCAGAACTGGGTCCTATTTGAGATCTAAAAGATTATCTATTTGATTTATTCTTAACTTAAAACATTGACATTTTTGCTTATTGCTTTCAAGACTGTTTCAAACATGATTTCTTTCTGTATACTATCTTTGATAGTAGTGAGAAAACAAGAGATGCCTCTGCCGTCATACTCCAAGGTGGGAAACAGAGGACTAGCACCTCCAGAAGAGGGCCTCTGGCTTCTGGAGGTGGGGCTTTTACGTTTCATGATTTGGTATTGGTGCTGGGATCCGAGTTTTGAGGTTTGACTATGCAACATGCTTGAAACATGGCCTCAAGGATTGTTTGGCTGCCTCAGCATTCATGGTGGGAAGACCAGCGTCTGAATGATAACAGATTTGGACCTTGTGTGGCAGCATTTAGCCTCAGGCCCTGCTCCACCTGCTTGATATTCTACTATGATGAATTGGCTATAGCTGGTTTCCCAGGAGCTTTGTCATATCCACTTCCGGCTGCAGAAAAAAAACAGGAGTTAACTAACTTTCCCAAAGTGACACAGCTAGTAAGTGGCAGAGCTTATTCATTCACTCAAGAAAATATTTAGTGATGACCTGTTTTGTGCTATATGCTGGAGCTGGATGAAAACCCCAAAGTGTCTGAGTGTTATTGATATCATCAGTCAGCCCCAGGTCCTTCTAGGTCAGCCTTCTATAGGGAAGGGAAGTGTTCTTGAGAATGTGTCTTGGTTCTCCATGATGTTCTTGGACAGTAACGATGAAATGCATATCCTCATTTCTATGAATAAACTATGCCTGCACTGGCCAAAAATGTGTCTCTCCTTTTTTGGAAGCTATTTATTTCTTTAACATATATGCTCTATTATAGTAATATAATTCTATTGTGTATGATTTGCCCTCAATTTATTTCTGGAGGATCTCCTGTCTTCCAAGTTGTAACAGGCCAAGGTTGTAGAAAACATTATAGTCACATTTTCTGTGCCCCTTAAGATTTTATTTCAGTCTATCTGTTCTGTGTATTCATCTTTCCACACTAAAGATTTCTAATGTTTCTAATCTTCCTCTGTGTGAATCCCATGGCCCCAGCCTCTTAAATAATGTAGTGCCTTTCTCTGTACCTCCTTCAGTCCCATCATTAGGGAGTTTTTTAAAAATAATCATAGACTTTTAGGGCAAAAAAAAAAACCTTGTAAATAGCATTCAGTTAAAATTCTCATGTCGTGGATAAGGAATTTGAGGCCCCAGTTAGTTAGGAAACACGTCATTAATAGGGAGTGTTACTGACATAGCAAGGAATCAAACTCGTTAGGACCTCTGACTTGCCTTGGAATGTTCTTCGCTGATATCTCTCTGTTACGCTGTTGGCTTCTAATATGGTTTGGCTCTGTGTTCTCACCTAAATCTTATGTCAAATTGTAATCCCCATGTGTTGGGGGACGGACCTGGTGGGAGGTGATTGGATTATGGGGGTGGTTTCCCCCATGCTGTTCTCATGATAGTGAGTGAGGTCTCACAAGATCTGATGGTTTAAAAGTGTGTGGAAGTTCCCCACTCACTCTGTCTCTCTCCTGCCACCATGCAGGACGTCCCTTCCTTCCCCTTCACCTTCCGCCATGATTGTAAGTCTCCTGAGGCTTCCCAAGCCATGCAGAACTGTGAGTCAATTAAACCTCTTTTCTTTATAAATTACCCAGTCTCAGGAAGCTCTTTGTAGCACTGTGAAAACAGGCTAAAATACAGCCTCCTTTAGACAGTTGAATATAACTTAAAAATAGTAAAAGACTGAGGTATAACCAGTGTGGAGTCCTTCTCTCAAAGTATTTTAGATGAGTGATGCAATAAGAAAGAGGGTCTACCATAGACAAAGGCACAGGCCTTGAGGTTACACACATTAGGTTCGTATCTTGGTGCTGACATTTATTGTCATTGTGACTTTGTAAATCATACCTAACTTATTTGAATTCGTTTAATCTTCTGTAAAATTAAAGTTAGTGGTACCCATATTAAAGGTACTTGTATTACGTGAGATTATACTAAATTATTAAATATGACATCTGACATATAATCTGTCTTCAACTGATATTAGAAAAAAATCACATATGATGTTTAGTGGAGAGTCAATATCTGTGATTTAGTAAAGAAATGCTAAAACTCGTGATCAGAAATAGGGGCTATTTCTATTTAGAATGCTCTTTCAGAAGTATTCTTAGAAAAAGTTGAACATCTTCACATTGCCTATATAAGGTTTTGCTGATAAATAATTCCCAAAAGCCAACATTAACAGCGTATCATATTTTTTCTAGTTCTTACTTTATTGTACATCATTTTATGTTAGACATATTGAAGAATTTCTGTCTGTGTGTTCATTTTTGCAGTGCCAGTAGCTTATAACCTAGGGAATATTATGTGCCTCATGTACCATTTTCCTTTTTGAAAGATACAGTCATTCAAATTTTTATTGAGTATTTTGGCACACATTTTGAGGGTCTGGGCCTCCATGATTTGAATCAAGAACTGATTCCTGTCAGGTAAATGTTAGTTGATGACCAAAAAAGAGGTGTTTTCAATCCCAGTTTCTTAAGAATATTGACCTAAATATTGACTAAAAGCTGAGGTGCTCACAGCCTTTTCTAGCAATTTAAAAAATCACTCAAAATCTCCAGTGTTTAAAGATCAATTGAGATCAGATACATTTTTTAAAGGAAAAAAATAAAAAAAAATAGCCAGTTTTGATCTCAAATGCATACACATCTATGTAGAATAGGCATTTTTTGTCAACATATGTGTATTAAGCAACCAATATTTGGCAATCTGACAGCCATTGTGCTTGAGTATTAGGAAGGCAAAAATTAATAAGATCATTTTTCCCGACCTGGACTTAAGGAACTCAAAATCTTGCATAAAACATTGTAAAGAAACCCTTTTCTGGCCAGGTACAGTGGCTCACGCCTATAATCCCAGCACTTTGGGAGGCCGAGGTCGGTGGATCACCTGAGGTCAGGAGTTCGAGACCACCCTAGCTAACATGGTGAAACCCCGTCTCTACTAAAAATACAAAAAAAAAAAAAATTCTGGATGTGGTGGCAGGTGTCTGTAATCCCAGCTACTCAGGAGGCTGAGGCAGGGGAATTGCTTGAACCCAGGAAGCAGAGGTTGTAGTGAGCCAAAATCGTGCCATTGCACTCCAGCCTGGGTGACAAGAGCAAGACTTCTAAAACAAACAAACAAACAAAACAAAACAAAAAACCTTTTTTTTTTTGTCTTGTGAGAATAAGGCATGTAGCTGCTCACACATGTGGCTTATATAGCAGCTGTCAAGGTTCATATGCTACCATGTGGGGTACTGTGTGATTTCCTCCTGATGGCCGAGTTGAGTGGGGACTTTCAAGTAGGGGGAACCCGGAGACTGATCTCAAGTGTCCCTCCCGGCTTCATTGGACATCATCAATCAGGACAATGATGTGGCTGCTGCTACCACAGCTGCCCCTTGCTTATCACGGAGCACCGGCTAGATCTCAGCCTAGTGCTAAGCAATTTTTGCATGTTAGTACTATTCCTCCAAGCCATTCTGCAAAACAGATACTATTATCCCTTATCTACCAATGAGACAACTGGAATTCTAAAAGGCTACTTGATTAGCTTACAATCACATAACAAGTAAGTGCACACTTGCTCCATTTTCAGTCTGTCTGTCTCTTTTTTCTCTGCTGCAGCATCTCTTTTGACAGACACTGTGGTGGTAATGTGCTCTCTCCTGCTCTATGAAGCTATGACATTCATACTTGTGACTGTAAGGTGAAGGAACTATGAATACTACTATTAATTGATACGTGTAGCTTTAATGCATTCATTCATTAATTCATCTAAACAGTATATATATATATATATTTTAAAATTATTTTTTCATAGGCTTTTGGGAAACGGGTGGTATTTGGTTGCATAAGTTCTTTTATGCTGATTTGTGAGATTTTGGTGCACTCATTACCCAAGCAGTATACAATGAACCCAATTTGTAGTCTTTTATCCCTCACCCCTCTCCCACCCTTTCCCCCAAGTCCCCAAAGTCATTCTTATGCCTTTGCATCCTCATAGCTTAGCTCCCACTTAAGAGTGAGAACATAGGATTTTTGGTTTTCCATTCCTCAGTTACTTCACTTAGAATAATAGTCTCCAGTTCCATCCAGGGTGCTGTGAATGTGGTTAATTTCCTCCTTTTTATGGCTGAGTAGTATTCCATCATATATATTTATCACAATTTCTTTATCCACTTGTTGATTGATGGACATTTGGGCTGGTTCCACGTTTTTGTGATTGCAAATTGTGCTGCTATAAACATGCATGTGCAGGTACCTTTTTTGTGTAATGACTTCTTTTCCTCTGGGTAGATACCCAGTAGTGGGATTGCTGAATCAAATGGTAGAGCTACTTTTAGTTCTGTAAGGAATCTCCGTACTGTTTTCCATAGTGGTTGTGCTAGTTGACATTCTCACCAGCAGTGTAGAAGTGCTCCCTTTTCACTGCATCCACACCAACATCTACTATTTTTAAAATTTTTTTCATTATGGCCATTCTTGCAGGAGTCAGGTGGTACAGAGATGTAGTTTTGATTTGCATTTCCCTGATCATTAGTGATGTTGAGCATTTTTTTTGTATGTTTGTTGGCCATATGTATATCTTCTTTTGAGAACTGTCTATTCATGTCCTTGGCCCACTTTATGATGGGATTTTTTGTTTTATTCTTGCTAATTTGTTTGAGTTCCTTGTAGATTCTGGATGTCAGTCCTTTGTTGGATGTATAGATTGTGAAGATTTTCTCCCACTCTGTGGGTTGTCTATTTATTCTGCTGACTGTTCATTTTGCTGAGCAGAAGCTCTTTAATTAAGTCCCACCTATTTATCTTTGTTTTTGTTGCATTTTCTTTTGAATTCTTGGTCATGAAGCCTTTGCCTAAGCCAATGTCTAGAAGAGTTTTTCTGATGTTATCTTCTGGAATTTTTATAGGTATCGGGTCTTATATTTAAGTCCCTGATCCCTCTTGAGTTGATTTTTGTATAAGGTAGGAGATGAGGATCCAGTTTCATTCTCCTACATGTGGCTTGCCAATTATCCCAGCATCATTTGTTAAATAGGGTGTTCTTTCCCCACTTTATGTTTTTGTTTGCTTTGTAGAAGATCAGTTGGTTGTAAGTATTTGGGTTTTTTTCTGCGTTCTCTATTCTGTTCCACTGGTGTATGTGCCTAGTTTTATACATGTACCATGCTGTTTTGGTGATTATGGCCTTATCCAAAGAGTATATATTATGTTTTATTATGGTGCCAGGCAGTGACATTGGTACAACTAATATATGCCCTTATGGAACTCAAGATTTCTTATGTTAAATACAGAATAAAAGGAAGTAGGAATATTTATAGCTGTTAGGCCTTTAGTTAATTTTGTCTAGATGGAGTTTCAAATTACTTATGATTTGTTGTCAGTTCAGTGCATAAGGAGAAATTTATCTTATAAATAGCTTAGAAAGGAGTCATGTCTTAAAATGACATGTCTCAAAATGTCTTGTGAAGCCAACTTTTCTTCCAGCATAGCAAGCAATCACCATTTCTCTTGCTGAGCATCTAATGAAGTCATAGGTTTGCTGTAGAGGGTATGTTGTGTGAAAAGTACTACTTTCAAATGTTAGATAACTTCAGAGTCACAACATGCTCATATTCAGAAAACAAGTGACCCTGACTTCTGCTGATCCACAGCCCTCATGTTACACCAGCCATGGGTAGGTTGTTTGCTGAGTGTACCCTCATAACCCAGTTTTTACTGTATCTTGCTCTTCAGCGAGTGCTGTTTCTCCTTCCAGTATACTTCTCTCTGTTTTTTTTTTCACTTTGCCTCAAGTCAGTAGAGTTTAATTTAACTAGTTTTTTGTGCATATACTATATTTTCTTTCAGTCATACTTTTTAAATCTTAGTTACAAAGCACACAACCAATAAGGACCCAAATGTTGTTTCGCCTTAAATTACTTTCTTTTTAATATTTTCTTTTGAATATTCCTCTCCATTCTTGTTTTACATTTGGTGAGTATATTTATTTGTATCTCTTAAGTAAAAGAAACTAAGGGACTTTGAAAAAAAAAACAACTTTTCACTAATAACAGAGAATAAGACGTTAGTATCTATGTCAATGGTGGTGAGGGAAAGGGTAAATGCTTTCCAGAGTAAATAAATTCAAAGGATTGTATGTCACGTTAATATAACAAAAACAAAATTAGAAAGACGTTTTCTTAGATTATAGTAGTGTATTGTGTATATACCCTTATCTAATAATGTTTGAGCCTATCCCTCCACTATATGTATATCCTAAATTGTACAGAGACACTAGTATGCTTAAATTTATCATAAGAAAAGAGTAAAAGGAGAGAAATGTTTAAAAATGAGATGAAAAACCATAAGTACGTGTGTGTGTGTGTATATATATATATATGTGTGTGTATATGTTTCCATATTTCTTGTTTCATTCTAAAGGATGGTCTGTGCATCTCTTTCCAGAGATCATGCACCTACAACATGAAGGAATGAAAGAAAACCTAAAAATACAGAGACTGGCTGGACGCAGTGGCTCACGCCTGTAATCCCAGCACTTTGGGAGGCCAAGGGGGGCGGATCATGAGGTCAGGATATCGAGACCGTCCTGGCTAACACGGTGAAACCCGGTCTCTACTAAAAATACAAAAAATTAGCCAGGCGTGGTGGCGGGTACCTGTAGTCCCAGCTACCTGGGAGGCTGAGGCGGGAGAATGGCTTGAACCAGGGAGGTGGAGCTTGCAGTGAGCCGAGATTGTGCCACTGCACTCCAGCCTGGGTAACAGAGTGGGATTCCATCTCAAAAATAAATAAATAAATAAATAAAATAAAATAATACAGAGATAATTCTTCATTTACAATAAACACTAAGAACACGCACACAAACACACACACACACACACACACACACAGAGAGAGAGAGAGAGAGAGAGAGAGAGAGAGAGAGAGAGATTAGATTAGTAGCAAGGAACTTACATACATGATTAATGTGAATGCCTTCTGAACCAAAGTTGAAGGAAGCAGATGAGAGCTCTGTGGGCGTAGGCTGCTGCTGTGAGCATACAAATAAGTTTGATCATAGCTACAGTTTCCATGCCTAATGTCAAACAACTGTCTTGAAAATCCTAAGTGAGAGTGTGGTGGGTAATTCAGCACAAGTACTGATCTCTGTTGTCATGAATGTCCTTGCCAGTGGTAAGAAGTGGGGATCCATTGGGAAGAGCCACCTGAGGTGGCTTCATGACATGATGGATTTTGAAGAGATGTCTTAGACAGATCCAATGTTAGAACAATAAAAGTGGTACCATGGCTGTAGGAGATCCTGAATGCATGACATTCTTTATCACTGGGATAAAGAACATTCTAGATTAAGTCATTTAACATTCACCTCAGCAAATGGAACAGCAGGGTCAGCAAATCTCATTTTGAGTCAACAAATGCAAGCATTGCATTATTTCTTTTCCCCATGGAGAGACTGTTGTAACACACATAGGATGCTGGACACAGCAAAGTGGGAGCCGGGTTCTGTATTCTTCTACTTAGGTAAACTTCTATTAGCCCGCAGAAGTCAGTGAACACAATTATATTAAAACAATGTGTACCATGGACCCATTGGTCAGAAGCCATATTAAATGCAGTTTCATGCATGGTTAGTCATCCATAAACATTTCTGCTTGTAATAATAATGCGGTCAGAAGTAGGCCTTGTGGGGCTGAAATGAGGTTACTAAACAAAAGTATTAAGGGCACAGTCTGTGCAGTGTGTCACTTGGTCAACTGGAAAGCAGTGACGACTTTTCTCATACTTGCCAGGGTGGAATTCTTCTCAGTGTATTGGTGTGAGGTTCTCTCTGGAGGCATTGCAATCTGTTTATAACTTCTTGGCAACAGCTTTTGGAATAAGGCCAAAAAGATTGTCAAATAATACACAAGAGTGGAAATGAGCTGTTTGAATTTTTCAGCCATCCTTCCTTTTCTTAGGGCCAAAGATGTAGTTTTATAAATCTCCTTAATTAGTAATTTCTACCAGAATGAGTTAGAATTATTACATGGAATTTAGCTCTTCTGAATGATGTTCAGTCATTAAATTATGACAGCTGGTATGCAAAAAAAAATGTTGACTTATTCCGATCGTTCTGATGCCTAATAGAAAATAGAGTTTTTTAAAAGCGTGTTCATGGGATGGCATTCAAAAACAAGCTTAAGCAATCTTTTTGAGATTGGGAGCCAATCCTTGAGACACCTGGGAATGAACAGTAAAAGGACTGGATATATTGGTTGAATCAGTCCCCTCATTTCACATGTTGATGTTTTAAGAGATAGGCAGCTTGGCAAACCATGGTGAGAGATGACCTCTTGAGTTGAAGGCTTATGTTCACTCTGTAGTTCAGAGGTCTGATCTTTCAACGCTTCCTGACGAAGCTCTCCTCGTTTTGGTCTATATCATTTTATTTTGACAGATTAGTCACAGCATCAGACAGATGCAAGTAGCTATTGTGCCAGACAGGTCAGGAGAACTGCTATGTAGAAATGCTTACAGTTGTGGTCTGTTGCAAAATACGTGAATTCATGAGAGAAGACACATCGATAATGTTTTCAAAGAGGAGTGTAATTACGTGGCTGCTTTTTGCATGCCTGCCCTCTCTCCTCCTTTTGTTCCTTGATAGAAATTCGCAGGACCCCTTTTTTAGCAACAGAGCAATACTATAGCTTAGGTATTTGAGTGGAAATTTTGAGGGGTGTGGGGAGAAAGAAAAATTAAATCCGTTTTTTTAAACAGAAAATGTAAGAATTAATTTAAAAGTGACTCAAATGATAATTGTTTCCAAAATTACAACTTTCTAATCTATCCCTAGGAGCTGTAACCTGTCTTAATACTGCAAACAAATCATAGTGGAACTAAGGGGAACTTAATTTACCGGTAAGAGTATTTTCCTTACTCAGTTGTTTTATGCATTTTTGATTGTATTTAATTATTGCAGTACATAGGGCAGGAGCCACACAAGATAAGGATAAGGAGATGTTGCAGAACTTTTGTCTTCACTACGGTCTTAGCGTAGATATGGACCAGATATATCATATAGTGAAGGTTTTTTTTGTTTTTTGAGTTCCATTAAATTGCTGGCTTATTTTTGAAAGAGCAAAACCCTTACCTTAAAGTTATTTTTCTTGTTGGCTGACCTGTTGGCATATTTGAAAGTGGCATATTTATAATATTTATCAAAATGTCATTTTTAATAGAAAAAAATAGTTTCACCACTGAGATTTGAGAAGGTTGACTTCTAAGGAGGCTTGAAGTTTCAGTGAGAAAACCTGTATTTTCAGGGGGTAAACAGAGCTCACGCTTCATAGTCTGAACGACTTACAGTTTCAGTCACTGTTCCTTGAATTTGAATCCATTTGAAATCTGACCTGAATCCTTGATTGGAGTTTTTTCAAATTCTTTGTGCAACACCAAGCTGAATTATAAAATTATAACTAATTTCAAAGACTTTGGAACAATGAGAAAAGTCCACATTGGAAGGAGGGCCAAACACACAGTGATGTAGTTCTAGGTAAGCTATTTAGCTATTTTGATGACCCATTTTGTAAATCATAAAACTGGAATAATAGTTGTAACTGCCTACAGGTGCAGCTTAAATTAGATTATTACGATAATGAATATTACCACTGGGTTTGGTCCATACCATTGTGTTTGGTTCAGTAAGTGCCAATAATTAGTATCACGACTAGTTTTTAAAGACAAAATGATTGGAGGAAAAACAAAAACGAGTAATTTTTTTCTCAATGATGAAAGAATGATTTTCTTACTTTCTCAAGAGCACATTATGTCATCAAGAGAATATGCACTCCAGAAGAAATAAGATATTACTTGGTGCATGAAGAATTTTTTTCTATGCATTTGTTGCAAATGGGACCTTAATACAAATATAAAATAATGAAGACAATGTGGAAAGAGATAGAGAATCTTGACTTTATGGGTTACTGTTAGCATACCTGGTTCCTGGTAACCCCCAGCAGCCTTCTAAATGAATGCGGGCCATACCAAGAACAAGTCTGTGAGGAAACTCTCTGTGCTTTGAAAAACATTTGCTCTCTTCTCTCATCCACTGGAGTGGTTTTGCCCTCCACTATTTTTAGATCTTCACTTGGGAACTTTCTCCAAGAGGGGTTCTCCGTACAGACTTTCTAACCACAGGGCATCTGAAAGTCTCTTGTAACATTAAAAATGGTTTGAAGTATATTCTAATATCCTTAGAGAAAACTCTTCCCAAAACCTGATTAATCAATTCCTTTGATGATGATTGTGTAGGATACATTTATTCCATTAAAACACTTTTATGATTTCACTTTAAATGAATTTCTAGTTCATAAGAAACATAGGTAAATCTTCTGAGATAGTAATGAACAAAATACAATACCCAGGGTATTAAATTTTAAAAAAGAGATTATCATACTACTATGAGAAACTGTAATTGTGGTTGTGTCATGATGATGTATTAATAATTATGTCTCTTGACATCATGAAAATTGATGGTAACCTGCAAAACACCCTTCTTGCTCATAGCCCTGCATTCTTTCCTGTATTTTATTGAATTATGTTTATTTCTTGTGTTCCTCTTGGTGATTGATGAAATCATTATTTAATTCTACAAAATAAGTTCCCTTACTGTCAGTTTTCATTGTGCTAGGGAAATCAGCCATCAGGTTCCAGGAAGGGTTTGTGGAATCGTAGTCATAAAACACCCATACCCACACCCACACACAAACACGCATTTACCTAATCTTGATTTTTCTTTTCAGAATCTCTTGTTCGGAAATTTCCTCCCAGAATACCCAACCTCTCAAGAATTTTAAAACGATGGAGTAAAATAATCTTCAAGCTCTGTTTAGATTACAACATATGAATGCTAATTTTGTTTTTACATGTTTCAACACCCAAATTTATCTGAACTTCGGGCACAATAAGCAGTTTAACTGTTAGAAATCTTATGAGATAGAGTTTGTGCCTATCAGCTGAATATAGATTTATATATAACATTTCAATTATTGCTACACTTATGTGTAATTTATCCAAAGGTGATGTTATCCATGCATCTTAACAGAAGGCTGAAGTAGTTGAATGACAGAGACTACATTTTTGCTGCAGAAGATCATGATAAAACATGTGCTGTGTGGTCACCTTGGGTCATGTGCCGAGACTGCTTGATGGTACTTATCTCTACACACTGCATCTCATACTGATTTATGGATTTGGATGACTTATTTTATGTCAGAGACATAAAGAGAGTAGAGAAGAGAGAACAGTATTTTCATTTCAGTCTTAATAAAGTTCTATCCTATGAGACGTTAACAGCTGCCTTCTCTTGGTGGTCTGTGAAGTTTTTATAAAGATATTGATTATTTTCCAATGACACACAAATCTACTGCTAGAGACCATTCAAATGCTTAGTTACACCAGGGCTTGGCTCCTGTACCCTGAGGAGGACACGATTAACCAAATCCTCCTTTTTAAATGTTCTCAGGACAATGAGCTGCACATACTGCACAAATGCAATTTGTTTGACCCATCTTGCCTCTGTCTCCTTCTAGCTCTGTTTACATGCTTCATGCTCAGTTGAAATTAATTCTCTACACATTGGTCTCATGAACACATCTTTGAGAGCAGAGTTCAAGTTAAATTTTTATTTTCATCATTACCTCTGAGAACACAATCTGGGGCATATTAGACGCTTTGTAAGTGTAGAGGTGGGGAGAAAGAAGAAGAGAGAGAGGAACAGAAGGAGGGAAAGATTTTCCTGATGGATCACTTTTTGAACACTTTCTGGGCTGAGAAGTTCTGAGATTGCCTCTCTGGATCCTGTTATCTTGGCAGTCTTGCTAAGTTTCCGTTTACACTTAAACATGGTTACTGATGAGTCTTAATGTTGCCTTAACTATCAGATCTCTGATAGCCCCACCTAGCCAAGTGGGACCCTGGTCAAGAAGTTCACCTCTGTTAAATAAATATGCATAGATTTTCAACATCTCTTCAGATGCATTCAGAGGTGATGAAAGATTCCACCGGATGCTAGAACATTGTGCATAAATAATCGAAGTTGTATGCTCTTCAGCAATGATGCTACCCCATATCCTTTTTTTTTCTTTCCCATGATATGAGGATATGAGTGCAGCAGAACTAGCTCCATGCCCTTGTCCCAGAATTAATCATTCCTATCCATATTTGATGTCTATACCTTTTAAATATTTATGGGCTGTTATGTTCCTTTCTTGTTGTTCACCCACTCTGGGGGCATTCAGAAGCCTCACATTTCTTCCTTAGCCAAACACCCCATTCCCTTCATCCTCTCTCAGCTGTTCTTTGGATTACCTCCAAATTGCATACATAATTTTGGTATTGAGGTGCCAAAAATACATTTGTTTCAACTGGAGTTTTATTGAAGTTGTTTTTACTCAAATCACATACACAAATAAATTTGATTTCCAAGGCATGAAAATTCAGTTAGGTCTCCGAAGGGAAGCTGAGGTATACAAATATTTCATTATAATGCTACAGGTAGATTTTAAGTCACTAGGAAAATGACATCTCAAAATCAAAAGATTATAGAATGAGCACTATATGAAGAATTACATTTTAAAGCATAGGTCTGTGATCATTTTGTAGGTTTTTGTCGTTACTGTCAGTCTATTGGTTTTTATTAATAATTTTATTGAGGTATAACTGATACACAAATGACGTATTTAATGTGTACAATTTGATGAGTTTGGACATATCCGAGGACTCTTGAGACTGTCACTGCAATCAAGGTAATAAATGTATTTATTACTTCCAAAATTTCCTCTGTCCCTCTGTTTTTGTTTGTAAGATTTTAATAGGCTCAAGCTCAATCTTCATAGCCTTTTTTTAAGTTAATTTTTTCTTTCTTTCCAAATTCAGAAGGCAGATTCATTTCATCAAAAGAAAACAGTTCCTCAGTTGCTACTGCATTGCAGAGAAAAGACTGACTATAATGACCATTAAAATATTAAAGAGTAAAAGATACTGAAACTCAGCAAAACTTGGGTGATCTCTTTCATAAGCAGACACTTTTAATCTTATATTGACATTTAAAAGGACTGTTCAAGTAGCAACATGACAGACTGCACATATAAAATGTCCATGGAAATATGTAGCACAGCTAAACAAATAACTCAGAGCAAAATCCAATGAAAGGAGAAAATTGTGTTTCCTCAAGAAAATGCTATTTTTGCCCTAAGGCAATTCTTGCTGGAGAAAAATACCATGTAAAACATTGACACAAATCACAGACATCTCTTCTAAACAGTGGATTTTATTGGACTGCACACGCGTGCAGATATTTGGCAGATATTTGAGGTCTTGGAAAGGAAACAAACCAGCGAAATATATCACTATTATCACCAACACCACTGCAGAGGGCAAAGAGCGGACACATCTCAGAGCCTAGTGATGAAGCAGGGAATTAAAAAGTAAATCAGAGCCTCTAATCAAAGGCAAATTTAATCTCTGATAATTGATTTGCAGTGGAAGGAAGCCTCATGCACAAAGATCAAAGATTCTTCACATTTACCACAACATCCCCACCCTGAAGGAGGGAACAAAATCAGAAAGAAGAAAGGGGAAAAAAGAAGAAACATATCAAAGCTCACTAAGAACCCTGTGCAATATAATCTACCTTTCTTAAGGATAGCATGCATTATTAGAAAAATGAAAATGAATTTTATTATGGCATGTTTGAGTTCTACCTTCAAAAGAGTGAGAAACTGGCACTATTGGCTTAAGTAACTTCTTTGCAAACAGGCATTATTAGGCAGCGCCTTTTGCTGCAGTTGCTTCCCTTTACTTGTAGCCCTTCAAATGCATACATTAAGATTCTCTTCACAGTTGCAAACAGCAGGTAAATAATTGTATATTTGAGAGACTATTGCCTATTGAATTTAAGTTGGTCACAGACTTTGGTCCATGGTAACATACTAATTGTTAACTTCCTGTTAACCAGTTATATCAAGCCTATGTATTTTTTGTTGTTTCAGTACATACTGTGAATATAGCCAGCTCCCTAACTCTGTATGAATATTATATGTGGAGGAAAAATCCTGTTTCTCTATTCTTCTAAAATCTGTACCTGGGGACTGTGAACTAAACTAACAAAAGACAGATTAATAGGAAAAAAAAAAAGCATACTTTTTTTTTTTGAGACAAGTCTCACTCTGTCACCCAGGTTGGAGTGTAGTGGTGCAATCATAGCTCATTGCAGCCTTGATCTCCCAGGCTCAAATGATTCTCTTGCCTTAGCCTCTTGAGCAGCTGGGACTACAGGCGTGCATCACCACACCTGGCTAATTTTTTATATTCATAGAGATGGGGTCACACTATGTTGCCCAGGCTGGTCTTGAACTCCTGAGCTCAAGCAATTCTCCTGCCTCAGCCTCCCAAATTGCTGGGATTACAAGCCACAAATTTTATTTGATATTCGTAATTTAATTTTTACATGCAGAGAGGATGTCATAGTAAAGAAGTGAAAACTCAAAAAAGCAATTAGACCAGGTTTGTATACCATTTTAACTAAGGGTGATAAATTGTGTAGAAGTGACAAGACAAAGGAAAAGAGATTTAGGCTTCTAGGAACAGTTAATGGTGAGAAGTTAAGTATATGGGCAAACCTAGTGGAAGATTAGGGTTATTTTTAGTAAGATTTGTCTGTGCAGATCTATCTCAGTACTGAGTTTCTGTCTCCAGTGATAGTGGTTGTCCTCCTGGTACAGCAGTGGGAAGAGGGAAGACCCTCACAAAAGGAAGTGTATGTCCTCCTTTTAGGCCTATAGTGGGGAGGCAAAGAGCTCTTTCTGTGTTTGCTGCTTGCTGACTGCCTTCAGCTCAAAGTAAACCTTATGCCAAAGTGGCATATTTTGGGGTGACATATTCTGATCTCTTTCAGTTCCTATTTATTATATTCTCCTGTCATTATGCTTTGTATATTTTATGACATTTTAAACCTGTGCCATGTGTAAAATGACAGTGAAAATGAAAGTGATCCTCTTATGAAATGTCTTTCTAGTTGTCTAATTATAGGGTGCCCTATTAGTTTGTAGGAATTAAGCATTTTCAAAGGCATTTATTCTACGATTGTTTTTGTGTAGCTGTTAAGAGCCACAGGGTTGAAGATACAGTCGCAAAGAGAGACACAGTTCTTATCCGCATGAAGCTTATAATCCTATAAAGGCAGACATGTTATTCAAGTTGTAATGCAAACAAATGTAAAATTGCTGCTCTAATAAGTGCTAGAATATGGTGATTTGACCTGTGGTGGCCAGAGAAGGCTTCTCTGAGCAACAAATGCCTGATCAGACATGAGAAGTAAACTAAACCAGAAAGTAAGACTAGAAGGATCCATTTGATTGGGAACTTTATTAGAATGCTTTCATTTTTCTTAAGATAGATGTGGAATCCATCTGTGCTGGGGAGGTAAAAAATTAGTCCACCTATCAGGCAGAGGACAGACAGTGCTGTAGATAATTTACTGAGAATGGATTTCAGTTCCAGAAAAATATGAGTTCCAGCTTTAACTCAGCAACTTTTTGGTTGAAGATTTGGACAAACTAGTCAACCTCTCTGAACCTGAGGCTGCTAATCTGTAAAGTGGGCTCATAATCCTTATCTCAGATAATCATCTCAACTACTGTGTGTTATCAGTGTCATCAACATAGTGCTGATTTGCAATGTGATTTTAGGCAAACCATTTTATCTCTTTGAGTTTCAATTTCACACTTCTTTAAAATGGGGGGATGTTGGATTAAATGGTTTCAAGATTTCTTTCAGCTCTACATTTCCATGACTTTGCAAGCAAATGTAAAGCTGGAAATTTCTGTCTAGATCTCATGGGAAGCCTATATCCTGGAAAGTTAGAAAAAGTGTTGTTTTTGGAAAGTAGACTTTTTAAAAGAGGCATAATTCCACCCGTTAGCAATTTTACTTATATTTCTTTAATACACACTTAGAAGTTTCTATTATCTTAGATTAAATTTTATAGCACATATTTCTTCTACTAAAAAGCCTTTAAAGTGTTTCAGTGGGATGTTTAATTTCCCATTATGGTTGGTTTCTCAAATCATTCTTTTTGTAATTGTCACATTTTTACAGTCCTGTTTAAAACAAATTCGGTTTTTCAACTAAAAATATCAGGCTGAGTTGGAAATTGAAATCCAAGGACTGCAAAATCAAATGATAATAAACCAACCATAAGGTTAAACTTTCCAACCACCACAAACTTAGAGACCACCAGAAATTTGTGTTACTTGTTTCTTATAAAATATAGAATAATCTTTTGAAGATTCTTGTGGCCAAAGTAAAACTTTATTACATTTCTAAATCTAGAAAAGGGAAAACTATTTTTAACACCTTGTTACTTATTTAAACATAAAAATTTTTAGTTTGATTGGAGCCTCTTCTTGACTCTATTCATATTTCACTTAAATTACTATTGTTTTAGCTATACAAAGCCTGCTTTTGATTATATTTATGTTAAACATTTAATCTTTCTTTATAGAGCCACAGATTTAAGAAAGCATCCAGATATATACATATGTCTATTTTGGTATTTTAAAATCTCACTCTTATGTTTTGATTAATAGATACTCTTAAGTGCTTTCATGTTTATCTTTATTTTTACCTTAGGAAACACTTATTGAATATATTAAATAGGTATACCAGGTGCTATTGTCCTTACATTATAGGTTAGACAACTGGGCCATTGATTTATTCAAGTTCGATTGTATATTTATCGAGTGAAAATTAGATCTCATATCTCATATCTTCTAACTTCTTATTTCGCATTGCCTTACTGATTTTCCAAGGTAAGGCAGAACCTACCCAATCAAATGAAAGAGTGCTGACATGAATTAAATCTGGTTAAATGCCTGATGGTCTGATTGTCCTCAATGATTATAGCATTCAATGGTATTTTATTTTCATTTAGCCTTCCATTTGTTTCTTATAATATTTCCCATTTTGTTAGCCTATGTGTAGATATGTTTTTCATTAGTGAATGTCCAATTATCATGCTTTCATTTTGGGTGGAAGACTGATTAGCATGGATTAATTAAGGTAATTAAATAATTATAGTTACTATAATATAACTATATAGAAATCAACATTAGCATGGCCTAATTATCTAGTATTTAGGAACATATGCTTTGGAGAGGTGATTTAAGTGGCCTTGAATTTGACCTTCCAGACTCACTAATAATGTGTGCTTTTACAAGTTACTTAATCTTTATGAGCCTTAATTTCTCATCAGTAAAGAGGAGATAGTAGTCCTTACAGAGTTTATTTTTAATAGACACATTTCTATAATTGTACTATATTTTATACATGGTAAAATCTCAATATTATTATTAACAATACTTTTATTGCCCTAGCCATGGCTGTGATGTATCTCATTATGAATCAATTATGCTCCCTTAGCACCATAGTTATAGAGGATGGGACAGTTAATGCGAGTTAGGTTGTTTAGAGTTCTTCTCTGAGGATTTATTGAATTGATGCTGAAGTAACAGAGCTGGTAGCAGAGAATTATACCAGTACATAAGCAAGAAAGAAGCAAGAATAAGCAAGAAAGTCTCAGAGGTGTTTGGGTTTCTGGATCCAGGGTTCCCTGTAGCTGGTTCCCTCTCTACCTTTTCCGTAGTTTTTGTATGCAGGCCAATAAAGTTCCATAACTTAAGTTAGTTTAGTTTAGTTTAGTTTGATTTGGGTTCCTTTGACCCACTAATGTAATCCAATAATACAACATCTTAAAGACACATTTCTTTGTTCTTCAAGTTAACATGTATTACTCACAACAGTATCTTAATACTTATTTATTTATATGTTTATTTTCTTTCTCCCAATTTCTAAAATGTAAGCTCTATTTGAACAAAAACTTGCAGCACTCTTTCTTCAGCTGTTGGAAAACCTCTACCACCTACTAGGTTCTCAGTAAATATTGGGCGAATAAATGGATAAAAAGAGAAAGAAAGTGACACTTTTCTAAAAGTGCTCCTGAATTAAAATTGCATTTGTATTCCTTCCTGAATAGACTAGAAAAGGACACAAATTTAACATTTATTGAGAACTTACACTGAACTAGCCATCATGTTAGATATTATATACATTTTGAACTTGATGATATTATCTCCATTTTACAAATGCACAAATGGAGGGACAAAGAGCTAAAGTCAAATTGGCAGCCTCCTGGTTCTCTGCTCAGACTGACCCTTGAGAACCAGCTGCTTCCCCAGCTCCTGGGATGTGTCCAGTAGCTAGCACTTACATGTTAGCCCTGTTTTAGGGATTGCCTCGGTGGAAGAGAGTACTCCTTTGTGCAATGTCATATCCCCTTTCCAGGGAAGCCCACATCTAATGCCTATAAAGGCCCAACACCATCAGCTCAGCTCTGGACAAATCCTGCTTCAGAACACCCCTTTCCCATAAATTGATCTCACATCCCTCACTAATAAACAAGACTCTTCTTCCCAGGGAAACCAACCTGCTATGGTAATTTTCAAATATCTCTGCCCAAGCTAGTGACATGGCCTCTCTAAGGAGGTAAAGTGGGCTGATACCCACTGAAACTGGGAGAGGTATAGTTCCAAGGTATGATTTGAGAAAGGGCTAGGTATTTTCTAGGGTCTTAAAGATAGGTTTTTTAGCTGGGATACAGGGAGCTTGTGATGAGATGATTGTCAGGGCAGCAGACATCAGAATATGCAGGGCCTTATAAGCCACTTATCTTAGTTCTTTTGTGCTGCTATAATAGAATACCACAGACTGGATACCTTGTGGATAGTAGAAATTTATGTCTCACAGTTCTGGAGGTTGGGAAGTCCAAGATCAAGGCATCAGCATCTGGTGAGGGCCTTCTCGATGCTTCTTTCAGAGTGGAGGTAGCCATGCCTCGCATACTGGAAAGTGGAAAGGCAAGCTAACTAAATCCTGCATGAAGCCTCTTCTAAAGCCTTTCTGAGGGCCTTAATCCCATTCATGAGGGAGGAGCCCTTCTGACCTAATCACCTCGTAAAGGCCCACCAGTTAATACTATCACATTGACCATTAAGTTTCAACACTTGAATTTGGGAAGGGATGCATTCAAACCCTACCATCATGCAAAGAAGCCAAAATTATACTTCCTATTGTCCCTATCCTTTCCTCAGATACCAGGATTTGCCTATCTCCATCTCTAGCTACAATTGTTCTGAATTTTGGGGCCCATTTTTGCTGCATGAATTTGTGTTTGAATTCAAGACTTGAAAGATTAATTTTCCTTTCAGAATGTTATTCATATACCCCTTCATTCTTAACCTGCTCACTGGTTTCCTACTATAATTACAGTCTCAAACAGTGGTTGCATTCTGGCAAAACGATGTTTTGAGTTAGAGTTGTTATGCAGTTAGTCAGTTGTTTGTAGTTAAAAAGTCTCTTTTTTATTCACTGAAATGACTGGAGTCCCAGCTGCTAGGATTCAAAGGCAACAGGGAAGATTTCCTAGAGTTTCATGTGATCATAAAAACCTTTCCAGACGTTTTAAGTGATTATGATTTCTATGCTGTATTGACTTACAATTAGAGATCATTCAAGTAACTTAGAATTCAGTAACTTCTAGGTCACAGAGAGGCTCAGATACACACTGTTGACAGCCTTTTGTTTGACAACGGGTGGTGTCTTTGTGTGTGTGTGTGTATACATACATACACACTAAACTGCACTGCTGTATGTGTGGGAAAAAGTCTAAATACTAAGCATTTTTATTCTATTTTGGGCAAGTATCTGTGCTCAATGGATGCAAGTTGGTATCTAAAATCTGAAAAATGCAAAGATAAATGGATCATCTGTGTACTTCAAGCTTTATTTTCTTGCATAGTTTTTTCCTAGTATTTCCTGGCAACCTAGAACAGTAGTTCTCACCTTTGACTGCCTATTACCATTGCCCATAGCATATTTTAGATCTAAGGATCCCTGGACAGATACTCTAACTCAGCGGATGGAGCCCAGGTAG
Source organism: Gorilla gorilla gorilla (assembly GCF_029281585.2). Taxonomy (NCBI): domain Eukaryota; kingdom Metazoa; phylum Chordata; class Mammalia; order Primates; family Hominidae; genus Gorilla; species Gorilla gorilla. The sequence continues at coordinate 10,051,450 of NC_086017.1, forward strand.
CTGTTTTGTTTGTTGTGGTAGTTGCTCTTTTTAATGTCTACCCATTGTCCTGTAAGACAACTAGGGTTGTGAACCATCGGTTTTTTACACTATCTAAAAGGAAGGTGTCTGTGAATTGAGGATATTTCTTACCTTGCCTACTTCCACACTTTCAACTTTCTAAAATTCCTGGGATTCATGCTCCCATTCCCCAAAGAATAGTGAGTTACCTATAATTGTCTACAGCATCCATCAATAATGCCTTTAGTTCCTCACTTTGAGTTCTGCTTAGAGCTAAACATATTCTAAGCAAAGTAAGGAGGTTTCATGCTTCTGTGTATGTATAAGTGTGCCTGACAAAGAGATGAAACATGAAAGTGAAACAATATTGATAAATGAAATTTAAAAATATAGTACGACTTTGATAGGTAGTCTATATTCTGGCACTTCATGAAATCTCCAAATTATTGTATATTACCATAGCATGCAATTTTTACTTATTGCATGGTAAAGCAGAATTCCTCCTTTTGAGTGATGTACAGCTATTGCACCACTCTAAGTGGCAACTTAACATAGACTAAATATGAATAGAATTATCTAGAGTTGTACAACTCAGTACCTATGGTTTGGACCAGAGAAAAAGGCCTTAGAGTAGTGGTTTTCAACCAGGAGTGATTTTGCCCTTCAGGAGCATTTGGTAACATTTGGAAATATTTTTCGCTCTTAACACTAATGAGGGAGAGACTTACACCTGGTCAGTAGAGGCCAAAGATGCTGCTACAGTAGAGGCCAAAGATGCTGCTACATGTTCTGCAACACTCAGGACAACTGAATGCCCAAAAAGAATTATCTTGCCCCAAATGGAATCATGCTGAGGTTGAGAAACCCTGGCTTAGAGAATTGTATTAGTCATCCTGGCCCATAAAATTCCCATGAAAATTTGGGAACGAGGGGAGGATTCATATGTATCTTTTTGGTATTGTATTTCTAGTGACTGGGAGCTTGCTTAGCATGCAGTAGTTGTTAAATATGTTTTTGGATGACTGAGCGATGGCATGATTTGAATCAGACAACATTATTTTACCAGCCTTGGAATCTGGGCAAAAGACGGCTGCTTAGGAGCAAAGACACGAGTCTGTGTATTTCTGTGGTTGCCTTTCCATGGAAATTCCCCTTCAAGGGGATACCTAATATGTAAGGATTAAAGATGCCTCCTCCATGGATTTTCCATGGTGTCTCACATTCTCTAATTAGTTATTCCTTAAAGTTTTGTCCACCTGTGTATCTTTAGTGGTACGGCTTCCTGTCACCTCAAATATGGAGGCATTAGCTTTGCTTAGTTCAGTATATCCCAGATTATGGGATGGAAAATACTGAAGGGATATCAAATGATCATACGTCATCTAAGATATAATTAAATAATAAACTTACATAAAGCATTTTTAAAAAATTTTTAGTTCTCTTTCCCTTAATTCTTTGAATATTTCAGGTAGAGTCAAAGGCTGGTTTTGTGCTATCATGACTTTATAACTAATTTTTAACACCATCTCTTTTTCTTCTTCTTCTTCTTCTTCTTCTTCTTCTTCTTCTTCTTCTTCTTCTTCTTCTTCTTCTTCTTCTTCTTTTTTTTTGTGAGACAGAGTCTCTCTCTGTAGTCCAGGCTGGAGTGCAGTGGCACCACCTCGGCTCACTGCAACCTCCGCCTCCCGGGTTCAAGCAATTCCCCTGCCTCAGCCTCCCAAGTAGCTGGGATTACAGGTGCCTGCCACCACGCCTGGCCAATTTTGCATTTTTAGTAGAGATGGGGTTTCACCATGCTGACCAGGCTGGTCTCAAATTCCTAACCTCAGGTGATCTACTGCCTCGGCCTCCCTAAGTGCTGGGATTACAAGTGTGAGCCACTGTGCCTGGCTCTCTTTTTCATAAAGAGATAGCAAACCTCAAAATCAGAGATTCAGCTGGCCACAGGTCTATTTAAAATTGTTTTTATTTCAATTCATGTATTTTTTATGTAAAGTAGTGTTGATTTCCCGTTTATAGCAGTGGAGAACATATTAAGATATTTTAATTTAAATAGAAAAGTAAGCCAATTACAAATAAGTGCAAGTAGTGTACAGATATGAAAAAAATCATAATCATGTCACTTAAATAGGCGAAGAAATCATTGAATTTATTTGTTATGTTAACATTGTCTCATCTTGAAGGAGAAGATGGAATCTGGAGATTGCAGCTTGAATGGCTCCGGAAGAGGCAGCATGTTCTGTGGATTGGATGTGTTTGCATAACTGTGTGGCCACATGGGAGGTGACACAGGAAGGCAGAAAGAGGACAGTCTCAAAAGGAGGGAGCAAACCTTGAAAACACCTGCAGGGCCCTTTTAGTGGCCAACTGCATCAATTTAAAATGTTCACTTTCTCCCCCATGGCTGGCTGTCCAGGCAGAAGCAACATGACTTCTGGTTTGAAAGGCCTCTCAGATTAAGAGAGAATATTGTGTCTTGGGGAAATCAATCATATTATTATGAATCATAGAAGTATGAGTCATGTGTTATAGGTTGTTTTAGGCAACAAGACCTCAGATGTCCTTCACTTCAACCACTCTTGGGATATTGAAGGGTATTGCCATTGCAATCTGTGGCCAACATCTACTTCCACATCTTTCCCTCTTGGGGCTTTCAAGTCCAAGCTTGGAGTTATGTTTGTAGGAGCCTCAAATCTCTCTCCCAAGAATTTTCATTTGTTTTCCCCAGTTCTTCCCTGTGGAACCATGGAAATTAAAATCGAAACCCTGTTCTATTACTTTCACATGTTTGAAGATAGATTTCATGTCTTACTTGAGCCATTTTTTTCTTCGAGAAAACATTTCCAGCTCCTTCAACTTTTCCGTCCATGAGATAATGTCAGTCCCTTTTTCCATCTTCGGACCTTGCCTCTGAATAAGCTCAGATTGTCTGAATCAGTTTTAAATAGAAGCACTTACACTTGGATACAATTTTCCAGGTGTTGCTTCAGTGGGACAAATGAAAGTGAGACAATTGCATCTCTTGTTCTAGATATCATACTTCTTTATCTGTACCCTAAGGTTACTAACTTTTTGGCAATTTCATCACACTGTTATTAACTAAGTCCTTTTTTTTATATAAAGAAGGTACTACAATTATCACACACCTTTATTTTAAACGTATGCCAACATCTTTTTTTTTTTTTTTCCGAGACAGATTCTCCCTTTGTCACCCAGGCTGGAGTGCAGTGGCTTGATCACGGCTCATTGCAGCCTCGACTTCCTGGGCTCAGGTGGTCCTCCCACCTCAGCATCCTGGGTAACTGGCATTACAGGCACATGCCACCATGCATGTATTTTTTTTAGAGATAGAATTTCACCACATTTCAGGCTGGCTTTGAACTCCTGGGCTCAAGTGATCTGCCCATTTCAGCCTCCAAAAATGCTGGGATTACAGGCATGAGCCACAATGCCTGGCCTGCAAATGTCTTTCTAATAAAAGTATGTGTATCTGTAGTGTGTGTGTGTGCGCACACGTGCGTGTGCGTGCTTGTGTGTGTGTGTGCATGCGTGTGTATGTGTGTGTGTGTGTATATGATATAGTGGGGGTGGGGCAGGAGATAGGAATTGCAGAGAAATACGAACAGTTAAACATAAAGAGAAACTGGAAATTTGAAAATATATGAAGTGTCTGACCCCAAGTTCAAGCTGAGAAGCTAGGCATCAATTTTATTTTTCCTTAGCCTGTTTTTAAAAAAGTATTTTTTCAAAGTTTGGTCCTTGAGCCACTTATCAGCATCATCTTATCCGGGAGGCCTTTCCTGTATGTCCCGTTGCTTGTTATCTCATCCACCATTCCTTGCTATCTGCTTTACCCTGCTTTACTATGTTTTTCATAGCTCTTATTACTTCCAAGCATTTTATATCTTTTTATTTATGTATTACAAGGCTTCATGAAAGGAGGTACTTTGTTTCTTTACCACTGCTATTTGTCACAACGAGTTTATTAAATGAACAATTGAATAATAAGTAAAAGGCTAACTTGGGATGTGATTGCATATTCAGATTTTTGGGTCCCAAGCTGGGCCTACAGAGTTAGAATTTCTGGTCATGGGACCCATTTAACTTACTTTTCTAGTGTTTCGTCGGTGTTCTAAAATTTTAGCAAGACTGAAAGTGCACACAATCTCAGTGCACTAAACACTGAAAATAAAGTGTAATGAGTAAATTTTTGAAATATCAGCTGGGCATGGTGGCTCATGCTTGCAATCCCAGCACTCTAGGAGGCCGAGACAGGCCGATCACTCGAGATCAGGAGTTCAAGACCAGCCTGGCCAGCATGAGGAAACCCTGTCTCTACTAAAAATACAAAATTAGCTGGGTGTGGTGGCGCGGACCTGTAATGCCAGTTACTCAGAAGGCTGAGGCAAGAGAATCACTTGAACCCAGGAGGTGGAGGTTGCAGTGAGTCGAGATGGTGCCACTGCACTCCAGCCTGGGTGACAGAGCGAAACTCTGTCTCAAATAAATAAGTAAATAAGTGTTTGAAAAATCAAAAAATGGCCATCTTCCTTTACATTCTTAAAGGAAAACATAAGTCTGTATCAAGGCATTAGAATATAATTATGCTGACTGTATATTTTAAGTCAACTGCATATTACTGGCCAACTGGAGATCACTATCTATTAAGACATAAAATTTGCTATAATGTAGGTTTATTATTTACAGAGGTAAAAGGGCCTTATTAAAGCCTTGTTTCGACTATGATGATGTCATGGTTGAGGATTCACTCCCAGGTCCTAAATAACATTCCGATACCAGCACGACAGCAGATTCACACAAGCACAGGCTTGCAGACTACCATAGCTTACCAAACAAGACCCAGGTAGAGCATTTCAAAAAGCTGCCAAATTGACACAGCTGGGGTGTAGTTTGGGAAATTTGTTCAAAACGCTAATCTTAGAAGTTAAAGGTGGAAAGAAAAAGTCTACATAAAAACCTTCCTTCGAAGGAGAAACTCTTATTTCCCTATAAACTTCATTACTAATAAAATAAGGGAGGAGAGCAATAAGAAACAAATAAGATTAAGGAAGCCAAATGGTTTTTAAATGAAATTATTTTTTCTCAGACTTTTCCACAAGGCGTCAGCAGCTCTGTAACCACCAAATTGTCAGAAATTAGCCTGGTTTTTTTTGGACAGTTTGAGAAGCCATTCCGTCGGCCTTATTTATTGTTTATTAAATTGATTTTACTTGATTTTTTGCAGACATAAATGAGATTCTTCTGAATGATGACCTATGCTGTTAAACCTTATAATAATGTCACTAGTCACTACTTCTGCCTCTCAGCTAGTCAGAAGGGCACACCCTATGGCTTTACCTTTGATCATCGCACAAAAAGAAGAGCCAAGACAGTGAAACCCAAGTGTAATCAAAGTTACATAAAAATTACTTAGTGAAGCCAGCCCCTGATCTGTTTAGCATGATTTTTACTAATTTTTTTATTTTTACCTCCGAGTAAAGTATTTGGTCTTTTTTTAAAAAGAAGGAAGAAGAGCAAAATAGATGGAGGGAAGAAGAGAGGGAAGGAAGAAAGAAGGAAAGAGGAGAAGAGAAAAATAAAGGAAGGAAGGAGGGAGAGAGAGCCTTCTCAAATTCAGAAAATAATATTATTTTTTCTATTATGAAGCATCATGGAAGAAAATAAGGCCAGTTGCTACTTAAAATTAACCATTGGGCTGAGGTTAAGAAATCGTATTCCATCTTTAAATTTTATACTCACTACGTGTTTGGCCTCAAAAAGTCACAAACTTATTGAGCTAAGATCTTACTTGTAAAATATATGAATTAGAGCTGAATGATATTATTGAAACATTCCAGCTTTAAAAACTATATGGCTCTTTGATTATTAATGTAACTGTCAGATTTGAAACACAAAGATAGAATGAGTATTTAGAAACATAAGCCACAGACTTAACAACCAGCTCTCAAAAACCTCTCCTCAGTATTTATAAAGAGAAATAAATTTTGAATAAAAAGATAATAATTGTGAAGTACAATTATTACTGATTATAATTCAATCTTCAATGTTTTACTGGAAAGAAGTTGAACAATATATGTTCTTAAGAACTTCCTTAAGTCAATAATCGAGTTTGAGAATTTTTAGCAGCTTGAGTATATTCACAGCCTAGATCTACATAGTACTTACAGGGCAGGGTTCACACATTTAAATGCTAAGGGATGAGGTATCAGGAGAGGTATAAGACAACAGGGAGTGGTAAGGCCTGGTACACTGAAAAACAGGATTGTTTAAGCTTTGCTCAGCTCTGGAAGAATTTTGCTGTGTGCCAAAGCAGAACTAGTCTTGTCAGACTTTCTAAGTTTTGGAAGAAAGGACAGAAATCAGCATATTAATGTTAAAACTCATAATGTTTAACACATGGGAGTTCATTCAAGCCTTCAAAGACATCACTGTGCAAACTAAACAAAACACACCTGTGAGTTTGGCCCCACTAGGGTTTCTGGAGTTTCCTTCCTCCCATTCAACTATCAGGTGAACTACAATTAGGTATTAATCCTTAATGACAGCTTCCTAATGACCTTGTTTAGCTATTTCAAGAGGATCCTTCCCTAAAGCATTCAGAATAGCCTTGAAACATGAAGACCACTTCAAGTGCTATGCAAAGTGAGGGAAATTTGGAGAGTAGATTCTTCTGAAGATTTCTCTGCTAAATACGTTGCACTCAACTGAAATCCAGATGTGCCAGCACTGAAGCTCCATCGCAGGCAAGGCCGATTCATTGACCCCAACTTCTGTCCACTCAAGTGCCCCGAGACTGCTGGTGATTTATCAGGTGAACTCCTTGCCAGTTGTAAGAGCTAATTCAATCTCATCCCCAGGGTGGTATAGGTACATTAAGAGTTGCAGCTTTTAGAGTAGTTAATCAGAAAAAAAAAAAAGAAGCCAAAGTGCTTGCTGAACATTTAACTGAAAATTTCTCATTTGTGCCTGATGGTTCTGAATTTTGTCAACTATTTCTTTGTATCCTTGTGACACGTTTCTTATTTGTCATGTTTTCTTTTAAGAAAGAATAATGTGAGGGAAATGAAATGTTCATTTGTTACTGGAAACTTACAGTGATGAGATGTGGTGCATAAGACATCATAAAATATCCCTCATTTCCATTTGCATTTGTCACTGCTCCAAATCATTCATGTATCTCTGTATCTGCATCTGCATCTAGCTTTGATTTATTCACATAATTGATGTAGAGTGACTTTTCCCAAAGACATGAATTATATTAAATTTTTGATTTGTTCATGTATTTGCTTTTGCATATCTTACTTTTAGATTTCTATAGCTCTTCGAACTCAGAGAACATTCACCACATCTATATTGGCCTAGTGAATGTTGAAAGAATGATTTTAATTATGCCACATATTTTTGCACTGTTCTTATCTACAAACAATTGTATAAGCTATGCCTTTTGAATATATTCATGTGCTGTGCCAAATAGTAGTAGTGCAAAATGCTAATGTTGATTTTAAAAGAATGACCTTTCCTTGTGTGTTTCTTTCCAGTGATCTGCTTATCTAAGACGGATAGTATTGATGGACTGCACTATCACAGTCTTAGACTTGCAGAAATGCCTTGGAGTTTTTTGTTTGACATTTCTTTGTCCCTTGGGTACTTTGCTCTGACTCTGTCATTTAGACTTTACTGTAAGGATAACCAATTAGTAGTTAAATGAGTTGAAGGAGTCTTTTTATGTACTCTGTTCAAATAACACTAAACTCACTGTCACATGAATAGGAGATATGAATTATTTCTTTACGCACTTTTAAAGCAAGCCCACACAGTAAATGATATTGTTCATAACCCCTGCCTTTATTGCTTTCTTCCCTACACTTAGGGACTTATTTTAAAGAAGAACTTGTAGATCCTCTATTCTGTATTCCAGTAGAAATAATGACTCAGTAGGAATAGGAAGATGTAGTTTTTTTTAATAAACATATAACAGAATGGTAGAATTAGTTTTGAAATCCATACTCTAAAGGAACAACAATGAGAATACTTGCTGGGAATTCGCCTCTTTAAGAAATAGCAAAGGACTGACAAGTTAACAAAATGCCCCGGTCTGTATCATTTATACATGGTACAGATATATATTGTGGACCTACTGTGTTCCAAACCCAAAGATTGAAGAAGTAAATTCTCACTTCCTGTCTTTGACATATTCAGAATTTGGAAATATTTGGGAAGCTAGAGGTCAATACTCACAATCTAACTCTTAGAATGAATGATCCTCGGTCTTTTAACAAAGGACATCTGACTAATAAAATAGTCTTAGAGTTGTAGGAGAAATGTGTCATTCTGGACAACAAAGACCTTCTGTCTCTTTCACAGTGGACTGTTTGCATAAAATACCAGCGTACTTAGTGAATTAGACATCTACAACACTGTGTAAACATTCCTTTCCAGTCATTGCTTCCTGGTCGGTCATAGAGACCACTTTGAAGTGCCTTTATTTTGAACACTAGGAAAGAGCTACAGGAGAGCCACAGCCCTCTGCAGTAGTAATTTTTGTAAATTTGCTAATAATGATGTTACATCACGTCACTGGGACATCAAACCTGTCTAATGTGCACTACTACTCCCACACTACTACTGCTAAGGCAACAACCATTTACTAGGCTTATTGGCCATGTGCCAAGTGCTGTGTTTATTTCTTATTTTCATAGGATATGTTATTTAATTAACGGGTAGCTAAGAGAGAGGGTTCCAGAGACAAACTGCTAAGGTTCACATTCTTGCTTCCATTATTTGCTAGCTGCATGAACTTAGCCAAATTTCTCAACATTTCTGTGTCTCAACTACCTTATCTATAAAATGGAAATACTTGCGTGATAGGTTTTTATATGATTAAATCAGAAGATACTGGTTAAGTGCTTAGAGCACAGACTAAATGTTCAATTTGCTATAACATTTCTATAATATCAGTCAATGAATATTTGCTATAATATTTTCATATCTCTTACTGATCACTGTAACTCAAATAATTGTGCTGTCTTATTATTCTTAGTTTGCAAGTGAAAAACTGAAGTTCACACTAACCTTTTAGTCAAAAAATGCACTACATTTCTGAGCTGAAATTCCAACACTGTTTGATCTGATTCTGCAGTTCCAATGAGGGATGATATGTAAAGAGAAGGGGTAGGACTGCACCTGAAATGTTTCTAGAATTCTATTCAAAGATCTGTGATCCTCATATTCATTCAAAACCTATGGGTGGGAGATGTGGGGAATGGATGGGAGATGTCAGAATTTGTATTTACAGTGAAGCAGAGAGTTTAATAAGGTGGAATTTCAAGGTTTTTAAAACTTGATGGTTTTTGTAAGGTGGGAGTGTAATGGAGAGTGAGGTAGTAAATTGGGATAAACAACCTAGGAGTCTCTGGGATGGGAGAGATTTCTCCTCAGTATTCAAATTCTGGAAACCTTTTGAACTTCCGTCAAAAATAACAAGCCGTCTAGTAAACAAACCGTCCCATGCACAGAGAAAGAAATGGATGGTTGGGGCTTTGAAGCCGGTGGTGGTTCTTAGTCTGTGTGGCTAACCCACTAGGGACAGATGGTATTTTTGGGGGCAGCTCTCAGAAGATTTGTAAAATATGGTGAGTTTAGTACCATGGCCAATTTTGTTGTACAGTATCTTCGGTTAAGCATGTATACCAAGAGAAAGATCCATCTTTCTTGCACTTTGAAGGATTTGGTAGCTTATTCAGGACTTGGTCCTATAGCTGTGGCAGCAACAAGAGTAGTCAGCTGAGCTTAAGCCTCTGTTCCTTTAGACCTACAAGTGGCTCTGATGGGGACCTGCAGTGATGCACCAGCGAGCGACAAATGGAGACATTTCTTTAACAAGGAAAGCGATACAATTTCTACATGGGAAGGATGCAGTGGAAGCAACCTGGTTAGAAGGGGGCTGGGGACTCATTTCGAAGGTCTGGCTGCACAACAGGCATCATGTTCTTACTTAGATTTAAGTTTCTTTGGAATTGATAAAAATTATGAGCAAATTGACTCCTTTCCTGAGGTACAAGTTTGCTCTACGGCTGCTCTTTCTCTTCTGTGAAAACATGAAGCTCCAGTTTTGGTGCTAGCAACAACAGGATAGAGGCTTACTTTGCAATATGTCTGATAGTGATTGTGTGGTTTTCCTGCATCAAAGGGTTAAAGCTGAAATAAAACTTGCATTTCATTTTGAGCAAATAAAGCAAGAGCAAATGGCATTGTCCTGAGAAATGTTAGCACACTGTAAATTCTTAAATTTATTGTGGTTGAGAATGGATGCTCTCCAGATTAGCAAGGCAGCACTTCCAAAGTTCAGTGGAGGGCACTTTAAGATGCAATTATTTACACTTCATGTTGTGATACTACAACAATAGTTAATAAGAGCTGGAGAGATTTCCTAATTATCTGAGGGTGCAGGAAATCATTTCACCCTCCCCTTACTTGAAATGCTAGGAATCAAGTCTGCAGGAAGCTGGCTGATCACAAATCATGTGTCAGCACCTCCATAACATTTACCTGCATAATATGTCCTTATTATTTTTTATGTTGATGAATCTATATTGATAAATCTTGCATTTATCTGTTTTTTCCAGTATGTATTTCCTATTTCACAGTAGTAGGGACCCTACGCTCTATTTACTTTGTGCTCTTTCACAGTACACCATAGGATTTAAATAAATGCCTATTGAAAAATTCAACAAATAAGCCATGCCATTTTTGTTAAGCAGCTTTACTTGGCAGCAAGACCTCTGTTCAAAATTATGCTAAGATGAAGAGTCTCACCATCATTTCCCTGGTGACCTGTGGGCACAGAATTTAATGAGAATTTGTTTCCTTGCCCTCATAGCAACTTCCTCTGCATAAGATCCTAATTAACCACCATAAGGTGATTTAGGCCTTGGGGATGGGGTGGAATTATTCATTTTCCTCTATTTTACATTTATATTTTACTTCATAATACTGCATTCACTTCCTTTGAAATGTTAGTATTAAGAAGTTTTCTAGTAGCTGTTCTCTTAAAATTACGAGGATTTTTGATTTTATGTTATTTTATTAGTCAAAAACTAAAACCAAAAGCAAAATCTGTAAAATTCCTTTTTTGAGGATGTAAAATCACCTTATACATTATATCTCATTATCTTTACCGATTTTAAAATTAACACCTAATTAAACCGTGTGTGTATTTCAAACGTGAGGCTAGGTTCTCATTGATGCTCTCCACTAAACTGTTGCATGAAGCTCAAGAAAAATGTGAAAGATTATACAGTTTTTGGGCAACAAATATTCTCCCTAAGACTCAAGATGTGTTTTCTTAAGAAAATAGATTTAAAATGTGAAGTATTTCCAAAATATAACGTAAAGCAAATTAAGCAGCATTTTCTTGAAGGAGAAAATGTAACAATTACCATAGAAATGCATTTGCCTTGATATCGTCATTTTTAGCAATGAGTTTGATCAGCTTTGTGTTGATGATCAATTCTAAAATGATTCTTTCCTATGAAAAACCATGCTTTGGTTTCGTTTCACAGCTGCTAATTTATTTACTTCACATTTGTTGTCATTATCGCATTTTCTATTTATTCTTGCTTCAAATGTGTTTTGCCCCAACACATGTTCAATAGATACAATCCTTTACATAAAAATGAAAGTAGATTTCTAAAACTCTGTAGTATATTTACATCAAACTGTGAGTAAAATAATTTGAAATAATAAAGTGTTTTAGATATTATGGCAGTGATGAAGAAAATGTATTGAAAATGATGACTAGGCCAGGCACAGTGTCTCACTCCTATAATCCCAGCACTTTGGGAGGCTGAGATGGGCAGATTATTTGAGGTCACGAGTTTGAGAGCAGTCTGGCCAACATGGTGAAATCCTGTCTCTACTAAAAAATACAAAAATTACCCAGGCACAGTGGTGGGCACCTGTAATCCCAGCTACTTGGAAGGCTGAGGCAGGAGAATCACTTGAACCTGGGAGGCAGAGGCTGCAGTGAGCTGAGATTGCACCACTGCAGTCCAGCCTGGGTGACAGAGCAGGACCCCATCTCAAAAAAATAAAATAAACTAAAATAATGACTAGCTTATGCTCTCAGTACACATTTTGGATTAGATTTCCTACTTCAGTTAATACAGGTTTCTTCTTTCCCTCAATATTATTGCACATGCCATAAATATATCTTGCAAAATTGAATAAGAATTCACTTTGAGGCAGCTATACATCTTACAGTCTTGTCAGCATACAGAAAACAATTAATAAAGAAACTTCGGAATTATTTAGATTTGAATTCAAATCCTGAGTTCAATTATTAGGAGTTAGGTTTAAGAAATAATTCACTCTACCTCTCTTCCAGTATTCGAGAATATAGGGTTAAAGGCAGAGCTGAATCAGATGGCGAAATATTGGCTTTGTTTATACTTCCCTAGTAATTATGAATGTTAAAGGGTGTTGAGTGGGATTTTGTATTTTGTTGTCGCTGTTGTTACTCTCAAATTGGTAACTAGAGTTCACAGCTGCATGCAGAGATCAGCCTCGTATACCATTTACTAAAGAGAGAAGTAAGAAATTATGGTCAGAATCCTTTCTCAGGAGCTTCTTAAGAGTTGAAAGAAAAAACTCAATTTCCCCAACCATCAACCAGCTGCTCGGCTTGTGCACAAAAAGTTTTGGAGGCAAGAAGGAGGAGAGTAGCTCTTTGAAATGTTCTAGCATTGTGGAATGTGCATCATTTATAATCAGATGGGATTCCTTCTATAGCGCTTTTCTCATCTCAAGTCAAGTGAAGGGCTCCAACTTAATCATTTGTACAGACTGGTGCACGTGAAAGAAGGAGACTTGCAAATGTTCCCTGTTTAGTTAACTGAATCAGTAATGAACTTCCGAATCTGTTTCTGTGCCAATGTTGGGCAGATAGGAGAAAAATGGAGAGAGATGGTAGGGAGGGTCAGTGGAGCACCTACATTCTCACCTTTCGGCCCAGGTGGGGTACATGAATGTTCTGTAGATAAAAAAGACTCTCTCTATACATATATGAGATGGAGTTCTGCTCTTGCGGCCCAGGCTGCAGTGCAATGGTATGATTTTGGCTCAGTGCAACCTCTGCCTCCTGGGTTCAAGCGATTCTCCTGCCTCAGCCTCCCAAGTAGCTGGGATTACAGGCATGCGCCACTATGCCCAGCTAATTTTGTCTTTTTAGTAGAGACGGGGTTTCACCATGTTGGTCACGCTGGTCTCAAACTCCTGACCTCAAGTGATCCATCTGCCCTGGCCTCCCAAAGTGCAGGGATTACAAGCATGAGCCACCACACCCAGCCAAAATAGACGCAGTATTAAGCAGCTGGGCTTGAGCTGTTGCTGGTACCTCATCTAAGGGGGTTGGTAGCAGGGTACAGTGACAAAAGCAGCAAGAGGCAGTGAGATCTCCAGGAAGCTGGAGGAAGGTGGGATGAAGGTGGAAGTACCTGAGATCTGTGCAGAACCTGACCCAGCAGAGGGGCCAGGCTAGAAGAGATGTGATAATTCCAAGGTGCTAAAGAGGAAGGGGGAATAAAAAAAAGAGAAAACACTCTTTTATTTTCATTTCAGCTCCTTCCAGCCATAGTTCTGGCCAGAAATGGGGGGAAGGGGGAAACATTTTGAATCAAACTGAGTTTTAGTGACAGAAGGTGACTTGAGATTTATGGAAGAATCAAATGCATAAAGGCATGGGAAAGGAGAATTTGGCAAAAAATAGTGTGGAAAACCGTGTTTGAAGAAAAAAATGGAAATATTTCAGGCTAATGAGGGTCTTTGATAAACTAGTTACAGCTGGATTAGAGAACTCTATGAGGCTTCACATGTTATTTTCCCTGAATTTAAACCCTGGGACTCAATATTATTTCTAACCAATCATAGGTAGAGAGGTTGAAAGGGAGACTACAGAGACCTGATTGGTGTTTCTACCACCTGGACCTGGAAGCACTGTCATTGACAGATGCCAGGTGTAGCCGGAAAGGGCAGGGGATCCGGGTGCACAAGAATGAGCCTTGCCTTGTTTTTGAAGTTTCCGTTGAACCAAGCTGATTAGACATCTACCTGTTGTTCTAGTTACTGTTACTGCATAAAAAATTACCCAAAATTTGGTGGCCAAAAACAATAATTTATTTTGCTCACGATATTGTGGATTAAGAATATAGAGAGGGCAGTTCTTGCTAAAAGTTTTAAATGCAATTGCAGTCAAGGTGTTAGCTGGGGCTGCAGTTATATGAAGGTTCACCTGGGCTGGCTGCTCACCACAGCTTTCCCACATGGCTCGTAGTGGACGTTTGCTGCCAACTGGGAGCTCAGCTGGAGCTGTGGACTTGAGGGTGCACACATGTGTGACCTCTCCATCACAGCAGTCCCAGGGTAGTTGAACTTCAGGCATGACTGCTGGCTTTTTCAGAGCAAGCATCTTAACAGAACCAAGAGGAAGTAGAAAGCTTTGTTTGATCACACCTTAGAATAATCGGTTACAAGTACATCATTAAGACCAGCCTGAATTCAAGGAGAGAGGTATAAGCCTCATCTCTCAATGGGAAGTTGTCAAAGAGTTTGTGGACATGTTTTAAATCTATCACCCTATGAAAAGCCAAAAATACTGCTCCAATCAAAAAAAAAAATCTTATATTTTGGCCAAAGTTCCATTTTCTAAGGATTGTGGGGAGGGGGAAGGAAAGTTTTTGTGAACTCGGGCAAGTCATTTTAACTCGCTGATTTTCAGTTTTCTCTTACCAAAATGAAAGCAAAAATGCCTACTTTATTGTGCTGTTGTTTAATGGGGTGAGGTTGGTGGCTCATGCCTGTAGTTCCAGGTACTCAGGAGGCTGAGGCAGGAGGATTGCTTGAGCCCAGCAGTTGGAGACTGCAGTGAGCTGTGATTACACCACTGCACTCCAGCCTGGGCAATAGAGTGAGACCCTGTCTCAAAAAAATCATTGCACTTTTGTAAATTTAAATGAAAAGACAGTGTCTAATACATAGTAGCTCTTATTATTTATTCATATTACATGAGGTATCCAAAGAGAATTTCTCGCAAGATATAATGAAGAAGATTTGTATATTGGAAGCTTTCATTTATGGTTGGAGAAAAACTGCTAAAGATTTGTAATTTTGAATGAACATTGGCATAAATAGAAAGCCAGCGTGCAGAGCAGAGAAGGCTGATATTTTTATGCTAAGCTGTAGAAATCAGGAAATGTGTGATAAGGTTATCTGACAAATAGATTCAGAGAAGCCACAGAGAGAGGAAGGGGAAATCAAAGTGAACATTGATGAATGTGGGTGAGGATATTGTGTGTTGGGGAAGCATCTTAGTTCTTCCGTTTAATACACATGTGATGTTTGAAGCACTCTTGTGAGAAGTCATCTTTCATGTTAAGTGGAGATCATGTATTTGTAACATTTCTATTTGGTAGTCATATCTCTAGCTATTAAAAATCACATTGTGATAAAATACTCTTTTGATACGTGCTGACTGTAAAATCATATGGTAGACATTTTCTGCAATGTAGCATGATTTAATAGAATTGGGAAAATAATGTTTTTATATTTCTATTATAAATAACATTCATATAGATAATCTTACCAGTTGCTATCAATACAGGGAATTCTTGTTTCAATTAATTAGTTAAAATTTTCATTGTTTTTATGCTTTACTGTAATATTGCTACTGTTATTTGAAACACATTACATTTGTATAAGCACATGTAGCAATGCCAAAAATATTGGGGTGCCTACTCTGTGCAGGGGTTTACATTAGTTGTTGTAGTTGTTGTTTTGTTTTATTATTACCTTGTGTTTTGTCATATTTGCAGGCATGCTATTGCCTTCTTCCAACTCTTAAGTATAGTGACAAACATATTTCCAATTCATAATTTTGTGTTTTCTGTATTCCTGTCATTATGGTATACTTTGTTGTTTTTGCATAGATTTTATAGTCTTTTTCCAGGTTTTAGCTTTGGTAATAGAAATACTTCTATTTCATCAATTTCAAGTCTACTTTCAGAAATATTTCAGGAAGGCAAACTGCATTCTTAACAACAGACTATGTTTTCGTTCTTTGGAAATGGGAAGATAAATAAGACCCATATTCTGTCCTCAGGTAGCTAATAGAGTACACTAGTGTATTAGCCTATTAGCCATGGCATTTTCAATTGCAAGAAATCTAAGGCCAAATGGAATTTTAGATCTTACAATTAGAAATACTGTAGAGTTGTTCACATTATGAAAAATAAGTTACAGGATTAGGGAAGAGTTTATGTTCAAATAGTTCAAAGCAGCAATGGACGTATTTTGTATTGTAAATTCCAAAGATGATCATAAAGTTGACTGCTTGGCACTTGCTCCCAGATGGATTCATCCTTTTATTCATTCAGTCTTTCATTCATCCAATACTTACTGAACTCCCATATTTGCCAGGCATTTGGTGCTAGGGATAGAGAGGTGAATAAGACCAAGTTTTGCCCTTATGAGAGCAACAGTCTAATCCAGGGAGATGACAGACAGCAAACTCAATGAAGAGATAATGAAGGGCCACCTAGTGATCGCTCCTATTAAGCTGGTATAAGTTGGCTTAAACTAGATAATGAAAGAAGGTCTTTCTGAAGCAGTGCCTTTGAACCTGAGATTTGACTGACATCTCTGTGAAGATCTGGGAAAGTCTTCAGGTGGAGGGTACAGCAGGTGTAAGACCCTAGGAAAGTGGGAGCTTGGTAGTATTTCACAAACAGTGAGGAGGTGGGAGTAAATTCAGCACTTTATGAAGTTTTGTGCATTGTTCAGTGTTGTTGGCATCAGTGAGTGTGCAATAGCTAGAAACAGGTCAATAAATTATTCATGATCAAAATGAATTTGCTGTTTCTCTGGCCACATTATTGCACCCTTGGGAAGAGATTAGTTTGCCCCACCTGGGCCAAAGGAGAGTTCTTTACCCAAGAACCTGAATCAATATGTTTTAGTTTAGCTATGTTTTTCCACAAGCTCTTAAGCGCTTTAATTCCATAAAGACAATTATCACTCCTAGACTTAATCATTTTTCTCTTAGCCTCTGTTTTATCTTCTTTAATCTTATTCAAGACTTGTTTCCTCCAGTCCCTTATTGTTTTGCCATTAAGCCTTATCAATATTTGCTTGGAGCTATGTTTAATATGTTCACATTCTTTTTCTATTCTCTCTCATTTTTTCTGTGCAAGGACAAATGTAAATGTCATGAAATTATCAGAATCTTGACTTTTGATGTCACATTTATGTTTTCTATCATAATGACTTCTTTTAAAGATTAAGGGTATATATCTCTTATGAATGCTTCTTATTTTTAAGTTATAATGTTTCTGCCTTTTAAATTAGAGGTGGTAGGATGGTAATATGCCTATGTTAAGTTTACTTTTCTACTAGATGTGTTTCCTAACTGCTCCAACCTACTCTTGCCTATACTGTAATGTTCCATGCTGTAACCAGATAATTCTTTCTGAAATACAAATTTGACCACACCATAATTTTGCCTAAAATGTGTTGATGATTTCACATTCTTTTTGGGTAAAGATCAGCTCCTTACATGGCCTACAAAGCCTCAATGAAATAGACTCAGCAGCAGGGAGGCTCCTCTCTGACCAAATCCCTTCTCACTTCACCGGTTTCCATTCACTGACGTTTTCCTCCTTAGTTTCTGTTCTCCATGCCAGTCTGAAAACAGAGAATTTGCATGTACTCATTTGTCGTGTTCACTACATTTTTTCCCTCCTTGACTAACTAACCTATACATCCTCCCAAATCTCAGTTCAATGATCACTTCATGACAGTCACCATCTCTGGATAGATTGTTAAAAGCAGATCTAGAGAGAGTACCACATGCAATTTCTGGTCACCCTAAAACATTATACATGCACACACAGTGCATACACACACAGTGCATACACACATATACCCCACACACATTCCAGGTAATATTCAGAAATCTTACTATTTTAATAGGAATGTGTTTGCTTAAGTTGAACCATGCTCAAAAAAAAAACATTCCAAATTATTAGGCTGACTAAAGCTGTCTTTAAACAGCAGAATACATATACCCACTGTTCAGATGAGCTAAATGGGGAAATAACTGCTTTTCAAGGTTATTAACCCACAATATTCTAATCTCAGATGCTGTACTAGAACAGTCTGGCACAATTATTGTTTGGTTTAATTTTTTACTCTAGTGAGCTGTAGGCTGACACATTACCAATAGCTTCTTTTCATTGTAAGCAGCAACAGTGTGATGCTCAAAGTGTAAATAGGATAATTTTTACCATTTTCAGGAGCATCTAAGTCATCTACAATTGGATAACTTTTTTCCACAATTTGTGAAATACAGGTATATCTGTCAAAACGGATGCACAATTTTCTCTCTGTTTCTTTTATCTGTATAATGACTTACCCAATTCCTAGTGTGTAAGAAACATTATTGATGTCTTATTGAATCCTGATGCTTTCTGTATATACTACTGTGATCTTGGTGGCATCTTCATTTATTATTCTAGTGGACGCATATAGCTTACCGTCAGCATTTTTATGAGACAAGAAGCAATATCTCTCTTTTCTAAGTAAGCATTTAGACAGTAAATTCTGTTAGCATGGATAGCAGTGTGGTCCTACTCATCACTGCAACTTCGTAGCCTAGCATGGCACCAGCACACAGTTGAAACTTCATTCTTGAAACAGCCTGTGGGTTAGGGATATTCTACCTATTTACTAGTCATGAAACTGCCCCTTAAAGGAATGGGTGAGTGATTGCCCACGTGTACACAGCTGCTAAGTGGTAGGGGTCAGGCTCTTAGTCGCAGTGTGGCTCATTATCTAGCATCTGCTAACATGTTCTGAAGGCATTTTGCTACTTTAAAATAATTTATTTATTCAAACTTCATATTTACTGGTCAGATTTCCATTGTCAGACTGAGAAAATAAATCACTCATTTGCAGGACAGTAGCAAACATCTTACTTGCATTACAGCTGTGTATGGGTTCTTTTAAACTTCATAATATTCTTTTCTTATTCCTCTTGCTATATATTGATGGCAACCGTAGGCCTAGGTTTACCACATCTCTATAGAACAAAGCCATATCTTATGAATTGTTTTAGGTGCTATCTGGACTGACACAGTTTTGTTATCCATAGCAAAATATTTACTGCTTTGTTGCAGAGAAAGCTAGCACATGGTTTTCATGACATCATAGGCAGGGAAGAGTAGACATGTAGGGTCCATATGTTTGGTCTTTTTTCCAAGAGTCTAACTTCATATATTCATGAGAATTTGGAATGAGGAATTCAATAAACTTGTTATTGTTCTATAATGAGAAATCTTTATTTGCTGAAAACAAAGCCTATTACTGTGTTCTAAAGAATAGATCTCAGTCTGAAAAGAATGCTTGTGCAAAGATAAACTTACATAAAAAAAACTTGTATAAAATTTAAATATTATTAGCAATCATGATTAAGGATATTATTAATTGTATATATATACTATGTGCCAAACAATTGGCTAAGTAGTTTATATTTTATCTTATTTAATCCTTAAAACCCTTTTAACACATGAAAAAACTTAGAACTTCAATGTTTAAGAAGGTAATTTTTGTTCTAAAAACTAATAATTAGAAGAGTTGGGGTTAAAGATACGTTGAACTCTAAAGTCTAAATTATTATTGTTTATATTATTCTTTTAAAAATTAAGATAGATATTATATATTCATTGTCATGATTACTTTTATAATATATTTTTCTGACCTGTCTAAAATGCTGTGAAGGTAAAGATCATTATGTCTGTTTAATTCACCACTATATTAAAAGTATTATATTGTACCACCAATCATATTGTATATGATTTGTGTCCATTGTAGATACTCAATAAAATATATCAAATGAATCAACTTGAGCTTTGAAGGTTGGGATTGTCACAACATTAAGAGTGTTATAACCTTTCTTCTCAGATATTTTTGGGGAGTTGGAGATAGGAAACTGCAGAGTTTAGCCTGTTTGGAAGAAAGCTGGTGTTTTATAGTTTGCAGCATGATTGGAATCCAGTGACTCAATTGCCTTTGACCATGAGGTTTCAATAAGAGGCAAGAAGAACTTCAGTTCCAAGGAAAATCTCCTGATTAAAAGAGTCGTACACTGATCTCAAAAAGACTTCAGTGGCAGCATGGCATGGAGTTCAAGAGTATGGGCTCTGGCGCTGGGCGCGGTGGCTCACACCTGTAATCCCAGCACTTTGGGAGGCCGAGGGGGGGCGGATCACAAGGTCAGGAGATCGAGACCGTCCTGGCTAACACGGTGAAATCCCTTCTCTACTAAAAATACAAAAAATTAGCTGGGCATGGTGGCCGGCACCTGTAGTCCCAGCTACTCAGGAGGCTGAGGCAGGAGAATAGCGTGAACCTGGAAGTCGGAGGTTGCAGAGAGCCGAGATCATGCCACTGCACTCCAGCCTGGGTGAAAGAGCAAGACTCCGTCTCCTAAAAAAAAAAAAAAAAAAAAAAAAAGAGTATGGGCTCTGGGCCAGATTATCCGGGTTCCATTCTAAAGTACTCCACTTATTAGCTGGTGACTTTTCAAATGACTTCTCTATACCCAAATGATCTCATCTGAAAATTGGAGATAATGATTGTACCTGCCTCATAGGATTATTATTATTAAGATTAAATGAATTACTGATAAAATACTTAGAACAGTGCCTGATACACAATATGTATTATGTAGTGTTTGTTACATGAGTATTCATTCTAAAAAGTCATTTAAAATATAAAGTAAATGCTTCTAGATTTTTTAAAAAAAATATTATGCATCTGCTTGAAAACTAAAGGATATTATTTGATAAAGTGTTAAGATGTTCTCAGTGCTAGAATTATATAATAGTAGCCACATCCTGGAACCATAAAGGCATTCTTAAGGAAGTTTATATTTAAAAAAGCAAAATAAAGAGCCAGGAATGAGTAACTAGTGCACAGACTGTGAAACCAGAGGATAATATTCTATATCTGTAAATACACATAACATTAAAATCCTTAACTTGACAACTGGCAGAAGAACACAGCATTGAATCTTGTATATTTTCATTTTCTCTTTCTCTTCTCTACCACATTCATTTCCATGTTACTTTTATCCTTTTCAGAATGACCAATTGCTTACATTTTAAACTATAATCACTGTACTTGGGATTTATTTCTGTTACCTTATACTGGAAAAAAATGCAAAAAAAGGGCATTCAGACTTACGTGTCATTTTTATATTGGGAATTCAAGGAAAATAAATATTTTCGTGAATTTATTTCTAAGTGTTACATTTGCTTATTTTGTCTTTTCCATATTTCCCCCTGTCTTTGGCATGACATTTGGAATTGTTATTGGAAAGAGAATCAACTCAGAAATCAGGAAAGTTAGCCAGTGACACATTCCTTTATTACATGATGCAAATATTTTGCTTTGCTCTTTTAACATTTTTCTTTTCCATAACAAGAAGTTTTACAGCTACATTTCACAGATTTTACGTATCTGCATCTAACAGAAACATAAAATGTAGTTTGCATTTAGGTATTTGTATTTTATTTTACTAGGCAGGAATGTGGAGTGTGTTTGTGAGCTTGTGCATATGAGCTGGAAGGAAGTGTGGTTGCCCAGTACTTCCTCAACTCATGACTGAAACTTTGTTCCAGTTCAAGAAGGAAATAAAGAGCCCTTCAAAATATAATACTGAATACTTTATTCATCTGCTCTATAGAAATCAGGCCAGGAAGCAAATTAAAATTACAGGAATATCCAAAACAGAATTATTTTGCTTGCTGTCTGTGTATTTGACCACTGCCTTTTATGATTTTAACCTTTCCAGACATTCTCTTTGGGGCGGGTTTTCCTTGTGGCCCATAGGAGATCCCACTGAAATCATTTACTAGTTGTTCCAGATTTCCCCACAATCCCCATTGCGCTAAGTGGCGACTAATGTGGGAGCTGTCATGTTTGGAAAATACCATGATGCCATGAGTTAATTTCATACCTGTCACAAGATCTTGCATGCGATCCCAGGGGACCAGTGGTATGTCACACACTACTGCAAGCGTTCGTTAGTACCTCTCAAAGCAATGACCCATGGCCAAGAGATCTTGTTGCAACATATGGCAGCACCTGTCACCAGGCTTCATGACTGGCATAAAATTAACCTGTTTTCCTGTTTGATGCGCTGCTTTTTTTGCATTATCCATAAAAAGGATGAGAATAAATTGTATTTGGAAACAATTTACTGTTCCTTTCAAGAAGTATAATGGTAGACTTGGGATACTGGACATAAGGAATAGACAGTGTCCTTGTAGGAGTACACACACTGCTATTCAGTAAAGGTGGAATTTTATGAATTTCTGAATGGCAGTCTGCAAATCTCACACAGGAAGCAACGTTTTAGTTTCTGAACTCTGTCAAACTTAGACATAGAGCAAGAAACGACATTATCGTGAGCCACATTGTGGAAGAAAAATCCAGGAAGCATGAGTTTCAGATGTGAGTTTGCCCTTGCCTTTCCAATGGTTTCAAGCGACCTTGAGCTTCCTCTCTCTTCTCTCTATATTTCTCATGCTCAGATCTTAGTATTCTAATGGGGACACACGAAAAAGGGACCCACAGAAAAACAAGATTCAGAATGATGCCGAATATTCAGTGTCTTAGAAAAATAGATTAATGGGATTTAGTCTTTAAGTCTTAAAACTGCAATTTAGCAGTTGTTTTTAAGGATAAAGACAAAGAATATAGTCCACCATTTATATATGGCTTTCTACCTCAGAGAAATAGTAAAAGTTTTTTGATCAAATGATTTCTCAATGGAGAAAGTATCTGGTTTCTTGCATCATTTTTCTTTTCTTTTCTTTTGTTTTTTGGATCTTCTTATATATCTTTTTGCAGAGCCTTAAGCTTCTTAAAATATTTATTTTAATCGAGGGGGGAGCTGTTTTCTATAGCTAGCCTTTTTCCTTCTTCTTAAGGTAAATGCTTCTTAGATTCTGTGAGTTTTAAAATTCATATACAGCAAAGAACAAAGATAAATTTAGCAGTCTTTTCCCTTTATCTCACTACCAAGTCTAGGGAACAAATGGTGCTGTTCTTCCACAATCTGGACTGGTTGCTCTGAATTCTGGAGTAATCAATTTTTCCTGGCATTTCTTAAATGGTCTTTTTTATTCACTGAATCTCCTTTGAAAGTATAAACATTAGTCCTTGTTCTGTGGTTTTGGAAATTGATGACTGCTATTCTCAAAGGATAGTATAGTTGGAATGATTGAAGGAGCAGAGCAAAAAGCTGAATTGAAACAATGGAGGGAGGAAAGATAGTACCAGAGACAATGAGAGAAGTGGGCAGTGATTGGGAGGGAATCCGAAGTAGGGATTGGGGACTTAAAGGCTGCTTAGACTTGATTAATAAATGCTGTAAAAATGAAATGCTGAGACAAGGGATAAAATTGCACTTGAGAAGTCACTTGAAAATGTGTTAATGCCTTTACTTGGCAAGCATTTATTTTTTCATCCTGGGTATAAAACCACTGTAGGAAAATGTAGAT
The DNA here is from genome assembly GCF_029281585.2 of Gorilla gorilla gorilla. Lineage (NCBI taxonomy): Eukaryota > Metazoa > Chordata > Mammalia > Primates > Hominidae > Gorilla > Gorilla gorilla. The sequence continues at coordinate 10,075,089 of NC_086017.1, forward strand.
CATTTTTTCACATTGAGTATTTTTTAACTGCTGGTTATGGTTATGTTGTCCTAAAATCAGGTTTCTATTATCCGAAAAGAAAATAAAAAGAAATAAATATAGGTGTGTAAAGATAAGTATTTTGGAGGCATGGATCTTCAGGTGAAGTGTCATGTAATATCTTTGCTAAGTCGGGATAAAAATAAAATTTAAAACTGAAATTCATATTTAAGAAGTTCTTAGTAGAGTCTAGGCATTTTTTTTTTAGTGTATGTAACAGTGATGAAAATTTTGTATCTAAAAGAATGAGGGATTTTGCAAGGGATTTTCAGGAGACTGTGGCACTGTCATGGATGGTAGCTATACCATTTTCTAACAAAATATGTCAAGAAAATTGAACATCAGTCTTCTTACTAGAAAAGACAATCTGTGGCAAATTATTTTATTAATAACAGCAAACTGAGGAGCCACAAAATAATTTAGATAAGAATTAAAGTGCTGAATAATTTAGATAAGAATTAAAGTGCTGAAACAATTTTATTACTGGTAAAGCTGAATTCAGAACTGCTTCTGGTAATTTTACTATATCAAGCAGGCCCTGAGAAAGACAACCTGGAACTGTTTAAAGGGAGATGTTCAACGATGGTCACAAGATGCAGGACTCAAGAGCTTCCACCATTAGAAACTATCACCTTTACTACCACCAACTAAATACCTTTTTCTCTGAGAAGGAGTCAGTGAAGGGTAGAGATGAAATAGGAAAAATTTGGTTGGTTGGGTGGGTAGTAAGTTTAATCATTACTCTTCTTTAATGAGTAATAGAGTGGAAATAACTTTCCTCTCTGGTTTTAAAAGTTAACTAATAGTAAGTGTCTTTGTTAAAACACATAGACACACACACACACACACACACACACAGACACACACACACAACAACTGTTTGCTACAGGATTTCTAACTAATGATATCACATTTTCTAACCCAGTAATTCCCAACTGGGGTAATTTTTTCCCCTAGGGGACATCTGACAATGTCTAGATACATTTTTTGGTAGTAATGACTTGTATTACTGGTTTCTCAAGGGTAGAGACCACTGACTCTCCTAAATTCTCCGACAACACCCAGCATATCTCCCCACAACAAGGAATTATTCAGTTGGAAATTTCAAGGGCCGTCAGGTTGATAAGCCCTGTAATTGCTTGAAGTAACTTAATCTCCCTAGTAATTGTGCCGTATCTCATAGTTATTCCTTCTTCCACTACTACTCCCCACAAATTTGCCTACAAACTTGAGAATTTACATAACTCCAGGAGTACAATAGAAAGGGACCTCACATCCAAGTGCTTGGGTACTGTGCTATCCTCTGGTTCCTTATTTGCCTTCACCACTATGATTTACTATTGGTAAAGTTGTGGTCATGTTGGTTCTCCTGGACTACCAGAGCCCAGAAATCTTCTCTTGTTGATGGTTCACCTCTGTCTTAAAGTCTATTTTGTCTAATGTTAATATAACTACCCCAGATTTGTTTTATTTTTCCAATCTGCACCTTTTTTTTTTTTTTTTTTTTGAGACAAAGTCCCACTCTGTCGCCCAGGCTGGAATGCAGTGGCACAATCTCAGCTTACTGCAACCTCTGCCTCCTGGGTTCAAGCGATTCTCATGCCTCAGCCCCCCAAGTAGCTGGGATTACAGGCACATGCCACCATGACTGGCTAATTTTTTGTATTTTTAGTAGAGACGGGGTTTCACCATGTTGGCCAGGCTGGTCATGAACTCCTGGCCTCAAGTGATCTGCTTGCCTTGGCCTCCCAAAGTGCTGGGATTACAGGCATGAGCCACCATGCCCAGCCTATTTCTTTTTCCTATATTTTTGCTTTTGCTTTGTAAATACCTTTGAACCTACAGTTTATCTCTTCTAGATAGGACATAATCATATCATTTCAAAAACTATTCTGCTAATCCTTACTTTTTATTAGTATTTAATTCATTTATGTCTTATATAATTACTGATAAGGTAGAATTGATGCCTGGTGTTTCTGTGTCTTTGCTTTTTTATTCCTTCATATCTGCCTTGTTTTTCATTAAATAAATATTGTCTGGCATGCCATTTTATTACCTTGTTTCTTTTGTTGTATCTTTAGAACTATTTTCTTAGTATCTGTTCTGGGGAATACAATTAGCATTTTACTAAAATAATCTAGATCAGATAAAAATTAACTTAATTTAATAGCATACAGAAACTTTGCTCTAATATGTACCTGTTACTTCTTTCCTCCTTGGCTGTTATTGTCATACAAATTACACTTTTATACTGTGTAAGCCCATTAACATGGTATTATAATTCTTGATTTATGTAGTTGTCTTTTAATTGGATAGAAGAAAAGAGTTACAAAAATATTTTAATACTTTCTTTTGTATTTTCCTTTACTAGTGTTCTTTATTTATTTGTATAGATTGAGGTTAACATCTAGCGTTCTTTCATTTTAGCTTGAAGGATCCTTAACATTTTTGGCAGTGCAGGACTGCTGGTAAGAAATTATCTCAGTTTCCGTTTATCCAAGAATGTCTTATTATTATTTTTGTAATTTTCAAAGAATAGTTTTGCTGTATATAGAATTCTTGGTTGACTGTTTGTGACTGGTTGACTGTCTTTCTCCTTCAGCACATTGAATATGTCATCCCACTGAAAAATGTGAATGGCTTCACAAATTTGCGTGTCATCTTTGCCCAAGGACCATAGTAACCTTCCCTGTATCATTCAAGTTTTAGATGTGTCACCAAAGCAAGCACTCTGGATCCTTCCATACTGCAATAGAAATGAGGGAGACTTGGGGGAACTTACTATTTCTCTCCATATAAATCCTGCCTTTGCCACTTTTTATCTGTTTTCTGGACTATACTGTATAGAATGCAGGGTCTTTCTAAGAAAACAAAATACTTTGATTTTGTGTCCAGGGATCCAAGTAAAAGCCCTGCTTTTGGGGCATCTGGTGGTTTTCTAACAGCTCCTGCTCTGATTCTTCCCTTGTATTCCAGTTTTCTGCCTAATCACATGCAGAACCATTCCATTCACATAGTGAATACCTCTCTCACTTGACACAGGGATCCTCATTTATGGGAAAGAAACACAAACCTTTCATTTGAAAAAGATATTATGTTTGCTTTATGCAGTACATAAATAAAACTTGATGATCACTTTCTCATAGCCATTCTCTTCACGAATATCATTAGCATTCAATGCAAAAATTAGCCTGCAGTCTTCCCCTAATGTTTGCATGTATCTTTTTTGTGATCCAACATTTTGCTATTAAATAGAATGAATTATGTGGAGACATGATTAGATAATACCAAGAGTATAAGTTTCCTGAGATTAGCAATCATACATGGTTTATTTTAGTTCTTCGTAGAATGTTGTGACTACTATCTTTCTATTTATGTACACATATATCTATGATTATGTACACATAATCATATGATTATGATAATAGATATATGATTATGTACACATATATCTATTCATCCATCCTTTTATTCATTAGTCTAGCCAGTCAACTATCTATTCATCTATCTGTCTGTCTATCTGTCTCTAACGTATCTTTTTCTTCACAGGAATTCAATTTGATGTTAGCATATGATAGTTGTCTAATAAATACATGTTAAATTAAATTCATATGAGGAGTACAGACTCTAGTGTAAACTATTGGCATTACTGAAATTTGGGGCTTGATCATTCATTTTGTGGGTAACTACCCCATGGGTACATACATTGGATGTTTAGCACCATCATCCCTGGCATCTCAGTATAAGCCAGTATTATTCTCCCAATTGTAACAACCAAAAATGTCTTCAGATAACATAAAAACATCTGTGGGGGAAAATCCCTCTCCTCCACCCCAGTTGAGAACAGCTGGTATAAAAGCATCCTTTCCTTCTTTTATCATAGTATGTATGATTAAAATAAATGTTAACAATGACTAATAGTAGGGAATTTATCAGATGAATGAATGCATTTACATATGTATTTTCCAGATAGTCACACTCTCCCTCACTGATTCATCCACCCATTTATTATTCAACAAACACTTACTATGTACCAATTATCCACTAAGTACTTTGTCAGGTAGTGGGGATACATTAGTGAAATGTAAGTTTCTGCCCAGATGGGGCTTACAGACTTTTGTTGGAACTAGATAAAACTGAACACACAACTAAACAAAAGATATTACTAATAAGTGTTTTGTTTACAATAAGGCAGGAAGTTATAAGGGAAAGACAGGGGGGCTGCATTAGATTAGTGGACAAGGAAGGACTTTCTGAGGTGACATTTAAGGTGAGAATTGAATAATAAGAGGAAAACAAACAAAGATGTGAATAATTTATTCATTAATTTTACTTATTTATTATAGCACATGAGGTTTATGTTAGAAGTGCAAAAGGATGATCATTTGGTGGCATATCAACTTGCTTCTCTACCCATATTTGTGAAAAACACCAGATTGTTTGTGTGGAAACCACTGGGAACTGTTCCAAACCGTGTGAGAAGTCTGACATTTTTTATTGAGGGAGCATAGCCCTACCAATGTAAAGGCGTTGTTTTATGACAATGCCGTGAAAACTGGTAAGATATTGAAAAGCAAAAATGAGACATGCAGACTTTAAAATATCCTGTGTGATAAGAACTAGTGATTGTTCACTGAAAAAGACAAATATTAGTTCTATCTTCATGACATTATGTGTTGCTGGGGAGATGGTGGTGACCAGAGAAAACTGTTCAGACGAAAATCCTGGCCTGATACATTTAAAAGAAAGCAGGTAAATGCTTATTCACCTTTTTTTTTTTTCTCCAACCTCAGTAGATCTAAGGACATTAATCAGACCTTGGGATAATTATATATAGCTGTGCTATGAGTACGTGGATTCATTTATAATTCCATTGTTAGTAGATAATGCAATTAAGTACAAAATTCTGCAGAATCTATTATATCATTGTTTGACGAATCAAATAATGTATTCTGCATTTTTATTCTCATGAATATTTCCTTTATAAATAGATGTCTAAAATAAACTATTTTGCATATGCTTGCCTTATGAAAGTAGGCTTATCCACTGGAAATACAAAGCTGTTTTAAGCACATTTGTGTGTTTAAACATGCTTACGCGTGTTTTCAAGCATAATTGAAATAATTAGAATAAGTTTCATTATCACCTTTCACCTTTTATGCTAGATGCTGGATCAAGTCAAAACTGGAATTGCAAGTCAAACATCTTGATGAGATACAGAATTCTGTAAAGGAAAGAGATGAATTACAAAATACAACCTTGTTTGAGGAAGACATTATGACAGCTGGGTGACTTGGGCATTTAAATGAAATCTGATGAAGTCCCTCCCACCATTTTCTCTATAAAATGCCAATGGCATTTAAAAGTAGTGTCACCAGAGGAGCCAATGTATATTTTTATACTGCAATTAAGTAATTGAGTACAAAATTCAGTACAGTCAGTGGGAATGTGATCAGATGAATAAAGGAAGTCAGAGAAGATAATCATTTCAATTCTTTCCCTAATTTTGCTTTCTAGCCTAGTACTTAAAATTCACAGGCTCACAAGTCTCACTGGGCTCCAGAGAAGAAGCCTGACTCCTCCACATCTGTGTACTCTCAGGCAAACTACGTAGACTCTACCTCAGTTTACTCAGTTTTAAAATTGAGATCGTAATTCTTGTCTTCTAGAATATTTGTGAGGATTGAATAAAATACTATGTATAATATAAACATTACATAGCTAATGCTCAATAAATCATAACTTTATGATTAGCAATGTTTGTTTCCCTCAGAACTGACCTAAAACCAACAACAACAATATTTTTATTTTGCTTTCTATGGTCACTGCTAATTATGAAAAAAAATGTGCCTGCGTTGATGCTTAGCAAAGAAAAATGGTTGCAATTAGAGAGAAAGCAGTGTTTCCAGACTTGTGATGACTTTATTCAGTTTTCTGCATTTTGTTTCTCTCTGGCAGTTTTTTTTTCTCCTGTCACTTTCAAGATTGAACATAATTACAGTAATGAATTATAAATGAACATAATATGTAATGAATATAATACATAAAGTTTATTACCCCCATTTTCATAATTCTGATTCCAAGTTAGATATCCCCTTCCAAGATAGGGTCCATAGCCTCCTGTGTAAGATGTCTCTGCCCACCCTACCCCAGATAACAGCACCCAGTTTGTCTCCTGCAAGGCACTTATCACAATTCTTAATGTTTTCTGTTATTCGCAGGGGGTCCTGATCCATGCCCCAAGAGTGGGTTCTTGGATCTCGCACAAGAAAGAATTTGGGTCAAGTCCATAGAGTAAAGTGAAAGCAAGTTTATTAAAAAAGTAGGGCTGGGCATGGTGGCTCATGCCTGTAATCCCAGCACTTTGGGAGGCCGAAGTGAGTGGATCACCTGAGGTCAGGAGATCAAGACCAGCCTGGCCAACATGGTGAAACCCCATCTCTACTAAAAATACAAAAATTAGCCAGGCGTGGTGACGCACCCCTGTAATCCCAGCTACTTGGGAGGCTGAGGCAGGAGAATCACTTGAACGTAATAGGCGGAGGTTGCTGTGAGCTGAGATTGCGCCATTGCACTCCAGCCTGGGCGACAGAGTGAGACTTTGTCTCAAAAAAAAAAAAAAATTAAACAAAGAAAGTAAAGGAATAAAAGAATGGCTACTCTATAGACAGAACGGCAGCATGAGCCACCCAGATGCTTATACTTATTGTTACTTATTGATTATATGCTAAACAAGGGGCGGATTATTCATGATTTTCCAGGAAAGCGGTAGGCAATTCCCAGAACTGAGGGTTCTTTCCCTTTTCAGACCATATAAGGTAACTTTCTGACGTTGCCATGGCATTTGTAAACTGTCCTGGCACTGATGGGAGTGTCTTTTGGCATGCTAATTCGCATATAATGAGCAGTGAGGGCCCCCAGAGGTCACTTTCATTACCATTTTGGTTTTGGTGGGATTTGGCCGGCTTCTTCACCGCCACCTGTTTTATCAGCAAGGTCTTTATGACCTGTATCTTGGGCCGACCTCCTATCTCATCCTCTGACTTAGAATACCCATCCTCCTGGGAATGCAGCCCAGTAGGTCTCAGCCTTATTTTACCTAACCCCCATTCAAGATGGAGTTGCTCCAGTTCAAATGCCTCTGACATTTTCATTTATACTTTTCACATATGTATCAATATATAATATAAAAATATAAAATGTCATACATTATATATTAATACATATTATATTTACCATCATTAGAATGTAAATTCTAGTAGGTCAGTGAAGAAATCTGTCTTGTTCACCACTCTCTCTCTAGACAATAGCTCTGTGCCAGGTACGTACAGACACTCAATGTATATTGAATGTTGAGGAACTTTTCCTGCAAACTGTAATTGCCACCTGATAGGTTTACACATTCGATTGTCTTTTCACCTGCTCTTATATAAATTTGTCTGAGACACGCAAGCCATTTGATGTTGTAGTTATTTTTTACAGTAGAGGTGCTTTGGGGAAGATGATTGAGATACCTCTTTATAAACTTAGAATCCATCCTAAAATGTCTTCTACTCAGATAATAAATGCCAGTCTTTGATTTGATATATTTAACCCTTTAGGTAATATTTACAATACATAAAACTAACTGGATTTAGTAAGATGCTTTAATTTACTGACAGCATGCTACTTATTAGTGTGTGCCTTCAAGCATCAAATATACCAAACAAATGATCATTTTTGTTATGGTAGCACATAGATACATTGCTCCACTGGTATCTTTTTTTGTTTTTTTTTTTTAAATGGAGTCTCACTCTATCATCCAGGGTGGAGTGCAGTGGCACGATCTCAGTTCACTGCAACCTCCTCCTCCCAGGTTGAAGCGATTCTCCTGCCTCAGCCTCCCGAGTAGCTGGGACTACAGGCGTGCGCCATCACGCCAGGCTAAGTTTTTTGTAGTTTTAGTACAGATGAGGTTTTACCCTGTTGGCCAGGCTGGTCTCAAACTCCTAACCTCGGGCGATCTGCCCACCTTAGCCTCCCAAAGTGCTGGGATTACAGGCATGAGCCACTGTGACCCGCCTTCACTGGAATTCTTTAGCTAGCCTTATTTTACTTGGATTCTGATTGAAATACGTTCTCCTCAGAATACAGGATGAAACAAAGCTAATTTAAGGTGACCAAGTTTATACATTAAGTACAATTAGTGCATTTTTCACCAGAAAGTTGGTCACTACTTTAAGATTTTACCTTCATTTTCATTAGAAGGTATTGGTTAATCTATTATCTCCTCTCTCTAACTCCAGTCATCATATTAAACTTGTGCGAATTTTAGGTGACAAACACATGTCGAATTTACATACATACAGGCATAATTTACATACATGCATATACAATGTACAATATATCCAGAAGGTAATTAGCAACTGGTTACAGTTTGCTACTAATGAGGTCAAGTTTACAGATCTACTATTCCTCTGAGTCTGTCTTTTGGCTCTGTTCCATTGCCACGGATCCTATCATGACCCCTGGGCTGCTGTTTCACACACGTTGTTTGTCACAGGAGGGGGGCCATGAAGGAGGATGTGATTGCTCCCCTGCCAACCCCCTACCTCTACTGGTCAAGGATCTCAGCATTTTTCTGACGAATGGCATGGGCGGGATGCGTTCCATCTTTGCATTCTCTATGTGTCAGGCTGTGTCCACAGGGAATTGACTGTGAAGGGTTTTTAAATCAATGGGACTAGTAACACCATCTTTATACAGTGAAGACAGCTTATCATTAAATATAGTTTGAGACAAGCTTAATTGTGCAACTGAAAAATATTTCGATAATATTTAGAACTTTTATCTATTTAGTGTTATTAGATGAAGACTTTGTCATTTTTTTCCATCATGTCTTTGGTTTTGTTAGCTTCTTTTTTGTTTTTATTTCCCTATTTCTTTCTTTCAGATACTTTTAATCAACATTTCTTCCTTTGGAAAACAGGTCAAATGACAATGCGAAGGGTGATCAAGGAGAAAACGTGTGAAGTAGAAGCCTAGAACTCAAGAGAAATAAATAATATCTTGGCATCACTTACTTTGCTTTAATTTCTTAGTTTTACTCCTTTAATGTAACAACTGTTTTTCATTTAAAAGGGAGTTGTGAAACAAACATCTATATAATATTTTGGGGATTAAAAATGCATTTGGAAAGTTAGGTTCACTGGTTTTTATCTTAAAGACATAAAAACCTGATATCATATTTAATTTTGTGCTCAAACTTACCGATAACACATTACTTAATCCTTGAAATTATTTGCTTTATTCCCTGTTGTGGATTAAGATGAGTGATTTTATTCTGAAAATATTACGTTGGTGTAAAAGTAATTGTGGTTTTTGCCATTAATAATTCACAATATGAGAGCAATTATAGAATCTAGCTAAAACTATATGTATTTATCCATCTCTCATTATTCATGGTAGTTATGTTCTATAAAGTCTCTGCAAACACTGAATTAGTAAATACTGAACAATTACTCCTGGTAGGTAAATAAGAGCTTGGTTCCTGCTCGACTCTGGCCACATTTTTGTCAATCTATCAATACATAATCTTATTTTATATGTAAATCTGTTTAATGATATTTAATACATATTGTATGCTAATTAATACATTTATTTAATACATATTGATTTAATACATATCTTATTTAATACATATTGTATGCTCATTAATACATTTATTTAATACATGTTGATGCTCATGTGCTTTCAAGCATCAAATATACCAAAAAAATGATCATTTTTGTTATGATAGCACATAGATACATTGCTCCACTGGTATCTTTTTTTTTTTTTTTTTTTTTTTTTTGAGATGGAGTCTCACTCTATCACCCAGGGTGGAGTGCAGTATACTCACGGTATACTCATAGCCAATAGCACCGTAACTCACCCCTCATTGAAGCTTGTTCAACACAGTTTTTTTCTCTGTAAGGCACGTTATAGCCTCCTTGTGCTTAAGAAAACTAGGGAGTACTTCTGCATTATTTTTAAACAGCTAGTCATTTTAAACAGCAGAATCATAAACAAAAAACATAAAAATGAGAAGAACTAAATAGACCATGAAAAAACCACTTGTTTATAGTAAGAGAACTGAAACATGAAGGCAGAGTTTCACTTTGTTCAACCTCAGCTGGCAACATGTGTAGGGGGTAACTCAAATTTTGTGATTCTCTGCACATGTTGGGGAAAGATCACACAAATATTGTGAGTATTAATTTGGAGTACAAATTAATATTAGCAAATAGCTGTATTTGCAAATATGGAATCTGTGGATAATGAGAACAGACAGTATTTATATTCTAGGTTAGAAAAGAGAAAATAAGCTCCTTTTAGTCATCAGAAGCCAATGAAAGACCTGGGTTTAGTATTTTCTTCCATCTCTTGATTTCTGTTTGCTTAATTGAATGACAAATTCTAATTAGTCATGCCTGACTAACATAATTTAGGATGAAACTATGTCTTCATCACTCTCTACTTCTGACCCTGGCCCTGTTCCTAGAGTACAGTAGGCATTCAGTTAATGCTTGTTGAAAGAATGCATAAACCCCTTTCCTCATTTGGAACTTTATGGAATTGTTGAGAACATCAGATGACAATAAGGTGATTGGAGCTGTAATCACACACAAAAAGTTGTCTATTTTAATTAGCCAGGTGTGGTGGCACATACCTATAATCCCAGCTACTTGGGAGGCTGAGACAGGAGAATTGCTTGAACCTGGGAGACAGAGGTTGCGGTGAGCAGAGAATGTACCACTGCACTCCAGCTTGGGCAATAGAATGAGACTCTGTCTCAAAAAAAAAAAAAAAAAAAGAGAGAAAAAAAGAAAAAAAAGTTAAAACCACAAAATTGTTTATTTTCTATTTTGAGGATTTTAATTATTCTTAATAACATAGTCATTGAAATTAATTTATAAACAATATTATATAGTTCAAAACATTAATATAGGACTTTTTTGCTGTAAACCAGGGTTGCCTGTTTAAGATTTGTATTTCACTATGAGTAGTGAACTAGTATCTCTTGTAATGCAAGGTAAAGAGGAAGAGGTTGGTTAACAAAAAGGAACTATGCTAATTTTGCTATTAATAAGGGGGGAAACCTTTTGAATTTATTTATCCTGGAAACACAAAACTTAAACTCATAATGATATCATATATATTAGCATTACTATATTTCCTTATTATTGCAAATGTATTCTACCCAGGTCTTTTCATCATTGTAGTCACTTAAAAAACATATTGGGTAAGTTTTATTATAGAATTTTTCTCAGATTGATTTTAGTTTTATTTTTTCTTTTCTCTTCTTTTCTTTTCTTTTTCTTTTTCTTTTTTTTTTTTTTTTCACCTCAGAAGGAATTAGATGTCCAGTATAAAGAAGCCTGATCACTCTGGCCTTACTTGGCTTTCCAATAATAGTATTTTTAGGATCACTGATATAAAACCTACAAAGTAAGTAATTTGGTTCATATAAGCAGGCAAGCAATAAATTTTCCTATACATTGTTATTTCACATTAAATACATACTATTACTCTCCAAATAAGAGATTTTTAGAGGTCAATTTTTTTCTCATTTTTTTAAAATACTGACTGACCCATATTTGCACTGGTAGACTCAGAAGTGTTTGGTTTATACTTGTTCAAAATGATTGTCAGCAGATGTAATGAGCCCTGGACCAGTCCAGCAACTTGGCTAACATATGTCTGCAGAAGGATTTTAAAATCCTGCTGACTAGGCTGGTCCTGTCGAGTCTCACAGCAGGAAAATTGTCTTTTGCAGCTCAGCTTATAAATATAACCTTTGTGTGTTTGGAAATATCCCTTCTAAGGCAGGACTTATGCTCACCCTGAAATTCAAATGTTCATTTTGACGTCAGCACTAACCAGGAGAAAGAAAAGGTGGAAACGATTCCTCTTGCACGTTTCAGAGTGTTAGAAACCGCCTACTATTTGTGTCTCGTTCTTTGCTGCTCTGTACAAGCTCTAGAAGTCATAAAGGTGTTCCTCACAAATTGACTCCTTAGAAATGCTGACTCTGTGTTTCAAATCTTATAAAAATATCTAAATGGTAGATATATTGTTTTCATTACAGATGCATTAAGTCAAAACTGCCAAAGGCTGTGTTGTTTCTGCAAACAGGGCAACTACTGCTTGAATGGGGCTAATCTGTTTAGGCACTGAGGGGCTAGCTGTGCTGTCTGCACATATTTAATCACAAAGCTTTACTTCACTTTCCCACATATTTCCTTTTAATATTTTTACTTACGGAAAGCAAGAATCAGGTTTTATAGTCATTCAGTAAGTCCTCTTTTTAATAAAAATTGTTATATTGGAAACAGTGTCTTCAAGACCACTGGTGGAAATTAATATAGCCAATATAATTAGTAAGTTTGATTCACCACACCACAGTAGGTAAATCTTATTGGGGGCAAAAATTGCTATCTTATTCACAAGTGTGTTGAGCTGTTCTTGTATTGTTATAAAGGAATACCTGAGACTTAGTAATTTATAAAGAAAATAGGTTAGTTGGCTCATGGTTCTGCAGACTACAAGCATGGCACCCCTCAGCTTCTGGGGAAGCCACAGGGAGCTTTTACTCATGGTGGAAGGTGAAGCGGAAGCAGGCACGTCACATGGCCAGAGCAGGAACAAGAGGAAGAGAGGTGGGGGAGGCGCCACACACTTTTAAACAACCAGATCTCAAGAGAACTCACTATCTATCATGGACAGCACCCAGCCATGAGGGATCTACCCCCATCACCCAAACACCTCCTACCAGGCACCACCTCCAAAATCAGGGATTACATTTCAACATGAGATGTGGTTGAGACAGATATCCAAGCCGTATCACCAAGTGAACTACCGAAGCTTTTTATTGATTTGTATTAAGCCAACACATGGGTTTACCCAGTAACTCATGATTTTTACACAGAAACCAAATTAATGTTTATTGAACAGTTATTTGGATATAAATAGATACAGCACAATGCTTCAGGTTAGTTTATAAAAGTCAAGTCTTTCCTTTAAATAATAAATGATTTATGCATTCATTCAAATTTAGAATGCTGAGGAATAAACTACAAAAAAAACTTGTGGCTGAGTGCAGTGGCTCATGCCTGTAATCCTAGCACTTTGGGAGGCCGAGGTGGATGGTTCTCTTGAGGCCAGGAGTTTGAGACCAGCCTTGCCAACATGGGGAAAACTTATCTCTACTAAAAATACAAAAAATTAGCCGGGCATGATGGCAGGTGCCTGTAGTCCCAGCTACTCTGGAGGCTGTAGCACAAGAATCACTTCAACCTGGGAGGTGAAGGTTGCAGTGGGCTGAGAGATCGAGCCACTGCACTCCAGCCTGGGCCACAGAGTGACACTCCATCAAAAAAAAATTTAAAAAAAAACCCCAATTGAATCTTTCCCCCTGTATTTCTGAGAAAAAGGAGCAAATATAAAATAAACAAAAAGAATACATATGGAACATTTATTCAGAAATCGAAGACCCAGCGTCATATGTTCTAATGTTTGATAAGATACTACCCAGTTTCCTGCAACTTTCACTTTTGTTCCGTCAAAGATTCCAAATGATGATTGTGAGCCACTGTAACTTGAAGACATATTGGATACATTTACTTATGTGTGTTAAATTGTGATTCTTAATGCTATTTTGTGGAAAGGCTGGAGAAGATTTTTTTTTTTTGAGATGGAGTCTTGCTCTGTCACTCAGCCTCTGGGGTTCAAGCGATTCTCCTGCCTCAGCCTCCTGAGTGGCTGGGATTACAGGCAGTTGCCACCACACCCAGCTAATTTTTGTATTTTTTTGTAGAGACAGGCTTCACTGTGTTGGCCAGGTTGATCTCAAACTCCTGACTTCAGGTGACCCATCCACGTTAGATTTTTAAAATAAAGGTTACAGGCTGGGAGCAGTGGCTCACACCTGTATTCTCAGCACTTTGGGAGGCCGAGGCAGGCAGATCGGTTGAGCCTAGGAGTTCAAGACCAGACTGGGCAACATGACGAAACCCTGTCTCTATAAAAAATTCAAAAATTAGCTGGGTGTGGTGGCAGGCACCTGCAGTCAGGTAAGGTTGGAGAATCACTTGAGCCTGGGAGGTCGAGGATGCAGTGAGTCATGATTACACCACTGCTCTCCAGTCTGGGTGACAGAGCAAGACTCTCGTCTCAAAATAAGTAGGTACGTACATACCTACATACGTACTAGAATCAAGGGGGTTATTTCTGAGTTCATTGAGTTAACGAGGAAGGTAAATTAATCAGGACCTTCTCAAGTTACCCATGTAATATTATTTAATTGCACATGTTTAAACAAGCTCAGATTACATTGACTGTGAGTCTTAAAACGGTAACCACAAACAAGTTATACCAAGATCCCTCACAATGTGTGTTGTCTAAGAGAAAAATCTTATCATTTTCTTTTTTTTCCACATTCACTATTGTTCCTAGATTATGAAAGGTAGTCATTCACTAAGCCCTTCTAAAATAGTCCTTTTTTTCCAAATATAGAATTATTATATTAGTAACAGTACAGGCATGGCCATAACAAAAATGGAAACTAACATAGTCAACATAATTAGTAAGTTTGATTCATCACATCCCAGGGTAGAATACCTCTTGACCTTCAAAAGTGCGGTCGACCAGAATTCAGATTTTGAGCTATTCACCAGTGAGAATGCATGGCAATACATGCCTAATTGGCATAGTTACATGTCATTAATTTATTCCTTTTATTCATTTAACAAATATTTATTGAATGTTTACTATGTGCCAGACACTATAATGCTGTTCTAAGATAGCTTATATTACTTATTATTGAAATTATACTTATTAAAATGGTAATAATTTGTAGAGAGATTAAACTTTGTTTTTTTGCCCTCTCTTTCTCCTTCTCCTCTTCCTTTCTTCCTTTGTTTCTTTTCTTTCTTTGCTTCCTTCTTTTGTGTAGCCATAAGCAGGAGTCTACTGGGTCGTTTCTGTTTGTAAGGCACAATCTGCCTCCCAATCCCCCTCCCAAAAAAACTAACAAAATTTAGGGAAGGAGCTGATTCCACATTTCTTCAGAGGGCCTGTTAGAGTGATAAAAGGCAAAACTATTTTCTTTACACGAACAGTCACAGAACCAAAAAGGCCAAGGAAGAAGTCAGAGAGCACATAGTATTTAATTAGCAGAGTTTCTAGTGTCCCGAAGCCACAGAAGAAGCAGCTGCTTAAACATTGCTTACCCTTTGACTAATGGCCAAAAGCACTGAACAGGAGAAGGATTAACATGGATAAGACTTAAATAAAAGTGATACAACCATCAGAGCAACAACAAACAAAGGGACATTAAAAAGTAACATGAAATGATGTTAACAAAGAGGTCATGGATGCAAAATGATAAAATGTTTCGTTCTTTGGAAGTCATCTTTTTTTTTTCTTCTGTTCTTAGTCATCCATCTCTGTCAGAGTTCTCAAATAAAAATGCAAAGGAAAGTTGGCACCAGTCTAAAACAGTGAAGGGTCAGTTCTCTGCTTTTGGATATGTAATTTGAATGGGAAGTATCCTAATGACAATTAAACACAATTTTCTAAGCACAGGAAGAGGACTGATAAAGTCAAGCAATGGCTGTGGCTTTTCTTTTGTACTTCCTTTACTATTAACTATATGCAAGTTAACAAATGCTGGACAGCCTGTCTAGTGAGCAGGGTTGCTCCGTTGCCAGGCTTATGTTTTAAGCGACGATTGAGTGTACACAGATCTAAACAATCGTGTGCAAAGTCTAAGTCTCTCTCATTTTGAATTCGGAAGAGAGAACCTTGGCGCCCCTTCTTCCTGAGGAAATTTGGGAACTATAGTACAACTCTCTCTCTCAAAAAAAAAAAAATACTCCTGTAATTCCGTCCTAACTACTGATTGTTTTATATTTTTGATGTGGTGAGGACTTCAGACTCCTTCTTAGCGAATGCAATGTTTAGCACGTTCTTTGGAATATGCTGCTTGAGTCTCTTGGTGCATCAGCTGAAGCTTCATTTTAATATCCCGTACGCACTTAGCAGATACTTGGCTTTCCTCTACATTGGTGATTATTCCTGGCCTATCATTCAGTTAAGAACTATCCTCCATATACAGATTTTTATATCGTTCATCGAAATTAAGACTTGTTGCAAGTAATAAAAACTGAACTCAAGCTACCTAATACAAATGGAATTTATTATTTTATATACCAAAATTCTGTGAAAATACAGGTGGGACTGGCCTTAGGGATACCTGATATTAGGATATAAATCCTGTCGCCTTTCTCTCATGCTTTTTTTTCTTCCCTTTGTAATCATTTCATTATTGTTTTTCACTGACCTCTTCGTGAATCTGGAACCATGGTCGTTGGCACTTTCTAACTCATGCTTTCATAGTTTCATGACCACAGAGGAAAAGAGGCTTTGGAAATTCTCAAGGAATCACTGTGACTGTCCACACTTGGGTCACATTTTGGACTCATCACAGCAGCCTGAAGGTTAGATGGTATGGATGCCCCAGCTTAGGTCATGAGCCTACACTTGGGAAAAATGAGGGGAAGTTATTTTTAAAATGGAAAGAAGTGGAAGGCAGATATTGTATCCAGTTTTATATATTTATATAAACAAAACACTGTAAGGGGAAAATATAGACTTGAATCAGAGGAGAAGAGTTAAACCAATGTTTATATATTTCTTTAGGTTTGTTGGAATATATGTGCATGTAATTATATCAGCAAACTACATAGTGAAGTCAGGGAGACAGATTAGAGAGCTAGGAAGAGTGGGAGGGAGAGAATGTGCAAAACGAACAACAGAAAGAAGAGTGGGGACATCCTGAGTTTGTATGTGAGGAGAGGACAGATAGCAGAGGTACAAAGGAAAGGGATTAGAACAGAGAATTAGTTAGAGGATGGGGGATAATACAAGGGAGAGATAGCCAGGCATGGTGGTGCGCACCTGTAGTCCCAGCTGCTCGGGAGGCTGAGGTGGGAGGATTGCTTGAATCGGGGAGATGGAGGCTTCAGAGAGCTGTGATCACACTACTACACTTCAACCTGTGTGACAAAGTGAGACCTCGTCTCAAGAAAATAAATAAAATAAAATAAATATAAGGGATAAGTAGAGAGATCATGAGAGAAAGGAACATAGAGGGGACACAGATGCAAGAAGAGGGAAAGAGAAGGGGTCAGAAAAGTGTAATTTGTGGAGAGAAAATTAAAATGCTATTACTATTGGTATTATTGCTGCAGTTGCTCTCTTTTGCCGATTAGAATATTTTGGCATTATTGGCAGGTTTAATGTAAAATGAGATTTGTGAGTAACATTGATCTCCAAATTATAAATGTCTTTCAATAGGATATGAACAAATATCATAGTAATTCTCAAAGAATATTGCTATTTTTAATCAATGGAGTATACAACATATTATATTTTAAAATCATACAATACTTCAAACACCGTGAAGAGAGAACAGAGCCATATCAAATAATGAATGAATGGTTGTATTACAGAAGTACTTGTCCTGATAGAACACCAAATACCATTTGGCTGCTACTTCTCTCTGGGTTTACTTTGTATCCCATGGAGATGATCTGAGTTTAAGCTTTTGTTAGCTTCAAAGAGAGCTCTGTTCTTGCCTCATCTCTGCAGTATTGAAAAAACAGACCCTTGGTTAACAACAGGAAGCCAAACTGATTTTAATATTGTGAATTCTTTACTCGGATGCAGGAAATGTTATCTGGGCCATCTCAGTGGGCTGGGGATTACAGAGCCGGATTAGGCTTCAAAATGCAAATGAACTCCATAGGTCTGGTACAGCTGTAAGGTACAGAGGTAGAGAATATTAGGAGGTCATCTCGATAATCATTTGTGTTATGTTAATGCACTCCAAAGTGGACTTGCTTTTTCTACCTGAGTGTATATACAACCAGTCTTTTCACTATTTTCAGTGGTTATAACTCAGGAAAGAGACAACATATCAACATATGAATGTGGGTATATCCAACGAGATCTGTCTTATAATTTTAGTCCATAAATAGGCATAAAAAATGTGTTCTTTCAGAAAACACTTACTGGAACCTGAGATAATACAATAAGTCGAATTGCTAAAAAGAGACACCATGGATCACAGGTCTGACCTAATACCTAGTTTTACTAATAATTTTAATGGTATAGGTAATGACATGGCATGGGTGAGCCAGGGAGAGAGGTCTTTGGCCTTCAGTGTAGCTCGCAAATGCTTTCTTTCCACATAAGAGCATGCACTGGACCCACAGGAAATCTCTAGGTGACATGTGCAGTTTACATTCCTTGCTCAATAGGAGTATTTAGGTAACTAAAATCTCCATTTATATTCAGATACTTGCATAGCTTTTTCCAGGAGACCATGCCCATAAATGCATAGATTTCAGGTTTGTTTATCATAAGCAGTGCTAGATAGTGAGCATTTGATAGATAGGGACTGTCTCTAAATGCCATTAACTTGCTTGCCAGGAGGGTCTCTCATTCATGAGTCAAATCTCATGTTTAATAGGAGATTTGACTGGGCTACCTTGTTTATTTCCAAGGAGTGGTCCCTTGGTGAAAAGAGAGAATGAGTGGCAGACCTATTACTTGACCATACTCCTCCTAAATACCTTCTTGGTGATATGGATAGAGATTAGCAAAACAGTCCCTGCCTTCAAATTTTTTTACCATATAAGACGATGAACACAAAATCAACACCGGAGATAATGTGCCTAAACCCCTAAATAACTTGTGTGGCACAGAACAAGTATCTCAATAGACAGTAATATTTTTTACAATAGTATTAACAGTGCCGTGTTAAAGTGCTATAAGCTGGTTGAATCTTATTTGGATGGTGGAGTCTCAGTGGACAATGGAATTTGTACGAGTTTTGAGTATACTTATTCTGCTGACATTTATTGAGTAACCTCCCATGTGCCAGACATTATCTGATGTGAAATGAAAGAGAATTCCTGGTTTCCATGAGTTTTTAGTCTTAGAGAAGACACAGTCAGGTAAATACATAATTGAAAAATATTATAAAGTGTTTATAAAAATCTATTTGTTAAGTATGAGAGTGCAGCATACTTGGCCTCCAGAAATGCAGAAAGTTTCATCAATATACAAATTAAATCTTGAAGGATGAGTGAACACTTACTGGGTAAATAACAAGATGAAAGACTTTAGGGGAAGAGAATGAGATGGGCTAAGTTAGCAGCATCAGTGAACATATGGACATGGGGGTGCTGCAAATTCTTACCATTGGTTCCCTTTTGGATGTTGATCTAGGAAAATGCTGGAAAATTAGGTTTGCGTCAGATGATATATTAGGCCAACAGGAATGAATGATAATAAAAATAGCTACCAATTTTGAGAAATTACTATGTCCCAGGTACAATATTAGGTACACATTTTTAATATTCATGACAGATTAGGAGGATGTAACATCTTGATTTTATAAATAAGAATTTAGTTCAGCAGCTAGTTAGATACTGTGTTGGGATGTGCCTCCATAACTCTCTTACTGCAAACCCGTCCCTCTCCATGACCCTGTGTGAGCTCCCCTAGGCTTGGAAGCTTGCACATTGTTCTCACCTGATAGGGGAGCAGTGAAACAACACTAGGAGGACCATTAGTCATCATTCAGAGTGTATATCAGTGTGCCTCTGCAAACACCCACAGGAAAAAATAAATCTACGAATAGTGAGATTGCTTTGGAAATACAATATTAAAACAAGGTCACTGCTACCTTCTCTCTCCGTTCCATCGAGATTGCAGCTCCTGGCACCTCTTCAACAGGAAGTTGTTGGCTGCTTCTCCCTTGAAGGTTTTAGTAGGAGAATGAAAGGATCAGTATTGGGTTTCAGAAAGATAAATTGCTTACCAGTTGATGGAAAATGGCAGCTTAGAGAATCTGTGGTTAGAGAAAATTGTTTGAAACTTACTATAATATTTCAGAGATGAAGTAATAAGAAGAATCTGGAGTGGCAAACATAGATCAGTTGATTGAAACTAAAACTAATAAGACTTGTTGTGACCATTGAGGGGACCCAAGATATCAGTTTGAATCACTACAGTGAGCAGTGAGGCTACTTAGATAGAAATTGCCAGAAGAAGAGAATAAATGAACCTTTGGATTTACTGAGTTTGTGGGGGCTGAATGCTAAAGTTTTTTGTTTGAGTTGGGGGTAGCTTATAAGCAGGCAGGAACTGGCTCTGATGCAAACAGAGGTGATGGGATAGAAGACATGGATTTGGGTTCTGATGACTTTGTGAGAGTGAATGGGAAAGCACATTCAACGGCAAGAACCTTACAAGGAGGTAGGGCACAATGTGGTTAAGCTATAATTTTTACTATATTTCTTCATTTTTATCCAATTATTTTATATGTACTTACTATTTATTTAAACAGCTTTATTCATGGGGAGCCTACTCTGTGCAAGGCAATACCTTTGGCAATGAGGACATGATGATGAGCAAAGCCTGAATGTTTCTTACTCTCCTGAGTTTATTGTCTAGTAAGAGACATAAGCATCATAAGACATCACACTAGTGAATGTATAATTCGAAACTGAGATAAGTGCTCTCGTGTGAAACATCTTATTTCTAGGAAAAAAAAGCAGTGAAACAAAAAAAAGAGAAAACCCCTGTGATATGAAAGGTTTCCTAAGAAAGTGCAGCTGTGTTAAGACCTGAAGGATAAGAGTTGCCGTCTAGGCAAAAGGTGATGAAAGTAAAGGATTCTCCAGACTGATGGAAAAGCTTATAACAAGAGATTGGAGTGTTTAGGAAGTTAAAAGAACATGTAATTGAAGCTCAGGAGGGGGAAGAGAGATGAGAGATGTGTGTAGAGTCCAGAGCACTCAGAATTTGCAGAATAATAAGGATTTTGATCCATGTTCTGAGTAATGACATGCCGTTGAAGGTTTCCATTTTTAAAAAATGTTAACCCAAATCTCCTTTACATGAATAATACAGATAGGAAGTGCTGAGGAATCAAAGTAGAGGTAGAAGGGATTCAGACCCCAGAGTGCCTACATTAGGAGGGAGCTGAACCTCATGAAGTTCTTTCCATAGGATTTTCTTCATGCACAAATATGCATGGCTGGCTTAGTCTGCAGACCACATTTTTGGTTCACCTAGTGTTTCAGATGGCAGATGACATAACTCTGAGTAAATTAGAAGTTCTGGCTGTACCAAAAATATATATATCAGGAAAATGAAAAAGGAAACTCTTATGTGCTGCTTAAGAGAATTCATTGCCAACCTCCTACTGGCTGTTCTAACCCAATAAACAAGCAAAAGTGACTTGTTAGAGCCAGCAGCTATATTTTGAGTACCATTATCCCCACTGAATAATTCAGCACTTAATGGTGGTGATTTTGGTTGCTCAGAGAAGGTATTCTTTTGCAATTGTGTAGCTCTTTGCTGAGATTCAGCATTGTCTAGTTAACAGTACGACAAGCAAAGCAGAATTCTTGCTGTGAAAATCACTACTTCTAAAGAGATGCGGCATTGCCATATAGTAGTTACATTGTGCAATTACTACATGGAAATTACTTGCTTTCTTGTAGTCTTTTTCCGGAAAGAAGACACTCTTTTTTATTATTATTATACTTTAAGTTCTGGGTTACATGTACAGAACGTACAGTTTTGATACATAGAAATACACATGCCCTGGTGGTTTGCTGCACCCGTCAACCCATCACCTACATTAGGTATTTCTCCTAATGGTATCCCTCCCCAGCACCCCACCCCCAACAGGCCCTGGTGTGTGATGTTCCCCTCCCTGTGTCCATGTGTTCTCATTGTTCAACTCCCACTTATGAGTGAGAATATGTGGTGCATGGTTTTCTGATCTTGTGATAGCTTGCTGAGAATGATGGTTTCCAGCTTTATCCATGTCCCTGCAAAGGACAAGAACTCATCCTTTTTATGGTTGCATAGTATTCCATGGTGTATTTGTGCCACATTTTCTTAATCCAGTCTATCACTGATGGACATTTGGGTTGGCTCCAAGTCTTTGCTATTGTGAATTGTGCCGCAATAAACATGCATGTGCATGTGCCTATCATAGAATGATTTATAATTCTTTGGGTATATGCCCAGTAATGGGATTGCTGGGTCAAATGGTATTTCTAGTTCTACATCCTTAAGGAATTGCCACACTGTCTTCCACAATGGTTGAACTAATTTACACTCCCACCAACAGTGTAAAAGCATTCCTATTTTTCCACAAACTCTCCAGCATCTGTTGTTTCCTGACTTTTTAAAGATGGCAATTCTAACTGGCATGAGATGGCATCTCATTGTGGTTTTGATTTGAATTTCTCTAATGACCAGTGATGATGAGCATTTTTTCATATGTCTGTTGGCTGCATAAATGTCTTCTTTTGGGAAGTGTCTGTTCATATCCTTTGCCCATTTGTTGATCAGGTTGTTTCTTTTTTTCTTGTAAATTTGTTTAAGTTCTTTGTAGATTCTGGATAGGTCTTCGTCAGATGGATAAATTGCAAAAATTTTCTCCCAATCTGTAGGTTGCCTGTTCACTCTGATGATAGTTTCTTTTGCTGTGAAGAAGCTCTTTAGTTTAATTAGATCCCATTTGTCAGTGTTGGCTTTTGTTGCCATTGCTTTTAGTGTTTTAGACATGAATTCTTTGCCCATACCTATGTTCTGAATGGTATTGCCCAGGTTTTCTTCTACAGTTTTTATGGTCCTAAGTCTTACATTTAAGTCTTTGATCTATCTTGAGTTGATTTTTGTATAAGGTGTAAGGAAGGGGTCCAGTTTCAGTTTTCTGCATATGGCTAGCCAGTTTTACCAACACCATTTATTAAATAGGGAATCTTTTTCCCATTGCTAGTGTGTGTCAGGTTTGTCAAAAATCAGATGGTTGTAGCTGCGTGGTGTTATTTCTGAGGCCTCCATTCTGTTCCACTGGTCTATATATCTGTTTTGGTACCAGTACCATGCTGTTTTGGTTACTGTAGACTTGTAGTGTAGTTTGAAGTTAGGTAGTGTGATGCCTCTAGCTTTGTTCTTCTTGCCCAGGATTGTCTTGGATATGCAGGCTCTTTTTTGGTTCCATATGAAGTTTAAAGTAATTTTTTTCCAATTCTGTGAAGAAAGTCACTGGTAGCTTGATGGGGATAGCATTGAATCTATACATTATTTTGAGCAGTATGGCCATTTTCACAATATTGATTCTTCCTATCCATGAGCATCAAATGTTTTTCCATTTGTTTGTGTCTTCTCTTGTTTCCTTGAGCAGTGGTTTGTAGTTCTTGAAGAGGCCCTTCACATCCGTTGTAAGTTGTATTCCTAGGTATTTTATTATCTCAGTAGCAATTGTGAATGGGAGTTCACTCATGATTTGGCTCTCTGTTATTGGTGGATAGGAATGCTTGTGATTTTTGCACGTTGATTTTGTATCCTGAGGCTTTGCTGAAGTTGCTTATCAGCTTAAGGAGATTTTGGGCTGAGAAGATGGGGTTTTCTAATTATACAATCATGTCATCTCCAAACAGAGACAATTTGACTTCCTATTTGAATACACTTTATTTCTTTCTCTTGCCTGATTGCCCTGGCCGGAACTTCCAATACTATGTTGAATAGGAGTGGTGAGAGAGGGCATCCTTGTCTTGTGCTGGTTTTCAAAGGGAATGCTTCCAGTTTTTGCCCATTCAGTATGATATTGGCTGTGGGTTTGCCATAAATAGCTCTTATTATTTTGAGATATGTTCCATTGATACCTAGTTTATTGAGAGATTTTAGCATGAAGGGGTGTTATATTTTATCAAAGGCCTTTTCTGTATCTATTGAGATAATCATGTGGCTTTTGTCATTGGTTCTGTTTGTGTGACGGATTGCATGTATTGATTTGCGTATGTTGAACCAGCCTTGCATCCCAGGTACGAAGCCAACTTCGTACCTGGTGGTAAGCTTTTTGATGTGCTGCTTTTTGATGTGCTGCTGGATTCCATTTGCTAGTATTTTATTGAGGATTTTCACATCAATGTTCATCAGGGATATTGGCCTGAATTTTTGTTGTTGATGTTGTGTTTCTGCCAGGTTTTGGTATCAGGATGATGCTGGCCTCATAAAATGAGTTAGGGAATATTCCCTCTTTTCCTGTTGTTTGGAATAGTTTCAGAAGGAATGGTACCAGCTCTTCTTTGTACCTCTGGTAGAATACAGCTGTGAATCCATCTGGTTCTGGGCTTTATTGGCTGGTAGACTATTGATTACTGCCTCAATTTCAGAACTTGTCATTGTTTTATTCGGGGATTTGACTTCTTCCTGGCTTAGACCTGGGAGGGTGTATGTGTCCAGGAATTTATCCATTTCTTCTAGATTTTCTAGTTTATTTGCGTAGAGGTGTTTATAGTATTCTCTGATGGTAGTTTGTATTTCTGTGGGATTGGTGGTGATATCCCCTTTATCATTTTTTATTGCATCTATTTGATTCTTCTCTCTTTTCTTCTTTATTAGTCTGGCTAGTGGTCTAACTATTTTGTTGAGTTTTTCAATAAACCAGCTCCTGGTTTCATTGATTTTTTTGAATGGTTTTTCGTGTCTCTATCTCCTTCAGTTCTGCTCTGATCTTAGTTATTTCATGTCTTTTGCTAGCTTTTGAATTTGTTTGCTGTTTCTTCTCTAGTTCTTTTAATTGTGATGTTAGGGTATCAATTTTAGATCTTTCCTGCTTTCTCTTGTGGGCATTTAGTGCTATAAATTTCCCTCTAAACACTGCTTTAAATGGAAAGAAGACACTCCTTAAGTGACTTGGTGGGAGCTTTTATTTTATCAATTTCTCTCTGATAAATTATACTGGTAGTCATATCTGGTCACGGATAAACTTTATTTCATTTTTGACTGTTAGCTATGTTGAATTCAAATTGCATACCAAACCATAACATTTAGGAAAACATCATATCTCTAGAGCTATAATTGATTTGTGCTAACGATATGTTAGTAGAAAAGAATGACAGTTTGATTTCTTTCATTCAAAGGAAAATTTCTACAGTAAGGAAGAAAGTATCATGGCTAAATGTCACTTTTAGTTAATCTCAGGTTTTATCAAAATATTTACAGAACACTTTGTCTTTGTCACCTGCTAGTCATTCAGTATATTTCAATGACGACAGTATTATCTTTGGAATCACAAAAATATGATGTAAAGGAAAATTTTTCTAGAGTAGAGTGAATGCTTAAAAATATAAAATATATCCAATAAATGAATTACAGTTAGGAATTTTGACATGATTAAGAACGCTTGCATTACTGGTAGTGACCTCTGCCCTATTATAACTTTATAGCTAAAGAAGTTTAAGATCTTTCACAGTTTTTCCTTCAATAATCCTTTTTCCAGACTGAATTTTGAGTGCCTAGTAACTTGTGATTTTTCTAGGAAAAACTCATGGTCTTTACCTGTTTGTTCTATAGATAACATCCTATAACTTGCTTTTTTCACTTAACAAAAAATAATAGATATATCATTTATATAACAGATATAAGGCATACTATACATTATATATAATATAAATGTACATATAAATAAATAAAAATAAATGTAAATGTCTGGAAGTGTTCATATCTTAAATGTTTTCTGGCAGGGATGGGGAGAAGAGGGTTGTATGATCTTCAAATTTTTACTGAATACGTTCCTTTGCCATTATTTTCTGTTACAATAAGAATACATTTTATTGTAAAATAAGTAAAAACAAATTAATTAAAACTGGTATGTGATGATAAAAACAGTAGTTCTTAGAAATATTATCAATATTGGAATCAAAACACGTAAGACTCTTAAACATGTGTATTTAAGTAAACTGCACACTAGATCCAGAAAACTGAATCTAACTGGTTATCATGCAAATGAAGAAGGTAATCAGTTCAAAAATGACATATTAACTGATATTGCCTTCCTGTTCTTATTTCTTATTCATGGAAAACGAGGACAAGATATGAAGGGTTTAGGGATCTAGGTCATTGGCCCGGGATTTGGCATTAATTCTTCTCATAAAAGCACAGGCAACGATCAATCAGTGTTGACAGCTCTAATGCCATCGTCGGAGCAGAAGATGAGCCAAAGGAAATTATGAGTTTCTTGTAAATGTATCTTAAGTATCTGGAAATCATACTTTGTATCTTATGGCTTGAATAGAATAGGTTTGCTTTTAACGATTTGCACAGGGAGAAGATTAAAATTTCTACCAACATATCCAAAGCACTGATACATCTATTAAACTGTTTGCAACAAAAATACCTATACCTTTTTGAATTTGAATAAAAATATCCCATTTAAACAACCTCTGGGATGTGATTATGCCCCAAATCTCTCTGATTATAGTTGGTTTGCTTCGTTATATTCCACTTGAAAATTTTGAACTGACAAGAGGGATGTTTCTGTGAACTACAGATTTTAGAGGAAAATAAGACTAAAGTTTTTTGTATCACTATTTGGCGTTTAGCATTTTTCAACCAGTAAATTGTCTTTAACCAAAAAATTTGTCTCAGAGAATGGAAAAAAAATGTGGTGACAAAAAAAGAAATAATGCAAAAAATAAACAGTTATGAAACAGTATAGAGATAAAAAATCAAAGGTGAGATATCCCAAACCGTGAACTATTTATCTTAATCATGCAGCCTTTTCATCTCTGAAAGAATCTGTCAATGTCATATTCAAGTGCTTAGTGTTCCCTAGCCATTGATAATTACGATGACCATCGCTGTCACTACAAGATCCTTAAGTGCCTTTTGATGAGCAAAGAAAAATAAAATCATATTCAAATACCAGTTGTTGGAATTCATGCTTTAAATACAACCTGAGAAATGGCCTTAGGTTAAGGCTAATGGTGTATAACTTGCTCACATTTCTAAAGAGTGTATTTTCTGACAATGCTTCCATATAGAAAGTTTACCGCAGATAGTAGTTTCTTCATGTTTGCATCCTGACCTAATTTTTGGTCATTAGGTTACTTTTTACAGGTATCAATATTTTCCAAGTCCTAGAGAAAAATGAGGGTTTTAATTTTCTCTTATAACCTAGCTACCAGATGCTATGTGGCAAGGACAGTCTTAGGATGAAATTGTCCAGACAAACAAATATGTATTAGCCATCAAATGTACACATGTGCTCATAAGTATGTGTACACATGCACTAGCATGCATTTACACACACAAAACACACACTTCACAGAATTATACCCTGTATTCTGTCAGCTTGATGGAGTCCCAGCTGTTAAACCTTTGAGGCATTGTGACAGAAATCTGCAAGAAAGCTTCACTAGAGGCAGATGAGATAATATTCTAGCTGCAGGATTCAGCTACATTTTCGATTGGAGTCATAGGAAAAAACACTCATTGCAAAAATGAATGAAATCCTAAGCCTGGAGTGCAATGAAATTGTGTTTAGGCTGTGGGGCTCCCTTGATTTTTTAATATCCTATTCACTCAAGGATGCTTGTGTCTGAGCAAACATTTCTAGCAAATCCACCAATATATACAACACTACTTGTTTTTTTTTTAATGGAACATTCTGCTAACATCGACTATAGTGATTAAGCCATACTTACACACTTAACATACTTTACGAAATAAAGATACCTGAAGTACATGTAGTAACCAGTGCTGCTACATTTGACTAGAGATTTAGAAGAGTTTCGATTAAGACCTTTTGAATATTGACTGACTATACTTATGGGGTACACTAAAATTCAGTAGCCTCTACATTATCACACAGCCTATGCTAAAGTATTTTAAAGTAAATTTCAGAAAAGTTAATGATTTGTTTTTGTTGACACTTTTAAGAACCACTAAAACCTATGAATATGGTTGGCCTAAAGTAGACAGTGTAAAATGAATGAGGTTGAGAGATATTCATTTAAAGTTCTATTAGCCTTTATGGAATTATTGTGAGAAGCCCAGCAATGTTTAGCTCAGTGTTTTACATTCAAATCCATATTTACTTTAACGAGTATTTCAGAAAGTTTAATTTCTGAGTTGTCTTTGGATGAATGAGAAAAAAGGAATTCAGAATTTTATCAACCTTTTATATCTATGCAGATTATATTCTTTTGTGGACATATGTATGAAATTCATTCATTCATTCAGAAAGATTTATTATGTGTATTTCCTATATTCTAGGCAAGCGCAAAAATAACGAATAGGATCTGGCAACTGCCTCATAAAATATCCAGTCTCCTACAAATATGTAGACAAGGCAGGTACAAAAAATTGTGAGCTCTTGTTTGTTTCAGTTTTATAAGTAATGTGCTCACTACTGATATCCACCTGAACAATTTGATTAACACAAAAAACTGGAGAAGTAGATTAAAACCATCCAAAACATTAGGAGGTATAGATAGACAGCTGATAGATAGATAGATAAATAATCATATAAACATAGATAATCATATAAACATAGGGAGATAGATAATATATATAGATAATATCTATATCATAGAACATATATATGTTATAATAATATATAATGATATCTATATTATATAATATATATAATAGAATAATAAACACCATTATTAGGTGAGCTAAGACAGGAAGGAGGCGCATTTGTTTGCCTCTCCAGGCCTTGATTTGGCTCAGATAGAACTCCAGTTCCTTGCACTCTAGCAGGTAGCCATCTGCTTAGCCATGCTGGCCCCATCCTTATGCAATGCACGACAGAAGCTTGCCCTGCTGGAACTGCTCCTCCAGAAGACTGCTGTTTTGGGCATTCATTTTCCTTTCATTATATTTTTTTCTGAATTTGCTTTGGATCATTTTTTGTTTAAAATCTCTTCCTCCTCAAGAGTCCGCTGGGCCCCCTTCTTGTGGCCCCGGACAGTGCACAGTGGAACTTGTACTGCTGTTGCTAAGGTGCGCTGCCAGCCGGCAGCAAGCAATTGCTCACCAGGGTCTTGGTGCAGACCGGCTCGCTGTGGGTCACACTGCAGACAAGATCAGTGATCCTCGTTTTGCGAGTGCGACACTCCCAGCCACAGAAGTTCCCGTGTCCAGCCTCGGAGCACATTTCTCATCACCTCCCCACACACAAACCGCGTGGATGTGGCCAGGGCCAATCTTAGTCTTGGCAGTGGGCATCCCAGCTCAGACTTCCGCTTCTTGTAGCAGTTCTTTCTCTTGCCCCTGTCTTCTGGTGCTTGTGCCAGTTGTCGTGAGAGATGCCCATTGCTGGGCGCTGGTTGGAAAGAAAAACTTAGGTATATATTTTCTTTTTCTTTCCTTCCTTTCTTTCTTTCTCTCTTTTCTCTTTCCTTTTTTCCCTTCCTCCCTCCCTCCCTCCCTCCCTCTCTCTCTTTCTTTCTTTCTTTTTCTCTTTCTTTCTCTTTCTTTCTTTTCTTTCTCTTTCCTTTTTTCCCTCCTTCCTTCCTCCTTCCTTCCTTGCTTTCTTTCTCTCTTCCTTCCTTCTTTCCTTCCCTCCTTCCTTCCTCCCTCCCTCCCTCTCTTTCTCTCTTTTCTTTCTCATTCTTTCTTTCTCTTTCTTTCCTTTCTCTTTCTTTCTTATTCCTTCTCTCTCTCTCTTTCTTTCTTTTTCTCTTTCCTCTTCCTTCCTTCCTTCTTTCCTTCCTTCCTTCCTTTTTTTGAAATGGTCTCACTCTGTTGCCCAGGCAGCATCATAACTCACTCTAGCCTGAAACTCTGGGGCTCAAGCAATCCTCCAACCTTGGCCTCCTGAGTAGCTGGGAGTATAGGCACATACCCTATGCCTTGCTAATTTAAAAAAAGAAAATCTTTGTAGAGATGGGGCCTCACTATGTTGCCCAAACTGGTCTTGAACTCCTGGCCTTAAGCGATCCTCCAGCCTCAGTTTCTCAAAGTGCTAGGAATACAAGCATGAGGCACTGCACTTGATCCTATTTTTTTCTAATTAGTTTTCTACTTTTAAATGTAACTGTAAGTTGTAATCAAACATTATATATATTATCCTTTAAAAAATTCCGAATTTATTGTTATGGTTAAATTTTTATCATTAGTTTCCAGACTCAATGAGAGTCATTTTTCTATTAATGGAAAATAAGGGACAGACCTTGCAGCTTACCTGGAAGTGCCTCATTTCTTTTTTTGAAAATTCCTGCCATGGTACTGATCAATGTTGATATATATGTGAAAAAAATAAAGAGGAGACAAACAGAGGGGACGGTATTTAATAGCAAGAGAATAGTAGAGAAGGAGAGAAGACAGTTTTAAAAATGAGCATTCATGGGTTGGGCACAGTGGCTAGCACTTTGGGAGGTCCAGGTGG
This sequence comes from Gorilla gorilla gorilla, assembly GCF_029281585.2. Classification (NCBI taxonomy): domain Eukaryota; kingdom Metazoa; phylum Chordata; class Mammalia; order Primates; family Hominidae; genus Gorilla; species Gorilla gorilla. The sequence goes on from NC_086017.1 coordinate 10,105,426, forward strand.
GAGGATCATTTAAGGCCAGGAGTTTGGGAACAGCCTGGACAGCATAGTGAGACCCCTGTCTCTATAATTTTTTTAAATTAGCTGCGTGTGGTGGCGGATGCCTATAGTATCCCAGCTACTAGAGAGGCTGAGGCAGGATGCTCACTTGAGCCAAGAGTTTAAGACTGAGTGATTTCACCACTGCTGTTATCAATCTTCCGTGATTTTAGGTGTCCAAGGTGGGAGTGAGTGATGAAAATCTGAAAAAGAATTAAGAGGATGTTCTCTTTAATTTACAAATATATTTTTGAAGTTGATTTTTTGTTATAGCTTAGAAATCTGTCATATATTATTATTGCTTCCTCTCACATATTGCAGTTTTTCTTTCCAGGAAGATTTCATCTTTTAGTGTTGTTTTAGGTTCACAGCAAAATTGGGCAGAACGTGCAGAAATTTCTCTTATACTACCGGTTCTGCATATGCACAGCCTCTCCGTTATCAACACCACCAGCAGTGTGCATTTGTTACAACTGATGAACCTACATTGACATATCAATAATGCCCCAAATCTATAGTTTACATTCGGGTTTCTTTTGGTGTATACATTCTATGGGTTTTGACAAAGGTATAGTGACACATATCCACAATTGTAGTGTCATACAAAGTAGTTTCACTGCCGTAAAAATCCTGTCCTCCTATTCATTCCCTCTTCTCCCTTAACCCCTCACAACCACCTATCTTTTTACTTTCTCAATAGTTTTGCCTTTTCCAGAGTGTCGTGTAGTTGGAATCAAACAGTATCTGGTGTTTTCAAATTGGCCTGTTCACTTAATGTGCCTTTAGGTTTCCTTCACCTCTTTTCATGGCTGATAGCTCATTTCTTTTTACCACTGATATTCCATTGTCTGGACACAGTATAGTTTATCCATTCACCTACCAGAGAATATCTTGGTGACTTTCAAATTTTGATAAATATAAATAAAGCTGTTAAACATCCAAGTACAAGTGTTTTGTGGACATAAGTTTTCAACTCCTTTGGATAAAAACCAAAGAGTTCAATGGCTGGATCATGTGTGAGAGTTTGTTTAGTTTTGGGGGAAGGCATCAAACTGTACTCCATAGTGACTGCTTCAATAGTAATGCATATACTATATCCACAATTTGTTGACCACACAACTTTTTTTTTTTTAACCCAGCATACTATAGCATCAGTATCTGTCACAGTGAGGGTTTGCACTTTTCAGGTAGGGCTGCTCTTCCTTGGGCAGGACTGTGCTGAGCACTGCAGGTCGTTTAGGATCCATGGCTCCTGCCCACTAGATGCAAATAGCACTCCCCAGTCATGTGACAACCCAAGCGGCTCCCACATAATCCAAATATCACCTGGAGGAGAGATAGCCCCTTGGTTGTAATCCAAAAGGCTAGAGGAACACAAACAGGTCTTACCCTCCTATGAGCTGGCCATGTGGGATGCTCCAGGAGTGAAGCTAGTGGAATGTTTTTAGTGACTGAAAGTCCTTAAGAAATGTGAAAAGTGGTTACCTGGATTTATACATATGTAAAAGTTTGCTGAGCTGTACACTTAAGTTTTGTGCATTTTAGTACATCTGAGATTTTTATTTAATTTGAAAAATAGTCCCTACATGAATTTCACAGCTATATAAGTTGTTTTCTGAGAAATAACTCAGAAAATAACTTAATGTTGGGATTATTCTCCATCCCTGTATTCAAATGACCATGAATTTCCATAATTTTCTTTCTTAGTCTCCACTATGAAACAATTTGAATTAGATGTCATTATAGTATACTATTTTTTAAGAATCTTACATGTATAGGTGGGAAAACAAAAACATGTATATACATAAGTTTTTATATAACCTATATGTATATATTGGTTATATTCAATTATATTCCAGTTAGAGTTCAACCACAGTAATTTGCTATTTAAATAAATGATATTATTAATGATATTAGTTTATCCCACATCGTTATTAACTAAAGCTGACATTTTCCCAATAAAATCAATTTGCTTATAATAACATTGACATTTCTTTGATCTACTGTGTACAAAATACGCCAACTCTGCAGGGATGATGAGTTAACACTCAGCAATTCTTTTGTCTTGTCACTGCAGTGTTATGAGACATGAAAGAGTGTTCGAATGGATATGGCTATAATGTACAGTGTTTCCTTTGTTTTCAGAGTAAAAGCCATTAACAGTTATTTCAGGATTACTGTGCTTATGACACTTGTAAATTGATTTATGGTATTAGCCAGGCAGGTGATTGAACAAAAGCCTTTTAATGCTTGTGTATGTGTTTATCCTTCTCAGCTTCACAATGTTGAGTGATTCAGATCACACTTCAGGCTTATGGAAATTTGCTGGACCTCCTCCCCATAAGAACTGATTCCGAACCAGGGGAATAGTTTAACCTAGCCTGATAATCACATAAAAAGGAGTTTCATAAAGGGACACTTGAGGTCAGAGACAAGTGAAGGTGACATCCACTCCATCATGAAAATGTCAAATGGCTTTATATAAGACATCTTGCTTGATGCAGCTCAGTGATTCTTAAGCCATTTTATCATGGAGAGAAAAGAAAATTTAAACATTTCCGAGTTATAGCACTGTCTCAGACTATTATACAAATCCATTGAGTTATTTTTAAAACTATAATTTGGATGCCAGTGTCATAAAATATCTCTTCCTGCTGGCTATAATAAAAGTTGTTGATGTATTTCAAGCATCCTGAGTAGAAAAATGTTGTTTAATGATTTTGCATGCATGAAGTTAATTTCAACCTCTGGAACTCATAGTAGCTGAAACAACTTAATGCTGTTTCTTAGTGAAGAGGAATGTCAACATAGCATGCTTTTTTTTCCCTTCTTTTTTGGCTGTGTGCATTCCATGTTGTCAATGAAAATGGCAGATGGACTGTCACTGACATTTCTGTTTTGTGTAGTTGCTGCCATAGAAATGAAAAAGTTTTTAAAATGGTGATGATAAGAGTCACCTTTTGTTCATTGAATTTGCTGTGATATATTTTCTTCTTGGAAATTTGACCTAAAACTGTTTGTGAATAATTATTCAGAAAAAATGTCAAGGATTTTTAAAAATCACTAAAATAAAATGTGCTATGTCAAACCAGCTGCCTTTCTAAGCTGCTTTTTGTCCATGTATCACACTCACCAGATTCTATTTCCCTCTAGGATAAAGTAGAAACCTCTTTTTTTAAATTCCAGCATATAAATTTGAATAATGTTATTTGCAAAAGGGAAAATCGAAGCATTTACTATTCATTAGAGCCATTAGAGAACCATAGTGCCAAAGGTTTTGTGTAAACATGACACTATTACTGTTAGGTGAAAAAAACAAGTGATTATTAGGAAATGATTATCATTCAGAGTACATTAACAATAGCCTTGGATCTTTAAAGTAATTTTAAAATAATTTGTTTTAGTGTTCAATTTATAATGGTGGAATGATCTATAATTGTCCAAAGTGAAAATTTAGTCTTAACCATTTTTATGCATTGCTGCCTTTCTATGCTTTATTATTGGAATTTAAACAGTCTCCAGTGAAAACATAATGCAAAGTTGGTGAATTAAGGATCAAAGCATTAAAGAAAAATGAACAGGCATCATGTATACTAACAGCTACCAAGACTTAAATGATGATGTACTATAAAATGGGCTTACATTTTCTTTAGGTGGGCTATAACTTTCAAAACTCTTAAACCAAGAAAGAAAAAGCACTGAGTTACATTAGTTGCTTAAACTAAATATGCAGAACATACACACGGATGTTTAAAGAAACCCCACATTTTCTCATCTTGTTCCAATAGAAGAGGTGCAGACAGTATGGTAGCTTTAAGAAAGTCCTTTTTTCTGTTTGTTTTTTATTTTTATTTTAGATGTATGGCAGCAGGCATCCTCAAGATTTTGTCTACCTTTTGCCTAAAGAATCTCCTTACTGCTGTTGAAATATTTTAGGCTGATTTCTGATTTCCGAAGACTGAATAAACATTAAAAATGTTTCCATTAGGAAAATGTTAAAATGTACCCCCAACAGAAAGATTAGCATAACCTCCCCCGATTCTTGCTCTCTCTCTCTCTCTCTCTCTCTATATATATATATATAGAGAGAGAGAGAGAGAGAGAGATATCTCTATATATATCTGCTTACATATATATCTCTGCTTCAACAATATTCATTGTTGCATCAATTTGTTTATTCTATCTCTTCTACCTAAATTAGCTATTTCTACCTTGAAAACCATCCCAAAACACTGATTCAATAAAGGAAACATTTATTATTGTTCCTAAGTCTACTGTTTCTTTGGGAGATTCTGCTGAACTTAGCCAGTCTTGACTGATACTGACCAGCTGGTTCTAGCATCTGCGTTCAGCTGACAGGTCAGTAGGGCAGTCTCATCTAGGATGGCTGCCATTTTACGTTTAGTGGCTGGCTGGCTGTTGGCCAGGATGATGGGGATGATGGGCAAAATGTCTCTTATCTTCCAACAGGGTAGCGCAGGCTTCTTTTTAAAATAGCTGAGCAGAGTTTTCAGAGACAGAGAGAAAGAGGAAAAAGGTGCAAGGCTTCTTGAGGCCTAGACTAGAATTCATTCTAGGGTCAAAAGCCTACCAGATTCAAGAAGTGAGGAAAGAGCTTCTTAGGAGGAGCTATGAAGTCTTATTACAGAGTGTGTGACCACAAAGAGGGGAAGAGAATCAGAGAAGATTTTGCAATCAATCTACCACACTCTTACACTTTTGGGGAGAGTATTTTATATCAATCAATACCATTTCACCACTATATACTTTAGAGAATATGCCTTTATTTTGTAAGTTGTTATGATTTTGTAACTCTAATAGCATCCACAGAAGTTAACCATGCTCCTTGGATCAGAATATTAGTAGGAGGGACGATATCCTCATTGCCACTATCAACACAATGATCATCACTTTCACTAGCATTAGCAAATTTTATTTATTTTTCTCTGCTAATGATACATTACCTCACTTAAATCTCATAAGTGTGCTATACAGCAACAACTATCACCCCAGTTTGTACAGATGAGTGAGCAGGTTGGGTAAACTGCCCACAGCCATCTAGCAATGGTGGCTTTGAACCCAGGTTATACTAACTTTCCCATGGTCTCATCACTACACATCACTTTGTCATGTGGCCAGTCAGGAGGCCACAGTAGCTTTGCACTTACTTGGGAGGCCAAGTAGAATGGACAAAGACTTAGCCATCTCTCTCCTCCATTTCTCAAGGAAGAATATGAATTTAAATTAAGGGAGCAAGTTGTTTCTAGATTTGCCACCATGGAGCACTTTTAAAAACATCAAAGGGATCTATGTGGTCACTTTATAATACTCATGATGTGTATGTTAGAGGCTTCTGTCTTGAAGAGGCAAAGAACTTTATTTCCTTTTTGTTGTGTTGGAAGTTGCCCTAGGAGGTATGCACGCTTGTCCATGTTAAACTAATGTCTTGAAATCAGTGTATTCTTAATTCTTATCCCACCAGTCGTACTGGAGAACCTGAAGGAGTCAGGAAGGTTCCATTGCATTGAAGCAACTGCATTGTCTGCAGTAAATACCTGGGGTTCATTGTCTCATGTCAAGAAAATTTAGAACATGGACACATATGAGGAGTTTAGAAGCAGAGGTTTAATAGGCAAAAGAAAGAGAAAGAAAGATAAAGGAAAACAACTCTCTCTCTAGTGAGAGAGAGGGGCTTCCCAGAGGAAAAGGCTGGCCTGCTGCGGATGCACTATATTTTATAGGCAGGCTTGAGGAGGTGGTGTCTGATTTATGCAGGGCCCACAGATTGGTTCGATCAGGTGTGACGTTCACATAGTGTGCAGAAAAGGCTGGCCACCCTACTCTTATTACCTTAATCTTATTATGTGAATGGGCTTTCCAGTTGACCGGTGCCATCTTGTCTGCTCCTTACTGTACATGTGGCTGGGAAGGGAAGATGGAGCCGCCATTTTTGAACACGATTGGCACAACTGCCAGGGTCTATGTCTGCAGCTCTATTTTACAGGCTGCTCTTTGTTAGAAAATAATTTGGGGGCTGCATTTCATTGAAAAGGAAAACCTTACCGAGGACTCTAGTACCCTCACTATCTGCCTAAGTAATTTCTTCTTAACTCCTACGTGAGTAAGATGTGACACTAAGATATGTATTAGGTTGGTGCAAAAGTTATTGTGGCTTTTGATGGCAAAAACCACAATAACTTTTGCACCAAGCTAAATTTTTCTTTTGAAGTGGTTGGCAGGGATGATTTCTTTTCCTAAGGATGAGCTACGATAGTAGGAATTAAAATTTAACCCAGTTTACCCAGATTCATAAAAATTAATAGATTCCTTTGTGGATCTGAGTTGATATCATTAATATAAGCTATCAGACATCAGCTTCATGTGACTTAACTTCAAAAATATTTTAGTAAGAGTATAACTGGAATGTTTATAACACAAAGAAATGATAAATGCTTCAGGTGATGGATACCCCAATTACCCTGATGTAATTATTCCACATTGTATGCCTGTATCGAAACATCTCATGTACCCTATAAATACTACATACTCGTAGAAAGTAAAAATTTTTAAAAAATTAGCTCTTGTCTTAGTGCCAGCTCCATCCTGAGTTTCAACAATTGCTATTATCTTTGAGGTCTGGCATGAGGCATTAAATGCCATTGTTTCAAGAAAGATAAATGGGAATATATTTTTATTGCTATCTTACTGTTGCAAAATGGAATTCCTAAGAAACATACCCTTTATGAATTCTGGCAATGAAACTAAGACTGACTTTCCGTTTTCAATCTGAAAGCTATTTTGGAGCTTTCATCGTCAGCTAATGGAGTCTTACTTGAACGGGGTCACATTTAAACTTCTAATAATTTTTATGTTGTAGCCTGTGAACATACAAATTTCAGGTAAATTGAAGCTAATTCCTGCAGGAGGTAAGGTCATATGTAGAATTAGTCATTATGCATATTCTGAAAAGTGATGATGTCATTATGGGAGAGAATTTCTTGGGTCAAGACCATGCATTTAAAATGATTAAAATTCAAAAAATGGGATCACCGTTACTGAATAATTAGTATCTATAAGCTACTTTACTACCACAATTAGAGACCAGTGAACTTACTGCCCTAAATCAAGAGATTAATGGAAATTGAGAGTGTTCTCACTTATCTGGCTATCTAGTTATTCTTGTTCCCTATTTCAGAGGTGAGATGATGTTAAATATTAATCTGGAAATACGATCTCCTAGTAGCATAATACTTTGGAAAGTCTTGCTCCTTACAAATAAAAGGCAACTCATAAAACACATACATGAGATGCTCTTAAAGCCATCAGCATTGAAAACTAATGGAACCGAATATTAAATAACAACTAGATTGCAAGTAAAGATTGATATATATTAAACAATGACTTTAGATGACTATTACCAAACTGTTTCAGAAAAAAAAAAAACAGGAAAAAGAAAATTCGAAGGGGCAGGGCATTGATATTTTCCTCAAAATTTTCATATTAATAATAGCTACATGGTTTAATGTCTCCCAACTTTGTACAAATATGTAGGACTCACCTTTTGTAGTTAAGGCAGTATTTTGCTTTTTATAATGAAAGCATTTTTCCATGTTTTATTTCATTGATTAGGATAACTCATTTCATCAGAAAAGTAGTGTCAATTAACATAGTGACACATTTGAACATATATGTTAAATTTACCAGTAGAAGTTAAATTACAAGTATAAGTTATTTGTCATTAGAAAATATTCTGAAGCATACAAGAGTCATTTTTTCCAATTCCCATTTTACAGATGGGTCAGTTGAGGTCAGGCAGAGTAGAGTAATGCCATTACTCTAATTCAGGACAAAGATTCACAACTTTTTGGAGATGGGAGGGTAGTATTTTCTTTTATGATTAATATAATTTTGTTCTCAAAGTAAAGCATAAACAGTGTTGCTGTTCCTTAAGACTCCTAAAACTGTGAAACAACAGCCATTAGTTATTACTTTAAATTTTACCAATCGGTACATATATACAAAAGATACAGGTCTATAATATCTTAAGATGCAATTGAAAGTGAAATAATAAAGCGGAAATACTTAGAATTTAATGTAAGTTTAAAGACTTTACTATCTCTGTGTTAGCTAACTTTTTTCACCAGTTCTAAGTGAACACATAGAGTAATTGATTTTTAGAAAACAAAACAAAATTACATACCTGAAAGACTAATTATCACATTTTGGAGCAAATTATTGTATTATTACCTGCAAGAATACATGATAGACAATGTATAAACAATGTTTAGACATCTATTATCACAATGTTTCAGAAAAAAATTGAAATTGTAAGAGAAAGTAAAAAAAATTGAAACCTTAATTCTTATTCTATTTCTGTAAACTTTGAAATGAATAAATATTCTGTTTAAATGAGAAGCATCTTACGCCTTTGTCTTCTGCTTGAACCAAACTCACATTTGTAAATTTCAGTTAAAATGGTGGCCTTTATTCTTTTGTTCTTTATTATTTCTTTCCTCTATCTTGCTGGAACTATCCATCTTCTATTAGTGTGAAAACTTTGAAGTTGAAAAGCTATTTCACCAGAAAAATCAGTGATGTATTTGTGATCCTTAATAATGACTCAAATGGGAATAGATATCTAATATAAGGAACAGAGTAAAAAAGAACCACTTTTTAAATAAAATTAACTAAATGAAGTTATTCTCTTAGCCATTAACACTCATCAGTCATCTACACCATGGAATACTACACAGCCATATAAAGAACAAAATTGTGTCCTTGCAGCAACATGGATGCACCTGGAGGTCATTATTCTAAGCAAATTAACACAGGTCCAGAAAACCAAATACCACATGTTCTCATTTAGAAGTGGAAGTCAAACACTGAATACACATGGACATAAAGATAAGAATAATAGAATAATTGTGGACTACTAGATGGGGGAGGGTAAGAAGGAGTGAGGATTGAAAAACTACCTATCGGGAGCTATGCTCATTACCTGAGTGATGGAATCATGTATACACCAAGATTCAGTGGCACTCAATTTACCTGTGTAACAAACCTGCAAAGTTACCTCCTGAATCTAAAATAAAAGTTGAGAATAAAAAAGAAAAACCACTCATGTGTATAATATCATAGCTTCCAAGTAAAACTTCCTCTGACTTAGGATTTTTTGGAATAGTCTGTGGTTTACAATAGAGTATATATTCGCTGTCCTTTATTTTACATACAAAGAGGAAAAACTAATTTCATTCATGTGGAGTTATGAGAGAACAGTTTCATAAGGAGGAAACATACTGCCAAACCAAAAAAAAAAAAAAAAGAATGTATTTAATTTGTTCTGTTGAAATTTTAGAGTTTGTGAACTAACATGTTATTCTGTTTGTGTTTTTAGTTTCCAGGTTAACTAAGGTCTCAGCTTTAAACCAAAAGTGAGAGGAGACATTAAGATTTTCATTCTTACTGGGTTGTCTTCTTCCTGAAGAGCAATGGAGCCGCTTTTACTTGGAAGAGGACTAATCGTATCTCTAATTTTCTTCCTGTTAAAATTCTCAAAAGCAATTGAAATACCATCTTCAGGTAAAGTTAAAGCATTCAGTGCCTATTAATGGAATTTCATATTTGCATTTTGATTTTTAAGTAGAATACTTATGGATTGAGGATGTGACTTTTCTACCATATTTCTATATATTCTTTAGCAATCTGTCATGAGAATTCATATCTATCTTTTTCGTTTTGTGGGTGGCTGATACATGACTGCTGTAATTATTTTGCAACCCAGGCTTTTAGTTCCTCATGCAAACTTAGAACATAACAAGAATAGTAACCTATAGATGAGCTAGTATTTTTCCATATGTCTAGGATTATCTGCAATATTACCAATAACTTCACTTTTGTGTACTTAGGTTAGTTAATCAAGATTCAGAAATTACTGGCATTCAACAAATTATGTCAAAAAGGAATTGGATGAACTTTGTATTCTTTTTCAAAATGATTATATTTAAGAATGAAAACAATGAATTAGCAAAATAATAAGCCATTTTACAAGTAAAAGTATAAGATGATATGAACTCTCAAAATTTACAGCATTATATAGTGTGAATTCATATTAAGAGGTTAAACAGCAGTCTGATGGAAATATATAAACATATATTCTAACATATATTGGTAAAATGGATGCAGATTTTTAGCCATTATAAATAGGTTTGAACAAACCATGGTAATTAATAGTTAAAAAAAATAGATCAGCATCAGCAGGACATGGTGACACATGACTGTAGTCCCTCCTATTTAGGAGTCTGAGGCAGGAGGATTGCCTGAGCCCAGGAGTTCAAGACTATAGTGTGCAATGATCACACGTGCGAATAGACATTGCACGCCAACCTGGACAATATAGTGAGACTTTGTTTTTTTAAAAAAATAAAAACTAAAAAAATCTGCAAACAGAACATATGTAATAGTATATCAAGTCTGTCATGTATAGATCTTGCAAATTTTTCTTGTATTACATGCATATGGGTTCTAAAAGACCCATGAGAGGTTATTAAGACATTTTTATCCATATCATTCAGGAATAATCTCTATTGTCTCTTCTGTATATAATTTGGAGAGTTATTATATTAGAGGTGTTGGTTGTTTATTAGAATTTTAGTATTGCAGGTGATATTTGTGGACCTTCTAAATTCTAGAGAAATAATCTTGAGCTCATAAAATTTAATAAATCAGAAAAGTGTTGGGACTTAACTAAAACGTTGCTTTTGAAGTGCTCAGACAGACTGAATGTGAATAGAAAAGGAAACAACTCTCTGACTATCTATAATATAATGTATTTAAAAACTTTGGAAAGAACTGAAATTGTAGTTCCATCCCCCCAGGTAGAAATCCCTTCTCTATTATTTTTAACAGATAAGTAAGCTCTGTTTTGACATTTCCATTTCTTAAGAAATTCCACTTATCTGACCTACAAATATATAGACTTAAAGTCTGCTTTACATTTGGCTGAAATCTTTCGGCCTACACAATATATTAGATTTCTTCACTGACCAGTCTTTTTGTAGAAATTCCGGTCAGGAGTCTAAAGTACCTTCATCTTTAGTGAATTCTTTTGCTTTGAGTATGCAGTAGCAAGTTAAGAGCAAGCTTCTTGGTAATCCTGTGGAAAAAGGTTAATAATTTCACATTGTCTTCCGAATTGCAACGAAGATGCCACTGAGATTACTGATTCAGATTTCTGACCATAATCTCTGGCATACACATTTATTCTTCACCATTTCTTACTTTGTCAGTGGTGAAGGATGTGAAATTTTGTATTAATTCCTGGCCCACATTTTTATTCTGGTTGTCTCAGTTACTTATGCATTTTCGTGCTATAAGGTCCTTAGACAACAATTGTTATAAAATATTAATGACATGTTTCCAGAACATCTGAATATTATTCATTTATTTCAGGGCTCTAGAGCACTCACAGATAAATGCAACTAAGGCAGATATCCAATTTGAATGTCAAGGAGTCTGGTGTCTCTGTAATTGGCTTAATTACAGAGGAAAGGATTTATAATGTAGAATATATATTCTTATAAACACCCAAAGGTTATTAGCTCCGTTCCCCAAATAATTAGTTATTGCTGAGCCTTTACAACCTTAGCAAAGTTAGGAAAGAATAATGTTCTAATAAACAAGTTGTTCACAAGTTATTAGTTGATATCTAAGGGACTCTGGCCACTGTGTATCATCCCTCACCATTTATAACTGCAATAAAATTTAAATAATATGAATTTGCAATAAGCTCAAGTCCTGCTCTACACAGAAATAGTAGTAATCAGAAACAAAGTAAATGTGAATGAAAATACAGATATTTTGCTTGTTGGTTTATGAATATCCAGTAGATAAACACTGAATTTGAACTAAGTTCAGTTACCATAAGCTGGTAAAACTCACTTATCAGATTTATTGTGCAATAATGAAAAATTTAAAAAATATAGAATTAATAGAAAAAAATTAGAATTTGGAAAGGCATTTAGTTTTTATTCTACTCTGGCTGTCAATGCTCAAAATGTGGTTTCCAGAATTCTTGGGGTCCCAGAGACACATCCAGATGGTCTGTGAGATCAAACTGTTTTTATAATAAACCTAAGATGCCATTTTTTCATTTTCACTGCGTTGTCATTTGCTCTGATGATACAAAAGTAATGAGGGCTGGGCGTGGTGGCTCATGCCTGTAATTGTGGCACTTTGGGAGGCTTGAGGTCAGGAGTTCAAGACCAGCCTGGCAAATGTAATGAGACCTCATCTCTAAATTTTATATATATATATATATATATATTTATATATATATTTATATATATATATATAATGAATAGCTGAGTGTGGTGGCTTACACCTGTAGTCTTAGCTACTTGGGAGGCTGAGGCAGTAGGATCATTTGAGCCCAGGAGGTTGAGGCTGCAGTGAGCCATGATCATGCCACTACGTTCCAGCCTGGCATTGGCATCAAATTTACTGGTAGTCAGGTGATATTTAATGTCCGTATATTCAGAGTAAAAAACTCTCAAAACAAAGCAAAACAAAAACAGTTTTGCTTATGATTATAACTGTTGAAGCACTTAAAAATTATTAATGTTATTAATTATCTACCTTGGAATACATACTTTCTAACATTCTAGTGAACTGGGAAGTAGATATAAAATAATTCTGCTATGCATCAAAGTATTATGATGATCTCTATTTCTTAATTGCATCATTGCTTGAGTCCTTAGCTGGACATCATCTTTACTTTAAAGTTATGACTGACAAATTATGGTTGCTCAGATAGATATAGGTCAGATATTTTCCTGAAAGTGAACCAAGTGAGCCCATTCATTTCAAGATAAACAACTGACCATATATAAGGTCATTGATAAAATGTGAGTGTTCAAGAAAACATTAGAATTGTGGAGGACATGTATTGTCCACTGTAAGCTTGAGGGCTTCCCGATACTTAATACTGCTGATTAGATCAGTAGCAATTCTAACAAGTGTCAATTTTTGATATTCTATAATGAAATGCATCAATGTTTGGAAGACACAAAATTCAGTGAGCGGGTATTTTTTCCAGATGAAAGCTGCATGATGTTACAAAATCATTTGTAGATTAAAAAAAGTAAAATGGTTTAATGGTACACAATATGAAAAGTTGATTGATAGGGTTTAGATTTCACATTTCAATGAACGTTTAAAAAACTACACTTGTTGTGTCTACAATCATCAGAAAGGACTCTAAAATTTCGCATCATTTTTTAACTATGTTATCTGTATACGGCTGAATTTTCTTTATATCTTTGAACAAATCAACCCTATTTCAACAGATGAAATGCAGAAGCAGATAAAAGAATCCATCTGCCTTCTCAAGAAATTGCAGAGATGGCCTTTAGTTCTAGCCACTTGAAAGGCTGAGGCGGGAGGATTACTTGAGCTTGGGATTTCTAGGCTGCAGTGAGCGGTGATCCTGCCACTGCACTGCAGCCTGCATGAGTGAGCAAGACCCTGACTCAAAGAATTAAGAAAAAAGCAATTACAGAGATTTGCAGTCACGTAAAGTAATGCCATTCTTCTCATAATATTTAAAGGTTTTCATAAAATATGTGATTTATTTTAACATTGAATTATTTTAAATAAATTCATAAGTAAACATTTTGAAAGACATTTTGAAAGACTTTTTCAGTTTTTCTTCCTGTTATAGTAAATATTGTTAGCTATACCCCACATGAACAAATGCTCTTTGAGATGTCTTGTAGTTTGTAAGACTGAAAAAGCGTCCTGAGACCAACACGTTTGAGAACAATTTATCTAGGCTAAATCCTCAATATTACAAATGAGAAAACAGAGAGTGGTTCAGGGCCTGGTCCAATGTCACAGGTTTTAGGGCCTCATTTGCAACTCTACTGTGGAATAGTACTTATTTAAGTTAGGCTCTGTGCCTGTCTCCAAATTGCTTTTCTCACACTTTATTTGCCAAAGTCAGGTCCCTGCTGCGAAACAGTTTGCATTTCCTTATGAATCAACCCTGTCCTTTTATTAGAGATTCTAAGAACTGTACTAAAACTGGGATGTCTCCTTTTGAAAAATATTGAGTGCTCATCAGCAGTAGATCTTTACACACTTCGTGATCTATGTTTTATTTCAAAGCTTAATCCAAGTTGTATTTCCAGCATTAGTAAATTTATTTTATAGTTGCAATTCTCAGAATTGTAATCTCGCTGCTCTACTAGGTGAGAGGCAAAATCACTTCCTACTTTATTTATTTATTTATTATATTTTTACTTTTATGAAAGAGTCTCACTCTTCACCCAGGCTCAAGCGCAGTGGCTTGATCACACCTCACAACAGCTTCAACCTCCTGGTCTCAAAATTAATCCAGTTCATTTTTACATTGTTTTGTAGGGATGAGAGTCTCGCTATGTTACCCAGGTTGTTCTTGAACTCCTGGGCTTGAGTGACCCTCCCACCTCAGCCACCCAAAGTGTTGGGATTACAGGTGTGAGGCACCAGGTGTGGCCCACTCCCTACTTTTTAAAATTGTGTTTGTCTTGTAGATTACTTACCAAACACTAACAGAGTTTGTCACAAGAGGAGGGGATATTTGAATATGAAGAATCTATTAATGCCATTATGCATCAATTATTACATAATAATGGTTATTAGTAAGTTAAATTCTCTAAGGAAACAGAACAAAACTTCCAATAGATAAGTGAGAAAAGGTTGTAAACTGAAAACATAAATGAGGAATAACAAACACTAAACAAGCCCATGAAAGAACATTTATTACCCAAAAAAAAAAGAAAATTAAAATAAAGAGAATAAGGAGTTTATATTTTCCTTTGTAATAAATGCTAAACTATTTTATTATTTTGAAATGCTAGCATTCACTGGTGGCAAAAATATAGAGAACCACTCTATTTTTGTTATTTGTGTATATATTCTGTGGTGAAATGATATTTACAATTTACCCAGAGTAATTACCACTTGTTTCCATGCCTGGAAATTTATCATAAATCAGTAAATCAAAAAAGGAAAAATCTATTTACTCAAAATTCCTATTGAAATAGTTTACCTGGAAAGAAAAAAAAATGGATAATAATCTAACAACCAGTAATAGAATTATTAAAAATTATAGCATATCAGTGGGAAGAAATAATGTAAAAGCAGTACATTAATTATAATGTGTTTATAGAAACATGGAAGACTACAAACAGAACTTTCAAAGTGACTGAACTAAGTAAAAATGCATATGCATGCTAACATAGATTGAATGCCAATAATTTTAATAATCTGTATTTTTAAATTGTGATGACATAGCAACTTTTCTTCTGCTATAAAAATCATTACATTATTCTGGGTTTAAATAAAATGAACATATATTAAAACATGAAATGATGGCAGTGAAGTGTATTCCTTAGAAGTAAGTACATGTTGCAAAGAGAGAGTGAGATTTATTCTGATTTTCACTTTTGTATCATCCTTTCACTTATCAGTATACAAAAGAGGTTTAAAGTGTTTCGCTATAAATTAAACTTGCCTACTGTTTGAATCGTGTGTTTTTAAGTACATATTTTAATATTTAGTTCAACAGGTTCCAACAATCATAAAACAGTCAAAAGTCCAAGTTGCCTTTCCCTTCGACGAGTATTTTCAAATTGAATGTGAAGCTAAAGGAAATCCAGAACCAACGTGAGTATTCTTTCAAACTAAGTGGTTCTTTAAATGCGTGCTGTTCTTTATGCTGCTCTTTACTCTTACCATCACAAGCCTGTTGGACTATGAATCTACGCATGATTAAAGCTAAGGGTTTACAAAAAATCATATCCATGCAAATAAAAATAAAATTTGGTTATTTTACATATGTTTTTCTGCCACTTGAATTTATTTTGACCATAAACTAAGGGCTGTTATTAAAATACTTAGAGTAGTCTTTGGTACAGCAGAAATACTCCACAATCCCTTAGTCTACAAATAAATAAGGTAGCTGAAAACTAGAAGATCCTTTATTCTACTTAGTAAAATGTAGCATTTATTAAGTCAAAGTTTGTAAATATCATTCCATACATATTTATAATTGTGTGTCTTTAAATTTAAACATCTTATTTTGTGGATAGGTTGTTACTTGATTTTTTTTAAGTTGTCATAGAAATATTGTCATCTCAGGTGGCAAAGTACTATTGCATGATATACTACTATCTAGTATTATTTTATTTTATAATTAAATAATTTTTATTCTAGGTGACCATAATCACTGATGAGCTTTTTCAAAATACCTTCTATATTTGGGGAGGGAGAAAAAAATGTGGATGTATTGGAAGTGAGAAGGGAGAGGCTGTGGGAAGAATTCCCAATATTAAAACTCTACGTGATTCTAAAATGGAAAGCAAAGCTACATACTTTTATTATTCTGCATGATTATCTTATATTCATTAAGAATATCCGTATTTAATGAAAATTGATGATTTTCAATTGTATCATGACTATTATTATTGCCTGATAAGTTGATATTTAATAATCATTAGTGACCCATTAACATGCTAAATTATAATTATTTCTATGTTAACCAAATGGAATATATTCAATCAATATATGTAAGTATGGATAGAATTACAATGGAATTAAGGATAATTTATTCAATCAATATGGATATATTGATCAATATCATGATATATTAATATTAATTAGCTGAATTATTATGTCAAAAGGTAATACCATACACTTGTCAACAGTGAAATATGAGACACACAGAGAGAAGTAAAATAAGTCAGGAGGGTGGCTGGGTAGGCCTACTCCTAATGAGAATACATGTCCATTGAAGGTTTGTTATTCCTGTTGGAAGAATAATCACATAGATTAGTGTAAGAATATGGCGTCCTGAAATATACCCAAATTTGCATGGGTAATTCCAATATACAATGCTGAATACAATCTAATTGGGAAGTCATTGTTTGTCTATTAGACTGACAAAGATTTAAAGAGACTTCTTAATGTCATTGTTCATAGAACTGACACTCTAGCATACTGGGGTGGGAATTTAACTGTGTACATTTTTTTTCTAGAATATAATTTTGCAATATTTATCAAATACTATAAAATTTTTTTAATTATTGGTTTATTAATCTCGTTTCTAAGGAACTGGCATATTGAAATATTTGGAGAAGCACCAAAGAACAAATACGTAGGGTTGTTTCTCACAATATTGTTCATAAAAGGAAAAACATTGAAATGGTTAAAAGTAATTAAATTAGTAACCACATGACAGAAGATAATGTAGCTATAAAAATGGTCTTTAGTATCATTATAATAATGGAAAAATTCAGTTGGCCAAATTATATATTCAGTGTGGTCTCAAATATGTGACAAAATTCTAAAAATACTAATAGGAAATATTAGCAAATGTAATAATACTGGGCTTATCTGTTTTGGGATTTTGAGTGAGTTCCTTACACACACACATACATGAACAGAAATTATATATGTTTCTTGTAGTCTCCAGAATATTAATAATAATCTTGTATTACCTTTCTAATTAAAAATAAATAAATAATTTTAATTTAAAAAAGCAAAAGCTAATTTCAGTTTTAATCCTCTCATTTATCAAGCTGTTTTATGGACAGTAATATTTATCAGATTCTTCTGAGACCCTTACTTATATCCTGTTATATTCCATTAAGTATATACCTTTTATCATAAAATGTCTTGGTTTTGTCAATTTTATGCAATTGTTAATAAGCACTCTAAAATATGTTATTATTTTTCAGGATTATTAAGTTCAGTTTTATCTTTTAGATTTTCGTGGACTAAGGATGGCAACCCTTTTTATTTCACTGACCATCGGATAATTACATCGAACAATTCAGGAACATTCAGGATCCCAAATGAGGGGCATATATCTCACTTTCAAGGGAAATACCGCTGCTTTGCTTCAAATAAACTGGGAATCGCCATGTCAGAAGAAATAGAATTTATAGTTCCAAGTAAGTACTATAATGGGAATTTCATTTTACAAGTGTTTTAGTGAAGTGTTAAATAGGAGTTAGATTGGGTTCCAATGAAATAAAGCAGTTATTAATTAAATCAACTTATATGTGTCTTGTATTTTATTTATAAGGAAAAATTTCCTCCAGGTCTTGATACTTAAAATCGGATGACCTTAGAAAGCAACATAATTTGACTCTGTTTCAGTAACCTTATATCTAACATGGAAAAATATAATATCTGCTTTGCCTTATATGATGAGAATTAAACATATTATTAGTTAAACTTGGCTAAATTCCATGCAGTAATAGATAATCCCAAAACCTCTATGTAAACACAAAGTTATTCCCCGATAAAGCAATTTACTGCGGGCCTGGCAACTCTTTCATGCAGCCTTCTCGCTGATCTCAGCTAATGGAGACATCATCATTCTGTGGTTGCCTCTTGTGAAACATGCCATTTTGGTCGAAGAGTCTGGGACAGAAACATGAAAAATTGTACACTGGCTCTTAAATGCTTCTGACAAGAAGTTATGCAGGCAACTCCTACTCATGTTTTGTTAGGTGGGGCAAAGCAAGTTGCATAGTCCCATCTAACATCAATAGTGTGATGCTCATTAGGAAAGGAGAAACAGCTGTTGGTAATGTTAACCATAAATAAAATTTATGTAAAACTGCAAGACACTTTGCTATTAGAGGTGTATTCATCAGTAATCATCCTCTGAAGTAGTGTACTTTATTCATAGCTTATTTGCCCTGTGTGCATGGGATATCCATGACCACCTTTTATATTTTATCATGTTTTCCCCCTGTTCTTAGTATATCCACCATTACACAATTTTAGCCAAAGCCTTTATAGAGTAAATTGGTAAGTATAAAACTGTCAGCCAGCTTCTATTCGGTAATTTCCTCTTTTAGAGTCCTAGATACGAAAGTATTTCAAAGAAAGTCCTAGGACTTGCAAAATATGAACACTTGATTCTGGGGGTGCAGAATGGCCACAAACTTCAGAAAAACAAATGATGAATCTTTAACCCAAAAGTTCAGAGAGGGCATTGTATTTAAATTGTCCTAAAGTCCTTATATAATTCTAGAGGAAGGAATATAGGTCAAATTCAGACTCAGAAGTAAGGTGTGCATCTTAAAATTTATAGAGTATTTACACTAAAATTATAAGAAAATAGTATTATCACACTATGTAGTTGATGCAGGGGAAGAAAAAATAAAGGAGAGAAAAAAAGTAAGACAAGCAGAAAGAAAAAGAGAAATAAATTCAAATATATCACAAATGAAAGATAGAAGTAAATAGAATAAATGCTCTGAGTTAAAAAAAAAAGCTATAAACTTTTTACGACACATAAGGACACAGAATTGTTGAAATGAAAAAGACAGAAAAGATATCCCAGACAAATGCTTTCCAAATGAAGGTAGGTATGACCATATTAATGTCAGTCATAACAGACTTTATTTGTAAAAGCCTTCATGGAAATTAATTTACTAGACATATATAATATTAAAATACCTGAAGCAAAAACAGAACTACAAAGAGAAATAGACAAACTCACCATAATAATGAGATATTAACATATCTTTTTCATTATTTGCTCACTCAAGCAGAGAAAAACGTCAGTGAGCATACAGAAGATTTAAAGAATACAATCACAAGCTCTATCTAATGAAAACACATAGAATATTGTAACTAACACGGCAAAATGAGTTTTTTCATACACACGGGGTAAAAGGTTATATTTGATGATATATTGGGCTATGAGGAAAATATCAAAATGTAATTAAGTTAGAAATCAATAATAAATAGAAAACTTAAAAAACTTATATCTTTGAAAACTAATAAATACATTTCTAAGTGAGTCTTAGGTCAAGTACCAAATAGTAAGGAAAATAGAATATATTTTGAAGTGATGACAGTGAAAACTCTACATAACAAAACATGTTGAATGCGGTGAAAGCATTATTTAGAGGGATCTTTATCATTTTAAAGACATATTAGAAAAATATAAAGGATGAAAATTAACGATCTTAGCTTATTAGGTAACATAATTTTAGGATAAAAATGAATGAGCTAATTTAAGGCAACAGAATAAACTGGAGTGAAGGGGGAAAATAGTATAAAAGCAGAAAATAAATTCAACAATGGGGTAGGTAATCTTTGTAGTGAAAGTATCCATATTTATTAAAAAAAATCTAGATAAATACAAAATAAGTAAACTATTTCTATTTATTGGAAGAATCTATACAGTTAAAATGCTCATTCTCAATGGGTTGATATATAGAAGAATTGAAATCAGAACGCCTATAGTTTAGTTTTTGTTTCTGTTTGTGAAATGTGACCAGCTGATTCAAAAATATATTTGAGGAACAAAGGGCAAAATTCAGTAGAAATTCTTAAAGAATAACAAGTCATAGGGGATTCTTGTTTTCAGAAATCAAGATTCAGCTTAGTTCAGGAATTAAGCCATTATGGTTCTGTGCAGGGTTACACAAATCAGAATAGCATAGTAAACCCAGAAACAAACCATCACATATGTAAAAATAGTTGAGGGAATTAGCATGTTAGCATGGATCTCTCTCTCTCTCTCTCTCTCTCCCACTCTCTTTACTTTGAACTAAACATTGTGGGACAATTGATAATTCACACAGAGAAACATTTATATGGACTTCTACCTCATATCATATAAAAATCATCTCAGAGTGGATAAAAGGCTGAACAATGAAAGGAAAAAATGTTTTAAAAAGTTAGACTATTCGAACAATATGTTTATCACCAGGGTCATAAATACAGAGAAAGATTTCGTTTTCTTTCTTTTCTTTCTTTCTGGCTTTTTTGTTTGTTTGTTTGTTTGTTTTTGACAGGAACTCACTCTCTCCAGGTCAGGCTGGAGTGCAGTGGTGCAGTCATGGCTTCATGGCTCACTGCAGTCTTGAACTCCTGGGTTCAAGTGATCCTCCCATCTCAGCCTTCTGAGTAACTAGGACTACAGGCAAGTGCTACCGTGCCTGGCCAATTTTTATTTTTATTTTTATTTTTAGAGATGGGGTCTCACTATGTTGCCCCGGGTGGTCTTGAACTCCCAGCCTCGAGCAATCTTCCTGCCTCAGTGCCCCAAAGTGCTGGGATTACAGGCATGAGCCACCATGCCCAGCGTGGGATGATTTCTTTAGTCATATTAAAGCCTCATGAAGGAAATCATCAAGAATACGTTCTCCTACATTTGATTTTAGATCCTTTTTTTATCGAAAGACTCTAGGAAGAAAGTACAAACAAAAATAAGCCACAACTAAGATAAAAATTATTGATAATGCATATAACTAAAAATAGTATGTATTCATAAGTAATTTTACAAATCTTTAGAAAAAAAGAAAAATGACAAAGTGGCAACATATATAAACTTGAACCTCAGACTGGAGGGCCAATAAAAATGTGAAAATCTGTTCAACATCTTTAGTTACCAGAAACAGACCTATTGTAACCCTAGTGATAAAAGCATTTGATCCTACCCAATTGGGAAATATCAGAAAATCCAAAAGTAAAAATTTTAAGTTGCGATATACAGCCAACAGAATACGTATCCACTACTGATGACAGTCTAGCTTACTGCGTGATCTTTGGAAAACATTTTGTAATCCCCTCCTTCGTTGAAGATGCTCTTACTTATGACCAAACAATTCCATTCCCTCGCTCATGTGCATGTGCCTCTTGTCCATATATACCAGGAAGATTTGTGGTCACATTGTTTATATTTAAAAATATGCTGGAAAAAATACAGCAGTCCACTCAAAGTAGAATGGATCAATGCATTGTGCTCTATTCATACCAAAAATACTATTCAATAGTAAATAAAACGTCAAGAATATGTTGAGCAATAAAAGTAAATCTTGGCGAAAGTTTGAAATATGTAAAACTGACTACAATTTTGATTGGTATAATTTTATTGTAAAATTATAACGAAAAATAAGAGAATGATAAAAACAATATTCATGGCAGTAATTACCTGTAATGGAAGTAAAAATTGGAAAATGAAAGTGGGGGTTGAGATCAGCACCCGACAAAAAGGTGATGACGATATTCCTGTTTTGTAAAATGGGTAGTAGGTGAATGGATTTCCATTGTGTTTCTTTCTTTCTTTGTGTTTTTTTACATTTATTCTGTAAACAATCGTTTTATGTTCTTAAAATGAGTAAGTGTGAATCCTCCTGTGTGTCTCACGTGGACGTTTCTGAGTTACTGAGACATTTTAGTATCAGACCAGTGACATGTCAACCTGAAACTTGTTCTCAGGAGTTTGGATTTGAATTGACGTTCAACAGGAAATGTCCATGAATTCTGGATTAGAAAGTATTGCTATGAAAATTGTGGTTGATCATCATTAAACTGTGTATTACATTTATATACTTCACTGAAATAAGTTAAGACCAGAGAAAAGGACAGATTAAATATCTTTTGTAGGAGGCAAGTCATGAGGGTGATTCCTAACCTAAATTCTAGTGGTTGCTATGGAGACACAAAGGAAAAGGCAGCAGCTAGATCTATTGCAAAGAAAGGAATGGCAGAATTTGGTTTAAGATTCTGCAATTAAAGGATTTCAATTTTTTTTTCTGTCATTATCTAGGCAGACCAAGTGAAGACATGAACAATATAAGGATAATTCTGACCAGAATATGATATGAGAGTATTGTATTAAGAGCTGGGAGTTGGATCTGAGCTACGTTGTTGGATAATTGCTCTATTTTTTTTTTTGCTGCTGCTGCAGAAAAGAGCAAAATAAATTAGGTTTCTTATGCATCATTTCCAGCCTCTCCTGAAATTACTTCATCATCTGACAGCTTTCTGCAACCATCTATATATTGAATAGTAACCCAATCCAATCCTTAAGAGTTTATAAATCAGAGACAATTTAAAGCTTCCTACAATCTTTAATCGATTCTTCTCTTAAACTGTAGAGAATTGGTTCTTCTCAAAGATTGATAGAAACTTTGTGATTCAAATGTTAGAGTTTCTACTTCTCAATCTCCTCTTAACAAACAGAAACCTCTGTATACAATGTCCAGTTTTCTATTTTCAACAACATTGCACTTAAGTTTCCTAGGGAAAGAGTGAAAGAAACAACAACAGCAAGAACCAAACAAACAGAATGTACCATTTTTATATACATGAAAAACTATTTAACTAAATGTATTATCCAAGACATGGCACAGGGATTTTGTCAGTGAATTATTCAACAATCTTCCTGAAACTCTCGTAATAAACCATCCACTTTCTAGTAATTTGGGATTTAACAGTGAATAAAAACAAAGACTGTCCTCCAGAAATATACATCCTGTGCATGCATATGGTGATTGGGTCTGGAAAGGAAGGGAGCTACTCTCTTGCCTTCATTATCCAACTATCAGTAAGGTTAAAATGATAATATAAACAATCCTAATTTGACTGTTGAATACTACTCACCCTTCAGTGCACAGATTAGATTTCTCCACTTAGCATTCCTGGCCTATTCCAGCCTAGATAATTTTTTTCCTTTTTCTGAGTTTTTAAACAACTTTTTTGTTTGTTTGTTTGTTTTCGTTTTGAGACAGGATCTTGCTCTGTTGCCCAGGCTAGAGTGCAGTGGTACAAACATGGCTCACTGCAGCCTCATCCTCCTGGGCTCTAGCAATCCTTCCACCTAAGCCTCCCCAGTAGCTGGGACTACAGGCATGTACCACCATGCTCACCTATAAACATCTTTTTTGAAGTATAATTTACATATCATAAATTTTACTTGTTTTAAGTGTATAATTAATAGTTTTTATACGTTATTTATTTATTTATCTTAGAGATGGGGTTTTGCTGTGTTGCCCACACTGGTCTTAAACTCCTGGGCTCAGGCGATCCTCCTGCTTCAGCTTCCTGAATAGCTGGGATTATTGGCACATGACACTATGCCCCACCAATGACTTTTTTAGTAATTTTTTTAGTGAAGTATCATTATAATCTAGTATTAAAACATTTCCATCACCACAAAAAGATTTCTTGTGCCCATTTGCAGTCACTCTCTGTTCCCATCTCCAGGCCTTAGGCAACCACCAATTAATTTTCTGCCTCTTTAAACGTACTTTTCTGGACATTTCATATAAATGGAATCATGTATATGGTCTTTTTCATATGTCTTCTTTCACTTAGCATGTTTTGGAGGTTCATCCATGTAGTAGCATGTATCAGTAGTTTGTTCCTCTATATTGCTGAAGAGTATTTCACGGCGTGGATATCGTTTCCTGTTAATCCATCCACCAGTTGATGAACATTTGAATTATTTCCACTTTTGGCTATTATAAATAGTGATACTGCAAATTCTCTGGGGTTATTAAAGCATTTAGTTGTCTACTGTTTGAGACAGTCTATCAATTGTCATATGTATTAATTAGGATCCTTAAGAATGAGAAAAAATATCAGACAGACTGTCATATCCTTCCTGTTCTGCATTGCCTTGTAGATGTCACAAGAATGTGTATTATATTTATTTCATTGATTTATTGGTTGATAGGCTGAAAAATAAAAGAATGAATAAAAGTAACACTGCAATTTGCACATGCTATTAAAATAGTCTACGAAATGGCTGACAAAGATGAAATTTTCTATATAATAACTTAATGAAAACTAATTAGAAATATTCATGCACTAGGTTTCTACATTTGTGTTAACATAACTTCCTCAGATTCCTCAGGACAATTTCCTTAAGATAAACCCTGGCTTTTTACCACCCTGATTTTGGAGGGGGAGTGTAGGAAACCTGGATGTTGTAGCCTATGCTAAATTCTCCTAAGTGCAAATCAACAAAAACAGATCAATTTGTTCAATTAAGGGTGCAACTTTGAATTCTAAAGCTTTAATTAAGTTCGAGGATTTTACTCTGATTCACCAAAGTATGTGAATGCCTGGAATGAAATGGGCTGAATTGGGTGTCCTTCCTTAGCATTAATTCATTATGAGCTCACGGACTGAAAGCCAGTGTTATTTCTCTGTAGTCCTAAGTGGATTAATGGGGTACTCTGCAGGAAATGGGAATCAATTAAATCTCTTTACCAAAGGAAACTGGAGTTGTTAGAGGTGATAAAGTATGTGCACTCAGTAGCATGCAGTTGTGACAACGATGGCAGACTGTGAGCAATTTGCCAAGCATATTTAAGTGAAATGTACAGCACTTGAAAGCTCACCAGGCCAGTCCTGTAAACGGAGTGCCAAGTCAAAATAGATAAAGCTTTTTTGGTATAGGAAGACTCGTCCAATGATGGAAAAAGGGGAAATAATTCAATAAACAAATCATATGTTCTACATGAAATGAACAAATGAACAGGATTTTCTTCCTTCCGTCCTTCTGTCTCCTCTGAAAATGTTAATTCAAATAATTGCACAAAGTCACAGAAGTTGTTAAGATGCAGGCTACGGAGAAAATCAGGAGCAGCAGAAGAAAATTCCCTGTCCCTCTGGCCCACCTTGTCTCTATGCGTTTGGCTGTACCATGCAAAGTGAAGATATTTGAGGAGTAGCCAACATGTATTGAATAATTTTTAAGTGCTTGGTCCTATTTTAACCGATTCATGTGAAATATTTAAATTTCAACATAAATCAAATGAGTTAGGTGTTATTACATTTCCCGCTTATGAATGAGGACACTGAAACATATTAAGTAGCAGATTCAAAGATCACATAGGAAGAGAAGCCAGGACGCAGGCCCAAGCAGCTGACTTCAGTGTTTATGGATAATCTGATGCTACAGTGTTGTCTATACTTTGAGACTCAGGTAACACATGCTACAGATGAGCAAAAAGGCATCGTACTTCTTTGTTGAAAATACCTTGATACTAGATTACAGTATCATCTAGAAATAGGAAAATAGAAGGAAACCTTCTATTTTGTTCCTAGAGTGCCAGAGAATCTGTAGTGTTGCATAACATGGTAGCGGTTAAGATGCCAGTGTTTTTCAGTTTTTGTTTTTTTCATCAAAGTGGTTAGTTAGCATGAATTGTATTTAGTTAAATTTCCCTGATGCCATTTCACTACTACTCTTCACTATTAAGCATGTTGGCTTGATGGGATTACACAGCTTAGGTTTTATTATATCTCTACCCTTAAGAAGCTTCTACCCTGGTGAGGTGTTTGAGGAGCCTAGAGAGATGAATTCAAAGGATTCTAAGATGCCAAAGGAAAACAAAATGAGGTACAGAAAAGGTAAAGATATTGGTCTGAATCTTTGTAACCAGTTAGTTTTCTAGTGCCTGGGCTAGAACCTAGTTTATGCTGTAGGATATCCTATAGATATAAATTCTGTTTTCAGAAGTCTTCTTTATTTCAGGAATGAAGATGCTATTTTTCTGTATATTATGTTGAAATAATTGGGATGATGAGTTTTCAAAACTCATTGACAGCATCTGAAGTCATAGAGCTCCTGCAAATTTTGTATCTGCAGGTTGGTTGTGCCTTGATAGTTGTGGTAATAAGACTCCTGTGCAGCTAGCTTGTCTGTAGGGAAGTTTTTCCATGATGGATTTCAACTGGGGAAGTTTTCAAAAACCTAGATGTGAATATATTTGAATGTCACTTATACCCTTGGTGTTAGTTGTTGCTAGAAATCTGTCTATGACACTGAATAATAAATGTGAAAGCCTAATGGAGAAGAGTGAAAAGATAGATGCTGTGATATGCTTGCTTTGCTGATGCAAATAGATTAATAGTGGCATTAGATAGAAAGGAAATTGATCTCATCTAGACTTGGTTATAATGGGATTTCCAAACATTCTTTTGTTTTTTTTTTTTTGAGGCGGGGTCTTGCTCTGTCACCCAGGCTGGAGTGCAGTGGATCTCGGCTCACTGCAAGCTCCGCCCCCCGGGTTCACGCCATTCTCCTGCCTCAGCCTCCGGAGTAACTGGGACTACAGGCGCCCGCCACCATGCCCGGCTATTTTTTTGTATTTTTTTTAAATTATACTTTAAGTTCTAGGGTACATGTGCACATTGTGCAGGTTAGTTACATATGTATACATGTGCCATGTTGGTGTGCTACACCCATTAACTCATCATTAACATTAGGTATGTCTCCCAATGCTATCCCTCCCCCTCCCCCCACCCCACAACAGGCCCTGGTGTGTGATGTCCCCCTTCCTATGTCCAAGTGTTCTCATTGTTCAATTCCCACTTACGAGTGAGAACATGCAATGTTTGGTTTTTTGTCCTTGGGATAGTTTGCTGATAATGATGGTTTTCAGCTTCAACCATGTCCCTACAAAGGACATGAACTCATCATTTTTATGGCTTCATAGTATTCCATGGTGTATATGTGCCACATTTTCTTAATCCAGTCTATCATTGTTGGTTCCAGGATATTTGGGTTGGTTCCAGGTCTTTACTATTGTGAATACTGACACAATAAACCTATGTGTGCATGTGTCTTTATAGCAGCATGGTTTATAATCCTTTGGGTATATACCCAGTAATGGGATGGCTGGGTCAAATGGTATTTCTAGTTCTAGATCCCTGAGGAATAGCACTGTCTTCCACAATGGTTGAACCAGTTTACAGTCCCACCAACAGTTTGAAAGTGTTCCTATTTCTCCACATCCTCTCCAGCACCTTTTTTTGGTATTTTTAGTAGAGACTGGGTTTCACCATGTTAGCCAGGATGGTCTCGATCTCCTGACCTTGTGATCCGCCCGCCTCGGGCTCCCAAAGTGCAAACATTCTTGAAGTTCTGCTTAGCTAGACTGTTATGTGCAAGTTGATTCTGATCCCTTTGCAGAGAGGCCATTCAGGATCAAGTCCAGTCTTGTTGAAACAAAGTTAAGTGATTTTTGGTTTTGGTGTTGATGAAGTACCCATGTGAAATATATTGGCAAGATAAAGGAGTGTAATTACCTCATTTACAGAAAAAAATATTTTTTTAATTTACTTTTAAAAATATTACTGTTGTCCAAACTCAGCAATGCTAATGTTTGTCACCAGATAAACACAGTAAATGCCACTGGTTGGATTTATTTTTAAATGGAGTCATTTCTTTATCTGAATTGAGGTAGACTTCATGTTAGCTGCTGTGTTATAGTAAAGTTCACATTTATCTGTGAGTGTTAAAATTTTCACTTTTTATCGTGCCATCAAACTCACTAAATAGTTTCAAAGTCAAAGGATAAGACATAAAAAATTCCTGAAAAATTAATGCCATTTATATATCTTCTAAAACCTTAAATTTATTGATGTATAAGTATGCATCCCTGTTTTCCAATATTCATTTTGTATTTAGTTAAAAGCTGTTCTGAAGATTTATGGCACGTGATAGCAGTTTTGGTAGAGTTATAAATTTTCTTTTCTTTTTTATTGTTGGTGCCTTAGAAGCCAGTTGAATTACAAATTTACATTTTCAGAATTAGAATTGTATAATCTAGATTTAATTAATGCAAGGATGATAATGCTTCAGTGGCAGTACTATCTGTTCGAATTGCTAGATTTTTTTGAACGCTCTCAGGGAGCAGCTCTCCAATTAGGGATTTATACATCTTATTAATTAACTACTTTATAATAGATGTTATCCAGTGAACTGTGTATTCATATTAGGCACTGTATAGTTTGCTTGTTATTGAAGTGGATTACATGCCCTTTCCATTTTCTAATGCATATTTTATTTCCTCTGCTGCCTCTTGTATCTGAGTATAGATATATTCACCAACTACCCAACAGCACCACTGACTTCAATGCCAGTGTTTACTGGGCTTAAGTTACAGCGAATAAAACTAAATAAGTGGTTCAATTTGGAGATTTGGGTACACAAACGTTTTGTATATTACTATGCCTTATGTCTATAAGGTGTACTTTCTGCAAAATGTTTTCCATAACATTTGATGTCAATCAAAGCCGAGGCTTTACCAAATAGCTGGCATGATGTTTT
This sequence comes from Gorilla gorilla gorilla, assembly GCF_029281585.2. NCBI lineage: Eukaryota > Metazoa > Chordata > Mammalia > Primates > Hominidae > Gorilla > Gorilla gorilla. The sequence continues at coordinate 10,134,383 of NC_086017.1, forward strand.
ATCTACAAGCTCTTAATTAGTGAATATACTAAACATACTTTCCTGACTTTTGAGGGAAATTTCATGCTACCTATAGCAAAAATGTGATTCAAAGATGGTTGCTATTTCAAAAATGTTTCCAGAGACTTTCTAAAAGGAATCTCATAGAACGAGTTGAGCAAGAGGAAATCCACTGAAGGACTGTCACATGGCTGAATGTATAAAGAGAACCAAAGTCTGCTTTCCGAAATTGCAAAGGCAGTGTAATAACCACACCGCCCCCTGCAATGTTAAGCCTTGAAAGGTCCTTGAATTTAGACAAAAAGCAATTCACTGTAACCAGCTGGTGCATCGATAAGAGAAATGTCAGCAAATTCCCTCAACCTCTAAAGGCATGGATGGGGGTTGAGGGGCTATAGGACAAATATATAGGACGTGCACAATGTGCACATGTACCCTAAAACTTAAAGTATAATAAAAAAAAAAAGCTTCTCAAGAAGAAATTTTACAGTAAATGAGTAAACCTTTAGATTTCCAAGAACAATGAAAATCGGTTGTGAATCATAATTTAAGAATGAAACATACAAATAAATACCTTCTAATGAATTCCATCAAGTTGGGACTGTTATAACTGCCTTCCTAAGATCCTTCTCCTCCACGAGAGACTGTGTAATTCTATAATGCAAATTCCCCCAACAAAAGTTGAAAGACATCAATGTAATGCTCAGGAAGAATACATTTTGAATATCCTTATAAATATCAATACTTCCATAAAAATATTAAACTTTGGTGTTAGATTTCAAATTCTGCACAATTCTGACTTATATTCTGATTATAACTGCATTGCTCTTTTAAGAAATTGACTCCAGTGTGGGGAGGAAACAATAGGTTGAAATATTGACAAGTCTCATTTCCTACATCAATTCCATTTCATTTAAATTTTTATTTACTGGGAGTAATTTCAATGTGGATGGCTCTTTTTGCAACTTAAAGTGGTCAAATTTGGCTTTTCATTGCATTCTTACCATTTTCTCCATATGGGCTGAGAAGTTTTTATTTAGTGTGGTTAATGCACTGAATGGAATATTTGCCAATCACATTCAAAGCCTTCCCAATAAAGCGAGAGATAGAGAATATGTAACTGCCCAAAGTGAAATCAGTGTTTGGAGAAAAAGATTTCACATCTATCAAAGCTAAAGCAAGAAAATCCTGTGACTCTGGGTTTATATCTCTGCTCAGAGAAATATGCATAAGTATGTTATTGCCTTATTGTTGTCACATAACAAAAACATTATTGTCTGGGGTTTCAAAATGCAGAAATATTTTTAAAGTTGTGTAAAGATGCACACCAGTTTCTTAATAGTATTTATCTCTGCCGGGGAGATGTAAGAACCAGGATCTGTAGCATAGAATTTATTTAAATTGCTGAATTTTGAAAAAAAAAAAGAACGTATTAAGATATTTGTTGTTATAGTCAAAGTTAATTTTAAAAAACACATTAAAATGATTTTTTACACCAGGTGTTCCAAAATTCCCAAAGGAAAAAATTGACCCTCTTGAAGTGGAGGAGGGAGATCCAGTTGTCCTCCCATGCAATCCTCCCAAAGGCCTCCCACCTTTACACATTTATTGGATGAATATTGGTAAGTAATGCTCCGTTCCATTAAAAAAGGGGGACATTTTAATTCTATCCATCATATCAATAACATAATGAATCCAAAGACAAAATAAACAATAAAGATCTCTTAATTTTTTCATATTTGAAGAGGAGATGCTACTAATATGATCAGGTTTGTCTATGAAGACAACACTTCCTATATTTCAAACAGTGCACTTACCTTTGGAATGTAGATCATGTGAAAGCTGAGGATGGCATGGGTTTGTGTTGCTAGCTTCATCTTTCTATTTTAGTAATGCTCTACCTGCTAATTGCAGTCACCTACCAAGAAATTAGTATTAACTTTTTTGCTTAATTTTCTAAAAGGTTTGCTGACTCTGATCTGAAATTCTAGCTTTGTAAAGTCTACTTCTAGCATATGCCTTAGCAGTGATCTCTACATGTTTTCTCGTTGTGAACCATAGAGAAAAATGCTATTTGTACAGCACTGAGAAGAAAGCAAATGAAGCTACTGTTAGGTACAGCCAATTGTTCCAGACATCAGTTCCCCTAGAACCTTCCAGGCTGCAACCAGAACAGGGAGATTAATATCACAGATAAAACTTTTGGAGAGCTTTTTGTTTTTTCTTTTTAAATCATGTTTTAAATAAATGTGATTCTCAGAAAATACAAGTGTTAATTAGGTCTTTGTCTGCATTGATCAGTTTTCAGTTAAGCCAATTCAGATTCATAGGGCAGAGGTGGAGACAAAGATGGTAAACAGAGTTTACCACTGTTTGTCTACCAGTGGACTTCTTTGGTTAGTGGTAAAAGTATGCTCCCAAGGGTTTTGCTGCTGTTTTTGTTTTGTTTTATTTTCCTATTTGCTCATTGTTCCTGTAGTAAGACCAGACTTGAGAGGAATTAAAGAGCAAACAGGAAAAACCAAATGAAATAATAATGTAAAAGAAAATGAAAAAGGAAGATGAAGCACAATAAGGGACAATTGCCCTTTTCAATGGCAAGATATCTCTTTTCAGAATTAGAACACATCGAACAAGATGAAAGAGTATACATGAGCCAAAAGGGAGATCTATACTTCGCAAACGTGGAAGAAAAGGACAGTCGCAATGATTACTGCTGCTTTGCTGCATTTCCAAGATTAAGGACTATTGTACAGAAAATGCCAATGAAACTAACAGTTAACAGTTGTAAGTCCACATAATTTATCGTTTCATCATGTATGCTGAATGCAAATGTGTCTGTAATTTCCTTCTGGCTGAAGCCATTTAAAGCTGGGTTGATATTTTGCACCATTGTGCAGTTCAACTCTGGAGACTTCTTCCAGATGAAATAGACATCTGCAGCTGCAGATTCACGGCAGCTCTGTCTCTCACAGCCAGGAAATCACATCTCAATTCACAGGACAAATGTATTTCATCTGACATCTGCAGGATCTTGTCATTTTCAGTGGATGAAATATACAATGAAATTCCGGGGTTTTCTAAGCAAATCTTGGGCATCGATTCACTGTGATCTTGGATAGACTGAAAATGGGGGAGAAAACAACAGAGGCAAAAAAACGGAAATTTGTATCACCAAATTGGCAAACTTACTTGAATCACCCCTTTCCCAACTTGATTCTGCGGATGCCAGCCTGGGTTCCCAAATGGGAAAAGTAATTAGAGGGAGGAGGAACCGTGAGATTCAAAGGGAAGAAATAATCCCCAACAGTTTGCTGACTGAATAATTGGCCCTGGTATAGTTGAAAGTTGGCATTACCATTTCATTGTTTAATTTGGTCCATGATTTTTTCATTTTTATGTGTAGATATGCCATGCCAGGGCTTCACTATAACATTCTTCTAGTAGCCTCAGTTCTCTTCGATGGAGCTATAACTTGAATCTTCTCCACCTGGATTCAAGATTAAACTCACTATAATTATTTTCTATGTAAAACTATATTCCCAAAGGCAATGTTCTAGTGAAGCATGGTTCTACATCATTTTGTAATTTTTCTAAGACAAAAATATGACTTTTCATTCTTTATTGATATCAGCATCCACCATTATGTTTGTGTTTTTTTCTTCCGTTTTTTTATTTCAGTAAAGCATGCTAATGACTCAAGTTCATCCACAGAAATTGGTTCCAAGGGTAAGTTGAACCCATGTGGAGTGTTGGCATTTGTGTATAGCTCATTGTCATCTCAGATTTTGAATTTTTTCTTTAATATCCTCTTAAGTTTATTACAATACTGTTATCGTGAAAAACATCTGAACTTAGAGGGTTCTATTGCCCCCCATGCCCTCTTAAATATATGCAAAGGGAGTGATTTTTATAAATATATAACTATATAAATATAATGAAATACTTATATATAATGCATTGAATAGACAGATAGAGATATTTAATGGAGTAATTATTTTGGGTCTCCCAAAACATCTCTTATGGTACGTAAGGTTGATACTTTTGCAGAAAGAAAAGAAATGGTTAAGTGTCAAAAGACGTAGAGAAAACACTGCGTTTAAGAAAGTTAAGTGGATTTTTTTCTTGCAAGACTTCTTGAAATATTTGACATGCAACTGTACATTGTGACTTTCTGAGAAAAAAACAGTTTGTAGCATTTTTCAAGCTCATGTGTCTATGTGATCTTTTTATTTAATTCTTTCCCCCATAGAACATCTATCAGAACTGGTGTTCTATGGAAAATGCCTGAGTAAATCTGAGTTGTATAGCAGGCTAGTTCTCTATAATGAGAAGAGTCAGTTACCTAATTGCAGCAAATATTCTCTATAAAATGTGGGCCAGTGATAACTTAGATACCTTATATACTTGCAAGTTCAGTGGAGGAGGATGTAACCTCCTTTTGAAGAACCGTCAGTTTTAAGGTGGACTGATTCATCCCCAACATCATTTCCTTTGAGATTAATAACTCAAACATATATAGTGCTGTATTTTCACAGCACTCAATGAAAAATCACTGCACATAGTACATATTCAACAATTATTTTTCAAAAAATAAACACGAAGTATAGAAGACTGTCTACTGCTTAAGTCCCTTTGAAGATGGAAGCCTTCTAATTTGCCATTGTACTTGAAAAATATTCTTAAGAAAATAAGAAATGGGACATTTCAATATGCAGGTAGTGAGGATGCTTACCAGTCATTTCCTAAAACTGTGTTTTTCTTTAAGGAGCTGAGACTACAGGTAGAGTTGCCGAAAGAGCTCGATAAATTCATAGATGCCTAGTGTCTACCACAGCCTTCCTCAGTGAGAATTTCTGAGTGCAGGAGTAAGGAAGCTGTTTTTAGCAGAAACCTCATTAAATTCTTAGGCAATTTAAATTAAATAAAAACACAAACATAAAGTCATTGCACATGACATGATTGAAGTATAGAATATAAAATCACAGATTTTCAATTAAGGACTTCTGTTTGACCTTCTGAGTTAGCAGATATGGTATAAATAATAATATTTATAAAATTTTGCAGTGCTACGCTCAGTAAAAACATATGAGGCACAACCCATGCTTCATGGTAGGAGAGAAGAGGAGTCTATTTAAATGGAAATATGTGAAATGTGTATAGAACACACACACACACACACACACACACTCATGTGTATTGGATTTTTTGTTTTAAGAAAGATGTGGTGTCACAGAATTTTATGTATATTAATTTGAAAAAATTCTGACTTTTCTTTTCTATTTTGTAGCAAATTCCATCAAGCAAAGAAAACCCAAGCTGCTGTTGCCTCCCACTGAGAGTGGCAGTGAGTCTTCAATTACCATCCTCAAAGGGGAAATCTTGCTGCTTGAGTGTTTTGCTGAAGGCTTGTGAGTAACCTGACTCTCACTCATGACTTTGTCCATCCAGTTCTGTAAAGAATAAGACGTCAAGCACATTAAGACTGTGCTTGCAAAGATATTTTAAAATTATTTCCTTAAAAAAATTAAATTCTGCCGGGCACTACAGATATTCTGCTCAGGACTGTTATCCCAGGTACTTAAGAGGCTGAAGCAGGAAGATTGCTTGAGCCCAGGAGTTTGAGGCTGCAGTGAGCTATGATAATGCCATTGCGCTAAAACCTGGATGACAGAGCAAGACCTCATCTAAAATTAAATTAAATTAAAATTAATAAAATAAAATAAATGGTAAAAATAAATTCTGTCATTATATCTCTAGAGGAAGTAATTTGTACTTCACTCTACAGACTTCAGGCAGTAACAGGCTCATAAAATTAGATCTCTCTGTCAATTTATGATATTGTGGATGGAGGGGATGATGACAACATTCTCCTTAGTTAAGTTTAAGAAGGCTGAGGTTGTTGGTAGTCAGCCCCTCACTTTTGGTGCTGAGTTTTCTCTCTATGCTGTACTATCTTGCCCCACTCCTGTTTGCTATGTTACTTACTAAATCTGCTCCTTTGCAGGTTCCAAGGAGCCCTATTTATCTATTTTTACCCTGCTGCCCTTTGCACACATGGAGGTCCAGACCATGTAATTTAAGAGAGTTTTACATCAAAATCTAATTAAGTGAACTTTCTTTACACCTGAAAAAGCAATCCATTTATTTATTTATTTATTTATTCATTTATTTATTTTTTTGAGACAGGGTCTCACTCTGTCACCCATGCTGGAGTGCAGAGGTGCAATCTCAGCTCATTGCAACCTCTGCCTCCTGGGTTCAAGCGATTCTCCTGCCTCAGCCTCCTGAGTAGCTCAAACTACAGGTGTGTGCCACCACACCCGGCCAGTTTTTTGTATTTTTAGTAGAGACAGGGTTTCAACATGTTAGCCAGGAAGGTCTCGCTCTCCGGACCTTGTGATCCACCTGAGTTGGCCTCCCAAAATGCTGGGATTATAGGCATGAGCCACCGGGCCCAGCCCACAATGCACCTTTTTAAATCCTCCAAGAAAACCCTAAAGGACCTCACTTGGTCACCTCTTAAAATTGTTCCATTTATTAACTACTGTTAAGTACATGTAAACAGGGACCATCTTATTTCATATTTAATCATACAGGGTCTCCTATTTTTACCACTATCCTTCTGAACTTACGGTCCTTCCCTACCATTGAGGATACCTTGGGAAAATGCATTCCAGCTTCCTAGCACCTGGGTTTACTCATTTGAAATATAATCTGTTCGTAAGCTAAGGGCTTTGGGGACTCTAGTTAGTGGACTAGGATTTGAAATTCAAAAAATCATATTCATTCATAATTTAGAGTACATTCTGAACGACTGGTTTAGAAATGGAGCAGATTTTATTGGTTTTACAGCCCCTAAGCTTTGTAAATTTCTCTTTCCAACCACCAAAAATATCAAAGTTGCTTGTCTGTCTTCAACTCCCAATGTGTATTTACATAAATCAGTTAGAAGTACTATGACACAGACTCTGTTTGGAATGTTTGGTCTGTGTATTATTTTAGAAGAGGAAAGTCTCATGTTGAGTTTGAATCATGATGGCAGCAACCTGCTCTACTGCTTGTATTTGTACATGTTTACAGTGGTAGAAATTAAATTCTTGCAGAGTTCATCACTATATTGAGTTGGGCAGGGTGATCCTTTCTGTAATTCTTTTTTCTTATTTCCCACAAATGCCTTCACTTACCTCTTGGATTGACTAGCAACTGCGCAGAATGTCTTCAAAATAATGAAATGCTCTCATGTGCTTTTTAGAAAATGAAGAGTCATGAAGGAATATATAAAAACAGAGTGGATGAAAATACATGTTGTTGTGAGGACATGAAAATTCTTGATGCGCTGTCCTAAGAATTTTCACCTGAAGTAGTTTCTTCTTACTCATACTGATTTTGTGTTGGGTAATCCTGTCTGATCTGGGTCGTCTCTCAGAAGATGATACATTTTTAAAAAGTTTTTTGAGTCCTTTAAAAAACTTTTTCTAAGAGGTTTTCAAGCCATTAACCTCCTATAGTAACAAAAATAATTATAATTAAAGTATTGTACTATCATTTTGTGTCAAGCACTATATTTGGGTCTTTGAAAACTAGTCTAATTATCTAATACATTTTACTTGAAAGAATAAAGTAAAATGATTATCTATAAGTGTCAGGTAAACATGAGATATAATTTATCTCAAGATAGGTCTATATCTTGGCAAGAATTTCCAGCTATATTCTTGCAAATGTTTTTCATTTCCTTTTGTTTTAGATTTAAGGGACATTTACCAACAGTATCTGAACAAATGTGTTTTGAGGGAAAACTTATAAAATGGCCATAGATGGACTCATGTGCACTGCTCAAATAGTTTTTTTTCTGTTTTGTAAATTCATGGGTTTAAAGTAGGTATAATTCTTTCACAAGATACTACTTTATAAATAGAGAAATATACAAATAAAAGTTGGCCAGACAAGGGCCTGAAAAAAATTGAGATTATGAGGTAGTGTATTTTGTGTGCAAAAAGGTATTAAGCAATATATTTTCCCTCAAAACACATTGCTTAAATGCTGTTAGTAAATGTTATTTAAACTAAAAAAAAAAAGGCAGGAGGTATAAAAAAATTGGCAAGAATAGAGCTGAAAATTTTTGCCATGGTATAGACCTATCCTGAGATTAAATTATATCTCATTTTCACATAATACTTTAGATCATTATTTTACTTTATTCTTTCAAGTAAATGGTATTAGAAAATTAGACTAGTTTTCAAAGACCCAAAGGCTAGGGAGTCCGGGAGATCTTGCTGAAAGTGAGTTACTTGCTCTATTAAAGGATGGACTCATGAAAAAATCCTGTTTTAGGGGAACTGAGTTCCAGAGCAGCCTATAACTTGGCAAATTGTCATTTTGACAGATGGAGTGAAAAGCCAGCAGTTAGGAGACTTGAGCTATGCATCCTCTTTGGTGTGCTCAGAAAGCCAACAGCTAATATACTCTCACAGCTGTCTGCCCAGGCATCACTACCATTTCCTACACAAGCGTGCCATGTGCTCTTAGCCTGGTAAAATATAAGATTATTATTCCAGGCTGCATAGCACGTTAGTATTTGAGCCTTGAAGGAAGAAGGAAAAGAGTAGATATATAGAGATTAAAGAGCCTTCATCTTTACCTCCAATTTTTTTTTTGCATAAATAACTGAATTATTTTAACCACAAACTATCAATACAAATAATTTGAGAATATTGACCACACGATTTGAAGGAATTGCTCAATTATTACACAGTAACTAATGGGCAATTTGACAGGAAGCATATATTCTAAGACTATACAGTTAGGAAGGACATAGGTTGAAAAGCACAAAATAATAGAACACACTGATAAGAAAGGAACAAGTTTAGAGTAGACAAATATAAGTTGGGGTATATCATTTATTGCTCCAGTGACCTTAAGAAATTAATTTATTGGAGCTTCAGACTCCTTACTGTTAAATGATCACAATAATGCCCATCTTTAGAATGTACCAAATAACCTACAGCTATCAATAACAAGAAGAAATATGGAGAGGAAAAGTGTTGCATCAATAAAATTAGCAAAGTTGTTTCTTCTACTCACTTATAGAGCCGGACTGGGCAAGAGAAAGAGACAGTCATCCTTTATCTAGAATCAACCCTTTATGCTTTCCACATAATTTTTAAATCAAATGAGTCACAGAAGGCAAGACTTCTGCACTTGTCTGGTTTTCATGAGAAGGGATTTTTCTTAATGTAGCTGCCTTGACTCCCCAGTCCTTTTTTCCTCCTTACTAAGGTGGGGAAAGTTATCATGCTGGTGTGTAACAAGTTATCATGCTGGTTTTGTTTTGTCTTTACTTTCCTGTTTGTTTTGACTGGGTGAGCTAATCTTTTGAAAGCGCTAAGCAAGGGAAGATTTGGTTCATTCCTCCTTTCCTCTGCTGCTCCCACAAGGGTGAGAACGTGCTCCAGGTGGCAGTATCTGTGCTACAGATTCCAGCTTGCCCTGGAACAGGCTGTTCATGGGTCTAATCAACATGTCCAGCTTTCACGCAGGAGCCCCATTCTCCATGATCAGCATCATAGGATTAAAAGGGAAACTTCTCTCTGCTGACTGTGAGGTCCCACTTTACTGTGTTTTACGCAAACAGGGAATAGGGCTGTTATCACTGGCTGCCCCAAACCACCCACAGGGAGATTTTCACACTTGGAAAATATCTTGGTAATATTATTTCAATGAGCTCCAGCTATTTATCCTTCACTCAGCCACACCTAGTCAGCACTTACATGTAGTTAGCCGTTGTAATAGAGGAGAGAGAAGATTTCCAAGGAGACAGACCACTGGAGGAACTTCCAGTGAAAGAGACTTGCTTCAACACCAGTGTTCACTATTGTTGGTGGAGGGTGTGTCTGTCCACTGGTAAGGATGATGTGGTTCAGTGGAATATGAACACATATGTAAAAGCAACTTGATAAAGGATATGTCCTAAGGTTTTCTTTGTATTTTACTTTCCGCTTTTAAAAAAATGTTTATTTATTTAATTATTTGTTGCAGGCCAACTCCACAGGTTGATTGGAACAAAATTGGTGGTGACTTACCAAAGGGGAGAGAAACAAAAGAAAATTATGGCAAGACTTTGAAGATAGAGAATGTCTCCTACCAGGACAAAGGAAATTATCGCTGCACAGCCAGCAATTTCTTGGGAACAGCCACTCACGATTTTCATGTTATAGTAGAAGGTACCTTTCCCATGTTGGTCTATTTCTCTGCTTTTCAAAAACGTAACTTTATGCATGTAGTAGGCCTTGCTTCTAAATCATACATGTTAAAACAGGTCAGCAGTTTCAACTTTTAATTGTAGTGCGGGCATTGAATTATATTATACTTCAATTAAGCAGGTTTGTCATTGATGCCTCAAAATGACATAGAAGGGACAAATGACAAGAAAAGATCTCATGTTAGGGATGAAACACAGACAGTTTACATGATTTATTCAAATAGTCATTAAAGCTAGTCTCCTAAATTATTTTTATTGTAATACACATATACATTTCATAATATTAAATCATAAAAACAGCAGTAAGGATTATGATGAAAGAAAGTATTAAAATGAGCCTGGAAGAAAGCTTGGATTTTGCTTCCTAATCCTGCAATTAACTTGCTGTGCCCTTTGCCATTTATTTCACTCTCTGTACCTCAGGCTCTTCACCAAAGAAGTGAAAGAGGCAGGCAAATTGTTGTGTTAGCTCTTTCCTGCATATAACACTTTTGTAATCCATACCTTGGGTTCACATGATAAATTCAATATGTTACTTACAGGCAAAAAAGAATAGACTGTATGCTATAATATTAATTCTCTCAAAAAGTGCAAAAACATTATATTGAAGTCATCTTCTCTCTGTAAATTCAGAGATTTTGATCAATCAAGGTTTTATTGGTATTAGTTACATTTATAGGAATAAGTAGGCAAAGATGATACCGTTTAAATGTGGAATGTAGTTATTAGTGCTGTGACTGGCTGATGTGAAGTTTGTCTAGTCCTCTGAATGTGATTGACACAGACTATTTTGTGTGGATCCAATCACACTGAGGCTTTCTATCTACAATTTAGTTGACTGTATTGATCAAATAATGGAATGGTGACTGCATTTGTACTTATTTAGTGCAGTGTAAGATTAACTACTGAAAGGAATTATTCTTTTTAGACTATAATTTAGTGAACTAGTGCTCTAGGGCACCCATTAATATTCCAGTAAAGTTCACCTCTTAAAACTTTAGTTTGCACAAGGAACACCTAAGTAATGGCCTGTTGTTTAAATTAATGGAAAAAAAAAAGGACTCAGACACAAATTCTCCTCCCAAGTAAATGTTAACATAGTCGATTTAGTCATACCCCTGTTTGGAATAACACTGTATTTCCAAGCCTTCTCCATAATGCATATTATTATTTAAGGTAGGAAGAATAGAAAACCAAAGTTGAGAATTTTATTTTCTTTGACTTGACAAAAGCAAAACTTATATAGATATGCATTAACGTCAACATCTGCCAAACAGTGATATATTCCTTTGACATTAAATTATTCACAAAGAAATTCAAGGAAGAAGAGTTTGAAAGATTTATGTTATGTATATTTTTAGTCATCATTTGATGTTTCTATATAATTTGGCTACATCATGCAACAGGGGTATTTTTCTGTAACCCCCTCCTCCCCTCCCTGGCACACACACACCCACGAACCAGACATATCTAATTGTTAGATTCTCCTCCAAGTTGCTGACTATTAGAAACCCTTCCAGATGGCTGAAACATAGCTATGGTAGCTGAATATTTTAACAATCTGGCCACAGTTTTCTTGACTATAAAACCAAACCTTTCAAAAGAATTGCAAGGGTTGCAAAAAAAGAAATCAAAGATGTAAAATTAATTATGCAATTTAAAATGTTGACTATAGGACTCCAAAGGAATATAGATTTCCTGAACAAATTGTTCTCACTACTCATAAAACAGCTATTAGCACTATTGAGATGTAAATGATGTTTTTATGAAGAACTTTTAATCCTCTCTCTTTAGTAAGAAACTATTAAATGTACCTTCAGTTGTATGTTTTTGGAGTTTCTCTTTACCTATGCACATGAAAAACAAATTGAGCTTAAGAAGTCTTTACTTTTTTTTTCTAAAGTGTGGAGGTAATAACTAAAAACTTTGTTAATCATCTGGATGGATGAGCTCATGTTTATTCAATTTTTTCTGCCTTCCTGCACCCTCTCCTTTTCCTTTTTTGTCTCTTTTTTAGAAGCCCAAATTAAATAATAAGGATTTGCCATGTGAGAAAATAGCAATGCTATTATATATTTTGAAAATCTACTCCATTCTGAAAACACCGATTGTGCTTAAGTAAAATCATGGATTGGATTGGATTCTTTCTGTATGTGCAATGTCTTTCCTATTACCAAACATAATCAAATCCTATGAGCTTGTAATTTAGGTTGCAACATCCTAAATATAAAATCAGACTGCACTTCAAATCCTATAATATGTATGAGCAAAAGCAGCCAGGATGTCTTGACTAGGTACAACTGTATATTCTAAATATCTAAGATTTGATTAATTACACATTCAATAAGAAGAGATATATTATAGTGACATCTAAAACAGTCTACATCCAGAAATCAAAATATAATCACAATCACATTTCAATAGATTATTTAAAAATAAGCTCCCACCAATAATTTTTATGTTGTCAACTTTTGAATTATTTAAAGCCTTTGAATTTTAGTAAGTGAAATAGGAAAGCATTTATGTATAATTATAGAGCCATAGTATAATCCAAAATGTTTTTGCATTTTCAAAGGTTGTCATAAAATCAAATGCAACTCAGTCATTAATATACTTGAGAAATCCTTGTTTTCAAATAACAAATCTATTTCTAAAATGTTTCAATTAAATCCAATTTTTGTTGAACCTAACAATTTTTGATTTATTAAAATATAGATTTTAATAAGAACCTGTGAAGAAACAGTTTTACTAAAAATAACCAGTGTTGTATGTTCTATAGGTACCAAGTTTATTTTATTTTGTTTTTTTCCTAGTGATAAACATCTCTGTTTAGCTTGCTTGATATATAGTCCCAATGTTCAGACATTTGCATCTGTTTCCAGCAACACGAGAAATATTTATCATCTTATTTTTGTATTTACAATTATGAGAAAATGCATAAAGTTTCAACACAAGCAATTTTCATCTGTTACCATATGTCTTAGGATAATAGATAAAAGAATGGGTTTCTATAAGGATGGTATTTTTCCTCAGAATTTTTGGTTTTAAGGCTCAAGAAGCAGCTGTTTCTGAGCAGAACAAGCTTGACTCAAGTCTCTCTCAATATTACATGATTCAGGACCAGCTTACTTCTATAGGAGAAATGGATGAAAAGCATTAAAGTAAATGTTCAAGCAATTATAAAGAAAGCTTATAAAGAAGGGTTAAGGTAAAGTATAGTGAGGAAGCCTAGTGAATGCTCATAAGATAACACTAAATTAGAAACAAAAATCACATGACTTCAGAGTCTTAACGCTGCTCATCCATAATTGCTGTGTATTTATCTATGGAATGGCAAGAGCAGGAACTGGAGCTTCCTTTGCTGGTGGGCCTGGGCAAGTTAGGCAACTTCTCCAAAGCTCAGCCCTCTGTCTGTAAGATGAAAGGATTGGATGACGTGATAATTTGGGACCTCTTTCAGTAATACCAATATTGCTAATAGTCCTAATAGTAAATATCGTAATGGCAATAGTAATTATTCATGAAGATTTACAGAAATATCATCATTGCTTGATTTTCTTTATTTCTGCATACGTTGAAAGCAATAGTTGTAATTTTCTACTATAAATATGATATGCCATAATGTTCATGTTCATGGAATATTTTTCTGTAACTTACAGATATTTAGTTTTATATTGGTTGTATTAAAATAACCAGAAAAAAAGTAAGGATATCATTAAAAAAATGCAAAATAGACAAAAATAAACTTTCACCTCAGAAAATGATTGCAGTTTATAATTTGGACTAGTGTATTTTAAACCAAGTGACTAAACATTTACAGGTAGTACAGCTTATGAATACAGATATTTAACTTGGAATTTAACAATTAAGTCCACACCCTGTGGAGTAATTACAAAGGCACTTATCTCACTTGGACTTGAACTTGCCAAGGCTAGTTGTGTACTTTTGTTTCTTCTGGTGAACTTACAGTTCTTTCCTTTTTACATAATCCTCTTTTTCTTCCTTCACTTAGAAAAATATTAATGATATTTTTTCATTGTATACATACATATATCTTTGAAGACTTTCCTTTTTAGCTAAAAATGGAAATCTAAAATATCTTTGGGGATATAACCAAACTACACTTGATGGGAGTTGCTACCTGCAGGTTTTGTGCAATTTTCTCTGAAATCAAATTATCCAAACCATCAACACTTTAATCTAAACCTTTTATTTACCCCTGACATAGCAATATTCATGAAGTTATAAAACATAGAGTTATAAAAACATGGAAATCCAGTAAAATGCGTCATCTATTTCTGACATACTTTGTAGTATTGTTATACTGGAGCATTAGGGCATAGAAAGATACAGGTAATTTTAAGGTACATTTTGCTGCATTGTTTTGACGGCAGAAAGCTAAACACTGCTTTTGGGCTTCTCTCTCTCCCCTCTTACAAAAAAATCTCTAGGAAATAATATTTTTCAAATTGATTATATGTATAAATGCTATAAGATCACTAATTAAGAAATATTCACAATAAGCATTAAATATTTTAATTAGTTTTATTTTTAAAATTCTTAAAATATAATTCTTGTGTATCCACCTTTTTTAGATGCCATGCTGCAGCTTGAAAATAACCTGTAGTCAGCTCTAAATAAACTCACCATCTGCTTATTCTTCCCTCATTTTTTCCTAGTGGGGTAGCTACTTGTATAGCTAAATAAAGTGGTTGTATATAACTATTTTCAGTATGTTGATGTATGATACATGTTGAGTCCAAATTAAACACAAACACACACGTGCACGCGCGCACACACACACACACACCATACAACACAAAAGCAGCTCCCACCTTGCTTCGCAGAGCAAGTTTACCAAAAAGAGCTACTATGAAACCCTTTGTGGTGTCTGCCCTCTGCTGGTGCAAAGTAGAAATACAGGCCTTAACATTTTTGGACTTTTTGACATAGATAACATCTCTCATGAGCTCTTCACTTTACATCCAGAGCCCCCTCGCTGGACAAAGAAGCCTCAGAGTGCTGTGTATAGCACCGGAAGCAATGGCATCTTGTTATGTGAGGCTGAAGGAGAACCTCAACCCACAATCAAGTGGAGAGTCAATGGCTCCCCAGTTGACAGTAAGTTTAAAAACCGATGGGAATGCAGTGCTGAAGGCCCTGGTTTGACGGGATTAATGACGGTCAGACATGTGTGTAAAATGAAGTTGGTATGTGGTTGGATTAGCAGGACAGATACAACCAGCAAATCAGAGATTGCTTATTTCTAAGCAATTTGGTTGTTAAGACTTGATATTCATGGAAGAGCCATAAATAATATTTATACTGCCTGTGCCCTCTTATAAATTATATATAAGAATAAAGATTTTTAATTTTTAAAAAGAAAATTGAATGAGAAAGAGGATGCATCCAAGGAAAAAAGCCAATTATTGTTCCTCTCCCTGAGAAGAAACAGAACAGGAGCCTAGCAGCTGAGGGCACAGGTTCAAAGTCAGGACCTCCCTTAGGCTCAGGCAACAGCAACACCTGTCCTGGGCTCTGCCCTTTTAAGGGACTTGCTCTGGTCACCCTCTGGTCCTGCTTGTCTCCATGATTTGAAAGCATCCTCAGGGAAAAGGAGGCATCCCAAGTCTGAACATGGTCCCATTACTGCCTATTTGCTATCAACCTCAAGCACAAAGACCTGAAAATCCCCATGCCCGGTCCACCCTGAGCCCACTCCAAATGGGCTGGGCGGGGAAAGACAGGAATGGCCCAGCACTGAGGGCCAATTCTCCCCATTTCACCATGCTCAGCATAGAGCTCCAAGGAGTCCCCAAATCTTCCACTGGAACCTACAGCTCAGATTATTTTGGATGTCCTTGTTCAGGAAGAAGGATAGAACATATTTTTACGTGTCAATTGCTTAATTAAGAGCAGGTACAATAGTGGCTTCCATTTGTCCTTTTGCTCTGGGGCCTGCAGAAGTCAAGGGTGAGCCACTTGGTGGATAACAGACCCCGGGTCCCATCTAGGATGTGCACCTTGCCAGCTGTTTCCTCCTGAGGTGTTTTCTGAATCTCCCCAAGCTTACGTTTTTCAAACTGCAAAACGGAGGTAGTGGCGGTTGGTTGTGATTGAATGAAAAAAAATGTAGCCAGCTGCCTAGGGCAGTGATTCATCTGTAGAGCACTGTGATGGCTTATACTGGCTCTACCACTTACTAGCTGCGTGACGGGGAGTATCACTGACGCTCTTCAAACCCGTTTCTTCATCAGTAAATTGGGATAAAAATAACACTGACTCACAGGGTTGTTTTGTGGATTAAAGGAAACATGCAGAGAATGCTTAGCACGGGGACTGCCACAAAAACAGCACCCCGTAAGGTATGGTTGGTTGGTATTGTTTTCCCATAACAGACACTCAGGAAACCTTAGTCCTCATTATTACTATCTTCAGATTTGGGATTTTTCTCTTCATCTCTTTAGGGAACAGAATAAAAAATGAAAAATAATAATGAGGTTTTGGGTAGACGAAGGGAAATGAAAGCAACTTTTGTTTATAATGAATGTTCAGGTTACAAAAGTAAGGAACGCAGATTCTCAGGAACACAAAATCATAAAATATTATATTTGGATGGTATTTGGCTGTTTACAAAAGACGTTCATAAATTACTTAGAATCCTCAAAAGAACTTTATAAAGGAGGTGCTATTATTCATATTTAACTGATTCGTTCATTCAATAATATTTATGGGGTACTTTCTATGTTCCCGGCATTGGAGTTCATGCTTGAGATACCACAGTGAATAAAATGGATGGATTCCTTGCTCTCCTGCCATTAGACAAATAACACATAAGTGTGTACTATGGTGTGCTAAAGCAGAAAATAGCTGGGTAAGGGCAGTGCCTGAAAGAGGTTCAGGACCCAGAGTTGCAATCTTATTTTAAGACCATAATAGTAAGACACCTGTGGTAATTTACCTTTGAGTAGAGATGGGAAGGAAGTGAGGAAGTCAGCCATCTAAATAGCAGGGAAAGTGCTGTCTCAGTGGAGAGGTGTGTTGAGGAGGAGAAAAGAGGTGAGTGTGACTGAAGCTGAGGGAGTGCAAGGGGCAGCCCTAGGCCACCAGATCCTCCAGCAGGGGAAGGGGCCAGAGCTCAGGTAAAGATGAACATTGAAGTAGGGCCTTGGGATTTTGAGATTACACTAGGCAGCTCTTGGAGAATTTTAAGCAGAAGAGTGACACAATCTAATTTACATTTTTACAAGGTATTTTCCTGGCCTTTGAATGGAGAATGGACTGTGTGACTGATGCTAGGTAGGAGGCCGTCTGAGAGGCTCTGCGCTCAGGGCTAGATTGGTGGCAGTCACGGTTGGCTTCCGGATTTATTTTGAAATTGAGCCAATAGGTTTGTTAATGGATGAGGAGGTCAAGGCTGAAAATAAACTTATGCAAGACCACACAGCTGAATAACGGTAGACTTCAAACCAAAGCCAGGTCACTGGAATCCAAGCTCTGTGTTCTGTTCACAGCTTTTGGCCGTGGCTCTCCTTGTTGCCATGAAAACAGGTCATAAACTTTTATAGGTTGGGATATTTGATGACAGAGTGTTGGCTAAAGGATTTGAAATCTCTTTAAGCTTATTTTAGTTTTAGAGGTTATATATCCTTTCCCCATGTTATTTCAAAATTAAATCAAAATGATTGCTATTATTGATTATCGGCCTAACCCTTTTCACATGCTTTGCATATGATATTTCTGAACCTCGTAGCAGCTTGAAAAATAGATTCTATTATTCTCCATTGGCAACTGAGGCTCAGAGAGGTTACATTACTCACTGGAGAATGCAACCCAGGTACATTTAAAACCAGGAACTAAACCCAGGAAGGATTAACTCCAGAGCTGAAGTTTCGTCCACTTTATTGCATGATTTCTCACAGGGTTGACCAAAGACAAAACTGAGAAAGAATTTCTGAAGTACGTCAGGACTAGTGTGTTTTATAAAGACTTGGCTTTCTTGAATCCTGGGAGCTTCTGTTAGCCTTTGTCAATACACAACGATTCCCATACCCATGCCAACAGGCAGATTTAAGCAATGTTTAATTACTTAAATAAAGTATCATTTAAATAGTCTAATTTATTACTTTTGTAATGCAGTGTTAATTCAGAGCCATGCATGGATCAGACGGGATAAGGAGAACTAAACGGGAGGATGGCGTTAACTCTGAAAGACTTAGGACCCTGAGTGGGGTGTGGAAGTGAAGAATGGGATTAGAGACTCAGTGCTTTGCAGCATTCCTAAAGAGTTTAGCCTTTAAAAACTTAGAAGAGCTACTCATCTTGCTAATTTGCAAGAAATAAGTGATAAATTGTTCAACAGGATTGTATTAGTTTTCTAACATTGCTATAACAAATTAAATTGCCATAAACTTAGTGTCTTAAAATAGTGCATGTACACTATTTTACATTTCTGTAAAAGTCCGACACGAGTCTTGGCTAAAATCAAAATGTCAGCAGTGCCATGTCCTGGAAGTGCTTGGAGAGCATTCTCTCGTTTGCCTTTTCCAGCTTTTCCAGGCTGCCCACATTCCTGGCTCCCTTCCGCCATTTTGAAAGCCAGCTACACTGCATCTCTCTGACCATCCTTCCGTGGTCACATTTCCCTCTGACTATAGCCAAGAAGGGCCTTCTGATTTTCAGGAGCTTTGTGATTACATTGAGCCCACTTGGGTCATCCAGATGTAGGAAATAATTTTCCTACCTCAATGTCCTTAATCTTAATCACATCTGCAAGTCCCTTTTTTCCATGTAAAGTAACAAAGTCATACGTTCTGGGACTTAGAACGTGTACATCTTTCAGGGGCTATTGTTTTGCCTACTTACAGGGGCCTTTCAGGAATAAAGGTTACCCAACCTAACATTTTAAGTCATTCCAGCAAGTATTTACTGACTGGATTTTCTGTGGTAGCTGCTCTTTGGGCAGTGGGGACACACTGCACAACCTCACGGTGAGGTCCTGCCCGTAGAGAGCTCACAGTAAAGTGAAAAAAATATTCATCTGTGACTCCTAGGCAGAAAAAGATGTGTAAGTCTTTTATTTTAATATGTAATATTCATGTTCTCTAGAACCTAAAACTTAGTATAGTCATTATCTCATATAATGGAGACACCATCAGAAAAGTAGAATTCGATTGATTATTAATCTTGTAATGTCCTTTAAACTAAAAATTTTTGCATTTGTGCCCTTCCCTTGACATTTCCAGCTAACATGTTTTCCTTCCTACTGGATTTATATATATAAAATATATGTTATATATATATTATACACGGATATTATATATAATATAATAATATATATTTATATCTATATATACTATAGATATAGATAAAGATATACACATATATAGTATCATAGCAAGGGCAGGGCTTTTAGAGTCAGAAAAGTGGCCCAATGTTGTGGGATGTGTCATCCAACTTCTCTGTAATCCAGTCCCCTCACCTTTAAAATGGCCATGTAAATGCTGATCCATCGAGTTCTGAGCACTGTCAGTGAGATTATGCATGTGCCACATCCAATAGAGTTTTTGGTCCTTAAATGCATCAGAAATGTTAGGTATTCTTTTTTTTCTTCTTTTTCTTTTTCTTCACTTTTTTTTAAAAGTCTCTCTCCATCACCCAGGCTGGAGTGCAGTGGCGAGATCTTGGCTCACTGTAACCTCCACCTCGTGGGTTCAAGTGATTCTCCTGCCTAGCCTCCCGACTAGCTGGGGTTACAGGAGCGCACCACCACACCTGGCTGATTTTTGTATTTTTAGTGGAGACAGGGTTTTGCCATGTTGTCCAGGCTGGTCTTGAACTCCTGACTTCAAGTGATCCATCTGCCTCAGCCTCCCAAAGTGCTGGGATTACAGGTATGAGCCACCGTGCCCAGCCTCATGTTAGCTATTCTCATTTCCAAAAGATATTCCCAGAACTATACTTGTATCAGGAGTGGGGAAGGTTTTATCGCCCCAAAGTAGAAAATCTGGCCCTTTTTCTCAAGAAGAGTTTAGTCTTCCTGGGAAAATGAAATATATAAGCAATGTACATGAAGTGGTTAAATAGTGAAGCAAGGCAAATGAAATGAATGGTGCAGATCAGAAAACTGTAGAGAGGCAGAGAACTGAAACGGGAACAAAAGTGTCAAGGGAGAAAATAGCAGCCAGTACTGGTAGCTAGGGAGATCATGATGTGTTGACCATGTGACTTGTGCCAGGCAGCATCAGTATCTAAATTCAGAAGAGTAACAGACTGTCACTTCATCATAGGTCTTGAATGCCTAAAGGATAATCCGGAATAGTGCCATGAGTATAGGTATGGAAATTCTGGGAGGTCCAGATAAGCAGATATTTTGTTGCTAAATATTAACTTGAAAGATAATTGAAAATTCACATGGATCTGGAAAGAAAAGTCCACAGTTGATGTTCAGAAAACCTAAAGAATTGGCTTCAATGAACTATTAGTCACTCTAAACTGGTTTGAAAACATAAATACGGTGTGACACATTTAATAAATGGTGTATAAATATTTTATGTCCTGTTCTTTATCAAACTGACATTCTTTAATCTCTTTCAGATCATCCATTTGCTGGTGATGTTGTCTTCCCCAGGGAAATCAGTTTTACCAACCTTCAACCAAATCATACTGCTGTGTACCAGTGTGAAGCCTCAAATGTCCATGGAACTATCCTTGCCAATGCCAATATTGATGTTGTGGGTGAGTGTGCCTGGGAGCTGACTTAACCTGCTATTTTCCTAAGGAAAATGGTCAAGGTCATGTTCAGAAGTGTATTAACTCTTGACACATAATATATGGAGGGAAAAATCAAACTACTTTTCACCATACATTTGAGTTTTAGACTTCACACTGAAATTGTACTTTCAAAAATGTATTGAATTGGGATACTTCTATAATTCAAAACAGACACCGTAATATTCTGCTGTTTTCTATTTGTATTAGTATGACTAGGACATAGAAAAATTTAGTTTGCATATCTTTCTTCCACGAAAGTTTAAAACTGCGTTTATGTTATTTTCAAATAGATGTCCGTCCATTGATACAAACCAAAGATGGAGAAAATTACGCTACAGTGGTTGGGTACAGTGCTTTCTTACATTGCGAGTTCTTTGCTTCACCTGAGGCAGTCGTGTCCTGGTAAGCCAGTGGCTCATGGTTTTCTTAAGAGAATGTCAATTGTAGATTTGACCTTGTTTCTTCATCCGTCATTTGCCAGGCTGTATTGTGTCTATATTGTTACATGTACCCAGTGCCTCTGAGACATAAGGTAACAAACTTACTGGTCCAGGAAATTAGCTCTTCTGAAAACATTGGCTAGATTTCTAGGATTTTCTCACATAGAGACATACAGAGAGCCACTTGTGTTCATAAAGAAAAGCGGAGAATTGAAGAGATTACAGAGACAATTTTAAAGGTAGTTTTGGTTTTTCATTATGGGGGTACCACAAGGTCATGTTTTACTCTATTGTTGTTGTTTTGGGATTATCTAAATGATTATCTAAGCTCGAATTGAATTCCAAATGCATGTGCTTAAGACTTTTCCAGCATTCATTTTGATTTTAATTTCAATGAATTAATTGGTATCATAAGTCCAAAGACATTATCAATATGGATCTACCTTATTAGTTGCTTTACTGAAAAAGCTTGGTTAAATAGTTCTTGAATAATTTTGTCATTGGTCTGTAGGGCAGTGTGAGATGGGTGACCCCAGGTCATAGATTTAGAGGGTCAGATATTGCCTTTATTTTAAATCATGATACGTATTTTGTTCATCATGGGTTTTTTGCATTATTTTGATTTTTCAAAATACTCGATTGAAATATTATTTACCTTGCTTACTGATGTTTGGCACCCTGTTACATTTTGCGTCTCAGGCAAGCCTCCCACTTGCCTCAGCCAAGTCCCTGTCCTGTATGATCCTACATGGACCACATCCACAGCTTATCCTTAAAAAAAAAAGAAACTCAAGCAGTCACTTATTGTCAAATGTACAGGGTAAATCAAGCTGTAGCAGCAAAGGCTTGGAAATGGCTGAATGTTGGAGGAAATGGCTCTGGGGTTGATAGGGTAAATGTAATCCATGTCCACAGGACAGGCAAGACTCCCTGGCTTATAATATTTCTGAATGACCAATGTTCTCCCAGGACAGCAGGAGGTTTGAAAGGTTCATTATCTCTTTCAATTACTAGCTTTCCCATTTAGTACCCTGGAGCAATCATTAACTAAAGAGTTCACCACCAGTAAGCCAGAAAATATCTATTAAGCTCTGAGGACACATGCAAACCGGTGCTGGTGGCTATGACAAATACAGCAGAAGCACTGAGCATGGACTTGAATTTTCTATAGCCACAGTCTATTTGGGTAGATAAGATATACAATCTTGGTCCATTCTGAGAAAAATATGAAACCCAGTGAAACATTTCATAAGGTTTTCTGAGCTATTGAAAGGGGATTAGCCTGAATGACGTCACTGACTAGTATTAAAAGGCGTATACAATTTTGCCCTACCTCAGATGGATGTATGCTTTCTTTGTCCATAGGCAGAAGGTGGAAGAAGTGAAACCCCTGGAGGGCAGGCGGTATCATATCTATGAAAATGGCACATTGCAGATCAACAGAACCACCGAAGAAGATGCTGGGTCTTACTCATGTTGGGTAGAAAATGCTATAGGAAAAACTGCAGTCACAGCCAATTTGGATATTAGAAGTATTTTTATTTCACTGTTACTTTGCATGAATTGTCACATGGGTTCAGTCTGTCTTCATTTGCCCAAATGGAATAATACAATTTAAGTTGGAGTACCAGAAAAAGTTCTTTGAACCATTTTTCAAAATTCCCAGATTGGGTTTCATCTAAAAGATTATTGCAAGAATTACAGTGTATGCCAATGATATGTGCACAGCTTCATCCTATTTTAAGAGGCAGCCAGGTGTCCTTAGTGACAGATGGCTGTCAATATTTAAAAATTACCTATTAACCATACTACACCATATTTCTGTAACTATATTTTATTTCCAAAGCTAACTCAAGGTAATGGTACCAGTAATCAAGTTTTTGAGCTGAAGATTTCACAAACTCATAACTTTATAATGACTGAGGCATGACAGAATGAAGAGGGTTTTTGATCCTCTTTTTGAGTCATAAACAGCTTTGTATTATTCCTTCTCACTTCAGGGCACAGTCCTGGGAGCTGTTAATAGTTTCTTGGGCTTCACTGATATTTTGATTTTAATATTGCTCAGAGAGTCTTCAAGAAAGCACAAAACGGAAAGAATCTTCAGTATTAAATAGGAGCATTTTTGTTTCTTCTGTCATGTCCATATCCCAGCCTGCTTCTCACTTCCACCTAGATAAGGGAGAGCATAGTTGTTTGATCATCTGTTTTCACTGATGCCACTTTTCCTCATACATATCTGCTGTTGTATCCACTGATGTCTTGACATTTCTTTCTCTCTTCCCACATATATCCTTCCTTCCTTCTTTTTTCATCCTGTTTTCCTTTTCTTTTGCCTTACATCCTTTTCTTATTTTATAGTATTTGTCTCTTTCTGTGCCCTGAGTAAATCAGTGTGCCAGCCCACAGACTATATTTTTAAAGCACTCAAATACTCTCCCACAATATCTACTTATCTCTGATGTCTTCTACATTTTCAAGTGTCATGTACACTTTTCAAAATGCCCTCATGAAGTCACTGAAGATGGTGATGATTGTTTTTAATGCTTCAAAAAGTAAACCTATATCAAGGTTAAGCAACTCAGCTAGGTGTAAGGAGCGTGAAGCCTCGAATCCAAATGGAACTTTGCACTCCTATTGCCTAACACAGTGCTTGGCCCAAAATGGACCTCAAAACTGCTAGTGGCCAGAGAGATGGACAAGTTTAGAAAGTTTCAATATACTGTAGTGTCTATTTTATATGTTAAAAATATATACGAATCATATCAATGGAGGATTAAGGACACTTTTTTTTTTTACATATACAAAAGGCATGTTGAGAATGGAGTTAAGTGAGAGCCTATATAGTATAGTGATTGAGAGCATGAGCTTTAGTCTCAGGCAGATTTGGGTTCAAATCCTGGTTCAGCCCCTTACCGGTTAGGAAACCTTGTCTTATGGCTCAATTTCATTTTAGCCTTAAACTACTTTCTCTGTAAGGTGGGAGTATTAATATTCATAAAGTTGTTATAATTATAAAATGCCGTAATGAATATGCATTACTTAACAGAGCCCTGATAGAGAAGTGTTTGTTAAATTGTATCTATTATTATTAAATGAATTTCTGGCTTTAAATTTAGAATTAGAAGTAGGATGTCAAATAATTCACTTAAAACTAATTCAATTTAATAGTCTCTTCAAGTTTTGTGCCTGGAATAACAATTAATTTTATTAATACTTTCCATTTTTAGCCAGTTCCTTGAGAAAAATGTACATAGCCAATATCAGAGTATAATTATAGAATTGGAGGTCAGCTTGTGCAGTTGGTCTCTGGGAGGTCCCCAAAATGCCAAATGCCACATTAAGAGTATACTTACTTTTAATACAGCATTAAAGAGTAAGGATTGCATGTTTTGAAACAATCATAATGAACCAAACATTTTTTTAAGGCAGCCATAAACCAATCTTTGAGTTTCATAATGTTGATAACTACACATTTATTTTTGTTTCAAACTATCACTCCCTGTAATTCATTCAAAAGGAGATTTAACACTACGTATTGAATGCCTACAGTGTACAGGCTCCCTTCTAGGCTCTGGAGATACCGCAGTGTTACGAAACAGTCGCAGGCCCTACTTTCCTGAGGCTTACTTTCTAGTTCCTCACCTTCATGTTAATAGTTCATCCATTCATGGGCTTAAACATTTACCCTCAGGTTTCTGAATTAATAATAAACACCCTAATAGAAAATCACATATCTTTCCCTTTTCCTTTACAGCGCTTTGATTATATATCCAGAAGCACTTGAAGGAGAAATTATGTTATTTTCACTTCTAGAGACATTTGTTTGCTTATGCTTGTTTACTCCCTTCCCCAAGAAATAATGAGGGAAATTCCTAAACTATTAGTTGATATTTCCACTTAAATTTTGTCAGATGTCCAAGCCTGGATGGAAAGAAAATAATAATGAAATACAGTGTTAGGAAATTACAGTGGGACAAACCCCGCGTGAGGATTGGACAGTTATGGTGACAATTTGTGTTACTTAAATTGCAGGCACTTAATAACAAAGTAAGTTATGCTTAGTTCTAACTAATATCTTTGTTTGGTAAAAACAGATGCTACAAAACTTAGAGTTTCTCCTAAGAATCCTCGTATCCCCAAATCGCATATGCTTGAATTACATTGTGAAAGCAAATGTGACTCACATTTGAAACACAGTTTGAAGTTGTCCTGGAGTAAAGATGGAGAAGCCTTTGAAATTAATGGCACAGAAGATGGCAGGTAGGTAAACTATTATGATATGTCGTAATATTTGCTTGGGGTAAACAACTTGCATTTGATTTAAAAAGTTCTAGGTCGGGCGTGGTGACTCACGCTTGTAATCCCAGCACTTTGGGAGACCGAGGCAAGTGGATCACTTGAGGTCAGGAGTTCAAGACTAGCCTGACCAACATGGTGAAACCCCGTCTCCACTAAAAATACAAAAATTAGCCGGGCATGATGGTGCGTGCCTGTAATCCCAGCTACTCAAGAGGCTGGGGCACAAGAATCACTTGAACTCAGGAGGCGGAGGTTGCGGAGAGCTGAGATCACACCACTGTACTCCAGCCCGGGGGACAGAGAGAGACTCTGTCTCAAAAAAAAAAAAAAAAACTTCTTAAAGTATTCAAACAGAAACAAAAACAAAAACTGAGTAATATTTCTGTCTTCAAGTCACTTCACTCTCCTATTATATGTTTATCATCCTGTTTTTGCTACTGACTTTTCATGTAACATGTACCATTCTATTAGTGTGTGAAATAGAAACCACTCTAAGTAACCAGGGAAGAATTGCATGGGCTTGGATGCTTGCAAAAAAAGGCTGAGAACTGCATGGGCTTGGATGCTTGCAAAAAAAGGCTGAGAACTGCATGGGCTTGGATGCTTGCAAAAAAAAAACTGGAGGAGCTAGGCCTAGAAGAGGCTGCATACTAGTCTTCTAGGTTCTTGATCACAAAGCACTGCAGCTGCAATCCAGGTGTCTGGAAACTGCTGCCATCTTCATGGCCACCTCACCCCATTGGTACTACTCGTGAGTCCTGCCACTGCCACCTCTCATGTCTGCCAGAACCACTATCTGCTCCCACTGGCCCGGAGAAGATGGCGTCCATTTTCCTTCTACTTTTCAATCTCACATGAGTTTATTTAACTCACTAGCAAAACCTAAATCATATCTGGGATTCTTCCTGCCAGAGAGTATTGAGAAGTACACCTTTGAGTCTTCCAAACTCTGTATAGAGAATATAGACAAAATATAAAAGGGAACATATAGAGGAAAGTGTGAATGGATGCGTAATAGCACTAGATGATATTAAGTACATCAAAGAAACAAAAAGTCAGCATTTGCTGAATGTCTACTCTCTTTTGAAAATATGAGAAAGTCAGCTTCACGTCCTTTTGCATTGTTACTAAGTAAGGGTTAAAACTTAACCATCTTGGAGCCAAATCTTGCCTCTCATTAATTTTGTAATTTATTACCCTGTAAAACTACAAATCTGAAAATGTTTAGATAGGACATGTGCTGCTTGCATGAGACAGCAACATTGCCATGGGTAAGATCATGAACTCTGAAGCTCAATGGCTCAGATTCAAATCTCAGCTCAGTCACTTATTAGATCTTTGAACTTAGACAAGAGCTGCTTAACATCTTTGTGCTTTAGTTTTAAATCCCATAACATAGTTTGAATTAAAAGTATTAAAAATGTACTTTCATTATAGGGTTAACAATACCAAGCACTTAGAAAACAGTAACATACAGAGCACTTACAAAATACCAACTGCACAGTCCATTTTTGCTTTTGTGATTTGTACTACTAATTTCTTCATTTTTTTTCCTTATGACAAATTTCTTTTTTTAATTTTTGTTTTTCTTTACATCTTCATTAAAAAATGGGATACATGAACAGAACGTGCAGATTTGTTACATAGGTATACATGTGCCATGATGGTTTGCTGCACCTATTGACCTGTCCTCTAAGTTCCCTCCCCTTGCCCTCCACACCCCAATAGTCCCTGGTATGTGTGATTCACCTCTCTGTGTCCATATGTTGTCATTGTTCTTCTCCCACCTGTTTGCTGATGATGATGGCTTCCAGCTTCATCCATGTCCCTGCAAAGGACATGATCTCATTCCTTTTTATGGCTGCATAGTATTCCATGGTGTATCTGTACCACATTTTCTTTATCCAGCCTATCACTGATGGGCCTTTGTGTCGGTTTCATGTCTTTACTATTGTAAATAGTGCTGCAATAAACATATATGTGCATGTGTCTTTATAGTAGAATGATATATATTCTGTTGGGTATATACCAAGTAATGTGATTGCTGGGTCAAATGGTATTTCTGGTTCTAGATCCTTGAGGAATCACCACACTGTCTTCCACAACGGTTGAACTAATTTACATTCCCACCAACAGGGTAAAAGTGTTCCTTTTTCTCCACAGCCTCACCAGCATCTGTTGCTTCTTGACTTTTTAATAATCGCCATTCTGACTGGCATGAGGTGGTATCTCATTGTGGTTTTCATTTGCATCTCTCTGATGATCGGTCATGTTGAGCTTTTTTTCATGTTCGTTGGCCATGTAAATGTCTTCTTTTGAGAAGTGTCTGTTCATATCCTTTGCCCATTTTTGATGGGGTTGTTTGTTTCTTATAAATATGTTTAAGTACCTTTTAAATTATGAATATTAGACCTTTGTCAGATGGGTAGATTGTAAAAATTTTCTGTCATTCTGTAGGTTGCCTATTCACTCTGATGATAGTTTCTTTTGCTGTGCAGAAGTGCTTTAGTTTGATTAGATCCCATTTGTAAATTCTGGCTTTTGTTGCAATTGCTTTTGCCGTTTTCATCATCAAGTCTTTGCCCATGCCTATGTACTGAATGGTACTGCCTAGGTTTTCTTCTAGGGTTTTTAATGGTTTTGGGTTTTATATTTAAGTCTTTAATTCATCTTGAATTAATTTTTGTTTAATGTGTAAGGAAGGGGTTCAGTTTCAGTTGTTTGCATATGGCTAGCCAGTTTTCCAAGCACCATTTGTTGAATAGGAGATCCTTTCCCCAGTGCTTGGATTTGTCAGTTTTGTCAAAGATCAGATGATTATAGATGTGTGGTGTTATTTTTGAGGTCTCTGTTCTGCTCCATTTGTCTATATGTCTGTTTTCATACCAGTACCATGCTGTTTTGGTTACTGTCGCCTTGTAGTATAGTTTGAAGTCAGGTAGCATGATGCCTCCAGCTTTGTTCTTTTTGCTTAGGATTGTTTTGTCTATATGGGGTCTTCTTTGATTCCATATGAAATTTAAAGTAGTTTTTTTTTTCTAATTCTGTGTAGAATGTCAATGGTAGTTTGATGGGAATAGCATTGAATCTATAAATTACTTTGGGCAGTGTGGCCATTTTCGTGATATTTATTCTTTGTATCCATGCGGATGTGATTTTTTTTTCATTTGTTTATGTCCTTTCTTATTTCCTTGAGCAGTGGTTTGTAGTTCTCCTTGAAGAGGTCCTTTGCATCCCTTGTTAGCTGTATTCCTAGGTATTTTATTCTCTTTGTAGCAATTGTGAATGGGAGTTCATTTATGATTTGGCTCTCTGCAGGTCTATTGCTGGTGTAAAGGAATGCTTGTGATTTTTGCACATTGATTTTGTATCCTGAGACATTGCTGAAGTTGCTTATCAGTTCAAGGAGTTTTGGGGCTGAGACAACGGGGTTTTCTAAATATAAAATCATGTCATCTGCAAACAGACAGTTTGACTTCCTCTCTTCCTATATGAATACGCTTTATTTTTTTCTTTTGCCTGATGGCCGTGGCCAGAACTTCCAATACTATGTTGAATAGGAGTGGTGAGAGAGGGCATCCTTGTCTTGTACTAGTTTGCAAAGGGAATGCTTCCAGCTTTTGCCAATTCAGTATGATATTGGCTGTGGGTTTATCATAAATAGCTCTTATTATTTTGAGATGTGTTCCATCAATAACTAGTTAATTGAGAGTTTTTAACATGAAGGGATGATGAATTTTATCAAAGGCCTTTTCTGCATCTATTGAGATCATCATGTGGATTTTGTATTTGGTTCTGTTTACGTGATGAATTACATTTATTGATCTGAATATGTTGAATCAGCCTTGAATCCCAGAGATGAAGCTGACTTGTTCATGGTGGTTAAGTTTTTTGATGTGCTGCTGGATTTGGTCTTCCAGTATTTTATTGAGGATTTTTGCATCAATGTTCATCAGTGATGTTGGCCTGAAGGTTTCTTTTTTGTTGTGTCTCTTCCTGGTTTTGGTATCAGGATGATGCTGGCTTCACAAAATTATTTAGGGAGGAGTCCCTCCTTTTCAATTGTGTGGAACAGTTTTAGAAGGAATGGTATCAGCTCCTCTTTGTACTTCTGGTAGAATTCGGCTGTCAATCCATTTGGTCCTGGGCTTTATTGGCTGGTAGACTATTAATTACTGCCTCAATTTCAGAATTTGTTATTGCTCTATTCAGGGATTCAACTTCTTCTGGATTTAGTATTGGGAGGGTGTATGTGTCCAAGAATATGTCCATTTCTTCTAGATTTTCTAGTTTATTTGCATAGAGGTGTTTATAGTATTCTTTGATGGTAGTTTGCATTTCTGTGGGGTCAGTGGTGATGTCCCCTTTATCATTTTTTATTGTGTCTATTTGATACTTCTCTCTTTTCTTCTTTATCAGTCTAGCTAGTCATCTATCTATTTTGTTAATTTTTTCAAAAAAAAAACCAGCTCCTGGATTCATTTATTTTTTTGGAGGGTTTTTCATATCTCTGTCTCCTTCAATTCTGCTCTGATTTTAGTTATTTCTCGTGTCTTCTGCTAGCTCTTGGATTAGTTTGCTCTTGCCTCTCTGGTTCTTTTAATTGTGACTTTAGCGTGTGAATTTGAGATCTTTCTAGCTTTCTGATGTGGGCATTTAGTGCTATAAATTTCCTTTAACACTGCTTTAGCTGTGTCCCACAGACTCTGATACATTGTGTCTTTGTTCTCATTGGTTTCAAACTTCTTAATTTCTGCCTTAATTTCATTATTTACCTAGGAGTCATTCAGGAGCAAGTTTATCAATTTCCATGTAGTTGTGTGGTTTTGCGTGAGTTTCTTAATCCTGAGTTCTAATTTGATTGCATTGTGGTCTGAGAGACGGTTTGTTATAATTTACGGTTTTTTGTATTTGCTGAGGAGTGTTTTACTTCAAATTATGTGGTGAGTTTTAGAATAAGGGTGATGTGGTGCTGAGAAGAATGTATATTCTGTTGATTTGGGGTGGAGAGTTCTGTAGATGTCTATTAGGTCTGCTTGGTCCAGAGCTGGGTTCAAGTTCTGAATATCTTTGTTAATTTTCTGTCTCATTGATCTGTCTAATATTGACAGTGGGTTGTTAAAGCCTCCCACTATTATTGTGTGGGAGTCTCAGTCTCTTTGTATGTCTCTAAGAACTTGTTTTATGAATCTGGGTGCTCCTGTATTGGATGCATATATATTTAGAATAGTTAACTCCTCTTGTTGAATTGTTCCCTTTACCACTATGTATGCCCTTCTTTGTCTTTTTTGATCTTCGTTGGTTTTAAGTTTGTTTTGTCAGAGACTAGGATTGCAATCCCTGATTTGTTTTGCTTTCCATTTGCTTGGTAAATTTTCCTCCATCCCTTTATTTTGAGCCTATGTGTGTCTTTGCATGTGAGATGGGTCTCCTGAATACAGCACACAGATGAGTCTTGTCTCCTTATCTGATTTGCCAGTCTGTGACTTTTAATTGGGCTATTCAGTGCATTTACATTTAAGATTAGTATTGTTATGTGTGAATTTGATCCTGTCATCATGATGCTGTTTGTTCATTTTGCTCACTAGTTGGTGAAGTTTCTTCATCATGTCATTGGTCTTTATATTTTGGTGTGTTTTTGCATGACTGGTTCTGGTTTTTCCTTTCCATATTTAGTGCTTTTTTTCAGGAGATCTTGCAAGGCAGGCCTGGTGGTAATGAAATCTCTCAGCATTTGCTTGTCTGGAAAGGATTTTATTTCTCCTTCACTTGTGAAGCTTAGTTTGACAGGATATGAAATTTTGGGCTGAAAATTCTTTTCTTTAAGAATATTGAATATTGGCCCCCACTCTCTTCTGGCTTGTAGACTTTCTGCTGAGAGGTCCACTGTTAGTCTGATGGGTTTCCCTTTGTATGTGACCTGGCCTTTCTCTCTGGCTGCCCTGAGCATTTTTTCCTTCATTTCAGCCTTAGAGAATCTGATGATTGTGTATCTTGGGGTTGATCTTCTCATGGAGTATCTTAGTGGTGTACTCTGTATTTCCTTAATTTGCATGTTGGCCTGTCTTGCTAGGTTTGGGAAGTTCTCCTGGATAATATCCGGAAGTGTGTTTTTCAGCTTGTTTCCATTCTACCCATCTCCTTCAGGTACTCCAACCAGTTGCAGGTTCAGTCTTTTTATGAAGTCCCATATTTCTTGAAGGCTTTGCTCATTCCTTTGCATTCTTTTTTCTCTAGTCTTGTTTGTACACTGTATTTCAGCAAGGTGGTCTTCAAACTCTCATGTCCTTTCTTCCACTTGGTAGCTTTGGCTACTGATACTTGTGTATGCTTCACGAAGTTCTCCTGCTGTGTTTTTCAGCTCCATCAGGTCATTTATATTCCTCTCTGAAATGGTTATTCTAGTTAGCAGCTCCTGTGACCTTTTATCAAGGTTCTTAGCTTCCTTGCATTGGGTTAGAACATGCTCCTGTAGGTCAGCATAGTTTTTTATTACCCATCCTCTGAAGCCTACTCCTGTCAATTCATCTGCCTCATCCTCCATCCAGTTCTGCACCCTTGGTGGAGAGACATTGTGATCACTGGGAGGAGAGGGGTTTTTAGCATTTTTTTGGTTGATTCTTTCTCATCTTCATAAATTTGTCTAGCTTCTATCTTTGAGGCTGCTGACGCTTGGTTGGGGTTTTTGTGGGAGATTTTGTTGTTGATGCTGTTGTTGTTGCTTTCTTTTCTTTCTTTTTTTTTTTTTTTTCTTTCAATGGTCAGGTCCACCTTCTGTAGGGCTGCTGCAGTTTGCTGGGGGTCCACTTCAGTCCCTATTCATCTGGTTCACTCCTATGCCTGGAGATGTCACTCAAGGAGGCTGGAGAACAGCCAAGATGGGTGCCTGCTCCTTCTTGTGGGATCTCAGACCTCAAAGGTCACCAACCTGTTGGCAGTAGGATCACTCCTATATAGGGTGTCTGACAACCCCTCTTGGAGGGTCTCACCCAGTTGGGTGGCACGGGGAATAGGACCCATCTAATAAAGCACTTTGTCTCTTGGTTGAGGGGATGTGCTTCACTAGGGGGAAACCGACCTGTCTGGGCTGCCTGGATTCCTCAGAACTACCAGGAGGAGACGCTAAGTCTGCTAGTCTGCAGAGACCATGGCCACCCCTCCCCCTAGGGGCTCAGGCCCAGGGAGATCTGGATTCTGTCCCTGAGCCTCTGGCTGGAGTTATTGGAGTTCCTGCAGGGAAGCCCCACCCAAGGAGGAATGATGGGTCAGGGTCAGGCCTGAAAAGGCACTCAGGGTCAGGCCTGAAGAGGCATTGATTCTGCCACAGTGGGTGTGTTGGGCTGTGAGGGACATGTCTTGGGACCGAGCCATCCAGCCTCCCTGGCTCCAGCAGGGGAGAAAGCACAGCCTGGAGCTACAGATATGAATGTTGCCTTTCCCCCACCCAGGGAGCTTAGTGTGTTAGGCAGTTGTGATTCCCAGTGCTGGCTGCTGCTCCTCTTCTAAGGAGCTCAAATGGCTTAGGCAGCAGGCAGCTGCAGCTGTGGGGCTGGCCTCCTCTCCACCAGGAGTTCAGCAGGCTTAAGCAGATTCCAGCTGAAAGGCTGTTGAGAATCTGTGGGGCTTCGGGGTTGTGATGCTAGACCCAGTGGCTTGAGTTTGTGAGTGGGGTCTTCCAATCCATGGGTTTCACAGTTCCGTGGAAAAAGCACTGTTTCCCCCGCTGGGTAGCACACTCACTCACCGCCTCCCTTGGCTGGGGGGAAGGGTCTCCCCTGCCCCGTGCGGCTCTCAGGTGGACCACTGCACCACACTGTTCTTCCCTCCTCTCCGCAGATCATGCCAGCCTCCTAGTCAGTTCTTATAAGAGAAACCTGGATACCTTGGTTGCCAGGGAAGGATTCACAGACTTACTATGGTTCTTTTCCATGGGCGCCTCCGAACACAGCTGTTTCTAATTGGCTATCTTGGTCCTGCTCCCTGCCCCCGCCTCCCCCAGCCCCCACCGCTCCACTGCCTTCATTTCTTCATCTGCTTGTCTCATTTCTGTTGCTTGCTTGGTCTATCTTGGTATTTATGTGTGAGCCACCTCTATGCAAAGGCATTGGTCTCAGCCTTGGTTCTTGATTTATTCTCTCCCCTCCTTCCTATATATACAAAGGTTTGCAGAAAGGCAGTGTATGTATTACAACCAGTTCTCATTGAAACACGAGATTAATTATATACATCTAAAGGCTACGCTTTGCAATACAGATCTCCAGCCTCAGGTTAGGTCTCCGCTGATCTGCCAACTGCTCAGATATGCCTAAATTCTGCCTCTTTTGTTACTACTGCCTGACTATCCGGGGTCTTCCATGTGACCTCTGGGCTACAGCCAAGAAGGGAATCAGAGACCCATGGCTGGTGGGTAATATGACATGTACATTTAGGCTTTGACCCCAGAAGCCCTAAGCAACCTTTTCATGTGACCCAGCTTTACAGTTCCTGCAGGATCCAAGAGCTGACACTGAAATGAACCTCTGGCTATCTGAGTGGACTGAGCAAGTGACACAGATGTTCTGCCAATTTCCCTAAACAAGTAACAGGGATAAAGGACAATAACCTTAGCTCAGAAGAGGCCCCAGGAGCAAGGAAGCCTGGGAGTAACTGCTGCTGGCTGGCCTTGACTGCTGCCAAGGGCAGGCATGGTGATATAGCAGGGAGTAGAAGTCACAGGTATCTGCTAAATTTCTAGAAGGCCATATCAGTAACCTCATACTTCTTACCTTCTGCTGAGACACCTTCTCCTTATTACTATGCAGAAGACCAGAAACTTTAACCTAAAGGGAGGTTAAACTTCTAATCAAATATACATGGTGAACAATGAGAAGTGAAAATTCCTTCTTCTCGCTTGTCCCCTTTCTTGTGTAGGGATGCAGTAAGTGCTGGGAACTGCCACTCTGAACCATTAGACCTACGGGGCTTCATGTTATGTTAGTACTTCCCATACAGTAGGGATGCAGCAAGTGCTGGGAGCTGCCCTTCTGAACCGTTAGACCTACGGGGCTTCATGTTATGTTAGTACTTCCCATACATGCTTTCTCTCTTTAGCCCTCCCAGTAATACTATTAGGTAGATTGAAATGCCCCCCCAGGAATTTTCTGTGGATTTCCAACCTGCAGGTGGCCATAGACCATACAGGCTATAGACCATACACTACGGTTATGAAAAATGAAATGGAGCATGGCTATGAAACCATTTTTAGAACTTATATCGTGCTTAACAAAGGTAATGGGGACTGTTCATGACTGCAGGCAAAGGGAGGGACCTAGCCCTGCGGGAGAGACCACTGTAGCATGAAAAGTGGGATATACTGATAACTAGGAGGGCGTGGGAGGAAAGGGCATTGAGAATCCAGTGGGAGGGTTTTTCCTTGGCACCAAATAGGAGCTGCTTTTCTTCCCCCTCCAGAAATAGTGGCAAATTAATGAGGGAGGGGAGAAGTTGAAGATGCAAAGACGAAGATGCAGTCATAGTGAAAGGTCTCTTTCTAACAAATTAGGAAAGAAGGTAATTTGTTCAAGCAGAGAGGCAGGAGAAATGGGAGTTGGGGACATTAAAACACCAACAATGTGATTAGCAATAAGCCAAAAATGAATGAAATCAACTTGATTAATATTATTAGTAACACTCTCTGAGCACATACTCTGCCAGGCTGTATGCACTAATCACTTTATGTGCTTTACCTCATTTAATTCTCTAAAGAGAAAGAAAATATTGTTATCCCCATTTTTCAGATAAGGTGAATTAGGCTCAATGTTTTGTTCAAGGTTGTACAAATAATAATTGATGGAACTGAGCCACAAACACAGGTCTCCAAAGAGAGAATCGTTTTGTCACAGTGCCTTCAGGGAAACACGATATTACTCAGCTGGACAGGGTAAGACAGCAATGGCTGCTGACATGGATTAGGGACTAGCAGACTGCATACCGCAAATGAAGGAGTTGAGAGGTTTTAGTGGATAGATTTCTCAGGCAAGGTAATTAAGCAGATGAAGGCAAACAGAGGAAAAGATTGGGACACGAAGATGTGAAGAGGTTTTTAGCTTCTTCTAAGAGTTCAAGTGTTATGACTGTAGAAATGATACAACTTTTTAAAGCAGAATCCCGCTGACCTATGATGGGAACATAATGTGAGGGAGGAATAAGTGACTGTTTTCTTGAGCATGGGGAATTTGGAGCTGTCTGTTACTGCAGCATAACATTTGTGTGTGACCCTATGTGTGGCAACTGTTTGTGATTTTGATGTGTGACAGAATTATCCAGGCTTCATGTTCAAATGCAGTGGCCCTTGCCCCATCTCCAAATGTACTGATTTGGAACCTGGACTGAGGCTGGAACATGACATTTTTAATAAGTTCTTTAGGTATACCATACCTACCACATTTCCAGGACTAGTGAGGCACCCAACCTTGATTAATTGGAGGCACCTAAGGTACATTTGTGAGACTGGAAACAAGGCATAGTGCAACCATGACTTGCCAAAAAAATTGGTAGCTTTCTTCTCTGGCCTGAAACACCCCGTGCCAGGATATAAATCTTGGCAAGATTTCAGCTACTATGGGCCCTCATGCAGGGCACA
This sequence comes from Gorilla gorilla gorilla, assembly GCF_029281585.2. Classification (NCBI taxonomy): domain Eukaryota; kingdom Metazoa; phylum Chordata; class Mammalia; order Primates; family Hominidae; genus Gorilla; species Gorilla gorilla. The sequence goes on from NC_086017.1 coordinate 10,170,780, forward strand.
GAAGTCCTATTTCAAGAGGTTATTAAAGTATGTTCTTTCATCTAAGAAGGTAAGTTTTTCAAAAATTGTCAGGATATGCAGTATTCTAATATTGTATCAGATGGACACCTGACTAACATGACCTGACATGTTAATTCATGTCAAAGTTTTATTATGTCTAGAATTATAGTGAGATTCTTGATTAACAATTCAAGGTAATATTGGTTGGCAAATCTTTCTATTATTGGTGTAGGAATAAGGGCTGATTCTGTCTATAATCAAAATAACTATCTTTCATTACACTGCAATTTAAAGTAGGTTTATATGATTCAACATTCTCAGCATTTTATATGAAATGTACATAAAAATATTAATTATGTGAGCCTCCTTTCCTCCTCACAAGGATAACACTATTTAAATTATTTCAACAAAATGCTAATTATTATGAATACATTTTAAATTTTATGGAACTTGAAAAATACTTTAATAGTTATCTCAACAGTGGTACAGGGTAAAAGGTGAAGTTTATAAAGAAGCAATTTTCTCATAGTAAACCTGATCACAAATTGGTAAAAGAACAAATGATAAAAAGTGAGGTGAAATGATTTGCAAAAAGAAGTACTACACTGCCATCTACTGTTCAAATAAGTCATATGCTTTAATTGCTATCTGATCTTAATGTGCATTGTACTTGGGAGTGGAGGGGCGGAGAAAAGAGAAACTTGTGAAAAACTGAGATTATCAGACTCCTTCTCAGGTATTCTGGTTCTGTGGAATGGAGATGGAATTCAGGAATCTGCCTTTATAGGAAGCACTCCAATCATGCCTATATAGGTGGTTCCCTAAACATACCTTAAGAATTACTCAAATATATCTTGGCCATTGTGAGGTATGACGCACTCTTTAAACATGCCAGGCAACACACAGTTCCACCACTGACCCATGCAAACAGATGGTTAGATTTCATAATAATTTTTAAAGTGATTTTGTTTATGGCTATGTAGACAGTTGTGTATGCTAGAATAATTCTTTATCTCCAGGTTTCAACTGTGGCATTCTCTAATCAAGTTTGCATTGCATAAAGTCATCTTTCACTCTTAGATTGTTTTTGATAAGGAATATGCATTTTTAAAAGAATTGGGTTTCTATCATTTCTATTGTTTTCCTTCTCATCACGTATTCACTTTTTTTCTGATAGGATAATTATTGATGGAGCTAATTTGACCATATCTAATGTAACTTTAGAGGATCAAGGCATTTACTGCTGTTCAGCTCATACTGCTCTAGACAGTGCTGCCGATATAACTCAAGTGACTGTTCTTGGTAAGTGCACTAACTAATGAGAAATCTGTTCATTTCTTCATTTCTGATTAAATCCCATCGTTCCTGGGCAATAAAGCTAATGATTCTTTGAGCCCCTGCACATATATTGTTAGTTTCAAATTTTTGTTTAAAAAGCAACACAACTTCAAATCCTTTCTCCTTTTTTCATATACAAGAAATTAATTAATGCTTAATTTTTTTCCCTACATGTGTTAATTTGCCAATAGCAGTGGGAGGTAAGTGATGCTATCCGCAGAAAGAAAAATAAAGCACGCTTGAGTTCCTAGCACTCCTGAGCTACTCTTTCCTGGTGTGCAAAGAAATGGGGCTGAGGAATGGAGGTGGGCTAGACTGGAGGATCTCGACAGGGGCCGAGAGGTGGATGCACGGTGGTCATCTCTAAACCAAAGGCACAGACTGAGTTCCCAGGGTTCCAGGAAGGATGGAGAGGCACTTCCAGCATTCTACAAAGGAATGTCTTTCATTTTTGTTGTTGTTGTTGTTGATGAAAGTACTAATCAGGAAACAGTGTGCACACTTCACTAGTATAATCAATGCAATTACTCCTGAAATCACCAATGTTTAAAGCTCTTAGACCATCTGCTGGATGTTTTCCAAAATTTCCCTTCCAGATTCACTCTCTACCAGCTCTTTGACCTAGAAAGGTTGCTTTTAAGGACAACATCAGCAAACCACTTTCCTTCCAGCTATTATTTGGTTCAGCAAGTGGAGGGCTGTTTGGAGTGTTGTACTGATTCTCCCTACTCCGTCCCTGTGGACTGGCTGTGTCCCACTGCCAAAGTCATGGCTTCTGCAGACAGGGTCTCCTCACACCATTCCTTCTGATGAGGCTCTAGCAGCTGCATCCCACCACCAATATTTCAAGTCTCTCTCACACCCAACCTACTGAACATCCTGCCCACATCTTTTTAAAGATGTTTTATTAAAACGTTTTGGAACTATCCTAAATTTGTGTGAGTTATTCATTAATTTTCTGCAGGGACCCTAACAGCTACAGACATTTGTTCTGTTTCAGTGGCCACCATTTAGTCTTTCTTTTAGTTTGCAGATATTCCTTAAAAGTATTGTTTTTGCCTACCCTTCTTTATCATATGTCTACATTAATCACTGTTATTAACAGACCTTTGTGTCTTTAGCACGCCAGCTGTTGGGGCCGCCTGTTAGGTTCCAAACTAGGGAGGTGGTGGTACAGACCATGGGAGAAAATTCAGTCTCTTCTGAGAGACTGATACAAAAATGGGCCAACAGGCTGGATCTCTTCAAGTAAAGCAAATGGCCAACCTGTCTCGGGTGAAACAAATGGCCATCAAGGTTGGGTTCTAAAAATAAAAGAACAGTTTCCACTTATAGAAGGTAGGGATTTGTAGAGTTGTCGAGTCGGCTCAGCAGAATTGTACCTTTAGGCAAAATGTTTGGCCATGGGTATTTGAGCATTTTCAGGTCTTTACAAGCAGAAACGTTTAATCACCTAGTGATGATTTCAACAATAATTCATCAGATAAAGTAGTTGAGCTTCAGATAAACTGGAATTCATCCCAGGCCTAGTGAGTAGAGGGGTGAGTGTCAGGCTCCGTGCGCTTTGTCCCTAAGTATTTTGAGCAATCTCAGCCACCAAAAGGACTGGGTCTCCTACTGCTTGGTGCTCCCCTTCTCAATTTCCTTACAAAATTTAAAAGTTCATTCTTGCGATTAGGCTGCCATTTTTGGAACTATTAATTTTTTTTAATTCTACATAAATTTTACCTACGATTATATGTACTGGTTATATATGCAGTAATCTACCAATGTTTACAGAATAAAAATAAAAATAAATTTTGGAGAATATTGTATTTAAAATTTACATTCTTTTATTTTTTAGACAAACTTCTGATTTACCAAAGCATCTCTCAACAATTGACAATAAAAAATAATTATATAGACACATATGAGGTTTCTAAAAGACTATGTTTTACCCCCTGGAAAACAATTTTTAAAAGTACATACTTGGCCCCCTTTAATCAAAAGTTATTTTTAAAAGCCTTGACATAAACCTGCTTTCAGGATATCATTTTTTAAAAGTTTCAGTTGCAAGTTAATCAATTCTAGCTCCATACATTTCTCAGAAGAGCCAGATATTAATGTCAGATGCGATACGCAGCCTGAGTTTATTTCAGGAAGCTTCGGAAATTAGTGGGCTCAGTAAATACTGAAGAGAAACCAAAGTTCTCTGAGCTCAGAGATTCTGAAACCTGTTGAAGAATTAACTTTTTATTTATGGCTTTAATGTTTGGACACAGTCATGAACCACATTTTTTTAAAAACATGTTCTCTATTCTGAATTGGAAACGATGCTTTTTGTCAATGTAAATTTCTAACAATTAGCAAGTATTCAGGAGGAGCAACAGACGGTGCTTTCCACTTGGAGAAGAAAGAGCCCATTGAAAGGCTACGTTAGATAATATCTTCCTTTTCTCTTCTGCGAAAAGACAAAAGTCCTCCAATACTTTAGAGAATTCAAACCCAATTTTCAGAGTAAATACCATTAGAAATAAGATTTCTTTTTACTGTTGCTTTATTTTCAAAGTACCAGAAATTTTCATTTTCTTTAGTACTCAAAAATTTGTGATCATTTACTTACTTAATTTTCCAGTTTCTGTCACAACATTTAACAACGCCAAATCTCCCTGTTCTGATATAAACTGCCTTCCTACTCTTTTTGAGAACTCCAGGTGAAGAGGGTATCAAAGTTGCTATAATGAAAATTCATTGTTATCAATAATGATAAAAATCCAACACAGTTGCAGAAAAGAAAGCAGAGCTCCTGATCTCTTTTTCTATAACCATAAGACCTAATGTTTATTGCTTTAATATAATAATTATACACATGATTGAAGTAATAATATCTTTTTCACTGATTTATTTAGTTATAAAACATTTATGTGTGAGGCACTGTGGGCAATGCAAAGCTTAATAAAATATGACCCCTATTCTTGGAGATGAATCAGGCGTATAAACAAATATGTACTGGACAAACAGAAATGATTCATTTGAGATACATCATGTTTCTCAGACTTGGGTATACCTAATCCCCATCCAAGGAACTTGTTTGCAAATGCAGATTCCTGGGCCCACTTTCCTCAGTAAGCCAGAAATAGGGCCTAGGAATTTTCATTGTTATTAACTACTCCTAAAAGAATTCTGATGTCCCTGGTCAAGGATAACCCCTTGAGACTGTAATCAGAGAAGAGGGAGGTAATATGGTCCATTGGGGAGTACATGTGGAGATGCTGCATATTACAAAGAACCCCAGACCCCAGAGCCTGATGCGATTGAACATAGTGGAGACAAGGGCCCAGAAAAGAAGGGTTTTTATGGAACCAAACTGGGGTCCACCAACCCAGTGCAGTAAGACCAGGTATCTATACTGAGGTTTGCAGTGGGAGAAAGGAAGACGCTTATCTGCAGGGCACCAAACAAGAACTGGTCAGCTCATGCCTAAGTCCCAACCTCCCCCGTGGCTTGCAGGTGAGGGTATTTAAAAGCAGGAGTAAATTTCAGGAGAGCAAATGCTATAGGCAAAATAGTAAATTAGTACGTTGAGGTTACACATTGGTTTATGCCTAAAAGGGTGAGATATCTTGAACTGGAGTTGGGGCATGGCTTACAGGTCATAGGTGGATTCAAAGATTTTCTGATTTGCAATTGGTTAAGGAAGAGAAGCTTTGTTTAAAAATTGGGAGTCAGCCAAAAAGGATATTAGCTCTGGCTCATGGATGTGGCTCCCTTTAGGCCCTCAGGAAGAAATTTACAAAAAATGATGGTCAGAGCTCAGACTTCAGTTTCCCCTTATCTGAGATCTCCATGCCAGCAAAGTTATTTGGTGAGAGTCTGGGTTCCAGAAAAACAACTTAGAGACATATATTAAGATGTTATCTTCAGTTTCTATAGGAGAACCAAACATCCCTGTGATTCTAGCTTCCTTGGCTATTGTTTAAACTACTATTACCTCCGTTCTTATCAAGTTGTTGATTTACTTCTTAGGGCTAGCTAGGTGCCTGAATTACCCTTGAAACTCCACCTTTCCCTTCCATATGTGGGGTGGGGGGGGGGGTGCTTCCCAGGTCCCTAAGAGGGTGGTACCTCCTCTGTCTCCGGGTAGCTGACAATGTGTCTGAGGAAGGGAATCAGGTAAACAAAGGCAATTATCTACATTTTCCCTTCCTTTATTAATTAGATGTTCCGGATCCACCAGAAAACCTTCACTTGTCTGAGAGACAGAACAGGAGTGTTCGGCTGACCTGGGAAGCTGGAGCTGACCACAACAGCGATATTAGCGGTAGGAAGACTTGGGATAACTGTTTTCATTACTCTAGATAGTCAAAATTAATAGTGAAGTCACTTTTTAACCACTCTTGCTGGATTATTCTTCTTATAACATCCTTTTGAACTTTTAATATTGAGTATAAATTTTGGTATAACTTATCCATACTCCATACATTCTAATATTTTTTTCCCTGTTTATACTACCAGAGTATATTGTTGAATTTGAAGGAAACAAAGAAGAGCCTGGAAGGTGGGATGAACTGACCAGAGTCCAAGGAAAGAAAACCACAGTTATCTTACCTTTGGCTCCATTTGTGAGATACCAGTTCAGGGTCATAGCCGTGAACGAAGTAGGGAGAAGTCAACCTAGCCAGCCGTCAGACCATCATGAAACACCACCAGCAGGTATGCAGGTTCTCACATCAGGTTTCTAACAAAATATTTGTTTGTCCCCATCTTTGAACATCTAAAAAAAAAGATTGATAGAGTAATGTAGGATTTTAGATTTCTCCAAATAGTGTTAACAGTTCTGTAAACAGCACACAAAATATTCAAAGCACACAAGTTTCAGAAGCGTTACATACGAGTTCGATAAAACCAGGAAATTAGGGGAGTGACATACGAAAAAAAAACATTACTTTCAGTAATTTCTGATGGCTAAATATCAAGTTTAACCAGATATCATCAAGTAAGTTCTAAATTAAAGTTCGATGTGTACGCATCTAACATTATTAATTTTTATGCATCCAGTGTCTTTTCTTGTGTTTCAACATCAATCTAAATTTCCAAGATGCGTTTGAAAAAATCTCAAGGATGGCTGCTAAAATTTGTACTACTGAATTGTTATTGATCATCAATGTGGTCACAGCATGATATTTTATTTTTCCTTGGCTAAAATAAATACTCTAGGACATAATTTCCTTTTTGGACTGAGAAAAAGCAAGTGAAGGTTATAACTGGATCAGATAGAAATTAACACTTGTGTGATTTTAGTGTATGTCAATCTTTGCACTAAACTCCACATTTAGCTATTTCTAACAAAACGAATCCATCTAAAAATATTCATGACTACTTTGCAGGTTTTATTCATTTTGATGTCCTTAAAACTTGGCTGCTGATATTAATACATGGTGTTTATTTTATTCTTCTAAAGGCAAATATTCACAACATATGTTTCTAATGACAATTCTAATAGAAAAAATAGAGCAGGCTTAAATTAAAGTATTTTTTAAAAAGCAGGTTCAGAATTTTAAAAAGCAGTTTTAAAAATTTTAAAAGCAGATTCAAAATTACGACATATATACTAAACCATCTACTCTCCACTGGATAATAATTATTTCACTCCAAGAAGACTATTTTACTCTTTTAAATAAAATACATATTTAAAATCTACCTTAAATCTTTTTAGGAACTGGACCAAATATAAATTAATAAGTACAATCAAACTTACTTAATTATCTGTGTTTTTGGGGGGCAGGAGTTGTGATATGATGAATTACCTATGGGTTAAAAGGAAAAATAATGTTAATGTTTTTAATTTTTCAGCTCCAGATAGGAATCCACAAAACATAAGGGTTCAAGCCTCTCAACCCAAGGAAATGATTATAAAGTGGGAGGTGTGTATTTCTTAATATGTTATGTATTTCTTTGTGCTCTTTTCTCTTTCTCTTAGGTCTGCATGCTAACTACAATGATAGCACAACATTTTTTTAAGAACAAAGATAAGATTTGGAAATGAAATTAACTTGGGAGTCATCATCATAAATTTTAAAGATCATTGTGATTAAAACGATGTTACGAAATCGAGTTTAACACCGGTCAACAATTTAGGGAAGATTATACAGATTGATTTAGTTGTAATACATTACCGAAGTTTCAAATTATTAATAATTTAATTAACAATATTCTAGATTCTCTTCCATCCAAAAAATACTGAAAATCTTTAATTAATTTAGTAGAATCTACTAGATATTATGCATATCAAACTGATGACCCCCCAAAAAGTGTTCACTACTCATTAAACACCGGTAGACATTTTGTATTCTCCTTTCTAGTAATTCTGAGGATGGTCTTGTGAAGAAAGCGTCATGAACGCCTTATTCTAGATCTGGAGACGGCATCCAGGATTACGAATGTCTTGCCCATCACCACACAACCAGAAATCCACAAAGCTAGGATTTACATATGAGGATCTTTGGACTCCAAACCTCACTTTTTCCTCCTTTACATATCTCGGTTAAATGTTATTAAATAGACTTCACCATTTGAATTTTGCATAAAAATGTCCATCTGCCCAGATAATTTTAATTATTCTAGGGTCATTTCCAAATTTCTTCTGTAACAGTGGGGAATTTTATTTTCTCTCTACTACTTGGATGTATTTAATGACTAGTATATTGGCCTACCTAAAAGGAAATTGTCATTCAACCATTCTGATGAGTAATAGGCCTCCAACATTGAATTTATAAAATTTTGTGTAAACATAGAACATTTTTAATGTATGCTGAAATATACTAATTTATTTCCACAATTCATTCCAGGTATAATTTTTGGGAGAATTTTAGAATGCACAAAGTTTAGTTTGCTTTTTACCCTCATATGTTGGTCTTTGTCGTCATTACACAATCACATGGCCCATAACTGCAAAATATTTAGTCAATATTTTTTAGATCAAAATTAGATCTTTATTTCCACTTCAGTGAAATTAAGTTTTACAAGTTTAAGATGTGGAAAACTTTTTTTAAAATGGTAATACATAGAAATGAAATACATTCAATAATATTATTTCTTTCCTTGAATGTGCAGTTATAGTTACTACTACATTGTCTTGATAATTACTTAATTTATAGTCTAAAATGATGTTAGTCTTTTAGGGTGTATCTGTATTATCCTCCCTTAAGTTCCATAGAAATTTTCATAAAGTAGATAATATAGTCGGTTAGATATCAATAATACTGTGTATTTGCCAGTCAGTTCCTCAGAGAAGCACATCATGTTCCAGTAACATTAGCTCATTAATCCTCACTACTGCTTTGGGAGGGCTGTGGTCCATGATGGTGTCAGTCTTATATGTCATAAAGAGAAACTGGGAATCTCAGAGTTTGATGACCTCACCCAGATGCCATGGGCTGAGTCATATGGAAAAAAGGCCAGAAATCTTCAGTCTTTTTGACTGCTCCTCTCACTCATAAGTCATTTTTTATTACCCGAAGATACACAAGATTGATTATTAATGCTCTCTTCTTGTAAGAATGGGACTGTACTAAGAAAGCATCTATGGCCAGGTGCTGTGGCTCATGCCTGTAATCCCAGCACTTTGGGAGGCCAAGGCGGACAGATCACAAGATCAGGAGTTTGAGACCAGCCTGGACAATATGGTGAAACTGCGTCTCTACTAAAAATATAAAAAATAGCCAGGTGTGGTGGTGCATACCTGTAATCCCTGCCACTTGGGAGGCTGAGGCAGAAAAATATCTTGAACCCGGGAGGTGGAGGTTACAGTGAGTTGAGATCATGCCACTACGCTCCAGCCTGGGTGACAGAGTGAGACTCTGTCTCAAAAAAAAAAAAAAAGCATTTAAAATTGGTCTTTGAGGAGCAAATGACATGTCATTTAGTAATTAATTGACTAGAGGAAGGAAGTAGTCACAGGATTTGGATCTAGGCTGACGGTTACATTCCCAATATGTCCCATGGTGTCTCCTATTATCTTGATGTGTCAGAGATCTAATCACTACTGACACAGCCAGTGAAGTTTAAGGACATTCATTCATTGAGTATCGTTCTGTATGGATCATCCTGCAGAAAGGAGTTAGACTCCAGGTTTTTCCCAGTTTCACAATCAGACAGTATCGTGAATGAATTACCAGATCCCCTCCAGAGATGTACTAGAAATAATTCCTATCTACATGATAATGGTCAGAGAGACATAATTTGAAAAAAAAAAAAATCTGGTCTTTCCCAAAAGAATTACCAATGAAGATGAGCACTAGGAACAGACTGGACATCCCTAATTTTTGTTTATTTGTTTATGTTTTACATTTAACATTAAACATGATTCAATTTAAAGTAAAATTACAATTTAACTTAATGGTAGAACTAGGCTTTTTAGTTAGCATTACCTTCAGACATTCACTTCTCATATATTAAGTCGGTCATGACTCACTCATATATTTTGAGTGTTCGAACATCGTAATGTTCTACTTGCAAAACAGGACAAAAGAGTCTACTGCAACCTCATCAGTTAAATACCTGTATCAGGATAATTTTTGCTTGAGAGTTTCCATTGTTCTTAAGCATAGGTATGTGAATTTTTAACTTTGCTCAGCAAAATAACACATTTCAAACTTAAAGGACACCAAAAACAAAACCAAAAGCCCAAAACCCCACTAATGTTGGGAAGCAGGAACGTCTTTAATTACCTGGTTATACAATCGCATCCAATGGATCTAGATTTTATTATTTATAATACAAGTATAATAAGAAGAGCTACTGGCTTTAAAATGAAATTAAGTGCAATTAAATGAACTATAGTATAACATAATGACTATAGTAGCTAACAATGTATTGTATTCTTGAAAATTGTTGAGACACTAGGTTTTAAGTGTTCTCATCATAAAAAATAAGTATATGAAGTAACATATATTTTGAGTAGCTCAATTTAGCCACTCCACAATGTACACATATTTCAAAACATGTTGTACATAACAAGTAGATACAATTTTTATTTCTCAATTAAGAATAAATAAAAATGTTCAACAGTTTTTTAAAAAATGGAATCAAGGCAGGACAGCAGTCTTTCTGTTTTCTAGATTAATAGTTATAACCTTGCTTGGTTCATAGATCTCTTCGAAACTATGTTGGACGTACAAGCTCTTTTTCTAGAAAATTACACACAAAAAGTCATACTAACAATATCATTGGTTTCTCAGATCCTTTGAAGGATACACATGTACCCCGTCTAGAGATTCCTACACCCCACGTTAAGAACCTCTTTTCTAGAGACCCCTTCCTCGTGGGCTCCTTCACGAGAGGCAGAGGGAAGGGAAGGCTGGTGGCCTTCCTGCTTACTCTGCCCTTGCTCCTTCTGTTCTTTCTTGAAGAGATTATTTGGGAAATGTCTGAGGCTCAGTAGGCATTGCCTTCAAGTCAAATACAAAGCATTCAGGCTGTTTATTTGGGTTCCCGGGTACTAAAAAGGCCGATAATATAACTAAAATATTTTTGTTTAAACTGTTGTGGTTTATTATTTATTTATTTAAAATTTGTCAGAGAACTTTATTAAATTTAACTCCTTTCTTTGGAGCAAAATGTGTAAAATGAATAATATTATTTGCACACACTTATTGTCAGCAGAGACTGAAGAAAACTATCATTCCAGATTGCAGTACGGCACTACAAGCCCATGGCCTAATTCACTGGGACAATGCTAAAGCCCCTGGTGAATTTATATCCATTTCACACTCTAAAATATCTTGGAGCAAAACTTTCCAATGAATCCAAGTATTAAGAAGGTCTGCAGAAAATCTCAGAAAGTTTTCATTCTGTTTTGATTTTTTTCCCCTCAGTTTAGTTTATTCACCTTGGAATAGGAATACACTTAAAATTATTTTGCTGATATGTCACTACGCTTTCAACTTAATTCCAAGCAATGCCTCTAATAAGTGTTTTAGTAAATTAGATTAAGTTGAGAAGGATTACAGATTCTGTAAGAACACTGTGTATGACATTGTTGACTCACTCACATATGCAGAGAAAACTACTGTTTATATAAGTGAACCTTAAATTTAGGATTAAAATCGTATTTTAAACTTATTTTATATAACTGATTCATTTCAATGCACAATCCCATTATCTTTGAAATTAAACAGGCAGTTTAAACCACATTATTGTTTTTAAATTAAAGTGTTGCTCAATTAAAAACTAAAGTGGAAATAAACAATTTCCCATACTAGAAATTATTCCTCCAGGCTGGGTGCTGTGGCCCATGCCTATAATCCCAGCACTTTGGGAGGCCGAGGCAGGCAGATCACCTGAGGTTGGGAGTTCAAGACCAGCCTGACCAACATGGAGAAACCCTGTCTCTACTAAAAATACAAAATTAGCCGGGCGTGGTGGTGCATGCCTGTAATCCCAGCTACTCAGGAGGCTGAGGAAAGAGAGTCGCTTGCACCCGGGAGATGAAGGTTGCCGTGAGCCGAGAGCGCACCACTGCAGTCCAGCCTGGGCAGCAAGAGTGAAACTCCGTCTCAAGAAAAAAAAAAAAGAAAAGAAAAGAAAAAAAAAGTTATTCCTCCAAATATTTCTATGGAGAAAAATAAAGTGGGTAAGGGTGGCATTTTTTCTTAAAGAAAAATAAAGAGTGGTCAAGGAGCTGGGAAATTATTAGAAAGAGGAGCTACTGTTTCTTTGTATTAAAATAGGAACATTCATATTCTCCAAAAATATTTACATAATCTCTCTCTTCTTATAGAAGAAAAATGGAGAAGGATAGAACCAGGTGCAAGAAAGAGTTCTCTTCAAAAAGCCATGGGAGAATCCCATTCACAACCAAAGAATTCGTGGCCATATTATTTGTTATTTCAGCCTGTTCTTTGGAAATGAAAAGGTGGAATGTAGTGGAAAGCATAAGCAAAAAGCTAAAACACTTTGTGGAATTTCTTTGTAACTTCCTTCATGTGTAAAAACTTAAGACTTTACCATAAGGACATAATCCAGGCGTCTGATTGTAGGCTTCTCATTACTTGGGCAGTTAAGGGATTAATTTTCATACTTAAGCTCATATGATGACAAAACTTTTTCACAACTGTCTTTAAACCGAGAAGGGGGATTTAAGATCTCTCAACAAATGACCATTTCATTACATTGTTCCTTATTCCACTTAGGGTGGTTCACCATCATCTCTGAGTCAACACATCTGTGATCAGACTAAATGAGTCTTGCCTCTTCTGTTTTAGCCTTTGAAATCCATGGAGCAGAATGGACCAGGCCTAGAGTACAGAGTGACCTGGAAGCCACAGGGAGCCCCAGTGGAGTGGGAAGAAGAAACAGTCACAAATCACACATTGCGGGTGATGACGCCTGCTGTCTATGCCCCCTATGATGTCAAGGTCCAGGCTATCAATCAACTAGGATCTGGGCCTGACCCTCAGTCAGTGACTCTCTATTCTGGAGAAGACTGTAAGTGATGCACCTAAAACTGCTAAGCACGTCAGTAACTGTTGCTTTCAAATATATTGTACTTCAATCAACAAATATTTGTGAACAACTACTGCATGCAAAGAGGATGTACTAGCCGTGGGAGATAAAAAGAAATATAACACATGACTTCTATCTTAGGATTGATTGTAGGACAGTTGATCGTATAGAGTACCAAGGAAATATGTTGAAAGTTTCCATGTTATTCAGTTTCCTATAAAGCTCTTTCTACATTGAAAATTGAAGACCTGGAATTATCACTGCAATCATTTAAAGCAGCATAACTGTCATAAGATTTTCAAGTACATCTGCCCTTTGCCCTTACTTGTCAAGGATCCCCTAAGAGCCACTTGCTATCATGCCCTGGGCTTCATTGGGCATGATTCAAAGCTCAAAGTCTGGAGCTTTCCTAATACTGATGAGATATATACCCAGATTTATATGTAGAATTATATGCACACACACCTTCTGATGCCATAGTAACTGCTGCAAATAGTTTATTGGAAGAAGAAAAAAACACTGCATTCTGTATTGCGAATACTGTGAATAATATTAGGGGTTATTCTCATTGCCTTTCCAGCATCTAAAGGAATAATTTGATCCAAAAATAGAAAAGGTTCAGAATGAGAAATAGCCAAATCATTACTCACCTGCCGTCTAAATTCTTCTACCCAAATAAAAGCACACAAAACACATATCACATGTGAATTAAGATAGTATTAGCCTTGACTGCTCTGTATTTGGCTTATTCCTCTGTAGTAAGAACTCCTATAGAACAGAGATAATAATATCCTCTTCACAGGGTTGTATGAACCAATTTAGGTAAGTCCCTTAGAACAGTGCCTGACACATAGCATATGCTCAAATGTTAGCTGTTATTAATATTTGATTAACAGAATTCCCAACCAATTTTATTTATATTACTAGTTTAATTCACTTGCTTCCAAAGGCAAGATGCCCACAGAATAGTTTCTGGTTTTATTTACCCACATCGTATCTATCTGGAGGGCTTCGTTTCTCAGTGTGATACAGTCTATCCTCTTCTTTGGGAAATCTATTTGGGCTGATAAACTTATCTATCATGAGAAACTCTTTAGGTTCCATTTGGAGTGAATTTCACAAAGTGCTTTCTCCAGAAGAAACATTATGAAAATTTTTGAAAAGGATCCTAACAATCACATTTGCAGGTTATTGAAAACTAATCAATCTTCTACGATTAACAGATCCTGATACAGCTCCAGTGATCCATGGGGTGGACGTTATAAACAGTACATTAGTTAAAGTTACCTGGTCAACAGTTCCAAAGGACAGAGTACATGGACGTCTGAAAGGCTATCAGGTTTTTATCATGGTTTTTCCTCTTCTTGTTGAATTGGTATCTTTCCTGAGAATAAAGAAGAATTGATTTCAGAAGAAGTCAAAGAGAATCTGCCACCACAATGGATATATTAAAAGATTTTTTTTTTCATTGCAGATAAATTGGTGGAAAACAAAAAGTCTGTTGGATGGAAGAACACATCCCAAAGAAGTGAACATTCTAAGATTTTCAGGACAAAGAAACTCTGGAATGGTTCCTTCCTTAGATGCCTTTAGTGAATTTCATTTAACAGTCTTAGCCTATAACTCCAAAGGAGCTGGTCCTGAAAGTGAGCCTTATATATTTCAAACACCAGAAGGAGGTGAGAGGATGATGATGTAGAGTCATGTCAAAAATGGAGGTGATCCATGGCCGTATTAAACATTCTTCCTTATGGCCAGGCACAGTTGCCTGTAAATCCCAGCACTTTGGGAGGCCAAGGCAGATGGATCACTTGAAGTCAGGAGTTCCAAACCAGCTTGGCCAACATGATGAAATCCTGTCTCTATCAAAAATACAAAAATTAGCCAGATGTGGTAGTGCATGCCTGTAGTCCCAGCTACTCGGGAGGCTGAGGCAGAAGAATCACTTGAACCCGGGAGGCGGAGGTTGCAATGAGCCAAGACTGGGCTACTGCACTCCATCTAGCCTGGGCCACGTGAGACTCTGTCTCAAAAAAATAAATAAATAAAATAAACATTATTCCTTATTAGTAGTTAATTAATATTTACTTCAGATGAGTTTGTCAATTTCTATAAAATTTATAATACCATAAGGCTTTTTTGAATTTTTCTAATTGATGTGAGTTTATTTTTGGTCTTGTGTTTTCTAGTACCTGAACAGCCAACTTTTCTAAAGGTCATCAAAGTTGATAAAGACACTGCCACTTTATCTTGGGGACTACCTAAGAAATTAAATGGAAACTTAACTGGCTATCTTTTGCAATATCAGATAAGTAAGTAGAAATTTGAATTGGAGTTAACTTGTTAATATTTCAGTTTTTGGTTGAATATTCTGTGTGCTATGTTGGGAGTCTAATGATCACTTAAGGCCATGGTTTGTAAGCTGCCGTTCTTCCTTGTAGCCCAGGGGTCTTGGGTAAACTGGCTTGCAGGCCAAATTCAGCCTGCTGCCTGTTTTTAGGGATAAAGTTTTAGGACGACATGGCCATGTCCACTTATTTATATATGTCTACAGCTACTTTCTCCCTGGAGTGGCAAAGTTGAGTCATCTCAATGGAGACTACACGGCCTACAAAGGCTAAACGTTTACCGTCTGGCCCTTTAATGAAAGGTTTGCTTACCTGTTTTAGAAAAAAAGCAGTGTGCTGATGGGTACACAAAACACGTGTTTAATGTTTATATATAAGATGTTTGGAGAAGTAGGAAACATGCAAGAGTTATTGAGTGATGTGATGGAGATTCAAAGCACAGGTACCTTCCACACTACCTCTTCTGCCTCAGATATATGCTCCCAGACTCAATCCTAAATGTACTTGTGTTTATCAAATCTCTATGGGTTGCTCACTGTTTCATGGAGATGATATTGCAAGGACTAAATAATTGTCTTTGGGTCATGACTCAGAATGGGCTCTGTCCAGATGCCGCTGTGCAACTAGAGTAACGTGAATGTGTTTAGATGAGATCAGGTCGTTTTTAATAGCAGCGCCTCCCATCTGAAACAGTCCTCGAGTTTAAGCATCATCTCAAAATGGAAATTCGGGGATTGACATTATAGAAAATTTTAGCAACATCCCATCATGAAAATTTTAGGCTTTCAAGACATCAATTCCCAAAACACCAGAAATACAGAGACCCAGCATACACTGCTTACAAGTCAACTTGATCATAGTCCTGTTGTGCTACTTTCACATCAGCTCAAGACTTCCAGCAATCCAGGTCACGTATTTGCTTTAGTTTCTGATGGTTTCTGCTGAAATTAGCACATATGTTTAAATACATACAGGCATAATCTCAACGGAAGTAGACTTTAGCACTTTTGAGTGCTTGCTAAGTAGCAGGATCAATACTAAGTGTATCTCTTTGCATTGTGCTATTAAAATAAGAAATCTATTAGATATGTACTATCACTATTTTATGAGTGAGGGAATTGATGTACATCGAGTGTACTCACACAGAGTCAAGTAGTAAAATAAGTGTTAAGTGGGAGGCCGAGGCGGGTGGATCACGAGGTCAGGAGATCGAGACCATCCTGGCTAACACGGTGAAACCCCGTCTCTACTAAAAATACAAAAAATTAGCCGGGCGTGGTGGCAGGTGCATGTAGTCCCAGCTACGCGGGAGGCTCAGGCAGGAGAATGGCGGGAACCCGGGAGGCGGAGCTTGCAGTGAGCCGAGATGGCGCCACCGCACTCCATCCTGGGCGACAGAGCCAGACTCCGTCTCAAAAAAAAAAAAGTGTTAAGAATGCAAAGCAAGATCAGTCCAATTCTAGATGTTGAGCTCTTAACCTTATATTAGTCAATGAACTGGTTTTCAAAAAAATTGTAAGAACTGCAGAAACAGTTGAAGATTCTTTTAAATGTCAATTTGTTTGGTAAAGATATAATTTCTCCTTATCCTAACAATAGGAAACTCAACTAATTAAATTCCCACCTTCATATTGATCCGTATGTGACATTTAAGTTTATTTAAAAACAAGTTCTTAGAATATAGAAGTTGAAATATTAACAATTGTAATGATTATTGAACTGCTTGATATGTGTATTTTAAAATAAAATAATATATAATTATTTTCCTTTCTATTAATATTAATTGATCAAGACATTTTAGGTAGTTTACCTTTTTCTTATTGCTTTTACATATTTTAAATTGTTGCAATTTATATGTATGAGAGCTCTATGTATACTCTCCTGAATTCTTATATTGATTGTAGTAGTTTTTCAATTGACTTTGTGGTCATTCACAATTATGTTTTCAAAAAATCTAAAAAAGTGATGATTTCACCTCCTTCTTTCCAATGTTTGAATGCCTAGTTTGTTTGTTTTTTCTTTTCATTGATTTAAATTGCATTTTTATGGACCAAGGAAGGCATTTTTATGTCAATAATAAATGCATTTTTTTAACCTCTATGGTATCTTGGACTGGGAGTCAAGAGGATTTATTCTACATTCTTTCTTGCCACTAACAGCTGCACTATCTTGGGTGTATTTCATCTCTTGGTCTATTGTTACAGTAATCTTATAATACTCCATACTCTTACACAAATCACATGTCTTTGCTGGGTTCCAAATTCTTTGAAAGAAGCTATCTATCTGATTCAGCTTTTTACAGTGAGCACTTTACATAGTACTTAGTACACAGTAGATATTCTTAAATATTTAATATATTCCTTCATTTATTGATTCTGTGTATACTGAGTAGCTATTTCGTGCCATATGTTAAACTAGAAACCATAGAAGACACAAACAAATTATCATCTCAATTATTCTTCCAAAAGGAAATTACAATACTTAAGTCAAAGATACAATGAAAATATAGCAATGGGGAAAATTCATTATTATTAATACGTATTATGAAGCTGGAGCAGTTGGCTCCAATATAGCGCAGGGATTAAAGACGTTTCTCTGGGGTCCAAAGGCCATGGTTTGGATTCAAATTCCAGTCTGCAAATATAGAGACCCAAGATGGGAGCAAAGGGCTTATTCTTGCGAGACCTCGTTTTGTCATATATGATATAGTCATAGTAGTTGTATGTACCTCATAGGATTAAATGAGTTGATGGTTATGAATCATTAATGTATCTTTACATACCACAAGCATAAGGAGAAATGAAAATAATGAAGAATGCAACTTGAATGGTTAAATACATTTGAGCTGTTGTTCATGTTTATTTTTTTAGTAAATGACACCTATGAGATTGGAGAATTAAATGATATTAACATTACAACTCCATCAAAGCCCAGCTGGCACCTCTCAAACCTCAATGCAACTACCAAGTACAAATTCTACTTGAGGGCTTGCACTTCACAGGGCTGTGGAAAACCGATCACGGAGGAAAGCTCCACCTTAGGAGAAGGGAGTAAGTACATGAGGCTTCTCTTTTTAACAGAAGATTTAAAAAGAGACTGCATCTTTTTAAACAGCTGCACTGAAAGGAAAGCACCGTGCCAGTGATTGTAAATTAGAAATGATTGTGATCCCACTCTGTCTGACCTTCTGTTTTCCACTGAGATAGAGGCAGAATTTATTAATCTTGTTTGGAAAGTTCACACTGACTCAATTTATGGATTTCTGCGCAATACCAATCAAATTATAGCTTAGTGTATACAAGGTCAGGAACTATAATTTTACTTAATTAAAGTAGCAGGACATAAGGTCACAAAGCTATTCAAAAGGTTAGTAAAGGTACATTTTTTTTTTAGAAATGTTTCCATACAGAAAAATATTTGGCTCTTCCATTTGTAGACATTACAGATCTAATACATCTCACTTGCATGCCTTCACTCTATATACATTGATTCATATGTCAATTTTGTTTTACTGTCTGATGATTGATGCCAAGCAACTGGCTGGGAAATGGCTTATAAATCTATGGTTTCACTTGTAACACAATTATCCTAATTCAATTACACTTTTCTATTTTTTTCTACCTTTAACCATTTCCTTTCCCAAATTGCATCTCCAGTTATGATTTTAGCGAGGTTCTTGCTAAGCTTTCTATGATAGCGACAGGACCTTCGCAGAGAAATCAGGTCAGAGGAACTGATGTACACACGAAGTGAAACAGAGAGAGATTTATGTAGGGCTTAGGCTGTTCAGGCATGGAAGGATATTGGAGAAAGAAAAGAAGGATGTAGAAGATGGCAGAAAGGGAAATAGAGTTGTTTATTTATCATGTATTAAGTGTGGTGCAAAAGTAATTGTGGCCCTTCCATTAAAAGTAGTAATGGCAAAGGCCGCACTTGCTTTTGCACCAATCTAATACCATGTGTCAGACTGTGTTCTGGATGCTTTTCCAAATTGTAGATTAGAAAAATGGTAGAATCAATGAAAGAAACATCACAAACGGGAAAAATAGTAAAGAAAATGCAGTTGCCTATTATTTATTGAAGATGTATATTAAAATATATTCAAGCTTGTGAGTGACTGTAAATCACCGTGTTTGTGTGTGAATGGTTATGCTCTGACCTTCAATATTGGTTTGTTTTTACATCTTATTGTGCCTACTATATCTAACTAATAACAAGCTTACGTTTTTCTCAGATTCCTTAAACATTTAAAACCCCTTCATGTGGGAAAATTGTATAATTCAAATAATTACTTCCCTAAAACTCACAAAGTATTCCCAGGGATGAATTGAACACCAAGTGAAATGAAGAACTAATTTCACTGACTTTACCTACTCATAAAAGTTAGACTTAAAGATGGGGATTGGAAACTTCCCAGTAACTAAAAGGTTCTTATTTCTGAAGCATTGGAACTGACAACAAGTGTCCAATACAAAGAGAAGTCAGAGTGGTAGTAGTCCAAATATGCAACTTCCATATTTTTAAAAACAGAATTTAAGGCATGGAGTTGGTTGCTATTTTGATATAACCAAGACCATAATGTGCATGTGAAATGCTGATCCCATTCTTACCAATTGGAAGCATATGAGAAAAACTATTCACAGAATTGCCTGACAAGTGTTACACAGTCTAGTATATATGTTGCAAAATTTGGGCTTGGTTACATTCATGCTTGAGAAATTGTTTTTGGAGGATGAAAATGCTGTTCATGTGATTTTACAGGTGATGTGGCATCTTTTCTTCAAACTAAAAATGTAACTAATGTGCTGCATGTCTTAACATTTCTTCACTGTCGTATGTGTCAGGAATTTAAAAATGTTTCTTACTAGTGTGTTTGTGCTCTTTTTCAGGAATCCGCATTTTCAGCATTCCAGCTAACTGCCCCCTCCCCGAGTTGACACTGATTTCTATTCTATAGGCATGTCTTGCTATAAGTACAGGGAAAAAAATTACAATCTCTTTTTCTACTAGAGTTCAACATAATCTTTGAAAAAATATATATTTTCAATGAGGAGAGATACATCTTGTTATCAGTCAGCACTCTAAAAATGATCACTTGTGCAAATCGGAACCTACTGCTATGCATCTTTCTTCTTGCTCTGCCTGTGTAGCTCATTTCAAGGTCATTTGGCGTTTGTTCAAAAAATAGGATTTGAATGACAAGTATTTTTCTCTGATTGTTTTCACTCTGATTTCCAAGTAAATCATATTCCATAATCTAAGAGGGGAAAAGATGGAGTTAATCAGAAATATTATTTTTGTGTCATTAGCGGTTTGAATAGATCACTTGCTTTACTCTATTTTTCAAAAGCTTGCACTACTTAATGTTATACTAATATCTCTGTTTTTCAAGGTCAAAATTAATTGCACTCTGTTTCAATGACGCTTAATCTTGAAGGCTTTGCTCATATAATTGGCCTTATTTCCCTCATGGTGTCATTTTTAATAAAACCTTTTTGTTATTTAGTAACTATATAATTAATTTTTATTTTATAGTGAAAATACATAATGAAATATTGATCTGTAACATATACCCACTTAAAATAGAGTTTCATAACCCCTTGTAGTCTCAGTAAGAAACATATTTTATATCATTGTTAACATTTTCTGGGTTATATTTATTATATTGAGTTGATTCCCAGCAAAACTGTGGATCACATGCAAAAATATTTAAGATATTTGGTGGTAAGACAAGAAGTTAACATATTTTTGTTCAACTTGATTCATTTTATCTTCTACTATGAGATTCTACTATTAACATATTGACATATTAATATTTTTTGAAAAGTATTAACTTCTCACACCACTTTCAAAATGTCAGTAAAACCATTCCATTGGTATGTACCTGCAAGCCTGCATTTCACGTAGTTTGGACTTCTATAAATTTCAAATATTTAATATATGACCATATTTTTATGCTATTTCATCAGTATTTATGGAGAAGACCAAGGCAAAAAAAGCAATATATAGTTAGTTACGATTATAAGGTTATGTGCTGTCAATTATAAGTCAAAAGGCCATATTCAGTTTCCCATTAGGTGCGTGAAAATCCAAATTGCACAAAATTATATTGTATAATTTTTTTAAGTCTGTGGTTTTGAACCATTCATGTGACCAGGCAGATTTACAGTACCATTTCATCTTAAATGGCCATGCATTGAGTTCATTTCATTTACTCAGTTTCATTATATTAAAAAAGAAAGTTGAAATGTTGATTTTCTTGATCTCCTGGTAATTCAAAAACGATCTGAGAAAATGCGGTGTAAGTGACTTTCTTATTCATCTCTAACAGCAATATTTTTTTATGTCCTGCTTTTCCATGATTACAATTCACATGATTTAACTGTGTACATTTCTTAGGTAAAGGTATCGGGAAGATATCAGAAGGAGTAAATCTTACTCAAAAGACTCACCCAATAGAGGTATTTGAGCCGGGAGCTGAACATATAGTTCGCCTAATGACTAAGAATTGGGGTGATAACGATAGCATTTTTCAAGATGTAATTGAGACAAGAGGGAGAGGTGAGAAATGAGATTATATTTGGGGAAGTCTTAGTCAATCTATGTCCTGTAGAATATTTAGTGCTGCCTGTGTCCTATATTAAACGTAAAAACACTGAGTATATTAATTATGAAAATCATAATTTCAATTTGTTTTGACATATTTTTAAATTATCAAAATGAAAAATGTTTCACAGTAGTCCACCATCCTTTATTTTGTTTTTACTAGAGTTGTTGCCTAAAAATATCTCCTGCTAATTAACATATCTTAATAACACAAACTAAAAAGAAAAAGCAAAACAAAACAAAAACCACCAGGCTCCATGGTCATCTGCTTCTAACCAAGGCAGCTTGCGCTTTTGTTTGCTCCTTGCTGCTTCTGAGTTTAACTTCATCTGCCTTCACTATCCTTCTTTGGTTTTTCATCCTCAGAATCAAATACAACTCGAAGAAGTCCCTTTTTAAATAAAGAAGGAAAGATTTACCAGTATTCTCCCATTAACATGTCCTTCAAATTGCATTCCTTCTGGGGTCATTAAAAAAATTGATACTATTTGGTATGTTTAAAAATGATGTCTAATTTTCCCCAATGTTACAGAATACAAAAGACTGTTTCTAGTTTACAATGCTGTGACTTCTCTTTCTACCACAGAATATGCTGGTTTATATGATGACATCTCCACTCAAGGCTGGTTTATTGGACTGATGTGTGCGATTGCTCTTCTCACACTACTGTTATTAACTGTTTGCTTTGTGAAGAGAAATAGAGGTGGAAAGTACTCAGGTAAAATTGTTTCTTAATGTGATTTTCAACTTATTAAAAAGCATTTTCTGGGAAGCATTCTTCAGAGACAACTTTTTTTAAAAATACACATTCAAGTCAAATTTATATTAGCAAATTAGATGTACAATGCACTGACAGGAAAAACATATTGCTAAATTAACCAAAGAAAATATGTATGTTCTAGTTTCTAGCACTTAAAATGGGCTCTAACTGCCGGGCACAGTGGCTCACGCCTGTAATCCCAGCACTTTGGGAGGCCGAGGTGGGCGGATCATGAGGTCAGGAGATCAAGACCATCCTGGCCAACATGATGAAACCCCGTCTCTACTAAAAATACAAAAATTAGCCGGGCATGGTGGCAGCTGCCTGTAATCCCAGCTACTCGGGAGGCTGAGACAGGAGAATCACTTGAACCCGGGAGGTGGAGTTTGCAGTGAGCTGAGATCATGCCACTGTACTTCAGCTTGGGTGACAAGAGCAAAAACTCCATCTCAAAAAAATTAAAAATAAAAAATAGGCTCTAACAAGGTTGATAACACTTCCAAGCTTCTATTGTCTATCTGTAAAATATCAGCATCATTGAGAGACATATCACTAGGTCACACAGATGCTTTAGTGTTTTAAGAAGTGACCCATGTATAACACGCCTCTCTCTATACGTGACATACATGACTCATATTTTTCGCACTAGTGCATTCTAATATTACTGGCTCCACTGGTCAATTTTGTTGGTGTTAATCATTACTAGGAATGCATTTCTTATTACCACGGCATGTAGTAGACACACTGCCTCTTGAATTAATGATACATAAGATATACATGAAAGCCATCATAGTTGGTAATATGACGTTTGCCTTTAATTTCATTCAACTTCCGAATTTGTTTTGTCTTTTTCAGATATACATATTGTATCAAGATGATGATTATTACTAGTATTGCTTAGTATTCATGATGCTTTTATATAGGGACAAAGATTTAGGTTACACTGCTATTTGTTTCATGATGTTCAGATATATGAGAAGTTCATTATTGGCTTATGATTTATCTAGCAAATATTTATTGGGAACCCGTCATCTACGTAGAAACATTGAGAGCATAATTTCTAGGTTTTTGTAAAATGACATGCATAATTTATGGAGTTATGCATTTCACTTTTTTCTCTGAAGACTGAATGATTATGAATTAAGTTCACAATGACTAATAAATGTTCTGAGTAATTAATGGGAAATGTTAAACAGTTATAGCATTCTCCTTATCCCCAACAAATAATCATTTGTGTATTGTGGTGCTATCCAGATTCCTAAGATGTTTCTTCAAATTATCCCCTAAAAAGAAAAAAAAATCAGCATTTCACATTGTAGAGCAACTAAGAGAATCTACTAGGTCTCTGCATGTAGCCGTAAAATGTTCCATGAAGAACAATTTGTATTTGAGGGCTTTTTTTTTTTTTTAAGTAAACGGAACAAGAGCTTTTTGGTCTTATATTCCTCTAATAAGAAAAATCAGCCAGGCATAGTGGTGGCTGCCTGAAATCCTAACTACTCGGGAGGCTGAGGCAGGAGAATCCCTTGAACCTGGGAGGCAGAGGTTGCAGTGAGCCGAGATCACGCCTCTGCACTCCAGCCTGGGCGACAGAGTGAGACTGTCTCAAAAAAAGTAACAATAAAATAAAATGTCAGTGGAGACCTGAATATTCAGATTGTTGCAACAATTTTGAGTAAGAGTGATGTATAACAACAAAATGACTGCCTTTTTTTTTTTTTTTTTTTGAGACAAGGTCTTGTTCTGTTGCCCAGGCTGGAGTGCAGTGGTTCTATCTCATCTCTTTGCAACTTCTGCCTCCCAGGCTCAAGTGATCCTCCAACCTGAGCTCCTCGTGTAGCTGCGACTACAGGTGCATGCTACCATGCCTGGCTAATTTCTGTGTTTTTAATAGAGACAGGGTCTTGCTTTGTTGCCCAGGCTGGTTTCAAACTCCTGATATAAAGTGTTCTGCCCACCTTGGCCTCCCAAAGTGCCGGGATTACAGGCATGAGCCACCATATCCAGCCTTGATTGACTTTTTAAATTCAATTTAGTTTAATGACACAGATCTAATAGGTGCCTATGACATCTTCAAAAAGTTCAGATAGTAAAATAAATATTTAGTAATTTGGTCTTCACTGAGAAATCAAACTAAGTTGGGCTCTTCCAATAAGACTTCTCGTTCACATAATACCGAGTGGTCGCGTGAAAATATGCAACATGCTGCAGGTGTGACGACACATAAGTAGAACCCCCCAAAATCCCCTCTCTTTTTTTTTTAAACAAAGAAGTAACTGATGGGCTGTAGGTATAGCCAGAAAAAAATATTGCCTCACTGGTATCAAAACATTTGAGCAATGCTGTTCTTATTGACTATTAACTATTCCACAGCACTGGTAAAATGTCTTTTAAATGGTCACTGTATTACTTTCCCCACTTTTTTTCTCTTTTTTAGTTAAAGAAAAGGAAGATTTGCATCCAGACCCAGAAATTCAGTCAGTAAAAGATGAAACCTTTGGTGAATACAGGTAAACATAAGGTTCTGTTTTAAAATCAAAACCCATATTCTTCATGTTGAAAGCTTAAGTGAACAAAAAGGTGTTTATTCTTAATAAAAAGGTTACATAACTATAATGTAATGACCCTGTAAAGAATACTTTGTACAAATAGGGCCCACTTAAGTGCTAGCAACCAAATTTCTGTGTGTGTGATGAGCGTGTATAAATAATTACCGTCTAGGCAGAAATGTCGGTTAGGACACTTTTCTTGAAGCTCTGTGCCTAACACAAAAATATCTATTTGGGGTAGCTAAAACATCTATAGCATGGCCATTATGAACTCGGGTTCGATCCAATTTGCATCTACACACACATATCTGTATACCTACAGTGTTGCACCTGCAAAGGTAAGTAAGTTACAAACCCTGTCCTCTAGATGAACCTAATCAGCAGAGAAAAATATCCTATATAGGCAAATGACTGTAATGAATTAAATAGAATAAAAGAGCACAAAAGAGAGTAACTATTTCTGCCCAGGTAGGATTTTGGAAAAAGAATCATCCATATGAGATAAGCTAAGCTTTAAAGGATAAAAAGTATTGTGTTACTGTTAACCACTGGACAGAGGATGACCAAATGAGTGAGGGCGTGTCGGGCAAGGGAGGAATGGCAAGAAGTCTACTCTGAGCTAGGTAGGAATCTTCCGGGGACGTGTTAAACTGTCTCATTCTCCTTTTATCTTTCTCCATCTTCCCCTTTCTACTACTCTCTCAACTTCTTAGTTCTTTTTTGTTGTAATGTCATCATTTTTTTCAGGTCTCCTGTATATTTCAGCCATCAGACATACTGTAAGTTCCAGGTTTATATCGATTTTAGCACAGGGGAAACCAGAGTTTATATCAAAGAAGAAATCTGGTTGATCCTGATTCTCTCATCTCTGGATTCATCACTCTAGCAAGGGATATGGAGTATTTTCATTAGCTAATTGGTAGACATTTGAGCTTACCTGTACCTCCACTTTGTGGTATACTTATTTTTCTGTATTCTATTTAGTCAATACCCTTTTTATATTTTTATATTTCTTAATAAATGACTTTAAATTCTTTCCAGAATAAAGAACAATAAAGAGAAAGAAAGAAAGAGAGAAAAAGAAAAAGGAAGAAAGAATTTTGGAACTTTACAAATTGTGTTCATTACTATTGTATTAGTTAGCAGTTGCCTCATAACAATAAACACCAATACTCAACAGCTTAAAACAATAAACATTTATTATTTCAATGTCCTCATAATTCAGGAATCCAGACATGGCTTAGATGGGTACTTCTGGCTCAGGACCTCTCATGAGGTTGCAGCAAGGTTTTGACCAGGGCTATGGTTTCATCTAAAGTTTCAGCCAAAGCACAAATCATTCCTAGGCCATTCGTGTGGCTGTTGGCAGGATATAGTTCCATACAGGCTGTTGAAATAAGGGCTTCTGTTCTTCACAGGCCAGAGGTCATTCCTAACTCCATACCACGTAGATATCTCCATGGGTCCATTCACAACATGGCAGCTGGCTTCCTTCAGAATGTGTGAGCCAGGGAGCAAGAGAGAGCACCCAAGTTGGAAGCCACAGTCCTTTTGTAACCTAATATTGGAAGTGATATCTCATCACTTTTGTTGTATTCTATAGGAACAAATCATCAAGTTTAGCTCACAACTCAAAGGAAGAGGATTATACATGATACAAATTCCATGAGGCAATGATCATTAAGGACCTGCAACAACTTTTCAAAAGCTGAGGCAGGAGAATTTCTTGAACTCAGGAGGCGGAGGTTGCAGTAAGCCGAGATTGTGCCACTGCATTCCAGCCTGGGCAACATAGTGAGACTCCGTCTCAACAAAAAAACAAAAACACAAACAAACAAACAAGCAAAAAAAATTTTTGAAAGACAATATTAGCTCAATTTTACAGGCAAGAAAACAAAAACAATGCCTTGCAATGCCTTGTCTAAAAACCCATTTCCCCACACCCAGCTGCCTCTTTATAAAGATAGCTAACATCTTCCTGTGCATTATTTCCTATGACATCCCTTTATAGTAGTTGATGTGTTTTCCAACCTCTTTCCCCCAAACTACATATTTATCAGGATAATTGTCTACTTTCCACATTATCCCAGGAGACACTTTTATAAGATGCTGTGCCCTTGCATAAGTCCTCATTCTTCTAGCTTCTGATAATCATCCCTTTTGTTATTTTTCTTTACTCTTTGTTCCTGATTCCTCAGCCGATGCCTCATTGTTTTTCTTGATTTGTTCTTGTAACTGCAATATACTAATTCAAGAGCCAATGATCGTATCAGTCAGGGGAGCCTGTGTTATGCTGCTGTCAAAACAACTCCAAAAGCATTTTCTTTCTCAAGTTTTGTGTCCCACAGAGATTGCCCTTTTCATCTTAGTCACTTAGGAGCACTGGCTGGTGGATGAGCATCCAGGCTCCCCACAGCAGGGAAAATAGAATGTAATAAACTGAGCACTGGCTTTAAATCTTCCGCTCGGAAGAGACACATGTCACCTTTGCTCACTTTTTTTTTAAACCAAAGAAAATTCCATGGTGGCGTATAACACAGAGTAGGCAAAGAAGTGCCATCCTGCTTTATTCCTAGAAACCTGACGTACTTGATGAAAAGCTCTGACAAATACCACAAATTATAAAGTGACATGTACATCTAAATTATATTTTTTCCAAATGCTTCATTGATCAAATTTGATAAAATCATTTTATATGCTGTATAGCTTCATAATGTAATACTAATTGGTACTTAAAAAAATCTTGATCCAAAAGTTAGAAGATCATACCATTTGATAAGCATTTTACTAATGGATTTGCTTCTGTTCATGAATAAAACACCTACTATAAATATAGTATACTTATTTATGTTCTTAAAATACCAGCCATTTCTTTCTGTCTTAAAATGTAACAAACTTGAATTGTTAACTATATTAAAGAAAGTTATTTGGTTTCAAAAACAGAATGTGATTGATTTTTAAAAAAGAACATTTTATCAGGATATAAGAGAATCAAAAGGATCAGAAGTAAAGACAGAAGATCAAGACTTGGAGGCCAGGAGCTCCAAAAGTTCATGACAGCAAGGGAAATTGCATTTGTTCTCTGTCTGAGTCCATTAGGGCTACTATAACAAAATACCATAAGCTGGGTGGCTTATAAAAGAACAGAAACTTATTTCTCACCGTTCAGGATTCTGAGAAGCCTAAGAGCAAAGTGCCAGCATTTTCAATGTCTGGTGAACGCTCACTTTCTGGGTGACAGATGGCACCTTCTCTTTGTGTCCTCACATCGTGAAAGGGGTAGGGCAGGTCTCTGGGGCCTCTTCTGTAAGGGCACTAATATCATTCACTAGGGCTCCACCCTTATGGCCTAATCACTTCCCAAAGACTCCACCTCTGACACCCTCACATTGGTTATCAGGTTTTAACATGGGAAGCTTGGGAGGACACAGATATTCAGACCATAGCAACCACTGTGGATATCAACAGGTAGAATCCCACATGTCCTACAGAAGCTAAGCTGCTCAATTTTAAAGAGAAGCACAAGTGTTGTGAATAATGAAAAATTTTTTGGTGGAAATTGCTTATGACTTTGTAAACATGTGTTTACAGACTTTGTAAACTTGGTAAACATTTGTGGTAGTATCATGTGGGCTTTACTATCTGTCTTCGATGCTAATACAAATGTCCTGAAAATTATAAAATCTTTTATCACTTATGACTGTGTTGCTTTACATGAATATTAATATTATATTTTGTTGAGCTATTTTTTTTTGTTTGTTTTCTAGTGACAGTGATGAAAAGCCTCTCAAGGGAAGCCTTCGGTCCCTTAATAGGGATATGCAGCCTACTGAAAGTGCTGACAGCTTAGTGGAATACGGAGAGGGAGACCATGGTCTATTCAGTGAAGATGGATCATTTATTGGTGCCTACGCTGGATCTAAGGAGAAGGGATCTGTTGAAAGCAATGGAAGTTCTACAGCAACTTTTCCCCTTCGGGCATAAACACAACATATGTAAGCAACGCTGCTGGTTCACCCCAACCTTCCATATTTATCTGTTCAAAGGAGCAAGAACTTTCATATAGGAATAGAAACATGCTGGCCGAAGATTTCATCCAGAAGTCAACATCCTGCAATTATGTTGAAAAGAGTAGCACTTTCTTCAAAATATAAAATACCAAGCACTTCAGGCCTATGTTTTGCTTATATTGTTTTCAGGTACTCAAAATGCAAAACACAAAACAAATCCTGCATTTAGATACACCTCAACTAAATCCAAAGTCCCCATTCAGTATATTCCATATTTGCCTGATTTTACTATTCGGTGTGTTTGCATAGATGTTGCTACTTGGTTGGTTTTCCTCCGTATGCACATTGGTATACAGTCTCTGAGAACTGGCTTGGTGACTTTGCTTCGCTACAGGTTAAAAGACCATAAGCAAACTGGTTATTTAAAATGTAAAAAGGAATATGAAAGTCTTATTAAAACACTTCATTGAAAATATACAGTCTAAATTTATTATTTAAATTTTAGTAGCAAAAGTCTTAGGTGAACAATCAACTAGTATTTATTGAGCTCCTATTTGCCCAGAGATGGTCATATTTAAAGAGAAGTATACGTTTTTCAGTTTCAACATCAATTTTTTTATTTCTGTCAGTTATGACATCCACGAGCATCACTTTTTGTGTCTGTTTTTTTTTTTTTCTTGGACTAAATTCAACTGCATGGAAGCGGTGGTCAGAAGGTTGTTTTATACGAGAACAGGCAGAAAGTGCCCATTGTTCAGGGTTCTAATAGCTACATCTACTTAATATCCTCATTTCTAAATTGACTGCTTTTACCTTTTTCCCATGTTTATATAATGGTATGCTTACATATATTTCATGAATACATTGTACATATTGTGTTAATATTTACACAATTTAAAATATAGATGTGTTTTATTTTGAAGTGAGAAAATGAACATTAAAAGGCATGTTTGTACAGCTAGAATATATTAGTAACATACTGTTTTTCATCATTCCAGAGCTACAACTAATAACATGAGGTTCCAAAGCTGAAGACTTTGTATAAAGTATTTGGGTTTTGTTCTTGTATTGCTTTCCTTCAACAGTTTCAAAATAAAGTATCATATAAATATTGAGGGAAATGTTTTCATATTTTTCAAAATAGGTTTTTATTGTTGAATGTACATCTACCGCAGCCCCTCAAAAGAAAAACTGTTTACATAGAAGTTCCTACACATACGTTTGCGTATATGTTATTTTAAACATCTTTGTGGTGAGAATTTTTTCCCCTATATTCTCCTTCTGTCAAAGTCAGTACAAATTCAGGGAATTTATTTTCTGGCAGTTGTGCTCCAGTCCTTTTAAAATTGTACATGAACATGTTTTAAAAACAATATGGAGGATGATGCATACATGTCGGTCAAGTTCAGCGCTCGACATTTTATGGAAACATTTTTTTAACCTTACCACGAAATACTTACCTACTGCTTAAGTGAAATTGACTTATTTTACTTTAGTTTTTGAACTGTGATTATTGGTATACTGTTATATCCTCAACTTGGATTTATGGTAACCCCTTATAGTTCATGGAGACCAAAATTTGGGGTATTTATAATAGTCAGCACAGGAATGCACATGGAATATCTACTTGTCCTTTTGAACCTCATGTGTCATCCAGAATGTATAGACAGGAAAAGCATGTCTTATTTAAAACTGTAATTTATGGGCTCAGGATTTGACCGCAGTCCCGGGAGTAAGCATTTCAAAGGGGGAAGGCAGTGTGGTCCCTACCCCGTGTGAATGTGAGGATGTAGACATCCATCAGTGCGACTCGAGCTCCATCCTCATCAGATTTCTAAGGTTCCAATTTTCTGGAGGAACAGTCATCATGTTTTGATTTATCTGGGAGAAAATTGTGGTGCACAGCTTGTGAGGAGGGCAAGGTTGTGACGTTCACGTTCAGTTCTGGTACTATTCTGTCTCCTCTTCTTTGTCATCAGCCAAAAAGTAGTTTTTAAAGAGAGTCATGCAGGTTAGAAATAATGTCAAAAATATTCAGGAATTTAATAACCTTTAAGTCAGAAACTAAAACAAATACTGAAATATTAGCTCTTCCTACACTTCGTGTTCCCCTTTAGCTGCCTGAAAATCAAGATTATTCCTACTCAGATCTTCTGAGTGGCTAAAACTTATGGATATGAAAAATGAGATTGAATGATGACTATGCTTTGCTATCATTGTTACCTTTCCTCAATACTATTTGGCTACTACTGGGACTCTTCAGCACAAAAGGAATAGATCTACGATTGACCCTGATTTTAATTGTGAAATTATATGATTCATATGTTTTATGAATCAGAATAACCTTTAAATAAAATAAATCTAAGTCGGTTAAAATGGATTTCATGATTTTCCCTCAGAAAATGAGTAACGGAGTCCACGGCGTGCAACGGTAATTATAAATTGGTGATGCTTGTTTGCAAATTGCCCGCTAGTGATAAGGCAACAGCCAATATTTAGAACTTTGTTCGTTACTGGCTTTACACTAACTTTCTCTAGTCTACTGTCCATATCTTTTTAATGTAATTGATTGTATATAGTCTCAAGAATGGTTGGTGGGCATGAGTTCTTAGAGAACTGTACAAGGGTTGGGAAAATCCAAATTCTCTTCCTGGTTCCAGCACTGATTTTGTACATAAACATTAGGCAGTTTGCTTAACCTTTTTATTTCAAACTCTCTCAACTCTAAAGTGCTAATAATAATCTCAGTTACCTTATCTTTGTCACAGGGTGTTCTTTTTTATGAAGAAAAATTTGAAAATCATAAAAGCTAAGATGCCTTCTAACTTCATAAGCAAACCTTTAACTAATTATGTATCTGAAAGTCACCCCCACATACCAACTTAACTTTTTTCCTGTGAACACATAAATATATTTTTGTAGAAAAACAAATCTACATAAAATAAATCTACTGTTTAGTGAGCAGTATGATTTGTACATGCCATTGAAAATTATTAATCAGAAGAAAATTAAGCAGGGTCTTTGCTATACAAAAGTGTTTTCCACTAATTTTGCATGCGTATTTATAAGAAAAATGTGAATTTGGTGGTTTTATTCTATCGGTATAAAGGCATCGATATTTTAGATGCACCCGTGTTTGTAAAAATGTAGAGCACAATGGAATTATGCTGGAAGTCTCAAATAATATTTTTTTCCTATTTTATACTCATGGAAGAGATAAGCTAAAGAGGGGACAATAATGAGAAATGTTGGTGTGCTTTTCTAAGCATTTAAAACATAATCGCCAATTGAAACCCTAAATATGTTTACATACCATTAAGATATGATTCATGTAACAATGTTAAATTAATTATAATGGGATTGGGTGTGTTATCTGTGGTAGTATATATCCTAGTGTTCCTATAGTGAAATAAGTAGGGTTCAGCCAAAGCTTTCTTTGTTTTGTACCTTAAATTGTTCGATTACGTCATCAAAAGAGATGAAAGGTATGTAGAACAGGTTCACGTGATTACCTTTTTCTTTTGGCTTGGATTAATATTCATAGTAGAACTTTATAAAACGTGTTTGTATTGTAGGTGGTGTTCGTATTATGCTTATGACTATGTATGGTTTGAAAATATTTTCATTATACATGAAATTCAACTTTCCAAATAAAAGTTCTACTTCATGTAATCCAAAAATGTTTGTATTCTCTTCTATACAGTTAAGAAGAATCAGAATTTACATATTAATCTTAACGACTTCAGTTGCCTCTGATCCTGGAATATCTATAAATGAAGTATAATTTAATAAAGTAAAAATAAGACATAAATAAAATATTTTGATTTCAATTACTTTATAAATATACAATATCATCATCTATAAAAAAGAATATTACAATAAAATTTATATTTATAATAAATATAAATTTAAGGTGAATGTATATTCATCTGGTCATTTTTAATAAAAATGTAGAAATGTCACTTTTCAAGAAAATGTCCGAAATGCTATATTTTCAATGAGGCTAGTAGATAATTTTGACATGGTCTTTTAGAATTGGGTTACCCACTTCGGCTCAGTGGACAATCTATTGAAAATTGTTATTTTTAAAAACGGTTTTATTGACCGGACATGGAGACTCACTGAAATCGCAGCTCTTTGAGGGGATGAGGTGGGTGGATCACTTAATGCCAGGAGTTCAAGTCCAGCCTGTGCAACATAGTGAGACCTCGTCTAAAAAATTTAAAAAAAAATTATCTATACCAAGCACTTTACACAGAATACCACATTTAATCCTCGAACGATATTCTCTGGTTTGTTAAATTAGGGGACCGGGAGGTTAACTAACTTAATGAGTGTCACCAGCATGGGCTAGAACTAGAAATTAAACCCAGGGATGTTTGACTCCAAAACCCTAATTCATTGTACCATTAATAGTACTTTTTTCATGTCCTCACTCCTCCACCTTTTCTTAGAAATACTAAAGAAAGTGAGTTTCAACTTAATGCCGATTTATTGATCATGCTTACAAACACCTTGGCTTTAAGATATGCGATCAAGACATACGATAAGGGAAAACAATCAATGCTTTATTGTATAAACAGTTGAATGTGTACAACCTAAAAAGTAGTAATTCAAATAAGCCAGTTATTTTTAAATGAATGTCACACATTTCATTATATTCCACTCACTCTATTGGGAAACTGAAAAAGAACAAAAGCTTTTTATTAGAAGTGGCTTCAAAAACAACTGCGCTAAACATTTTTAAGTTGATATTTGTATTTCCTCATCAAACACCAGAGTCTATGGTAGGACATCTCTCTTCTTTTGCTAATCTCATTTGTTTCCCTGTAAAATACAACACAGAATTTTTAAGCCATATATCTCTGCACTCATGGCATCCCACTTATGGAGAACCCTTATCGCCAAGATAAATCAGACGTTAAGTCAGATAAACATATGTACGATAACCTCTCAAGGGCCTTATTTTAGTATTTTAGTGTGTGTTAATACAATGAGGGTTTTATTATCCTCACATCACTTACAATGTGATGCAATAACATATATATATATATACATGAGTAAAGAAAGGATAAAATATGGAAATTCCCACGTTACCTGAAAGAAATAATATAATGCACTGCAACTGAAATGCATACATTCTTTTAACAGGTGGAAAAAATGTTTCATTGATTGGTCTATTTATAACAAAATGAAACATTAAATATTTTCCAACGTGATCATCTATATAAATTGTTCCCAAAATAGTTCTCTTGAATCGCTGATTCTGTGGAAAACATTATGTTTGACCAAATTATTTTGGGAATGTTGGCAAGCATAATTAAATGGATACATTTGCTGCATTGAAAATCCTTGGGAGAATATGGCATCAAAACTTGCTGGACCCTGGAGTTCTTTGCAGACTCAACCTTAGTTCGCTTTCCCACTCTAATGCTTTCCTAAGGTGTCTGGTCCATTTAAGACTTTGATTGCCATGGGCAGACGGATGACTTCAAGTCATTTTTAGCCCAGTTCTCTCCTCAGATCCGAGGCTTTTACATGTGACATTTTACTTGGCAGCTCTCTGATGTAGGCAATTTCAAACTCAATGTTTCAAAAGTAAAAGCATAATTTCCACGTTCCAAACCCTTTTTTCCCCCACTGTGCTATTCAGTGAATGACAGCAGTAATCCATCCAACCACTCAAGACAAAAACCTAGACATTGTCTTTCATACTTGAGCTTTCTCTTTCAACTCCTGTGCTCAATCCATCAAAAAATTCTGTTGATGTTTTCTCCTAAGTATCTCCTGGATCTGCCCACTTGTCTGTACTCAGACCTCTTTTATGCTGAGTGGCCTTTCTGTGTTGACTGGCTCCCCTCCAGTCTCCTATCCACTATGCAGGCAGGGTGATTTATGAGGTGCAGTTCTGTTCACGCTGTTTCCTTACTTTGAAGAACAACAACCACAAATAGCTTTCCGTTTCTTCTACGATAAAAACAAAAATCTATAATTGGCTTCCAATGTCCTCCATGGTCAGATCCCTACTTAGCTTCCAAGTCCCTTAATTTCTGGTTCTTTTTTTCCCTTTCTCCATTCCAGTCCTGATGATTGTATTAAACAAGTCTTTTGCATGCTTCAGATTCTGTAAGGTTCATCCAGCAGTGAACAGTTCTGCATGGACCAAAGCTGACTAACTGCAAGTCAGCTTGCAACTAGCTGCAGTGTTCATGATGCACCCTTGCACTATGGCATGAGATGCTGTGAGACTGCCTGGTGCCCATTCATGCTCAACATGGAAGCACGGAAGGGTTAACACCTTGTGGGGCAAACATTTATCCAATGGGAGAATGGAGCTGGTGGATAAATGCCAACCTTCTCTCTTGTCCTGTGTCCCCTCCCTTCTCTCTTATACCAAATGGTCCCGTGGGACAGAGCAATCATTGGCATTCAACAGTGGCCAACTCAATAACGTATCTTCTATTGGTTCTCCCTGCTCCCTTGTCTCACGCTCCCTTCTGCCTCATGCCTGCTACCTAGGATTGCACTCCCTAATAAATGAGTAGCCCGTGTGCTGATTCCTGCAGGCTCTGCTGTTAAGGAATCCAGACTAAGATGTGTGTTTTATCAGTTCCAGGTATTTTCTCATTCCTTCCTGTCCTGAGAAATCTTTAAATTTCTTCTCCTTCACAAAATCACTGATCTGCTTTCAAGTTTAATGTCATTTCTCCAGGGAAAACTTCCATAACTAGGTGAAATCATCTTATTTTAATGTGTCATGGTGTTATGTACCTTTGATTTTTAGCATGGACCACTGCTGAAGTTTTACTTTTATTACATGGTTATTTGATTACCATCTCTATTTATCCTATTAGTCTAAAAGTTTTATGAGGGCAGGAGATGCACCCTCATTTTCACTGGAAATACCATCTGCCTAGCACAATGTCTTGTATCTGCTGGGCATTTATTAAATGTTTACTAAATAAAAGAATAAAAGTCACAAGGAGAGATATTCAAAATAATTAATACATTTGAGAGAATGTCAGTCCAGATGCATGAAAGAAGTCTCTATTTGCACCCCACAAACTGTTCTTACCCCTTGTGTTTTTCATCTTAATAAATGACTCCACCATCCACCCAGTAACTCAAGCCAAAAGCTTTAGGATCATTCTTGAATCCACTCTTTCCTCATTGTCCTACAACCAACCCATAGTCTCTTACAGTGCTAACTCCAAAATACAGTTTAAATCTATTCATTTTTCTCCATAGTCATTGCTACCATCCTGGGCTAAGCCAAAGGAATCTTTTTCCTGTTACTAGCCTTCCTTCATTCTTGTCCCTTTCTCCAACCTATAAAACAATACCAGGCAAATTTGTAAGTATAAGTCAGATTGTTTTAGTGGTTTCTCAGTAAATTTAGCCACAATCCCAAATGTCTAACCACATGGCTGTATATTAGCTAGCTCTGCCTACCTTATGACCTTGGCTCATATATTCTTCCCCCAAAAGCAAAGCTTGTGCCACGCTGCCCTTCTATGTATTTCCAGAGCCCACCAAATCTCTTTCTTGCCTCAGGGCACTTGCAATTGCTGCTCCTTCTGCCTGGAATCTTTCCCCAAATTTTGTATGAACTCACTTTTTATCATTTAAGTCTCTGTTTGAAGGTCACTGCTTCAGAGAAGACATTTCTAATTACCAACTCTAAAATAGTCAGGCTGTATGATATTATTCTTTTTAATTTCTTCATAGCAATCATTACTACGTGAATTTGTGTTCTTATTTTTTTTTCTTTTCTGTTCTCATTACAATTTAACCTCTATGAGAATAACTTTGTCTTGTTCACTGCTTTCATACCGAGAATTGGCTCCAGAATATAACAGATGCTAAATTTGTTAGGTAGATGAATGAACTAAAGCACTAAATGGAAAAATACAATAAATCATAATAAGAAAAAAACAAATTAATCGTATCAAAACCTATTGGCTCGAGTTTTTAAAAAATACTCATATATTTAGAATATACAGTTGCCTCCACCAAAAAGCCTTGTATAGTGCATAAACACATAAAGCTGCTCACAGCAGGACTGATCAAACTGCCAAAAAAAAAAGATTTTTCTTTTACAGCTGATGCCTAGCCCTTTCTTTTTTCCTTTTAGGGAAAGAAAGTCATTATTAATGTTTTATAAAACAATTACATGACATGTAAATCAGTAATTCCAGTTATAAGAATCAGTACAAAAAATTTCTTTGCTAAATGTCAGTATCTTAAAAACAATGAAGTTAACTGCAGTACAGTATGAATTTGAATAATTATAATGAATTAAAATGTTTATAATATATGACTATAATTTCATAGCAAAAATGTTTATATTATAAAAAATGTAAATTCTTGCATAGAGTATGAGAATCAACTATGATTTAAAATAAAATTTTAAATTTCCAACACATTTTTTTGATTAAACAGTGGATAATAATAGTAATAATAAAAAGCATACTGTTTTAATAAAAGATGTAGTTAAAAGTCTCAACCACTAGATGGAAGTGTTTCAAAGTAATATAAACTGTGCCTTACAGAAAGAATCCTACAGTCAAGATATTTTTTCCTCGAAGGCAGTTTTCAAGCTTTAGCATGTATTATGTATGTATTACTTAGTTTACACTGCTTCTTTCACTTCTAAATTATGGCCTTATCGTAATAATTATTGACTTTCTTTGATGTAAGTTTTTGTAAATTACATAGTTTTTTTTTTTTCCTAATTTAGAAGGGGTAAGTGTTTTTCAAATGTTAACAAAGTATGATAAAATAATCTTGTTATAATACTTAGGACTTAACAAATGGTTTTCTAGTTTAACATTTTAAATACCAGTAGAAAGAGATGGAAATAATGTCTGAATTATTTATATTACCTATTTCTAAACAAATCGATATTTCTTACCTTTTTCTTTAATGTATAGGAATACCTCATGTACTGTGATAAAATATTGTCTGATATAGATACATAAATACAATAGAGTACTAATACCTGTGAATCCATGAAGATAAAAATGAGTTCAAATATGTAAATACTTTAGAACAGTACCTTTCATATGCAAAATGCTAATCACACATTATGACGTTAATTAAACATTTTTATAAAGCTGTCAACTGAGAAAGTATAGTTATGGTCGTGTTGATAATCCTACAGTAAAGGATAAGGCTCTATCTGAAATAAGCTCTTTATCTTCCCAAGAAAGGGCACCAATGACATCTGAGTTGACGTGTATTGTAAATAAAGCCTTAATTTCAAAATTGAGTTGAACTTCAACTTTAGTACATAAAAATTAAATACTTCTATGTAATTGGCTACCACCCATATTAATACCCTCAAAGCCCAGTGGGCACCCACATCACCTGAACGGCTTGTTAAGACAGACTGGTGGGCCCCAGCCCCAGAACTGTTAGTTTTGTAGATCTGAGGTGGAGCCCAACACTTTGCATGTTAAAAAAATTGCTGTCGATCTAGGAATCACATCCTGAGAAACATTGGCCTGCTACAGTGCATGGATTTGAACATAATCAGTTAATCTAAGGAAAATTCAGAAAGAATGAAAATAACTCCAAAATATAAGAATGTTCCATTAATTATTTGAATACTCTTTTTAAAGAAGTAGCAAATTAACTTTCAGAATGAAAAAGTTATGACATACTTCCTTCAAGATTTGTGAACTAAAATTCACAGCACAGTCATGTTTGCCCTGGACATTGGGATAGGGAGTTACAGCACATGCACAGTGTATTCTCATTTCCTGAGTTTGTAACATCCCATGGATTTTAATATCTGGCAGATCAATTTTATTTTTTATCCCAAGTAACACTGGTCTAGGAAGATTTGCTCAACATTCTACTGTATTCAATTTTTTCATAAATTGAGCCAACAAAACAACTAATTTTGAAAGACTCTAAGAAGCCGTCAGATAGTTGGAAAACTCCTTTGGCATCTATTTTGTCTCCGTGGCAGAGCAATCTCACATTTGCTCATGATTCTTTCCAAGTCTGGGCAGGCAGTCCCTTCGGAATGGGATAAGCAACACAGGACTTTCTAAAATCCTTCAATGACTCAGTTCCCACCCTACTTCTATCTGCTATTTCTTTATCTCCACAGCAGCTTTGAAGTGCTTACCTACAGCAGATGACTATAAACCCTTTCTAAATTATCTTACTTCCCAAGATCCTGCACACTTTTCTGTTTTACAAATCTTTGGGAAATGTTTGAGTTAATGGGGACACCTAGTGTACATGTTTAAAATGGACACCTAAATTACCTCACAGAATGTATCAATACAGAGCTATGTCAGAGTTACATGAGAATGCAGTTTAATGGACACAAATTACTAAAGTTAGTGCGTCTTTCTGAAAATATAACTTATCTAAGGGTGATGGTCTTCATTCTCAGGTTTTGTCACGATGTAAGAAAAATTCACAACCTAGACTGTAGCTGTAGGTTAACAGTAAAGTTAAAATCTAAAGAGAATTCTAACACTGTAAGTCTCAACAGAATTGGCAAAAATGAAAAATGATGCCAATGTCTAAGGTTGGCATGGGAGATATTAACCTGTTTGTTTATAGCTCCTGCTGGTAATACAAATTGGTAAAATAATTAAGGAGAGCAATTTGACCATGTGTATTAAAATGTATAAGAAGTTCCAAAATATACTCTAGGAAAATAATTAAGAATACTGTATTTTCCTATAATTTAATTAAATTGTGGGGAAAATAATCCATATTGTTCAAGTGTTTTACATGACTATTTTCAAATAAAGCCTCTTATGAAGATAGCATTTTATAATAATAGAATATCAGAACAAAAAGACCCATGGAGTTCACCTAGTCCAGGATTCAATACACTGATGTATAAACCTTGTATTTACGTGCAAGTGTATATTTTCTGTGAAAAATCCATAGTACTCTCCATCATACTTGAAGGTGCCTACATGCACAATTTGGCAATTAACACAGGGATTTTAGGAATTCTCTGAAGCCCAGTTTATTCATCACCCTCAGAAACGAATGGTCTACTCAATTCCACATGTAATGCAAGAGGAAAGTGAGATCTAAAACAAGTAAGTTTCCCGAATTTACTGTGCTAGTTATGGCATATACCACATAAACTAGTCCTGGTTCCATACATTCTAACTTCAAATCCAGTTTCCTATCTATATTTATCTCTACTTCTATATATCCATATGTTTTTTAAAATATAAAACCCCTATAATGTGTTTTGATGTTTCCACTCTCACATTTGTCATTAAGGATTAGAATTCCTTGGTAGAATAAGAGATATCAAGTTTGGTACCGTTATTTTATCAATGAATCCAGAGAAAGGGACTTGCCCAAGGCCATATAGCTTATCTACATCAATGAAAGCCAAAAGGTAGCCTCTGATGTTTTAGATAGATGATTTTCTGTTTGTATTTCAGATATCAAAGTCTGGCTAAATGAACTGGTATACCCCCTAAAATTCCATTTTATTATCTGTAACAATATCTAACTTTTAGGTTTGTGGAAAGGAATAAATGAGAAAATCATAACTAAAATAACAAGAACAGAAATATACTCTGACCAAAAGGTTGTTGGACACTGTAGAACAAATATAAACACACGTAGTGTATAATTATTATTGTATTAATTTGGGTTCTACAGAGAAACAGAAACAATAGCATACACTTACATATGCATACATTCTATCTAGCGATCTATCTATCTATCTATGTATAGATTTACTACAAAGGATTGGCTACCACAATTATGGAGGCAGAGGAGTCCATGATCTGCAGTCGGCAAGCTGGAGGCCCTGGAAACCCAATGGTATAGTTCAACTTTGAGTCCAAAGCCCTGAGAATCAGGAGAGCCAGTGGTCTAAGTTCCAGTCTGTGTGTGAGTCTGAAAGCTGGAAAAGACCAATGTCTTAGCTGGAAGACAAACAGTCAGAGAAAGGGAATTCTTTGTTACTCGGCCTTTTATTCCATTCAGGTCTTAAATGGATTGGATGAGGCCCATCCACACAAGAGAGGGAATCTGCTCTACCCAATCTATGGATTCAAACGCTAATCTCATTCAGAAACACCTCACAGACACGCTCAGAAATATTGTTTAACCAAACATTTGGGTATCCTCTGGCCCAGTCGAGTTGACATATAAAGTTAACCATGACAATCATTATGTGTGAAAACAAGCAAGATAGTTATATGACTATCAAAATAAAAACATAAAGGAAAACAGGTTTTCCTTTTCTTCTTCTTTTTTTGGTCACCCAGGCTGGAGTGCAGTGACACCTTCTTGTCTCACTGCAAACTCCACCTCCAGGGCTCAAGCAATGCTCCTTCCTCAGCCTCCCAAATAGCTGGGAATACAGGCTGGGGCTACACCGCTACTTTTTGTGTTTTTTGTAAAGATGGACTTTTCATCATGTTGCCCAGGCTGGCCTCAAACTCTTGAGCTCAAGTGTTCCTCCCACCTCGGTCTCCCAAAGTGCTGTGATTACAGGCATGAGCACTGTGCTCAGCCAGGGAAACAGTTCTTGAGTAGGAGCTGTTGGGTTTTAACTCCGCCAGAGGTCTCACATCTTTCTAATACTTTGCTACTATAAGTAAAGCTTCTCTAATAGCCACTTCCGTTTCCTAAATACTCACTGAAATGATCATGTCATAAATGATAACTGTCTGCAGGCTTTCCAGAAAAAAAAAATGTCTTGGAGTCATAATTTGAACAAGTGGCAAAGAATCCTGTGGATTGACTTCTAATTGTAATGTAATGCTGGGCTTCCCTTGGATTAGTAATTCTCTATCTTTAATACAAGAAATCTTAACTTCCTTTAAGAATTCATTGCAGGTCTCTTATATTTTCTTCAGGACCCTGGGCAGATGGCCATAGCATTCATGATCCTACCCATTAAAAGTATATATGTGTCATTATTCTTTCTCCTTATGAAATTCTTACTTTCTCTGCTAGCCTTGGTGAAATCAGAGGACACATACAAAGCAACTAATTGTTTGCACAACTCCCCTTTGTATAGTTAAGTTCATTGGAAAACACATTATACTGGAATCCTGCAGATGGTTGGACACACGGTATCTAAAATGTTATTTATACTTTGTAACTAGTCACTATGACTACAAGATCACCCTTGCCTTAATAATTAAAAATGTGTATTCTGTATCAAAGTCCATGATCATCATTCTCACACTGCATGCATTGCAGTAAGAAATTAACAATCACTTCATTTCCTTCTTGTCAACAACATATATACATATATAGATATAAACATCACTGTGTGAGATTAACAGTGACAGAGTGATAATAACCAATGATAAAATGAATCAACTTTTTTTTTCTCCAACTGTATCTTAGTGGTTTAGATTCTAAACCACTTCTAAATTCTAAACTTTAGAAGGTAAATTTTAAAGTCAGTACAGCTGATGAAAAAATGGCAACTCATTTTACACACCACTCTGATCAGTTGGTAACGGCTGTCTGCAGTGTTGTCTTGAGAAGAAAGGCACATCCAGGTACGACAACAGAGAGTGCCACAGTGGATTAGTGATGTTTGCCCTGGACATAGGGATAGGGAGTTATAGCACACACACAGTGTATTTGCATTTCCTGGGTTTGTAGTTATGAGATTCAGGTTTCAAGAGTCATAGATTCCTGGCAACATTACTTATTTAGCTAATAAGTGACCTTGAGTAAGTTGTTTAATCTCTCAGAGTCTCAGCTGCACTCAGTTCCAGTTCCATCAACTGCAAATCGGGGAAACTAATATTATCTCTCCCTCTTTTTTTTTTTTTTTTAGAACAACTCAGCAAAATAAAATTCCTGTTTATTGTTGGACAACAGTGTTTCACACATACATCAAACAGGCCAAAAAATAAAAATAAAAATAAACAGCAACTTCGTAGACAAAAAAGGAAAAAAAAAGAAACCTTTTATCTTTGGCCTTTTTAACC
This sequence comes from Gorilla gorilla gorilla, assembly GCF_029281585.2. Taxonomy (NCBI): domain Eukaryota; kingdom Metazoa; phylum Chordata; class Mammalia; order Primates; family Hominidae; genus Gorilla; species Gorilla gorilla. The sequence goes on from NC_086017.1 coordinate 10,213,836, forward strand.
ATCTCATACAAACCAACTACTTACAGTACAGCTAAGTACATACACAAAAAAGTTACTGGAATGCTCGGAATAAGATTGTTTTTCTGTTGTCGTTTTTGCTTTTTTTTACAAGGTTTTTTTTCTCCTTTGAGATTATAATGAACATGGTCACACCACAAGTAAAGTCAGAAGCAGGACAGGGAAGTCAAGTCAGAAGCAGGACAGAGAAGTCAAGTCAGAAGCAGGACAGAGAAGTCAAGTCAGAAGCAGGACAGGGAAGTCAAGTCAGAAGCAGGGCAGGGAAGTCAAGTCAGAAGCAGGGCAGGGAAGTCAAGTCAGAAGCAGGGCAGGGAAGTCAAGTCAGAAGCAGGACAGGGAAGTCAAGTCAGAAGCAGGGCAGGGAAGTCAAGTCAGAAGCAGGACAGGGAAGTCAAGTCAGAAGCAGGACAGGGAAGTCAAGTCAGAAGCAGGGCAGAGAAGTCAAGTCAGAAGCAGGGCAGGGAAGTCAAGTCAGAAGCAGGGCAGGGAAGTCAAGTCAGAAGCAGGACAGGGAAGTCAAGTCAGAAGCAGGGCAGGGAAGTCAAGTCAGAAGCAGGACAGGGAAGTCAAGTCAGAAGCAGGGCAGGGAAGTCAAGTCAGAAGCAGGACAGGGAAGTCAAGTCAGAAGCAGGACAGAGAAGTCAAGTGAGAAGCAGGACAGGGAAGTCAAGTGAGAAGCAGGACAGGGAAGTCAAGTCAGAAGCAGGGCAGGGAAGTCAAGTCAGAAGCAGGACAGGGAAGTCAAGTGAGAAGCAGGACAGGGAAGTCAAGTGAGAAGCAGGACAGGGAAGTCAAGTCAGAAGCAGGGCAGGGAAGTCAAGTCAGAAGCAGGACAGGGAAGTCAAGTCAGAAGCAGGACAGGGAAGTCAAGTCAGAAGCAGGGCAGAGAACGCTCCGAAGGCTGGTTTGGTCATCCGAGATCATTAAAAATGGCTGACCCTAACAACATATACACAAATATAAAATGTAAATAAAAAATACAAACACATTTCCTTTTTAAAGTACTTTTAAGAAAAAAAGCAGTGCCGTGGAAGTTTTGGCGCTTTTCTCCGCTGTTGCAGACCCTCACGGTTTGGGTCGGGCGGTGGAGACGCGTGTCGCCTGCGGGGGGCGCTGTCCACGGCGGGCGCGCGGGCCTCTCTACCCGAAGGCGGCCATGGTTAGATTCTGAGACCGGAAGTGGAGGGTGAACAGGTCACGGCGGCGTTTTTTTGAGTTTAACTTTTCCTTTTTTGCTGTCTGGTGATCCTTGTCGGGCTTCTGCTTCTTGGTATCGACATCGTCATCCTCATCGCCTTCGGCTGCCCGCTTGCCCGGAGCTGACTCAGCTTCCTCGTCTTCATCTCCATCCTCTTCCTCACCGTCACCTTCTTCCTCCTCCTCCTCTTCCTCCCCACCTTCTTCATCTACCTCATTGCCAGCCTCCTGCTCCTCATCTTCCTGATTAGCATTCCCGTTAGCAGGGGCGTCCCTTCCATTGTCGGCCTCTTCCACAACTTTCTTCTTCTCCTTTAAGTCCTTGGTGGTGGTTTCGGAGCTGGTGATCCGACGCAGGGGATTAAAAAGAAAGCGAGAGTTGAGGGACTCTGGCGATGAAGCTGCTGCAGTCCGCGGCGGAGGAGGCGCGGGGTGGAGGCGGACGAGGCACAATGCAAAGATGGCTTTTCAGAGCAGCCAGTGGGGGATATTCTCTCTCTTTCTCTCTCTCTCTCTGAATGGTTAAAACTTTAAACGTATGTAAAGTGGCGCCTGCATAAAGCTTAGTATCTAAAAATGTTAGATGATACTATTGCTACTGCTACTAATTATATTAACAAATAGTATTTCTTCAGGTTCATCATGCACTGAAGAAGTAACTGGTCAGCAGAGACATTAAGAACACATAGCAATCCCTTATCCATTCTCCGAATCTTGCAAAAGTCATTCCTTTCAAAAAGTCCAAAACAAAATGCCTAACACAATAGCTTCGTAGGAGTCAGCTGTGGCACAGTGAACAGTATGACAGCCTTTGGAACATTATAGGTTGGGGGAACCTAGGCTCTGCTATTTAACTCAGTGGCACACAGCTGGACTGCAAATATTAAGTCAGTGCAAAAGTAATTGTGGTTTTTGCCATTACTTCTAATGACAAAAACCGCAATTACTTTTGCACCAACCTAATACTTTTCCCATTTCTCACTAGTGTGTCATAACATTTATGCAAACAAAAGCATTTTATACATTCCAAAGTACAACACATATGAAGAAATATAGACATTTCGATGCCATTAAAAATTCAGAAAACTCAGAAAATAACACACATCATTTACCCATTACCTGAGACTACCAATGTCAATAACTTGTCAGATTTCACATGATATTACCACTTATTTAAAGCGGAGGATGGATATGTGTTCTTAAATAAGTAATGCCTTACGTTGGAATCTCTTAGCTTCAAAGGTGAAAAAGTTATGCTTTTAAGAAGTTCCAGGAGCTATTTTTTTAATCTAGAATTAAGAACAGATTTGAAAGTTGATGATTGTAGTGTTTGCTGAAATTGTGGCGTCATTCAAGAAGATTGGGAACAGCCAAACGACTTCAGAACTAGCTTGTAAGTCTCATGGCAAAAAAAGTCATTCAGTCTCTGAGCTGTCGATCTAAACCCTAGATGGGTAACAATTTTGTTGGGGTCAGCTATGTGGAAGGAGGAGTCTAAGAGCAAAGTCAGTCTTGGAATCTAATAAAGTCAGCTTCTGAGAGAGAGAGAGAGAGAGAGAGAGAGACAGAGAGAGACCGAGACAGACAGAGGAGGGAGAGAGAGAGATCTTCATTACAGTATTTTCCACAGTAGTATGACTAGCTTTCTTTCACCAGGGCAGCTTGTCTCCAGTTCCTCTAATGCAAAATAAAATTTATATGACTCCTTTTAACACTTTGGGATATAAATCAAGTAGAATGGACTGGAACATTCCTCTTGCTCGCAGCTGCTTTTCTCTGATTTTTACTAAACAAAGCCGCATATTGCAGCCACCCTGTTCTTCTACCTGTTTTTTTCTCCACTTGCAGATAGCAGAAAGAAGTTTAAGTCTATGCATATCATTATGATGAGTTATTTCAGCTAGGAAATCACTATTGGAAAAAAAGAGACTGTGACTTTTGGTGCCAAAAATAAGCACTTATCGCTTAAAATTTTCAAAGAGAAGCCAAAGTCGTGCCACAAGACTTGGGGTAAGCACATCAGATTTCTAGGTTGAATGTGCAGCCTCATTATGCAGTGTTCCTTCTGATGAAACATCTGACTTGGAAGCTTTCCCTCTCGCCAGAAAACTTTTTTGACTTTTCCTGTTCAGAATAAAAGAACCTCTGTAACTCTAACTCTATTTCTTTCCCAACAATCACACTTTAAATCAATGTATTAGAGCAGTGGCTTCATTCCTGTGACTTCCTGGATCACCATTTACACTCCCTGGATGCTAGCACCCCATTTTATTAAGTTTGTTCCTTTGGGGATAGAAAAGGAGGATGGTGAAGGAGCAAAAGCTTTCTATGATCAGAGGAATAAGAAAGTACAATAAAAATAAGTCCCTTCTTAGAGAGTCAAAATACACGTTAAAAACAGTGAGAATATAGAATGGAAGTTTGTTTGAACAAGTTTCACAAACTTGTTTTTTCTTAGGATTTTTATTTCACAGAACCCTCATTAATATCTTGTGGGGCATTTCAAAAACACAGTTTGGCAAATACTGGTATCAGTCTTTTTTTTCTCCAACTCTTAAATATATTGCTCATTCTAACTTTCTATTTATATTTACTTGGGGTGTTTAAAACCATTCATTTCATAATGTCTAACCTCTAGTTAGTAAGCTGTCTCGTTCTCCCCAAAGAAGAAATAGGAAATTATGTTTTATAGTTTATGTTTGCAAAATGCACTGTTTGAATTCATTATCACTAAATTATTTAATTTGATTCTAATTAAGTTTCTGGTGGACCATGTGGAAAACTTAGAGAGAAATTTTATTCTCTAACCTGATGAATGATAGTCATACTGGCATGATACTTCATTCAAACTAAAAAAAATCGCATACATTCTCAGGATGCATTTTCCTTCTCATAGACTGAATATGTCAATTGCATAAGTGAAATACAGACCTTGGACTGTAGAAAACAGTCCAAGGACAGACCTTGGACAAGTACAGACCTTGGACAAGTTGTCTACATAAACTAGGAAAAGATCTGAAATAGCATCAATCAGAAGAATGTTTAGGAGATCAGGTTAAGGATTCAGAAAACCTGGTATTAATTTTATACCTTTACATTTACTAATTATGTGATGTTGGACAAATTACTCAATTCTTATGGCATTATGAATGATGTGAAGATTAAGTGAGATAATGAGTATAAAAGTCCTTAGCACATGCCTGATAATAAAGCACATTAAAATGGTAGCTACAATTTTATCCTACTAATGACATAAATTGAGAAGGAAGCTAAAATATCCACTGAAACTGGTACCACTAATGCCTAGAATGCTGGTGTTGGTCTGAAATTTATGCTGAGTATTAAAATTCCTCTTTTTGTTTTCTTTTTATTTGTTTTCCCTCACAGGCCTTTTTGGAATTTCTTAGGTCACCTGAAATGGTCCTTTCTGATGATACATTAATGTTAATTGTGGAAATAATCTATGAATTACTATTAAGAAATTATTGAGCTAAATAGCCTTAATAAATCAACAATAATGGAACAGACTGTTAAAATAAATCAACAGTAATGGAACAGAGTGTTAAAATAAACCAAAAGCTATCAGTTATCAGGTGTCAGATATCTAAGAGTGGTGTAAAACAATCTATCTGATAGAACATGCAAACTCCAGGTGTCGGAGGACGATAACCAGTTAGATTTCTCTGAAACAGCTTACCCACATTGAGGGTAAAATTTGGGCATCTTACATCCTGTGAGTCTCACCTCCCCTACTCCTTCCTAAGGGAAAGAGCTGGAGGTGCTTCTCTCTTTGCTTCTAAAGAAGATACTATCAGTAGAATCATGAAGAGACCTTGAAATGGACCCTCTGAGTTTAAGGGGAGACAGTAAACTGGTGTCTGAATCCTATCAGTAAAATCCAAAGACAAGAGATGGATAATTGAATGCAGACGAGTGGAAGAGGAGAAATGTCACTGAATCACATTTCAATCTAAGAGCCTGTTGGGGCCAAGGATGGGCAAGTGTTTTCTCTGGTCCTGATATGGACAATGAGGGAGTGAGAGCCAGTATGGGGTGATGGGTTGAGAGGCAGTGGTTAAATCTTGTTCAAGAACAGTCTCCTAGAGAAATGAGAAACATCAGCAGAGAAGAGCTGGCAGTGGACTTTTGAATTCTAATGGAGCTGCTACAGGAGGAAATGATGAGCAGATATGAAAATCCGTGTGCCCAGTCAGTGGAGGTGGAGGAGGGAGTTTCTTCCAAATAAGAAAGGATTGGTCTCCAAAGAACCAACCAAACCCTCTAGGAGAGGAAGAATCAGCAATAAACACCTGCCAGACTTAGAGTCTGAGAAAAAGAAAAGCAAACCAGATATTCTTCCCCCAAGCTCCACCCAGATCCCTTAGGCTGTTACTTTAAAATCAGTATCACCTGGATGTAGACTTTCTAACTTCTAAAGGGAGGGTGTGTTTTGTAACTTAAAGTAACATTGGATTTTGCATTGTTGTATTGCAGGTATACAAGATGAGAAAGCTCCAGACATCTGCTATGTAGCATAGTGTCTATTGTTAACAGTAAGGGACTGTTAAAAATCTGTTAAGGGAGTAGATCTCATGTTAAGTGTTCATAACACACATATACACATCTAATCAAAACAAACAAACATAAAGGCATACTGAAAACATTTGGAGGCAATGGATATGTTTACATTGATTGTAACATGAGTGCATACATATGTGCAAACTCACCAAATTGCACACATTATGTGCAAGTTTGTATACAAATAGACTCAACGAAGCTGAAAAAATAAACTAACATTGGTAATTCTTAAAACTCACCAACAAAGTCATAAAACTGTATACATTTTCATCCAGAGGCAAGGAGATATCTTCTGCCGTTGAGTCTCAGTAAGTTTCACCTCCCCAAATCCTCCCTAAGGGAAAGAAGTGAAGAGGCTTCCCCGTTGGTGCCTAGAGAAAATAACTTTAACAGAATCATAAAGAGACCTTGATAGAAGTCCCCTGAGATTGAGGGAACATAACAGACTGGTGTCTGACTTTTATCTTAAAAATCCAGAAGACGAGAGATGAATAATTGAGGGCAGACAAGTGGAAGAAGAGTTACATGCTTGTATAATACTTCAATCTCGAATCTCAAGGAGTAGAAGACTGAATAAAGTTAGTTTATTAATAATACTAGTATTTACTTAATTGAACCAGTCCCAGGAACTATGCTATGCACTTTGTCCACATTCACTGCTCCTAACAACCATGTGAGATAAATGTTGTTAGCCGATTTTCAGATGAGGCTATTGATGCTCTAAGTCACTCAACTGCTGTAAACAACAAACTGAAATCCAGCCCCAAACCTATGAAACTCTGAACCACAGTTTTTTCCAAGATATTACAAATCTAATCCCAACTTACTTCTAAGTAGAACATATAGCTCTAGAGAGAATATCAATTATTTTCACATGCAAACCTTTTGATCAGAATATTATGAGACTGTGTAATGATATCCTTTTCTCTCTAAAATAAAGATGGTTTACATTTTCTAATGTATCTAATAAAACCACCCCAAAATTTATTTGGTAAAATAGCTCAGTTTTCAGCTCTCCAAAAGATGCCGAATAACAAGAAATTTTTTTAGAATACTTAGAATTGGATTAGACAGAAAATATCCTTGAGAAGGTCTTCCTAAAAGGTAGATAAAATTTTCCAGTTTGATAATATATTATTTTATCCATCAATTTTCAATTATAGTAGCAGGAAGTAAAACAGTGGTAGTCACTGGGAAAGAGGAGGGACACAGCTGAGGAGTCAATTAATCTAAGACTTATCAGAGGCTTTTGACAATTTATAATTTCATTCAGGCTTCCTTTGTCCCATTAAAAAAATTAATAAATCCAGACTTTGGTAAAAAGAGATCTTTCAAAAGAATTATATGAGAGTGGTAAATGGACATTGAAATAGGGGCAGGGAAACTTTCTGATCAGAAGATCAGCAAATGTCTCAAAAGTTAGGCCAAAAAAGTTTTCTTTTGTAAGGAAGAAAAAACAAGGCAGTAGAGGTGTGAGGGAACTCTGATGCGCAAGAAGGGTGGCTACAGAGAGCAGATCAGAGAATATTTCACTCTGAGGTCAGCCCATTCCGTGAAGGGGCCATCAAGGAAAGGCTGTGGGCTAGCTCAGGCTGAGGGTGGGTTTGCAGAAGGGTAGAAGATTAACCAAAGATTGGTCAACAACTATTTTGTTACATTGATCAGTGGGGAAAACAGTTCAACTAATTATCTTGGAAGCAAAGAATGGGAGTTTTGTGTGAGTGTGAGGGGGTCTCTGTCTAGCATCATAAACAAGTGGGTGCCATGAGTCTTACCTATGTCCTACAGGGAAAGGTGTTTTTTTTTTTTTTTTGGCTTTTTTTTGTTTGTTTGTTTGTTTGTTTGTTTTTTCAATAGGCTAGGCCATTTCCCAGAACATAAAAGGGTGGGAGTATTCCTGATCCTGGCTTTTTTTTGTAGGAGCACAGGGCTCAGGTAATACTCAACATGGTATCTTAAGGATCTATATGTTGGTAAGTGCCAATCTATATTATATAGTGAAAAGCAACTTCATTTTAGAAAAGATCCACAACTGATTTCAAAAAAAAAAAAAAAACCATGAAGCTATCAGTTTTCTTTCATGCTACAATTCAGCAACCTTAATGTGGGGCCTCACTCACATTAATTGGTTTACTCATCTCTTCTGAATACTAATTGATGCTATACTAATAATAGTTGCCATTTATTGATTTCTTTATGCAAAGCACCGTTCAAAGCATCACATCTTTTATCTTCTTTAATCTTCATAGCCTCACTAAATTTCAGTTACTGTGACTAGAATGATTTTCAAACATAGAAAATTACACCTAGAGAGGCCCAAGTTCCCAGAGCCAGTTTTGTAACCCAGGGACATTAGAGTCCAAAATCCAGTCCCTAACTGTTACAGCAAACCATTTCCCATAATGCACAGAGAGAGTGGGAGGGCTTTGTCTCTTCGGTCCCATATCCTAGAAAATAGCACTTATTTAAGCATAGTTCTAATGTGTGTATCCTTGTTGGCTTGGGCTTCTATAACAAAATGCCATGCAATGGGTGGCTTAAACCACAGACATTACTCACAGTTCTAGAGTCTGGGAAGTCCAAGATCGGAGTGCTGGCCAATTCAGTGGTTTCTGGTGAGAATTCTCTCGCTGGCTTTTAGATGATCTTCTTCTTGCTGTATTCTTACATGACAGAAGGAGGGAGTGGGGGGTGGGGAGAGAAAGAGGGAGAGAACAAGCACAAGCTCTAGGTGTCTCTTCTTATAAGGACACTAATCCTAGAGGATCAGGGCCTCACTCTTAAGATCTCATTTAACCTTAGTTACCTCCTCGGATACCCTGTTTCTAAATGTAGTCACACTGAGGGTTGGGCTTTCAAAATATGAATTTAGGAAGGATTAAATTTCTACCCACAGCAGGGTATGAATTGTAGAAATTAGAAGATAAAGAACTATCCATTTATTTTTTTCTTAGAGTAATTGAAAAGGCAGTAACTTTATAGTAACTTTTACAGTAACTTTAGTATACACAATTTTAATAATTGTATTCAGAGAATTCCTTTGGATAAATTACCAGATACAGCATACTATTAAGCCATCTCACATTTTTTCTCTTATCACTAACCCACTTAGCCTACACAAACCCAACAGTACAACCCACATTTCCAGCATATTTCATGTATCTGTGAATTTTTCCAACAATTATGCATTTTATACCTTCCTAGAAAAATTTTGTAATTTATATTGGATCAGAATTTCTGGAGGAGTCAATACTGAATGTGTCTGAAACAACAATTTTCGCTTTCCAATTTAAAATATCCTGTTTCTCTCTATGACTTAAGATACACTGTCTAGACGTGGGTCTCCATGCCAAAAGCTAAACAGCAGGATCCCAAATGGAAAGGCAATTCATTAAAAAAAACACACACACACACTTAGGCAATCATTTCTTGTGCATAATTTGGCTAAGGGGAAGTAAATGTCTGCTTCAAGAAAGAAAGAAATTGAGAAAGAAATAATTGGGCGAGGGAATCCCAAATTATATGGGTAGAGAAAGGAATTAGAATGCAAAGCAATTTCCAGATAGATTGAGTGTGAGAGGGTAACAAAACTTAGCTTAATTCTCAATAAAAATATCTGTGGAATATAAATTGAAGCCAATTTTAAAATTCTCAGTCAAGGGATTAGCTGATGTTCATTATATCTATCTTTTCTCCGCAATCTCTATGTTTACATTCCAGACAGTTTGACAAGACTAGAGTTATGTCTTTTGTTGTCATAATCCAAATAATCATCAGTAAAATTATTTCATAGATTTGTCTGCAGTGGAAAATCGAGATTATGTTTTGCCATAATTAATCAGGCTTAGAGTCAGTAAATGCCCATGACTATCCTCTATCTGCTGTCAGATGTATTTTAGTAAGTGATTGCAAAGTCCTTGAACTACAGACACAAACTTTGGTTATTGGTTCAGTTAGCAATAAAGCATAGTGTCTTTTCTTCTGTGATATTTTAGTTTTTCTAGGTAGTTAGGGAAGATACTATGAGATTGCTCATTGCTATAGATCCCATGTTCATCATTATCTATCTGAGTCCCTTTGGGCTCAGAATATTTTATACAGCTAAGAGTTTTTCAGGCTTCTTGAGATATGTTACCTGTCTTTAGTTATTCACATGTTGAAACTCCATTCAGTACACTGATTTTCAGGGTACTCCAGTTTATGCTAGAGTTGTGTTCCTAAAGGCTTTAAATAATTCAAAACTCACCCAATTCAAGACTTAGCCTGATAAACTAGGTTTTATATTTACCAGCTAAAGAGGGTAATTCCACTTGAAAAGACATAGTTACAATTTACACAACCAGCTATGAGATCAAATTAGTATTTGAATTTAATTTTTAAGATGAGAATGGTTTTGCACAAAGTTGGAGTTTTTTATGGTCTATGTCACACTATTTCAAATATAGGTAAATCACATTTATATAAAATATAAACATGGTAATTATACAATTGTGTCATAAGAGGTTCGTAGTAAGCCACAAAGTCATAGACATATGAGTAAACTTAAGAGAAAGATGTTGAATAAATTATGCAATAATTATTGAACACTAGCAATTATTGATAGAATAAAAGACCCCTTTCTTATGCTAAACTAAAGAACATCCTTTAATCCATGAAGGAGCCCAAGCAGCTTGAGTAGAATCTCACACACACACACACACACACACACACACACACACACACATATCTCTTTTTGTTTCTACCATTCTCCAGACATTTCCATTTGCAACAATGAATGATGATTGGGTCTGCTTTTCCCCTTCTTTTTTCTTCACTTTGCTTATTTTTCTCTTCCTGTTTTTCTGCCACAATGTAATATGCTAGACCTAACTATTTTCCTAAATAGCTGCCATTTACTGAGACCCCAAGAGCTACCACCATGTGCAATTAGATTGACACATACACTAATGATTGAACTCCCCACAAGAAATACTACAGGCTGACTAAGTCTATAACCAGAGTCAAAGGTCATCATAAAGTTCATTTACCATTGTGGAAAACTGGAACCAATGCCTGGCTCAGACACGAATGACAACAGGTAATAATGTGGTCATCTAGGGATAGGATAGCAAATGGATTTCAAATATTGTGAGAATTCAGATTGACAAATGGAATATTACAGACTATTGTCTTGAAGATTCAAAGGCAGCATTGATAACAAGTATCCCAGGACGGCTGAGTGATGCTGCCATGGGTGTAGACAGGGGATTCCAGGGATATACACCATGGAGTTGAAACTTGAATTGATGCCTCATGTCACATATTGGGTATCCTTGACTTAGGTGGTAAGTAGATAGATGATGCCTAATGCCTAAACATAGGAATATTTGTCAATGTCCAGGTTGATTGCCAAATACTTGGAGATCAACCTCTAATGGGTTAACCACAGAAGACATCGAATGCTACTGCTAAAAACTCAGACTACCAACCCTAACCTCTATACCAATTAGCATTGTCTAAATATCTGGTCACCGTTGGCTGCATGTCTGGAGTTTCACCTACCCTCAGTTCCCAAAATATGGGTACTTTTCCTAGAACTCCTAACAAGCAAAATGTTTACTCTCTAGAACCAATGGGGAGGATTTCTTTCTGCCAAGAAAGAGCAGAGTAATGTGGTGGGAACAGCAGTGGAGCGAGTCAGGACTCTCAGATGTTGGTGAGGTTGTGGAGAAAAGTGAATTCTTATACACTGTTGGTGAGATTGCACATATATAGTTCAGGCCCTGTGGAAAGCAGTTTGGAGATTTCTCACATAACTAAAATTATAATTGCTGTTTGACCCAGCAATCCCATACTGGATATATAACCAAAGAATAATAAATTGTTCTACCAAAAAGACACCTGAACTCATATGTTTATTGCAGTACTATTTATAATAGCAAAGACATGGGATAACCCCAGGTGCTTATCAATGGCAGATTGGATAAAGAAAATGTGTACACATACACCATGGCATACTACGCAGATGTAAAAAAAAATAAAATTTTCTCTTTTGCAGCAACATGGGTGTAGCTACAGGCCATTATCCTAAGCAAATTAAGATAGAAACAGAAAACCCAAATACTCCACATTCTCACTTATAGGTGTGAGCTAAACATTGGGTACACAAAACATTGTGAACACAAAGATGAGAATAATAAACACCTCCAAAGGTGGGGAGGGAAGAGGTGAGCAACAGTTGAAAAGCTATCTGTTAGACACTATGTTCACTGCTTGGGAAACAGGATCATTAAAAAAAGAAGAAAGACAAGTGAGGAAACTATTACAGTGGGAGGAGTAACTGAGAAGAGGAGGGAGTACTAAAATACATGATTTTTATGGCCCTGCTATCAGGTTTTGGAATTCCAGCATTGTTTCTATGTGCATTGCCACATAATTTCCCAGCTAAAGCTAGCAATTATGAATTTCTCTATATTTACCATCAGTCGTCAACAATTTGCTAAAAATAAAGCAAACTAATAGTTTAATTTAAATTTACCAAACGATATGCATACATGACATCAGCCGACACTTTCCATCACATACAATTACCATAAATTTATCATTCTATTTAAATTGCTATGATAATAGAGTAGGCATTGATGCATATGTAAGTCTTCTAGTGTTTTAAGAAGTACAGTTTCTTATCAGGGGCCTGTAAACTACAGCCACAGGGAAAGTCCATCCCCTCTGTTTTTTAAAGTTTTATTGTCGCATAGCTATAATCATTTACATATTGTTGACATTTTTAACCTTACATTATTGCATAGTTGTGACAGAGGATATGGCCTGTAAAACCCTAAATATTTATTATCTACTCCTTTACAAGAAAAGTTTTCTGACCCCAGTTCTGTGCTATCAATTTCAATAAAACAGCATCAGCTTATTGTAGTTCGGAAATGCTAGAATGACTTCCAAGGGGAAATAAGAGGAGGTCTACAGTGATAGGAAAGTGCTCATAGTGGTAAGCCATAATCAATGCACTGAAGGAAACTGAAGCCATTGATTGCAGGGAAAATTGTAAATAAGCAAAATATTTATTAAAGACAACAACAACGTAACTGTGTTTTCCTTTTAATATTAAGAATAGAGTATATAGATGTGCATAAAGAGTTTATTGCTTTGGGGTTCTCAAGTACTTGGCTGTGGGTTGATGAGAAAGGAATAAATTTCTTTTTTCATATATTCCTATACATGAAAGGAATATAAATTAGCCTATAATCTAAAAAAATTATCTAAAATAAAATTACTCCTTTAAAGAGATCCTTAAAAGTGAACACATATTTGCATGACAATAAAATTTTAAACACTAGTTTTCAGTCTATATTATTCAGTGGATGTGTTCCATTTTCTTTACTTGATGTTAGCTAGAAACGGTCGGTTTTTTGTTTGTTTGACTTTTTATTCAGCCCTTCTTATTTGTGATGTGGATGAGAAGGTTAGAAGTGGTTTTTAAGATGATGGGATGTCTGCTCAGACGTCATTTATGGTCTAATGGCTCTTTGAGTTAGTTAACTTCAGTTAGGGTTGTCAGCGGGGAAATTTGATTGGGATATTATGTTTGATTTCTCCTTGTAGTTCACCTGAGGACAGAATCCCAATGCCTTCTTTGTCAGACACTAAAGCAGGAAGAATGTGAGTCATTTCCTCCGGGTTCCCTGATCTTTCACTCTGATGGGTCTCTATCTCAAACTTGCTTTTGTTTCCTTCAACGAGAAGGAAAATAAAGCTACTCTAACCTGAAGTTACTAAGTCCCCAAATTATACCTGTTCTTCACTACCTGTAGGCTTCTTAGTTTTCTTTCAAGTTAGTTCTTCCCCCTTCCTTGCCTCTTTTCCCATTTTGAGTTCATTTTAATAGTTTTCTTATGAATAAAAGTAATCTTGCTCAATTCTTCATTTTTTTTGCGTTTTACCTTTTATTTACAATTGAGTGATGCCTTTTTGAGTGAGCTCTGAAAGATCTGTGCAAGATTTGCCTCCCAGTTTTACACAGCAGATTGTTTAAGTGTAGGAGAGCTTTTCATGCATATTATTTTGTAGTCATCATTTTGCTTGTATCCTAAAAGACATTTCAGCACAGTGGTTAAGAACGCCGAGGACAGTATTCAAATCCTGACTCAGGGCACTTGCTTGCTGCACAAAGTTATTTACTTTCTCATTCCTAAATATTCACATCTGTAAAGTGAGGGTAATAACAGTACCTATCTCATTTACCTATTTGGAGGAGTACCTAAGGTAATAGTTATAAAAGGCTTAGAGCAATGCCTGGCCAAGTGTAAGTATTTATTACTACTAGGACTTACTGTTAAGGTCATGGATGCACACTCTGGTCATTATTTCTCCCAAAGTCATTGGAGCCTCTTTTCCTTACTGGGGAGAGGGACACTCATGTTGGGTACTGATGTGGGATGGGAAGGCAAGTTCCTTTTCTAATACTAAGATTGTTACCCCGTTCTTTCCACTGATGTGTAAGGGGATACAAACTGGATGGCTTTTGGGTTCCCTTCACTTATTAAAGAGGAAGTTTAAGAAGAAATGCTCTGCTCTGAACCATCTCCTGCCAGATGCCTTTGAATGTAATGGACACCGTGATGATTGAAGCTGCTGCAGCCATCTTGTGACAAACGGGAAGTAAAAAATAATCATAGACATGCCAGTTACTGTCATTTTGGAACTGAAACAACCCAGCAAATACTGTCTTGTAGGCTTCTTGTCATGTGAGGAAATAACTTCCTATTTGTTTAGGTCAATTTTAGTCACAATTTTCTCTTCATGATAGATAAAAATATTTCCATCGTACAGAATCATCTTTTCTACGTAACGACATCTGCTGTTTGAATGCATAGATCTCTCCAGGGGTGCATTCAACCACTCTATGATAAATATTTGAGTTGGCATTTCTGAAATACATATCCAATGATAAAGATTCTCATCAGTGGTTTCTAAGTCTCACTTCAAAATAACATATAATATGATATTTTAAAAAATAAATTCAAGTGTTTCAGTAACTGGATAAGAAAATATCGCAAAGAAAAGTCAGTGTCCTTCTCAAGGGTGGGTCTTGGAACAAGTATCCATGTATCCAGAGGTTGGCTCTGCTGACCAAGAAATACTCATGCAGCAGGTTAGTGTGGGTCCACCTGGGTGCCCTTGTTTGCACTGTAATAAAATCCAAATGAAATCTTTAACCGATTTGCATGTGTTCCTAAAACATTTTTTCGGCCGGGAGTGGTGGCTCACACCTGTAATCCCAGCACTTTGGGAGGAGAGGCAAGCAGATCACTTGAGCTCCGGAGTTTGAGATTAGCCTGGGCAACATGGCAAAACCCCATCTCTACAAACAAACAAACAAACAAAAAAAGCACAAAAATTAGCAAGGTACAGTGGCATGTGCCTGTGGTCTTAGCTACTTGGGAGGCTGTGGCAGGAGAATTGCTTGAGCCCAGGAGGCGGAGGTTGCAGTGAGCCGAGGTCACGCCATTGCACTACAGCTTGGGTAACAGGAGTGAAACTGTCTCAAAGAAAAAAATATTTTAAATAAAAAAAGAAAGTTAACATTTTTTTAACTGGCAACATTTATGGACTACATTGAACATCGCAGACATTAAAAAAAAAGATGAGATGTTTATTAATAAGGTTGTAATTGAAGAAAAAATAAACATCTTCTAGTTTTCCAGTTTTCCTGAAGGGCCAGAAACAAGATGCACCACATAAAAGATATGTCTGCAAATTATGCATAATTTTTCCTCATCTGAGTAAGGACCTGGAAAAGAATCAGACATATTCCTCAATTTCTTCCATGGGATTTTAATAAGTCCTACTATTAATTAAATTTTAAGGAGTTTGCATTTAGAAGATAACTGAGTTAAACAAAGTTAATTACATTCTTTAAAATTATACAAATAACACATGAATATTATCTTATTACAAAAAAGACAAAAAATAACACTTTAAAAAGTTCTTCTTGGGCCAGGCTTGGTGGCTCATACCTGTAATTCTAGCAGTTTTGGAGGCCTAGGCGAGATCACTTGCGCCCTGGAGTTTGAGGCCTCCCTAAGCAACATTGCGAGACCTGTCTCTATATTTAAAAAAAAGTCCTTCTCACCTCTTTCCACTCTCAGTTCCACTCTAGTCTACAAAATAGCAAAGTTTGCTACCATATTAATGAGTAGGCATCAGATTTTTTTTCCTATGATGGTACATATTCACATGTGTACTGCATAGGAAAAATGTATATGGGCATGTGTGTGTGTATTGAGTGGCTGTTTACATAAATAACCCCCATATTCTCTATGTATTTTATTTTATAAGCGTTTTTGTGACTTTTTTCAAGTAACAATATCTCTTAAATATTTTGTCAGTGTATATGGATAAAATTAAATCATTTTGAAGGTCAGCACCATGATGTCCTGTCATACCCTAATTTCTTGAAACATTCTGCATTCTTGCCTGTTACAATAGTTGGAATAGACCAACAATTTCTACTCATATTAACTTAAGGACATTTTCTCAATTTCGGTTTAGAGAATCATCCTCCATCATCTTAGCAATTCCCCTTTCCCCTGTATCAGAAATCTCCTTTTATGTGCAGTAGTCATATCTTGGAGTTTCTGTAGTATATATTTTAACGCTAGAAGTTCTTAATGTTTTTAAATCCTTCCTTCTATGATTTCACGTGTTTCCTTCTTCTCACAAAAACATAGTAGGAGTGAACTCTTCAAGCTTTTTGAACTTAGATATGGATGTGGAACTTTCTTTGGCTAGTCATTTCTTGAAAAAACTTTACAAGCCAATGGTGACCTTCCACGTTCTCCGCCTCATGCCAGGTGATCCTAGAAGCAAGTGTTGAGTTGGAGCCTTCATTAACCTAGGTCACCGAGTGACAATGATAAAGTACTAGCAAACCTTTATTAGATTTATAGCCTGATAAATAAATAAATGTTTGTTGTGCTAAACTACTGTCAGGATTATTTGTTATTTCAGCATAACCTAGTTAAGCTTAACTGATGCCACTACACATTCTATGGCTTCCAACTTCACTTACTTTCATAAGAAAACTTCTTACTATAACTGTCTATACTGTATTTACTTTCTCAACTTTATCTTTTTCCCATGACAGTCATTCTTCAATTACCACCACTACTCTAAAATTGCTTCCAATGGCCCTAATACCATTCATGTTTCCAGATGCAAGGGTTAGTTCTCAGTCTCTAGCTTGACGTCTCACAAGTATTCACCATGGTGAAAATTATTTTCTTTTTTTGCCTTCCAGAATACCACATTCTGATAGTTTTCCTCTTATCCACTAACCCAACCATCTGCGTCCTCTTGGTTTATCTCATACAATAGCCCCGAGTGAACTTTAAAAAACATTAACTTTACCATATTACTTTCCTGCTCAAAAGGATCTATAGCATATTAACATCCATGCTCTTTATCCTGGCCTAAAAACCCTGCATGATTTGGCATCCACCCACTAATATGTCCTCATTGCATTCCACTCCCCTCCCTACACTCCAGCCACACACACCTCTGTTCTATTTCAAATATGCCAAGATAGCAACCAAATTAGAGTCTTTGTACTAATTGGTCCCTCTGCTTGGAATGATTTTAATGCGTATACTTCCATTGCTGATGTGTTATGCAGTTTTTAAAGAAGGCTTCATCTCTTGCTATTTTCATACCTTAGTATAATCCACTCCTTTGAGTATGACCTGGAATTAGTGACTTGCTTCTAATGAACATAATACAGCAAAAAATGAGCAGATGACACTTCTGAGATTAGGTTACAAAATTCCATGACTTCTATTTTGCTAGCTGAATTTCTCCATTGTCTTCTTGGCTTATAAGATCTGATGAAGCTAGCTACCATATTGGAAAGGCCCACATGGCTAGGATCTGGCTGACTGCCAGTGAAGAAATCAAGGCCTTCAATCCAGCAACTTGCCAGCAACTGAACTCTGCTAACAGCCACATAAGCTTGGAAGTAGATCCTTCCTCAGTTGATCCTGAGGATGAGATTACAGCCTTGGCCAATGTCTTAATTCTAACCTGTCATAGACCATGAAGCAGAGAACACAGACAGATCATGCCTGCATTTCTGATCCACACAAACATTGAGGAAACACATACGTATTGTTTTAAGCTTCTAAGTTTTACCTTAAACTTATTGAGACCAAACTCAGATTTATAACTCAGATTAGATAAATAATATCATTGGCTTCTTCTCATGCAGGTATTGATCTAAATGTCAAATAATTAGAATGCTCTCCTCTAAAACTCAACCTAAAATTGCTGCTTCATCCTCACTAACAAATATCTCAATTTGCTTTCTTTATAGCTTGTTGCTGTCTTATGACAAAAATTGCTAGTGGTAACCAAAGAGCTCTTCTCTCCTACTTCCTCATTAATAGGGCTGCTGGACACATGATTTAAACACCTAAATAAAATGAAAATAATATTAATATTAAACTCACAAATTTATTATGAAGACAAATAAGAGAAGGCATGCAAGGTTCCTGGTACACAGTAAAGTACCTGATAAATGTTTGCTATTGCTTGTGTATTTTTTCCATTATTTTTACTGTAGCACTGCCAGTTTCACTTGTTTTGGGATGAATAATTTTGAGTTTCTCCTGTTGCCAGATGACTATCTTTGTGGACGGAATTCATTTATGATACCATAATGTCATAGACTTTTAGATCTAGAGGGGACTCGTAACAATCAACTAAAGTTAATATTCAACAACCATTTATTGAGTAGCTATTCAGGACTTGGCTAGGAGTTAGATAAAGACTCCAAATGGAAGAGGATGTAAGTTACAAAGATACGTTATTCTGCTTTTAAAATACTATAAATGGACTTAAAAGACTTGGCAAGTGCAGCCTCACCTCCCCACCTCCACAACCCTTAGACCCAGTTGCCGACAGTAGACTATGTGCTTCTCATGCTCAGATGTGCCAGGCCATTTGACAACGGCCACTCTGTGGATATCCACTGCTCATGTTCCCTGTGGATGTGGGCCAGGAGCATCAAATACTGTCTTTATGGATGCCGAGCCCCTCAGACAGGAGGTGATGCCAGCTTGCACAGAAAAAGTTCTGGCTAGGCCTTGCAACCAGATGGTTGGTCGCAGGCCCAGCTACATTTTTTTCTCCATTTAATTTCTGGTCTGAAAGTTACTGTTTCCAGCGGTGACCTGGGGACCGTACATTTTGAGGCTTGTTGATGAGTTCTGAAAAGTACTTTGTAAATAGATCTTATGAAATGCATTGAGCACTTAAGTCCCAGACACAGCAGTGTTTTCGAACGTTATCTCATTTAATCCTTATACCAAATTTCCGATATAGGTATTATTGTTATATCTACTTTACGGATAAGAAAACTGAGGTTTGGGGACATAAAGAAAAAAATTAAAAACAGTCCCTTGAAGGAAAGCTATGAGAATGTTGTGAATATTTAATATTTTCTTTCTTAATAAAGTCTTATTTAATGTGTAGATTTTTTGTCCCTTAGAGCCTAGTTGGTAAAATATAAGTTAGAAAACAAATCTGACAAAATTGGCACTAGTATTTTACCAATCACATAAAAATGTTATGTAACATGCGGTAGCATATAGTAGATACACATCAACACTGTACACAGAACATAAAGTTCTTTTATTATTTAATCATACAATGCAAAGGCAATACTTTTGATTAATTAAGGGTGGGTCCACAGACTGAAGTTTCTTTTTGCTCTTTAGTCATTAAAAAATACTCATGTTGCATCATCTAAGATTTCTACTTTCCTTACAGAAGCAAAGGTCTTCATTTAAGGCTTTAGTTACCTTACAGAAGCAAAGTCTTTTTTACATTTTTATAATTGCCTTCTCCAATTATTTAGAACTTTCATATACCTAAAGCTACAATAATTTGAGCCAAATGCCTTTTATGACTTGTTACCTGGAACATACACATGACTTCAGTTTCTCAATGTTTGAAAAGAAGAAAGCTTAAAGTTTAACATCTAATTGTAATAAATGGGTTTGGGAACAAATGCAACTTACTCTTAGAAATGGCACAGATGGTGACAAATCTGCAACATTTCTTAAAGGAGACTGGTGCAGAGGGCATACCTTGGGCCACTGTTTACTTTCTTTAAGATCACATTTCTGTCTATTGACATCAGCATCACATGAACCAATGTTTTGGATTTTTCTTCATCATTATATTCCTAGAATATTCCCTTACTAATAATTCCTATGTCCCACTGGCTTGCAGAAATGAGTGGGGATACTTTTACAATTGAGAAGAAAACACAAAGTATACTTAAAAAAGTCATTCATTGCCAAAGAAAATTCCACATATGTGGCTTGATTTCACTGGGAATTATTAAAAAATGCAAGGTATGCTTTCCCTGTATTAGGACTGTTAAATGGAACACTCTGGGATAATGGAAAAGTTCATTATAGGCCTTTTCTCCCTGTTGGGTTTTTCTAATCTTATCAGTTTGTAAGATGGTTTTATATATTCTGTAGCTACACTGTTCAATATGTCCTCATTCATTACATGTGGCTATCGAGCACTTTAAATACGGCTAGTAAAACTGAGGAACTGAATTTTTCATTTTATTTAATTTTAATTCCATTTAAATAGCTATGCATAACTTGTGGCTATGATATTGTCTAAGGTAGATCTACATCTATTATTCCGGCTGACTTAAATACAGGGCTTCTCAAATACAAGGCCAACTTATTTGATTGCATATATGACATTGTAAGGTAAGTTACCAGAATGATTTCATGTAACGATAGAATATTTCTTCTTAGGTTTAGTAAAAGAGAGTGTGTGAGATAAGTGCATGTCTGCACACAAATATATGCTAGCTATGTAACAAATTATTCACCATATCTCTAGATAAATTATTTTCATTTTGGTTTAGGGGAGTTTGAGCCTTGTTTATGTGTGAGAAAAGTCAGAAGGCAAATACTTTGCCATCAGGATACAGACAGACAAATTCTTGCTTGGAAGAACATAAAAATTTATGTAGATATTCACATTCTTACCGATGCTCATGAAATGAACTGATGAGAAAACAGAAATATGCAAAATAATGCAAATATGAAAGCAAATCAACTGGCAAGTCCTGCTGTTTGACATCTAATGATCATTGCATAACTACCTGGATATAGGAATGTTATTTAAATCATGTCTGCTAAGTCTACGTAGTCAGCTTCCCCGTATATTCAGGAGTTGGAATCCTTACTAGCCCATGAATTGCCTCACCCCCCAACTTGAAAATCATGTTTTGAAGCCTAATTTACATCAGAATCTCCCAATCAGCACAAGTATAGTGGACTGAAAGTTTTGATGTAGAAATAATCTACTGATATCTGTAATGTTGCAAAAATACATACGCGACAAAGCAAGATATAATCAAAATACGTGTTTACATTATTTTACCGCTACTTTGATATTTTAGTGTTTTGAGGGGGGGGGGTAGCATTTAAAATGTCTGCTTTTAACAAAAATATTTTAAATGTACAATAATTGTGGAATCTTTTATAACATGAACTGGCCATGTTTTCTGCAAAATTTAAATGAATGCAACTTTTCCATCTGAATTGATTTTAATTATATGAAAGAACAACCCCCAGATACTATTTGGACACGGAAGAGAGATAAGTATAAGGTATCTAACGAGAGTCAGCAAACCCTTTTCAATGTAAATGATAGCATTATGTATTGTCAACACTAGTAATTTATGTGAGGGTAGAGGGGATGAGTCTAATGAATACAAAGATTAAATATTATTGTTTAAAGCTATAATATACTAAAAATTTTGTAGTATTGCACAGTTTTGCATCCTGTGAAAAATCCTCATTGGAGAATCACACATTGAAATTTTTTCAAATGCTCTCGTTTCTCTGCTCACTGGCTACTCAATTTGATGGATGTTATTAAGTTATGTTCAGCCAATTAATATCACACAAGAGAATAAACCAATTACATTTGGATCTTCCCTCTTGTGGAATCTTCAAAGAATAAGTGTTTTTCATCGAAAGAGCCAGGAATGGTAGTTTCTGCATGACAGTAAAGATGTTCTGTGCATTAAAGGGAAATGAAATAAAATGCTTTAACGAAGAAACACTGAACGTTGTGGTCTGTGAGACTGATAAACATGCTGAAGTTGGAATTGCGATTTAGATTTATGAATCAACAGTTCCCAGAGCAAGTGGCTTGTGACCCACTTTCCTCAAGAGACATCAACATGTGTTTTGCATTAATTTGTCTTGATAGCCTCTTGTTGCTAGCAATTTTCGTGGGAGTAGAAAACACTTCGCCTTTGCCAACCATGTGTGTCTCTCTCCTGCACCCCTACCCTTTTTTATGCAAAGCAAAATGAGATAGCTTCAGTTTTACAGTGATTACTAGACACCCAACAATTGAGGAACTTAAAAAAAGTTCATAATTGGCTTGTTTTAAATAGAGCATCTTTAAGGCTCTTGAAGTCTTTATTGATAAATTTTAGCAATCTTTTGGCAGTTATTTTCATTTAAATTATATTATTGAAATGCCCATTTCACAGATTGCAAAATATGTCTTGTGGTTGGGACATGAACACAAAAAGGTATTATGAATATTGGATTATCTTAGAGATAGTTTTCTTGGCCTTTATTTTAAAGCCTATTCACGAATATTTGTCTAAGTGATAATATTGTAGATATATGATGAACACATGATTTTGACTGCTTTTTAGCCAACAGTGACTAAATTGTAATCACCAATATATAGTACAGTTCTATATTCATATAAAAGCTCATTAGAAGGGTATAGAAACTTCTAAACTAGCTGGGTCAAATTTCAACTCTTCCCTAAAGTCAGTGTTAGAAAGTATTACCAATGGACAGGGACATAACCAAAGAACAACAAAAACAAGAAAGTTGGGAAAGGCTAAAATCTGGAGTTTCAATACATTCTACAATGAACCAATGAAAACTCTGTAATTAACTTTATATTTGATCCTGGCAAATAAGCTATGTACCACATTAAAACAAAACAAAACACAAAGTGAATTAAAACAACAGTCAAAGACCTCACAATATTATTTTTCAAGTGGTTGAAAACCACCACTCAAATAGCCTAAGCAATAAGTGGATGCATTATTATAAAACTATGCCCTTATCCAAGTGCTTATGTAGGGTATATTCCATGAATATTGCACCAACTTTTTCTTTTAAGAGGTAGTAATTCCTTGAATCTATTCTCCTTCCTATTTTGGGTTCATCTTCAGGCTAGTAGCAAGATGGTTGTAGAAATTTCAGACATTATTTCTAAGGAGAAACCCATTAAAAAGCAGGAAGAGATATGGGTTTTTGCATATGTTCCTTTATGTGGGTGAGGAGGCATACAGGAGCCCCCAGCAGACTTCTTTCTTATTTCATTGACGAGAATTAGGCCGCATGTTCACTCTTTAATCAGTTGTTGACAGGAGAAACTGGGTTCCAAAAATTGCCTTAGACAAATCAGGAGTGACCTTTGACCTAAAGACGTTGCTATATTCACATGGAGGGGAAAATATGCAGGGAGTGGGTGAACATGCAAAAAATAATGTGAACCTGTGGAGAACTGAGGGCCCACTTTGTTATACCATTTCATATAAATGACTTGAGCTTCAATGTATTGTTGGCATCTATGAGGGGTTCTGAAACAAATCTCTGGTGAATACACAGGGTCTATTGTAAGTCTTATGTATTCTTGAAGTGATTTAATTGTTGGCTTTCCAGCTTCCTTTTCCAGTGTGAAGTCTTCTTTATGTATCTGGGAATATTAAAACGGTTGGATTAGAACAGACTGCAGTCCACAGGAACTACAGTATAAGCTATGAACTGGTTTTTCACAATTCTGTTGCTTAACAGGAGAAGCTGGACGCACTATGTTAGTTTATCTTATTCATGATCTGCAGGATTTCTTCAGAAGTGCTCTCTTAAAGTCCTAACTAACTGGCTGTGAAGGTAACGATTTCATCCTCAAACACTGTCATCAATTACTGACTTTTAAAGGCTCTCTTCAAAAATTTAGCTATCAATAGAAACCACACACCGATGCATAGATTTTAGTGACAGGTATTTCTATGGAATGGAGAAGGCATTACGTACAGGGTGGTTCAACAAGATTGGCGAGGATTTAAACCTTCTCGTAAAGAATGTTTACGTATTATTATTACATATTATAGGTTGGAACTAGGTTTCCTGAGACAAAACATGTCTGGGTTAGTGTTTTTATTTTGTGATATAGTTACATTAATATTAGAAAAAATTATATGCATTCACTAATATTAAAATTTCATAGTGCACGTTTGAACTTAACGTCACCATCCTAGACCACATTATGAGATGCTATAGGATGGTAGGCGTTTGGTCCACTTTTGTTGTAGATATTCATTCTCATTCAGCAAATACCAATTGAAATAGATTAAATTTTTTATGATAATAAATCAATCATCATTTATTTAAAAATATTAAAACATCACTATATGTGCCAGTCAAAATAGACTCCTGATAACAGTTGGTTATATTTCTGTTTTACTTGAAGTAATGAAACATAGCTACATTTGGATTTCCTTTTGTGTCTTACTACCAGTCGCATTTTCCCTCCATTTCTAGAAGAAATCACTCTTAAGACTTTGGTGTGAAACCTTTCTGGTCATTTACCACATATTTCATTAAAAATATTTCCCACAAATTTCTCGATGAAAAATTTATGGCCTGCGTTTGTTTGCTTGTTTTAATGACAGTGCAGCTGTCATGAGACTGTGCCTCATATACCTCCTCCTACAAGGGGAGTAATTGACCAAGAGGCTCAAGTGCTGCACTTTGAAATTCATTGTGGTGGTTATGCTAAGGCCAAGCCTTCTATCAGGTGCTTCCTGCCAATGAATGAGTGCTAAGAAGATATTAAAGCAGCCTTGCTCTTGAGACATGTCTGTGAACTTTGTCTCAAGGACTTCCCATTGACTTTCTTGAACCTTTCTTAGACAAGCAGGGGCTATAGGTGTCTTCCACCGAAACTTCTCTCCCTCCTGCACAGTGTCAGACTAGCATTACAGTCTGATGACTTTCCCAGTTTTTGTCAGCTCCCTTTTTATTTCCCTTCATATGGACATTTCCTCTTATAAAATCTTTGGATGTTTTATTCTCTCTTGGTGACTGCTTCTTGCATAGCCAGGACTAACAGAGATGGCCTCATACTGGGGGAAGACTTCTCCAATTAAATGACTTAATAATATATTAATTTTTGGCTATCTAGTAAATTCTATATAGATCTACTGTATTTTTTAAAAATTGACCTACAGGATTCAGTTTTATGAATCTATTACAGCTGACTTATCTATTCCCTTATTGATGGGTATTTATCTTGTTTTGATTTTCTTGCTATTATGCAATATGCTTCAATGAACACACTTGTGCATGTCATATTGTGCACACGAGCAAGAGTAATTCTAGTTACAAACCTAGAATTTAAATTATTGGATCAGAGAGTTTAATACATGATCAATTTTCCTATGTACAACTGTATTTCTTAATATAAGAAAATTAGATAGAACTAATTTATATTTCCACTGGTACAGTATGAATTATTCTTCCTCTCTATTCTTGCCAACACCTGATATTGTGAGATTGTTTAATTTCCTGATTCTCTCATTTAACGCTTTAGTATACATCTCTCTTATTCTAATGAACTGAACATCTTTTCATATGTTTACTGAAATTTCTCAGTTCCTATGATGTTCCATGCACTATGTTATTTATGAAGACATTTTAAAATCAGAATTTATAAACTTAAATTGTAATATGATTCAGTGTATTGTACAGAATGAAATTGATTTTGCATAACCACAGGGGAACCATCAGCCACCATCTATTTAAATACCTCCAATTAAATAATTTTTACTAATACCCCATGTCTTTTAATATTGAAGAATTCTAAGCTCTAACAAATAGCCCTGTAAAGTGCTTCTCTATTTAGTAATCCTCAAAGTTTAAAATCCCTATATTCATGTTTATAATCACAGGCTGGTAAGCTCTTTCAAGAATTTGTTTTCTTCTTATAGTTCAAATATTTTTTCAATGTGCTTTAAATTTATGTATTTAATATTCCTGTTCTAAATTTGAGGTCACCAAGGAGACGTGTCTAGAAGTTTCCATTTGTTCAAAGACAGGATTGCTACAGAGATAGCTTCCTTATATTTTTATTATTTCTCAGTTGTTTTTGTTGTGTAACTTCCAAATAACATATTAACGAAGAAACTAGTTTGATGCTTTATTACAACTGGACCACATCCCAGATATATTGATGCTTCAATGAGGGCACTTTAATATAACCAAACCCACTTGAACCAACTTAAAGAAAGTAGGGGGAAATATGATATATGCTTTATGTGTCACATAAAAGATAGGAATGCATTGGGAACTTCAAAATAAACTGAAAGAATCAAATGGGAAAGGAACACTCATTCTGCCTTTCATGTCTGTTCGTTTCCTTGAATCTATCTCATTTTTCATCCTGGTTGAATGTTCTGGAATGTTCAAAAAGAATATTCTTCTTCACAGACCACATGTTGGAAATGTAGCTTCTATAACATCCTGAGTTTTTCTATTACTGGCCCACCCACCTGGAGAACAACTGGATTGACTCTTTCCATCTTTCAGTTTCCAGGGAAGAGATTTAAAGAGCTCATTTTGGGTTAGCTGCCCAATCCCAAGTCAGTAGACTGCATTTAGTATGATAGAGATGTTTAATATAGACATGGCTGCTTCGTATGTACCAACATGGTATGAAGAATACCGGTCACAAACTAGAGTGGAAACTGTTCTCAGACATAAAGTTGGGCTTGATAATCAGTGTAATCGATGTTCATCGTAGCTGGTGAATGTGGGATAACAAGAATTTACTAAACTCCTACTTTGCTTTCAGCTTTTAGCTTGATCTTTGAGTGAGAGGACTGAAACTTGAGGCTATCGATACTTCCAGCAGTTAACATGAAAGTATCATGTAATTTCTACCATGTGTCAGGCAATATGGCAGACTGTTTACATGTTACCTCATTAAATACAATAAACCAAAGGGTGGCATTGTGATACTCTGTGGCAGCCCTGGACATGCACTGCTCAGATTGCCCTTCCAGAGAACCAGCTGCAGGTAGCATTGTTGATTGACAACTTCTAGTTGCCACTCCTTTTAATTCACTCCTTTGTTCATATCAGACCATCTTTCCCCTGCAAGATGTGGCTGCTTGCTCCCAGCCACAGACTAAGTCTAGCAGGGACACTGGAATTGGCTTGTTCCTGCCTTCTGCAGGGTTCTTTCTATGGACAAGTTTGGCTCAGGGATTCCCCATCAGCCATAAGAATTTTTTTTCTCTTTAGTATTGTGCTGTGGTCTAAGCTCTTCATATCCAATTCTTCTTTCTGTTTCTTCTTTCACAGATGCCAGACCTCTATTGCAGTCTGAAGTTTCTACTTACTTTTGCTCTGTCTCCCTTTATCTTTCACAGGTGTCTTTTTCTTCCTTTTCGTTTCTTCTTTCTTTCCTTCCTTCCTTCCTTCCTTCCTTCTTTCTTTCTTTTTTATTCTTTCTTTCCCTTTCCTTTCCCTCCCTCCCTCCCTCCCTTTCTTTCCTTCCTTCCTTCCTTCCTTCTTTCTTTTTTTAATCTTTCTTTCCCTTTCCTTTCCCTTCCTTCCTTCTCCGTCACCCAGGCTGGAGTGCATTGGTGTGATCTTGTCTCACGGCAACCTCTGTTTCCTGGGTTCAAGTGATTCTCCTGCCTCAGCCTCCATAGTAGCTGGGACTACAGGCACATGACACCACATGCTGCTAATTTTTGTATTTTTGGTAGAGACGAGGTTTCATCATGTTGGCCAGGCTGGCCTTGAACTCCTGACCGCAGATGTTCTGCCTCTCTGGGCCTCCCAAAGTGTTGGGATTACAGGCCTGAGCCACTGCACCTCACCAAAAGGTGTTTTTCTTCATAAGCCTTTTGCATATTTAGTTCTGTCTTGGTATCTGCTTCCTAGAAGACCCAAACTGGCATATACCCATTTTATAGATTATTTGTTGAGAAAATAAATAACTTTTCCAAGGTCATATACATATTGTTAGTAAATGCTAAGTGCCAAAATTAAACATAGATCTTTCTGACATGAAAGCTTATATTCTGTCTACTATATCATGATGCTTTCCACTACAGACTTCAAGTTTTATGATAATGTAATCATGAATTTAATGTGCAAGGATTTAGAATAATGTATGGTACATAAAAAGCAATACGTAACTGTTATTATTCTGTTGATTTTTGCCATTGTTCACATGTTGTAGAAAATTTAGAAAGCAGTTCAGCATAGCAACTTTTGGTAAAACTATATGGGAGATTTTAAAACTGGCCATTCATTCTTTCTCTCTTGCATCTACCCCTTTGCAATGTGACAGTGCATGCCTTTTTATTTTACACCCCTGGAATCAGGATTGGACATGTGACTTTATTTGGCCAAGGAGACATTGATAAACATGATACAAACAAAGTTCTTAAAAGCACTTATACTTGGGGATTGTTTTTTAATGGCTCTGGGGATCTTTCTATCACCCTGTGTAAAAGTCCAAGCTACCCTGCTTCAGGATAAAAGGGCCTACGAAATACAGCAAAATTACTAATGCTAAAGACCTCTCCTAGATCAAACAGCTCCCAGATCACCTGATAGATTATTAAAGATGCATGTGTCAGAATAGCCAAGATGAGCAGAAAAATGATCCACTTGAGCCCAGCCCATATGACTGAACACAGAATTAGGGGATAAACAAATGGTCTTGTTTGAAGCTGTAAGTTTTGAAGTGGTTTGTTATCCAGCAAAATTTAACCGTGGCCATAGGTGAGGAAAGACAAATATTTGTAGTGGTCACTCTTGGTTGCCTTTTCAGTGGCTATTCCTTCTCTCTTTCTTATTACCATTACAGTAATAGTCTTTAGGAATCGGACCTACAGCTTCATGAAGCTCTCCCCAGTTGCAGCTAGGTAAATGTTGATTAGCATAAAGGTAAGCATAGTAATGTTATTTATTTTGCTAATGACTAAACAGCAGGTATAATGCTGACAAATGACTCACCTGGAAATTATCCTGGAGAGGCTTCTGGAATTGCCCTCACTCTTAAAAAGGACATACCACATCCTGCCTTTGGACATTTTTGTATGATAATATGATGCTTGGATCTCTAGCAGCCACCTTTAAGGTATGAGGTAAAAGATGAGAGAATCACAAAGAAGATCACAAAGAAGTTGAGGAGGATAACTGATATCACTGACCCAAAGAATTAACCAACCGTTTAACCACCTACCCAATACCTTCTGTTATGTGGGATAATGTATTTTCTACTATTTAAGATGTACAAATTAGGTTTTTCTATAACTTGTAGCCGAGGGTATCATTTTAGACATAGTGGTTAATTTTAAGCTTCTTAGAATTTCAACAAACTTTTGAAATGAGTACGTGAATATTCATGCAAAAAGATGAAGTGTAACCACTAATAAACTTCACCTTTCAAATTTTCTCTTCTCTCCTCCTCTTCTCCAAACCTACACAGAGCTTTATAAAAATACTAAGTAAGAAAAGCAACACTTTGGTTTCATACCAAGATAATATTCTCTAACTTTTCCAAGTATTATCATATATTTCAATTCTAAAAACACAGCTTATTCCTTTAAAATAAATTTATTTAAACTGGAGGCTTATATGACACAAAATCAAATTATTAGAAGAGAATCTCACATAATAGCTTTGATTTATTTTGAGAGGAGGATTTGAACCCTTCAGGCAAAACCAGAAACCATGGACTAAAAATGCCATTTTCAAAATTTCTCATGATGTTAGCCATCTAGGTAGGGAAATAAAATGTATTTTTTATTTTTAGAGCAAAACTGTATCCACTAGGATGCACTGTTGCCTCATAGCTTTCCAATAAAATCCCTTATTTCTAAAGCGTGTTCATGAATTGTCCCTGCCAAATCCAGAATGCCTCATCACACTTCCTTCAAGCAAGCATGCATGTTGCTGTTTCTTTATTTCACTACAATCCAGAAAGTGTCATGCTGTAAGATAGAAAAGAATGATGCTGGAAAGCAGCTGACATGCAATAGGTTTGATTACTGGCAACACTCTAATGTCTGATGAGAACACTACAGCCGAGTCCTGCCAATTATTTACATCTCCAAAGGATAAATGATTTCCCAAATGGTATCCAACCACCAAGGCACCCAGAGTGTTGCAGAAATGTTTCTAAATTGTGAATTTGAAGGATAACTATATGAAAGCGATGTTCATGGAGTTTGTGCCCTAGCAAAGATTGACACGAGGCATCTAGACAACCTGAGTCTCTCCCATGGTATGACAGGGTTAATTATAAACTCTTCAGGTAATCTCATTTGGCAGGAGAGATGCAACCAGTGGTAGAGGGTGCTGACTCGGAAGGGAGAAAGTTATCAGTCTATGAGCAAATAGTCACTGAGTGCTCAAAGCATGCCAGGTCTCGGTCTTTATGATCAGAACTTCTGCCAAAGATGAGTGGGCCACAGAGGGCAAAGGCTTTAATGGGGAAAGACGGGGGTCTCTTTATCACAGCCACTGGTATCTGTGGTGTTGATGAATACCTGTAAGGACATGGAGTTACATTTTGATATATTTCTTCTTTAATTTAGTACATTAAATTAAACTAGGTGTTGATGAGACAATGATGAAAATGCTAGCATGAGCTCAACCCTCAAGAAAATTAGAAAATCTGAGGAATGATCCTCATATCCCAAATCACAGATTCCTGCTGGTCAGAATCTTGCAACAGTTAGTATATTTTACCATCTGCTTCCATACTGTCTTCCCAGCCACAGCTTCCAGGATCAACTCCGTGATATATTTTTGGCTTTATGCCTCATCCCTTAAACACACACCCAAACAGATACGTACATACCTCTTTCATCCAAGCTTCTTCCTGAACTCCTGTAATTTGCCGCTGGTCTGCTATTCTCTCAGATTGTGATAAACTTAGCTTCTTCTCCCCTCTCTACTTACCTTTCATCTTTTTATTTCCACAATAACCATGACTTCATCTACAAAGCCTGTATGTATTTTTCTGAATTACTTTTTTGTTTCCTAGGATTTAGTAAGACACATACTGATATAGACCTTTCATTAGGAACAAAACAGATATTAGCTACATAAATACTAGCTATTTTGGTTGGTTTTATCTATTCTCTTATGTTTTGTACCACACATCCTCGGTTACCTAGAACATCTATACGCTATGGTAGATTGTCTACAAAAATGGCCACCAACACTTCTTCTTATCCCTGAATATCCATATACTCCTTCCATCAAGTGGTGAGGTCTATTTCCTCTCCCCTTCATCCCACAACTTGCTTAGGCCCATAGAATGTACCCTTAGTAGTGTTTTAAAACTCCCAGAACAAGGTGTTAAGGGAACTGGAGGTTTTGGTTTGTACCCTGTTGGGATCCAGCTGCCATGTAAAAGGCTTAGAGAATTATTACAGACATAAAGATGAATGGAGAGAGAGAGAGAGAAAAAAAGAAAAAGCAGGAGGGAGAGGACAGCCAGCACTGCCTTTCCAGCTGCTCCAGCTAACATACCTGGGAGTGAGTAAACCATCTTGGATGTTCCAGTCCCAGCCAAGCTTCCAGCTAAATACAGCTGCATAAATTACTCAAATAAAATCCATGTGCAGTAGACATGATCCATCACCATGAAGCCTGGCAAAATTTTAGACTTGTGGGGTAACAAATGGCAATTGACTTAAAACCACTGAGTTCTGGAGTGGCTGTGTATACAACAGATAATTGAACGTCTACAAGGTACAGCATGCAAACTCTTTGCAGTGGCTACATATACAACAGATAATTGAACGTCTACAAGGTACAGCATGCAAGCTCTTTGCAGTGGCTACATATACAACAGATAATTGAAACGTCTACGAGGTACAGCATGCAAACTCTTTGCAGGAGAGAAGTATGCCTTACCCATTTATAAATCTCCTAATGCCTGGATCAGTTTCATGACAATTTAATTTAATGTCAATGATGGCATTAAATTAACATCTCAAAGTGAAACAAATATGCTCACTGGCTGCCTACAGCTCCTGTTCACCTTGCGTCATTTGAATGAGCTCTTTAAACCTGAATGATTGCTGCAGATATTGTTGGCACTTCTGCTTAGCTGGCATCTCACATTGTGTACTTTTAAAATTTGCTCTGAAATGCAGACTTTCCAGCCTGATTGCAAGCCCAGTGTTTATCATTCTGTCCCAAGGGCATTCTCCTAAATATCCTCTTGCACTGATCCGTTAATGTGGCCTGATCTACTACAGTCTTTTAAGTTTCAAAGGAAATCTGAAATCATTTGTAGCTATGAACAAATAGTCTTTCAACAATAAGAAATAAAAAGAGATATGGAAATCACTGTCTCTACATATCCACTGTCCACATAATGTCATAAGTTCCAGCTTATGTGGCACTATTTCCATCTAATGTTGAGTTGTGTTCCAGATTAGTGATATCTTCCCAAGTACTACCAGCTCTTCTTGACCTCCACAATGCTGTGAAATGTCAAATTGTTGAAACTTATGTTTCAATGGTTTAGTGTTGTCTTTTTCTGGACTCTACACCTCCTGTGCAAACATCTCTCAAATTTGACTGCCAACAAATCTTGGGCCTGGCTTCAGAACTTGTATTAAAATATCAATAGGAACCAGTCAGAATGGTGATTATTGAAAAGCCAAAAAAGAACAAATACTAGCGAGGTTGTGAAGAAAAAGGAAAGCTTTTACACTGTTGGTGGGAGTGTAAATCAGTTCAACCATTGTGGAAGACAGTGTGAAGATTCCTCAAAGACCTAGAGACAGAAACATTATTCGACCCAGCAATCTCATTACTGAGTACATATGCAAAGGGCTGTAAACCATTTTATTATAAAGACACATTCAAGCATATGTTCATTGCAGCACTATTCACAATACCAAAGACATGGAATCAACCTAAATGCCCATCAATCATAGACTGAATAAAGAAAATGTGGTACTTATGCACCATGGAATATTATGCAGCCATACAAAGGAACAAAAATCCTGTCCTTTGCAGCGACGTGGACGAAGCTGGAGGCCATTACCCTTAGCAAACTAACGCGGGAATAGAAAACCAAATACTGCACATTCTCACTTATAAGTGGGAGTGAAATCATGAGGACACACGGACACATGACAGGGAGCAACACACACTGGGACCTGCTGGAAGGTGCAGAGGGAGGAGGGGGAGGATCAGTAAGAACAGACAGTGGTTGCTGGGCTTAATACCTAGGTGATGGGATGTTCTGTGCAGCAAACCACCATGGGCACACATTTACCTGTGTAACAAACCTGCACATCTGGCACATGTACCCCTGAACTTAAAATAAAAGTTGGGAAAAAAGAAGACAAATAAATAAGCAAATAAAAGTGTGTGGCACCTCCAAAGAAACAGAAGAGACAAGAAATGTCAGTGGGAGTGGCTAACATTAGCTTTGACACATGCTATTTATCTTGTTCAAGTAGAAATGTGACGCCATGCTTAGTTTATAATATGGAAGAGATCATTTCCTGTCAAGGTAACACCATTTATGAAATCTGCCTTTCCAGTGTACTGGACTACACTTTTACTTCCAATGTTCATTTTATTGAAACTGCAAAGTATACATTCACCATAGGCTCCTTTGCAATAATTTTGTCTTGTGTCTTGTAATAGAGTTCTCTAGAGGGACAGAACGAATGGAATATATATATATACGTATATATATATATACGTATATATATATACGTATATATATATGTATATATATATACATACACTTGGCAGAAGCACTGCAGGCAGGATAGGCGAACCCATATCTGGAGTAAGTGTCTTTTCCAGTGAGGACAAACCTCTGCCCTTTCCATGATAGAAGAGGTCCAATATTATATATATTATATATCTCTATATGTAATATATATGATATATATTGTATATATACAATATATTATATTGTATATATACAATATAATATATTGCATATATTTATATAATATATAGTACACATACTATATAATGTATATATAATATACATTATATACATAGAATTTTATTAAGTATTAACTCACCTGATCACAAGGTCCCGCAATAGGCCATCTGCAGGCTGAGGAGCAAGGAGAGCCAGTCCAAAACTGAAGAACTTGGAGTCTGATATTGATGGGGAAGAAACATCTATCACCAGCGTGGGAGAAAGATGTAGGCTGGGAGGCTAGGCCAGTCTCTCTTTTCACATTTTTCTCCCTGCTTTTATTCTAGCTGCACTGGCAGCTGATTAGATTGTGCTCACCCAGATTAGGGGTGGGTCTGCCTTTACCAGCCCACTGACTCAAATGTTCATCTCCTTTGGCAACACCCTCACAGACACACCCAGGAACAATGTTTTATATCTTTCAATCAGTTGACACTCAGTATTAACCATCACAAGTCCACCCCTTGTCAACTTGAACGCATACACATCTCCTGAGATCATACATAATCTTTAAATAAAGACAATAATAAAGTCATACTAACGCCTAACATAACTATCCTTCGTATAACCAGAAATGCACCAATCCCCAATCCAAATACTATTACGTAAAGTTAATAATACTTGAATGCTGATGTGAAGTCAATAAGTCTTATGTCACATGATAAAGGAGGAAGGAAATAAAATGAAGATATTTTCTTAGTAGAAGTGTACACATGCACAAACATGTCTTTAAGAATAGAAGGAGGAAATACTCATGACAATTACAGTCCTCGTTCATTTCTGCAGCTGGTCTTGTGGTCATAGCTGGTATTGATGACTAACTTCTTCTCCTACCCTTTCTGTATTCCCTTTGCCTTCAGCAAGCATCTCAGCAGGTCGTGTTTTTTTTTCCTGGTGGAGAGACCCAAACTTTCATTCCTGAAAGTCTGGGTCATTTGTAGTCCTGCCTGGATTGGGCTTTTGTAGCTTCCCATTGACCTTAATCACAGGGCATGGTAATACTAAGAGATGCCCTAATGGATCTCCTGTATTCCATGCATACTCTTCCTTACCTCCATTGTGGAGTAGTAGACTGATTTCATTGTGATAGTCTGGGTCAATCACCCCAGCCAACACTGTAACTCCCTTCTTAGCCTGTTGACTTAAAAGTAAGAGGAGTCCAAAGTGTCCAGGCGGCAATCTTAACTTCTAGTTTAATGGAATCGTTATTGTCTCTTCTGGTGGCAGCGTTCCTCCCTCTGGAACTAAGACCTCTGGCCCACAGAATGTAATGTCGCAGGAACAGGAAGCAACAATTTTGCTAGTGGATCACTAGGGGTGATGGTGAGTGGTGCCACTTCCACTTCCACCCCTTGATTCCTGGACCCGTGAATCCTGGCTATGGAAGAGACAGTACCATATATTGGACACTGATTCAGAGCCTACACAGCCTTCTGGAAAACTTTGGCCTAGCCCCACAAAGTACTGTTACCTAGTTGGTGTTGTAATTGTGACTTCAAAAGGCCATTCATTCCACCGTTCTATCAATCCAGCTGCTTCAGGATGATGTGGAACATGGTAAGACCAGTGAATTCCATGAGCATGAGCCCACTGCTGCACTTCTTTAGCCATAAGGTGAGTGCCTTGGTCAGAGGCAATGCTGTGTGGAATACTATGATGGTGGATGAGGAATTCCGTGAGTCCATGGATGGTAGTCTTGGTAGAAGCATCGCATGCCGGATAGGCAAACCCATATCTGGAGTAAGTGTCTATTCCAGTGAGGACAAACCTCTGCCCTTTCTATGATGGAAGAGGTCCAATATAATCAACCTGCCGCCAAGTAGCTGGCTGATCACCCCAAGGAATGGTGCCATATCGAGGGCTCAGTGTTGGTCTCTACTGCTGGAAAATTTGGCACTCAGCGGTGGTCATAGATAGGTCACCCTTGGTGAGTGGAAGTCCATGTTGCTGAGTCCATGAGTAACCTCTATCTCTGCCACCATGGCCACTTTGTCCATGGACCCACTGGGCAATGACAAGGGTGGCTGGGGAAAGAGGCTGAGTGGTCTCCATGGAACGGGTCATCCTTCATCCTTCATTATTAAAATCCTCCTCTGCTAAGGTCACCCGTTGGTAAGCATTCACATGGGATACAAATATCTTCACAGTTTTTGACCACTCAGAGATGTCCATCCACATAACTCTTCCCCAAATTCCTTTGTCACCAATTTTCCAATCATGCTTCTTCCAAGTCCCTGACCAACCAGCCAAACCATTGGCTATGGCCCATGAATTGGTATATAATCACCCATCTGGCCATTTCTCTGTCCATCCAAAGATCACAAACAGGTGCACTGCTTGAAGTTCTGCCCACTGGGAAAACACACTGGACTTATTGATTTGTGAGGCATTTGTGTACTCTCCACTGCCATCCTTCATGGATGTTCTAGAAAGGGGCTGTAGTGCTGCAGCTGTCCACTTTCGGGTGGTGTCTGCACATCATGCAGAACCATCTGTGAACCATGCCCTAGTCTTCTCTTCTTCTGTCAACTGATCATAGGAAATTCCCCATGAGGCCACCAGTGCAGGCTGGGGAGAGAAGGCAGGGTGGCAGGAGTGCAGACCATGGGTGTTTGAGCCACTTCCTAATGTAACTTACTTGTGCCTTCAGGACCTGCTAGAGTCAGATCACGTATATACTACTTCCATTTGATGATGGAATGCTGATGTGCATAACCCACTTTATGGCTAGATGGGTCTGAAAGCACCCAGTTCATGATAGGCAGTTCAGGTTGCATGATGAGTTGATGACCCATAGGCAAACATTCAGTTTCCACCAAAGCCCAGTAACAGGCAAAGAGCTGTCTCTCAAAAGGAGAATAGTTATCTGCAGAAGATGGCAGGGCCTTGCTCCAAAATCCTAGAGGCTTCTGCTGAAGCCAAGTGTAATGCAGAGTCCCTACTTAGTGGGCCCAAATCAATAAATCAATAAATTCAGCCTGATCCAACTCTATGTTCCTTCCACCATTATCCCACAGCCTTAATATCCACTCCCATGACTGTTCTCCAGATTTCTGTTTATACGAATTAGTAAACTCAAGCAGTTCTTTTCGAGTGTAATGCACCTCCTCTTGGGACACACTGTGAACCCCACCTCTAGGGACCCACTGGGACTTTAGTTATATGTCTAGAAGTAAACAGGGGTGTTGGGGTTGCTCCTAAGGAGAATCAACATTGTCTTGTCTGGCAACTGTCTCAGGGGAGGCTGCAGGCAGCACAGGGTATATCTCCTCAGACAAAGGTAGAAAGGCTCATGACAGCATGGGTCGAGGAGGGGATATTGCCACTACTGGGGATGGGGAAGCTGTTTCTTCTGGCAAAAAAAAAAAAAAAAAAGTTCATCAGCAGTGTCCCCAGCTTCATCAGGATCCTCTCACACATTCCCATTCCAAGTTGCAGGGTCCCATTCTTTTCCAATCAATGCCCTCACTTTAACAGTAGATATCTGGTGAGGCTGTTCATGCACCTTTTCTTGCAGTCTGCCACTTGCATGGTAAGAGCTTGGGTCTGTTTTTCCAAATTTCAGCTCTTTCTCTGCAGGAGGTAAGACTCTCACTCAGGGCAACCTAATCAGATTTGAAGCTCAGTATCTGCTTCTGAAGCTGGGAGATAGAATCCCTGAGTTCAGCGTTTTCTTTCGTTATTTTATCTACTGAGCTTAGGAGAAACCAACCAGTTTCATTACATTCTTGCTTCTCCACAAATGGTCAAAGGTATTATGTGTGGAGTCACTAAACTCCTTGCCACTCGTGAGCAATGAATCAGGAGTGTAAACTGCATTTACTTTGCATAACTCTGTAAACAGTTCATGTCAATGACTATCAGGGTTTGCCATGCTATTAGAAAAAGAGTCCTTAGCATTTTTGAGTCTAATCATATTAAGCAGCCAACTCCAGAAACCCCAAAACCAAGAAAAGAACTCCATCCTTAACATTCTGTTCCTCTAGAACCACTCCTGATACCAAAATCTGTTATTAGTCAGGGTTCTCTAGAGGGACAGAACTAATATGTATGTATTTTATTAACTATTAACTTACATGATCACAAGGTCCCACAGTAGGCCATCTGCAGGCTGAGGAGTGAGGAGAGCCAGTCTGAGTTCCAAAACTGAAGAACTTGGAGTCCGATGTTCCAGGGCAGGAAGCATCCAGCAAGGGAGAAAGATGTAGGCTGGAAGACTAGGCCAGTCTCTCTCTTCACATTTTTCTGCCTGCTTTTATTCTAGCTGCACTGGCAGCTGATTATATTGTGCCCACCCAAATTAAGGTGGGTCTGCCTTTCCCAGCCCACTGACTCAACGTTTAGTTTCCTTTGGCAACACCCTCACAGACATACCCAGGATCAATACTTTGTATCCTTCAATCCAATCAAATTGACACTCATTATTAACTATCACATTTCTATTCTGTTCCTAAAGCCACACAGTCTCAACCTCTCTTAAAGCACCTTTTTGGCCTGGGCCTGAAGGCTAGACAAATCAATTTAGTCCAGTATCAAGAACAAGGCAAAACAAGACAAAACAAAAAAATGCCACTTTTCTCTGCGTTAAGTTGTCAATAACCCTAAAGCATCTTCCATGTGTAAATGCTGTAAACTTGACTTCTTTCTAGAAGATTAAAGTTCTGGATTAGTAATTGTACATAAACAAAGTATGCAGGCTAAATTATTTTTACCCCTTATTATGTCCAATGTCTGCTTATTATCAGGCAGGACTTTGCCAAAACCCAACTTTGAATTTGTTCATTCAAATAATTAGTACACTAAGGCTTATATATGTGAAACTAGTAAAAAGTAATCATGGTGTTATGTAACCAAGTATTAGAAATGTCAGATGGGATACTTGTCAGCATTCAGTGATTTAAAGCTTTTGATATCTGTAAAAAAATGTATTTTCTCTCTTTTATTAGTTTCCTGTCATGAGACGTTTGTGCTTCTTTAGTCGTTGTCACTTGATTCAAACAGTAAAGTCTGTGCTGGATGAACATTTTCATTTATATAATAAGAATGGCTTTAATAAACACTTCACTCGGGAGATATTTAAGGTAAGTTCTTTAAGGCCTGGCACTGTGGTTTACACCTGTAATCCCAGCACTTTGGGAGGCCAAGGAGGGAGGATCGTTTGAGCTTACTAGCTCAAGACCAGCCTGGGCAACATGCCGAAATTCATTCTCTTCAAAAAAAAAAAAAATACAAAAATTTGCTGGGCGTAGTGGTAGGCACCTGTAGTCCCATCTACTCAGGAGGCTGAGATGGGAGGATGATTTGCGCCTGGGAGGCAGAGGTTGCAGTGAGGCTGTACTCCAGTCTGGGAGACTAAACTTTTCTGAGAAAAAGTGAGAGGGCTTGGAAGGATGGTTTATGACAATGAACCAAAGAGCTCTAGCTTTATTTGCATAATAAGGGAGTTCCAAAGAGATTAGAGGGATTTGGAAGCTTGCCTGTATACTAGGCAAATGATCCAGCTTATTCTTGTGCATGCTCGTCCATAACCTTTTTGAGTAGGCAGCAGTCTGCACAACCTGCTTCCATGGCACAGATAATTGGAACAGTGGTTGTCTTTCTCCAGAATATTTGACTGAGAATCCCAGAGCAAAGTTGAGTATGAACTTGGAAGGTCATATAAATGCAGGTGTTAGGGCTGGAAGGTCATATCAACACAGGTGTTGGGGCTGCCATTTTAGAGAATAATGGGTGATGGAAGAAGCCATAAAAAGATTAGAGGAAGAAAAAAGGGGAAAAATGAGTAAATGTCTGAAGGGCAGACATGTAGTATCTCATGGCAGAGGCAAAGGCATGACTGATTCTCAAAGCTGCCTGCCTTCCTGCCCTTCATATGAATGGCTGCCCAGATACTCTTAAGCCCTGTATTTGTATGTCCTTTCAAAACTTCCCTTTTTTTTTAGGTTCCTTGAGCAAGCCATTGTTTCTTGAAACCAAAATTACTTAATGGGTACAGTATTTGGGGGGAAAAGTGAAGCCTAAGGGAGAATACTACAAAGGAAAACTTATGAATTGATAAGAGAAGCCAACTAGGAAGGACATATAAGTATGGATGAGTAAGTCACAAAAGGAAGATGGAGATAGGAAGAACTTTGTTTGGAGGCTGAAATCAGCAAAATCTAGTCAAAACAAAGAGTGGACATACTTTAAGGGAAACGAGAAAGGTTAATATCATGGGTCAAGACAATTTAGCATGAAGTGAAAGCATTGTAAAGACAGTGCCAAAAAAAAGGTTAAGTTTTCATATACCTTCTCTCTGACAGATTATTCAATTCTGACATTTTTATACCTCCCTTCTTCACTGAAAATAGTCAAAAACATTGCTTTGTTTTTTTACAACATACTTCATATTAACCTGTCTTAATTAAAATGTGAACTTTTGTTTTATTTGTAAGAGATACTTAAAATGTTATTGCTACAGTGTACACTACTTTCCCTCTTTAATAATTTGCAAGTAACATAATTCCTTAACAATATTTTTATGGAAAGGTCAGTGAGGCCACAAAACACATTTAGCTGACAGCACTTGGAGTTTCTGCCTTTGAAAACATGTTCAGCAGTTTCCAAGTCCATCTATTTCTTGTTTATTTTGAACTTTCTCTTGCAAACTACAAATGCCGTGTGTATATATATATGAATATATATTATATATAATATATATGTGTGTATATATGTACTTATATTATATATATATATATATGCAACATAGTGAGGCCCCATCTCTACAAAAAATAAAATAAGGTTAAAAAAATAATAATTAAATCAAATTTAAAAAATCAACTGGGTGTGGTGACATGTACCTGTAGTCTTAGCTACTTGGGAGGCTGAGGTTGGAGAATTACTTCAACCAAGGAGATTGAGGCTTTAGTGAGTCATGTTCACATCCCTGCACTCCAGCCAGAGTGATAGACTAAGACCCTGTCCTCTGCCAAGAATAAAAATTAATGAAAAATGAAAAACATGAAAAATGAAACCTATACAGTCACATGTTACTTAACAATGGGGATTCATTCTGAGAAAGGTGATTTTGTCATTGGTGCAAACATCAGAGTGTACTTACACAAATGTTGATGTTATAACTAGGCTGCACACCTAGGCTATGTGGTATAGCTTATGGCTCCTAGGCTACAAACCTATACAGCATGTTCCTTTCCTGAATACTGAAGACAATTGTAACACAAAGCTAAGTTTTTGTGTATCTAAACACAGAAAAAGTACAGTCAAAATGTGGTATTATAATCTTACAGGACTACATTGTATAAGCAGTCTGTCATTGACTGAAATGTCATTATGCAGAGCATGGCTCTGTTTCATCAATAGAAAACAGCACCAAGCAGTCCTCCAACAACAGCACCATGCCTACAATGTGGGCCAACAGGCTGGACGCACTCGTGCACAAGCAGGGCAGACGCCAGGTGTACAGATTTCTTCCCCCCAGCAGTTCTCAGTGTGTTCCAAACCAGGGCTGCTTGTAGAGCCATTTCAAATTCCGCATGATGCGTATCTATGTGTGTCAGTGCAACATTCATCTTTCCACACCCATATACACAGATTCACTTTCAAGCAAAGAACGCTTTGATACATTGTGCTGGTCAAATGTCCCGCTGTTCTCATGTCCACTCCTTATAATGGAGGACAGGGGGAATGGAGAAAGCTGGTATGCCTGCTCACCCTCTCCCTCTTCTTCTTATGGCAGATCTAGCCATTATCACTTAAGTTCCTGCTGCCCCTGAATAGCTTTTTTCACATGGTCCCTGGTCCAAAGGGACAGCCTCACTGTGGCTCTGGCGATGGCATGGCAGCCTGAAATTCTTTGACCTGCCTCAGGAAGCCATCTCTGTTTCCTGAATAGCCTAAAGTGATCTATGCTTATATCACAATCTTGGGCACATCCAAACACTCTCATGTGTGCATACATATTCAACCTTATTATTATTGTTACGTTATTGTTATCAGAATTGTAATAAACACTTACATAGTGCTTCCTATGTGTGAGACAGTCTCCTAAGCTATTAAGTCATTTAATCTTCATCACAACCCTGTGAAGTAAATTCTAGTAAAATCATTTCCTTGTTGCAGAGGAGGAAAACTGATACCTGAAGGGATTAAGGTGGGATGCACAACTTGCACTGGCAATCCGGTTCCCGAGCCCATACTCTCGTTCCCTACACACACTTTCTATACCTGCATGTACATGCTCACACGTGCAGACACACATGCATCTGCCTGCTCGCCCATGTAAAAATCTAAACGTAGCTCTAGCACTCTAGACCCTCACTTCACGCATTGAACCCGCATATGGGATGTAGCTCAAATAAGCATATTATAAAGTCTTCCACATGATTTAGATTTATGACTCTATTTAGAAACCGTTGCTTCAATCCATGTCTTCCGTGGTTCTTGTCTGATCATGAGGCAGAATTGGGAAAGGCTTCACAGAGGGGAGAGTACTTTCTAAATCCATCTTCTCTCTTTTTACCTCTTTTAGCCAGGAGCCAGCATGATGTAGAATTACATTTAATACCAAAGGGTCTTTCTAGATTCCCATAGCTCTCCTCATTATGTTCTTTTATTATGGAAAACATTCTCTCACATCTCGCATTCTTGCCTCATCTAACTACTCCAAGTGAGTTTGGTAGTTAGAGACTGGAAATTTTTCCTCTTTAAATACTATACATTTTTAAAATCTGTATTAATTTAGGATTGATTAAATGGGTTAATTCCAGACTTTCCAAGGCTAACACCATATCATGTCGTATCTTGAAAGCCTGGAGGTTTTGAGATATCTGCTATTTTTATAACCTAAAGAGTGAACAAGTGGCTCAGGAGAAGAAAATTAATCTCAGTGTTTTCATGGGATAGGGATTGTTCTGGGAGTATAGGGAGAACCATGAGAGGAAATGTAGGCAAAGTATGTACTCTACATATTTAGGGAGATTCCTAGTGCATGACATTTGGGACATAAAACCTTTTATATTTTTTTGTGAGACAGACTTGATTCAGGCTTCTCTATGCTATTTATGAGCCCCAAGAAGGCTTAGCTACAAGGTAGGGGACTTGTGACTTGGAGTTTGTTATAATGATAGGAAATCTTATGTTAACAAAACAACATCAAAGTAAACCATTTCAATGAAGTTGTTAACTAAATTCTCTTACTTTCCTCTCCAATCTGGCATAGTTTTCACAACTCCAAAACTGAGATAACAATAGTGCCACCTTCCTCAGTTGTTAGAGGGAATAAATGAGTAGTACCAGCCCTCAAAATGCTGAATAAGTGTCAGCTTTTAGTAATAGTATTATAATTGGTATTGAATAATATAATTTCTGATATAAGGCATCATTCAAAAGAATTGAGTTTTAAATTTTCTACTATCTACAGCTAGCTTAAGAGTTTAATATAACACTTTGACATCCATTTTTTTCTTTCCAAAACTAGCAATTACATCCAGTTTCCAACATAGCATAATGAAATGTTTAGATACAATTGTAATGTTTTGTATTTGAGAAATCAAAGGTGGAGACTTGTTCAAGGAGACATAGCTACCAAAGGCAGAGTCAGGGCTCCAACGCAGGTCTTCTGATGAATAGTTAGAAAATAAGACAAACTATGATAAGTCTTAAAATATGGCATAAGTTCTATTGTGGTTCAGATGAAGAAAGGGGAACATCTTAATGGGAACTGGGATGGATAGAGGGTGCCTGTTTGAAATTCTGTTCAATTGCTTACGTTTTGCATGGATGTTTCTGTAGATTCCACTGAATTAGTCAGCCTTACTGATTTGAGGTTCTGACCATGAAAGTTGGCTTCAGAGTCATTTCATCCTAATCCAGTTAGAATCAGCTTCACCCTTTTCACTTACATGATGAATCAGGCTCAAGCCTTGCACTCTGCTTAAGAGGAGGTTGGAAATGAGTTCCAATTTAGAATAAGACCATCTGCACCATATGTGGGCCATCCAATTGTGACTGGCTCTGCCCTGGCTACCAAACTAATTATGGATATATTTCAGGGTGTAAGTTACTAGGCTTAAAATCCTTAATTGGCCAAGTTTTATTTTGTTAAAATCCCTTTGCTTTCGCTTTGGAAAAAAAGCTCAGTAATCAAGATAAAATATGTAATGGACTATTAATTCAAATCAAATTTAATTTTAAAAAATCCATGATGAATATAACATTAAAATTTTAAATGAAGACAAGATTCAATACTTCAGAGCCCTTCCTCTGTATCCTCATCCTAATCTGGCCCTCTTTCCAATAAAAGTTTTTAAAAGTAGGCAGCCAGCGTACAGACCATAGTTTACCCATTTGATCTAAATTTAATTTAAATCTAAATATATATGTATATATTTAAATCTAAATATATACATATATGTATAGCATGAAATTATTTATCTTGATTATGGAGTTTGGGGGTGCCTATTTAAATATCACTTCTAAGGCAAGTGCCTTTCTAACCCCACCTTGGTCCCAAATTAGG
Source organism: Gorilla gorilla gorilla (assembly GCF_029281585.2). NCBI lineage: Eukaryota > Metazoa > Chordata > Mammalia > Primates > Hominidae > Gorilla > Gorilla gorilla. The sequence continues at coordinate 10,258,270 of NC_086017.1, forward strand.
TTCCCAGTAGCTTTACAGTTGAGATGCTTAGTTAACCCACTGTCTATCACACTTAACTTGCTTATATACCAACACATTTTTGCATAATATCTCAACACTTCTGTTCCAGAAAAGTCCTGGTGTGGAAAATCCCAGAGAATAAAGATTAATAGCGCCTATTCATTTCATGCTCACAGGAACCATGTGAAGTAGATGCCTTTATGATGACCCTCATTAAGGAATGAGAAAGATGAAGCAATAATGATTAAATAGCTTACCCAGGGCAACATAGCAAGTAAGGGATGAGGCTGAGCTTTAGACTCAGCCGGGCTGACTCAAGAGTCCATCTCGTAGGCTGCTACACCAAGTTGCCTGCTTTCAGCAGGAAGTAGGAAGCAGGAAAGAGAGCCCATGTAGTGCAGAGAAAAAGATATAGGATGGGGAAAGAGTGTTTTCCGTGGGCATTCTGGTTCCTAGTTTGATGCTATGTGATGCCATCTGCATTTCCACCCTTGGGTCGTGCGATTCGTCCTGTATCCTTGGAGAAACTCTCTTCATTAACTTGCACTAGCACAAGTAGATTTCTGCTGGTCCTCAAAAGATCTTCAATACAAAAACAATCATGGATCAAGGCTGATTGTTCCAAAACTCCACCCTGATAACACCCACATTGCTTTCTTACTTTGACATCTGTACTAGTTTTTATCATCTCAACAATCATTTCATTTGTATTAAATGTTTATAGTTTTGTCTACAGGCTATTTTACCACTATTGTTATTCTTTTAAAAAATAGTGATATATGAGCAAATATATATACAGTTGATCCTCCATATTTGTGGATTCCACATCTGCAGATTTAACCAGTCACAGATTGAAAATAATTTTTAAAAAATTATAGCTGCAATTGTACTTAACACGTACATACTTTTTTCTCTTTTCATTCTTTTTTAAACAATACAGTACAACCACCATTTTTAAACATTTACCTCGTATTGGGTATTATAAGTATTCTAGAGATGATTTAAAGTATACAAGAGGATGTTTGTAGGTTATATGCAAATAGTAGGCTATTTTATATAAGGGACTTGAGCATCTGTGGATTTTGGTGTTGCAGGGTCCTGGAACGAATCCCTCAGGGACAGCAAGGGAAAATTGTTCTTTTCTTTTCTTTTGAAATGGGGTCTTGCTTTGTCACCCAGACTGGAGAGCAGTGGTATAATCTCAGCTCACTGCAATGTCTGGCTCCGAGGTTCAACCAATTCTCTAGCCTCAGCCTCCTGAGTAGCTGAAACTACAGGTGTGCACCACCACGCCCGGATAGTTTTGTACTTTTAGTAGAGATGGGGTTTCACCATGTTGGCCAGGCTGGTCTCGAACTCCTGACCTCAAGTGATCTTCCTGCCTCAGCCTCCCAGAATGCTGGGATTATAGGCGTGAGCCACCACACCTGGTCAATTGTACTTACCTTCCACCTGTACCGTCTCCGTGTTGCACAAGCTTTCTGCTCCCGTTGTATCTAATTGTGTTGTATGCATAGTTGTCACACAGTAACTGTTTTAGAATAAGTAAAACCCATTTAATAACCATTTCTATTTTTATCCTGATATGAGAACTAACATCGTCTCCAACACTTTTAATACGCAACCACATATTTTAAGTATAAAAAGATGTTTGCTTTCTGTGCTGTTCACATTGGAATAAACAAGTCTGAATTATGAGATGCTGTAATTCCTTAGAGAGACACTGATGACAGTATAAAACCTGAGTGCAAAGCTCAAATGGTTTGTGTGTTCACCAAAAACTCAATTCAAAATTATGGCTCAATAATTCAACTTTCTCTATGAGGTTGTTTTATTTTTAATGTTATAACCTTCCTAGATTAGAGAACCAAGCACATAATGTCCACAGACAAAATCAAACAAAGCCTAGAAAAAAATCAACTATTTTTTAAGTCCATTACAACTGAGTAGTATGAGTAATTATTTTATTTTCGTAGCCAGTGCAATGGCATGTGAGTCTGCACCAGTTTTGGAGGGTATTACCTAAAGTTAGCTTTGAAAGAAATGGTGGAAATGTACCAGAAATACAATGCATGTTTCCGAGCTTACTTTGTGAATTATTGTATCCTCAAGGTTATTCAAATCCAAAATAAGCATATTGAATTCCAGATGGCAAAACCCATGATCCTAGAAAGAAGTGCTGGTAATTCTAATGCAGATTCTAACAGGTAGAAATTATTGAATAGCCATTGTTTGAAATAATAAGAGTTGAAATTACTGCAATAAGACAGACTTAAAGCCTATGAAAAATTCTATTCTCTCTCTATTAATTGCAAAAGTCCTTTGGGAAGGCTTAGCTGTCCCTCTCTGATAGCACCCTTAGAGGGTCAGAAATACATCCTTCTGAAGTCTTACATACTTCAATTAAATTTCTGGGCTTGATTTTCTCATTTGTAAATTGGCAATGATAGTACTTATATCAAAATATTAGTCAGGATTTAATCTATTAATGGATAAAGTGTGTATCGGCTATGTTATAAATATACAACACTGCTGTTTTTATTTGTTATTATTTTACTCATAGTGTTTATCTCTCTGGTATTAATTTAACTAAATTTTCTTTGAGACTATATTATAAAACTATAACTATAAGACTGCAGCGAGCCGAGATTGTGCCACTGCACTCCAGTCTGGGCGACAGAGTGAGACTCTGGGGTTAATCAAAACATCCTCAGGTTTACAACTTGCTAGATAAGAAGGACTAAGTTCAAAATTGGCCTTTCAAATTTCAGAAGGTACATTTAACTGTTTGTGTATTACTGTCCGGCTAAAGATGAACCTCGGTCACCAATCAGAGTTTTGTCAAGATGGAAATTTCCTCAATCATGGTACAGCTGTGTGTCTCATTTCCTCTGGAAAGGCTTTTTCTTTGGCTTGACTACCGCAGCTCACACTTTTGATTTGACTCTGTCTTTCTTTTCAAGATTGAATGCAAGAAACACATTTTTGGAAAGATATCTTGGAACCTCTTACCATGTAACAAAGATGCCTGTCCTTTCTAATTTTTACTTTGCACTTATCTGACCTTACAACTAGACTGTGAACTCTTGGAATCACGGCACTATTTTATACAATTTTGTATCTCTTACGTCTAAACCAATGTTTAGATAATCTTAGACATTAAATACACTTTGAATGAATGAAAAACAGTGTAAGGTATGCAAAATATTTTTTAAAATATGGGGCTTAGTTTTCACAACCAGCTGGCTACTCTCTTCTTTAAAATAAATCATTTTGGAAGACATCATCATACAGGCATTTATCACTTACTGGCTCTGTTTACCAAGCAGGACACTGATTGCCTGAAAGAATGAACCTAAGACCCAGAGTTGCCAGTGGAAGTCTTCTAGGCACTAGGAGAACCCAAGTTAACTTTGTTATTAATAACAACGCAACTATGGGAATGAGCATAAAGGAAATTATATAATACTGTCCATTATTTTATATTGTTAAAAATAAGCAGAAGACAAAATCCATCTAGGTATTTATTGACACTTGCTCTAAAGAATTCAGATATTCGAGTAAATATGTTCATCAATTTTGTGTATTGGCTAAACGTTCTAATGACAGGTAGCGTGTGAATGGGTTTGATACACATTCTTATTTCAAGCAGTAACTGTTCTTATAGAAATTTTTCGTCTGTGCTGAGAAACTATAAAAGTGAAATGATAACATTCAATTTCAGAGTTTGTGATGCACAAATATTTCTCTGGAGTCTCTTTAACCAACTTTTCTTATATATAGATTATTTTGTCTAAAACAAATTAAAAACACAAAGACTATATTCATTGGAAATCCTGCTTTTATGTGCAATGAAAAATATGTTAGACATTAATGAGCTGGCTGGAACAGCCTCATATTTATTTTTAACCTAATGGGTTATATTTGCATGGACTTAACCTATGCAAAAAATCAGATTATTTAAGTGCTAAAATTGTGGCTATATTGAATTCTAAGGTTATTAAAGATGAATACTTCACGATCAAATATGAGAGTTAGTTTACCAAAATATAAAAAGAGCTAATGACAGCATCTTCTTTCTTGATGTACTTTGGACATGTATTTATAATATGAATTATATATAATATGAATATATGTCTCATAAATAATTATGCCAAATTTATAAAGATTTGAAAAATAAAATTGTTAGAGCGTAAGGAGAAAGCATAATTTGTAAGTGTCTGCATCTAGTTGTGGTTTTTACTTATTTCTCATATTATCTAATATTACACCAACGACAATCAGAAGTCATCTGACCTAAATTTTTAATATCTGATACTTATAACCTACCTTAGAATATGTGGAGGTCACTTCTGGATAGTCATATCTACTCACTGAGTTAAATTGAGGAATCCTTTGTTTTTCTGCTTACATAATGAATTATCTTAGCAATTCTAGAGAAAAGTTTATGTATTTGAAATTAGGAAGTGGTCAAGCCCTTATTATAGAATTTTTATTATTTATAATATTTTACAAATGTTAAAAATCGCCACAGTGGTTCATGCCTGTAATCCTAGCAGTTTGGAAGGCAGAGGTGGGAGGATCGCTTGAGAGCAGCAGTTTGAGACCAGCCTGGGCAACAAAGTGAGACTCCATTTCTACCAAAAAAAATTAAAAATTCACTGAGCATGGTGGTGCACATCAGCAGTCCTGCAGCCCCAGCTACTGGGAAAGCTGAGCTTGGAGCAATGCTTGAGCCCAGGAGTTTGAGGCTGCAGTTAGCTATGATTGCACCACCGCACTCCAGCCTGGGCGATAGTGTGAAACCCTGTACGTATATATACACATACATTATGGACCACATATGCTCAAAAGGCCACTCAAAAGCGGAGTATCGAATCTAGAATAAGGGGGTTTGTGTGTCTTTATCGATCATAATCATAATTATTTCACTAGCCTGAGAGATCAGGAATTAAATTTAGAAGCTTGGAAGTAAGCTTTGAGTCTTTTCCAAACATCCCCATGAACATAGGTTTGTGGAATGAAAATATTATTCCTCTTCCTGAAAAGAATACCCCAGCCATTAATTAGTCCCAGTGATGTTTCTCTTTGAGAAAAAATTATCTCAGTCATTTATAACCAAAAACAATACCCAGAGAGAAATTCAATAAGAGTGTACATTAAATCAGTGATTCCCTAGTCACAAATAAATAATTCTGGTTCCGTATCTAGAAAGTGAAACCATTGCCCAGAACATTTCACCTCCCATTGTCCATTTGCGGTCTGCATCCTGCCAAAGTTACAGGATTTGGGTGTGAGAATTTTTAGAATCCAAAGAAGTATTTACATATTCTGTAGCTCATTGTAGCAGAACATTTTTGTATCTCTCTAAAGATTATGTACACAATCTTTAAGAGCATTTTGGAAAGAGCAGGGACCTCAAGCTCACATGTATTTTTCATTACTTTCCAGCTGCTAGTTCTTAGATTGTCAGAATTGGGATAATAACCCGAAGACTATCACTTTGTGTTTTACTAAAAGGGAAGATTGGGTTGCCACCATAATCCCTAATTGAGGCCGAATTAGAATAAACGGCTGTTAAGCTCTCCAGCATAATTGTGAATGGTGTGTGTTTGACATTCTCTAAGATATAAATTAGAATAAAAAGAACATTTTCAGAGTCATGGAGTAGCTTTGCATTAATGATGGCCTCCCTTGCACTGCTGACAGTCTGCATTATTCATAGTGTCATTATCAGGACTATTCAGTGCTGAATGATTTGTTCGCCCAGAAATTGTATGACCTGACCAGATAAGTAATATCTGTAGTTTGTATTTATCCTTATGACTGCTTACTTGGGTATGGCTTCTTTTATCTCTGTTGTGAGCTTACTTACTGCTGCTCAGCGGGATGTACCATCAGTGACAGAAGCTTTATTCATTTACAGATCCACAGCGCGGCATCACAGTATTAAATCCTGCAAATGTGGGGAAAACTCAAAGGCTTTAATCATCGGACTGGCAATTGTCATTGTACTGCTGCCATATGTCAGCGCTGAAGTTAAGTTTCATGTCTGTGCGCCGTAAGGAGGGCATGTGGCCATGTGTTGCCTGCTTGTTTGTTTAAGATAGAGTCTTCCCCGCCACTGGAATAACTTTGCCATTCAAATCCCTTTCATCTGCACAGAATGAACTAACCAGAGTCCTACAATGAAATGTGAATGTGTCCTTTCAGAACTGATTGGTCCATTTCATAACTCCTTTCTTATTCTAATTAAACCGGCTCAGGAGAGAACTGTGTTTTAGCATCTTGGGCTTCGGAATGACAAGGAATGGCAGGAAAGAATCAGAGGATGTAGAAAGCTCTCTGCTGTGAAAGCAAGGTTTAAAGGTCTAGAGGATTTTTCCTCCCAGCAAAGAGATGATCTTTTGAAATCGTCCCCATCCGTTCCCCTCTACACACACCAATTTCGGTTTTATAACACCCCTTGCTGTGCATCTCTTGGCAGGAAAGTTGCCCATCTTGCAGAGTCTTGCATGAATAATTCATTTATATGTCATGCTGACTCTTGAAAGCCTGGATTACAGCTTTGGAGGAAATGTTTAATAGGATTCTTCCAAACAATCCAAAATATAGCTCAGAGTTCTATGAGTTCTATCTCTTAGAAAGCCTCGGTGCAATAAAAGAATTAATGTGCTGGAAGCCCAAACACACTCGAGGCCATTCAACCTGCGTTGAGCTAAACTGTAACCTAATAACGAAGGTTAGTATTTTAGATTAGGGTTTCTGTTTCTCAGAGACAGGATTCTTAAGTACAGGCCTTGAGTTCAATACACTGGCACAATTACTTTTTGTTAGATCTTGAGGTTTTGGATTTTTTTTTTTACATCAAAGGACCTTGGAGAACCAGGCAGACAAGCAGCTGAGAGAAGTATTGAGTGAGATGAGGGCAGACAAACTCTGCATATATCAGGTCGCATGATCGCCTGCCATTACTCAATGATGCTGTTCTTTAAACAGTGGTCCTGCTATCAGTCAAGCTGGAAAATTTAAAGATCTTCTGTAGACTCAGTATCTCACCTCTTTTAGTCCCTGTCTCAGTAATTTTATTGTATCTACTCACCTTTACTTCTTCTTCCATTTTCCACAAAGCCTTTTTTGTCCTCCCTTCAACACTTGCCTGTAACAAAGTCTTTAAAATATATTTACATTACCCATTTAAGGACCGATTGCCTAAATTCTAACCCACTTTCACTCTCCCAGGATGGTTTGCGTCTTAAACCAAGAAGAAAGTCATGGATTAAAAGAGTCTATTGATTCTACTGAGGCTTATTCTTTGCTTGTTTAATAACTTTGAAAATGACAAAAATAATGTGCTTGTTGTAGAAAACAAAATAGTTAAAGCAAAAGAAAGAAAATTTTAAAAATAATAATAACCAATAACAACTTGACATTGTGGCATATTAATCCACATTCATGTTTATATCTAGATGTGGATCCATCTGTATGTGTATAGATTCATATATCCATGTATGTAACTTTACAAAGGTAGGATAATCTATAGCAGAATTTTAAATAGCAGTTGAATTCCAGCAGAGGATCTATTCCTTTGGTTTGCTCTATCTAGGTTGCTGGGTTTTAAACTTTTTCAAAGTCTTTTGCATTAGTGGAAGGAATTTGGATTGGATATCTTCCTTTTTTGCCCTCGAGATCTATAATTACCTTTTAAAATTCCGCTCTGTGCCTTGTGAGGCTAACTTGATAGGATTGTATCTGTGGGCTTTCTTACCCTCTGGCCCCCGATTGGGTTCAGCCAATGAGAGAATCAACAGGAGCCCATCAGGAAGGTAGAGTGAGATTAGAGTATTTATTCACCCAGTTTCCTTTCTTGGGAAAGGGAGTTAATAGCACACAACTCTTTCTCCTGCTGAGTTTTAGTAGCCAACCCCTCCCCTCTCTACTTCAGGCCCAGGGTAGTAACTTCTTATTTTAGTTATTATTGCTGCAAAGCAAACTATCCCAAAACTTAGTAACTTACAACTACAATTATTTATTTGCCACAGAATTGGCAATGTTTTCTTGGTCAGGAAGGTTTATTTTTGCTTTTCACTGCTTCAGCTGGAGTGGATTAACTTGGGGATATAAGATCTATTTCCAGGAAGGTTCCCTCACATGCTGGCAAGTTAGTGCTGACTGTTGGCTTGGAGTTCAACTTGGACTGAGGACCAGGGGCTTAGGTTCTTCTTCACATGAGCTTCTCTAAAGCTGCTTGGACTTCCTCACAGTACAGTGTCTAGGTTCCAACAACAATCTTCCGAAAGAAAACCAGGCATATACACTGCATCACTTTTATGATACAGCCATGGATCATTCTGCATCATTTTCTACTGTAATCACAAATGCTCATAGATTCAAAGGAATGAAATAGAGACATCACCTTTCAATGGGAGAATACCAAATGAAACTAAAAAGAGCATGTGGGATGAGAAATGTTAGAAATAAGGCAATTTATCTGATGGTTTCTTACTTATTAGCCACAGAGTACAGTACTACCTTTGGGTAGTTTACTTTTGTAAACAATCTCTGTATTAAATTATACTCAAACTACCAAATATGAGTATGCCATATTTTTTTGCTGGGACCCTGCTTAATACAAAATTGAGAGTAAATAATAGCAGGGAAGGTAAAGGAGGAGGGCGCCATTTAGCAAGGTGTCAGGAGCTAGCCTAAATATCTACTACAGCACCATCTTTATTTTTAATACAAATATTTTGATATCACATAAGTTTTCATTGGAAGAAAGTCTGTTTCTGTTAAAAGAATATTTTAAAATACCACTGTTTATGCCCTTGAGGATCATGATATCAGTTTTAAAAGTTGTTTCCTGCCTACTGTACTAACTCCTAATCAAAACTCTTACAAGTCTGTGCTTCTTGCCAGGGAAATTCATTTTTTCTTCTTGGTTAATTACAAGATATGTACAAAGAACATACAATGTTCAATGCACTTTCAGATGTGTTAACAAAACATTATCAACACTAGATCATCTGACTTATCCATATTGACAGTCAAGGTATCATTAACCTCAGACTTGAATGATCTATTCAAACAGTGGCTTCCTGCAAAAATAGTTTTTAAAAAATATTTCTATAAGTTTTTTTCTTCCCTTTCTCTACTGCACATCTCTTCTCAGATGAAGCCCTTTAGGTACTTATTGAACCTACAGAAGGAAATAAGATGGCACGAATTAGTACATATTCTATTTGTCAGTACAAGTGAAATAGAATGGGGCTATGTACTTTTCAGAGGATGGAACTGAATTCCCTTGGAAAATAAAAAGAGAAAATTTCAGTATTTTGGCTAGAGGAATATAAGTTAAAGATAATACCTCTTTTCTACTTTCCTTGTGACCTGTAGGAGGTTTTCCCTCTGTGAAACTGAAAGTGGTAGAATTGGTAAAGATACTGCAGCAGAAATAAACGAAGAGATGCAGGAATAAGTCACTGAAAAATTTAAACCTCAAGTAATGGTGCGTGCCTTTGTCTAACTATTTTAAATCAGACTCTTGAAAAAGAGTCACTATAAATTATAATAAAGAAGAACAATCTACATAATACTCCCATTTTACAAAAACAATTTTATCTCAACTATAAATATTCTGGCTTGAAATATCTGGTACTTTCCCCACATTGTCCCTTGTGATGTTAGAGCTGCCCCTTAGGTCATTAGATCAGTCAGGGACAAAGCAAAAGACAGAAATCACACACAGTTTTATTAACAGAGAATGTCATATGAAAAATTGTAAACTACGTGTAAAGTTGTTAACTTGGCAATCGAAAAGGCAAAAGGGGAAACTAAGGTATCATAGACAGATGACAAATGTGAGAAGCAACGGACACTCCTAGGGCTGGGGAAACAGAGGGAATAGGTTGGAATTTTTAGAACCTTGAAGCTTGGAAGAGGAGGCCTATAGAATGAACAGACAAAGTTCTGAGGCAGGACTCTGCTTAGCTGGCCTAGTGTCTCAGCTCACCGGAGGAGCCTGCCCAGGTCTGGACATAGACTTCTGACAGGGGGATCCTAAACAGCTGGTGCTAATATTTCCAAGAAGGACATTACGAGGTTCGTTCTGCAGGCACTGAAACACCTGTACAACAGCAACACAGCTGCTTTGAGGGTGAATATAGTAATGTAGGTTAGTACCTCATAGATACATTTTTAATATATATTCAGTACAAACTTTATATGTATTTTTTATCATCTGTTATCTATCTGTCTACCAACCTAGCTATTAACCTATCTTCCTACCTACATAATCAATTTGTCCCATTTTCGTGATGCTGACAGGTAAATAGTTCAGGAGTTTCTGCTGTGCTTTTTCTTTAGGTTCCGCTCCTAGTGATTGCTATAATAGGAAACATTATGAGTTTTGACTCATTTGGCAAGCTTGCAGTTTCTTCCATAAACAGCCTTTTTATTCTGCCTAAACTCAAGCAGATGCAAAGGAGATAGAAAAGCTGCATGTATTGATCATCTATGGTGTACTCGCCAACTGAATTCGGCGCTTTTCAAAAATTATCTCATATGGTTCTTGCCATAATCCAATTATGCAGATATTTTTGTTCTCACTTCTCATTTTACTAGTGAGAAAACTGAAGTTATAAAACGTATCAGAAGATACACATAAAACATATGAAGTGGGCAGGATTTGAAGCTAGAACTACCTCCTTCAAAAAGATTTAAATCCTCCTGCCCCCACCAACTTTGAAACCACTGCTAGCCCATATGGTGTCTTTGTGCTAATTTTAAAAAAAATGTGCTTACTAATTTAAAAAAAAAAATGCCTTCTCAAGGCTGACAAAACCCCATGGGTACACAACCTGGCAAGAAGATTAAATGTTTGTGTGTTAGAAAAAGGCATTTCTGCTTCTGGGTAGATGCAACTCTGAGTCAGGTCACACAGCTTGGAGACCAGAGCATGGGTTTGATTTTCATCTTCTTTCACATCCTGGGTCGGGCACCCTTGTGAATAGCACAGTCTATACAACTGAATACCATGGTCTTTTTCAACATCACTTTCGTCAAAATAATGTTCCTGTTTAAGATCTCTCTTTCATTCAGATTTTAGCATTAAGAGGACAACATGCCTTTCTGCCCTAAAATGCTTTGTTGTTCGCACTTCACTTTTATATAATAGTGCTAATTATGTAGTAAATTAGTGACCTTTTGCTGCAAAACAAATTATCTCAAAACTTAGCAGCCTAAAAGAACAAATATTTATTATCTCACACAAATTCTTAGGGTCAGAAATCCAGGAGTCACTTTGCTGGGTGGTTCTGCTTTGGGACCTCTCATGAGATGGCAATCAAGCTGTCAGCCCGGCGTCAGCCATTTGAAGTTTTGCGCAGCTGTGGAATCTTCCTTTAAGCTCATTCACAGGGCTACTGGAAGGAGGCTTCAGTTCCTCACCACACTGGCATCTCCACAGAGCTGCTTATCACATGGCTTCCCCCAGAAAGAGTGGCTGAAGAGAAGAAGAAAAATACCAGTCACAGTGGAAGTTGAAGGGACTTTTGTAACTTCACCTCAGAAATGAAGTATCATTTTTTTCTGTGGTAATTTTTTTCTTTTTCTTTTTTTGAGATGGAGTCTCACTCTGTCACCCAGGCTAGAGTGCAGTGGCACAATCTTGGCTCACGGCAACCTCTGCCTCCCGGGTTCAAGTGATTCTCCTGCCTCAGCCTCCTGAGTAGCTGGTACTACAGGCGTGCGCCACCATGCCCAGCTTTTTGTTTGCTTGTTTGTTTGTTTTGTATTTCTACTAGAAACGGGGTTTCACCATATTGGCCAGGCTGGTCTCGAACTTCTGACCTTGTGATCCACCTGCCTTAGCCTCCCAAAGTGCTGGGATTATAGGCGTGAGCCAACGCGCCGGGCCTTTATCTGCTGTATTTTCTTGGTCCCACAGAACAACATTGTACAACGTACAAATGATTGGGAGTCATCTTAGAGGGTAGCAAATATAGTTAACTCTATGGTCTCATTATATGTGCCAACATCCTGAGGAGATAAAATGGCTGATACTCAGGTGATCCTCGGTGGTACAACTGTTGGCTGGCATTGATTTTGGTCAAATGAGTGTTTTTCCTGATTTTTCTATGCTCGTGCCCAATCAGTTGTTAAATATTTTAACTATTATTCCTGGAGATAGATACTGTTGTTATCATCAGCTTGCAGACGTTGAATGTGAGGTTTCTAGACCTCAGTTTCCTCCACAAATAAATGCTAGAACCGACCTTGGAACCCCCAATCTTTTAATTACTATGCTATTACCTTCTTTAGTATATTCAATTTTAACTTCAATTCATCACTTCTAGAAGTAAGCTGGCACCACACTCATACCAAACATGTTTCTACATGAATAAATTTCCATAACATATTAAATATAAAAGCCTCTTTTAAAGCTAGCTTGATGTTAAAAATCAAAGGAAGAGATTTTATCATTAGGCAGGTCAGAGACTCATTTCACCCTGTGTTCAAAGAGCAGAGCCCATGTCTCAGATAAAGAGCTTATCTAATTTTGAGGAAGACATTCTATATTACTGTTTTCTTTCTAGCTAATATAACATTTGGATTTGAGTTTTAAGGGGATAACCTTCTCCCCAAATATTTAAGCATGTCAGTTCCATAGGAGTGCATTTAGGGAGACAAAGTGGGAGATCCTATTATTTGCATACTCCACCAACAACAGAAAGACTGAGTTCTGTAATTATGAAAATTATCGGTTAAAACCGGTTGACAGGAAAAAATGACAACTTGGCTGATTTTTTAAAATTTTTAAATAGATACTAGGCATGTTATATAAGTGCTGCCTGAAGGCTGGGTTTGGGTATTTTATCAAAAAGTAGCAAATAATAACAAATGTACTTTGTGAAAAAATAATTAGTTGATGTGATTATTTTATTTTTGAAATATAAATTTATGCATAAGAAGAATAAATGCAAGGTATTAGTAGCAACCAATTTACTTCTTATACAATCATTATTTCAGGCAACATTTATAAAGGCCAACTGAAATTGAAGCTAAGGCAAATGCCCAGATATAAGCTCAGGCCAAAATCCCCAAATTTGCAGTTATCAATATATCCTCAATATATCAATGGCTCCTTGGCTACACGGTAATGTAAACTAAGACAAAATAAATCTGGTTTGCACAAGCTTTGGATATTTTATTAGCCATGTGGCATCTTCCAACCTATGGAAATTAAGCTATGGCCAAGGCCAAGTCTGGCTAAAAAAAAAATAGGCAATCACACAATTTTAACAAGCTCACATGTTTTAACATAACCTCAAATCTATTTTCAATTTTTTCCATTTCCTGCCCAATAACAACTCCCATACTGAAACGCAGGGACTGAAGCCTTCTTTTTTTCCCCCACTGGAGAAATCTTATCTAACTCTATTAGGCCATAAATAAACACTAAGACCCATGCTAAACCTCAAAAAACCTAAACAAATATGCAATCTATTCTTCATATGCTCACCTATTTCTTTCTTATAATGGCTTTCCCTGGATCCATCGTCCAGATGCTTACTTTGTGACAAAAGTATTTTGATTCAATTATCTGTGAAGGGAAATATCAAAGAAAAACCATCATAAAGATGTCTGACCTCTTAAAACTATGTTGCCTTTAGGAGCTCATGTTAGAAGCGGAAGAGCTGAAGTTTTCTGTCTGAATTCAACTTCAATTAGATTTTAATATCAGACCTCCCTCTGATTATTAATATTCTACCACCCAATTTTCAAAAATGTAATTTGTCATGCAATAACCTTGCTGGCTCTGTATTTCCATCATCACATTTGCCCTCACTCCACATTCTATATGGTCTGTGTGAATAAGCTCTTAATCAAAATTTTATTCCATTCTTGAGACTGTAACTTTCCCAAACTAAGTTTGTAAAAGTGAAATCTTTTTCACTCAGGCTTTGTAAATTACAATCTTCTTAACATCAATGGTTTAATGTGTTCTGAGAATGAGGAAAAAATAGGGAGGGAAGTTTGCGTGTTTTAATAATTCTCCCTTTGTGTCTTCTAATGAAGATTAAGGTTTATATGAAATTTAATGAGACATTTGTCTATCAGAGGTAAAATCTATGCAGTATCTCCTGGACAACACATAAAATGGGCCTCTTTAAAGGAAAAAAGGAGTTCTTCATATTTAAAGTATCATATAATAGTAAGAAAAAAATAAATCTACAAATCACTGATGGAATAGCTATGGTATGGTATGTTACCACTTCATAAATTTTGACTATCCTTAAAGCAGTTGAATTAACCCAGTCTAAATGCAAATAGGTTTTATTTATTTATTTATTTATTTACTTATTCATGCATTTATTTATTTAAGGCCAACTTCAGTTTCTAGTAGACACTAATAATGCTGTAATGAGGATTGTGAGACTATGTGAAGTCATTGGGGAAGATTATCATGATCAATTAATCATGTCTGTCATGAGTTTGCCAAAGGTAAGTTGTAGTATATACATATATGCAGGATATTTTGCATCCCTGGTCTATGTGAAGTAGAACAAGACTGATGGTATTAGTCCATTCTTCACTGCAATAAAGACATACCTGAGACTGGGTAATTTATGGAGAAAAGATGTTTAATTGGCTCACAGTTCCACATGCTGTACAGGAAGCATGGCTGGGGAGGCCTCAGGAAACTTACAATCATGGTAGAAGGCAAAGAGGAAACAGCAGTGTTTTACATGGCTGGAGCAGGAGGAAGAGAGTGAAGGGGGAAGTGTTACACACTTTTAAACAACCACATCACTTGAGAACTCACTCACTACCACGAGAATAGCAAGGGAAAAATCCGCCCCCGTTATCCAATCACCTCTCAACGGGTCTCTCCCCCAACATTGGGAATTACAGTTCAACACAAAATTTGGGTGGGGACAGAGAGCTAAGCCATATCCCTGATAAAAGTTTTCTATTATTTACCTATTATACTTTAGGAAAATTTTCCCATACTTCTGGAATTAAAGTTTCAAGGGCTGAGGTTTGGGAATGCAAACTTTCAAAAATTTCGCCAATTGATTCTAACAAGGAGCCAAGCTTAGGAGCCATTGTTTTAAGGATCAGATTTATATCGAGCTTATTTTTTAATATTTAAAAAAGTCTTGTGGATACATAGAAGTTTTATATACTTACGGGGTACATGAGATGTTTTAATGCAAGCGTGCAATGTGTAATAATCACATCATGGAGAATGAGGAATTCATCCCCTGAAGCATTTTCAGACCTACTTTTCAGTTCAGAGCTAAGTGGTAAGCAATGAGTGAGTGTGTGCCTGTGTGTGGCAGGCAGGAGGGGGCAGTATAGGAAAGAAACAATCGAATTCTTGTGGACAAAGGACTGCTTTATTTCTTTGCAATCGTTTTGCATGTGGGTTTTTATTATTACGGAGACCAACTTCAAAGGGGAATAAAAAATAGATATAGACTAGTCCAGGAGAATAAGAAAGAAAAAGAAAGGAGAGTATAATATTCATGTAGGGTCATAGGTCTTTCTGTTTCTCTGAAATTCACATTACAGAGTTACAATAGTTCACTTGCCTTAGGTACACATCAGTTAAGTCTCAGAGGAGGTAGAGAACTGGGGCAATTATTCAAATTCATTGACTTAGTTGATCATTGCTTTAAGTTTCTATTTCAATCACACCATGGAGATTGAACTAGAATTAATTTCCTGGTTAAGTGGCCCTAAGAAGTCATGCCCTGCTGTCTTCTAATTCCACACCATTTTACTGCAGACCATGGCACCTCATACATACAAAGATACATAAATGAATATCTAATTTTTTTAGAGACAGGGTCTCACTATGTTGCCCAGGGTGGACTTGAACTCCTGGCCTCAAGTGATCTTCTTGCCTCAGCTTCCCAAGTGCTGAGATTATAGGTGTGAGCCACCTGGGCCAGCCTGAAATTTTTCACAAACATGTTTGTGTATGTGTATGTGTGTGTGTGTGTGTGTGTGTATGGGTGAATTGGTGTGGGTGTATGTATATACTTATCTACTGAATTCTCTTCCCCTGTCCCCCTTCTCCTTTTCCTCCTTTCCATCTCTCTCCCTCTTTCACACACACACACACACACGCGCGCGCGCATGCCCTATGTAGCTATTTATGTGAAGGCATTCTAATAAAGGAAAAACTTTTTAAAAGTCCACAGAAATTAAAGCTTCTCAAGATGCATCACGAGCTAACGAATAAAAATAACAATGTTTTGCAACATGCAAAATCACAACATATTGCAAAAGATAATTGAAATTCCTACATATGCCTAGGATATTAATATTTTTCCCTGCTTTTTTGTAATTAGATTGATGTGTGTATTTAAAAATCTGCTCCCCACATGTGCTTAAGAATGCCAGGTTTTTCCTGAGTCATATTGCCAACTCCAATACTAGGTTTGAATGTGTCTTCTATCCCGGTGGTATATACACGTGTGAGATTTTAGCACCCCTGCAAGGTGCTGGTGTGCTGAGAATATCAGCACAGATGTTATAGGATGCTGTTATTCAGAAATAAATTATTCATTTCCTGGGCACTTTCAGTTTTATATTGACAGTAGTAGCCATTACAATCCAATCTGATTTACATTCTCAGCATTTACCTTTCAAACTGATAGGCCTCTGAAACAATAAACGTTTTTGAAGTTTAGACATTATTTTCAGTCTGGTTTTCTAGATGCAGAAACTGAGATAGGGATTTGAATGTACTTGATGTATCCGGAGTGTGCTGAAGAGATAAGGACTGAGGAAAGACAAGCACGAGTTGGTCCACTTTGAGGCAAGGGGGTCAATATTTATACCCCCAAGATATTAGTTTGATGGGGTTGTGATATGGTTTGGATCTGTGTTCTGCCCAAATCTCATGTTGATATGTAATCCCCAATGCTGGGGTTGGGTCCTGGTGGGAGGTGATTGGATCAAGGGGGCCATTTCCTATTAATGGTTTAGCACCATTCTGCAAGTGCTGTTCTCATGATAGAGTTGTCATGAGATCTGCTTATTTTAAAATGTGAAGCACCTCCCCCGACCCCTTGTTACATTTCTGGTCATGTAAGACATGCTTGCTTCTCCTTCATCTTCTGTGGTGATTGTAAGTTTCCTGAGGCCTCCACAGAGACTGATGCTGCCAAGCTGCCTGTACAGCCTGCAGAACTGTGAGCCATTAAACCTCTTTTCTTTATAAATTACCCAATTTGAGGTATTTCTTTAGAAAAATGTGAGAACAAACTAATACAGAATATTGGTACCAAGAAGCAGGGCACTGCTATAAGGATACCTGAAAATGTGGAAGCAGCTTTGGAATTGAGAAACCAGCAGAGGTTGGAAGAGTGTGGAGGGTTCAGAAGAAGAGAGAATGGTAAGGAAAATGTTGGAACTTCCTAGAGGCTTGTTGAATGATCGTGACCAAAATGCTGATAGTAATATGGACAATGAAGTCGAAGCTGATGAAGTGTCAGATGGAAGTGAGTTACTTATTGGGAACTGAAGTAAAGGTCACTTTTGTTATGCATTAGCAAAGAGGTTGGCTGCATTGTCCAGCCTGGTCATGTGATTGAAAAGAAAAGCCCCTTTCCAGGAAAGAAATTCAAGCAGGCTGCAGAAATTTGCATAAGTAAAAAGGAACCAAGTGCTAATATCCAAGACATGGGGAAAAGACTCCAAAGGCATTTCAGACACCTTTGTGGCAGCCCTTCCAATCACAGGCCCAGAGGTCTAGGAGGGAAAAATGGTTTTCTGGGTGAGGCCCAGGGCCCTGCCACCCTGCGCAGCCTTGGGACAATGCCTCCTACCTCCCAGCTGCTCCAGCTCCAGCCATGGTTCAAGGGGACCCAATTATAGCTTCAGTGGGTATAAGCCATAAGCCTTGGCAGCTTCCTATGGTGTTAAGCCCATGGGTGCACAGAGTGCAAGAGTTCAGGCTGAGGAGCCTCTGCCTAGATTTCAGAGAACATATGGAAAGGCCTGAATGTCCAGGTGGAAGCCTGTTGCTGGGGTGGAGCCTTCATGGAGAACCTTTAATAGGGCAGTGCAAAGCAGAAGCGTAGGGTTGGAGCCCACACACAGAGTCCCCACTGGAGCACTGTCTAGTTGAGCTGTGAGAAGAGGACCACCATCCTCCAGGCCCCAGAATTGTAGATTCAACAACAGCTTGCACTGTGCACCTGGAAAAGCCATAGGCATTCAATGCCAGCTTGTGAAAGCAGCCAAAGGGGTTTGTATCCTACAAAGCCACAAGGGTGGAGCTGCCCAAGGCATTGTTATCCCACTCCTTGTACCAGTGTGCTGTGGATGTGAGATATAGAATCAGAGGATAATATTTGGGAGCTTTAAGATTTAATGGCTGCCCTGCTGGGTTTGAGGTTTGCACAGGGCCTGTAGCCTTTCTTTTGGTTAATTTCTCCGTTTTGAAATAGGAGTAACTATCCAATGGTTGTACCCCCATTGTATCTTGAAGTACCTAACTTGTTTTTGATTTTACAAGTTCATAGGCAGAAGGGACTAGCCTTGTCTCGAATAAAACTTTGGACTATGGACTTTTGAGTTAATGCTGGAATGAGTTAAGACTTTGGGGGACTGTTGGAAAGGCATGATTGTATTTTGAAATGTGAGAAGGATGAGATTTGGAAGGGACCAGGGGCAGAATGAGATAGGTTTGGTCTGTCTCCCTGCCAAAATCTCATGTTGAAATGTAATCCTCCATCCTGGATGTGGGGTGTGGTAAAAGGTGATTGGCTTATGGGGGCTCTTTCTCATTAATGATTTAGCACCAACCCCTAGTGCTGTTCTCGTGATAGAGTTCTCACGAGATCTGGTTGTTTAAAAGTGTGTAGTACCACCTCCCTCCTTCTTGCTCCTGCTCCAGCCATTTAAGAGGTGCCTGCTTCCCCTTTGTCTTCTCCCATGATGGTAAGTTTCCTGAGGTCTCCCCGGAAGCTAATGCTGCTATGCTTCCTATATATTCTGCAGAATTGTGAGCCAGTTAAACCTTTTTCTTTATAAATTACCCAGTCTTAGGTATTTCTTTCTTTATTTTTTTTTCTTTGAGACAGCATCTCACACTGTCGCCTGGGATGGAGTGGAGTGCAATGGCGTGATCTCGGCTCACTGCAACCTTTGCCTCCCGAGTTCAAGAGATTCTTCTGCTTCAGCCTCCTGAGTAGCTGGGATTACAGGAGCCTGCCACCACACCCAGCTAATTTTTTTTTTATTTTTAGTAGAGACGGGGTTTCACTATGTTGGCCAGGCTGGTCTCTAACTGCTGACCTCGTGATCCACCCATCTTGGCCTCCCAAAGTGTTGGGATTACAGGCATGAGCCACTGAGCCCAGCCACGTATTTCTTTACAGCAGTGGAAGAACAGACTAATACAGGCTGTCTTAGCAAAATACTAGGTTGGGTGGCTTCAGTAACAAAAATTTATTGTCTCATACTTCTGGAGGCTGGACATCCAAGATCAAGATGGTAGTGGAGTTGTTTTCTTCTGAGGGCCATAAGGAAAAGAACCATTATCAGACCTCTCTCCTTGGCTTGCAGGTGGCCACCTGCTTGCTGCCCCTTCATTTGGTCTTTCCTCTGTCTGCATGCCCTTTATGGCTCTTTTTGTGTGCAAATTTCCTCTTCTTAGAAGGACACAAGACAGGCTGGATTTGGGCCCTGCTAACAACTTCATCTTAAGGTAATCACCTGTTTAAAGGTGCTATCTCCAAACATAGTCACATTCTGACGTACCTGGGGTTAGAGCTTCAGTGTATGAATTTTGGGTGAACACAATTCAGCTTGTAATCCTCATCAATCCAATCTGTCAGTCACTGGCTATAGGCAACGTCTAGGGAAGAGGGTGAGGAGTAACCTTTCCAGTGTCCCTGAGAAGTCACTTGGAGCAGTGGGAGGATAGACAGAGGTGTTACTGAATAAAGGTGATCTGGCAGGGCAACCCACAGTGTCAGCTGCAGAAATTATTATATGCCAGTGGAAGAATCATGAAGTTCATAAACTTGGAATGGAGAACTTTATTTCTCATAAAGGGTTGCAGCCTCTGGGCTGGCCACTACACAGGCTGGAAAGCATAGCCTCTGGAAGAAGCAAAGTTCAAACACTTTGAGGCAGGGGCAAAAGGAACAGGAGTTTATGCTGAGCAGTTGACTAAGTATCCATATTCTATAAACTAAAGGAGGAGTCATGAATATTTATGAAAGGAGAAACCATGCCCATGAGCAATAGAGCTTCATGCCTCTTCATGAATTGCATAGAAAAAAGCATGGCTGTGCTAGCATGATGAGGGTGGAGGTTTTGGCCCTCTGATGTCAAATGGTGAAGCAGAGGACACAAAAACCTTTACTGCACATCCTCCATGAGTTGGTCAAAAGCAGTCCAGAGGTGGTGGTCATTTTTTTAGAAAGGGGTGCATTGTAAAAGTAGTGAGCTGTCATGTCAAAACTGCAAAGCTGGAGGGGGAGTCCAGTCGTGGCCTCAGATGACTGATTAAGGGAAATAATGGAAAGAATCAGCTGTTTCTTGTTTTCCAGAGCTTGTTTCTGCTTACTCCTCAGGAAAAAATTCTGGTTAAAGGTTAATAAGGGAGGGGAGGACTGAGGCACATCTGACCTCTTATCCCATCATGGATGGGAGCTCAGTTTTCCCTTTGGTCCCTTTGGCTCAGAAGGGGTCCATTCAGTCAGTCAGTGGGCTTAGGATTTTATTTTTATTTCTCAATAAATAAAAGTAACTAATATTTCATGATCCCTTAATAATTAGGTATTTCATCAAATTTAGGAACCCATTAACCATAACGTACACTATTATTTTAAGGACTGTAAGAAAAGAAAACCATGCCACAAGATGGGAATCTAATAGGAAACCTCCAGAAAAGTGGGACACAAAAGAACTAAATTCTCAATGTCAAGAAAAATGAGTAATGAAACCACCATGCAGAAAGGCAGTAAGAAACATTCATGTTTATATATTGGCACACGATAGAAGAAAGAAAAAAATAACTCCCTTAAAAATTTGGACCTTAAGCTCTTACTAACATGAATTTTTGACTTTAATTCACACTACTCAGGTGGTCCAAAACCCTAAGCAGACAATTTAATTAAAAGTGCTCTCAGGCATGTAGTGCCCCCAAATAATTGGAGGAGCAAATACCAATGTGACCAAATGGTGAAGATGCACTGATTAGAAAACGCTTCCTCCACAGATGTCAAATGATGATAAATAGTGATGATAACAAGGATAGATAAAATTTTGTATAATCTGAGGCTTTTTGTTTAGTGTTGGCAAACTGCAGCCTGTGGGCTGGCTGCTACTCCTTGTTATAAATAAAGTTTTATTGGAAGACAATCATGCCATTCATTTCTATACAATCTATGGCTACTTTTGTGATATAACAGCACAGTTAAATAGTTGCCGCAGAGACCATATGACCTACAAAACTGGCAGAATTATTATCTGACCCTTTACAAAAAAAGTTTGCTGAACCCCTGATGAATTTCTACCTATTACATTATTTCATTTTAACCACAATCTTATGTGGTAGACAACATTATATCCCCATTTTACAGACGGGAAACAGGGACCAAGAGGTTAAATGACTTACCCAATGTCACATACTAGTAAATAGCATAAGAAAAATTTGATTATAGGTATGTCATTAACTTCTAGTGGTTAATTATGTAAGATGGGAAGGTATCCAAAGAAAATGGGCTGCGTGATAATAGGCGTTCAATAGATAGTTTGTTGTGTGAATAAATGCATGAATTAATGGATATAGTCAAGATGTGGCAGAACCAGGATTTTAACCCAGACCACTCTGAATCCAAATTCCAATATCTCTTAAAAACAAGATATGAAAGTGTAATTAACCGCAGAGACAGAGACTGCCTTAGCCTCTACCCTTAATTAACTTGACAGAGTAACCCACACCGTTTTTTCTGATAAAAACATGCTGACTCATGCATCCACTAGGGTACTCACAAATACTTTGGTTCCCAGCAGACGTGCTGTATGAATCCCATTTCAATCTGTATTTTTATTAACTGACCTACTGTTGTCCTGATTACATTGAAGGAGGGGTCATCCATTGTACCAGATACAGGACTTTCTGTGAGTTAATAGATCCAAAGGCAGGGAAATAATTTTCCTTAACAAATTATCCATTTGTTTCCCAATGTTTAGAAGAAAAGTCATTATTTTTGTTAACAATTAAAATAAAATTAGTTAAAAGCCCTATGTTAATTGAACGCTCATTATAAAGTTAAAAATAATTTGAGTGAAGTATTTATATCTGTGCTTATAAATATTTCTTTTTTTTTTTTTTTTTTTTTTGAGACAGAGTCTTGCTCTGTCGCCCAGGCTGGAGTGCAGTGGTGTGATCTTGGCTCACTGCAAGCTCCGCCCCCTGGGTTCACGCCAGTGTCCTGCCTTAGCCTCCCGAGGAACTGGGACTGCAGGCGCCCGCCACCTCTCCCCGCTAATTTTTTTTTTTTTTTGTATCTTTAGTAGAGACGGGGTTTCACCATGTTAGCCAGGATGGTCTCGATCTCCTGACCTCGTGATCTGCCCGCCTCGGCCTCCCAAAGTGCTGGGATTACAGGCGTGAGCCACCTTGCCTGGCCTGTGCTTATAAATATTTCTATAAAATATTCAGCTTAAAATTGTTGTAAAAAGATTATTAAAATAGGAAAATAATTCAATAGTTAATAGAAAAAAGGAATTTTTTAATTATGAAAAACTCTTTTTTAATTTAAGCAAGAAAATATTAACCTACTGGTGACAGTAGAAACAAGATGGCAGGTTCTTTTCTCAAGAGGAGCTCACTGTGCAGTAGGGGAGCCTGTGTTGAACCCAAGCAGATCTGGCTCTAGAGTCTCTGCTTTTAACTACTATATTCTACTGCCTTTTCCTGAGAAGTGCCATTTTGCACAAAGATCTCTGCAAATTGCTTAAAAAGCTTTCTATTGGAGCAGAGTGGAGGAGATATTTGAAATGAGTTTTGAATGGCTCATGGGAGCTTAGCAAGAGAATGAGGAAGAAAGAAAGAAGGTGAGATGAGATTTAAAAAATTAAAAAATGTGCTGAGGCCAGAGGCATGAAACAACATATTAGGGTCAGAGAGTTTAAAGTGGTTTGGTAATGGTAGAGGGTAGGGTGAATGTTGGGACATGGTGAAGGATGAAACAAATAAACAAAGTAATAATAACATGCCCTAGTTTGACTTTCAGCCAATGAACAGCAAGGAGTCACTGAAGAATTTAAACAACAGAATGAGAAACTCAGATTTTTATTATTGAAAATTGTCATTCTGGCAGTAGCATGTGAAATGACTTGGAATGGGGAAGGCAGGAATCTCTCTGAACCTTCCTTAACAGTGGTCTTTGCTGACCTCTCCTCTCCTGCCTATTCTTTACATACCACCATGACCCAAGAGCCAGGCCCTGGCCTCTTCTTTTCACTTCCTACACTTCCTTGGCCAATCTCATCCATTCCCATGATTCACACGTCTGTACAAGTGAGCTGGATCCCTCTCTTGAGGAATAGTCTGATGGTGCACATTCACAGCAGCTTGGAGCAGAGGAATCTCAAAGTCCACATATCCAAAGGAACAGAAGAAGCTCAACTCTGTGGATTCAGATCTGACTGACAACCCTCCAACTCATACCATGAACTGAAATTAGTAATTGACCTTACCATCCCATCTAATAGGCAAGCCAGGAAATCAGAGGCCCTCCTAAATTTCTCTCTTTCTCTCACCAACCATTGCATTTTATCCCATCAATTTCAAATTAATACTTGTATTCTGTTAACTCAACCTATAATAATCCCATCCCTCCCTTTCAGTGTGGAACCTGAAGAGCTTTTAAACTCTTATGTAGATGTTAGAACTCTAATGCCCAGAGAGTCTGAGTTAAATGGCCTGGCATGAGGCTCAGGACTGGTATCTCTTAAATGTTTTTTAGGTGTTTTGGATGTGCAGCTATGAGTGAGAATCATTGCTCTCAGCCAAATAAACTGTTAGCAATTTGTCCATTGCTTCCACCTCCATGTTCTCTCTCATTCTCAGCCTATGACATGTCCTTCAGCCATGTTAAAGGCATGGTAATTTCTTGAATATGCCAATTTATTCCAAGCCTCCCTGCTTTGACTTATGCTCTTCTCTATGTCTGCATTTCCTACCTTTATCCTTCTCTATATACGTGAGCCTTCTCTCCTCAAGTAGAACTGATTATTCCTTCATTTTGCCTCAGCCCATGAGGTCCTTCCTCATATTTTAGAGTATCTATAACTTCATTGACTTTGTTCTTCACCTATCTATCTTCCCCCACCCTGGAAATCACTCTCTGAGTTGAGGGATCATCCAGTTTCATTCTTAGAAATATTTCAGAACCTTACATATAGAACAGACTCTCTCAAACTGTATGCTATTGATACTTTGGGCTGAGAAATCCTCTGTTGTAGGGACCCATCCTACAGCAGGATGTTTAGCAACATCCCTGGTCTCTACCCACTAGATGATAAGTAGGAACCCCTTCCCACTTGTGATAATCAAAAAGTGGCACATGTCTATAGTCCCAGCTACTCAGGAAGCTGAGACAGAAAGAGCTCTTGAAGTTGGCCAGCCTGTGCATCACAGCACGATCCTGTAAAAAAATGAAAAAACAAAAACAAACAAACAAACAAAAAACAATAACAACAAAAAAACACCTACAAACATTGTCCAACTCTGGGGTTGGTGTGAGGAGGACAAAATCAACCCTGGCTGAGGACAACTGAGATGCTAAAACTGATCGGTGGAGGACATGTAGAAAGTGTGGCTGCTTGTTAGGCTGATGGTTTCTTTAAAACAAGCCTCCCTATGTAGTCCCTTCTTCTGTTGACTCAGGGCTTAGCCATGTGATTTACTTTGGTCAGTAGGTCATCAACAAGGACAATGCCCACAGAGGCTTGAAAAAAGCTTGTTGCACTAGGGATTGCCCCTTTGGAGCTCAGCTACCATGTATAAAGCCCAGGCTAGCTTCCTTGAGGATGAGACACCACAAGAAAAGAGAGACACCCATACCACAAAGAGAAAGAAGCCCAAGTCTTCCAACATTCCAGTGAGGCCTGCTCCCAGTGTACCTGCTATATGAATATACCCAGGTGAGACCAGTAGTAGAACATCCCAGCCAAACCACAGGATCATGAGAAACAATAAATCATTATCTGTGACTTTATATTTAGAACACTCCATCATCTCAGCCCAAAAACTTATTGAACTGATAATAAATTTCAAGGAAGTCTCAGTATACAAAATAAATATGCAAAGATAGCAATCATTCCTTTACACCAACAATAGGCAAGCAGAGAGCCAAATCATGAATGAATTCCCATTCACAAATGCTATAAAGAGAATAAAATACCTAGGAATACAGCTAACAAGGGATGTGAAGGACCTCTTCAAGGAGAACTACAAACCATTGTTCAAGGAAATAAGAGAGGACACAAACAAATGGAAAAACATTCCATCCTCATGGATAGGAAGAATCAATATCATGAAAATGGCCACACAGCCCAAAATAATCTATAGATTCAATGCTCTTCCTATCAAACTACCTTTAACATTCTTCACAGAATTAGAACAAATCTACTTTAAATTTCATATGGAATCAAAGAAGACCCCATATAGCCAAGACAATCCTAAACAAAAAGAATGAAGCTGGAGGCATCACACTACCTGACTTCAAACTATACTACAAGACTACAGTAACCAAAACAGCATGGCACTGGTACCAAAACAGACATATAGACCAATGGAGCAGAACAGAGACCTCAAAAATAACACCACACATCTATAATCATCTACAACCTAACAAAAACAAGCAATGGGGAAAGGATCTCCTATTTATTAAATGGTGCTGGGAAAACTGGCTAGCCATATGCAGAAAACTGAAACTGGACCCCTTCCTTACACCTTATACAAAAATTAACTCAAGATGGGTTAAAGAATTAAATATAAAACCCAAAACCATAAAAACCCTAGAAGAAAACCTAGGCAATACCATTCAGGACATAGGCATGGGAAAAGACTTCATGACAAAAATGCCAAAAGCAATTGCAACAAAAGCCAAAATTGACAAATGGAATCTAATTAAACTAAAGAACTTCCGCACAGGAAAAGAAACTATCATCAAAGTGAACAGGCAACCTAAAGAATGGGAGGAAACTTTTGCATTCTACCCATCTGACAAGGTCTAATATCCATAATTTACAAGGAGTTTAAACATATTTACAAGAAACAAACAACCCCATTCAAAAAGTGGGCAATGGATATGAACAGACACTTCTCAAAAGAAGACATTTACATGGCCAAGAAACATTTGAAAAAAAGCTCAACATCACTGATCATCAGAGAAATGCAAATCAAAACCACAATGAGATACCATCTCATATCAATCAGAATGGCGATTATTAAAAAGTCAGGAAACAATAGTTGCTGGCAAGGTTGTGGAGAAATGGGAATGCTTTTACCCTGCTGGTGGGAGTGTAAATTAGTTCAACCACTGTGGAAGACAGTACGGTGACTCCTCAAGGATCTAGAACCAGAAATACCATTTGACCCAGCAATCCCATTACTGGGTATATACCCAAAGGAATATAAATCATTCTACTATAAAGACACATGCACACATATGTTTATTGCAGCACTGTTTACAATAGCAAAGACATGGAATGAACCCAAATGCCAATTAATGATAGACTGGATAAAGAAAAAGTGGTACACATACACCTTGGAATACTATGCAGCCATAAAAAGGAATGAGATCATGGCCTTTTCAGGGACATGGATGAAGCTGGAAGCCATCATCCTCAGCAAACTGCCACAGGAACAAGAAAGCAAACACCCATGGTCTTGCTCATAACTGGGAGTTGAACATCTGTGACCAGATGGACACAGAGAGGGGAACAGCACACACCAGGGCCTGTTGGGGATTGAGGGTGAAAGGAAGGAACTTAGAGGACAGGTCATTAGGTGAGCAAACCACCATGGCACATGTATACCTATGTAACAAACCTGCACGTTCTGCACATGTATCCCTTTTTTTTTATTTTTTAGAAGAAATAAGAGAAAATATCATTGTCTGAAGCCACTAAGTTGTGGTGTGGTATATTATGTAGTAATACAGAACATGGAGGTCATTTTAAAAGTGCAGTGAAAGGAACTGAGAATCTGAACTAGGGCACTGGTGGTGGGAATAGAAAGTGGTGTGGAATTCAGTTTAATGTTTTCTGTACTCTGCTGAGCAATCTACTAAGTACCCTGCAGGATTCACATTTATCAATAATTGATGATTTATACTTGTACACTTTTTTAAAGATTTGAAAACCCTTATTACCTCAGTAATTATTTTCTTAAGTGCTTGCTATGCATTAGGCACTTTACAAGCATTAGTTCATTTAATCCTCGTAACAACACTATGAAGTGAGTCATACTATCAGTCCGTTTTATAAATGAGGGAACCAAGGCTTATAAAATTAAATACTTGACCCCATCAAATAGCTAGTAAGTGGTGAAACCAGGATTCAGACTAAGCTCTGTCTGACTCCTGAAGAATTGCTTTTAAATATTCTTCTACATTTTTCAAAAAAGTGTTTGGTGTAAGATCTTCTTTATTTGATCTTTGTGGGAGTAGAGAAAAGCTATTTGCCATTCTTTTCATTCTCAACAATCCCTTTCCCAGGCTGAAGTTTCAGTTTAACAGGGAGTATTTTTATTGTGAATAACTGCAAGGTCAGTTTGTGGTACATTTTCACTTCCAGAATGATACAAGTTTCAGGGAAATGGATGTGAGGGACATGGACTTCCAGTCTATATTAGCAGCCACCAAAGATTATTTGCTGTGAACTGATTAGCCCCTCATCTCCCTTCTCTTCTTCAAAATCTAAGGAACGTTCTGTCTTTTCCAGCACTTCGAGGACTTTTTGTGATGTAGGATGGGGAGCATGGGGCAGAGAGAAAGTCAACTTGAGTGGACAGAGCCAGAGGTGTGCTTCTGCTGAAGGTAGGGATTTGAGGGGTTGGCAGGAAGGAAAGGTCCCTAAGAGGGAATAAGTTCACATATGACCTTCCTATATATCAAGGTTATAGATTCCTTTACTTGCTCTATTTACAACTTTGCCAAATGTCGCTCACACTATCTGAAGCCACATAACCAAGGATTATAAACTTTCTTGAGAAACCATTACTAAACTTCCCCAGACTTGGCAAAGTACACGCTTAGCTGTTCTTATCGTGCCTACAGCTGTGGGGAGCTTTCTTTGAAGAGTCTCTCCTCCCCATCACCAAATGCAGTATCAGGAAATTCCACCTGAGAAACTATTGTTTTTTACACGTCATTTGAAATATGGCTTTTGAGATTTCAAATTAAATTAACAGCAGCCTGCAGTCTTGACTGCTTCTAGAAAAAACTGTATAAAAAGCCCAGCCATCTTTTGATCTAAAAGTTCTGTATGTATTTAAATTTCCTAGTATCTCATGTTTACATTAGAAATGCCGATCTGGGTTTGCTGAATGAGGAATAATTGTGTGTCCATTTGTTTTTCTCTGATTTGTAGTTTCCTCACTATCTCAAGATAAAAGAATATTTTACCTCGGTGAGAGAGGACTCAAGTTTTTTTGACAATGTCATTTGTGATACAGCCAAGTGCTTTATAACTGACTGTATACATCTAAGTGGCTATTTAACTGAAAAGAAAATAAATTTGGTTCAATGCTTGAGTCTATGCTAATGTCGACTGTGACGGAACTTTCCTTTCTTTACTCTCTAATCCAGCAGAGGGCACTGATCAAACATCAGTGGCTTTAAAGCTAGACGCCTTGTTCACTGAATAGTTTATCGGTGCTATTAGATAATTTTTCTCTTCAAGCCGTTATCTAACTGGAAGCAAACTTTGGAAAATGATGTGTACATTGGCCTTGGTAAATGGTTTATGGATTTAAAATAATAATTTTCAACACAACTGCACCCTGTATTCTCTATATTTTTGCTGTTCAATACAGCAACCGCTTGCCATAAGGGGTTACTGAGCACTTGAAATGTGACTAGTTTGAATTGAGATGTGCTGTTAGGCATGCAATACACACTGCCTTTTAAAGACTTAGTGCCAAAAAAAGAATGCAAAACGTCTCACTAGGTTTTTGTTGTTGTTGTTGTTGTTGTTTTAATTGGTGAAAAGTTGAAATCATGTTTTGGATACGTCGGGTTAAATATACGATTTAAATAAATTTTAGCTGTTTCTTTTCACTTTTTTAACTTTTCTACTAGAAAATTTAAAATGACAGACGTTGCTTGCATTGTAGTTCCATTGTGAAGCACTGATCTCACTCTTACAAAACTTTTCTTTTCTAAGAGTAAGTGTTTTCCAATTATACTGCCTATTTTGCGGTCCAAGCCCCTATTCTTGCTTTCCCTCAATGTTTCTCGTCTTCCCAGACGAATCCAGAGACCACAGGTCCCCAGTGGTACCTTGGCACTGTGAGAGTCACCTGAAAACTACCTTTAAAAAGCCAATGGCCAGACTCTGGGAGGCCGAGGCGGGCGGCTTCCCTGAGCTCAGGAGTTCGCAGCTAGCCTGGGCATCACGGCCAAACCCCGTCGCCACTAAAATGCAAAAGATCCTCCGGGCGCGATGGCGGGCGTCTGCGGTCCCAGCTAGGAGGGGAGGCTGAGGCGCGGGAACTGCTTGACCCCGGGAGGCGGGGGTCGCAGCGAGCAGAGGCCGCCGCCCTGCGGCCCGGGCGACAGAGCGAGACTCCTCGCGGGCAGCGGGGTAGTGGGGGCGGGGGGGCGGGGCAGGGCTTGGGGGAGGCCAAAGGCGACCTGTGAGCTCTTGTCCTTACCCTGGGAGAGTACGGAACTCAGAGAAATCATCTGACCCCGGTAATGCATGACAACAAGCAGGAAAGGTTTGCTTGAGAAAAAAAAAAAATTCTTGTTTTAAATGCTGAGGCTTTGGGACCACAGTTGCATGATGAACAAACATTCACTGAACCCCCCTACCTTATGCCAGAGGCTTTTCCATAATTATTTCCTTTAATTGTCACCAAAAAACTCGGCGAGTGTCAGAGTTATTGCCATGCTACGGAAGAAACGTCGAGACTTAGAGAGGTGGGACAGCTTTGCCGAGACCACACAGAAGAGTGTGGTAAGTGGCAGAAGAGACCTGAAGAGCCAGCTGTGTTCAGCCTGTAGGATGCTCTCTCCACCTGCGACTGGCAGGTTAAGAACCCCCTGGGTCTGAGATGGTGATCGGCAGGCAGCCAGTGAATAGGCTCTGCTCACTATCAGGTGGTCATTAACCATATCCAGGAGCCAAAGCAGGGAGCTGGCAGCTTGGGAGCAGGGACATCACTTCTGACAGCAATGGGATGCTGAATAAATCAGTTATTGAACTAAAGAATAGAGAAAGAGAGGGAGAGAGCATGTAACATAAAAGTCTCCTCTTTTCTGATCTTAATAAGATAAATGTTTCATCGTTCTCACCTCTGATTGGGGCCTATTTTCAGCAACAAAAGAACTGCTTTGGAACTATGAATATTCTGCTGATTAGACAAACTAGGTTCATTAGAAAGATCAAACAGAAAAGTTACAGAGAAAACAGAATTTACCAGCATAGTTCAGACTCAGGGGCTTACCACGGTTTCATTTTCTCCATAAGTCGATTCTTGAAACAGCAAAGAATTCTTTTCTGTCATCACCCCTCATGTTCTCTAAAGTGGAAACTGGGAATGCGTTGCTGTAATTGTGTTCATGGCATCTTTGTAATTTTCCAGGCCTTAAATGAGCCAGTCCAAAAGCAATACTGGTTTAGGCAAAATGAAACTTAGCCTTCCAAGAATACATATTTGGTAAAGGCTGAGCTGATTTTAATAGCTAATATTTATTGAGTGCTATTTCTGATGGTTACCTGCAGTATTTCATTAAATCCTAATTCATTTTAAGACAGCAACACTGTTGTTATCCCTATTTTAGCAAAAAGGAAGCTGAGGCTCAGAAAGGTTACGTAATTTGCTATAAGTCATAGAACTCACCAGTGTGAGGATTGTCACCACTGACCCTTCTACTCAAGAGCTTTGACGCGTAACCATTACACCATGCTGTCTTCCTTAGAGAACATCTTGTTATCATGAAAAAAGTTATTTTCTTTCTCTGGCCCGTTAAAACAATACAAAAATCTATATGAATGGCATTTGCAGTGCACCAGATACTTTTACCCTTTTCATTCTTTCACAAAAAAAAATTGATAGCAAATGTAAGCCCATGTATTTATGAAGGCAGTCGGTTCCTGCTCACTTCATTTTACCATTTGCTTTCACTTGAAGAAAGGAATAACTGAGAGCAACCTTTACTGCTATAATTGGATTTTTGTCATCAGGTATGGTTTGGTTCAATTGTATCTTAGGAGAAATAATACACATTTGGGGTTTAGTTTTATAGAATCTATTTTCTGTAACCTTAGAAGTCTTAAATTTTATCTAGGAATGCATTATATTCAACACTTTCAACTTGCATGTAACCTGCTAGGGGGAAAAAAAAGGCTAATTTAAGAAGATCTTTCTAATCTTGTCTTCCAACCTTCACAGTGAACATACCCATCTGAAATTTGCATTTTTTGTCATCTTGAACTTTGCATAAAACTTCTAAAAATGTTCTTATCTATGAACTGCAGGAACCTGAAGAATAATTTTGTCTCCAAAATAATTACTGGAGCACTTCCATGTTCTTTGTGTTGTTGAGAAATTTTTTTTTTTTTATGTATGCAGCTTTTTAAAAAATCTTTGTTTAAGGCCCTAAATATCATACATCTGGGATTCGATGAACAACAGTTTGGGGAAAACCATTTATTATTATTATTATGCAGCTTATATTTTATTATAATTTTTTAATTTAACTTTTAAGTTCAGGAGTACATGTACAGGTTTGTTATACAGGTAAACATATGTCATGGGGTTTTGTTGTACCAATTATTTTGCCAACCAGGTATTAAGCCTAGTACCCATTAGTTATTTTTCCTGATCCTCTCCCTCCTCTCACCTTCCAGCCTCTGATAGGCCCCAGTGTGTGTTGTTCCCCTTTATGTATCCATGTGTTCTCATCATTTAGCTCCCACTTATAAGTGAGAACATGTGGTATTTGGTTTTCTGTTCCTGTGTGAGTTTGCTAAGGATAAGGGCCTCTAGCATGGAGCTTATATTTTAAAGAAAACTGATGAGTTGGCCCCAGTTGTGGAATGAAGAGTTTTCAGCTTGTGTTGGGAACCAAAAAGGCTGTTAAGTGTAGTTCAAGAGTTAAAACAAGGCAGGGTAATAGAACATTTTACCGATGGCTTACTAGTTTCTAGTAAAAATGAAACTCATCCCCTAACTGTGGAAATTCAACATAACTGTGGAGTCTCATAAAATTATACTGTGAGCTATTACGACAAACCCAAAAGGAAAAAATATGCAATTTAAGAAACATATTCTGAATATACTTTTTAAGAAAAATCTAAATTCTTTAAAAATGGTGTGACAATCAGCAGAAGGAATTATGGTAGATTCTTCTAGTAATAGAAAATAGTATTTCTATTATTAGGCAACAAACAGTTTTGTGGATTTGTATTATCCATCTCAAGAATTTTCATAAAAGCCTGATTTTCTTTTGCTTTTTAAAAATGTCCTATCCTGACTGACCCTCTTAAGGTCAGACTTGAAGAACAAGCTTCTTACTTGATACTCCTCAAGTGTCTAAAACAGTGTTTATAAACTTTCATCTGCATGTGAATTACCAGAGTGCATTGTTAAAATGCAAATGCTGATTCAACTGAGATGGGGCCTGAGATTTAGCATTTCCAGCAAGCTCCCCTGGGATGCCCTCATTGCTGGCGGGCAGACTTCACTTTGTGTGGCAATGCAGGGGAGCCCTGACAATTCCAGCCTTGCCTTCCCTCTTTGTTCCTATTCAATCCATCCACAAACCTATTGGCTCTGCCCTCAAAATCTATCCAGAATATAATCACTTCTCACCCAACTGCATAGCTAAGACCTCAAGCCAAGCCACCATCATTCCCTTCCTAATCTCTGCCTTGGCTTCCTAAATGACATCTGTCATTGACTCTTGCCTTTGAAGAATATTTTTCACATGAACGGCAGAGAGATCTTTCTCCAAACATAAATTAAATCAAACCTATTCCTTATTATTTCCTAATTGTTTCCCAGCCCATTAATACCCAAACCTAAACTGTTTGCCATCAATAAGACCCTCCCTTATCTGATCTGTTTCCTGTTCCACCTTGTCTGCTACTTTTCTCTGATTTTCACTCCATTTCAGCCAGACCAGCTGACATGTTATTCCTTTAAAACACCATGTGCATTCTTACCTCAGGGCCTTCGTATTTGCTATTCCTTCTTTCTGGAAAGTACATTCTCTAAATCTTTGAGTGACTCCTTACCTGATGCCATTCAGGTCTCTATTTCAATATCTGCTCTTGAAATAAACCTCCCCGTACCCTGTTTGCAATACTGCCCCAGTTATTATGGATGTGTAGCTGAAAAAATTTAGTGGTTTAAAACAAAAACATTTATTTTGCTTTTCAATTTGCAGTCTGAGCAGGGCTTGGTGGGAACAGCTCTTTTCTGCTCCACTCAACTTTGGCTGAGGAAGGTGGCTAAAAGGCTGGGGAATGGAATCATCTGAAGGCTCACTCACCCACAAGCCTGACGCCTGGACTGAGAAGACTCAACATCTGGGGCTCCTCAAGCATCTGTCTGTGTCTCTATGTGGCATCACCTCATGGTCTCTTTATCATAGTTGCTTCAGGTTAGCCAGACTCCAGGATCACAGGTGGAGAGGCAGAGAGGAGAGGAGAAAGAGACACAGAAAGAAAAAGAGAGACAGAGCACTAGATGGAAGCCAAATGGCCATTTGTGACTCAGCTTTGGAAGTTACTCATACAGTATCACCTCTGCTTTCTTCTTGCCTGCCAAATTCTATTAGTTGGAGGCAAGTCACTAAGGATGGCCCACATTCAAGGAAAAAGGAATTAAATTCCACCTTTTGGAGGAGGAATGCCAAAGAATTTGAAAACATTTTGCAAAACCCATCACATGGTCCAACTGCTCAACCAAGATTCTGCCTTATTTTTCTTCCTAGTGCTGATCACATGGATCTCTTGTCTGTTCCTCCTACTGGAAATGTAAGTCCCATGAGAGGAGGGACTTGGTCTTCTTTATTGCTGCTTCACCAGTGACTCAAAACTGCTGGGCAAAGAGTAGACATTCACAAGTACTGGTTGGCTCAATTTATTTATTTAATGAACCTGTTTTCTCTGCAGAACTCAGCTCAATTCCTGCTTAATAATATTACTAATGAATTAATATATGAAATCTTCTTAGAATAATGCAGGGTCCCGTGGTCTATGCTCAGTTAATTCTAGGAATTGTCCCTAATAAGAGCTAACATAGATAGTGTGTTTAGTGTCCACTGAGCTCCTCATGTAGGTTACTTTTTTTAATCTCCCAGGAAATCCATGAGATGATACTGTGATTACACCCTTACTTCACATAGCTACTTAGTGACTGGAACTCAGAACCAATCCTGCCTAATTCCAAAGTACAAGCTCTCATTATTCCTCTATGATGCATTTTGATTATTTATATGGGCAAGGTGGAAAGTAAGTGATTTTGGATTAAGACACAGAGCCTTATCCTGGCTCTTCTATTTCACCTCTTTTAGCCTCAGTTTTCCCATTTGTAGAATGGGGATGATAATGATATCTATCTGAGAGGGCTAGTGTACGGTTCAAATGTGAGCTACATCTGTGAGTGGCTTGCCAATAATATAGTGCTAAAGGAATATGTTAAAATAATTAGTTGAGAGGCCATTAGGCTGAGGCAGCTCCAGCACTCCGGGTTCTATCTAAGCAAGTTGAAACCTGATTCACTGGAAATAGTAAGACAAAACTTAAGCTTAACCAGTCAGAAGCTGCTAAATAAGCTCTCAATAGGAACTTTCCACTTGAGTGATTCAAATACGGCCACTGCTCCACTTCAACCAGTGAAATATTTTCTTTGCCTTGCTTCCACATTCACCCTGTAAAAGCCTGTAACTCATACTCCTGTTGGTGGAACCCCCAACCACCTGTGGTCTGGAATTGCCTGATTTGTAAATTGCTGTGAGCTCAAAGAAACTGTTTATATTTTAATGTGCTTCAGTTTATCTTTTAACAGTAAAATATAAACTTTAATATTTTACTTTGTATCCTAATCATTGCTATAGAAATCTGTATGCATATTTTATTCTAATTTTAAGTTTTTGGTTCCTAGTACAAGATTGAGTGTACTTGTCTGTTTCAGTGTCTTAGACAGAACAAGGTTTTGGTAATCATTTCAGGAATTAATGGGTAATTCCAACACTCATGGTGTGAAGAGTGTCCCTAAAATTAAGAAAAAATGCATATTCTTTATATTTATTTGAAATAAATTATCTCAAATTCTTTCAGAAGTGAATAGATCAACTGTTAAAAAGTAGAAAAACAATTGGCTTACTATGCATGGAGTCATGAAAGTGTGAAGATGGAAGAGAACAGAGGCATAGTTCAAAATCCTGATAAATCACTTAATAGAAAGGGCAACTTTGTAAATGTTTTTATTTTAAACTTTCACTTCCTCACATGTAAAATGAAGTTGATAGTACTAACCTCATATGTTGGATTAAATGGTATAATGTAAATAGATGTAGTTTGCAATATGTAAGTTATTGCTTAAATATAAGGCATCATCATCTATTTCTTATAAGTCTAGGCTAATTTCTACTCATCTTAGAAAATGAACATTACCCTGGGGATTCTTCAAAGAAGTAACTAAACATCATTTTAGAAATTCCTGAAAACATGTATTTTAAAATTATAAAAATGAAATAGTGAAGCTTATTAATGGAATAAATGCTTTTGCTTTTCATTGTAAAGAAAATTGTTCTGATATGAATATATTGCCCACAAGTGCTGTAATGGAGGACTTGCAAATCCTTGATATTTTATTCTTTCTTAAGTGTACCAGGTAAAAATAAGGCATGCCCTGGGATGAATTCTGTAAATTTTCTCCCAAGTATCATCCTCCAGCTGATTCCCACTCAAAGATATTTGATTTTGTTTGGGATAATGTGTTAATTTGGGCTTCTATAACAAATTACCATAGACTGGGTGGCTTAAACAATAAACATCTATTTCTCACAGTCGGGAGGCTGGAAAGTATAACATCAAGGGACTGGCAGATCCAGCGTCTGCTGAGGGATGCTTCCTGGTTTGCAAATGGCCATCTTCTCATTGTATCCTCACATGGCAGAGAGTAGAGACAGCAAGAGCAAGCTCTGGTGTCTTCTTTTAGAAGGGTTCTCTTCTCATGGCTTAATCACTTCTCAAAGGCCCTACCTCCTAATACCATCATACTGTGGGGTAGGATTCCAACCTATGAATTTGGGGGATGAGAATACAAACATTCGGTCCATAGCATGATCAGCCCCAAGGGCCAGTATGTGATACATTTTCGTTAATTGTGCGTATCCTTGTTTTTTTTTTTGCAAAACACATGTTTTCCTAGTCATGCATAGCTGGAATAGACCTTGTAATAAAATTTTGTCAGTGAAGTGTAAGTGGAGGTTTGCCAAGGGACTTCTGAGGAGGGGACACTTTCTGATAAGAACCA
Source organism: Gorilla gorilla gorilla (assembly GCF_029281585.2). NCBI lineage: Eukaryota > Metazoa > Chordata > Mammalia > Primates > Hominidae > Gorilla > Gorilla gorilla. The sequence continues at coordinate 10,295,039 of NC_086017.1, forward strand.
CACTTAAGAAATCTCAATAGCTATGCTCCTTTCCATTCCTTCCTTGTTGAGACATCAATGACTCTAACATTTGTAACCATGAGGAACGGACTAAGAAAATAGAAATATCTCTTTATGTAATGGAATCCTGATGTAATTGAGACTCTCAATAACCCTTGTACTGTCTGTCTACCTACTTACTATCTTAAGTAAATAATAAAAATTCTGTGATTAAGGCCACTGTAGTTATTTGGTTGCTGTTGTGGTTACTTGGAGATGACTGCATATTAACTGATATATGCTATAGTATCTCTCTAGGAAAGAGTAAGCATAAAGCAAGGGATCTCTGTACTGTGTTAAAATAGTTTGATTCTAGCAAAAGTTGAAATAAAGAAAAACATATAATCCCTACAACAAAAAATATTGCTCCATAATAATATTTTACATGAAGACTCTGTGAGTCCCTAAATAACTTTAGAAATTAGAAATTCTAATTTCTCTGAGATTTTCTTCATTCTTTGGCCAGACAAACAGCATCCCAGAGAACTTCTTTTTCTCATTGAAATATGAATAAAATTTCACTAGTTAAGTATGGCATGACCAATTAAAAATAAGAACAATGTGCAGTGAGCTGAGATCACGCCACTGCACTCCAGCCTGGGGGAAAGAACAAGACTCTGTCTCAAAAAAAAATAAAATAAATAAAATAAAAACAATGAAAATAACAATTTTCAGGTTACTGTTCATCAAACATACAAACTTACCGGTTTTGTACTCTGGTCAATGCTATTTTAAAATTCCTTCGTTTTGAAAGATTTTTCTCCTTCAAGTTCTCTGAAGGGACTGAAAGTTCAAGGCATCTGGATTTAAGAGAGTTAAAAATTGGATGGCAAAGTGACCCCAAAAAAGTTAGAAACAAGATTAAGATTTTGATAAGCCAAATTAGGGAGTTAGGCATCATCTTTCATAGGAGCAATAATGAGAGATCGCATTATCTTATTCAGGGAGAGATTTTAATGTGAGGAACATATGAAAGGAACCATGCTGGCCACAGGATAAAGAGTCATCTAGATGAAGCAAGATAGGGAAAAGTGACCACTCAGTTGGTTGTTGTCATAATTTGGGCAAAGATAGTGACAACCTAAATGTGGTACTAGAAAGTGAACTGGCGACAAGTGCAACAATTACAGGCATTAAAAAAAAGGATATACAATCATCCCTTGGTATCCATGGGGATTGGTTCCAGTAACCCTGCAGATAACAAAATCCAAGGATACTGAAGTCCCTGAGATAAAATGGTGTAGTCTTTGCCCATAATGTATCTGTCTCTTCGTGTGTTTAAAATCATCTCTAGACTACTTATTATGCCTAATGCCATGTAAATGCTATGTAAATAGTTTGTGTACTCTATTTTTTAAATTTGCATTTTTATTGTTATATTGCTGTTTTTTATTTTTATTTTTCATATATTGATCTACAGTTGGTTGCATCTGCAGATGTGGAGACAGTGGATACAGAATCTGCTGATAATGGAGGGCTGACTGTATAAGCAAACACACAGAAATTTGTGCCATATTAGACATGGACATAGAGGGAGTGGCAATAGCTACAATGACAGAAATACTTGGATTTCTGGCTTAAGAAAACTAGACAGAAGTCAGTGGTACTGTTCACTGGGATTGCTTAACTAGGCCAAATGCTGCAGAGAAATAAAATTAAAATAGAAGGAAACAGGTATAGAAGGCCTTGGTATTTATATTAAGAACTTGGTCTACATGGGGGAAGAGTAGAGGGGATGCCAGATGTTTGTGGCTTGAAGAGGGACTAGACAGTAAGTTAATAGGTAAGTGGAGGCAGATACATCTTGAAGATGTGGAGAAAGAGAGGGGCAAACTGAAGGAAAATGGAAAGTTAAGGCTGAAAGAAAAGTTTGGTTTGAATAGGAGAGAGCCAAGTAAGTTTCATGGATCCAACCTGAACAGTTGGTTATCTTCATTCTCTTCTCTTACACATCAAATACTAAAACAAGCAAAAAACATCTTCTGTTATCTTCCTTTCTTTTAAGCTCACTCTGTGGCATTGCAGACAATACAAGGAAAGATGGTTTAACCTTAGGAGAATTGAATCCCAGGGGCAGCACTGTGACTCAGAAACCAAAAGGGACCATTTCTTATTTGAAATCAGCCATGCAACTTCACTGGTTTTACAATGACTCTAGCCACCTCTTCGTTAGCAGACACTTCCGGGGCTACTGCTTGTTATCTGCGTCCTTTCCCTTTTGACCACAGATCCTCCTGGAATCTCCAGTGTGAGCCTTCCTTTCCTCCTCCTGTGTCTTCTTTACTTTGACATAAGCCAGTTCAGTTTTTGTTTCACTTTCTCTTGTTAAAGACAGATGCATTTCTAAAAATAAAGAGTCAAATACTTTACCTATAGAAATGTATATCAGCTTTGGAAGCTGATGGCATTTGTGGCACTGATGGCTCTGTGTTCATTAAAAAAAAAAAAGTATTTCCTTTTCTTCCTGGTGGTTAGCTACCTATCCAGCCTTTTGTGCAGTTAAGGGAGATCTTATTATGCAATGCACCGCGTGGACTGAAATGTTACCTGTCACCTTGCATGGTCACGTGTTTTCACATACCCTTTTTTTTCTGCTTTCAGGTGGCTGGAATGGCTTTAACCCCAACGCTGTATTTGGAAGCCACTTGTTGAAAATTAAGGAGCCAGAAGCTAGAAAGAGCTCCTGTCTTGATTCACCACCTAGGGGAGCACTATCTAACTATCAGAAATTTTTATCAGCAGGAAATAAACTTCTACTGTGTTAAGCCTCCAAGATTCCAGGGTTTATCCATTAAAAAACAACCAAAATACTAACAAATAGATTATTCATTCATGATGGTAACATTTGCCATACATTGACTTAATACCAAACACTGCATAAGTAGTATATCATTTAATTGTCTTATCAGCTGCATGAAGTAGATATCATTCTCCTTATTTTATAGATAAGGAAGGAGTCTATGTTTCACAGTTTTAAATAAACTGGTCCTGACAGCCCCTGATAACCTCTTAAAGGCTATGTAGAGTCTCAGAGTTTTTACTTAAAAGATTATTATAGAACAAAGCACAGGGATGGTTGCTTCAGCCTCATAGAGGAAGTAAGTTCCTCATTCACTTTAAATCTGTGTGTATAAAACACTTGGAGACAGGGTAATCAATATATAATTATGTATAGTATTGCAATTCATAATACTTGAAAAATTATATGTTCTAACATGTATATGCAAGGTCAAATTCTCGAGTATCTTTTAAAACAATAAAAAAGGAAAAGATTCCTTTTTCTAAAAATAAGTCCAAAATATAGGAGTATGTCATCTAATAAAAACTTTCCAGATATAGCTTTTACTTGACATAACCTATTTAAAATGTACAACTCAGAACCAACCTGGTTTGACCTAAGTGTATATGCTCAAGTATTGCACGCACGATCTTGAATATTCACATTACGGTTCATTGAAAAGGCAATGGGCTTTGCAACAAGGTTGACAACAAAAGGAAAAATGATGAAGAAAATTGCCTTACTTATCTGCTACAGTACTCTTGATTGCCAAGTGTAATTTTATGGCTCATTATAAGAGACGGAAAAGTTTGACCATTAACTTGAGTACTTGTATATCCTATTGATACAAAGAATAAGTTGCTTGAAACACACTTGGTTTTTAATGAAGCCACTGTAATTTTGTGTTTTTAAAACATCATCAATTTTCATCAGTTTTACCCCTGCTGGAGTTTTATGCGGGTAAAATAGTTAAAGGTCATCAGACACTGTGGGACGTAAAACAACTGTAGAAAAATGAAGATGTTAAAATGACACAAGGGTGACATGAGTTATTTTCTGAGTTACCACTTGACATAGTGTGAGATTTGACTGGGTGATTGAGGTAAATAGCGTTGCTGTTACAGATGTCATGATAGATCAGATAGGGGTCAGACAACACAACAAGTTTAATCATCCTTTAACACAGGGGAACACTGCTCCACATTTCTATGGGGAATGCCCCCATTTAAAGTTATGTTTCTCCATTCTAGTAAATATTCCTAAACTCTAGTTCCCTAAAGGACACTCCACTGTTCAAAACACTTTAATAGCTTCTCATTATCTAGCACGGTGTTGTTCAAAACTGTAGCCACCAACCACATGTGGACTATTTAAATTACACTCAGTGAAAATTAAAATTCAGTTTCTCGTCACAATACGCAAATTTCAAGTGTTCAATGCCTTCAAGTGGCCAGTGGCTACTGTATTAGACAATGCAACTCTACACAGTTTCCATCAACTCAGAATGTTCTATTTGATAGCTTATATCTAGAACTGGACTATCCAACATGGTAGCCCTGGCCACATATGGAGATTGAGTGCTTGAAATGTGGCCAAACTTGAGATGTGCCATCCATGTAAATTACACACTAGATTTGGAAAACATAGTTCAAAAAGAATACTGCAAAATAGTTCATTAATAATTTTCTATGCTACTTACATGTTGAACAATACTTTATATATACTTTTAAATAAAATACAGTACTAAATTTAATTTTATCTGTTACTTTTTAAACTTTTAAAACACGACAACTAGAAAATTTAAATTTATTTATTTATTTTGAGATGGAGTCTCGCTCTGTCACCCAGGCTGGAGTGCAGTGGTGTGATCTCAGCTCACTGCAACCTCTGCCTCCCAGGCACAAGTCATTCTCCCACCTCAGCCTCCCAAGTAGCTGAGATTACAAGTGCATGCCACAACACCTGGCTAATTTTTGTATTTTTGGTGGAGATTGGGTTTCACCATGATGCCCTGGCTGGTCTCAAACTCCTGACCTCACGTGATCCGCCCACCTCAGCCTTCCAAAGTGCTGGCATTACAGGTGTAAGCTACCATGTCCAGCTTGGAAAATTTAAATTTAGTTATGTGGCTTGCATTATAGTTCCATTGGACAACGCTGACCCATAATGACAAATTCTATATGACAAAGGCCTCAAGGGACATACCCGTAGTGCAACAAAGTGGGGCTTCTTAACTTGCTGTCCACTGGAGGAACTATGGTGGTGCTCACCAAGCAGAGGAAGAGACACAGTTACAGTAGGGATCTGTGGAAGAGCAAAATTTAAGAGAAATTTAAATGACGTAGTATTTTGGTAGAATCAAGCAAAGGAGGGAGGGCTGTTTATAGAGGGATTAAACTCAGGCCCAGGCTAAGAAGCAGACATTTATTGTAGCTTTGAAAACTACAAAGTAAAGATAAATATGGCATGTATTTAAAAACCCTTTATTTGAAATTCTTAATTAAGTTGAAAATTGAGACTGTGTTTGTGGGCCAAAGTGACTCAGTCCAGTCAAAGGTGGAATGCTCCACTCTTACTAATAGATGATTCTTCACCATTACGTTCTTTCATTAATCATCAAAAGGAGTGTTTACGAGTTCATCATAGAATAAAATTAGTATTTCTTGGCATAGCGTTAAAGTCCATCCATGATCTGACTCTGTGGTTCCCAGTAATATCACGTGCTATGATTCCTCATACACACTGTGATTATGCAGAAATGTTCTCAAAGCTTGCCCTGTTCTTGCTAACACTTTAATGTGCTCATATTACTTCCCTTCTGCTAGAAGGTTCTTCCCGCTCCTTCTGTTGAAATACTTCAAGGCTCAGTTCCATAATCACAGCTTCTTCTAAAGTCTTCCCAGATTTTATCCTTTATAGTAAAGCAAGCATCAGACAAATATCCCAGAACATTTGGCTTTGACCTACCAGGGGTAAATGAGGGGTACACTTTCTACTCTGTGAGATGCTTATTTGGTCATGTGCCCTCTAGGCTGCCTGTCACTTGTCCAGCTCCTGAAAAGCAGAGGACATGCCCTGTTTGTGCATTTTTCCCCTCCCCATAAAAGCAGTTCATTTCACATGGGAAGTTCTCAAAAAATTTTGATGAATGAATAATTATTCTCATAAAAAGAGAAAATGTAATTATGTTGGTAGTGAAAAAAAAATCATGTGTAGCTTAGGCCTAGGCAGATCCTATGACCTCCACTTATTTTCTCTTTGCAAGCACAGCTCCAAGTAATTCAGTAACTATAACAGACTGAAGAAATGATGACATCAAACCTGGTTTTGCCTATACTTGAATGCATTTAGTTGTTTTGGTGCTTCACACCTGAATTTCAGTTTGCCTGCATAGAACACACACACACACTCAGACACATACATGGTCTACATCTGTGCATGCTGGAGGGAGAGAGAGGAAGAAAAGCATGGTCTTTGTTTTAGAGGGTTAGCGCTGACTCAAGATGCCTGAAAGGTTCCTATTATACCACCCTGCCTGTGTCTTATGTGGTAACAGCTATCAACATTCATACCAATATCAGATTGACTCAAAAGCAGTCTCTGCTTTATTCACTCATTCATATAATTTACTATGCATATAATTCATGGTAGACTTTGCTTGTTAATGCATTTATATGATGGGAAATTATTCTAAGCACATATTTTGCAGGCCATATTTAAGCATAGAACAGGCAGATTAAAAGGCAGTATTCTTTGAGGATCTGTTGCAAAATTATCTTACCAGTACCCATAATGTCAAAAATCCTCATTTTTCTCTGCAATTATAAATATATCTTAACATAGGAAATGCTAGTAAAATACTAAAAAGAGCAATGAGCTAGGGAACACAAGGTTGGTGTCCCACCTGATTTGTTAGCCATGTGATTTGATAAATATTATTTTCTCATTTTTAGGACAACTTGTGCCCATTTCCTCTTCTAAGAAAAAATAATAAAGCATTGTTCTTTACCTTCTTAAGAATCACGAAAGAAAGATTGCCAAGCCTGGTCCATGGGGATTATGATTCAGGGGGTGTAGAGAGAAATCTAGAAATCTGTTGTGTTGTGTTTTGTTTTTATTGAACGTCCTGGTGATCGTAAAGAAAGTTTGAAAAACTCTGATTTAGACCTGGCTTCACACTTCAAAGTGTGTAAGAATCACCAGGAGGCTTGTTAAAAAATGCAAATTGTGGGGTCTCTCTCACCTCTAATGATTCTGATTCAGCAGATCCGAGATGGGGCCCAGGAATCCGAAATTTTAATGAGCATTTCCAGGGAATTCTGATGCACATTCACAGATCACAGTTTGAGAAATACAGATCTCAACTGTGACTTTTGGGAGGTTAGAGATTGTCTAGTTCATGGCCATAATTCCAGCAACCAGAGCAGAGTGGTTGCTCACAGCTAATGCAGAATTAAGTCAAATTGCCCTATGATATAATATTTTTCTTTTACTTAGAAAAAAAGAGCCATTATTTAGAAGTGGTAAAACAATTTATCTACTAATAAAATAACAAAGATAATTTATCTATTTCATCTCTATCTCAGTTTCTTTGGTACTTTAATGTTACTAGTTCATTTACTCCTTCATCAAGTACTTATGGAACGTGAGGTACTGGTAATACAGCAGTGAACAAACTGACATAGTTTCTTTTCTCCTGGAACTCATGGTATAAGTAGGTTTTCTGGTTATCTATTGCTGGATAATGGGCCACTCTAAAACATTGGTTTACAACCACAACAATGATCTATACTCAAAGTAGGGTCAATGTGACAACTTGTCTCTGTCTCATATGGCATCAGCTTGGGCAGCTAACTGTGGCTGAAGATTCAGTTCCAATAGGTTGGCTTACAACTTGGTGTTGACTGTCACCTGGAAACTAAGTCAGGGATGTTAGCTGAGCCCTTGGTTTCTTTCCACATGGCCTTCCCAGCAACTGCTTGGGCTTCCGCACACGAAGGGAGTCTCAGTGTAGTTGGACTTCTTACATGCAGACTGGCTTTTCTCAAAGACCATTGTCCACCAGAATACAGTATAGGCTACAATGTTTCTTCTGAGTTACCCTCTGAATCAAGGAATGTTACTTACATTAAATTCTAGTAGTCAATCAAGTCACTGTGGCTCCCAGATTCATAAAGTGGGGAATTACTCCCCACTCTCAATGGCAAGAGTAGCAAAGAATTTGTGGCCATCTTTAATTTACCAAGGAGTGAGACAGATATTTAACAGTTAACTAAATACACTTGCAATAAGGACCACTAAGGAAAAGTATCTGGTACTATGAAAACATAAAACAGAGGGAGGTAATTAGGAAAAGACCCCCTAAGTAGGTAATATTAAAGATGAGATGGGCTCTAAGTCAGAGTGCTACAATAAAATGCAAGGAGTTAGTAATTAGAAAGCAGGTAGAATAATTAGGCAAAAGAGGCAAGGATAAAAATGATAAGAGCTAGTCTTAATTACTTGCTTCCTCTGTGCCAGGCACTGTTTCAAGCCTTTACATGCATTATCTCATTTAACCTTCACAAAGATCCCAGGTGATAAATAATTGTATTCCTATTTTACATAAACAGAAATAAAGAGTTGCTCAAGATGATGCAGCTAGCAGGTGGCAGAACCAGGGTCTTAGGGTCTTGTTTTACTTGAGAAATGTAAGATATGGATGTTCTTGCACCAAATGCTGTCATCCCAAGGGCTATGAGTAGGCCCGAAATTCCAACAGGGAACAGACACCTGAAGAGAAGGTTATGCACAAAGTAAGAGTGAACGAATGTCAGAGGTGAACTTCATCTACTACACCCTGGCTCCACTGGAGGGTTGTAATTTTCTCTCACAGCAGTGTATTAGAAGGAGATTGGAAAACAGCAGCTGGACTCCTATTTGCCACTAGGAAAGGGGAAGCATTCCCTTTGATTTAACTCCGTTTCCCAATCCAATATTTTTTTAAGCCCAGAAAGACCCTTATTGCCTCTCTCTCCAGGTGGAGTGGGGGCATAGATATTCTTCTTCAAAATCAGACAGGATTTGCTAAATAAATAATATTCCTTTAAATAAACCTTGAAAGGTATACGTCAGCTGTGTACGTTTCCACAGGTCTGCTGACAGTGCAGTGAATGGATCACCCGAGTGACGTGGGTCTTGTGATCTACAGATGTAATACTTCATCTGGACCCGTGTGACATACTATCAGGTCTGTGTTGCTTTGATGACGTATTACTTGGGAAAATAAGGTTAGCTGTCAAAAACTCATTCCAGGGAACTGAAAGTTTGGCTGGGGGGAAAATTCATTTCGGGCCTTAAAAAAACACATTTTTCATTGGAGTGGAGGGAATGATGACACGGCTGGAGTCGAAAAGCTTGAGGGCCTTGTGAACTCTCATGGCAATTGCATCTTTCGATACAGATGACTCAGGGAAAAGGCAAGGGACAAATGTATACAGACAGAACTCTTCCTTATTTGGGGCGTTTGCAGCAGCCAATATATACAACTGTAGGATGGTACAAATGGGCGAGTTTCTGTAAATTCCCATTGGAATGTCCTTGAGACAGCATAGGCTGTAAAAGCTATTTCAGAAGACTACGTTTTCATAACAAACATCTGGAATCAGAGTTTTGCATGGGGGCTAGAAAGTGTCTTATAATTATTTTGCATATCTCTATTTATGGATGCATTAACAACTGTTATTTTACAGAGAGTGATAATGTATTCTGAAATGATCTTTAATGCTGATATTTCAAAATCTGTTTTTAAAAATGTGTGTCATCTGAAATTAAAAAAAATTGTCTTCAGTATTTTATTTACTTTCAGATGTGCTGACTAATCTTGGAACTCGATTTACATTTATCACTAAATTGAGATTTTACATCCATGTATTGTTAATTTCTGCCTGAACTTAATATGTTTGCAATAACGCAAAACTTCTATAATAGATTTTCAGAGAAAATAAATACCAAAAAATAAAAGCAACAAACAAAAACAGAACATAATCCTTGAGGGAGCCAAATGGAAGAACTATTTCTTTTGGGTAAAACAGCAAGTCCACGGAAGTTCTGAAGTTTTAGAGTTGGGCTCTGAATTTAATAACAGTTGGATCTGTATACATTTATTCATCACTGAGGTGAATTTCACTTTGTAATTTGAAGAAAGGCCAAGAGTTATTCTTAAATCTGATAAAACACTATGACTTAAGTAGTAAAATAGTGATTGTGAAACCAAAACATTTATATATCTTGTTCTTTGTTTTTTTAACATAATAAAGGTAAAGATATAACACACAATAATATTTCATTTTCCAAATTTAAAGAAAAATCCAAAGTGTTTTCAAATTTTGTTCATAACAATTTGTCCTAATCACTGTAATTACGTCTGTATAACTCTTACATATCTTGGTAGGGGGTGCAGTAAGATAAAGTAAGGCAAGGGATTGGTCTAAATAATTCCCTGATGACAGATATAAAGAACAGTAATATACACTCAATAATCATTTTTAAATAAATTCATATATTGACATTGCTCTATGTCTTAAAATAACTTTTCAGTAAATAAGCACATAAACAGTAAATGTATTGCCAAATGAAAATTGTGATTGTTCCTAAGAACACCTTACCACATCTTTGCCCAAAGAAAATACAGCCTCAGGAGAGAAAGACTTTCAAATATATCAATTGGTATATATATATATTTTTGAAAAATTTAAATACATCTTTACTTTATCTAAAATTATTACAGCTCTTCTGTTTTTTAAAGAAAGATCCAAGAGTTTATAATACAATAACACAAATATTTATTTTTTAAAAATCAATGTAATGAATATTTTAATTATTTAGTATTTTTTGATGAGTTTGAATTTATAATTTGTTTTTTGAGAAATTTGAAATAATGGATTAAACCTGATTTATATAATAATAATGAAGATAAAAATAATATTGGTTACTCTTTTAAAAGAAAAATAAAGCAAAATCTATTTGTGTTTAAATGCCCAAAACAAATCCACCAAAAATAGCTAAGATAAAGAAAATGAAGGATATATATGCATATGTATGCCTGCATATGTATACATATATCTTACATATAAACATATATGTGTATATATATAAAATTGCGTGTGTGTGTGTGTATATATATATATTTCCTTTTTATATTTCTTTAAAACACGAAGTTGTAGGAAAATGTTTCTAAATTGTGACAAACAAAGAAGGGCTAATGAAGCATTTTGAATGAATTCAAGTCCTCAGTGTGTGAAAAAAGAGGGATCTGGGTATAGACCGTGTTGAGGACAGGAAAGACTCTGGGACTCCCTTTCATCTAGGAAAGGATTTTTGAGTGACATGAGAAAGAAAGACATACATAAGTCAGAGAGTGGGTGACATTGAACTTGCTAAGTGATATTGGGGTGGAATGTTCAACAAAGTCAAATATCAAAAACATTTAAAATTTCAGACCTAAACCTGGGCCCCTCTACCTTGTAAGGGGGCAGAGTATTTGTCTCTTAAGCTCCTCAGTGAAGACTAATATGACCAAATACGCAGGAATCCAGGTGTGACCTGGAGAGATGACTGCTATCACCTTACTCAACAGCTGGGGGAATGGGCAGAGGGTTAGACGCATTTGCTGAGTGAGGACGGCACAGAAGGTTATAGGGTCTTGACGGTAAAACAATATAGAGCATACATCAAGAAAACATAATAATTTGCCCTGTCCTATGTTCACCTTTAGGAATGTGGCTATTACTTTAAGAGAGAATGTTTCAAATGCACGTTCCTCTCATTACATGGCTCAGGGTTTCCCAGATTGTGCCACCACTCCCAAAAGTATTCAGAATGACTTTAGGTAGTATTTCAGAAACATTTCTTTTTAAAGTATTCATTTGTTTTAAAGGTATGTTAGAAAAAATACATGGCTGGAGCACAAAACTCATGATTTCACAAATATTATTGCTTAAAATAAGGTCAAGTCAGTATTTAAATGAATTTTAAAAAATGAGTTGATATTAGGCAAAAGTATTTAAGGAGCACACAGATGCAGTGACAATAGTCAAGAGGTTAAGCCAAAGACTGAGATTTGAAAATCTTTTATGTCCTGAATATAGTCTAGATTTGTCCCTTCTTAATTCTGTCCCCATTCTTCCTCCCATGACTGATATAATTTGTGAGCCAAGTGTAAAATACAGGGTAACTTGTGCAAAAATTTCTAAAAGTTTCAAGATAGTGACAGCAGAGTGAACCAAGTGTGGGATGCTTCTTAGCACAGGGCACAATGCAACCGATGAAGGAATCTCCCACTCACTCAGGAGGCTGGCTCTACTCTCTGCATGTAGGGAGACATGCATGTGGGGATGTGGTAAAGTTCGATATTAGTCTTTGTTCCAGGAAATCTGAGCTGGAGAGTCAGAAAATGTGTGGAGTATTTGTGTGTGTGTGTGTGTGTGGTGGTGGTGGTGGTGGTGGTGGTGGTGGTGGTGGTAAGGTTGTTGCTATTGTTGTTTTCCTTGGAAAACCAGAGAGAATATAAGACAACTCTGAAACTCTGGAAGAGACAAACATTGGAACTTTCTCTCATTACTCACATGGAAGAACATGTGAACATGTCGTTCTGTTAATTACAAAACCTGAGTTCACATCTCCTTTGGAAGATCTTTTTTTTTTTTTTTTTGACAGAGTTTCTCTCTTGTTGCCCAGGCTGGAGTGCAATGGTGTGATCTTGGCTCACTGCAACCTCTGCTTCCTGAGTTCAAGCGATTCTCCTGCCTCAGCCTCCCTAGTAGCTGGGACTATAGGCTCACACTACCACACCCGGCTAATCTTTTGTATTTTTAGTATACACAGGGTTTCACCATTTTAGCCAGGATGGTCTCGATCTCCTGACCTTGTGATCCGCATGCCTCGGCCTCCCAAAGTGCTGGGATTACAGGCGTAAGCCACTGCACCTGGCCCTTGGAAGATCTCAAGACTGCATGCGTATTGCACTCTCCTGTGGAATCTCCTATTTCACATGGATGATGCAATTTCCCAAGTTACTTTTCTAGGTTAACTGAGGACTCCCAGAAGGCCATCTCTGCTAGGAAGAGTGGTATTTCAATCTCTAGTGCAAAAACTGTGAGATGATGCAGGGGCCGCTTTGCTTTCTAGACGCATTTCATCTCTGGCTTGATAAGGCTGCAGAAATCAGAATGTTTCTCCTTTTCTCCTACCCTCTCTTTCTTTTTCCCTTAATCATTTTCTCTCTTTTGCTTTTAGGTCTCGTCTTTGAGGGCTCGCTCCAGGTTGCCCAGGTTTATTGGTCTTCCTTTGTGTTCCCATACTACTTTATTCTCCTTAATGCTTCCTCTTGGACATGAATTTCAGACACCAACTTGAAGTTGTTGCCTTGTTTGGCTGTTTTCCTTCTAGATCCTGAGGTGTGTGGAGGCAAGACAATACCTTAATTGTCGCTTGTTCTCTATATTTTGTCTAAGATTCTGGCATGGAACACACACTTCATACGTATTTGGTGAATGAATGAATAAATGATTTAATGTATCAATTAACATACACTTGAAGGATGACAACATTAAGATGTCTGAAAAAGACAAAAGTAAAATTTTCTAAAACATATTTTTTACTGTTTATGATTTATAAATTATGTTTTCCATATAGATTTTTAGGCATTTATAAGTATCTTTTTTTGATACTTTTGGTTCAAACTGTATTTTTCATATAAATGATTGCTTCTAAAAATACTTTCTATAGTTATTTAAAGTCTAATTTCAAAATTGAATTCATATTGAAAGCTTGTATACACCAAACCCATAATTTTATTGAAATATTCCAAAAAATGTGCCTTCACCATAGGTCTTAAATAACATTTTAAAAATGTCAATATTTATCTTTTAAAAATAAAAATCATGTTTGTGATTTTTTGTTGCTGTTGTTTTTAGGAATTAACCTGCTCTTCTACCCTACGTCTAAAACAATTTTAATTTGTGTAACCTTTTTTTTTGTAATAATGCGGACATATGGTCATTCATGTGATAAGTCATATCTGATTTCTGAAATATAAATCACAATGAACTTCAAAAATGCAGTTTTCTTGACTTTCTTTAATTTAGTTATGGAGTTTGTTAGGTTTGGTGCTATATAGCCATGTTTGATTTAAAAATATTCATTTATGACACTATTAATTCTGTAAACTCTGGACTTAGATTCAAGTAATAGTTATAAATCAACAAATTAGTAATCTAATACGCCTATCTGCTTATGGATATAAAAGTCATACATTGTATATGATTACATTGTTAGGTTCATGTGGAAAACTCAATACATTTTTGACTTACAGAAGTACTTTATCATTAAGAAGTTTTGAAATAATAATATGATATGATGGCCTGAGAAATCTGTGAATCATGCAAATAAAGTAGATAAACTAAGCTTTTCAAAAACATGTTTCTGACTGTGTGACATCTTGTGGAGAGGCTTTGGAAGATCTGACAGGGGAATGGCCAATTTGGAGCTTTCAGTAGAAAGGTAAATGTATAAAAGTAGCTGAGATTTGTCACAAATGTTTCCTGCATTTCTCTTTGGAAAGCAATGGACTTGAATTGCTGTAATATAAATAAGAATAAAATATATTTCCAGTGGGGATGAATAGGGATGGATACTAAGTGATGTCCGAGTATCCTTTGATCTGCAGAATTCATTTTTTCACATTTTTCTATATCAATAGTCAAATATCATTGGAGAGAAAAGCAACAGTAAACCTCAGTAAATATATTTTCTTTGCCATTTTCTCTCCACCATTGCTCTTGGGCACATCATTTTTAGTTTGCTTTATCTGTTAGTTTTTAACAGAGATGTGTAAGAATTGCCTGCTGATTGTGGATTCATTGATATGTCTTTTAAATTTTGTCAGTTTTTGCTTTGTAAATTTTTATCACATTGTGAAGCTCATAATAGCGTATGATTGTTATACATTTGGTGGTTTTTCTCCTTAATTTTAAATTATGTCCTCTTTCTTTTGCCTTAATTTCTTTTCCATTTGATGTGAAGTTGCTCCACCAACTTTAACTTGGTAGATATTTGTATAGTGTATTTTCCCTCCCTTTTATTTCTAACCATTTAGCTGGGATTTGAATTTTTACCAGATAAGGCAACATGTCTTGGCCAGGTGTGGTGGCTCACACCTGTAATCCCAGCACTTTGGGAGGCCAAAATGGGAGGATTACTTGAGCCCAGGAGTTAGAAACCAGCCTGGGCAACATGGTGAGTCCCTGTCTCTAATTCAAACAATCTAAAAAATAAAAATAAAAAAAAAAAGATACCATGTCTTTTAACGTGTGAGTTTAAATGGTTTTACATGTGACAAGACTACTTACAAATTTGGAATCTTCTAACCTCTCGTTTTGTCTTTTGAAATGATTCTTCTTTTCCTGTGTTTCTTTCATTCCTGTCTTTTACTGATTTCATAGAGTTTCAATATTCTTTTTTTTCTTTTTGACAGTCTGTATGCAATTGATTAGTTTTGGTGGTTATTCTTAAATACATAACATACATAATTAGTCGTAAATTGTTCTAATAATATTTAATGTTATTAAGTGTTTTCATCTTCCTCTCAAATATGACAAGAATTTAGCATGTTTTAAAACAAATGTTTCTCATTTTTTGTTATTGCCCCACTCCAAACCCAAGGAAGTTTCTTTGAGGCAAAGTCATTTCTACTGGCTGTGTATGCTTTAAACTTTAATCTTATTATTATACATTGTGTACTTTATATTTTTTTAATTTTTATTTAACTTTAAGTTCTGGGATACATGTGCACAATGTGCAGGTTTGTTACATAGGTATACCTGTGCCATGGTGGTTTGCTGCACCCCAACCTGTCATTTAGGTTTTAAGCTCCGCATGCATTAGCTATTTGTGCTGATGCGCTCCCTCCCCTGCCCACCACCCCCCTACCCCCGCTGCCAACAGTCCCTCGTGTGTGTTGTTTCTCTCTCTATGTCCAGGTGTTCTCATTGTTCAACTCCCACTCATGAGTGAGAACACGGAGGTGTTTGGTTTTCTGTTCCTGTGTTAGTTTGCTGAGGATAATGGCTTCTGGCTTCATCCACATCCCTGCAAAGGACATGATCTCATTCCTTTTTATGACTGGATAGTATTCCATGGTGTATATGTGCCACATTTTCTTTATCCAGTCTATCAGTGATGGGCATTTGGGTTGGTTCCATGTCTTTGCTATTGTAAATAGTGCTGCAATAAACACACGTATGCATGTATCTTTAGAGTAGAATGATTTATATTATTTCTACTGGCATATACCCAGTAATGGGATTTCTGGATCATATGGTATTTCTGTTTCTAGATTGTTGAGAAACTGCCACGCTATCTTCCACAATGGTTGAACTAATTTACATTCCCACCAACAGTGTAAAACTGTTCCTAATTCTCCACAGCCTCACCAGCATCTGTTGTTTCTTGACTTTTTAATAATTACCATTCTGACTGGTGTGAGATGGTATCTCATTGTGGTTTTGACTTGCATTTCTCTAATGATCAGTGATGTTGAGCTTTTTTTACATGCTTGTTTGTTACATACATGTCTTAAGAAGTTTCTGTTCATATCCTTTGTCCACTTTTTGATGGGGTTGTTTTATTTTTTTCTGGTAAATTCTTTTAAGTTCCTTGTGCATTCTGGATATTAGACCTTTGTCAGATGGGTAGATTGCAAAAATTTCCTCTCATTCTGTAGCTTGCCTGTTCACTCTGATGATAGTTTCTTTTGCTGTGCAGAAGCTCTTTAGTTTAATTATATTCCATTTGTCAATTTTGGCTTTTGTTGCAATTGCTTTTGACGTTTCTTTAATGAAATGTTTGCCCATACCTATGTCCTGAATGGTATTGCCTAGGTTTTTTTCTAGGGTTTTTTATGGTTTTGGGTTTTACATTTAAGTCTTCAGTCTATCTTGAGTTAATATGCATATAAGGTGTAAGGAAAGGGTCCAGTTTCAGTTTTCTGCACATGGCTAGCTGGCTTTCCCAGCACTATTTATTAAATAGAGAATCCTTTTTCCATTGCTTGTTTTTGTCAGGTTTGCTGAAGATTGGATGGGTGTAGATGTGTGGTGTTATTTCTGAGGCCTCTGTTCTGCTCCATTGGCCTATATGTCTGTTTCAGTACCAATACCATGCTGTTTTAGTTACTGTAGCCTTGCAGTATAGTTTGAAGTCACAGTGATGCCTCCAGCATTATTCTTTCTACTTAGGATTATCTTGGCTATTCAGGCTGTTTTTTTTTTTGGTTCCATATGAAATTTAAACTACTGTTTTCTAATTCTTAGAAGAATGTCAATGGTAGTTTGATGGGAATAGCATTGAATCTATTAATTACTTTCACCAGTATGGGCATTTTCACAATATTGATTCTTCTATCTACAAGGGTGGAATGTTTTTTTATTTGTGTCCTCTCTTATTTCCTTGAGCAGTGGTTTGTAGTTTTCCTTGAAGAGGTCCTTCACATTCCTTGTTTGTTGTATTCCTAGGTATTTTATTCTTTTTGTAGCAATTGTGAATGGTAGTTCCTTCATGATTTGGCTTTCTGTTTGTCTTTTGTTGGTGTAAAGGAATGCTTGTGATTTTTGCACATTGATTTTGTATACTGAGACTTTGCTGAAGTTGCTTATCAGCTTCAGGAGTTTTTGGGCTGAGATGAATGGGTTTTCCAAATATAGAGTCATGTCATCTGGAAAAAGAGACAATTTGACTTCTTCTCTTCTCTTCCTATTTGAATATGCTTTATTTCTTTCTCTTGCCTGATTGCCCTGGCTAGAACTTCCAATGCTATGTTGAACAGGAGTGGTGAGAGATGACATCCTTGTTTTGTGACAGTTT
Source organism: Gorilla gorilla gorilla (assembly GCF_029281585.2). Lineage (NCBI taxonomy): Eukaryota > Metazoa > Chordata > Mammalia > Primates > Hominidae > Gorilla > Gorilla gorilla. Next base: position 10,312,758 of record NC_086017.1, read on the forward strand.
TCAAGGGAACTCCTTCCAGCTTTTGTGCATTCAGTGTGATATTGGCTGTGAGTTTGTCATAAAAAACTCTTATTATTTTGAGCTATGTTCCATTAATACCTAGTTTATTGAGAATTTTTAAGATGAAGGAATGCTGAATTTTACTGAAGGCCATTTCTGCATCTGTTGAGATCATCATGTGGTTTTTGTCATTGGTTCTGTCTATGTGATGGATTATGTTTATTGATTTGCATATGTTGAACCAGCCTTGCATCCCAGGGATGAAGCTGGCTTGTTAGTGGTGGATCAGCTTTTTATGTGCTGCTGCCAGTATTTTATCGAGGATTTTTCCATTGATGTTCATCAGGGATAGTGGCCTATAGTCTTCTTTTTTTGTTGTGTTTCTGCTGGGTTTTGGTTTCAGGACGATGCTGACCTCATAAAATGAGTTAGGGAGGAGTTCCTCTTTTTCAGTTGTTTGGAATAGTTTTAGAATGAATGGTACCAGCTGCACTTTCTACCCCTGGTAGAATTCAGTAGTGAATCAGTCTGGCACTGGGCTTTTATTGTTTGGTAAGCTATTAATTACTGCCTCAATTTCAGAACTTGTTATTCGTCTACTCAGGGATTCAGTTTCTTCCTGGTTTAGACTTGGGAAAGTGTATGTGTCCAGAAATGTGTCTGTCTCTTCTAGATTTTCTAGTTTGTTTGCATGGAGGTGTTTATAGTATTCTCTGATGGTAATTTGTATTTCTGTGGGGTCAGTGGTGATATCCCCTTTATCATTTCTTATTGCGTCTATTTGATTTTTCTCTTTTTTCTTCTTTATTCCTCTAGCTAGCAGTCTATTTTGTTAATTTAAAAAAAAATACCAGCTCCTGCATTCATTGATTTTTTGACGTGTTTTTCATGTCTCTATCTCCTTCAGTTCCACTCTGATCTTAGTTATTTCTTCTCTTCTGCTAGCTTTTGGATCTGTTTGCTCTTGCTTCTCTTGTTCTTCTAATTGTGAAGGTAGGGTTGATTTGAGATCTTTCTAGCTTTCTGATGCAGACATTTAGTGCTATAAATTTCCCTCTTAACACTGCTTTAGCTGTGTGTCAGAGATTCTGGTACATTGTCTCTTTGTTCTCATTGGTTTCAAAGAACTTCTTCATTTCTGTCTTAATTTCATTATTTACTCAGGAGTCATTCAGGAGCAGGTTGTTCAATTTCCACATAGTTGTGTGGTTTTGAGTGAGTTTGTTCATCCCGAGTTCTAATTTGATTTCATTGTGGTCAGAGAGACTCTTGGTTATGATTTCAGTTATTTTGCATTTCCTGAGGAGTATTTTACTTCCAATTATGTGGCCAATTTTAAAACAGATGCCATGCGGTACTGAGAAGAATGTATATTCTGTTGATTTGGGGTGGAGAGTTCTGTAGATATCTATTAAGTCCACTTGATCCAGAGCTGAGTTCAAATGCAGAATATACTTGTTAATTTTCTGTCTCATTAATCTGTCTAATATTGACAGTGGGGTGTTAAAGTCTCCCATTATTATTATGTGGGAGTCTAAGTCTCTTTGTAGATATCTGAGAACTTGTTTTATGAATCTGGGTGCTCCTGTATTAGGTGCGTATATGTTTAGGATAGTTATCTTTTCTTGTTAGTTCATCCCTTTATCATTATGTAATGCCCTTCTTTGTCTTTTTTGATCTTTGTTGATTTAAAGTCTGTTTCTGAAACTCAAATTGCAACCCCTGCTTTTTCTGTTTTCCCTTTGCTTTGTAAATTTTCCTCCATCCCTTTATTTTGAGCCTATGTGTGTCTTTGCATGTAAGATGGGTTTCCTGAATACAGCACACTGATGGGTCTTGACTCTTTATCCAATTTGCCAGATCTGTGTCTTAATTGGAGCATTTAGCCCATTTACATTTAAGGTTAATATTGTTATGTGTGAATTTGATCCTGTCATTGTGATGTTAGCTGGTTATTTTGCTCGTTAGTTGATGCAGTTTCTTCCTAGCATCAATGATCTTTACAATTTGGCATGATTTTGCAGTGGCTGGTACCAGTTGTTCCTTTCCATGTTTAGTGCTACCTTAAAGATATCAGATACAAATTTAGCAGCTGAAACCTGTGGCCATCCCTTAGTCTCTCAACTAGGCAGCAGTGAAAACTGTATGCAGTAAGAAAAAGAACTCATCTTGTGTGCAGAAAGCAAAAAATTTAAAAATACACATATTATTTTCAATGTTCTCTACTGCTAGCACTCCAATCCCTTATTCCATTCGTCAGATCCTGAGACACCCAATGACTTCATTAGAGAGAGTCCTTCTTGCTTAACGTAAACTCAGTTGAGTTTTCATCATTTGCAGCCAAAAGAATTCTAAAGAACACAGACATTATTTGTTTACATATAATTTGTTTTCCCTTCCTATCAAATAAAGTTTTCTCCATAGATGGGGAGCACACACCACACACACACATGCACACATACAGATGCATGCATGCACACACACACACACACATATTATGAGAAGTAATTTCTCACACTGGCTGGAAATCTTGACATTTAGAGTTCAAATTACTAAATTGAGACTTTTATTCTTTTGGGGATGATAGAGAGACAATAGAAGTCTCAATAAGGCACAAGACATTTTTTAAATATTCATAATGTGATGTGACTTGAAATATCGATAAGTGGAGATGGATTTTGGAGGAAACTGGCAGTGATATTAAAGCAATGACTTGTATCCACTTACGTCTTTATAAGAATTTTCCTTTAGAATGACTCTTGTGATTTTTTTCTGCTTCGATCCTGGGATGAAACTTATTTCTGAGATCTACTATCCAGAAGACTTCTGGATTTTTAACATTATTCCATTTTTCTAAAGTGTCACAATAATCAGGGGAGGAGGGTAAAAGTTATTGAAGATTCTGGCCCATAATATACAATCGGTCATATTTTGGCTAATGAGTGCATGGATGATTACATAATCTAATTAAGTTGATATGTACTGTAAATCTCATAGTTTGACTTTCACATCAAGGGACATTTTTTTCTTGTGTGTTAATATCAATCCTGTATTTATATTTATAGAACATAAAATTGCAGCACTTTAAACTTATAATTGTTTGCCCTGGACTCTTAGATCCTCGTTACTTGAGGTGTGGTCCAGAGATCAGCAACAGTCACATCATTTGCAACATTTTGGGGCTGGTTAAAGTATAGATCTCAGTCTCATCCCTAACAACTGAATAAGAATCTGTATTTAAAATAAACACCCAAGTGTTCTGAAGCATATTAAAGTTAAAGAAGCTTTGGAACACATGACAAATATTTTATGTTGTTTTGAAATTATGAAATATAATAAACCTAACCTTGATAAAATGTCATGTTATATTTTCCACTTAAGCTGCGTAGTTTTTTTCTTAGTAGATATTAATGACTAATTTGCTGTGCTAAATCACAGGAATTGGTAATCAAATGAGAATGGCTTTAAACCTATACTTTGATGAAATTGACATTTAAAAATATAGTAAAGGTTTTTTTAAAGCAACAATGCAGAAGTATGGGGCATCATTTAGTTTTATGTTATAGGCTTTTTTTTGCAGAAAAAGTATGATTTCTAAATTAAATGTATTTTAGAGATCTACAAAGCTACCAGATATATTGATTCTTATATTTGTTGGTGTTTTCATATAACATTGATATTATTCAGAGCACACCAGTTGGTTAGAAAATTTTAGGATTTATTTCATTGGCAATATCATATTATCTCTTGATACTAATTGGTATTAAATTCAGAAAAATCACCAACTGCATTAGCTGTTGTGCATGAATATCTGAGTATGCTGTTATTTCAAATCTGGAAGTCATTGTAAGGACATCTTTTTTTTATAATTTAAGTTAATATTGTGCTACATGACTGTAGCATTGAAGAGGAACTAATCTTTATCAATCATTTAATTACAATGAATTAAAGTATATATGTAATTACCTACATCGTATTAAAATTGGACATATTTATAAGGAATTCTAGGTGAAATATTAGTCTTAGCATTATGTGAACTGGACTCTGATTACACAGAATTTCCCAATGCATCTTTGTACTGCACCAAATTAACTCTAGACTACTAAGCCCTTTACAGCTTGATGAAGCAAAAATTCTTCTGATAATTAAATCCAAGGGGAATTTTACTACACTCTTATTTTTCCACAAAAATAACTAAGAAGTTCTTTTAACATGAACAAATTCTTTCAAGAAATATTTATTGAGTCCCTCTATGAAGAACATAATTCAGATTAGCAGGTGGGAAAAAACAAATCACAAAACAACTGTCTCTTTCCTGTATAGTCCATAAGCAGAATATGTACATATACATCTGTCTTTGGGTGTGTGACCATCATTGAAGAGAAAGGCTAATCATTTCATCTTATTTTAAAATATATTTCAAGTTCTCTATATGATTTTTAAATAAGTTGTAGGCCTTACTAAGCACTGATATTATGCTAGCAAATGTGGTAAGCATTCAATTTTATTATCTCATTGAATGTACTAAAAATTTGATGAACTGTATAGTATGTGTTGTTAATCCCATTTTGCACATCAGAAAACAGAGGCTCTGCAAGCTTTTGGCTATCTTGTTCAAGATCACAGAAATAGTAAGTTGTGGATCCAGAAATTATAGCCATCCTTCAGAGTGTATGTGTATCGAGTTTATTGTAAGCTTCTGATTATGTTGAATAACAATGAATAAGCACTAAATAAGGAAACCTTTACAAACAGCATAAGAAAGCTCATTTTGAGGACACTGCCCTTGGACACAGTAGCACAGAACTACCATCCAAAGGGTGAAATAATTTACATGGAATCCTAGTGCTTGTCAACAAGCACAGGTTTTCTATTTTTGCCTTCACTGACAGAGAGGATGAGTTTTAGTACAGGCAATGCCAGTCTGCTAGTACAAGCTACTGTCCTGTGACAGCACAAAAATTAACTTATCCAAAAGGATAGAAAATGAAAAGAAAGTTTGAGTCCGCTTATCATGTGTGCCAGAGTGTGACCACTGTCGTTGTTTACCATTCCCCTCTCTCACTGTAATTTTTTTCCCACTGGATGCCTCTGAGTATTACTTTCCAACTTGATGATATTTCTTGGAAAAATAGCACCCTGGCAGGCCAAAGTTAGAGAAGTCCAGTTAGTACCTGACACTCACTTTTTTTTCTTTTTTTCATTCCACACCCAACCTTCCAAGAGAGAAATGCAAGGCAGGCAAACTGGTGAGTCCCCTGAAGGCGCTTGAAGTGACTAATGTACACTCTGTTTTGCAGTCACATGGGGCCTGTGAAAGCACGTGGGGCCTGTGACTATTTTTATCTAACTGGGCTGGAGTTGGACTCCCCATAGACCCAAAAGTATAGGAATCTAGATCATCATTTAGGAGGTAGCTTCAATTGAAATGCTGGAGGCTTGAACAGGAGTCCTCTTGGTAACAAAGAAATGAAAGGCTCCTATCTTGAGTTCTGCATGGAAGACTCCCTCTTACACTTTTTACTGTTGTTTTTAACTAATACAAGGACTACTGATTTTTCTTTTTATATTAAAGTTACACTTGGCCTACAGTTTTATATTTGTGAGTAGTTTCTACAATTTTGCACAGTTTAATATGTTATGTATTTAGTCTCAATTATCACTCTCCACCTCCTACTTGTAATACATTTGTAACTGGTAGGAACTAGTTCATTTAAACCGTATTAATCACACTCTGTCTGAATTAATATTTGTTAGCACGGATTATTCTGATGGCTACTTCACATTTATACTTCACCTCCCCTCTCTTTTTGCCAGCTACCATAAACCCAGCTGTATTTTATTCTATCAAGAGAAAAGAAAGAAAAAAATCTGGGCCCAGAGCTAAGTGTCAAAGATAATAGAAACAAAGTGCTGAGATTTTTCCTGGTGGAATAATGAACACTTTTCTTACACAGACTCTTTATAAAGTGACATGTTTATTTAGTTTCTGAGCACTAATGAAATGATCAAAACAGTATTGCAATTTATAAAGTATAATACTTGGACATACCAAGCCTTTTATTCTCTCAAGTCCCCTCGCAGAAATGACAAACACAAAGGCTAGGTCAGTTACTATTCAGTAGTGCATCAGAGCTGGCTTGTATATTACTGGTGTCTCATCCCAATTCCTTGTTAATGATGTCACCTTGTTGACTGGGAAAAAAAAAGGCATAGTAGGATTTATTTGCTCTACGGGAGTAAGTAAATGCTACAAATTAGGGCTCCCTTTCTCAGCTCTCCTCCTGGAGAGGAGCAATAATGCTCCTCATTGTTGAGCATTTACCAGTGCACCATTGCCTATGACCATATCACGCTTGCTGTCTTGTATCATCAGTACTAGTTCTTCCTTAACAAATGCATGCCATTATGCACAAGTCTAACCAAACGTACACTCAGAATGACTGCAAATTCATTGGAAAACATCCAACACAAAGCTCACACTTGGTATTTTTTGGTTTCCTTGGGCACAAATTAGGATCTCAGGCAATATTTGCTGAGTGAATAAATTGGCATATATAATAAAATAAAAGCCTTATCTATTTGCATATTTACCACCATCTTCAGAAACAGATGCATTTCATGTAGACTAACTCTGTCAGTAACCATAGCATGCTAGTCTATAATCATTGTTGGAAAGTTTCACAGGATAAAATAAAAAGTTATTGAAAAAGGAGTACTGAACTCAAAATCAAACTGAACGGCTTGCTAAATTTGGGACATTAGTAGAGTTATTCCTATTTTATACATTTTATTTTCTCACCTGAAGCTGTAGACGATAATATCTACCATGGGTTTAGTACGAGGGTTCAAGTAATATTTAGCACATAATCTGTATTCAAAAATTGCAACAGACACTGCCGATACACAACAATAACACTTGTTATTTTTACATTTATTATCTTAAGTATAGTCTGCTGAGGATCACTGACGTTTCTAAACATCATGTGACTGGAATAAAAAATAACATAAAATTTTCCAGATATGAAGTCACTGGTAATTCATTGAACAACACTGAATATAAATTTCAAAGAGTGGGATCTTTCATTGAGTCACAGAATTCAAGTAGGTATGGCCTAAGCGTTTACTTTACAAAATAGCAAGATGTACTTTTAATTGTCTAGCTGAAGTTTGCTATTAAATTTACCTAAATAAGAGTTTTAAATTAATGATTTTTTTGTTTGTTTGTTTGAGAGACGTCTCACTCTTATCCCCCAGGTTTGAGTGCAATGGCTTAATCTTGGCTGACTGCAACCTCCGCCTCCCAAGTTCAAATGATTCTCCTGCCTCTGCCTCCCAAATAGCTTGGATTACATCGCTTGCCGCCACTCCTGGCTAATTTTTGTATTTTTTAGTAGAGACGGGGTTTCACCATGTTGGCCAGGCTGGTCTCAAACTCCTGACCTCAGGTGATCCGCCTGCCTCGGACTCCCAAAGTGCTGGGATTACAGGCGTGAGCCACTGCGCCCGGCCATTAATGATAAATTTTTAAGAGCAGAGAAAAGCAATTTCCTTAATATCAAAGAACTAAAAAGAGACATTTTTTGGCCTTTGTTGTTACCGTCAAGAAAATAGGTGATAATACAATAATTTTACTCTAAAATAATGATTCTCAAACATTAGAGTGCAGAAAAATCACCAGAGAAGTCTGTAGGGAAAAATGCAGATTATTCACATTCCTTCTACTGCCTTCCTATCCAGGGAGGAAGAGTAGAGAGGGAAGAAGGGAAGGAGAAGAGAGAGGAAGGAAAGGGAGAGAGGGAAGAATGAGGGAGAGGAAAGGAGGGAGGGAGATAAAAAACGGAGGGAGGAAGAAAAAGAAAGAGGAGACTATTTCCCAAAGAGATTAATGTTTACATCAGTCTCCTAGTTTTTTTTGAGTCTTGGGATTTGAAAAATACACTGGGATTTAAAGCGATGTCATTCAGGTAGATGTATCTCTTAGGGTATATCGGCTTATTTGAAATGGTATCATTAAGTTAAAATGAAATTAAGTCAAATATGATTTTCCACATCCACGTTCCAGGCCACATAATGAAATAAGAATAGCACCAGCTTTAATCAAATGCAGGTGATATAACCGTACAACAGAAAGCCTTCAGAAGGGATGTAGATTGGTGAAGCTATGCCACAGAGTCACCAATGATACAAAATTGCACTTGATACAGTCCTGCATCCCAGGGTGCCCTGTAAAATTATTATGCTCTTCATAACTCGTATCCCTTTATTAATGTAACATGGCATAAAAAAGGCAAAACCAGTGGTATCCTGGAAGTCAGAAGGACTACACTCCTTGCAGAAATCTGTCACTAGCATGACTTTAGGTAACGATGGCATAATAAGAATTCCCTAATAGTTTTTTGACTTATAAATGTCTTTCTTGATCTTTTTGTTCTTACTATTAGTTTTTATGGACCAAGTTGTCTGAATTAAAGGTCAATTTCTTGGTCCTTCTGCTAAATTGTAAGCAAATGTTTTTGCTTTTTAAACCTAGTAATTTATCAAGAATAGCAGCTATACACCATGTACCATGAGTGGATATATAGCTGCTTTGAAAGTGCACAAATTGACACATATTTGCTTCAAAGTTTTAAATCCTTGATTTTTTATGAGAGTAAAATTTTAGGCTTGAATGGTGGTCAGATTTAGAAGCACTGGACTGAATTTTGTCTTAACTCCAGAATCAAAAAATTATTCTTTCTATAAAAGACTATACAGTCATGTGTCACATAACAGTATTCAGGTCAATGATGGACCACATGTACAACAGTGGTTTCATAAGGGAGCTAAAAATTCCTATCACTTAGTGACGTTGTAGTTGTCATAGCACAAAACATTACTCACATCTTTGTGGTGATGCTGGCATGAACAAACCTACTGTACTGACAGTCCTATAAAAGTCTAGCACATGGAATTAGTACACACTACTAGAGAATGATTATAAACCCCTGTGTTACTCGTTCGTGTATTTATGATACTCCATTTTTTATCATTATTTTGGAATATATTGCTTCTACTTATGTAAAAAAGTTAACTGTAAAACAGGCTTAGGCCCTTCAGGAGGTATTCTAGAAGAAAGCATTGCCATCATAGTGGATGATAGATCCATGTGTGTTATTGCCCCAGGAGATCTTCCAGTGGGGCAAAATGTGGAGGTGTAAGACAGTGATATTGATGATCCTGACCTTCTGTGGGCCTCAGCTAATGTGTGTGTTTGTGTCTTAGCTTTTAATAAAAAAGTTTAAAAAGAAAAAAGTAGAAAAATGCTTATCGAATAAGGATATAAAGAAAAAATTTTTTGTACAGATGCACAATATATTTATGTTTTAAGCTAAATGTTATTATAAGAATAAAAAAGTTAAAAACTTATAAAGTAAAAATGTTACAGTGAGCAAAGATTAGTTTATTATTACAGAAAATTTTTTTTTATTTTTTTGAGAGGAAGTCTTGCTCTGTCGCCCAGGCTAGACTGCAGTAGCACGATCTCGGCTCACTGCAACCTCAGCCTCTGGAGTTCAAATGATTCTGCTGTCTCAGCCTCCTGAGTAGCTGGGATTACAGGCGCATGCTGCCATGCCTGGCTAATTTTTGTATTTTAGTAGAGACGGGGTTTCACCATGTTGCTCAGGCTGGTCTCGAACTCCTGAGCTCAGGCAATCTGCCCATGTCGGCCTCCCAAAGTGCTAGGATTACAGGCATGAGCCACCGCGCCTGGCCAATATTTTGTATAAATGTAATGTAGCCTAAGTGTACAGTGTTTATAAAGTCTAAAGTAGTGTACAGTAATGTCCTAGGCCCTCACATTCACTTACCACTCACTCACTGACTCACCCAGAGCAACTTCCAGTCCTGCAAGTTCTATTAAATGCTAAGTGCCCTATACGGTGTACCATTTTTAATCTTTTGTACCATATTTTAGTATACCTTTTTACGTTTAGATACGTTTAGATACATAATGCAGTCCTTGTGTTACAATGACCTACAGTAGTTAGCTCAGTAACGTGCTCTACAGGTTGACAGCGTAGGAGCAATAGGCTATCCCATCTAGCCTAGGTGTATAGTAGGCTACACCATCTAGGTTTGTGTAAGTACATTCTATAACGTTTGTACAATGCTGAAATAAGCTAAGGATCCATTTCTCAGAATGCATCCCCATCATTAAGTGACGCAAAACTGTATTTTAAAAATAATATAATAGTGGATCCCAAATCTCATCAGTGAAGCATCTTCTAGTGTATTAAAATGTAAATATACTTCATGACTACCGATTAATATAATTGATATTACAGAAACAAACACATCGGAGTCATGTGTCGGTCAGAATTAAGACAGGATACAGAAACTATTCCAAGCATTTCAAGCAGATAATTCAATACATGGATTTGATGACACAAGCAACATAAAACCTTACAAAGTCAAAAAGAGAATGAGGAAGCAACACAGAAGTTAGCAACAGCAGACTCAGCTCCCATCCCTAGGGCTGGAGAGATAGAAGAAATGGATTGTATCAGACCCCAGAGAGCTGTTCAGCTGCTGCTTGATGGGAGCTGCAACCACCCAGGGGTGCAGACGTTGCCTATAAACATGCCCAAGGCACAGCAAAGTGGGAAAGAAGGACCCTAACTTCTCCCTTCTGCTTTTCAAAAGTGTGGGGAATGCGTCTGAGAATTAAATAGTCAAAGAATGGCACAAATAGCATCTCTACATATGTGTCGTTCCTTAAAGCTGTCCTCTTGCAAGATTTCACATTCACTCAAATGTTGATTCCATTGCACAATATATTTTTATATCTTCACTTTTAGGGTTTTTGCTACCCGCAAAGGAAAATCTGTCTTTCCTAGAGTCCCTGAATAGTGTAAGTTCATTTATGTCCTGGCTCACTGTTATAATTACTGCGAATGTTAACATGACTGTAATTTGCTTGTGCTATAAGATGTGAATCACCAGATGTTGATTGCCAGAAGATGAGCTCTGTCTGTGCTGGAAAGTTTCAAGAGCTTTCCCATCAGGGAAATTAAGGATGATGTACTTTGGACTGTATTTGCTTATCACACAATTTGAGAAAGCTCAAATTGTGTGATAGTCAAATAAAAATGTATAACACTGTTAGTTTTAAACTACTAATCTTTAATGGTTCTTGAATCAGGACTTTAAGGCCAGTTAATGGTGGCATAGGGAGAATGCTAAGATTTGTCGAGTACCTACTATGTACTGGACTCTATATAGATAGTTTGCATGCATTATCTTACAATATTACAAGATAGGCATGATTTTTAGTTTCTTTCTTTCTTTTTCTTTTTTTTTTGACAAAGTCTCACTTTATCAGCAAGCTGGAGTACAGTGGGCCAATCACAGCCCACTGGAGCCTCAGCCTCGACTTCCTGGGCTCAAGCCAGCCTCCCACCTCAGCCCCCCAGTTAGCTGGGACTACAGCATGTGCCACCAGGCCTGGCTATTTTTGTATTTTCAGAAGAGACAGGGTTTCACCATGGTGCCTAGGCTGGTCTGGAACTCCTGGACTCAAGTGACACACTCACTTCCTCTTTCCAAAATGCTAGGATTACAAGCATGAGCCACTGTGCCCAGCCAGGTATTATTTTTAATGGTCTCTAATATCCATGCTCTCTTCCATATATATATATATAATATATATTATATATATTATACATATTATATATATTATATATATAATATATATTATAGTATATATATTATATATATTATACATTATAGTATATATATTATATATATTATACATTATAGTATATATATTATACATTATATATTGTATTATATATATTATATGTATTTTATATATATATGTAATGAATATTTTGGACCGAACTCATTTGTGGCTTTATTTTATGTGACCTAACATTATATTGGTCTTAGTTTTTCTAGTTATCTTCAGTTTCATTTTTTTGTATATTTTTGTGAGCAACTTTTAAACTTTGGCGGAATTAAACATGCTCTAAGTAAAGAAATGTCACTCCATTTGAAGTATAAGTGTGAATGACCGTACTGGATTGTGAACTTTTTTTACGGCAGATACTATTGTATTACCTTATATTCTTCCAATACCAAGTGCCAGATAGAAAGAGACTTTAAGATTTTCTTGTGTGTGTTTATGTGTGTGTGCCCACACATGAATGTGCATATTCATTATTTCAATTAAGTTTGATTTTTATGTTATGAGGACATTTCTGTGATGGTGTCTACTGTATCTTCTGCTTCTCTGTCATTCTTGTATGTATACAAACTTATTAAAAAAGAAAGTATGTATTTTCCACGCTTTTTTCTGGGTCCTCTCCTAAGAATTAGGTTTCACTAACTTGAGTATTGTATTTTCTCACTGTAATATACTGAATTTGAAAAAGACTCTCTAATCTCTAAAGAAAAATTTGCAGTTAAAAAATTATGTTTGCACTTTGTTGTTTTGCTGTAAATTTTCTGTATTTCTATTGCGTCCTTCAGTCTGTAAGACAATAAACACAAGTCGTAGGATAAAGCAGTCTTCTGAGTACCACTGGGATGTTTCAATCTACAGAAGTCTGACAATTCTCATCACTTTTTTAAATAAAGTGGGCTCTCTAATTTTAGAGTAATCTTTCTTTGTCTTAGAACAATAAGTTTGTGAGAGCGTCAGCATGGTCTCTCAACAATTCTTGTCAGTGGAAAATGTGTTTACATGTTGCTAGCAACACTATGAATTGCTCACTGGGGACCTAAGCAGATGACAATGAGGTTTATTGCCTGAGAGTGTTAATGATTATTTTACATAACTTGGCTTGGGAACATACTACAAAACAAACAACTTTTGAGAGCTTTTTTGCTTTGGTAATTTTGTGTTATTGAGATCATATGGAGAGGCAGGCAGCTCTGCAGACTATGGAACAATGAGCTAGCATATATAAATCCGAGCTGATACCTTGAGGTAATTCTTCTTTGCAAAGTAAAAAGATATTCGGTAATCAGACACTGCTAATGTGTCTCCATGATAATATATTCTTGTCTTGAACACAGCAATTTATTTTTCTGCTAACATATTCCTGCTAGCATTGATGTCTCTATCTACCACTCAATTATATATGCATGAGTTCATGTTTTCACATTGTGTGTTTTATTCACACCCTCCTCTGCACTTGAAACACTTAATCCAACAGTGTATTATTTATCTCTGTTGAGCAGTGTGTTCATACAGGTACAAGCTTAGCCAAGAACTTTCTAAACACCACAGAATTACAGGTCAACAAACCCAGTGATTTTGTATGCATTTGACAAATAACCATTTCATTCAAGGAGAGAAAATGTCAATAAAGCAGCTTTTAAAAAAATTCATTGAGCATATGATTGACCGGTGGATTGAGATTGGTCAGAATACCACTCAAAGTAGAAGAGATTTGGGGAGAGAAATATACTAAAATATTCTGCTAAACTAGAAAACTGCTTTTCAAACAATTGGCAGGTGAAGGTCTTCTTCCCAGGTCCTAAGAGAAATGGAAGAATCTGGTATATCTAAGTGATTGTGGTTTTATTCTTGAACTTAGCAAACCTCTCCCTACTTATAAATTTATACATGGGTGTCCATCAGAGTGGCATCTAGATGGGATGAAGGAAAGGATTTCTGGTACTCTCTCCTGCTTGATTTCTCCATTGGTCTTGTCACTGGAAGGCAACGTGGGACACTGCAGCCAGAAAATGAGACATCTTAGTTGCTGCTATGACACATGCCACTCACTGGTTTTCCTTGAACCAGGAAAACCTCACAGCTATTTACTAACTTTTCCTTTATTTTGACAGACACTGCAATGGAAATTCATATTGATTTTTACCAGTTCTAAGATCTTACATCTTTTAAGCCTCATAAAAGCAAAATATTGAGAAGAAAACCCCCAATACATTATCACCAAAATTGGACGGAGGAGGAAGATAATTTATCTATGTAATTCAGTAATATTCTCTTTTTCTTTAGTGGGGGATTAAATTTTTTGTAACCTTCTTAAACTTTTGTTACCTTTGTAATTTAAAATGACAAGTTAAATGCTAACGCAATTGATAGGAGTGAGCAACTGGTCAATAACTGGCCTGATCAGACTACATAATGTTGCTGAAATTGCTAAAATATGCAGGTCCATTGTAATTTTGACAGAAAACAGTTTTCTGCAGGGCTTTATATCTCCCTGGTGATATTAAAAGCCAACAATGTTGTAAGTACCAAATTTGTTGGAGGAAAGTTGAGAGACCTCAGCAACCTAGACGTCATGTTAAAAATAAATAAAGTCTGAGTATCTTGAAATTTCATCTGTGTCGGTTTTGAATGGGAAATTTGATGGTAGAGTATAATACTGCAGTTAAAAGACTTGCATTCAGTTTCCTCCCACAGCCAAGTTACAAATTATAACAAGTAAGGACCTATTTATTTTTTTGCTTAGGCCTAGGACCCCTAAGGCAAAATAAATTGGATATTTTGTGCAGTAATTTAGTGACGTGGTGGTAGGCAATCGGAGTGGTGGAAAAGGGTATGCATATTTAGCATACACCATTTAAGGACACGAGTTAACATTTATTTTAGTAACTTTGGTGGAGCCCAGGACGTTTGTTAACGGCTAGTCTGAACAATAAATATCTGCCAGTATCTTCTTTCTAAAAATAGTTTCTTTCTTTTGACCATACCCTTTTTATTTCTACTAGGTGCTCTTTATTTTTGTTCCTACACACAGAACAAGATTATTGTTAGTTCACACAGCACGGTTTTACAAAAGAGAAAAAGGCATGACATCTGAGTACATTCAGCACCACACACCAGGGCTCATGGCAGGTCCGGCTATGTAATTTACAGAGCCCAGTGCAAATTGGAAATATGGGACGCTTTATTAAAAAATTATTAAGAATTTTAAGATGGTGAGACTGGATTTCTGAACCTGCCCAGTATGTTAGAGCACTCCTAGATGTAGGTTAGTCAGTAATGAAGGTACACTGGATAACATCTCTTGCTCATCTAGCTAAACACCCAGTCAAAATGAAGAAGGTTTCATCCATTTGTGATCAAATCCATTTTATTACTTAATCTTTGAGGTGGAAGGGGTGTAATTTAGTAGTTTATCCTTGAGGAAGTCAGATCTGAGTGAATTCAGGCTACATCACTTCTTGTTTGGCTAGTCTGCAAAATGGTTTGGTTTAAGTACCTTGTCTGCAAAATGAAGAGAATATCTGCAACATAGAATTCTGGTTAGGATAACTCAGATACATCTCTGTCCTAGGCATTCAGTAAATAATATCTCTGACTATGGTCAAATAAAATCAAGTTATTCTCTTAATGACCAAGAATTATATTAATTACTACTAGCTTTGGTTATCAAAAACAGTGCCTTGCAAATCTAAAATATAATTTCTAGAAAATAAGACCCTTTATAAAGAGAGAAAGCGTTGTGAAATCAAACAGTTAGATGATTTCAAACATAAATGTGACATGAAGATTTTCTTTAATAATACAGTAATGGAAGCTTAAATTAGGTTTTTAATCGTGTGAATGTGTGTTTTATGGAAGAAAAATTGTCTTGTTATAATTGTGCTTTCATTTAAGGAGACCAATTATTTAAATAAACATCACCAAGGAAATTAAGAGATTTACTATGAATGAGCCATACAAAGGTAAATAACTACTATTCTATGGAGAGAAAGAAAAGAATTTAATCTGGAAAACCTTGAGCGTTAGCCAGTTAAAATATTTGCATTGCACAAAATGATTTCCATAGCAATGGGAATTTGGGGGTCTCAAAACAATTTAATTCTAACATTCTATCTCATTTCCTAATATATTTCATCTTGATGAGAGGCCAAAAATTCTTGTGATATCAAAAGATATAAATATCAATGGATAATTTTTTCCAGAAAAACACATTTTAAGTATAGAGAATGGTACATTAGATATAGCATGGAATTTGGATCCAAACAGACTGTTCAAATTTCATCTTCTAACATTGAATAATATTTTTTTTAATTTGGCAAGCCATTTAACCTCTCTGATCCTAGATTCTTCATTCTTAAAATCTGGGCAACAATGCCCACATAACAAGAATTGAATTAAGAATGCCGTCTTATGTATGTAAGTGGCTTTCCAACATAGTTGTTGCTCAATAAATGATAGCTTTTGCTACTTATTAACAGTAATAATAAAATTGAGAATATTTCTGATTTTTATATTTGCATTTTATCTTCCCAAACAGATTATTCGCTCGTTGTGGACTGGCATCATAGTAAAACTCCTTTTCTTTCCTCAAAAACTCTCAGCACAACTTTAAACAGCTAACAGCCATCCAGGAAAAAGAACTCTGTAAAAAGGCATTATTTTATTCAACAAGGAAGCACTCTGTATCTAGACCTGGGCTGAAAATCCAGATGCTTACAGACCAAGAGAGAAGGTGGCCTGGATAGTTCCTTATGAAATTTTGACTTGTGCTCCTTTGATCCAGACACACAAGATGTCACATAAATCTCCTACAAATATTCTCCATTCTACCCTTTCCTGTTTTTAGAAAGTTAGAGATTTTCAGTCTATCTTCCACTTTACCACAGTTCGGTAGAGTCATAGGTTCAATACTATTTTATCTTCCTCTTAATGCTAAGAACATCCAAGTATATAAGTGTAATGACAGATAGTACCTGGCAGTCTAACCCAATATCAGGGGACATTGTGAAGTGGTGGAGACTATGGTAAATGGGCAAGTTTACGCCCTACCCCAAGGGGCAGCTACACATCTGATGATCTTGGTAATAAATTCTGATAATATTTATAAACTATTTTCTTCATTAGCCCAGGTGCCTGGATTTCTATAACTGTTACCGACTAGTTAAAAGGAGTAAAAATGGTAGTGACTTAATGCATTTTTAAGATCTTTCCAGATTTCGAGGAGCAAGGAAGTATTCTTGTTTACTGTCTGCCAAATGGAGGTGTCTTGAAAGAATATGTGACAAGATAAACAAGAGAGGAATGCACTTCAGCAGCCATGGAGCAAAGTTTCATAGAGAAATGCAATGCTGTTTTGGTTCAGTAAGAAAGGTGTCTGCCAGCACCTGCAATGACTCATCACCTCCTTAAGGATTTGTCCTCTGAAGTAGCCATTCAGTTCTCCCCGTTATAATCTGTTGCTAACCCAGGTACTCATTCTGCTCAACTCTCCACGTGTTTGGATACCACTACTACATGTTTTTGTGCTCTGTTTCCTATCTCGTGGTTGCTACTACATCAATAGCGCATGACTATTAGCTGTCTCGTAGTTTTTCCAGCTTGCACCTCAGTTCAGATTCCTCTAGAGGGAAGATCTTACTGGGTCTGTCAGTCACCGTCCACTTTACCTGGTGTTCGTCTTGGTCAAAGCTTTCAAGTCACTCTACTGCTTAGCTTGAAGACCACTGATCTGTGGACACGTCCCTGAGGTCAGGTCCCCACATTGGTCCAATCAGTTGTGGTCAAGGTTGGTAGAGTCACGTGGTCTGAAGCTCAGTGACTCCTTCACAAGAAACTCCTTGAGGTCATGACAAACTCTGAGGCACCTCAGAAGGAATAGAAAATATTCTAACTTGTATTATCTTGACTGACTGGTACAAATAATAATTTTTACCCTATCTCTTCAGCTTAACTATAGGTTGCCAAAAATCCTCAATGATTCAAATGCATTTTTAATTCAAAAAACAACACATTATTTGATATTTGGCTCAGTAGTCCTATGTCTTCTGAAGTTAGCAGGGTTTACAATGTCTGTTCTGCCCAGAAATGTTTTATGTCTTTTGATACTCAAACTCTATTAACAGTTGGTAAAGTTTTAAAATAGAATTGTAAATTTTCATATTGCTCTACACAGAGATCATATGCAGGAAAGCTCACTGATGATGTAAAATAGGGCTGCTTGTGCAGTCTAATTCTGAACAGTGGGTCAGTAAAATATCAGATTAATTATTGGGAGAGATTTATATAACGTGTCATTCCTAATAGGTAACTAAAGTGTCTGTCCTGAATGTTTGATTTCTAATTAGCTATGAAGTTCTAGCACTAGTGAGTTATGCACAGATTCAGTTAGGAGGAGCTCCTTTGACATAGAGGACAGAACTTCGGAATGAATAATGCCTTACAATTGCTCATTTCTTCCTTTTAGATTTATATCTAAAATTTCCTATTCCCATCAAAGTGAAGTATAGTTCAGTTTTCTCGACAAATATTATCTTTGAATTCTGAATCTTCACAACTGTGAAGCCTTTTTATTTCTTGTTTAAGTCCAAAGTTAGAATTCTCTGTTGGTAATGAGTTCCTCTGTCTCTTTCAGAAGTCCCTTCAGTCACTTCTCCACACATTTAGACCACATGCACACAAGCATCATGAGAGGGAGAAAATTGAAATGTTCTAATTACAAATGAATAAATATTCACTGAAATAATTTGTTTTCTATTCAAGTTTTACCTTAGTAAGATTCCAAATTGAAACTCTTATCTACGATGTTTGAACAACTCAGTGAAAAGCTACAGTTAACAAAAAGTGAACAAGAGAGCCATCAATAGGAAATCCCTATGCGATATGTTAACATAAACCAATATTAACAAAAAGACTGTTGGTTTTTCAGATCCCTTTCTTCTGCTTTACTTTGATTTTTAGTCAATTGCAATATGGACCATAATAAAAATGACCTAATTTTATTTATTATCATTATTATTATTATTATTATTTCGAGATGAAGTCCCACTCTGTTGCCCAGGCTGAAGTGCAGTGGTGCAATCTCGGCTCACTGCAACCTCCACCTCCCGGGTTCAAGCAATTCTCCTGCCTCAGCCTCTGGAGTAGCTGGGATTACAGGCATGCGCCATCTCCAGCTAATTATTGTATTTTTAGTAGAGTTGGGATTTCACCATGTTGGCCAGGCTGGCCTTGAACCCCTGACCTCAGGTGATCTGCCCACCTCGGCCCCCCCAGTGCTAGGATTACAGGCATGAGCCACTGCTCCCGGCCCCCCAAAATGACCTAATTTTTAAAAACCTAAACCACTAAAACACTCAATTTTGATTATTCCTTTATTTATTGGGGTAAAAAATACATAATATGAAATCTACCCTCTTAACTAATTTTTAAATGTACACTATGGTATTGTTAACTATAAACACAACGTTGAATAGCACATCGCTAGAACTTTTGGAGCTTGTATAATTGAAACTTTATGCCCATTGAACAGCAACTCCTCATTTCCCCTCCCTTCATACTTGGCAACCACCATTCCACCTCTGCTTTCATGACCTTGACTACTTCAGATATGTCGTGTAAATGGAATTCATGCAGTATTTGTCCTTCTGTGACTGACTTATTTCACTTAGCATAGTGCCCTCAATGTTCATCCATGCTGTAGCATTTGACAGAATTTTCTTCTCTTTTTATGACTGAATAATATTCAATTGTATGTGTATGCCACATTTTCTTTATTCATTCATCCATCAATGGACATCAAGATTGCTTCAAGATTATGTTGTCTAATTTCCACGTTTGTGAATTTTCCAGCTTTCTTTTCGCGGTCGATTTCTAGTTTCCTTCCACTGTGATCAGAAAAGATGCTTGGTATGATGTCAATCTTTTAAAATTTATTAGGACTTGTTTTTTGCGATCTTTCTTGGAAAATGTTTCATGTGCTTTAAAGAGTAATATACATTATACTGCTATTGGGTAGACTGTTCTGTGTATTAGTCATAAACATTTTTTTCCTAAGGCGTAGTTCATGTCTTCTGTATCCTATTAATCTTCTGTCTGGATGTCTTATTCATTATATGATAGGGTATTAAAGTCTCCTACTATGATTGTGTTGCTATTTACTTCTTTTAGTTGCCAATGTTTACTTCATATATTTAGGTACTCTAATGTTGGATGTATGTATTCTAATAATTCCTATATCTTCCTGGTAAATTCATACTTTTGTCGCTATATAATGTCCTTCTTTGTTGTAACAGTTTTTTACTTAAATTCTATTTTGTCTGATATAGGTATGTCTGCCTAGCTCTCTTTTGGTTACCAGTTACATGGAAGATTCTTTTCTACCCTTTCACTTTCAGTTTATGTGTATCCTTAAGTGTAAAGTGAGTATAGATTCACATAATTGGATCCTGTTTTTTTTTTTTTCATTTATTCAGCCACTCTGTCCTTTGTTTGGGGATTTAATCTATTTCCATTTAGAGTAATTATTAATAGGAAATAAATTAATATTGCCATTAAAAAGTATTTTCTAGCGGCTTTATAGATCTTTTGTCCTTCTTTTCCTCTATTGCTGTCTTCGTTTGTGTTTTAAAAAATTTTTTGCATTGATGTATTTTGATAAATTTCTCATTTTCTTTTGTGTTTCTGCTATAGATTTTCTTTGTGGTTACCATGTGGCTTATATAAAATCTTATATAGTTATAGCAATCTCTTTTAAGGTGATGACAACATAAGTTCAATTGCATACATAAACTACTTTTAATTCTCCCTGCAACACTTTATATTATTGTTAGAAATTACATTTTTATTATATATTTATTTCTGTATTATAATATCCCATCGGTTATTTTCAATATACATCAAAGTGAAACATAAATTACTTATTTATTTATTTATTTTTATTTTTATTTTTGGAAACAGAGTCTCACTCTGTCTGGAGTGTAGTGGTACGATCTTGGCTTACTGCATCTCTGCCTCCGGGGTTCAAGTGGTTATCCTGCCTCAGCCTCCTGAGTAGTTGGGATTATAGGCATGTGCCACCATGCCCAATTAATTTTTGTTATTTTTAGTAGAGACAGGTTTTCACCATCTTGGCTAGGCTTGTCTCAAACTCCCGACCTCAGGTGGTCTGCCCGCCTCGGCCTCCCAAAGTGCTGGGATTACAGGGGTGAGCCACCACACCCAGCTGGCCTAGATTACTTCCATTTTTTTTTAAATCTTTGTAAATACGTACTTGAGTATTTATATTATGATTTGTCTGCATGGTAAAGTCAAGCTGAATTAATAATGAGTATGTGAAATAATGTGTTAAATACTATAAAATTGCTTTCTAGAAATTTACTCCAATTTGCACACTCACAATTCCTTCAATCCAAATTGTCATGCCCATACACATTAAAAAAAAAAAAAAAGCCTCCCTCTAGTTGGCCCCAGCATGTGACAGATTTTTAAAGAAAGATTTTGGTCGTATTTTAGCTCTTTGCACAGTAACAGCCACCCATTCTAATCCCTTAGCCACGTGGCGGGCTTGTGTGCATGTGTTTCAGGAGTTGCTGGCAAGCAGCTTGCAAAAGCCAGAGTAGAGTAAGAAAGAGAGAAAGAAAGAAGGAAAACAACAACAACAACAGCAACAAAAACCTTTAAACCCTGTCCTCTAAATATTGGGAATCTGTACTCTGACTGCTGATTGCTGCTTCTGGTCATAGGCAGGAAATCATTCTTTTTGCATCTCTCCCCCATGTTGCAAGCTTCCCCCATTTGATTGAAGTGACTTCCAAAGTATTTAAAGGGCTGGGGCCTGTTTTAACCTTTATTTCTAACTCTTCCCCTTTTGGGAGCCAGACATTAAGAACTACGACATTCAAATGCAACCACATATAAAGGGGAAATTAGAAATTCACTGTATATGCCCAGAGAAGGGTGTCAGGTAAGAGAAGACCTGGAAAGACCTTAGGTTTCCACCTCAGTCTGATCCCTGGCACAGAGACAGCCTACAACAATCAGAAGAACAAAAACAGAAATAAAACCTAATATACTCCATGGAAAAGGGAGGATCTGATTCCTAGAATTAACAGATTATTAGATTCAAATGTCCAGTTTTCAACAAAAAAAATTTACAAGATAAAAAGAAATAGGAAATACGGCTCAGTTGAAAGGGAAAAGCGACAACAACAAAAACTGTCGGTGAATCTACTAGAAAAAGGCTTTAAAATAACTCTCTTAAAGATGATCAAAGAACTAAAGGAAGATGTAAAAAAAGTATAAAAGAGAAATGATGTGTGAATGAAATGGAACATTAATAAAGAAGTAGAAGACAGAAAAGAAACTAAATGAAATTAGGAGCTGAAAAGTATAATGCATGACATAAAAATTTACTTGAGGGATTCAAATGCAGGTTTGGGCCAGCAGAAAGAACTTGTACACTTAAAATACAACAATGGACATTATCAAGTCTGAGGAACAGAACGGAAAAAGGTTAAAGTAAAGTGCAACCCAGCCTAAGGGACCTGTGGGACACCATAAAATACACGAACATATATGCTGAAGGACTCCCAAAGGAGAAGTGACAGAAAAGGGCAGAGAAAATATTTGAAAAAAAAAAAGCAAATTGCAGGTCAATATCCTCTATGAACACTGATGCAGAAATCCTCAGGACAATATTAGCAAATCAAATTCAATTGCATATTAAAATGATCATACACCATGACCAAGTGGGATTTCTACCTGGGATGCAAAGATGATTTAACATATGAAAATCAATCAATGTAATATACCACATTAACAGATTGAAGGAATAAGTTCACATAATCATCTTTATTAATGCAGAGAAAACCATTTAACAAAATTTAACAAACAAAGACTGCCTCTACATAATAAAAATTATGTATGAAAAAACTGAAAACCAACATTATTCTCATCAGTGAAAGACTGAAAGCTTTTTCTATAACATTAAGAATAAAACAAGGATGCCTACTCTCACTACTTCTATTCAACAAAGTACTGGAAGTCTTAGCAGAGCAAATAGTCAATGAAAAGAAACAAAAGGGATCCAAATATAAAATGAATAAGTGAAATTACCTGTTTGTAGATAACATGATCTTATATGTAGAAAACCCTAAAGATTCCATGAAAAACATTATAAATAATAAACAAATTCAGTAAAGTTGCAGAATACAAAATTGACATACGAAAATCAGTTGTGTTTCTATACACTAATAATGTATAATCCAAAAGGAAATTTAAAAAAATCTCATCTATAATACTATCAAAAAAATAAAGTACTTAGGGAAACACTTAAACAAGAAAGTGACAGACATATACACTGAAAATTATAAAACATTGTTGAAAGAAATTTAAGAAAACATAAATAAATGCAAAAATATCCAATGTTCATGGATTGGAAGACAATATTGTTAATACATCTATACTATCCAAAGTGATCTATCTACATATTAAATGGAATTTCTATCAAAATCCTAGTGATATATTTTCCAGAAGTAGAAAAACCCATGCTAAAATTTATATGAAATGTCCAAGAACCCTGAATAGCCAAGACAATCTTGATACAAAAGAACAAAGCTGGAGGATTCATACTTCGTGATTTCAAAACTTATTACAAAGCTACAGTGGGAAAAACAGTGTGGCTCTGTCAAAAAGACAAACATATGGAATGGATACAAATGGAATGCAATAGAGAGCCCAGAAATCAACCATCAAATATATGGTCGCATGATAGTCAACAAAAGTGTGAGGATCATTCAATGTGGAAATGGACAATTTTTCAACAAATGTTATTGGGAGAACTGGACATCCTCATGTAGATGACTGAAGTTGGATCTTTAACACTGTATAAAAATTGATTGGAACAATTCAAAATTGTTCCATGACCCAAATATAACACTTAAAAATATAAAATTTTTAGACAAAGATATTGGGCAAAATCTTCATGACACTGAATTTGTCAATGATTTCTTGGCTATGATATCAAAGGCATAGGCAACAACAACAAAAATAGACAAATTAGACTTCATTAAATTTTCTAAAAATTGTGCATCAAAACACACTATCAACAGAGCAAAATGCAACCCAGAAAATGGGAGAAAATATTTGCAAATTTTATATCTGACAAAAGATTAACATTTAGTATATATAGAACACTCCTAAAATTCAATAACAAAAAAACCTAACAACTTGATTCAAAATTGGGCAACAGATTTGAAAAGATCTTTATCGAAAAAAGATAATCAAATAGTCAGTGAGTGATATGGTTGTCTGTGTCCCTACCCAAATCTCATCTTGAATTGTAGCTCCCATAATTCCCATGTGTTGTGGGAGGGACCTGGTGGGATGTAATTAAATCATGGGGGCTGGGCTTTCCCATGCTGTTCTGGTGATAGTGAATAAGTCTCATGGGATCTGATGGTTTTATAAAGGGCAGTTCTCCTGCACATGCTCTTTTGACCGCTGCCATGTAAGACATGCCTTTGCTTCTCCTTTGCCTTCTACCATGATTGTGAGGCCTTCCCAGCCATGTGGAACTGAGAGTCCATTAAACCTCTTTCCTTTATAAATTACCCAGTTTCAGGTATGTCTTTATTAGCAGTGTAAGAACAGACTAATACAATGAGCATGATGATTAATTAGGAAAATGCACATCAGAACTACAGTGAGATACCACGTCATACCCATTAGGATGGCTAGTATTAGAACAAAGAAGAAAAAGAAAAGAAAAGGTGTTGGCAAGTATGTGGAGAAATTGGAACCCTTGTGCATTGTTGGTAGGAATGCAAAAATTGTGCAGCCACTGTGGAAAACAGTATGGCAATTCCTCAAAAACTGAAAAGTAGAACTACCATATGATTCAGCAATTCCACTTCTTGGTATACAGCCAACATAACTGAACTCAAGTTCTCAAAAAGATATGTGTACACCCATGTTCACAGCAGCATTATTCACAATAGCTAAAATGTGGAAGCAACCGATGAATGGATAAATAAAATGTGTTGTATACTTACAAAGGAATATTGTGCAGGAAGGACACTTGGACACATGCTATACCATGAATGAACTTTGAAGACATATTGCTACATTGAATAATAAAGTCACAAAAAGACAAATACTGTTTGACTCCACTTAAATGAGGCACTTAAAAGTTGTCAAACTCACAGAGACATCATGGTTGCCTGGGTCTGTCAAGGAGGGGGAAACAGAGAGTGTTTAATGGGTATGGATTTTCAGTCTGCAAGATAGAAAGAATTTTGTAGATGAATGGTGATGATAGTTCCACAACAATATAGCTATACATAATACCACCAAACTGTACACTTAAAAATGACTAAGACAGTAAATTTTATGTTACATGTATTATACCACATTAAAACATTTTTAAAAATATTGTCACTTTGTAGAATTTGCACTTCAATTTTGATGTTTACAATCTTCTCATGTATTTATTGGCCATCTGTATTTTTTAATTGCCTGTTCATATCATTTGCCTATTTTTTAAAAAAACAACTGAGTAGTTTGTTATTGACTTGAATGAAGTATCTATAAACATTAGCAAATAGTCCTTTGTCTGACATATAAACCTTTAAAGCAGAAAATTTCATCATTATCTGGTGACTCAGGATAAGGTGGAGCTGGTCTGAGGGAGGAACTGCTATTGGTAGACTGTTTTTTTAGTCAACAATTTGTCTCGCTAATTTTGGTCGTGCAAACCTATAACTTGTATTTCATTGAGACCATGCTGTGATTTCAAAATGACCTTCCAAAATCAAACATTCTATATTTTTGGACACTGAAGTCCCAGTAAAGCTTGTAAAATTTTATTTTTTCATAAATTACATTTGTAATGTTGTGTTTGCCTTGTATTCTGGGAGGCTTTTCATTCCTCAAAGGTGTTACAAAAATAAATGAGTTGATTTATAAAAATGCAATTCATATTTTATTATTTTTGTTCCCATAATGCTTACTTCATCTTTATTCATAAGTGAGTGATGTATTGGATTAATTCTTGGCATACACCAGTTTGATTTTAATTTGTTGAACAGCATTATTCAGAAATAGTAAAATAAATAATTTCATGTTAGAAGACCTGATTCTAAAATGACTCTAATTTTCAGCATGGCTTGGTGTTTATCATGTAGGAAACTTGATTCCACAAAACACTCACATATATTTTGAAAACTTTATAACATTTCTATTCTTATGCCTGGAAATAATATAATAGAGAACTTAAAGTATTTTAGAAACCACTAATCTCCACCAAACACATTTAAATCAACACATTTAAACCCTCACAATTTAAATTAAAATTTAGCTGCTATTAATTACAATACAAAAAACTAGTTGTGATGGTTTAGCATAAAACTAATGTTTCAAACTGCAAATAATTTAAACGTTTCAAAATGGACCAAAAGCTGTTGTTTCACCTTTGGATTAACAGCCAATTACTATTTAATATTTAGTAGTAACAAATGGTTACTTTAAAGAGTTTCTATCTTTCCACTTCAAAGGAAGCCTGTGGGAGCCCACATGATTCCTGGTATGGAAGTTGAAAATCAATCATGTATATAACACTCAATATTGAATATATAATTGTGTCCGGAATTAGTGGGTTCTTGAATGAACCCTTGTGGTGTTACAGTTCTTAAAGGTGGCGTGTCTGGAATTGTTCGTTCCCCCCGGTAGGTTCATGGCCTCACTGGCTTCAGGAGTGAAGCTGCACACCTGGAATGTGGAAATTAGACAACATAATCTTGAAGCAATCTTAATGTCCATTGATGGATGAATGAATAAAGAAAATGTGGCATACACATACAATTGAATATTATTCAGTCATAAAGTTCATAAAGGTGGCACGTCTGGAGTTGTTCCTTCCTCCCATCTGGAGTTATTCTTTCCTGCCAGTGGGTTAGTAGTCTCGCTGGCTTCAGGAGTCAAGCTGTAGACCTTTGCCGTGACTGTTACATCTCTTAAAGAAGGGGCAGACCCAAAGAGTGAGCAGCAGCAAGATTTATTGCAAAGAGCAAAAGAACAAAGCCTCCACAGCCTGGAAGGGGACCTGAGCCGGCTGCCTGGCTGGCTCGGGTGGCTTGCTTTTATTGCCTTATCTGGCCCCACCCACAGCCTACTGATTGGTCCATTTTGCCAAGAGCTGATTGGTCCATTTTACAGAGAGCTGATTGGTCCGTTTTGACAGAGTGCTGATTAGTCCGTTTACAAACCTTTAGTTAGACACAGAGTGCTGATTGGTGCATTTACAAACCTTTAGCTAGACACAGAGTGCTGATTCGCGCTTTTACAAACCTTTAGCTAGACAGAAAAGTTCTCTAAGTCCCGCCGGACCCAGAAGCCCAGCCGGCTTCACTTCTCAATGGCAGTCGCAGCGGGACTTCGTGGCACCTAGCCCGGGCACTCTGGCAGCCCACAGGGAGCTCATCCCCCGATCAAGCCCAGCAGGCGCCTGCCGGCTGCGGGTGCGGGGCCCGCCAAGCCCGCGCTCACCCGGAACCCACGCCGGCCCGCTAGCGCCGGGCGCGCAGCCTCGGCGGGCGGGCGCCTCTCCTTCCACACCTCCCCGCCAGCAGAGGGAGCTGGCTCCGGCCGCGGCCAGCCCCAGAGAGGGACCTCCTCAGCGCAGCGGCGGGCTGAAGGGCTGCTGGAGCGCGGCCAGAGCGGACGCCCAGGCCGAGGAGGCGCCGAGAGCGAGTGAGAGCTGCTAGCACGTTGTCACCTCTCATAAAGAGGTAAGTGTATAATATGAAGAGTCCGGAGACCCAAAGGTTCCTCTCAGTTTTTCCTCTGGCTCAGTGTGAGAACGGGGTTAAGGTTCTTTGCTTTTTTGGCCGCCCTTCTCATCCTCAAGAAAGAGGGTTTGGAATCACCTGTAGCTTTACTGCAAAACTTATGTAGTTTGAACTTCATGGATCCTCACTTGCACAGGTCACTTTCAAAGCCCTGGGAGCTCGGATATTTCTGACTTCATATTTTAAAATTATTTTTCTTAAGCCACCTCACGCCCGCAACCCCAGTGGTATGCACTGCTGGATTCACAATCCCTAGATTCATCACTGATTAGAATACATTATTGAAGGTTTCCTCCAGTTCGACAGTCCAGTCCTTCTATGTGAATACTTAATAATTGTTTATATCTAGTTACTCATAACTGTTGTCACCCATAGTGTTTTCTCTCCTAGGAAGTTTCTGCTTTTTAAAATAACACTTTACAGCTATTATGAAGATTGATTTTCACTGAGATGTTGTAAAAACTATGCAGATCCGTTATACTAGACCTATCTATACCGTGTATTATACTAGTCAGGATTCTCCTGAGAAACAGAACCACTAGGTTCTGTTCAAGCGCAGGAGATAAGAAAAAATATCCCAGCTCAAGCAGTGAGATGAAAAGAAGGGGTTAGTCCTCCTTCCTCCACCTTTTGTTTTATTGAAGCCTGCATTGGATTGGATGATGCTCACACCATGGGTAAAAGGAATCTACTTTACTCATTCCGCCGATGAGAAAGCTAATCTCATCTGGAAACACCCTCATTGACGCAGTCAGAAACAATGTTTAATCTGGGTACCCCCTGGCCCACTCAAGTTGACACATAAAATTAACCATCATATCTGTCTTCTTATCTTTAATTCTTCCCTCTGCTGACTTTTCTTGCCTCTGAGTTTAACAGTTCTCAGGCTGTGATCTCAGCATTACGTACATCAGAATCATCAGGAGTTTTATTTTATTATTTTTTTAATGAAATTCTCAGGACTGCAGTCCAGATTTACTGAATAATAAAAGGGGGGAGGGTTGCAGATACAAGAAACCTACGTTTTGAACACGTCCTCCAAATGTTTGTGTCCCCTAGTCTTTAAAAGTCAACTATTCATTTCCATGTTCTAGAAGGTGTGTGTGAATGTGCTTTTTCAAAATCGGGAGCAGATGGCAAGGAGAATAAGAATGTAAAAAAAGCTAAATGTAGGTGAAAATTTGTGACCTATTCCCCAAACAAATATAAAAGGATGATATTATTATATTTTGATGTATTATATCACATGATATTCTGTGACTCAATGTACATCCTCTTTTTATTATGACATTTTCCCTTTCCATTTTTCTTGGCTCTCATAGCTGGTCTAAAAAGAGAAGAGAGAAAAGCTGGAAAGAAAAGCTGCCCTTGCCTTGTTGAATTTCTCGCTTGCAGTTCCAGAACATGAGAAGAGGTGTTCTGGTTAGATTAAGAGAAGTCACGGGGCAGAGACACTTGGTCTCACCCCTCCATTGATGCTCTGGGGAGAATCTTTGTGTAGACCTCCCTTATACTGCAAGGGGCTGCCCCAATAAAGTTAGGAGAGAGGTGCAGCATACACACACACAGAGTAAAGGTCTAGTTTGCACACTGATCCTTTCTGAATTCCCTATGTGCTAGACGCTGAGTTGAGAGCCTGCTGCCTGCCATGAGGCCTTATGAGGGAACTCAAGATGACCCCAGGAAGGAAGCCATGTGCAAAGCATAGACCAGGAACCATAATGAGTGACCAGGAGAAGCTTAACGGCTCCAATGTATTTTCATATTGAAAGGAGAGATTTGGGAATGTTGTGTTAGTGAGGTGAGTCCCACTTCACCTCACCCCACTATCTCCTGGAAGCCCCTGAGAAACAGTCACAGACCACAGTTGGGAAACACAATTTCCATTATGAGAAGCCATCAACACTAAAAGTTGAAAAACAAAGGGAGTATTTGCAGAGGGCTTTTCACAGTGCTGTAACATCTTCCGCTAGTTTTTTAATATGATAGTTTGCTTGAATAAGTGTGTCTGGAAGATAGAGAATCAAAAAGGAAAAACAAAGATGTGAGACAATTAGTTGAAAAAGACTTCAATCAGCTGAGATTCCATGCTGGATTTTGGAAGACATAATCACATATTGTATGTGATTACCAGGGGTACAAGCAAGTGTGTGTGTGTGACAAAGAAAAGTGTACATTATTTCATCTAATGTGTCTGTTGCTCAGTTGAACTGTTATGCTGCCCAAGCTGTTGAGGTTGTGTATTTTCTTATTCAGTAGTCATGCATTTCACTGTGGATTTAAAAATGGAGACTCACCTCAAGGATTCACTGGAAATAAAAGTTACTACAGCCAAGCCAGTTGTTTGTTTGCTCTTTATTTTCAAGTACCAGGAAGTTTGATATGGTTGAAGGAAGAGTATAAATGAAGATTGGTACAGTATAAATAAATAATTTTTGTTTGATGTGAAGAGAACTTTTAACATAACTTTCGTGAAAAAAATTTTTAAAGAAAAACAAGAAGGCAAATCCAGCCAAGTGTTTCTTGAAAGCCAGTTCTCAATGTCATAAAGGATTCGTGGGAAAATATTAAATGTGGGCAATCAAATTAATTTCCATTAATTAATTATTCTGAGTTCTCATGCTTCTTGGAATCTTCCTCTTAAGAGCTCAGTCAACAATTTTAGTCTTTACAACCGTATGTAAAGTCAAGATGGATATATTAATTTGAGGCTCAGTATTGACCATCATATCTAGGGGACAGCTCTTTATAAGCATAACTTTAACCAATTTTATATTTTCAACTCAGGGTTAGTGGTGTTCTTGAATATAATGAGTAGGCAACAAAAAGAAATAGGAAGAGTATTTGGAAGTCAGGCCATTCATTTATACAAACGATTTATAAACATGCTGTTGAAACATATAGCTCTTACTTGCAGTGTGGTTTTCTGTGCATCAGTGTTATTTACCCACATTTTGTTAACAAGTGTTTTGTTTCATGAGGTTGCAGATAAATGCATATAAAATGACAAGTAGTATTATTATTGATTCTCTTAAACAGTAGCTTTGAGATTTCAAGACATTCCATCAGCATGTTGATCAGAAGGAAAAAGGCGCCTTAGGAAAGAGGCTAAACTGGTCTATAAAGTTATTTGAAGGAATCGTCTTGGGAAGTTAGTTCCAAAAGAAAAACTTTCTATTGCTGGAGGGCTATTCATTATCTCTGAGGCTGGCAGATTAGTGAGTTGCTGTTGTCTTTGATAACATGTCAAAAATAAGCTCAAAGTTATGAGATCAATTCTGGTATTAAAGAATTAGTTTTACATTGTGGTATTGTTGAGCTCTACCAGAACCCCAGGGGCTATTTGAGAATTCTGGGTGTACATTAAAAATACATTTTCACTACCCAGGATATACTTTTGTCTACATGTCAATGGTTTTAATGACTAACGCTGGGTATGCAGCAAAAAATGGTATTGGTTTTACAGTAAATTCTTACTCATTTTATTTCATTTTTAGCAACAATTTAATTCTTAAAATTCCAGGGGAAGTAATGATTAATCAGATTGGATGAATAATTTTCAAATTATGCTATGCTGTTACCAATTTCCCCAGAATTCAATTTCTGCCAAACTTTTAATATTTATTTCTCCCAGGGATTGTAATTATGTTGTTGCTTATTCTAGCCAACATTTTTAAAATCGGATTTTGTTTTTCAAATGTAGTATCAATATTATCACTAAATATTTATTTGGCATACACATTTCTACCTTACCTTTTCAAAGATCAGTCTCATCTCTAGATGCTATTGTTCTTAATGATGCAAATGATTTGCTGTTTGACCAATATGGCTGCATAAATCACAGTGAGAGTAAGTACTTGTAGTAATTGAAACTTCTAAGTTACCTCTGTTATGCTACAATTTGCTCATTTCCTGTATATAAAAAAACACAATATTTTACTTAGTACTGACTTTTCCCCATGCCTGAGGAAGTAGTAAACTCTCCAAGAAAGGAGAAATAGCTACATATTTCTATAGAAACAGAAAAACAAGCTATAATAAAGACTATAAATTTGGATACTTGTTAAATGGCTGAGGAGTATATTTGGTGCTGTGATAGCTATTAAATGCATTTTAACATCCATAATAATTGAGAATAGTTGCAAAACAATCATCATGAATAGTGAAACAAACATAAACTAAAAAGAAACTGCTGTTCATTATTTTTTGTGACTTTTTCTAGTGCCAGATAATTCTTTCCTACTGTGATAATGGTATGAAACATCAATATAAACTATAAAATATGAAGGAATTTTCAAAATATTTTCATAATTATTTCATTACCCACGCTTTCATTTTCAAAAATATCTCAAAATATGTTAATACTATAGTTGATTGGATAAGCTGGACCTTCTAAGAAAAAGATTGCACTTTGTTTTATACAATAACTCTTTCAGTAACGTTTATTGTGGACTTGTTGTGTGCAAGATTCTTTACCAAATTACAAATATAAAAAGATTAATGAAATATGTGTCTTATTTCAAGATACTGTCAACTTCCTCCTTTTCCTTCCTTCCTTCCTTCCCCCCTCCCTCCCTCCCTCCCTCCGTGCCTTCCTTCCCTCTCTTCTTTGTTCCCTCTCTCCCTCTTCCTTCCCTCCATTCCATAACTATATTTTGAACTGTTGCTTGTTAGACCTAATGCTTAGCACTGGACATAAAGCATGATATTTATTTTCATTAAATCAATTCAAGAAAAACTTTCAAACAAAACAGTCTATAACTAAGCAGCTTAGCTCAAACTGCATTTACCATTTTTTTCTTTCTTCCTTTCTCTCCAGTCTCAAGATGTAGCTTTGAGCCAAACTACAAATGTGTTTTCTTTCATCTTGAAATATAGCCTCAGAATGTGCTGTGAACCTCCACTCTCCTCTCCCTTTCCCACTTTATGCTCCCATGCCTCATGCACATTTATTTACCTAGGTACTTGTTAAGCACACACCATGCTCTCTTATCTGGTCATAAATTTCCTTAGAAGCTTTAGGGGCCGGATCCTGATACAGACCAGACACCTCTAGAGTTCTCTCTCCAACGCGTGAGTACCTCAAGCCTGAAATCCACTCTTGACTAGAGATTGACTGTAAGATTGACTGCAATTGATTTGTAACCTGGTTGGGCCCATCCTGGCACGGGTTCCTTCACTAGATGGAATAATAATTCAAAACAAGTCATCGGAGCAGGTTGCACCACCTGACACCTCCTAAACTGTTTGTTTATCCTGCATTCCAAACCTCTCGCTTTAAAAACCCCTGCATTCCCTCCACAAATTAAAGAGTGGAAATGTTTGGAAAGAATTCCGCCCAGTCTTGCCCTTGCTACCACAGATAATAAAGCTTGCTCTCTTTCTATCACACCTCGCTCTTGTTATTTTGGCGTCTTTCTCCAAGCAGCAAGCAGCTGGACCCTTTTGCCTGTTACAAGTCTTTAAATAGGATAGTTTTCAAATGTCTTCCTCAGTAAAAAATATGATTCTATCCCTCCAATAACATAACCTTTTCTTTTCCTTTTCTGTCTGTTGGGAGGAGTTTAAAAAGAAAGGGTGGGCATTCCATATGTATATGAAATTTCCTGTTGGTTCCTGAAAAAATGATAAATTTTTCAATGATGTATCTAGAAAATAGTGACTTCTGTGATTTAATTTATTACATACTAGCACATGTTTTGTGGCAGAAGAAAACCCTTAAATTTAGTATGCAGAACTCACTGTTGGGGGCACAATGGAACAGACTCATACTGAGACTTGCCTGCATTCTGGATAGGGTAATTGAGTCCATAGAGCTGCACTTCATCATCTGCTAAGTCAGCAGTTAATTTTCTTTCTAGTGCATTATTTACTTCAAAATTAATATTCATGAGAACTCAAGGAATACAAGCTAGCCTAAAGATTTAGGCTTCGTCTGCATTTGTCGTCTGCATGAAGGGAGCAATTTTATAGCACACCCAGGTGCCCTAACATGTTGACAGCCTAGCAACATTTTACACTTAAAATTCTTCAACTGATTATTGGATATTTTGAACAAGGACATTACATTATTCTTGGTACTTATGGCTACACAGCAAAAGTAACATCTGGGAAGGAAATAAGTCGTTACAAATGGATGTGGACATCTGTTTTCTGATGGAAAAAGAGCTTCTGTCCTACAAAATATTTTCTTGTAATAATGGATAATAATGTTTTTATTTATTTGTATTTGTTTGCTTTTAACTGGAGACCACAGAATTTTCTTAGAAAATATTTATTTGCAATATTCCAAGCATTGTAGACCGCTTGGTCTAGTGGCAAGTCCTAATCTCTGTAGTAACAGTGACACCTATTTAGTGTGGCACAGAGTGGCTTTGGTGTCAGAAAGACATTGCTGCAAATCTCAGTATTTATAACAGGAACTTCTTTCAATTCTCTCTTGGGGATTTTTATTATCCACATATCTCCCTTTTAGTGGGAGAGCAAAGCCAGTCTTGCTGTTTTTGAACTCTTACTTAAAATCTAACCTGGGACTAATAAAAAGAAAGTTAGAGATCCTCTCTGGCAGCCAAAGTCCCTGAAGTGAAAAAGCAGAGAATGAGAATTGTTTGTTAAAAGTGACCACAGCAAAAGCTAGAAGGTGAGGACCAAAGGAGAGAGCTGGTAAGAGATACTCTGTGACACTGGTTGTCCAATCATTGAAAACACTGAGTCTTTGTGGGTCTCCAGCAAACTTCCAGTCCTCTCCTGCTTTCAGTGGAGAGTCTCCACTTAATAATTTAAGAACTCCACTTACACTAGCCTTTCTATTTGCATATCTTTCTTGATACTTCTTCTCCACCACCCTCAAACCCCAAGCACTAAGATTTTCTCAGCTGTCCTTCTAAATATCTATTGCATGCATTTGACTTCTATTCATCGCTGATCTCCATGGCCATTTCCCACTGTCTAAAACTTTTCAACCAGTGCCATTGACTGAGGCCTTCAGCAATTTCTGTAATATATTCCTGAGTAGTGCTTCATGATCTCATCTTTGTCTACCTTTCCAGCTTAATCTGTATTGTTCTCCTTTCTTCTATATTGCACAGAAGCCATCTGGGACTTGCAGCTTCCGTTTGCTGTTTGTTCACAAAAGCCTGGTTCATTTCAAGGCAGGAATATCCTCCCTCACATTTTTCATCTGCTGTATTCCTACTCACTCTTCAGTTCTAACTGAAAGGTCACTTGCTTATAAAGGCCTTTCCTGACCTCTTAGATTTGTGTTATTCCCTCTGCTGTAGGCTTTCACAACACCTTGTATTTTTTAATATTAACCTTTTTAATATCAACTTAAAAAATCACAATCACTTAATGTGTTTGTTTTCTACCAACCTGTGAGTTACAAGAAATTGGGTGCCATTCTGTTTCTGTTTATCTTGTATTGCTAGGACTGGGTAGAGTGCATACACATAGTAATGCCTAAATAAAGACTTGTTGCTTAACTAAATGGATGATAATATCAATAATTCATTTGGGAATTAGACATAAACACCAATTTACACTATATAGTATCATCAAATCATCAAAGACATCAATTTGGATATTACAAATAATGGAAATCCTTGTATGTAGAATTAGGGCCATTACTTATTTTTAAAATCACTTATTCCACATGAAATTATTGTACACCTCTGTAAGCCCGAAGAACCACTGTTATACCAGAAGTTGTTTTGAAATAGTAGGTGTTCAAACTATAGTTGTACTACATGTTTTACAGTATTATTTATTGTGTAACTTTGGTTTAAAAATACATAATTTATAGATCACAGAAAGGTATATTAGATTATTATTCAAAAGTATTAATTTCCTCCCCATCTACCTCCATGGCACGAGTGTACTTCCCTGTCTCTTGACTTTGGGTTTGGATGTCACTTGTTTTGGCCTGAGGGATGTCAGCAGATGTGACATGTAATACAAACAAAAACTCACCATGTGCTTCTGCAATTATGGGCTTGAACAATTGTTTTTCTGACATTCTGTTAAAGAACTTTCACCCTGAAACCTGCTGTCCCCTTAAGATAGACCTGTCAAATGAATACATAGACTGCAGAGCCAGCCGAGCTGACCTGCAGACCCAATACAGAAATGCATGCTTTTTGTTGAATGCCGTTATTATCTGATTGTTTGTTATGCATAAGAGTTTACGTATACACGGAGTTCCCATGTAAATTTGTAGGCGAGATGGTGTAAGGCAGATGGTCACTTGCTGCCTGAGGACATCACATAAGTGAAACCTCCTTAATTATTTGAATGCAATATAAATATGTAAAGCTTATTAAGGCTGTGATGTTAAGTTGTTAAATAGAGAAGTACAAAGTAACTGATTGAAACATCATAGGAGTAAATAAAGAAGACAGTCAAGGATGGTTATGCAGCTTTCATCCCCTAGGTCCTCCCACTCCAGGTTACCTCCTTCTAATCATAGAAACTGGCTCAGCTCTGTGTCTTACATGAGTCTCTCTCTCTCTACTTTCAAGTCACTTGAAATGATCAGAGAACCAGTGAATTCTTAACTAACAGAAGCTAACTAGATTTGTCCTCAAATTGTAATACTAAAACATGCAGAGATTTTTGTGAAGGCTGTAACCAATCATTAAAACATAGAAGTGTGCGATCTTCGTTTCACCATCATAAAGCATCAAAAGGCATTTTTAACATGATGCTATAATTCATAATCAGTAAAAATTTTCCAGTACGTTGGAAGCTGAAGTATGCTTTCAAAAAATGAAATTGGTACTCTACTTCCATTAATGAGTGCTTTGAAGTATGTATGGAGATAGCTTTCCTCATTTTCAGTAATTCTTCTTGTTCATTACAGCATTTAAAGGGGTAGAGGGTGGGGAGTAAAAATATCATTTTGCAGGCACAAAAATTTTAACTAGCAGCAGATGGTGAGACTGTAAAGAAACTGCTCCTCACATGAAACTTACGGAAATTGGTTTCTTT
This sequence comes from Gorilla gorilla gorilla, assembly GCF_029281585.2. NCBI lineage: Eukaryota > Metazoa > Chordata > Mammalia > Primates > Hominidae > Gorilla > Gorilla gorilla. Next base: position 10,349,313 of record NC_086017.1, read on the forward strand.
CTGATATAGTCACACATCATTTAGTTCTAGAATCAGGGGTCAGGGCAATACTTGCCATATGCTAACCCTAGTATATCTGCCTCTTGCTGGTATAGATGCTGCATTTCAAGGAATTTGATTTGAGCCAAAGCATGCTGTAATTTTTATAATAACAAGCCGTGGCCTTTGCTGACATTTTACCGCTGCCCAATAATGAATTCTCTCTAGAGCTGGAAGCTGTTTTTTAAAATTTGAAATAAAGTTTAATCTTACTTAAGTTCTTTGGAACAACAACAAAAAAAAAACTTTATTAATTTTCTACATGCAACCTAGTCTTTCTGTCTGAGAACAAAGGAAAACTGGTGTGTGTGTGTGTGTGTGTGTGTGTGTGTGTGTGTGTGTGTGCATGCTCCCCTGTGTACGTGCACCTGTTGAGGTGAGGGTGTAAGAATGCCATGGAGGAAGGAATAGGCTGGAAATTTACAGTCCTTCTCTGGTAATTTAAAAAATGTGTCCACAAGTTCTTGGATATACTTTCCTTCCAAAGTCAGAGACAAATTCCTCTCTTGCTGAATGTGGATTGGAATTTTTGATTTGTAACTAACAATGGGAATGTGGTAGAAATGACGCTGTGACTTCCAAGACTAGGTCGTAAAAAGGACAGCTTCTATCTGGCTCTCTCTTGGATCATTTGTTCTGGGAAAAGACAGCTGCTGTGTTGTGAGGTAACTCAAGTAGCCCTATGGGGAGTGGAACTGGGGCCTCCTGCCAACAGCAAGCACCAGTTTGTCAGCATGTGGGCACACCATGTCAGGGGCAGTTCTTTCAGTCCCAGTCAATGCTTCAGTGGACTGCAGCTCTTTTGAGTATATGACTGCACCTCATGAGGTACACTGAACTAGAACTGCCCAGGTAAGCCAGTCTTGAATTTGTGACTCACATCCATTGTGTGAATTTATAAAAGTTTTTTACTATTTTAAGCTACTAAGTTTTGAGGTAACGGTTACTCTGCAATAAGTAACTAATCTGCACAAACTTATTAAGTGTATTGTCTTATTCGATTATCATAGCAATAAGATAGGTACTAGTATAATCATTTTCACATATGAGAGAAACTAAAACCAAGTTGAGGTAATTAAATTACTATGTTTGCTCATGGGGTCTGTATATGAGTAAAGATTAAATTCAGCTACAAGCAACAGGAAATGTAACATAAAAATGATGAGACAAATACATATTCCCACCCATAATATTATATATGAGGAAATTAAGGGCTGGTTCTTTTGCTCATGGAATGCACTCTGGGTCCTAGCTGCTTCTAACTCTTTAGATCATGGTTACTAGCATGTGGCTCTATACTCATGTTCACATGGTAGTTGCCACATTACCAGCAGTTGCAACCATATTTTGGACAAGAAGAAGGAAAGGGGGAAAAGTCAATAGTCTTTGGACAGCTTAGCCTTTTTGTGTCAGGAAGAAAAATCTGCTTCATGACACTTCTGCACCATAATGGCCATGCTTATGTTGAATTGCCTCTCTTAGTTACAAAGGAGGCTGAGCTCATTGGTCCTTGGAGTGAAAAGTCAGGTTTCTGTTGGAAAGCAAGAAATGAATAAGGGATATTTCTAGGCAACTAGTTGTAGCTGCTATGGCCTACATTTTTGGTTATTCTGTATATTCAGATAAATCTTTATCCCACTTTTTAATTTTGCAACCATACTTATCACAAAAGAAACCACCTCCAAGTTTCATCCAGATACTAACTTTAGCTCAAAGTCTAAAAATTCTGGGTGGTATACAGATCACTTCATCATTCCCAAACCTTAGAGTAAAATTAAAAATGTATGCCATACAACTCTGCTATTTCATGGTTAAAAAATAAATGGGTCTTTATACTTATTAGCATCTACGTAATCAATTAAATTCTCCACACTTAACTCACATTTTCCTTGCAGTTAACATGAACAACTCATTCAAGAGATGTAAAATTATTCTAGCTCCAGTATTCAAATTATACTTCGATAGAAATCAAATTAGTTTGTTCAAGTTCTTAAAAATTTTAAAAACTTTTGTATTTCTCCAGTTGTTAGTGAAAGCAAGTAATTGTAACCCAAAAATTAAATAGCCCACTCTTCATGTGAGTAATATTCTCAAAGTTCATTAAAATGTGTACTGTATTATTCAGTAATAATTATGCACAATCATTGTAAAATTTATCAAACTTGGTTAAAATTTATCACAGTTTAGTTAAATTTAAGTGGTTAATTAAATAATCTACATATGTGTACTCTTTTCTAACAGAGAGTTAATCTGTTCAGGTCAATTGCAAGTAGGTTTTTCATGAAAATAGCTTATTTAAAATAAAAAAGCCAACTGAGGGCCAAGTAAGATAAGCTGTTGAAAAATCTCATCATTTCATATATTCTTGCCAAATTTCTGACAATAAAGATTATAAGAGTTTCAGGAAGAAAATACGGAGGTTGCATTCCAGAAAAATAAAAAGGAATTAAAGAAAGAGGAAGGTATGGGATCCACTCAACAATGCAATTAGCACAGGTGTTCAGTAAAATGAGATCTTAGGATGAAGAGTTATACATCATCCTTAAAAAGCGATCAGTTAAAGTAAGAAGTCTGTAGTCTGCACAAAAACTATTTTCAAGAAGAAGATACTTTCTATTTATGAACTTGGAATCTCTAATGACAAGAAAGCACAATGCAAATATGAGACACATTAAAATGTTTTATTAGTTTGTAAAATTGTTAGAAAGTTAGAAAAAAAAGAGTGCAGTTGAATTTTACACTCGAAAAGCTCTCCTGTGAGTTGTCTGCACCTAGCAACCAAGTTTTATACTGTCAGTCTAAACAGACTTCTTGATTTTGCATTAAATAACATTCACAGGATCATGCCATTGGCATAATTACAAGTATAGGTCATGAATGTTTTCATTTTGGAATATATCTGTAGAGTATGGTTTGGGAGGTCTAATTGTGGTGACAAAATAGACTCTAAATGTTATCAAACCATAATTTTAAAGGTAGAATTAATTGATAGGGGACAGAAGGGGTGAGAGGTGGGAAGGAAGTATTTTTAGGGTAACCAATTGCCTGATCTTTCACAATGGCAATCAGATATATACTAATATCTATTTTCTAGAAGAAATAAAAAATCAAGCATTAATTTAAACTTAAGAAAACTCAAAGAAGAATTCCTGTCTAGGTCTTAAAGGCCCCGCAAAAATTGCAAATTTGCTTACCTTTCAGATGTGTTTCATTACTGGAGGTCAAAACAATGACTTTCTTTCTATTTCTCTCACACTCCAAGCCCTTTTCTGCCTCTGGTCCTTTCCGTTTTTTGTATCTTTGCTAGAAAAAGTCTTTCTAAAATTTTTGGTGTGGCTGTCTTCTTTTTTTTATTTTTTATTTTTTTATTATTATTATACTTTAAGTTTTAGGGTACATGTGCACAATGTGCAGGTTAGTTACATATGTATACATGTGCCATGCTGGTGTGCTGCACCCATTAACTCGTCATTTAGTATTAGGTACATCTCCGAAAGCTATCCCTCCCCCCTCCCCACACCCCACAACAGTGGCTGTCTTCTTATACTTGTGCACATTCAACTCAGTTATCACTTTCCAACATTTCAGAGGAGGTCTCCACCTTGCCCATTGGTCACTTCATGCCATGAATTATTTCACTTTATGGTTTTCTTAATATTTATCACCATCTAATATTATGGTAGTTTTTTTTCAATATTTCTTCTCTCTTGCTTGAATATAAGCTCCAAGAGAACAACTTAAAAAAAATTCTCATTGGGTTGATCAGTGATAATTTGTTGAAGGAATCAATTTAAATAATAAAATTAATAATAGCAATAGTAATTAGCAATCATAGCAATCATGTTATGGGCTATATTATGGCCCTCCAAATTTATATGTTGAAACCCTATCCCATAGTACCTCAGGATGTGATTTTATTTGGAGATAGGGTTTTACAGAGGTAATAACGTTAAAATGAGGTCATTAGGGTGGGCCCTAATCCAATTATGACTGGTGTTTTTATAAGAAGAGAAGGTTGGGATACAGATTTACACAGGGAAAAGACTGTGAAGACAGGAAAAAGGCCATCTACCAGCCCAGGAGAGAGGCCTCAAAAGAAGTCAACCGTGATCTTGGACTTCTAGTCTCAAAAATGTGAGAAAATTAATCTCTGTTGTTGTCACCCACTTTGTAGGAGGCTATCCTAGCAAACTAATGCAAGTACTATCACAACTCAGGAGAAGAATGGACTGTGGATATGCTAAGTGACTTAAATGAACTAATACATGATCTTTCATAACAGGGAAAAAAAACTAGGTCCTGAGTAAACTTTACAAAAAAAAAAAAAAAAGAAAAAAATGGTATAAGCGTATAATGCAGAAAACTAATAAACATGAGAAGTATTAAAATGGATTAAAGTTATTGCTTCTTAGAAGTAGGGCTAGAAATAGACAGCAGATGAGAGGCGTTTTAAAAAAATAACAATCTGTATTGTGTAATTTTTCATTCTTGGATTACTTGTATGAAAAAAGTAGATATAATTAATTTTTTAGTTTTGAACTATTTATGGAAAGGTATAGTGACTTGTGGCATCTGTAGCTACTTTTTTTCCTAATACATTTTTATTTCATGAGGCATTCTGGTTTACAGAGTATAAAAAAGAAAATAAAATGGTTGTGAGAGCTAATTTATTCTTTAGATTTTGAAAATGAAGAAAAGATTGGTGAAAATACAAGACAGAAAAGTCTGCAGTAAGAAACAGACTTCAAAGGAGTTTTCCCTGGGAAAGCAGACTGGAAATAAGATATAATGTAGGGGATGTTTATAAATCCTAACCACAGTCATGAAAACAGATGGAGTAACAGGTGGTGAAACAACAGATGAAATACAGAATGTTGATGGTGAAGAGGAGAAGGTAATGACCAGATTCAGTTTTCTGGAAGGGCTTCAATTCAATACATTTGAGAAAGTTGATGGTATTTGAAATAACTAAGGGACAATTCTTTTGTACCCATGTTCTAGCCATTGTCATCAACTGTGTAGAGAATTCAACTTTTAAAATAATCAGTAAATACGTAATGTAAAATCGATTCACGGCAGCCAGTTAGCCCTTATTTTGAAATTAAAGAGCATAATCAAGTATTAAAGGAAAACACAAATATCATTGCTGGACTAAGTCTGGATCAAAGTATTTGCTATTACCTTTCTAGGAAAAGGATAACTTGCAGCATTTTTTTTTTAAATTCGGGTTTCCATAGTTTTTTTTTTTTAATATAGGTGGACTTCTTTTATGAAGAAAAATATACTATAAAAATGTAAGCCAAATAATTTGATTACTCATTATAAGCGAAATGGAATTTGGAGATTATTTATGGGAAGAATGGAGCAATTATACAATATAATAAGCAAAACTAGATAATCTCAGATGTAGGACATTATTCAAAATGATTTCAGATTTTTAGTTTTAATTGGCAAGAAAACCTCTTCTTTGTCCCTATAATTTTAAAAGTCATCATCAAATTGAAACTGACCCAATAATCCCATAGATAGTATTTTTTTATATATAAATATAGAAATTGACCCTTCTGGTCTTAAAGCTTGAAAATTAGATTTGTTTTATCTGAGTTCCTTCCTCTGGAAATTACCTTCAGGCATCTCAAAAAAATATATCAAAGAATTGAAACTCACCAGATCCAGACAATGAGATACCCCTCATTCATCATGATTGCTTCCTTGCCCCTTTCTAGCTCCTGTTTTCTCACACATTGTTGCATTTCTTTCCTGCTATATAAAATGCCAATTTTAGTCAGTTAGGGAGATGAATTTGAGTGATCTCCTGTCTCTTCTGCTGCAGCACCCAATTAAAGCCTTCCTCCTTGGCAATACTCATCTCAGTCATTGGCTTTCTGTGCGGAGAGCAGCAGGACCTAGACTAAACCCCTGGTGTTTCGGTAACAAAATGATTGACAGTGATTGAGTTTTCATCATGTATATTGATTGTCTTCCATTACAGCCAAATGTATCATAAGATATTTTACCCTTGTTCACTTTACTTTTTGTATGTCCCTGGCTTTGACTTCCACGGTATTACTGAAATATTCTTAATAGGTGAACAAGGACTTTCTCATAATTACACCTTACACTTTATTTGAACTGTCAGCATCTCTGAGCTCCAGATTTATTTGTCTAAGTATCTACGGGTTCCTTCTGTTTGGGTTTCCTAGTTACCTCAAAATCAAACTTTGGAAGCTGGAGCTAACTGCCTTCTTGTTCTTTCTTCCAACTAGTTGCTCAAACCAGAAATTCAGGTAATATTATTGACTCTTCCAACCTGTTTTCTAACCTCATCTACTGATCACCAATTAAGGTGCATATTAACTCCTATGTATTTCTTCTAATCTGTCAAGTTTCTCTCTGTCCACAAGTCTTTATTCTAATTAAGTCCAGTATCATCTTTTGTCTGAATTATAGCAATTCCCTTCTGACTAATCTTATTGTCTACAATCTTTTGCAACTCCATTCCCTTCTTCACATTGCAGACAAGACAACCGTTTTCAAAAGTAAGTCATATAAACATGTAAGTGTGTATACATTATATGGATATGTCTGTATGCTTATGTATGTATACATGCATGAATGTGTGTATGTAATTCCACATTTTAAAGTTCACTGGTTTGTCTCAGAATAAATTTCCAAATACTTAATCTGGTTTAAGAGTAACCTGTGTTTTTTCTGCAATCTTTATGTAGTATTTCTGTTTATTTATCCAGCCCTACCTTATATTGTATCATCTCCAGATTTTACAACCATCTGTATTGAACCACATTCAGTTCCAGAATAATTATGACATTCTTTTTTATTCCTTTAGGGTTTTATTTCCCAAAACATACTTTTCCTTCTATTTGAAACTCTTTTTTGTTCTTCTTCAAACCATGCTGTCCTGCTTTTTCACGCCTGATTCTGGATAATCTCATGGATGGAAAGGGTGAATAACTGGATCTGTGGACTTTCCTCTCATCTCCTGGACATCTAAGGTTTGCCCATGGGTAATTATTCTTGTAACATTAACTCAAAGAATTGCTAAGAGTTTACTTTTTTGGATCAAAATAAGTGAGAATCTAGCCAGGGGCTATAGGACTGGCTGAAGCAGTTGCTTTTTGAGTAATATGTGCTGATAATATACAGCCATCCTAGAGTATGGAGGCAAGTAATATACCCCTGAGTGAACACCTAAACAACTAGGGGTAAAAGGTAGAGTGAGCTCAGAGCTGGGGCTTTTTCATGCTGAGGTTCTGCATACACTTAGCTTGCCTCTCATGACAATGTTTACCTTGAGTGTGGAATGACATAGACTCTGTGCCTGGGAGTCATAAGAACTCTACAATGCTGCCATTGTGCATGCTCTGTTGTTTCTTTTCTCCATCCTTCCTTAAAGTAAACCTGGTCTTACTAGAAGCATGTTGTGTCTCATGAATTAGACTGCCAACAAAAACTGAAGACCATTGCTGCTGGTAAGCAGATGGTGCTGCATTTCCATTCATTCTTTAGACTTCACTAATAGGTCACTTCATCTGAGAAGTATTCCCTGATTGATCAGCTGAGTTAAAGATGAAAATTTTAATGTACTCATAAAGGCTATATACCTCTCCCCTCAACATTTATTGAATTATATTCTAATCATTTCTTATCTTTATTCCTCACTGCATTACATGGACACAATATCTTATTCATAGGTGTATTTCCAATGTATGTAACAGTGCTTGGCACTTAGATGCATAATTAAATTTATTGATTAAACAAACAGCTAAAGAACATAAATCTCACTGTGCAATGGAGAATAGATAAATGGTTAACAAGGTTTATATAACTATAGCTAAATTTTCTGTTTATTTCCCCATTGTATCAGTTCATTCTTGCTATATAACAAACTCCAAAACTCAGTGGATGAAAACTACAATAATTATTTATCATTGCACATTTGTCTGCAGGTTGGCTTGGGTGTGACTAATCAATGCGTGGTTAGGACACCCTACTTTGGGCTGTAGTGACTGGGTGGCTCTTCTTCTCACTGTATGCCTGCGGGTCAGCAGGAAAGCTGTACTCCACATGTCTCTTATGATCCTTGGACCAACAGGATACCCAGGCCATGCTTTGTATATGGCAATGGCAGAGTTGAAAGGAGTGAGTGAAGGCTTGTTGGGTCTCTTGTGCATAGGCTTGGCACTGGCACAATGTTACTTCTGCCTGAATATCATTCACCAAAGCAAGTCATGTGGCCACGTCCAAAGCCAAAGACCAGGAAGATACATTCCACCTACACTGAGGCAATGGGGGATTGTGAAGCAGCAATGTGATCAACCACAACCACCAACATAACATGCAGTAATTTTAGAATACTTGATCTCTTTTAAATACAATTGTTTTTATATTCTGTATCACACAAATTATTTGTGGAACAATTTCAATCATTTCATCACATTAAACTGGATTTATTTCAATCAAAACGAATATACTGAGAGGCTCCAAACAGCAGCCAAGTGTGAAGTTGTCTTCATTTTACCCTACATCTTCCTTCCTGTCTACCTGTCTGTGGGCAACAGGTATTAGCTCAAGACCAGGGGGCTCTTTCTTGTTCAAGATCTTCCCTTCCTGACTGTCCAGCCTGTGGTCTTCTGACTTGCTTAACCACCTGCACAGTTGTGAAGGCAAATCCTCACACTAAATCCACCTGCAAAAACCATATCCCCTACTGGTTCTGCTTCTCTGGTGAACCTTAGCTGGTATACTCCCTTACAATGCCCATTGTCCTGTAGTTCCCCAAGTCCTGCTTACTCTTTTTTCTAAGTAGTACCTTAATATTACTGAAGAATACACTGCCACCTGGGGATCCAATTATAATTTCTCACTTCTTCCAGTGATAATTGAGAGTAATTTATTTCTGTCCTTTCCCTCTGCCATTAGCCAAGACCAAAATGTCATTTGCTCTTACCAGAATGACAAGAGGAGCCTCGTAACCTGTACTCAGCAAGCCGTTCCTATCCAAACTACTTTCTTCTTTGAATATAGGAAACTTTCATAAATACAAACTTGAACATGTTAGCTTCCACCTACTCTTGCTGTGGTTTCCCACTGGGAAGTTCCTCATCCTTAACATGACCTAAAAGCTTCTGCACTCCCTGGCTTTTCCTCCATGTCTCCATTGTCCTTTCTTACTACACCTTACCTTTTCACCCAGTGGCCTGAAATGCTCTTCCAACATTCTCCACGGTGTAGGCAGAAATTACCCCAAAGATGTCCATGTGCTACTCTCTGGAACATCTGAGTATGTCATGTCATATGGTGAGGTGGAGAAAAGGCTGCTGAAGAAATTAAGATTGCTAATCAGTTGACCTTCAGAAGAGGTGATTATACTGGACCACCTGGGTGGTCTCAGTGTTGTTACAAGGGTCTTTATTAGTGAAAGAAGGAGCTAGGAGAGTCAAGGTCAGAGTTTGAGGCAGACTTGAAGACATTACACTGCTGGCTTTGAAGACGGAGAAAGGGGCTACAATCTCAGAAATATGGGAAGCCTCTAAATGCTGGAAAAGGCAAAGAAATGCATTCTTTCACTGAGCCTTCAAAAGGAAAACACCTTGGCTAACATCTGATTTTTGCCTAATGAGACCCATTTTGGACTTCTGACTTTCAAAATTTTATCATAATAAATCTATATCTTAAGCCACCACATTTGTAGTAATTGTTACAATAGCAAAAGGAAACTATTGTATGAAATTCTTCCATACATTTTCAGTTTAAAATTTCAAAACTGATAGATTATCTAATTTTTATTTTTAAATAGAAGTAATTACCATCTATTATACCCCGATTTTCATTAAAGAAGCACTTTTAAGTTTTAACTTTTTATTTTTAAATAATCAAATTTATAGAAAACTTACAAGAATAGTACAAAGAATTCCCACATACAATATATCCAGATTCGCCAATTTTTAACATTTTCTCATATTTGTTTATTATTCTCTCTCTCCCTTTCTCTCTCTCTCTATATATATATGCACAAAAATGCATGCAGTTATTATTGAAAAAAATTAACATAAAAACAATTACAAAGGGCATGATCTCAGAATAAAGCAAAATCCCTTACGTTCAATAACTTCACAATATGGTTCTTACATTTTCCTTGTTTTATCATGGACCAGTAAAAACCTAATTATAGAAAAGCACTGGTTCATGGACAAGCATGCTGAAAACACTGTCTTAATAAAGTCTTACTTATACATCCTTATGCTTATTGTACTAGCCAGTTCTCACATTGCTATAAAGAACTACCTGAGACTGGGTAATTATAAAGAAAAGAGGTTTAAGTGGCTCACAATTTTGCAGGTTGTACAGGAAGCATGACTGGGAGGCCTCAGGAGACATACAATCATGATGGAAGGCAAAGGGGAAGCAGGCTTCTCTAACATTGGAGATTAAAATTCGACATGAAATTTGGGCAGGAACACAAATACAAACCATATCACTTACTCTTAAATGACTCATTTTCAGGAAAACCTTATATTCCCACACTAGAGTTTATTCCTCAAGTTTGAGTTTCTCTTGAAACCTGAACTTCTTGATGTCCCCGATAACATTGGCATACTCTCTATCACCTTAAGTTCCTTGAGGGCAGGAGCCATATTTTTGTCTACCATATAATCTTCTTAGGACAGAAGCTGGCACAGAGCACATACTCTTTAAAAATGTATTCACTATGTTAAATAATCGACAAAGAACAGAAAAAGTAGAGAATGTAGAGTTCATTAAAAAAATTCTTATAATTCTAAAACTGTATTTCATATTGCCTCAGATTTATAATTTTAATTCTAATTTGCCCAAAAAAAGTGTCCAAAGAAAATGCTTACTTTAATTTTAAGTCTAACAACATGTAAACCTTAGAATTATAAAGAGCAAATTTGGAGCTCATAACCTTTGACTCAAAATGGAAAGGTGAACTAGGATTTATTGAAAAGGCACCATTTTTTGGTCCTTTATTTGTGATCTAGGATTATCTAGTTAAACCCCCCACCCAATGGATGGAGAGGATACAGTTCTGTCTCTTTCCATAATCTTTATCAGATAGCTATTTTATTTCATTAAAAAATTAATCTATTGTATCTGAACATGCCTGTGAATTATGCTTTATTTAAAACCCTGTGATTATTCTCACATTTTTTTCTCCCAAGCCTAATCAAAAAGAAGCTTCAACTCCTTACTTGGGCATTCTGATTCATATAAAATTTCTTTAAGTGAGCTGGCCTGGGTACATTGTTTTTTCCTTGTTGATTATATTATGTTGGTGCAAAAGTGAAAACAAAAACAAAACAAAACAAACAAAAACCAAATAAACAGCAATTACTTTTGCACCAACCTAATAAAATAACACTATATATATATTCTTATGACCACGTTGGTGTCTCCTGAAATGAAAAGTGGTTCATTTAAGTGTAGAATCTTAATTGCTTAGTTCTTTAGGTCAATGTGTTGTCTTTGTTGGTTTTACTTGAATTATATGGTTAATTTTATTCATCATTAACTAGTCTTGTCCTGAAAATACCTGACTAAAGTTGTATTCCTTTCTTCTAAACAGCTAAGACACTCATTAGCATTACTGAACATGTTCTCACTTTTTTGTAATTTATTTTGTTCAAAGGGAAGATCAATCACATTTTGAAAATACTATTCACGTCGTTACAGACTTTCCAATCAATTCAAGCAGGGAAGATGTACATTCCTTATTTTATAATCTAGGTAGCATCTAAGGTAGTGATAAATGTCTTATTCAGAATAAAAACACGCATTTATTTCTTTTCTAACCTACAAATTACTTGTGTAACTCAATATTTTAACTTGCTTCCAATATTTAAAAAGTAGATGATTTAAGGTGAATCAGTGAATTCATTCCTCTTGACTTTAAATGTGCCTTCATCATATGCATTCCAAAGAAAAATTATCTAATCTTTGAAGATGTATTATAATCACCAAATAATCTGCTGAATACATTTATAACTACAATTTTATGCATTGTGAAGCACTGTAATTGCTTAATATTGCTAACTCTACTCTAATGCCTTGCAAAAAGAAGGTGCAAAACTATTCAGAGTATATACTGACTCCAGAGAAGCAAATATATTGGGGAGACAGAAAGAATGAGGCAGTATTTTGAATGCAAAAACTAGAAAATGCCAGATTTCTAGTTCCTAAACCCTTTATATTGGTTACAGAGTTTGTTGAGGTAGAAATAGGAAGTGAAAATGTTTCTGTGGAAGGGGTAATAAAATACTGTTGAGTTTTCATTTTCTATTTTAAAATTTCTTTCTTGTCAGTAGTTGTGCTGAGATGGAAACAACTGAGGTCTGAGCCATTTGAGAGAATGACATACAGAAAGCCGAGTGCAATAGGTGCTCAAAAATGTACAAAATGACTGGCTTCTGGAAATCATTGCTTTATTTTGCTGAATATCTGGTTAGGCAAATGAAGGGTATTCCCTATTCTCCACACTAGCTACTTTATGAGGTTGGTCTGTATCTTTGAGTTATGAATGCATGTGTTTGCTAGATAACTGTAGCAGAATGGTCACCATATTTAGGAGGCAAAATAAGAAAAGTTTATGGTAAAGTTGATTTTTGAACATGGTGATGCTTGAACCTTAAATGTGTGCATTCCTGTCTATCTTTAATAAATGAGCTAATCTAAGTATATGTGACTTCTTATGATACATGATGTTTTTTTTCTTTTCTTTCTTTTTGGAAACTGAGTTATGCTCTATAGCCCAGGCTGGAGTGCAGTGGCACGATCTTGGTTCACTGTAACCTCTACCTCCTGGGTTCAAGCGATTCTCTTGCCTCAGCCTCCGGAGTAGCCGGGATTACAGGCGCCTGCCACCATGCCTGGCTAATTTTTGTATTTTTAGTAGAGACAGGGTTTCACCATGTTGGCCAGGCTAGTCTCAAACTCCTGATCTCAGACGATCCGCCTGCCTCAGCCTTACAAAGTGCGGGAATTACAGGTGTGAGCCACCACGCCCGGCCGATACATGATATTTCAAAGACAAAATACATTGATTCACTATGAGCTGTAAGATGATGTTACAGATAATTAGAACTTGAGGGACAAAGACAGCATATCAATAGGGTTGTTCTCATCTTACTTTTCCTGCTATTCTCCCAGTTAGTATATGGTAAACACTTGATGACATCATTGAAAGAACGAATAAATAAATGATGCAGGAATTGTGAATTGAGTATTGCACATAACTGAGAGGAAAAGATTCGTATTGTAAGACACATATATGGGAGAGAAGATCAAACATAAAAGCTGAGTAAAAAAAGTCAAGGAGATAGACTGGGAAAAATATTATCTCGAAGACAGTGAGAAGAAAGTTATTTTATGGGACCTGTTTTGCATTGAACCGAGCACCTAACATAGGCAGAAATTGAGATTGTGTATTGGAGCCACAAAGGAAAACACCTAGGTTAGTTGTGCATACCCTAATGTGAGACCTTGAAATAGACATCCTGGATCCAAGCCAGACATGATCCCCAAATTTATAGATTTTTACTATTTTCCAAAAAATGTATTTAGCAACTTCACATGTAATATCTCATTCATTCTTTACAACCCTGAGATAGGTATTATGTTATAGCCAATCTTTTGCAGAGGGAAAGTTGTGATAGGGAAAGAGTAAATAATATACCCTGGGCTCCCACAGCTGAGAGTGGTGGAAAGTAGGATAGAACCCAGGCGATGCTCTTTGAATTGTTGTTCTTAACCTTTAGAAAGATCTCCAGAATAAGAAGGAGTTAAGGGTTATGGCTTCTCACTACTTCAGATGAATTTTTGAGAGAATTGTGGGAGGAGAGAGATGGGTGGAAATATCTCAAAAAGGTGTGTGGGCCTGCAGGAAAACTAGTGCTTCCATCAGTGAGTCTCAGCAGGTACGAGAGCAGCAGTACAATCTGTGTGGGTACAGATTCTCCAGACATCAGGAGAGATGGCCTTGAACCTTCTTCATTATGAGGCTTGGTGGGTACAACCCTGACTGTGGTCAAGAGGCAGGCTGCCACCTCATGTCAGGGCATGATGGCATCAAGAGAAGACTGACATTCTGTGGTTGGAGCTCTGTGGGGAAAAAAGAAAAAAATCCAGTAGCCCCTTTAAAATATAACTAAATGTCAGTTATACCCTTAAATATTCCAGAGAGTATCAGTACCTAGATTTAAACCGCTGAATTCAATCATTTCTGCATCATCCAGCTTTATAACAAAAGCTTATAGGTTTTACATACTTCAGAGGATAGTCTGGTAACCACAGAAAGACAATTTCTTCCCAACATGTTATTTGCCTGAAAGGGCTTTATCCCCCAAGGATATTATGCTAGGCACTCATAGACAATACATTAAATAGAAATCGAGACACTGGACACTAAGTTGTACTCGGTTACTAATAGGCAGCTTTGCAGTAAAGTACTCAATTGCATTTTTTTAGATTTTTTTATAATTGGACTCATCGCTTTCAATTTAAAGGTACTTCTCCTGGAATAGATATCTGAAAAAAAATTGAAAATGTAAGTAAGATACCTTTAAAAATAAGTTTATATTTTCCAGTTTTTTACATACTCTGACATGTATATAATAAGTGCTCAATAAACAGTAACTATTGTGCTTTCTACATCCAACTTTTAAAATAATCAGTTTTTGGTTTATTTGCTCAGATACTTCATGCTACTCTAGTGAAATACCTTTGCTCCCCAAGTCACTAGATGGAAGTGTGTCATGCTGGGTACCAAGGAGTGAAGCTGGGTTTCTACGGCTTTGTCTCAATGAACAGGCTTTGTCTCTAGGCTGGAACTTCTCTTTACTGCCGTAGGCAGTAGAATGAAGACAGAAGTGAAAGCAATGAATCCTTGCCAATAATTTTGTCAGACCTCATGTTCTCTTGACTTTTGAAATAATCAGTAGTACAGCCTCTGAAATGAAATGGATGGTAGGGTTTGAAGTCGACACAACAGAAAAAGAGAAGGTTGTGTGGATTTACGTGGCTGTTTTATGCAGACGTGCATGTGTTTGCTTGATTTATTTGGCATTCCAGGTTATCTGCCTTCTGCAGGGAGCGTGGTTCTCTTGGGGAGTATCCTCCCTCATCTGTATGGTTCTGATGAAGCTGGAAGGGCAATACCCTTTCATGGTAAAGAGCACATGACTGTGAGGTGGATTCATAACCACGTGTTAATACTTACTGTGTGACCTTGGGCAACTTACTTAACGTCTTTGTGCACCAGGAGCTTCATTTTAAAATGGAGATAATACAGTACCTTCCTTATTGGGTCATTTGTTTAGCCTGGATTTCCCTCAAAAGTACAGCCTAAGATAAGGGATTGGGTGCAGGTGGTTTGCACTGCAAAGAAATCTCAAGAAGTGGAAGCATAGAACGAGTGAAACAGGGAGGGAGGAAAACCTAATCCAAGGTTTTGTGTCCAAGCTGTTCATGGCAGTGGACACTGGGTCTTGACCCTGTTGCAGGTCCTTTGAGGACTGTGCAGACTGCATTAAAGAATTGTCTCCAAGGGATCAAGGAGGGGAGGAGTATTTACATAAAACCTCCCATTCTGTGTTGGGCAAGATTGACCCATTAAAGTGTTCCCTCTCTTGCATATGTAGGTTTGCACATGTGTATCAGAATATTTCCATAGGAGACTCTCCCAGCTCTGATACAGAAGCCCAGGATAGAAGTTACTGTTAGAGACAAGATGTTGTCATGTTATATCTGATAGCTGCCACCAACTGGCTGGAGTAAAAGAAAGAGGACTTGGAGATTTGACAGGAGATGTTGATAAAGGATTAAATGGAAAAAAAAATATGTGCAAAACTTCTAGGCCATTGTCTGGCTCAGAGTATGTACTCAATTCATGTTAACTAGCAAGCATATGCACTTTTCTGGGCAGATATATACATAAATTTATATGTATAATCATATATATATAATTATGTTATGTTTTTACATTTCCTTCTCCTATTATATCATGCATATATTACGTCTTAGGATAAAATTGTCAAAGCTTCACTTGACCATGTTCCAGGAACAATACTGACAGTTTATCACTCCTATGTCTTCACAGAAGGGAGAATTAATTGTAACTTGACCAATGTCCAGAGATTTGCTAGACTTGCAAGCAAGATTATCCAGGGAACAGAAGAGTTAACAAATTGCTATGGACCCAAAGTTGCCAATCAGTACATGTGTCCGAACAGGATCTCTTCCTAACCTCCATACACACACAGACTCTCACACACACAAATGGGTGCACACACACAGAGTTGAGCTAACGGCAAGTTTTAGAGAGTATGAGTCGTTTCTCAGAAAAGTTTTATGACTGCTTTAACCCACAAACAAGGCAAGCAATTTAGACTGACATTTAGACCTACTTATTTTCTTGATTTCCAATTTCTTCACTGGGAACACTGAACTTTTCCTAATCATTGTGGATAATGAATTAGTAAGCTTAGTTTTAGGTCATTCATGATTTCTTTTCTTAATCTATAATTGAAAAATTACTTCCTTTTTGTCTTTGTTTTTTCCTTTGATGCTTCCTCATTATATTTAAATTTTTATTGATTTATTTATTTTATTTCATTTTATTTTTGAGATGGAGTCTCTCTGTGTCGCCCAGGCTGGCGTGCGGTGGCGCTATCTCGGCTCGCTGCAAGCTCTGCCTCCTGGGTTCACGCCATTCTCCTCCCTCAGCCTCCTGAGTAGCTGGGACTGCAGGTGCCCACCACCACACCTGGCTGATTTTTTTGTATTTTTAGTAGAGACGAGGTTTGACCGTGTTAGCCAGGATGGTCTCAATCTCCTGACCTCGTGATCTGCCCGCCTCGGCCTCCCAAAGTGCTAGGATTACAGGCATGAGCCACTGTGCCCGGCCTAAATTTTTATTTCTTATGCTGATAAAATATGTAGAATCATATAGGCAGAGTGTTCAGCAAGATGTCTGTAAGTGAGGACCTTTTTAAAGACTGTCTTTCTTACAGAAGACCAAGGAATTTGATTTATCATCTGAGGAAGTCAGTAAGCATAAGGAAAATAAAATTTTTAGTAAAAGTAGAAATGTAAATGACCATATTCTTTTTTTTGACTCCCAAATTTTTCAGGTGGTCAGAAGGTCATTTTAAACATTTTAAATTTATTTTTAAATTTTGTAGGTTGTGTGTACATTTTCTGGGCTGTCTAGTGAATGTTAAACATATGCTTTATAAAATTATCAAAAGTCGAACTATTGATATACATTTTGACAGATCCTTTTTGGTTTGTTAAATTAAACATTTTGACTCTTTCGTGTGTTATCTTGAAAATGAGAGCATTGGTTCAGTTTTTGAAAATCTCAAATGTAATGAGATTGGTCCCCAGCAGAAGTGGTGGGTAAGAAAAAAATTAAGCTTGTCAAGTCATTTTATGAAAGATGCAGTAAGGGAGAGTTGGGTAGGAGGACTATTCAGAGCTGATTAAGATCAGCTGCAGCATCTGATAAGGCATTTCAAATGTTTGTGGTTTTATGCTAAATGCTGAAGAGATCAGGTGTCTACCCCACAATGGATTTACCTAGGCTCCTCACAGTGTTTTTCACTACAGCAGTGATAATGAATGGTCATGTATCTAAGCGTAAACTTAAGACTTGGGAAGTTTGGGTCTGGTGTTAAGAGTGACTTACTGTAAATAAGGACTGGCTGCCCTTGAGCATTTTTAGAGCATGTGTGAATCTGGTGTTAGAACTAGCAAAATTCATTGCCCGTTTTTCCTTTGCAAGTGGAAAAATTTACAGTATCTCTCTTGGGTCTCTTGAGCTATGCAGAGATGCACAAATCTCAGTTGTAGTGAGAGCCATACACTGGCTTTATTAGTCTTATGGGAACCAGAATCAGCTTCACTGACTGGGAGATTTGCTCATTTTAGAAAAGTACATGGACTTTTGTATTTAGGATACCCTATATTGTCTTAATTGTGACTCTTTTAACGTACTTATTGCTTAATTCATGGGAGTTTCTTCGCAGTTTTAATCTTCTTATCTGTATTGCTTGGATTTGAAGATACAGCAATTAGGACAAGACGACTGATCTTCCCCAGGGTCAGCAAGGAAAAACAATGCCATCCAGTGAAATATTTACATTATATTAAAACAATGATGATCTAGATTATTTAAAATAGTAACAATAATAACTAATATAATGTCTCATTTTAAATAAGGTGGTATTTTCCAATAGATTTTATACACTAATATATTTAACTTATAGTTATTCATATTTATTACATGAATATCATGGGCAAGATGCTGAGAAAAAAGCAGGTAGAGACCTTGCCTTAAAGATACTTATAGTCTGATATGGTCAATGAGACTGTTTAAAAATAGACACATACCCAAAGGAAATGCATGTATATGTTCACCAAATGCCATAAATTAAATATTCACAGCATTTACTCCATGATAGTAAAAAGCTAGAATTACTCACACATCCATCAACGTAGAATGAATTACTAAACTGGCATAGTTGCATGATAGACTACATTATAGCCATAAGAATAAATAAATTGCAGCCATACCCAATAACATCGAGGAATCCCAAACTTGTTATGTTGAGTGGAAGAAGGCAGATACAAAACAGCATAAACTGTATGATTTTATTTATGCCAAGAAGAGAGTAAAACATTTATGTGCTGCTGGAAGTCAGTAAAGAGTTAGTGTTGAGAGGTGCAGTGACTGGGAGAGGATAGGAGGGGGCTCTCTGGCATGCTGGCCATGTTCTCTTTCTTTGAACGGTGTTCTCTGTGTTCAGTTTATAAAAATGTATTAACTTTGCATGTATGATTTGTGAATTTCTCTGTGTAATATACTTAACTGAATTTTTAAAATAAGCAGTATCATTAAATAGAATAAGAAAAGACCTTTGTGGATAAAATCTTTTGTAAGAAACTGGGCTTTATCTACCATGTGCTACTACCTTAGTTTTCTTTTTGTAAAGTTTTTTTTTTTTTTTTTTTTTTTTGAGACGGAGTCTCGCTCTGTCGCCCAGGCTGGAGTGCAGTGGTGCAATCTCGGCTCACTGCAAGCTCCGCCTCCCGGGTTCACGCCATTCTCCTGCCTCAGCCTCCCGAGTAGCTGGGACTACAGGCGCCCGCCACCATGCCCGGCTAATTTTTTGTATTTTTAGTAGAGATGGGGTTTCACCGTGGTCTCGATCTCCTGACCTCGTGATCCGCCCACCTCGGCCTCCCAAAGTGCTGGGATTACAGGCGTGAGCCACCGCGCCCGGCCTAAAGTTTTTTTTTTAATTAAAAAAAATTCATTTGCCTTAGTTTTCTGGAGGAATTGGGAGGATTTGAAGATCTGGAGATAGAGACAGTCCTGGAATAAGAAAGCGTATAAACCAAAGTAAAAGGGTGGGAAAGTATTATTGAGTAACAGACTGAATGGACTTTCAAGTACTTGAAGAGAAGTTGGAAAAGTACAAAGAGGAAAGTATTGCATTAGGTTTCAGCCAGACAATAAAATGTTTTAAACTATCATGGAATATGGTTTCTATTTTTTTCTTTGGGTGATGGGAATTGATGAAAAATTTTGCACTATGGAATGGCATCATTAAGATTAGATATTTGAATATCTGGCAAGTGAGCTTTAGGGGATGGATTGAAAGGCAGAGAGACTGAAGGAGGAAAGATTTGACCATCTTTTCTCTGCAGTATTACAGAGGATTGTCACGTGGGTGTGCAACAGATGACAATCAGCAGTGGGACAGTGACTGGTGCCTAAAATGTGCTCAATAAATATTTACTAAATGAATAATAATATGAAGCAATAAACAAAATAAGAGGATTTTTGCATTTGACTCTGTAAATTAGCATTCTTAAGCAATAAGTTTGCGTTTTCAAGTGGTTCATCATAAGCAGAATCTAGGTTTTGTTTTTGCAAGGTAATGCCACTTAAAATTGGGACTGGAGTACTTGGTAAAGTCTTTCATAATCTGTATGTGATATTCAGATCATTGAATCTTATCTGTTTGGAATCCAGATTGTATATAGGATTCAGTAATAGGCCATGTTATACTGTCTTTCTGCCAATTCCTTCACAAGGCCCTCTGAAGTAAAATATAAACTTTCCTCCGATAGAATATTGTACCTCTTTCTTGATTATTATCCTGGATGGAAGATCTACAGTTATCATATCCTTTTGAGTACTTTGGTTAAAAATTATTGACATTATAATTCTTCAGTAATTCCAACTTTTTTAGAAATCAGGTCAATGGTAGTAAGTGCTATGTCTGTGTTTTCCCTTTGAATTCTGGCTTACTTTTTAGGATTTGGTGTCAGTTTTTAAGGAATTCATATAGGTATTTATTGAATTATGTGGTTTCACTATTCTTAGTTGTGATTACTGGGAAGAACTTTGGCATACCTGGTGGTAATTGGCTATGGTCATTTGTCTCTGAGAATGGTTAGAGGGATGCTACAGCTACCAGATCCAAGTAAGGATGTGAGGCAGGTGGAACACAGACAATTTATCAGCAAAGTCCGTGGGTGGAAAGGATGCCTGGATCATCTAATTCTTTTGAGCTAGTGTTTGCTGAACTGAATCTAGTAGATAATTATCTTCATCTTTGCTTTATACTCCTCGACACAGCTTAATTGTAAGAGAATGAAGAAGATAGAATGTCTAGCTGATTTGTTATATATTAGTGAACAACTTCAATTTTAGCTCCTATTTTAAACTCTTCCATCCTTTCCTTCTGTCATCACTTGCCCACTTCCAATCCAACTTCCACATTCTCATGAATATTCTCTTTTAAAAATTGTATTTTATTGGCCAGGTGCGGTGGCTCACGCCTGTAATCCCAGCACTTTGAGAGCCCAAGGTGGGCGGATAACGAGGTCAGGAGATCGAGAACATCCTGGCCAACATGGTGAAACCCCACCTCTACCAAAATACACAAAATTAGCTGGGCGTGGTGGTGCGTGTGTGTAGTCCCAGCTACGAGGGAGGCTGAGGCAGGGGGAATCCCTTGAACCTGGGAAGTGGATGTTGCAGTGAGCCAGGATTGGGCCACTGCACTCCAGTCTGGCGACAGAGCAAGACTCCATCTCAAAAAAAAAAAAAATTACTTTATTATGCCACTTATCTGCTGAAAAATTTGATGGAACAATTTGGGTGGCATTAACCATTTTAACTGGCTTTTAGTAAGTGTTAATGGTTTGGTAAGTTTTTTTGATTCAACACTGAGAAAAATCCATCACTAATGGAAAGCTCAGAAATAACATGACCCTAAAAAGATTTTAGCTTAGTTTTGTTTTGTTTTGCTGATTATATTTTAAACTATCCACTCAATGTCAAGGTCTTCAGTAGTGCTAATGAATTAGTTATCTCTGAAACGCATCCTGGAGTTCATTGTAAATAAATACTGCTGCAATTTAAATATTGATTCAGGAATAAGTGCTTGAGATTGCAAAATATATTTTTTAAAAGAATGCTGTTATTTTTGTTTCTTTATGGTGAATAAAAAAAGCTTTTGAGTTTGAATTTACTCATATGAGAGCTAAAAACTTTTACAATACACCCCCCAAGAAAATATATTCAGAATTTAAAAAGGGAACACAGATATTAGAAGAAATATCAGATTCAGTCCAGATTAATCGCAGAATGAATCAGATAACTATTCTTTCACAAATCATGCTATTTCTGAAATCTAATTATTATTAATGCCAAAATGCCATATTTTAAATGGAAATTCTTTTAACATTTTAAAAAATCTTCCATTATCCATACTTCATACAATAAACCCATAAATGTGGAAGCATTTTTAACATGCCATTCTTTAGAATGTTTTAATAATAAAAACATCTGATATCAAGTTTTACTTATTCTTTCCTGTAACAGAGAGCTGACATATAACTTTAAAAGATATTTGCCATGCGGGAATTGGGGATGTTGAATCAAAGAATATTCTTAGATTGTATATAATCTCTTTTATAAAAAAAGTATATCTTGAATTCATATTTTTGCTTTTTCAAGGTAGATTTTGCTCTTTCTTTTGGCATCTATTTTTCTTTTGCAAAATGAAAGACCGCAAAATATTTGCAAGTCATGGTTTCATAAGATATGATTATAAAAAGATAAGCAATGCAAATCCTATGCATCTTGTTTTCCGTACCTTTTTAAACATTTTCTTTTGCCTTTACAGATTTACTTTCTTACACTCCCTCTAAAAATATTTTCTCTTTAAGAAGGGGGAAAAAATGGCTTGTGACAATTTGCATAATATGTTAATGTGGATATGCATCTAGACATCTGGATGGCATTTTAATATCTCATTCTCATTCAAGGAACTAGACCTCACACAGATGGTAGAGACAATTTTAAGAGCATTGTTGTAAACAAATAAGGCGTCCAGGAAACCAAACACACTCCAAGATAGGCTTTGCCGCCAAAGAAGCTTTTTAGTGAGATGTTTTGACTACAAGATTGTACAGCCCTTATCAGTCTCTGACAAAAGGAGAGGTACCAGCAGGCAGTTTTCCTATGCAAAAGAAAAGAACAAAAAATGTGCCACCAGTCATGAATTTTCAATTTTGAACATTTTAAATATTAAATATATTTTATACACATATACAGAATATATGTATGTGTATATATATGCATGCATTCATGTGTACATATAACATATACATGTGTGTATATACATACATGCAAGCATATATTTTAATAAAGTAGACCTATACAATTTAACAATAAGTTGACCTCTTCCTCCCTTCTGTTCTTAGAAATAACTGGAGTCAAACCTTTGCATATTAAAAACACAGGACTCTGGAATTGTTTGGTCTACGTTTAAAACGCAATCCACCATTAACTAGCTTTGTTATTTGGGCAGGTGAGTCATTCTCTTGTATATGTTTTGTCATCTGGGATAATCTTGTGTCACAGGGTTGACAAAGACATTAAATGCATTAATTACACATCAAACGTTTAGCACATGCCAGTGCATAGGTAGCACTCAATGCATGTTAGTCGTTACCATTGTTTAATTTTTACTACTTTTTACTTTGCTTTATTTTCGAATCTGGCCATCTCTAACACAAAAACATTTGACTTGTTCTTTTATGTAGTAAGAAAAGATTTCTGGGTCTCCTGGGCTTGTGACAAGGACCCAGTCTCTGGATTCAGACAGACTGACCGTTACACTTGAGTATATCTCATACCAACTAGACTGTCATGAAAACTCTGTCAGAGTCAGCTTGCTTATGTAGCAGAGGAAGCACAGTTCCGAATTCACTGGATTATTTTGCCCATGTGACAATGCACATGAAGTAAATGCTTTTGGATGTGCCTATTTTTAGGTCACATGTCTTTTTACTGAGATTTGCATGGTGACTTTTACCCAAAGGATTGCACATCCAGCAACCATATTTCTCCTTTCTCTATTTCTCTGATACTCATTGATTAATTTGAATTAATTTGAACGAATTAAGATTCGGGATTCTGAAGTGTTTGGCTAAGCTTTTAAGATAAGGATGTCGCATTTGACGAGCTCGCTGTCATGTTTGTCCTTAATTATGCCAAAAGAAGTAACAGTTTCTCAGGATAGACAGCCAGAAAAGGAGTTAGAGGGGTGAACGTCCATCTAGAAGAGAGAGAAGACACTCAGCATGGAACAGAAAAGACAGAGAGTGCCTTTTCTTGGGTTCCATATAACTTCCTTTTCTTCAATTCCATGGCACATCTTAGATTCATTGAAATTGACTTTTGTATTCATCTTGTATATGATAGGTTTCTTTCATATAGCTAAACTATCCCAGATTAAGATGACAAGTAACTAGATCATTGGTGGGACAGTGAATTCAGTTAGCCTATGTTGTCTATGGAACACCAGTGAGCATTAGCAGATTGCTACTGTAAATCCATTTTGAAGACCACATCTGTTGTGAAATTTGGAAATGAACTGACAAACCAGGGAATGAAAAGAGCAGGGATGGCAAATCTTTGGTATACCCTTGACAGACATCACTAATCAATCATAGCTTCTTTTCCCTTGAATACAGAGAAAGTCTTGGAATGCTTTTCATTGAATGATGTCATGAAGGCACTCAGTTTCATTAAGAGAAGTGTGGGATGTAGTATGAGAAATAAGTCAAAGCAAGTGGTTTAGGACTAACCCTGGGAATAACTTTCTAAATGGGCTATATATTCCATGTGATACATAGGGCAAATATAGTGTCTTAAAGGAGATGTACAAAATGAACACAAAGGATGCAAAAAATGTTTTACATTGTTCATGTTTTTAAGGGACTGAGATCTGAATGAAAAGGCAAGTTCATAAAAGCAAAACAAAACAAGACACATCATATTTTATTAGGGGCCAAGTAAATTTAACAGACAATGAGAGCAATAAGATGTAAGAGGTCATGTGCCCTGAGGACTTGGAGGCTGGCCAGGGCTGATAGTTTGGGGGGAGAGCATTATAAAGGTATGCATGGGCACCAACGAGCAAGCCAAGTTGTCTGGAGCAGACATTCATACCGGAAAACAATGGGAAATAGAATTGACAGACCAAACAGGAAATAAGCTGTGAAAATCCTTGAATCCATACTAAGAAATGAGAACATTTGTAGGCAATGGAGAACATTTGGAGAGTTCAAATATGTAATTGTGGATATCAGAACTGAGGGGGATCCTAAGAGATCAATTGGCCTAGCCCATTGCCTTAATGCAGGTGTGTTCATATTATTTTACTTGATAGAAATAGCTGATTATTTATGCTCAAAAGGGAATTTCTCATGATAGTAAGGGGAGAAGAGATGGCTTAGTTCTTTATTGAAATTTATATGATTGTATTAGTATATTGTAGTTTATTGCATATATAAGATCAGTATACACTTACAGCAGGGTTTCTCAACCTCAGCACTTTTGCCATTTTGGACTGGAAATTCTTTTTTTGAGGCCAGAGGAGTCTGAATTATAGGATGTTTAGAAGCTTCCCTGGCCTCTATCTCTAGATGCCAATAGTGCCTGTACCTCTAGTTGGGACAGCCAAAAGTGCATCTAGATGTTGTTAAATGTCCTCTGGGGGTCAAGATGCTTTTTTCAGACATTACTAAAGGTCCTCTGTACATTACAATTATCCCTGGTGGAGAATCACTGACTTGGAGCAAGAATTTCTTTTTAAAAATTGAAATAGAGAAGGCACTTGCCTAGAGTTCAAAACAGAATATTGACATATAATTAGGTAGTGATTTGCAGGATAAGTTAGAGAAGGTAGAAATGGAAGGCAATGAGAATATGCAAAAACGATCATGTCAGTCTAGAAATGAATAGATGGGCTTATAAGCTAGAGCTCTGTGGCTCTGATAGTAATAGAGGCACTGATAGTAATAGAATAGCAGCAGTTGTAATGGTAGTAGAAGCAGCATTAATTGTGCAGTCATAAAAGTACTTCTCACAATTACCTTTAGAAATGTTTGCTACTATGGTTATCCCCATCCTGCCGATGAGGAAGCTGAGGTTTAGTGGTCACCCATGGCAATGGTTGGGATTCCAACTCATATCTGTCTTGCTTCCAACACTTTCTATTGCTTCATCTCTGAAACAGGTTTTGCATTCAAGTGGTTGACAGGAAAAAGCAGTCTGAATGGTCACACTCTCTGTTGTTTGTTAAATTATACTATCCTTCCCAAAATCTCACTCTCTTTATTTAGAGATGTGAACAAAAATTGTTCCCCCTAAGAACGGCACAGGCTGGTACAACTTAGAGCCCCATCTGCTCTGGTTTGTTGGATACTGCCACATTACATTAATTAGTAGAGAGAGAGCATTCACATGCATAATGTGCCCATTTTTCAAAAGCATATTTTACATGGTTCTGTCTTTTCCTTAAAAATTCATTACAAAGATAAGAGTGTGTTTATCACATAAATACAGCCAAATTATGGCATAAGGGAGCTTTAAGAAAATAGGCAAAAGAAGTTATAAAATTTTAGACATTATAAAATATTTGTTACTGATCTTATGCTATGTTTTTCATGCTATCTTAAAGACATTTTATAGATATTATTCTATGCTCACAACTAGATTTTGCAATTCCAGTATGCCCATGAATGGAGGAAACCTCCAGTTAGCTTGGTAATTAATTAGCTTCTTTTGTGAAATGTCCAAGCTGCTAATTTCTGTCCTTTTATTTTAAAATAGAACACCTTTTGTTTATTTCTCTGAGACACAGATTTCTCCTACAACTCCAAGTAGGAGAAATAAAAGGAGAAAAACTCCAGAAAGAACTGTTCGGAGTTGGTTAGAAGATTGTCCAGAAGATCTTTATTTTAATGTTGGGAAAATATAGATGCCTATCTTGGAATCAGCAAATAAATTATACTCATATTAAATTTCATTCTAAATTTCTGACTTTACGGTTTATTTTATATATATAATTTATATACAAATAAAATATTATATGTGTATATCAGTAAACATATGAAACCATGCATAGTACATAAAAACTAGGTTCAAGTAGGAACTCAGTTTACTTTGTTTCTCTGAGCTGTAGTTTCTCAATATGTGAGGTGGGAATAAAATAGGAACTTCACAGGCTGTTAAATGTGTCAATGAGAGAATGTATATAAAATGCTTACACAATAACTAGCACAAACTATATTACATACGGTGACTCTCCTATGGTAACAGCTATTTACCAGTCGCTGCAGTTGCCTTAATGGAATTGTAACAAAACTGGACATGACAGGCTATTGTAATTTCAGCCCAATGCCTAACATTCGTGGAAAAACATTTCAGCTTTTCTATGCATAGCACATTTTTCTCCACCAAACATCTGTGAAGGTGATTTTCATTTAACTATTTAATGGGTCAATAACCTCCCTTCTATTTTCATATTCCATCTACATCATCAAAAAAGAAATTTTAATTACCTTTTGGATAAATAATAGGAATAAAATGGCATGAATCAAAACAAAGGGTTTGTGCATATTCTCTATGAAAAACAGAACTAAAATGTTGTTAATAAATTTTACACCCATTAAGGAAGTGTGTGAGTCTACCTGGTAGAATTAAAGTATAGTTGAAACTATTGCTGTGGGATGAAATTATGCTCACTTTAATATTTCCGATATGTTTTCTTTGTACTAGAAAAAAACAGATATTTTAAAAATGTTGCATTTACCTTTATCTCTCTGTGCACATGAGGATTTCATACCTTATTTTCACTTGAGTTTCTTTGAACAATAAACACTTTGGAGGAGTGTATGCTATATTAGGAATTTATTAGATTTCATCAAATGGCAGGTGGTTATGAATTTTGTTTCCAAAAAGGAGACCTGAGGGATATTCCATATTAAGGGTTTTATTCCCTTTTGGTGGAAACATGCAAATCATTTGTTTTTGCTAAAAAAATCTATGAAACATTTCTTTCATTATTTCCCTTGGGAATGGCAGCTCGCTATTATTCGGAATTGTAAATGCATTTGACATTTTGAAGTTTATGTTCATGGGAATAAGATATTTTTTGGACATTTTAGTGATACCAAGCCCAGGAAAATCTAGTTATTTTTTGCAATACACATGTATATACAGTATGTTAATTGGAGTAACAGAGATGGCCATTTCAAATTGGGCTCTGTTATTCATCTTGCTTTTAGAGGCAAAGAGTGTTGGTAAGTGAATTTAACCAGAAGAGCAGTAGATTCTTTTGAAATAATGACATAGTGGAAAATAAAAACACATATACACCAAGAAACAATTTGTGAACTAAAACATGATTAAATTTAATCTATTGCCATAAAGTAGAAAATGTTCGAAACAAGGAAGACTGTGTATTTTCAGCTAAACTGAAAATAAAATGAAAACAAAAAAGCAGGACTCTCCACAATTCAAGACTTGCTGCTTCTATGATGCCACACTCTTGATTATTTACCCCTGCTATATGAATGAGTGAGTGTTAACACTGATGTATTACACCTAAAAGATTGGAAGAGCATCTTTGATTCCATTCCAGTCCACCACATCGTGCTAGAACCAGGACATCTGCCCTCCATAGTAAATCTCCATAAAATTTTACTGGGGAGAAAAGAATCCTCTACATATGAGGTAGAGATGTGAATCAGACAAGTCCTTAAATGCATGATTCATCTAACTGCCTCTGAATAATTGGTTAACTTCAGCCACCTGTATATATAAGCATGTAGGTGTTCAATGCCACCACACACTCTCCACAAACAACAACTGCCCAGGGTTGCCAAAAGATAATTGCATGGTGGCAAAACGTGCTGCTTGAACAGTGCCAACGTAAAGGATAAAAAACCAGGAACCACATTGTAAGGAAGTGAAGACTGTATTATACTAGGAATTCCACCTTAGAGTCCAATCTGACCATCTGAATCTGAATCGGGCTATAGTGGATGGACTGATGCTACCCTGCAGCCTTACTTCCTTAACTTTGTTTCCCCAGGCCCTAATATAAACCCCAGGCAAACAGGCATACAGCTGTATGCATTTGGCAGCTTACTATCCATTTCATTGTTCAGTTGTTCTGGAAAGGCACCGAATGCAACTGTAGCCTGGAAACATTTGGAAAAATGGTACTGTTCCTGATATCTTTGTTTCTTCCTGACAGTTGAAGGTGACTTTCCTTTGTACAGTTCTGCCTGCCGTTAGCAATTTTCCAAAATTAAATACCATATTTTGTGTTTGATAGGCACAGCTGTGTCTGTTACCAAGGGCAAGCCCACCTGCACAACACTCTGTGTTCATTTATATACTGAGAACTTTATTTAGAACCCAGTTTTACAGAAAAAAATCAAGTTGGGTGAACCAATTTTGAAGGCAATGAATTCTTGAATTCTACTTTTGGGTTATGAAGAGGGAAAATGTATTTGCTTCTGATGGAAGTAATATAGGCCTAGTGGATGTCTTAGCAGTGCGGAAAATAGGATGTACCATCTACCTATATTAACTGTGTGTGCATTAATTTCTGAATCTGGTTTTAAAAACTCCATTGTGTTCTAAACCTGATAGTTTGGAAAGTTGTAAGACCGAGTCTAGAGACTCATGTTAAAATTCTAAATTTTGGTGCAAGAGGAATAGCTCTCGTTTTTGCCCAAGCCACTTTATTTTTCAACATCTTCATTATTTTATCTGCCGATTGAACCCATCAGAGTAGAGGAATGCCCAGAATTATTTGAAGCTCTGAAAGTTCTACAATTTGGGCTAGAGAAATGGAATATATGAATTCTACCAATTAAGACACCAACTCTTCAGGCAAAATTAATTTAATACTTGGGGTATGATGGGTTGACCCTGAATATTTACAAGATACTAACATTGGAAAATGTTAGAGTGTGTCACATGGGACAAGAGTCTGTTAAGGTGTTCTACAAGAATGGGAGGTTGTGTGGTTAAACATTTGGCATGCTTGGCACATTTTTTCCCTCTTCCTGGAGAGTTATAGTTTGCATTCACATTTAAAGGATCTGAGAAATCCTGCAGAAAAGAAAATTATGTAGCTTTGTTTAACCCAATGTTTCCCAAACTTAGTGGACTTTATGCATTCAACATCTTTCCTTTGCTCTTCCAAATTACTCTTCAGCCTTCCCTACCCTGCTCTGTGTTCATGAAACTGACGTGTGTGAGTTCTAACTTGGAGTTTTCTTTCTACTGGCTCCTGGTTGTTTGGCTGTCAAGAGAAACTTCTGGAGGAATGAGGGCTGGAAAAGGTATCTGAGGAAGAGAGAAGTAAGGTACTTGTTTCCCTGGCTTCCTCTCTCCAAGCTGACTGCATCTGCCCACCAGAGGTCACATTTCTTGTCAAGTGTTCTCTCCACACAGTTTTCCCTCCAGATTCCTGCAAACTCTTATTTCCCTCCATCCTTTCAGGCAGCAGTCTGTAGGTTACTGCCTTCCTTTTCAATTTTCCTATAACCTGCCCACATCTATTCAAATAGTGCTTGTTTTAGACATTCCTCAAATTACCAAATTTGAGTGTCATCTTTTTTCTGCGGGAAGTCTGAGTGATATATACACATGGTATCTTTTTTACCTTGCTGATGCATGCCATTTTTATGGAAAAACAAACTGCTATATTTAAAGTGAGGAAAATTATTTTGGTATCAAAGCGTCTGAAACACTGTTGTTGCTTGACTTGCTAACTATAATTGTCCGAACCCTTCTCTATGTGTAGATATATCCTAAAACCAAGTCAGTAAAAACAGGTCCTTCTGAGTCCTATCTGAGTTTATTTTACCACTGTCAGCTTTCTTTTTGCTCTCAGTGGGCCCATGAGTGATAACTATCTCCACAGTTAGACATCAGTAAGCCATGCCATTTACCTGATTTGTCAACAGACATTTGTGAAGCATGTTTGTGTGTGTGTGGCATTGAACTAGAGGCTGAGAATAAAAAGGTAGAGAAAGATTAACATGATTCCCAGGGTATCCAAAGCAGCCTGTATGCCCACCAATACAACAATAATAAAATGTGAATACCGATAATAAATGTAACAATACCTAACACTTACATAGCTCTGAGTACAATAAGACATTTATATAGTTTGAGTGCTTTATCTGTATTAACTCATTCAATCTTCCCAACAACCTTATGAAAAGCTACTGTTATTATCTCTATTTGACAAATAAGAAAAAGATGACAAAGTCAGGCTAGATGAGTCTGTTCATGTTCACATGTAATTAAGCGGTGGGAGTGGATTTTTAGTCCATGTAGTCTGGTCACAGAGAAAGTATAATTAAAAAATGACAAGGAGATGTGCAGTAGGAGGGCTTGGCTCAATTGAGATCCAAAGGGCAAAAAAGTAAAGAGAGAAGAGTGTTTCAGAAGGGAAGAACTTGTGCAAAGATACTCTTAAATTGTCTTGACGCTGTTTCATCAGAGCAGACGACATACAAAAAGGCCAGTCAAAATGGAGTTGTTAGGAGGTGGTCTGTACAAATACATCAGTTAAGTGCACGCACTTATATTTTCTTTGCTGTGCTATTCACGATAACAAAGACATGAACTCAACTTAGGTATCCATTAGTGGTGGATTGGATAAAGAAAATGTGGTACATACAGGTACCAAGGAACACTATGCAGTCATAATAAAGAATCAAATTATGTCCTTTTAAGCAACATGGATTAAGCTGAAGTCCATAATCCTAAGTGAATTAATGCAGAAACAGAAAATCAAATACCACGTTCTCATTAATGAATAAGAGCTGGACATTGAGTTTGCATGGACATGTAGATGGAAGCAGTAGACACCGGGGACTAAAAGAGGGGAGAGAGAGGTGGGGAAGGGTTGAAAAACTACCTATTGGATCCTATGCTAACTACCTGGATGACAGGATCCATACCCCCAAACTCAGGATTATGCAATATACCTGTGTAACAAACCTGCACATGTATCCCCCCATATCTAAAATAAACACTAAAATTTAATTAAAAAATAAATGTAAAAAACTGAAAAAATGTATCAGTCATTGACTTTGTTGCCCTGATACGTAGCAATGGCAACTTCACATGTTGACTTAAAACTTTGATTGTCAACCTTTGGTGTTTGCAGGATACTTAAAAAAACTGGATTATTTAATGACACTCTTGAAGGAATTAAAGTATAAAAAAGTTATAGAATATTGAAAACATATTTCCATACTTATTGAATTAGTTGTTTTTAATTTGAGGAGAACCAGAAAACTCTTTACTGTCCTAACCATATTCTCTGATACAGTCATAATGCAAATTTCTTACAATTTCTGGCATATAGGGCATCTTTCTTTAACACTAGCATGCCTTTACATGAAGCCTTATCACTTCTTTGCAGCAACTTGTTCCTCAACTCACTGAGTGTGCATTGTTCTGCCAGAGACATCACTGTAAGAGTATGTCGTGTCAAATGTAGCAAAAATTGTTTTTATATGGTATCAGTTGTAAAGTGCTTTCGAGGACTGTTTCTTGCTTCCCTGAGAATGCTGACAAGCAGAGTAAACTAAGTGCTCCAATTTCTAGGTTCAGAAAATTACCCATTTTAGTCAGCTTCTGCAGGGCCTTCTAGGACAGGGCACAGCAAAAACACCACTTCTGAAAACCCCAATCCCCTGGACCACATCTAGAGGACTACAGAAGGTAAGAGGGAGAATTCTCAAAGTTGTAGTTATCCATAATCCTACCCCTTCTTATCAAGAGGAGGAGAAAGGCATTGAACTCTTTCTCATCCCTGCCTTTTACAGATGGTCCTGGAATATGGAGAGAAGGAAAGGAGAAAAAGGGCTAAGGTGCCAGAGGAAATTCCCAAAGCAGCCTGCATTCCCTCATAAATCAAATGTATAACATGGAACTCGCCTGACACTTATATCATCTTTTCAGTGCTCCAATGGTCATACCCACAAAGAAAAGGGATCCAGGCAACAAGAGGAT
The DNA here is from genome assembly GCF_029281585.2 of Gorilla gorilla gorilla. Lineage (NCBI taxonomy): Eukaryota > Metazoa > Chordata > Mammalia > Primates > Hominidae > Gorilla > Gorilla gorilla. The sequence continues at coordinate 10,381,810 of NC_086017.1, forward strand.
GGAGGGTAGATTGGTCTTGGACCCGGAGTTTAGGACAAGGTGATGTTGAGGACTTTGAGACAAGAGTGTACATTTTAGTTATTGAATTACATCACAGAAATAATCACACCAGCCTATATTTTTCACCAAAAATGAATGAAAAGAAAATTATGTCTGTTCTAGGCACATGGAGGTCAAAGGCTGCTCTAGATCCAGAATCTTAACCTACATCAAGATTCATGTTCGTGCATAGCTTTATTGAAACTCTTGGCTCAAATTGACTTACTTCCCTAATGTCAAAATTTGAGAGCCCGTTTGTAAAATGGCTTAGTGTAATGCACTGTGGATGATCAATCAAGAGTCACTAGTCTGTGTTCTTATTGGAGAAAATAATATTGCTTTTCTGTATACATCTGTGTAAGAAATTTCACTTAGACATGAATGCTAAGAAAAACTACAATCCTTTCCAAGCAATAGATATATCCTTTTATGTTTCATAAAATTATCTCTTCATCTGGGATAGTAGAAGTTTTTATTCAGGCTTGCTTTATGCTTTCTCAAAGCTACAGTTATGTTTAACATATTTGCTTTATTTCTATTCCAATGCCTTTGTCATATTTTATGTTAACATTTTGTGTTGAACTATCTAGCCTATCTACCTTATCTATCTATCTATCTATCTATCTGTCTATTTTATTATACCAAAATCTTCCTGCAAGTGTTGATGTCTAAATAAATTTGATAATGTTTATTAGATAACCTTCATTTGTAATTGATTTGCTCATCTATTATCCATAGAACTTGGAAACATATTTGTAGATAAAAGTTACAGATGTATAGATACATTGATAGATAATGCAGTTATATAAAAGTATATATATTAAATTTTAACCATATAAATATGTAACCAGACATATACGGATTTTAGTAAATTTCTTTTGACTTTTTATTTTTAAATGTGAACAAAAATAGTTGGTGATGATGGTGTCTGAATCTGTGGTCCCAATTATAATCTCACAACTCCAAGTTCCCAACACAGTTGGAAACATCATTTATCTACCAAATTCTTCTGTTGGTGTTTTTCTCCCAGGGAAGCAGAGAAAATAAAGAGTTTTCTGCTTTTAATGTTTCTGCTTTTTATGTTTGTCACAGTGCTCTGCTTTTAGCAAACACCCTGATACACTAAAAGTTTGCTTTTTATTTAACCTTAAAAATTTCTTTGGTAAGCTTGTCCTAAAAACTTGACCCAGAATTATACAAATGCCATTCAAACATCTATTTGTGCATCTCTTTTTTTTTTCACTTCAACTGAAAATATACTTTCTCTAAAATGTACATTTGCAATAGGAATATATTACTGATGGTGGAAATAAATTTCCATGTAAATTCATATTGTCCTTCTACATAGTGAAGTGACAGCTTTTTGGAAGTCACGTGCACACAACTCCCCAGGGAATCTCACATCTATTATCCATTTCATGCATTGTGAGGCTTTTATGGCAATGACCATACCCTTCATTTTAGATCGATCTATCAGTCTCTCGGTACTACCCATGCACTTTGGATCACTAAGACTCCTCCTGAGTAGATGACATAATAATATGTGACTAGTAATTGAATTTTTGACATATGCAAAAATGTTGTAAAATAGATAAGAGAGAAAGTGCCATAAATAGATATCTAAAAGAAGGGAACAGATGGCCTCTTTGTGAAGATGTTTGGATAAAGCCAAAAAATGACAAACAGATGGTTTATACGTATGGGGTAGGATGACAATGGAACCTGAAGCTGGTGGGGCATAATGCACAGAGCTCCAACTTTTCCTAAAAAACCTGAAGTTTGGTCTATAAGAGGAAAGTATTACAGACTACATAAAAACATAGACAATTGCTGAGGAGAGCTTTACTTCCAACTATGTGTTCAATTTTGGAATAGGTGTGGTGTGGTGCTAAAAAAATGTATATTCTGTTGATTTGGGGTGGAGAGTTCTGTAGATGTCTATTGGGTCCGCTTGGTGCAGAGCTGAGTTCAATTCCTGGGTATCCTTGTTAACTTTCTGTCTCGTTGATCTGTCTAATGTTGACAGTGGGGTGTTAAAGTCTCCCATTATTATTGTGTGGGAGTCTAAGTCTCTTTGTAGGTCACTCAGGACTTGCTTTATGAATCTGGGTGCTCCTGTATTGGGTGCATATATATTTAGGATAGTTAGCTCTTCTTGTTGAATTGATCCCTTTACCATTATGTAATGGCCTTCTTTGTCTCTTTTGATCTTTGTTGGTTTAAAGTCTGTTTTATCAGAGACTAGGATTGCAAACCCTGCCTTTTTTTGTTTTCCATTTGCTTGGTAGATCTTCCTCCATCCTTTTATCTGGAGCCTGTGTGTGTGAGATGAGTTTCCTGAATACAGCACACTGATGGGTCTTGACTCTTTATCCAATTTGCCAGTCTGTGTCTTTTAATTGGAGCATTTAGTCCATTTACATTTAAAGTTAATATTGTTATGTGTGAAGTTGATCCTGTCATTATGATGTTAGCTGGTTATTTTGCTCGTTAGTTGATGCAGTTTCTTCCTAGTCTCGATGGTCTTTACAATTTGGCATGATTTTGCAGTGGCTGGTACCGGTTGTTCCTTTCCATATTTAGTGCTTCGTTCAGGAGCACTTTTAGGGCAGGCCCGGTGGTGACAAAATCTCTCAGCATTTGCTTGTCTGTAGAGTATTTTATTTCTCCTTCACTTATGAAGCTTAGTTTGGCTGGATATGAAATTCTGGTTGAAAATTCTTTTCTTTAAGAATGTTGAATATCGGCCCCCACTCTCTTCTGGCTTGTGGAGTTTCTGCCGAGAGATCCTCTGTTAGTCTGATGGGCTTCCCTTTGTGGGTAACCCGACCTTTCTCTCTGGCTGCCCTTAACATTTTTTCCTTCATTTCAACTTTGGTGAATCTGACAATTATGTGTCTTGGAGTTGCTCTTCTCGAGGAGTATCTTTGTGGCGTTCTCTGTATTTCCTGAATCTGAACATTGGCCTGCCTTGCTAGATTGGGGAAGTTCTGGATAATATCCTGCAGAGTGTTTTCCAACTTGGTTCCATTCTCCCCGTCACTTTCAGGTACACCAATCAGATGTAGATTTGGTCTTTTCACATAGTCCCATATTTCTTGGAGGCTTTGTTTGTTTCTTTTTATTCTTTTTTCTCTAAACTTCCCTTCTCGCTTCATTTCATTCATTTCATCTTCCATCACTGATACCCTTTCTTCCAGTTGATTGCATTGGCTCCTGAGGCTTCTGCATTCTTCACGTAGTTCTCGAGCCTTGGCTTTCAGCTCCATCAGCTCCTTTAAGCACTTCTCTGTATTGGTTATTCTAGTTATACATTCGTCTAAATTTTTTTCAAAGTTTTCAACTTCTTTACCTTTGGTTTGGATTTCCTTCTGTAGCTTGGAGTAGTCTGATCATCTGAAGCCTTCTTCTCTTGACTTGTCGAAGTCATTCTCCGTCCAGCTGTGTTCCGTAGCTGGTGAGGAGCTGCGTTCCTTTGGAGGAGGAGAGGCGCTCTGCTTTTTAGAGTTTCCAGTTTTTCTGCTCTGTTTTTTCCCCATCTTTGTGGTTTTATCTACTTTTGGTCTTTGATGATGGTGATGTACAGATGGGTTTTTGGTGTGGATGTCCTTTCTTTTTGTTAGTTTTCCTTCTAACAGACAGGACCCTCAGCTGCAGGTCTGTTGGAGTTTGCTAGAGGTCCACTCCAGACCCTGTTTGCCTGGGTACTAGCAGCGGTGGCTGCAGAACAGCGGATTTTCATGAACCGCGAATGCTGCTGTCTGATCGTTCCTCTGGAAGTTTTGTCTCAGAGGAGTACCCGCTGTGTGAGGTGTCAGTCTGCCCCTACTGGGGGGTGCCTCCCAGTTAGGCTGCTCGGGGGTCAGGGGTCAGGGACCCACTTCAGGAGGCAGTCTGCCAGTTCTCAGATCTCCAGCTGCGTGCTGGTAACACCACTGCTCTCTTCAAAGCTGTCAGACAGGGACATTTAAGTCTGCAGAGGTTACTGCTGTCTTTTTGTTTGTCTGTGCCCTGCCCCCAGAGGTGGAGCCTACAGAGGCAGGCAGTATGGCACACTCAATTCATCTTCCTGGGAACCTCTATTTACATTTTATTATTCAATCCAGAAGTAAATAACTTACATTCAACTATTGAGAAAAATTTTAAATGTGAGGACTACAGGGTAGATAAACTTCAATTATCTCAATGGGTACCCAGCTAAGTTCATGTAGACTTAGGTTTAATTTTTTTTTTTTTTTTTTTTTTTTACAATATTGGCTTTGCCTTGTTTTATTTGCTTTAGAAATGAAATCTTAAGAACGTTGAAAATATGCTGGCTTATTTCTCCCTATAGAAATATATTGCTAGTTATTTCTACTTGTATAAAATATATAGGGTTTCTACTTGTATAAAATATATAGGGTTTTTTGTTGCTTGTTTATTTGTTTTTTAGAACAAATGGAGTCAATGAGCTCTCTCTTCTTTTAGGTAGCACTTTCCATGTTGAATAATTCTCAACACAAGGAAACAAACCTGTTTTCTTTTTAAAAATAATTACACAAGCAGGTCTTGAAAAATTTAGCTTACACAGTGCAGTATTATGTAGATTTAAATGTGTCCTCATCCTGTCCACTGCTGTCTTATATTTATTTTAAATTACCATTCTATTCTGATTTTTTTTAGTGGTAGTCATTGCTATCATTTCAACATACGTTATATTCTGTCATTTTCTCTGACTTTACTTGTGTATACACGTGTCCAAATTCATATATATGGATTTTATTAAAACCATAACTTAATAATTTTGTTTACATGCTTTTTTTCTGTTAACAATAGCTTAGGTTTTATACAGATATCCCTCTCATTTTGATTAAGAACTACGTAATATTTCATAGAATGAAAGTACCATAATAGCTTATTCCATTAAAAAATCTGTTACCATGCTTCATCATGCATACATGAAGATATATATTTATGGTCATGTGTAGAAAAATAAAACCAGAAATATTAAGTGAAATTAAAAATATATAACCTTTACAAGATTTCTAATAGATGCTAGCAAATTGCATTTAACAAATTATTTTCTCTCCAAGACTGCAGGAAAATGACATAACCCCGTCCCCTACCAGAAATGAATATCAAATTAATCTTGATTTTACAAGTATTAGTATGCAGATATAAGGGTTGTTAGTTAATAACAGCAAGTGAGTATAATTTGAGCTGTTAGAAAATTATTTTCTTATATCTAAGGTAAAATTTTCCCTTAATATTGATCTATTGGTCTTAGCTCTACTCTTGGTATCAAAGAGAAAATGCTTCTATTTTGTTTATGTAACAATTTTTCCACATACAAAGTAGTCACATGGTAAAAGACTGAATAGATTGCTAAAGCCCTACATAAAGAGCAACCCATATGTTACCTGTGTCTTCTATGGTTACTTGTGTCAAAGAGATTTCAATAATATGGTGCAAATTTTAAGGGGTCACATTTATTTTTCCCAAGACCTGATCTGTGTATTCGTGTTGCCTTCACAATTCAGGCAAGAAGGTTGCTACTCAGGGCTTTTCTTTATCCTCATTTCTCCCATCACCCCCCACCAGAAACTATATTAATTACACACGCAGATCAAAATCACCAGGTTTTATTTCAGTTCTACTTTACTTGCCCTTTGGAGGCCAACCTCCCTTATTTCCACCCATCCTTTTTGTTTCTTCCTAGCTGCTGTCATTTTCTTTTCATATTTTTTCTATTAATCTCCATATTGTTCATGGTGTTTATCATGCTATTCCATTGTAATTAATGTCTCTGGGTTATGAAAGAGCAGATTTAACTTCTGTTTCACTTAGATGTGCTTTATCCCTGAGTAACATGATGCGTGAAAGGATGGACTTGGTGGATTTGGAAATGGAAATGAGACCCATAATGCTTTGCAGCAAATATGCCTGATTCTGAATTTGAAAACTCTTTTAGTTTAGATTCCAATTGTATCCTAAAATAAATTTAGGTTCCACAGACATTTTACTGAGTGTCTGCTTTGGGTCAGGCATAGCTCCAGGAACTCTCACACTGTATTGTTACGTTAACAAAAGTTGTTAAGTATATGAGAGTGAAACTGTGGAATGAAAACTGCATTTCGTATCAGAGAGAAAAGAAACAACTTACATTTTACATATTAAAATATAAAAAATCCAATATTTTACATGTGAATCCTGTGGGATTTCATACTGCTTGTATACATTAGCTCAAGTGATATTAATTGCAATATGGTGGAATACTAATAGTTTCATTTTTGCAGAAGAGAAAATCGAGTGTTACAGATGCTGACATCCTTGCCACTATCCTACAGCTATTCAATGACATTCCAGGGCTAGGTTTCTGGTGTTTTTCTTTTTCTCTGGCTTCCAAGAGACTGGCAAATTATTTCTTAGTTTTGATTGCCTTATCCCAGTAGTCTCCGTAATCAACAGAAGCAGCAACCGAGGTTCTCTACTTATTAGTATGCATAGGTTTGTGTTTTTTTAACGAAGTAAATATATTTTATTGAGTCTTTCCAAAATCTTTGTAATTTTCCTTAATAAATCAGGAAAGAAAGCATTGTGACTTTTTTTTTCCAATATAATCCTGTATTTCCATGAAGATGGCTTCTTTCAGTGTTTATTTTGTTAAGCACATAGTCTATACATCTTTGTTAAATAAATGAATATGGAGCTTCTATTTTTCATAAATAATTTTATGCATGGTTCCAAACTGACCTCTCTGTATATTTTTATCACCTCAAGCCACAATATATTGATAGTATTTATTGAGTATCCATTTGATTATAGCACCATATTTCCTGCATATATGTTTTTATTCAATATTTGATACATTGGGAGAAAAAAATGAATACATTAAAAGTACTGACTTTTATTTCTTCCAATATATCTTTTTCTTTACTGATATAGTTTATAGCTTTATAAATTCTAATAGCTACATTCTTTTTCATTCTCTTGATAAACTCTTTTGATTAAACATTTTGCAATTGTTGAACTTCATAGTTGATATTTTTTTTTTTTTTTTTTTTTTTGGAGATGGAGTCTCGCTCTGTCACCCAGGCTGGAGTGTAGTGGCGTGTGGTGTGATCTTGGCTCACTGCAACCTCTGCCTCCCGGGTTCAAGCAATTCTTCTGCCTCAGCCTCCCGAGTAGCTGGGACTACAGGCCCCTGCCACCACGCCTGGCTAATTTTTGTATTTTTAGTGGAGACACGGTTTCAACATATTGGCCAGGCTGGTCTCGAACTGCTGACCTCAAGTGATCTGCCTGCCTCGGCCTCCCAAAATGCTGGGATTATAGGAGTGAGCCACCGCGCCCAGCCTCATTGTTGATTTTTTAAAGCAGGGACTCTAAGTTTGCATGTCAACTATAGTAAATGCATGTTACATACCCTTTTTCCATTTTTTTTGGCTTATTTTTAGTTTGTTATATGAAACCTGTTATTGATATAACCTCAAAAAACTTGCATGTGTCTAAAGTATGTTTACGTATATTTACAGCAGTGGTACTGTCATTAAAGATTTTAGGGTAGAGGGCAGTTTGCATCCTTATAGATACAATTACAAATATCTCTGTTCTTTCTTTTGTAACTACAAAATGCCTTCTGAAAGTAAAAGCATGGGTAATAGTTCAAAGGCACTTCGATTATTTTTTGGAATATCATTCCTGAATTGAGCTGTGTGCGATATCAAAGAATTGGGCTTTTCATTAGTCAGGATGTTTGTCCTCAATTGTTTCCTTAATGATGGTTCTTTCATTGCTGGAATGTCCTGTTTCTCCTGATGTATTTATTAACCATGAGTTGACTCATTCTATTTTTGAGGTATGTTTCTTCTGCAGGAATAAGCTACATAGGTAATTAGGCCATTTTTCTAATTTGCCTTTTAAATATACACAATGTGCAACAACCCTTTTTTAATACTGCCACTTCAATTTTGCCTTTTGAAAATACCAGTAATATTTTTCTCAACAATTTCTTAGTTTACTACAGGTTTTCTTTATTGTTTTATATTCTATTTTAGTAGTCATTGCTTTTTTCTTTTATTTATATAATCATGATTTTTTCATGATTATTAAAAAAGTAGTTTCTCTAGTATGGATATTTTTGGCAAATTTTGTTGTTTCTTTATTATTTTTTGTATTTCTTTTATTTAGATCTGACACCCCACCCTCGTTCCTCTTTTACTTTGTTCATAATTTTGAAGTCTCCCACTGACACTTACTACTTTTTCTTTACTATATAACTATTTTTTTCTTTTTTAATTTTTATTTTAAGTTTGGGGTGCATGTGCAGGTTCGTTGCAGAGGTAAACTTGTGTCATGGGAGTTTGTCGTACAGATTATTTCACTATCCGGGTATTAAGCCTAGTACCCTGTACAGTTATTTTTCATGTTATTTTCTTGAGTATAACAAGTGGTAAAATGTACTCCATTTATATGAATATTCCATGTCTTTCAACTTTAGTAGAATTTATGCTTATTAATAGCTTTCTTTTCCTATATCACTGGCAATGGAATAAAACCAAACATCTGTTTCTTTGTTGCTATCAGCATATTTAGGAATTGACAGAATCATTTGATTGAAAATTCTCTAAATATGATCACAGTACTTTATGGATTTTCATCTTTTTTAACAACATAAATGTGGATTACATTTGCCTTATAATCATGTGTTTGTGATTCAAACAGATATACCAGTACTTAGATGGTTCTCAGGAGAGACTCCATTTCTCAGTCTAATACTGGTATAGGGGAAAGGAATTTAAACTATTTTCAGAAAAAAAGGTCATCCATACCGCGTGTCATGTTCTTTGCATTTATTCTAGTTTTAAGGTTCTTTAATATTTAACATGGAGATGTTACTACTTTTCTCACCAAGTTATAATACAGGATGTTTAGGGTTGAATAAAATAATATGTGTTAAACATTTTACTTTATGGTTTATATACTATTAGTATTATGCTTATTTTATATATTGCCATTATCTTATCATGAAATAACAAAAATGCGGGGGTGGGTGTTCTATCGATTTTGAGTTATGGTTTGCTAACTGCGCTGTCCTGAATGGTTTCTCTGATCATGAAAAAGTACACAGTGGGTGGAATTGCAAACATCAATTCTTCTGGTAGTGTACACAGGCTTCTGTAAGTTAGGAAAATCCTTCGACAGTTATGGCCTTCAAATTCCCCTTCAAGACAGCTGTACAATAGACTATTGCCATATTTCAATTTTCTCCCCATGAATTGTTCACATTAGTTTCTCAACCTAAAATGTCTTTTGGTGTGGTCTTATTTTTAATGTGAACTGGCTTAGAGGTCAGAGATTAATTGCCAATAATATTCCTGAAAAGAGTAGGAAACTACTTTTAAGTAAAACATTCCACTTAATCCAATAGGTCTTTATTCTTCATAAACCAAATGTCCTTTCTGAATAATATTTTTCCTACTCAGTTAGATATTTTGGTATGTCCTGTAGATACCTCAATTTTAATATGGCCAAAAATATCTATCATTTCCTCTCTTCAAACTATTTCCCTCTATTATTCTTAATTTTGATTACTACAGCCATTATCTACATACTTTTTTGAAGCTTAAAACCTAAGAATTGACATGGACAACTTCCTTTTTTCATTCCCACAATAAACTGTTCATTAAATCCTTTTGAATCGACTTCCAAATGCTTCTCAAATCCAACCTCTCCTCTCGTCTCCTTGCCTTTTGTCAATACTTTACTTCAGGCAAACTTTATCTATTCTCTGGCCTATAGCTGAACATCCTGACTTGTGTCCCTACTGTCAGTTGTTCCTTAGTCTTTCATTCCTGGACATCTCATTAAATTCTCTACATAGTTCCCAAAGTTACCTACCCATTATATCATAATATCATTTTTAAAGGTTTAAAAGGTTTTTGATGCAATATCATTAGCTATTAGAGAAAAGCAAAGTAAAGCTACAATAACATGCCACTGTACACTTACTAGAATGGGAAAAGTAAAACCATGCTGACAATATCAAGTGCTGGTAAATACGTGGAACAACTGGATCTCTCCTGCATTGGTGGTGGGAATGTAAATCGATACATTTATTCTGAAAAACAGTTTGGCAGTCTTTTATAAAGTTAACCATATCTTTATCACATGACATAGAAATCACAATCTTTAGTGTTTATCTCAGAGAAATGGAAAGTTACATTCACGAAAAACCAGAACACTAAAATGCATAGGAACTTTATTTGTAATAGCCCTAATCTGGAAAAACTCAATTGTCGTTCAATGAATGAATGAGTAAACAAACTGGTACATCATTACAACAGAATACTACTCAGAAATGAAAAAGAATAAGCTATTAATAGACACAATAACTTGAATATATATTGAGGCTAAATAGGAAAAAAGCCTATCTCAAAAGGTTACTTACTGTGTGATTCTATTTATTTAAAAGCCTAAATATGATGAGATGTAGTGATGGAGAACAGATCAGTGGTTATTAGGGGTTATGGTATGAGGAAGTGGAGGGTTGTGACTATTAAAAGATAAATTTCTTTATGTTGATAGAACAGTACTCTATTTTGATTGTAGTGATACACTAATCTATATATGTCATGGAATTTATAGAACTATATACTAAGGGAAGAAAAGATGACTGAAAAGTAGATGAAATCACAGTATGATCTGTAGTCTAGTTAATAGCATACCTATATCAATTTTTTGGTTTGGATGAACTTCTTTGCTTACAAGTTTCTTTGGGAATCTCTGTACTATTTTAAAAACTTGTTTATCTTAAACTATTTCAAAATAAAATCTTATTCAAGGGGAAAAAAATAAAGGCTTCTACTGATTCCCAAGACCAAGAGAGATAAAAATCAAATTTTTACCAAGACATATAATATGAATCCAAGTTGTTTTTAAACTCTCTAATCATCACTCTTCTTCATTCTTGCAAGTAGTTCATATCTTAGCCATTGGGAAATCACAGATATGCACAGAATGCCTTCTTTCACCTCTCACTGACAAATTCCCACTTATCTTTCAATACATGGGCTAAACTCTTGTTTGAGGATCTTCTCGAATCTCAAATGCTGCTCCTACTCTGCTGCTATAACACTTCATCATACAGTTTTTGAGAAATTATCACAATCCATTGTTTTTTTTCTGTTTATGCATCAGTTTCTTTCTTTAGACAATGAACTGGACAGATGGTATAGCACTGTTCCAGGTTCCTCTCAGAGGAGACAATATTAGCCTAATAACTTTATAAGCTCAATCTAAAACTAATTTTACAACCAAGCCCAAAATAAATTAATGTTTTGTATTAATTGAGCTGTTGCACTTAGACTTGGTTAATATAAATATTTTTATTTTCTTCCACCCACAAGGAATGTCTACTTTGCATTGTTGTTTCTGATCTCCATATTCTTGCCATATTAGCAGAACATCAGTGTTTCAAATATATTTTTTAAAGCAAGCTTCATGGATCTAATAAACACTAATACCATCTGTGCTTTTCTATAGCCCAGGGAAATTCTATCTAGAGTTACAGGACATTTTTGAATAGAGTTAGAAATATATACAGTTCTCTTGGAGTCCATAACATTTTATTTCCCAAATATTATGTTTGTGGAATCTAATACTTGCTGTTGTGTGCTATTATAGGCACAATTTTAAAAACATTTGTTTTATATGTAATCTCTTGGGTCATGATCTCAGGAAGTCATTTTAGATTATGTTGGTTTTGTATGATAGAATCACTTTCTAAAAGTGATAATAGTACAACATGACAGACAGTGGTAATTGACTATAGAAAACAAAAGCAGAAAAATATATTTGTATGAAGCAAAGCAAATTATGTATTAAGTTGGATGCCATAATTGTAATAATATATTGAGATGCCTACTAATTCTAATCTCTTATTCAACCTAGTTTTTAAGGATTTTTTCCTATTGTTTTTATCATCAGTAAGCCAAGGTCTGTTCCTCCTTCTGTAATAGCTTTTTGCTTTACTATGGACAGCATAGAGTAAATGCTAAAGTTTTAATCAATACAATTAACATGATTCACAAACCTTCCAGTGACATCCTTGCCAAATTTCATACCCTTTATTACGAAGTTCTGCATGAAAAGCTTTGACTGTTTTTCTAATCCCATTGTATATCCTCCTTTTATGTAGTACACCCCAGACTTCTTGGCCTTCTTCTTGTTCCTCCAACAATCCAGGCTTGCACTGGTTTGGGAACTTTAGCTGTTATCCCTCTTCAGGGTGTAATGCCTCAAGATTTCACAGATGACTTTTTCTGGTTTTTCAGATCTTAGTTTAAGTGTCACTTTCCCAGAGAGGCCTTTTCTGAGTATCCAACTTAAAGTAATCTTGTCATAGTGTGTGTGCCAATGCTGTCTTATAACAGCTTACTAGGGCTTACGGTATACCTCTTTCCAACTATGTATTGAGTGATGTCATATTAGTATATTTAAATCAGTCATGTTGGGAATGTTTTCATCACAGAAAATGGCAAAAGCTCGGCTTGCTTTGTTCCTTTTAGAGAGCTGGTTATTAAACATTTGTCAGCATACCATTGCCTATACTGCCTATTAATATGTGACTCTTTATATTCTTTATATTTCTTGCAACCTTTAATTTCTCTTCTGAAAACTCTATTCATATGCATCTATTTCTAGTAGAATATAAGTTTGATAAGAACCAATTCCCTGCTGTCTTGCTAGTGCCTAGAATACTGCTTTCCACATCATGAATGTACAGTAAATATTTTTTGAATGAGTAAATTACTAGGCTAACCTATCTGTTATTCAGTTATGATGAGTTTATTAATATTTAACATCCATTAGTTAATTTTTAAAATAAAACATCTATTCTTCTATGAATGATTTCCTTAAGTAACATTGGATATATATGTATGCTATATTATTAGTCTCTTTCAATTAGTCAGATGCCCATTTCAAGATAGCTCGTTAGATTTGCTTTATTCTAACATATAAACTTCACTCAGAAGAGAGAACTTTCAAATCCTTAAATCATCTAAGAAATCTCTCCAATTCTTTCATGTCAAGGTTAATAATTAAATGTTTAATATCTCTTGAAGCTATTAAGCTAGCAATAAAAATGCAATATTTTAACCCAATTTACTCGATTAAGGAACAATCCCAGTTGTGATTTAACATGAAGAATTGCAGTGATCTGCAGTTCATTAAAATCTGAATACTAAAAAGAGAATTTTAAACATATTATGTAAAGAAGTTCGTTTACCTCTTTTCCATAAAGAAATATTATCTTCATTTTCCTTAAAGCATGTTGATTATCATTAGGTACTGGATATACCTAACATGAATTATTGCCTTCTTCCCTGCAGAGCTGTGTACTGGTAGTTATTAAATAGCCCATTATCAACTGAAATTCAGATGCAGGTTTTATTCTCCTTTTTTCTGACCATATTTTTCTGCTAGTGTTTATTTATTTACTTATTTTCATTAAAATGACCATGACCTTGGTGTTAAAATCAGTAATATACACAGAAAATTCATTTGGAATGCAATAGTTATAATTCAGTTGTGAAAATTTATGTTTATCAAAGTATAAAATATTTTTGTTATAGCTCTTTTAACTTTTCCTAAAGTGATGTGTGAGCATGATGTAATGTAGCAGAGGCCCAAATTTCCTTTAAGAATATTGCTTAGACCTCATATCATCTTCTAGCCTCACTATAAGCAAATTGAGAACTGCAATCATTTGATGGTTTTAGGACTTAACAAGAAAAGAAAATATTAAAAATAAGATGTCCTACACTGAGAGTTTTATCTTCTAAAGAACGATTTCCTCTTTTATGTTAAGTACCTCCAAAGTATGATGTTGTTAACGTGAACACATATGTGCACAAATCAGAGCTGCGCTACAGCGCTGAGAAACTACATGTGGATCCTGAGACCCAGTTTAGCTGAAAAAGTACATCTGTGAGCAAATGGCATTGAATTTTATTATTAAGCATCTGATGAAGTGATTCACCTTTTGTTTTTAGGTCCACATTTGCTGAAATGTAACTCTTATCTCATGCACTGGGAGTGATGAACTTCACTAGGAAATCATCGTTCTTTCTGGTAAGTCACCACAGCACAAAACTGCAACCGTTGTTTAGTAACAACTAGACTCTGATAGATGCTGTGGAGAATTTGACTAGAAGTAGGAGGATCATTTACTACATGGCAAAAAAACAAATCAGTCTGTCTTAGAAAGGTTAAAATTTACATGGATAATAAAGAAAGGAAGAAGAAGAAGAGTGATAAATTAGTGAGAAAAGAACAGTAGGTGTAATTATAGCAATATGCTTAAATGAAAGAGAGAAAAATATGGCAGAAGCATTTATTGATTTGAGATTGTAATTTTTTTAAATAAAAAAGCTTAGTCTGGATTCCAACTTGTATATAAAATCAGGAGCAAAGGTATGATTAATATGTTCATGGAATATAATTATCAAGAAACCACAGACATTTGTGTATGGAGGACACAGAAAGGAGAGAACTTGCTAACAGGAATCCCATTAAAGAAGCTTCAGAATTTGAAAATCAGCAAAGAGAAGGAAGAGATGAGAGTGAAAGGCTTTATGAAGGAATGAAATGACAGTCATTGCATTTATTGATGTATCTGTATTTAAACATAAGTATATTTATTTATATTTGAACATAACAGTTTTCTAGCAAAATTAATAAGGATTATGCTACAGGCATACTCAGTTACGATCTTAGAGAGATTCTGAGAACTCTTTGATAGGTTATTTACTTATAGTTTGTCAGTAGTTTCTAAACATTTTTGGATGTACATCTCTATAAGTAATAATATTTGAGCAAGTAAACTTCAGTACTATATTTATTTATATGTTCACAATTTTTCTAATATATAATTTAAAAATACCTACTAAAATTGATGAGATAAGGTAAATGTAAACAGAATTTTTAATAAATTATTTCTACCACAGCAGATCATTTTTGTATGCATCCCAATCTGGAGACTTCGCAGTTTGATTTGGCATTACTATTGATTTGAAATAGAGTTTTGTTTATTTATTTCATTGTTACAAAGAATAGGAAACACAACATAGAGGCTCCCCTCCTAGAATCAAACTAAGGTTAGCATATTATCAACAAATGCTTGCCTCTGAAAAAATACTAATCACTTCTTGTATTAATGAGACTTTATCCAATTTAATTTCATATATTGGATGAGGTTAGGCATTCATTAGAACAAGTCATGACAGGCTAACATTTGTATTTATTAATAGTATGGTAGATATTGATCTTTTTTTCTTCTGAACAACAGGCATTCTATTTTCTAACTATTCTTTCCTCGTTTCATGTGATTTTGATGAGGCTATAAATCATAGGACCCTGCTCTTTCAGCTTAGTCTAATTTTGGCACAAAGTATGCATTTAATAACTGATAACAATTATTACTACTATTGTAATTATTACTATTATTGTAGTTATAGGTACTAATTGGGATTTGTTGAGAGTCCCATATTTGCTCTATGGAATAAACCGAAAGTTGATCAACTCTTTCTGTAAAGGGCCAGATAGTCTATGTTTTGGGCTTTGAGGACATTATGTTCTCTGCTGTAACTACTTAACTCTGCCATTGTAACATAAAAGTAACCAGACAGTACATCAAGGAATGAATGTGGTTTTGTTCCAGTAAAACTTTAGCTGTGAATATGGAGGTGGGTTTGATTTAATTTGAGGGCCATAATTTGCCAAACCCCAGAACAAAGCATACAAAATTTACTGAATGCCAATCTGTACAAACGCATAGCTAGTGTGTTAATACATAAATATGCATACAGTCATTCATTATATAATAATTTAATTCAATAATGGTCTGCATATACCATGGTGGTTCCATAAGGATGTAATGTCATATTATTACTATACATTTTTTATTTTGACATGTTTATATACATAAATACTTACCATTGTGTTACAATTGCCTGCAGTATTTGGAACAATCACAAGCTATACAGGCTTAAAAGCGAAGAGCAATAGGCTCTATACCACATAACCTAGGTGTGTAGTAGGCTATATCATGCAGGTATACATAGAGCATAAGTACATTCTATGATGTTCACACAACAAATCACCTAAGGACTCATTTCTCAGAACATTTCCCTGTCATTAAGTGATGCATGACTACACACGTACCTGAAACTATAAATAACTTTGAAGCATAAATAGTTGGTTGCTTTCTAGTATTTAAAATCAAGCCTACTTTTTAGGCTAAGCGATAGAAGAATAAGAAAATGCTGATTCCTTTCAATGTTTCTTTTGCTTTCATTATGAACTGAATGCTTGTATGCCCCCAACGTTTATATGTTAAAGCCTGATTCCCAATGTGATGGCATTTGGAGGTAGATCCTTTACAGGTAATTAGGTCATGAGAGTGGAGCACTCATTAGTGGTATTAGTGCCCTTATAAGAAGACACAGGATAGAGTGTGCTTCCTCTTTATCTTTTTCCACCATGTGAGGAAGCCATGGAAGAAGGTGTTCATCAGAACCTAACCATGCTGACACCCTGCTTTCAGAATTTCAGCCTCCAGAACTGTAAGAAATACATTTCTGTTGTTTAAGCCACCCAGTAATTTGTTATAGCAGCCTGAACCAACTAAGTCAGCTTTCATTATTTGTTTCTTTATGATTTTCTGATCTTGTTTTGTGCTTCACAAAGATCCACATAAAACGTCGATCCCCCCAGTAGTTCACTTGCAGTTGGTCAATTTCCTGCAGCAGAGCTAATCAACTCATTGCAGACTCTCCTTGCCTTTCTATTCTAATTGGTCTAAGTTTGATCTGTAAAGTATAGTTTCTATGTCAACTGTAATTTTGCTATGCACTTTTTCCATGTCTTTAAAACTACATAAACACATGTAATATTTAAACACTGTGGTTTATTCTAATCTATGAAAAACCTATTATTCTGTTCCATTTTTCAAAATACATTTCTCAATTACAATGATGCTATAAGTTTTATAAACTCGCTTTTATTAGGCAAGGAAAAAATGCCCCTCTTCTAGATAGAGGGCCTCCAAGTTAATTCATCAGCAGTAAACATTTTTTTTCCTATGGTTAAATTGATGTATTCACTGCTCCGTCCTTTCTTACTTCTCAACATTAACCCTCCAACCACCTGGATTTTCTTGTGGTCTCTGAAGAATTTTCTGCTAAATAATGTATCCATCACTACTTTTGACTTATAATTTCTATTTTAATAAAAAATTAAAAGATTGATTTTTTAAAATTAAAATATTTTATTTTTAATATTAAAAGACTGCTACTGTTAAAATACATTGATTCTGTATATATTTTTTCTCTATCCTTCCTTTGAATGACGCTCAAGGCATTTCTTCCATTATGCCTACAGACCTGTGTTATAACACATTCTTTGCCAATCCTTGAAATAAATGCTTAGCAAGGTAATCTTTTAGTTGTATCAGGAGGAAAAGCTATTTGCTTTCTGTTATCACAGACCAATCACAGGTCCTGTTTCAACTTCATTTATTAATATTGAGTCAGGTATGCTACTCAGATTCCTTTGTATATGCTAAACTTTCTCCACAAATTGGTGTTTAATGTCTACAAGAAAAAAAAGAGTGGCTATATTTGTAGCAAAAGGTAAACTCTTTCATTTTCATCTCCAGAAGCAATACAAGGATGATTTATTTCCTTGAGAGATAATTTCTTATATGTATAGTAATCAAGGATAGCAACACAAATGAAAATGTAATTATGAGTACTGCATACCATATTGGTTTTTTTCTTCTATTTCTTCTGTTTTTGTTAATTGTCAAAGCCAAGAGTATGTCAAGCTGAGAAAATGTCATTAATGAGGATATAGATTAAATGGTCTGTGGGTAATTAATGATGACTGCAATGTCTTTCTCACTTTCTGCATAAAAGATGGGGTTTATTGCTTCTCTCTTTGAACCTGGGTTAGCTCTGTGACTGCTTCATCAGTAAAATGTGGTAGAAATGACATGGTGACAGCTGAAAGTTTACATTTTAAGCAGAGTCTGCTCCCATTTCCCATTGCTTGGAGTGCTTGCTCTGGGGAAAACTAGATGCCCTGTAAGATGTGTGAATATTCGGAACTCCACACGCTATGAGGACTCCAAGCTGGCCATGTTGCAACGTCATTTAAATACTATGCATATTGAATTCAGTAGGTTCTTCACACAGATGCTATCTTTAAAAATAAACAAATGTAGTTTAACAATTTATTTATTTGTTTTTGTTAATTCTTACAGCAAACATTTGTAGAATATAGTTAAGGATACAGAGATAAAAGATAACATTTTTATCCACAAGGAATGCTTATTGTGTTCTGTGAGACAGAAAAGTAAACACACAAAATTTAAAAAGTATTGTAGTTAATAAGGCAGA
This sequence comes from Gorilla gorilla gorilla, assembly GCF_029281585.2. Taxonomy (NCBI): domain Eukaryota; kingdom Metazoa; phylum Chordata; class Mammalia; order Primates; family Hominidae; genus Gorilla; species Gorilla gorilla. The sequence goes on from NC_086017.1 coordinate 10,400,292, forward strand.
AAAAGGTACAATGTACAAGTTTGGATGCTAAGAAAGAAATACTACTTCTATCCGGAGGCATGGTATCTAGTATGCTCTTTGTGTATAATAACAATATATTATTATATGTTTTATATGCATTTTTATTAATAATGGTAATGGCAACTCTCCATTATTGAGCACAAATCATGTGCCAAGCATTATGCAGGTGAGCTACTATTCTGCTTCTGCCTGAGAAAGGAGCAAGAAATTAGAAATAACATGTTTCTAAAAATTTCCAATCCAAATTGATCATCTCAAAATAGTATGGCACTTAGGTCGATCAATTTCTTGGGAAAAGAAGCTAACTAGATTATAAAATGGGGTCCCTCCTCAAAAGGCAGCTCATTCATGATAACTCTCTAAATGGTTGTATGAAAAGATAAAAATAATTAAGTTTCATCCTGGACCTTTTGATGCTAACATTAAAAGGACAGCATTGTCTTCTCACAAAAATCCCTTATTTTTCTTCTTACCAATAGAAATCCATGATGAGTGAGCTTGTCTCGTTGTGGCAATTCCTATAATAACAGATAACAACTAGTAACAAATGTCTCTGAGTCAAATCTCTCTTCTGACCAGCCATACTGAATGAGATAATTTGTCATTTCAATTTAAGTGTTTGTGTGATGATGAGAATACTGAAAATGTGACTTTTAAAGCACTTGATGATACTTTGAATTCTTTAGTTTTTGTAGTTTTGGTCCAAATTTGCTTGCTTTATTTCCTCATAGGTAATGAAAATATAAATCCTTAGCCTAACACTTTTGCAAATTATTTCAAAATGAGAATAAATGAAGTCTAAATTCATTGTGTCTTACTCAAATTGTTTTTACTCATATGGTTGAGTTTCAAATTCACCAGCTGCACAACCTCATGCCAGTCATTTGTTTCCCTCACATATGCCTGTGAAGATCAAAGGTTATAGTTCTTGCTTGTGGTTTTCAAAGTCAGTTTTGCTGAGAAAACTGATCTCTAAATCAATGCTTAGTCAGAAGCCAAATACATAAAGCACATAACCTCAGGGTTACTTGAAGGATCTATAATCAGTGGAGATAGGATATGATGAAATTGGACATGAATGTGTTAGATAGCATGTTAGTTGTGGATGTTACACAAAGAAGCACTCTCCTCAAATGAGTTTGAGACACTCAGTGATAAGGAAGTTACACAGTTTCTTTATTGCAGTACTTCTCCAAGACCTAGTTATGCTGATGTGAATTGTTATTCTGTGGTGAAGGGTAGTACTTCTCAAAGTTAGGCAAAAAATCATTGAACTTTAAGAAAGACAGAAGTGTATTTTATGTACTATTTTATCCTCAATGCTTCCCATAATATCTGATACATAAGTGATATCAATAAACAACATTTGACTGAATTTAAATAATCCATGAGATTTCGTTTCTGTGCCACTCACTACTGAGTAGCTTTCTGTTTTGAAGAACATAGTCTTTTCTCTCTGTTGTTATTTTTGTAATGTGAGAGATGTCTACAAACACAAGAACTAACTGAGCACAAAACAAATAAACAAAAGCTCTGAATCTATAACTAATTGAACCACTGAAATTTTTCATCTAAACTTTCCTTACATTCTGACATCCAGAAAAGAATTTCTGCTCAAATGGGCAAGTCATAAAGACAAATACTTTTAACTGTCTTGGTGTTTCACCCCATTTGTTTTATTATCTCTTACTTCTTTTTATGTAAGTTATATTTAGTAGACATTTGTCCACTATTAATGGACTTCTTTCTAGAGGTGGCATTATGTTGAATTTAGTTTTTTAAGGTCATTGCAAGTAAATGAAAAATTTCTGTCTGTTATGGTCATTACTATTGAAAATAGATGTGGGAAAATATTCTGTTTATCATTACTGAGAAGATATGTACCAGGTACTATTCTAAATTTAGTACATTTTTCAAAATATCTAACTTTTTTTAATTGTCCTAAAATTGCATGAGATGGATATTACCGTCTTCATTTTCTCAACGAGAAAGAACTTGAGGATCTGAAACATTGAGGAATTTTTCTAAGAACAAATAGCTGTGAAATTACAGAGTTGAGGTGAGGACTCAATTTTACCCTGACTCCAAATCATATACTCTTAAATAATAAATAATAGAAATTTGAAATACAAAAATCAGTTTCTCTCTCCTTCTGGTTTCATCATTTTATTCTGAGACATCAAGGGAAAGAAGAAAATATCTTCTATATTAAAACCCCTCACCTCAACATGAATTTGTACACTATTCCAGTTTTATTCCCAAAGTGATTGATGAGTTCAAACAGACAGAGGTGAGGGATTGGAATATTAATATCAAAGATCTCAAACGATTTTCTCTCTCCTATGACAGTATTGAATGAGCTTAAACTAATGTTAGCATCAAGATCTTCAAAACATCATTCATCGTGGGGAAAAGGGAATCAATACTAACATCAGGATCTTCCCTCTTACTTAAAGCTTTAATTCACTTCTATGTTCCACTTATATAACCCCAAACAGCCAATACATTTCATTTTATAATATTGCCTATGAATTTTACATATTTATTTTGTGTTATTTCATTAGTCACTGCATGCATGCCTCTGTCCATTCAACAAATGTTTATTGAGGACCTATTACGTGTCAGCACTGTTGTAGGCTCTGGGATGCATCAGAGAACAAAACAAACAACAATCCCTGATGTAATGGAGCTTGCATTTTAATGAGGAAAATAGACTATAAATAAAATAAATAAGTTAAATCAATAGCATATGAGAATATTATAAGTGGGGGGGATATCACTCAGAGAAGGCAGAGAAGGAGTTTTGGGAAGTAGGGGTGAATTTTAAATTGAGCATTCAGAAAAAGACTCACTGAAAAGATGAAATTTGAGCAAATGCATGAAAGAGATGCAGAAATGAGCTAGCTGGATATCTGAAGGAAAAGCATGCTAGGCAGAGGGAACAGCAAGGTGGCACATATGCTAAACTATACGGTGAGGAACAGAGTACTAGAGAGATGAATTCACAGAGCAAATAGGGGAGCAGGGTGTGTGTGTTCAAAACTGCAGCCAAGGGGTTAGTAAACTTGTCTTCTAAGGGGCCAGATTATAAACAGGTTCAGCTTTGCAGGCCACATTATCTCTGTCACAACTACTCAACTTTGGCATTATAATACAAAAGCCATCATTGTATGTAAACCAATACATGTGACTGTTCTAATCCAACTTGATTTTAAAAAGCAAGCAGTGGTCAAATTTGCTACAATTTCCCATTGCAGACCATTGAGAAAATTTTGGCTTTTGCTTTAATTGAGATGAAGTGTAGGGTAGTTTTAAAAAAACTGTGGCATATTCTTTAGATTTCTTCCCATTGAGAGGTGTCTCTACATCTTGCCTTCATTTTGGCTGGACTTATGACTTCTTCTACACATGTACTATGGTAGAAATGATGCTATGCGACCTCTAAGCCTAGTTAATAAAAAAGCATACAACTTCCACTGTTTTCTTTGTATCCTCCCTCTAGAGAAAACCAACTACCATGTAAGTAATATGGCTACCTTGAGGCCACTGAATTGGAGAAACCACATTGAAAAATCTCACAAGTAGGACAGGAGATGCCAGATAAATCCCAGCTGTTTCAGCCTTCACGTAGTTGTGTCATGCAAACCTGTGATTGTGGAAGGCATAAAGATGACTTCAGCCTCAACCTCCATCTGACTACAATCACATGACAGATCCCAAACCAAAACAACCCAGCTGAGTCTAGTTGGTTCCCAGGACCTTGAGCAGAGTGATACATATTTTTTTAAGCCAGTCTGTTTTGGAATTGTGTCTTACACATATCCAGGTAACTGAAATCAGCACTGTTTAAAGTATTTTGAGAAAAGGAATTATGCAGCATTAATCTTGTGTTTTAACAGGATTTCTCTGGCTTTGTGGGCGGCAAAAAGGGATCAGGGAGACTATTTTAATAATCCAGACAAAAGAGTTTAGTGGGTTCGACCAGAATCATAGCAGGGAGGACCAAGAAAAAGGGTAGGATTTTGTTTAACTGTATTTTGAAGGTACAGGTAACTGCTTTACCTGATAAATTAGATGTAGAATACAAGACAAAGGGTTGAATGAAGATGTCTCCAAGAGTTTTTAGCATGTGGCAGAATGTAGCTGTCATTTACTGAGTTGGAAGAATATGAGAGATGCTGATTTGAAGGTGAAAAATCAGGACCTGAGTTTTGGACTTGTTATTTTCTACATGGTTATTCAACATCCAAATGGAGAAAGCAAAGGGGCAAATATGTATGAGTCTAGCTTTTCTAGCAGAGGTCTTATCTGGAGATATATGTGGATGCTGCCAGCCTCTAGAAAATACTGAGTTACTAAAGCACAAACGGGGAAGAGAAATACCAAGAGCTTGAGGCACTTACATTTTAAGAGGGCAGGGAGATAAGGTAGGATTATCAAGAGTGTTCAAGAGAAAAGGGCCAGAGAGGTAGGAGAAAAGTTAAGAGAAAGTGATGTCCAAGGAAGCCAAGTGGAAACAGTACTGATGCATGAACCAAGGCAGGCATTTATTATGAAACTGAGCATCCAGAAAACAGGGTGAATATTTAATACCTGTTTTGTCTTCATTTATGAAATCGTGACAAACAGCGTTCATATCTTGAGTCCATTCTATATGCAAGTACAAGTAAAACCTTAGCAAGTATTCTCAATTACAAGTGCAATTTTAGATATTGATGAAGGATGGGCAAGAATTTGGAACAATTTGCTAGGGATGATATAAAATTGTAATAAATAAAAAGTGTTACTTTTTGGCTGTGTCCCCACCCAAACCTCCTCTTGAATTGTAATACCGGTAATCCTCACGTGTGGTTGGAGGAATCTGATGAGAGACGATTGGATCGTAGAGGTGGTTTCCCCTATGCTGTTCTCGTGATAGTGAGTGAATTGTCATGAGATCTGATGGCTTTATAAGGCAGTTTTCCCTGCTTTTGCTCATGTTCCCTCACCTGCCACCATGTAAGATGTGCTTGCTTCTCCTTCTGCCATGATTGTAAGTTTTCTGAGGCCTCCCCAGCCATGTGGAACTGTGAGTCAGTTAAACCTCTTTTCTTTGTAAATTATCCAGTCTTGGGTAGTATCGTTCAGCAGTGTGAGAATGGACTAAAACAAGAAGGAAGATTGAGACAACATGCTTTGGCCTCTTCTCTGTTTGTTGAACATCCTGGGGAATCCACCACCATAATATCTCTTCTGTTTTAACTGATGACTTTTGTGCAGGACACTGAATTCGCACCAATCTTTATGTTCATATTGACAACTCAGTGATTAAGAGGGATACCCTATTTGTTTCATATGTTACATGGTCACAAATTTAGATATGTAAGCTGCAGAAATGAATTGGTTCAACCTTTCTGTAAACTGGGGCTTTATACAAGGAACAATTAAAATTTCTTTAGTTGGCTTTTCTCTGCACTATTTCCCCATTTGTCTATCTAAATCTAAACACAGATGCCGTAGTCCTGTTATTTTACCCTTAACTGTGGTGATGCAAAATATAATGCAAAAGCTCAAAAATGATGCACAATAATAGACATGCGCAACCAGCTTTGTAAATAAAAGTTTGCAGTGAGGTCCCCAAAGACTGGAAACTAAATGTTTCCTTTTCAAATGAACAGCTAATATGTCTCACGGTTAGAATGTAAAACTTGCTTCATTACTCATTTAACGACCTGGGGAATTAAAACCATCCTTTCCTCTTCCAATGTTTGAAAGATAATTTTAAATTTTAAATTTCATGTTTTTCTCATTATGAAGGATTGATAATGGACCCAATGCATGGGAACACTAATCTAACAAAAAATACATTGGAGGTGTCAAGGCAGTGTGTATTAGTGGATGACACTGAAATGAGCTGCTAACAGGGCTCAGAAAGAACCTGACAGGCACCATGATTGATCTATTATTGGCCTAGGTGACATTATTGGATTTCAGAAATTTGAATTAAAAATTTCACCTAAAGAAAAAGAATAAGTTTGATTTCAGGCAGATAATTTAGTATAGTCATTATTTTAAAAAACTTGCTGAAGTGAGGCAGTGTCTACACAGTAGGTAGGCTTTGGTAAATATTTTAAATATTGTGATTTTTACCTGCAATATATTTGTATACTGCAATGCCTTTGTACACCACTGTTATATTTTAAATATACCATTTTAAGTTATTTTCGTTTGTGTGAATAATGTTGAATATCTGATTTCGTAGTTAACCTGGCCAGAGGCTTTGTATTAATTGAACTTTTCAAAAAATCATCTTCTGGTTTTGTTGACTTCTCTATTGATTTCCCATTTTTATTTCATTTATTTCTACTCTAATTTTAATTTATTTTCCTATGCTTACTTTGGATTTAATTTGCTTTTGTTCTAGTTTTCTAAGGTGATTAATTTTTTTAATTTTAATAAGTTTTTGGGAAACAGGTGGTGTTTGGCTACATGAATAAATTCTTTATTGGCGATTTCTGAGATTTTGGTGAACCCATCACCCAAGCAGCATACACTGTACCCAATATCTGTGTAGTGTTTTATCCCTCAACCTCCTCGCACCCTTTCCCCCAAAATCCCCAAAGTCTGTTATATCATTCTTATGCCTTTGCATCATCATAGTTTAGCTCCCACTTATGAGTGAGAACATATGATGTTTGGTTTTCCATTCCTGAGTTGCTTCACTTAGAATAATGGTATCCAATTCCAAGGTTGCTCAAATGTCATTATTTTGTTCCTTTGTATGGCTGAGTAGTATTTCATTATATATATATATATATATATATTTTATATATATACACACATATATTGATATCACATTTTCTTTATCCACTGTTGATTGATGGCATTTGGGCTGGTTCCATATGTTTGCAATTGTGAATTGTGCTGCTATAAACATGTATGTACAAGTATCATTTTTGAATAATGACTTATTTACCTATGGGTAGATACCCAGGAGTAGGATTGCTGAATCCAATGATAGATCTACTTTCAATTCTTTAAGGAATCTCCACACAGTTTCCCATAGTGGTTGTACTAGTTTACATCCCCACTAACAGTGTAAAAGTGTTCCGTTTTCATCAGATCCATGCCAATATCTATTTTTTTTATTTTTTGATTATGACAATTCTTGCAGAAGTGAGGTGGTATCGCATTGTGATTCTGATTTGCATTTCCCTGATAATTGGTGATGTTGAGCATTTTTCGTGTGTTTGTTGACCATTTGTATATCTTCTTTTGAGAATTATCTATTCATGTCCTTAGCCCACTTTTTGATGCAGTCGTTTGTTTTTTTTCTTGCTGATTTACTTGAGTTCCTTGTAGATTCTGAATATTAGTCCTTTGACTGATGCACAGGTTGTGTATATTTTCTCCCACTCTGTGGGTTGCCTGTTTACTCTGCTGATCATTTCTTCTGCTGTGCGGAAGCTTTTTAGTTTAATCAATTCCCATCTATTCATCTTTGTTTTTGTTGTGTTTGGTTTTGGGTTCTTGGTCATGAAGTGTTTTCTTAAGTCAATGTCTAGAAGGGTTTTTCCAATGTTATCTTCTAGAATTTTTATGGTTTCAAGTCTTAGATTTAAATCTTTGATCCATCTTAATTTGATTTTTTTATAAGGTGAGAGGTGAGGATTCAGTTTCATTCTTCTACATGTGGCTTGCCAATTATCCCGGCAACCATTTGTTGAATAGGGTTCCTTTCCCTATTTTATGTTTTTGTTTGCTTTGTCAAAGATCAGTTGACTGTAAGTATTTGGGTTTATTTCTGTGTTCTCTATTCTGTTCCATTGGTCTATATGCCTGTTTTTATACCAGTACCATGCCGTTTTGGTGACTATGGCCTGATAGTATAGTTTGAAATTAGGTAATGTAATGTCTCCAGATTTGTTCTTTTTCCTTAGTCTTGCTTTGGCCCTGTGGGCTTTTTTTGGTTCCATATGAATTTTAGGATTGTTTTTTCTAATTCTGTGAAGAATGATGGTGCTATTTTGATGGGAATTGCGTTAAATTTGTGGATTGCTTTTGGCAGTATGGTCATTTTCACAATATTGATTCTACCCATCCATGAGCGTGGTATGTATTTCCATTTGTTTGTGTTGTCTATGATTTCTGTCAGCAGTGTTTTGCAGTTTTCCTTATAGAGGTCTATCACCTTCTTGGTTAAGTATATTACTAAATTTTTTTGTTGTTATATTTTTGTGGCATTTTGCAGCTATTGTTAAAGGGGTTGAGTTCTTGATTTGATTCTCAGCTTGGTTGCTGTTGGTGTATTTCAGCGCTACTGATTTGCGTACATTAATTTTGTATCCTGAAACTTTACTGAATTCATTTACCAGTTTTAGAAGCATTTTGGATGAGTCTTTAAGGTTTTCTAGGTATAAGATCATATCATCAGCAAACAAGAACACTTTGACTTCCTTTTTACTGATTTGGATGCCCTTTATTTTTCTTTTGTCTGATTGCTCTGGCTAGGACTTCTAGTACTATGTTGAATACAAGTGGTGAAAGTGGGCATCTTTGTCTTATTCCAATTCTCACGGGGAATGCTTTCAACTTTTCCCCATTAGGTATAATGTTGGCTGTGAGTTTGTTATAGATAAGGTGATTAATTTTAAATATTTCTTTTCTAATAAATGTATTCAATGCTATAAATTTCTCTCTAAGCACTGCTTTCGACACATCCCACAAACTTTGTAAGTTGTATTTTCATTTTCATTTAGTTCAAAATACTTATTTTGTTGTTGTTGAGATTTCTTCTTTAATCCACGTGTTCTTTAATAGTGTGTTCTTTAATCATAAGACAGTCAGTAGATGTCAATTATATCCAGTTAATTGACAGTGCTGTTGTGTTTACTCTTTTTTCTGTCTGCTTGATATGTCCATTTTTGATAGAGGGGTGTTGAAGTTACCAACTATGATAGTGGACTCATGTTTTTCTCCTTGCAGTTCTATTAGATGTTGCCTCATGTTTTTTGATGCTCCATTGTTAGGCATCTATACATTAAGGATTGTCATGTCTTTATAAGGAACTGACCCCTTTATCATTATGTAATACCCATCTTTAGCCCTGATAACTTTCTTTGCTCTGAAGTCTAGTCTGTTTAAAATTAATATAGCTGTTCCCATTTTAAAAATTAGCATCAGCATAGTATATCTTTCAGTATGTGCTCCTATAGTCAATGCATGTTCCTTGTAGGCAACATGCAAGTGGGAAGGTTTTTTTAAATCCATTTTTACAATCTTTGCCTTTTAACTGATATATTTAGAACATTGATGTTTAAAGTAACTAATGATTTAGTTGAATTAATACCTATCATATTTGTTAGTTTTATATTTGTTTCCCTTTTTCTTTGTTCTTAGTTTGTCTTCCACTATTTTACTGCCTTTCGTGGCTTTAATTGAGCATTTTGTATGATTCCATTTTCTCTCCCTTATTATTAGCATATCAGTTATGCTTCTTTTTTACATTTCTCAGTGGTTGCACTAGAGTTTCCAAGATACATTTATAACTAATTCAAATCCATGTTCAAACAACATTATACCAGTTCACAGGTAGTGTGTGAGTACCTTAAAATAATAAAATAATCATAATTCTTCCCTCCTTGTCACTTTTATCATTGCTATCATTCACTAATATATAAGCATATATAAGTGCTTATATATAAGCACTCATAAAATAACATAATAGTAGCGTCAATATATTTTATTACATAATCACATGTGTAATAAAATGTATATATGTAATATATATGAAATTTTTGTATATATTATATATAAAAGCATATGTAATGAAATACGTTGTTGCTACTATTTTGAGCACACTTCTATTTGTAGATCAATTAAGAATAAGAAAAATATTTTTTCTTTGTGACCCCAGGTGTCATGGATAAAAGATCTATGGATATAATTTTCAAGTCAGTGCAAGGGTATTTTTTCTAACACCGAAGTGATATTAGAGTGGACTGAATTCTCTTGGGAAGTATTTAACTCCTAATTCTGGAGCTATTCCAGTGCTTGATAAACCACTCAGTGAAGATACTCTCAAATGAGTTCTTAGTATTTTTGTGTTAAACAGAAAATTTTCCAGTGTTAGGATAATTGGCAGGGATGGAAGGACTCAAAATTGCACTAATTGTATTATTCATAAAGAATAATGGAGTCACCACCAAAGAATAACACAGTGTCTGAAAGGCATCCACGGATATCACTGTCTTCATTTGTTGAGTCTTCATCATCAGGTTACTGTTTTAATAGAGCTATTTACTTCCTTGGGTGCCCTCTCAGTTATTCACTCAGATATGTTATCATAAGTTCAGATAAATAAAATATTTTCAGAATCATCTTGAAATTTCACTATACCTATTATTTGCAACAAATGTTATTCCAGTTTCCGTTTGACTCTTTTAGCTTAATGTTCTGTGTAACAGCCATTGCTGTTAATATACGTATTTGGGGCAAAAAATACAATATCCTTTGTGATATCCCTTGGATTGTAATATCTGACCTTTGACCCCACATGTTTTAATTATGCAACTAATTATCATGTAATAAAGGAAATACAACTTCAAGATGGTAGCTTTGTATTTTATATTTAAAATCTTAGAAAGTTTTATTATTGATAAATAAAAGGATTCAAAATAATCCTGAAGTATAATGACGTTAAACATATAGTTTAGAACTAGATTAACAAAATAATACCATTTGCATAGGTAGGGTGTCTGATATGCTTCTAAATTAATTTGATTTGTATATTCTTGAAAACTCCCACAAGTTATTTGCATGTACTAAATAGATGTTGCTTTTTATTCTGAAAGAATGAGAATGAAGATAAAACATAGGTTCATACATTGGTCAACATGCAGAAAAACCAATATTGATTATTTTTACAGTTCATTACATCATTAACATATTGGGATTTCCCTTTTACTACAGACAATAATATATTTCACTATGCATGTTTATTGAAATATGTTTTAAATAGATATGCATAACAAAGTATATATTAGTTCAAGCAGATGTTTAGGGTCATAACCGTCAAGAAATTTGAGCTGCCCAGGCGTGTGGCAAAATCAGAGTTACTAATTATTGTTTTATTGTTTCTGCATTTCAGTCACAGAGCCTGGCAGATTGCAAGTATACTGTTACTCTGTAGGAGGTATAAAATGTTCATGATGTTATCTTGGGCGAGGCCTCCAGCCTGGAAGATCAGCATAACTCTGAGTTGCTAATCTGGCCAGTTCAGTCTTTGTTTTTATAGAGAAAATCAAAGATATATCAATTGATGCTAGTTGCAAATTATAGAAATGTTGTGATTAGTATTTTTGAAAGTCTTATATTAACAACACTTCATTAGTTGAAAATTCTTCTCCTAGGCTCCAGTTACTATCTTCCCAGCTTAAATCCAGAAAACAACAGCAGTGTCTTTGCCAGCTACCTCACATTTGGAGAATTGAACACTGTAGCTCAGCTTGAGGAAAGATGATAGCATTGGAACTGATTTCACTTTCTGAGCCTTTTTTTGAGGGTATTTACTAATAATACTTCTGAAATGTAAAATCTGTGGGTTAGCATCACCCTCTGATGCAAGAAACCTGGAGTTTACTGGCTAGCTAGCAAATGCAAAATTAGACAATTTTGCTGGGAGCTAAATATACACGGTTAAGTGTGTTTGACTATTATATGGCTGCAGAAAGTTCCACATGCCAATTTATTTGCTTATGGTGTTTTGGAAAATGGAATCCTTTAGAGAAAGAGAAAGAGAACACACCAACTTTCAACTCCATTGATTTTAATTAAGCTAACTGTAGATTGGCAAGCACTGCAAAATTCACAAACCTGATGAGACAAAAGAGATTACACAATAGGTACAGGAACTAATGGCTAGTCCTTAATTATCTGAAACTGACAAGACAATGACCTGTCAAATTAATGGAAATTATCTTCCATAAAGCCTTGGTGGAATGGCAGCATAATATTGAACTTCAGAATAAAAGAAGCCTGGACCAAAAAGAAGTTCCTTGCCCTTAAAAATGAGCATACCATAATAGACACAGACATGGGAAGATGCTCATGATGTATTAAGTAGAAAAAAAAAAAGAAAATAATATAGTCAGCCTGTTCCCGTTTTGGTAAAATTGAAATACACCAAACCACTTTCACCTGTTCTACCAACATAGGATGTGTACCTGGTCACTCCTGTTTTGTTTTATTGTATATATATGTATTTTTTTTCAATTAATCATTGGAAAACCCCATTTTCTCTTCTGGGAAAAAAATCTAATACTGTCTCTAGGTCCTTCTGCCAAACCCAGTGAGACAGATTCCAGATGTCAATGCCATTGCTTATCAATATCACATAGTATCACTGTCAGATGCACATCATGAAAAACTTCATGCCTGTCTGCTGCTACTGGGATACCCTTGCTGGTAGAAGCCTGTGCCAGAGTGGTGCTCATGAGGTATCAAGGATATAGCCCATTTTACATCATACTCCCATGTTCCATCCTTATTCCACTAAACAATCATGGAGCTAGTAAGGCTCTGTTTGGATGAGTTACTGCAAGCTAATTTTAGTAGGACAAATAATGCATACAGTAAACTAGAGAATATTTGCTTGAAAATATTATGGTGACTTGTCCTTATTTTAGACTCACCTCGTAAGTAGTAACTAAAAAGTAAATGAATGAATGAACTAGTAAATGAATGAATGCAAGCTGTCTGGACCAGCTTGGTAATAAATATCCTGAAGTTCATCTTTCCATTTTTAAAAAGTCACCCAACTTATGTTTGATAAATATAAACAAACTTTTTTATGTCATCATTTTAAATGCTTTAGGAAATGCTTTCATTTCCTTTCGTTTTGTCCCATGTTCATATCTTTCATGCTTTGCTTATCTTTTGGAAGTGTCTGTCCAACTAGAGCTCTTCCAAAAAGATACTTGGCAAGGACATCTTCCGCTCCCAGGTATAAAAGTGAGTCAAACACCATTATTATTTTTATCCTTCAGGAAAAACCTTCTGTGAAAATCCTGATTGCATTTCCTTTTATAAGATTCTGTCTCATATTTATTAACTGAAAGGTTTGGGTCAAATCAGCCACATGTACTCTCTGTAGTTTATCAGCAGAAGGATTCTTTGAAAGATTAAATTGCACAGGGCTGACTTCTAAAGTGCAGTGAAAAAAATAAAAAAGCCACTTGGTAAAAATGCTAAAACTGTTATTTTCTTGGGAAATGTTGTAGAATTTTAGCAAATTAACATGTTACATTTAAACCCATTTGTACTTGAGACTGGATTGTTTATAGATGCTTGAAAGAACCATTATTTGTGTGTACAGATAAGCAAATTGAAAAACATAATTACTCATAACCGTGTTTTATGTTTTCCAGAATCTTAAAGAAGTCAAAAATATCAGTGAAATCAAGCATGGAGAAATATTGCATTATTAATAGTATACTGAAAAATAAATAAGATTTTTGAATTTCTTTATAAATCATTTTTAGTTATCATAATCCTTCAAGCATCAATTCACTGTGTTTTAAAATGCACATTTATTATCTCTGTATGTGATTTTTCACATCTTTCATTTTTTTCTCTATATTTATGTTTGGGGAAGAATGTGGAATATAGAATGCAGACATGATGTCTCTGAAATACATGTCTCCTCTCCCAAAGACATAGTCACATTTTATAGTTAAATTTTGGTTTGAAAGTTCTAATTTCTCTTCCATTAACCTTTCTGATTCCAAATGCTACCAGTCTCTGTGGCCAAAAGAATGATACACCATCTTTCTCCATCCCCAACAACAGAAAGCTCAGTTTCATCTTCCATTTTCCCCAGCTTTTCCACCTCATACCACTCAGAAAGTCCTGGATTTTATTTTCTTTTGAGTTTCTTGAATAGGTTTACCATTTCTCCATTTCTGATTCCTGAGTCCTTTCATTAGTCTCTTTTTATTATTATTATTATTATTATACTTTAAGTTCTAGGGTACATGTACACAACGTGCAGGTTTGTTACATATGTATACATGTGCCATGTTGGTGTGCTGCACCCATTAACTCGTCATTTATATTAGATATTTCTCCTAATGCTCTCCCTCCCCCCTCCTCTGACCCCACTACAGACCCCAGTGTGTGATGTTCCCCTTCCTGTGTCCAAGTGTTCTTATTGTTCAATTCCCACCTATGAGTGAGAACATGCAGTGTTTCGTTTTTTGTTCTTGTGATAGTTTGCTGAGAATGATGGTTTCCAGCTTCATCCATGTCCCTACAAAGGACATGAACTCATCCTTTTTTATGGCTGCATAGTATTCAATGGTGTATATGTGCCACCTTTTCTTAATCCAGTCTATCATTGATGGACATTTGGGTTGGTTCCAAGTCTTTGCTATTGTGAATAAACATACGTGTGCATGTGCCTTTATAGCAGTATGATTTATAATCTTTTGGGTATATACCCAGTAAAGGGATGGCTGGGTCAAATGGTATTTCTAGTTCTAGATCCTTGAGGAATCGCCACACTGTCTTCCACAATGGTTGAACTAGTTTACAGTCCCACCAACAGTGTAAAAGTGTTCCTATTTCTCCACATCCTCTCCAGCACCTCTTGTTTCCTGACTTTTTAATGATCGCCATTCTAACTGGTGTGAGATGGTATCTTATTGTGGTTTTGATTTGCATTTCTCTGATGGCCAGTGATGATGAGCATTTTTTCATATGTCTGTTGGCTGCATAAATGTCTTCTTTTGAGAAGTGTCTGTTCATATCCTTCACCCACTTTTTGATGGGGTTGTTTGTTTTTTTCTTGTAAATTTGTTTGAGTTCATTGTAGATTCTGGATATTAGCCCTTTGTCAGATGAGTAGATTGCAAAAATGTTCTCCCATTCTGTAGGTTGCCTGTTCGCTCTGATGGTAGTTTCTTTTGCTTTGCAGAAGCTCTTTAGTTTAATTAGATCCCATTTGTCAATTTTGGCTTTTGTTGCCATTGCTTTTGGTGTTTTAGGCATGAAGTCCTTGCCCATTCCTATATCCTGAATGGTATTGCCTAGGTTTTCTTCTAGGGTTTTTATGGCTTTAGGTGTAACATGTAAGTCTTTAATCCATCTTGAATTAATTTTTGTATAAGGTGTAAGGAAGGGATCCAGTTTCAGCTTTCTACATATGGCTAGCCAGTTTCCCCAGCACCATTTATTAAATAGGGAATCCTTTCCCCATTGCTTGTTTTTGTCAGGTTTGTCAAAGATCAGAGGTTGTAGATGTGTGGTATTATTTCTGAGGGCTCTGTTCTGTTCCATTGGTCTATATCTCTGTTTTGGTACCAGTACCATGCTGTTTTGGTTACTATGCCTTGTAGTATAGTTTGAAGTCAGGTAGTGTGATGCCTCCAGCTTTGTTCTTTCGGCTTAGGATTGACTTGGCAATATGGGCTCTTTTTTGGTTCCATATGAACTTTAAAGTAGTTTTTTCCAATTCTGTGAAGAAAGTCATTGGTAGCTTGATGGGGATGGCATTGAACCTACAAATTACCTTGGGCAGTATGGCCATTTTCATGATATTGATCTTCCTATCCATGATCATGGAATGTTCTTCCATTTGTTTGTGGCTTCTTTTATTTCATTGAGCAGTGGTTTGTAGTTCTCCTTGAAGAGGTCCTTCACATCCCTTGTAAGTTGGATTCCTAGGTATTTTATTCTCTTTGAAGCAATTGTGAATGGGAGTTCACTCATGCTTTGGCTCTCAGTTTGTCTGTTATTGGTGTATGAAAATACTTGTGATTTTTGCACATTGATTTTGTATCCTGAGACTTTGCTGAAGTTGCTTATCAGCTTAAGGAGATTTTGGGCTGAGACAATGCGGTTTTCTAAATACACAATCATGTCATCTGCAAACAGGGACAATTTGACTTCCTCTTTTCCTAATTGAATACCCTTTATGTCTTTCTCCTGCCTGATTGCCCTGGCCAGAACTTCCAACACTATGTAGAATAGGAGTGGTGAGAGAGGGCATCCCTGTCTTGTGCCAGTTTTCACCGGGATTGCTTCCAGTTTTTGCTCATTCAGTATGATATTGGCTGTGGGTTTGTCATAAATAGCTCTTACTATTTTGAGTTACGTCCCATCAATACCTAATTTATTGAGAGTTTTTAGCATGAAGTGTTGTTGAATGACTTCTTATATTGCAGGTTAATCAGGAATATATAATCAGCCAGCCTAGAACATGACTCCATGTCTTGCCTATGTTAGACTCTCAGCCTGGAAACCTATCTACTTAAAACTTGTCTTCTTATCTCACACCCTTAGCTAGGAAGTTTTCTAACTTCTAGGTAGAGCTGGTTCCTCCCTCTTCCAGGCATCTTTACACCTTGTACTAGGCAATGAACTGTTCAACAAGACGGCCCACTTGTTTTCTACTTTTCTATTCTGCAGAATCTATTGTAGAGCCTTGCTCATACTGGGACTAAAAATACATTTAAAAAATAAAATTAAGCACACTTATTTTCCGTAGGAATTTTTGAGTCATTGGTTCCCTGAATAGCCCTACTCCCCTACTCCCCTTTTCTATTTTGAAGAAGTACGTATAGTTTTCCAAAATGTTCTTGTTTGACCAATGCGATCAGTTCATTTAGTCAAAGCATTTGCACTGTTTCTAACTTTTCTACCTTAAGAAGCATACTTTTGCTCAAGCAGAGCGTTTAGTGCATGTCTCCTTTAATGGATTCCTGCTAAGAGCTAACAACTGGATTATTGAATCTTCTCCTTCAGAACCACTCTTTGACTTATTACAAGATTATTTTTCTCAGTTACATTTGATTCTTTATAGGTACCATTTTCTGCCCCTGGCCTTGTTTAAAATTGAATTGTGATGGCTCTTCCCCTGACTTATCTTTTAAAGCTATTATCATTTACTTCATTTTTTTTAGGCCTTTACTGGAAAATTTCTGGCTGTAACACTTTCTTATAATTTCTATTTCTATTCCAGGTTTCTGCTTAAGCACAGTGTTGCATTAATAAGGGTCAGGCAAAGTTTCAACAGCATTTAATCTTACACTTTAAATTTTTGTTCACGTTTTATGGTCTTGACACATTTACTATGATAAAGGGAAATCATTAATTCACTAAGAAACGTGTAAAAACTATAGTTTTGTTTTTGATTAATTTCCACATTCATCATTACTTTGCTACTAATTTACCATGCATTGAAGAGACTGAGGGTGCAAAACATGATTTTTTTTCTTTGTTTAAAAAGAACTGTCTTAGAAACCAAATGAGGCTAAAAATGTACCTGTGTTTTGGCTGTCAAAAGGGAGAAGATTACTTCTTCTTGAACGTGTTTTCTGTCTCATCCTCATGTTTCCTTTATTTATACCAAATACGCCATACCATTCTCTACTTTTTTTTTTTGAAGTAAAAGAAAGCTATAGCCATAGCCACTGTCATATTAACTCTGAAAATAGGTTTTTTCCTTTATGAAGAGGAAAGAAATCTTAATTTCCCTTTGGCTTATGGAAGAAAATCATCTAAAATTTTATAATGCCAGCTACATCTTGAACATTTTTGAATACTGTTGTTATGAAACAAAATCATACTTGAGCCTAGAGGTCAAATATCTCACCAATATTGGCAGCAGGCAATTGAATAATGATTTTTTGTTTTTGTTTTGCACTTGGATAATTGATACTAAAGTGGTAGTGACTACTAAAATTAATGAAAAGGAATCTATAGTTTTTACACTATAACTAGGCCAAATTGGGAAGGTATCAAAATTATAGTTATAAAATGAGACTGAAAGTTTAAAACAGATCACTACCTATGACGCACACAATTGCAAGCCCTTTTTCATAGATCAGTCAATGAAGTCTTTGCAAAAACCCAAAGAGGGTTATTTTGGATTTTAGGGGAGGAGAAAACTGAGACTCATAAAGTTAAATAAACTCTTCTCCTTTACTGTATTGTTTTATTAAATATAGATTTTTATTCTTATTTTTAACAACACAAGTATTTGTAGAAAAATTTAGAGAATGCAGAATAAGCAAGAGAAAAATAAACACAATGTATTGCTATCCCCCCAGTTTTCTTAACTGTGTATTATGCATTTTTGTGTAACCTGCTTTTTTGCTTTAAAATGTCATGACCTTTTCCAACCATAAGTATGTTATTTTTCATATGTCAGTTTTAATGGCTATAATATTCTCCTCAGTGTTTTTGAGGGTCTTTGACAGCACTCAGTAAGTAGCACCTGTCTTTTCTGCCCAATTCAATTGAAAAATAGACAGCAAGTGGAGAACCAGAATATCACCCTATTCCTAATTAAGGCACAATTGGCAGGCACAGCTTACAATGAGAGAAAAAATTGGCTTGCTCACTGCATCCCTTGGAAGTTTGTTGAGCTGTGAGAAGAACCCACTTCAGGGAAAGCTTAAAGCCAGGGAGCAGGAAATCCCTGCCCTGCACTGGCCCTGGCTAGAGGAAGGAGGAAAAGAAGCAACTTCTCCAAGCAGAGAAACTTTGATCATGTCTACCCAATACCTGTAACACACCAACCGCTGTAAAGCTGGTGGTCCTCTGCTCTGGGGATGAGGAAGTGGTGGAAAAGGAAGCCAGGCAGACTGCGGAGGATGCCACAAAACAAAGGTGAGGAAGGAGGCATTCCCCTGTGACATATGAAGTTCCTATTACTCATTTAATCAATCCCCTATTGTTGTACACTTAGGTTGTTTCAAAACAACAATGAAATTGAACGCATTTGTAATTAATTATTGTGTACATTATAGAAATTTTCTTTAAATGAAACTATAAGTAAAATTCCTGGGACAATGTTTTTAACATGTTTAAAGCTTTTGATGCATTTTACCACATTTTACTCAGGAAAGTTTTGTCAATTTACATTACCACTCAGTAATGTATAACCTCATTTATTTTTAATAAGTGTATTTGAACCCAGGAAAGTTGGCTCTGGAGCCCAAATTATTAATCTTAACAAAATCCTGCTAGTTACTAAATAAAAAAAAAACTGTAAAATTCCTGAAATTTCTCTGACTCCATAAACTTTCAATGGATAATTTCTGTATCTGTCCATACTGCCTGGGAGTGGAGAATTATAATGGTCATGAAAGTGGCCTTTGGCCTTGGACTTCTCCTGGCTTTGAATTCTGAATTTGCTCTTAACTAGAGCTGTGGCAAGTTATCATAGATGTTCAAGCAACTCTGCTCCTCACAGTGCTAATAAAGACATGTGCAAGACTGGGTAATTCATAAAGAAAGAGGTTTAATTAACTGTTTGGCATGACTGGGGAGGCCTCAGGAAACTTACAATCATGGCAGAAGGTGAAGGAAGCACATCCTTATTCACATGGCAGCAGCAAGGAGAAGTGCCGAGCAAAAGGGGAAAAAGCACCACTCACCATCAGGAGAACAGGACATGGGAAACCTCCCCCCTGATTCAATTATCTCCCACTGGGTTCCTCCCATGACGTGTGGATTATGGGAACTACAATTCAACATGAGATTTGGGTGGGGACACAGCCAACTCATATCAGCATCCACCACATCAAACCCACTAAGTGAGCTATATTTTTGCTGCATGGGATGAAAATGTCCACACAACACAGAGAAGAATATGTGCTTCACAGAGTAATGATAGTCAGGTTAACACAAGATGCTTCTATGAGAGGCTGATGGTCAGCCCTGAGATCAGTAACCAGAAGCCGTGGCTTCCAGAAGGCTGCCTGGATCTGGTTAGTGAGGATTTCAGTAGTGAAGTGACCAGCAATAGGAGTAGCTCCAGTGGCAGCAGCGAACTTCAGCACAGCCCACTGGCCAGGATTCCTGGACGACCTGACATTGACATCAGCAGGGTTTTCAAGGGCAACAATGGCATAAGCTGTCAGCAGAAGCTTCTCCCAGGTCCTCTTCAGATTTAGGATGTAGATGCCATCAGTTTTCCTTTTATAGATGTACTGTTCCATTTGGAAGGGTTGGTGCCACCTAGCAGGTTCCAGCTACTAGGAACTAGAGGGCATCCTCCTCCTTCATTTGCAGGACATCAAGGACTCCCGACATTGTGAAAGTTTCCATTTAAGTTACCATGGGAACCCAGAGCAACACATGTGGACTCCTGTCTGGATACTGCAGAAACCTAAACCTGCTTTATTATATCCACCCACATTTTCAAATTTCCAGCATTTTTATCTGACCTTTAAAGATAGTAAAGGAGTCAGAATATTTTTTAAGTATGTAAAAGTAAATAATTACCTTATTAATCAGACAAGACTTTACTATAAAACCAAATACTTCTGAGTTAACAATATTGAATATTAACATGGTAAAAAGGCGTCAGGATGAGTTCTTCTATGGAGAGGTTCTAAAAATATATAATATTGAAGTGTGTGTGTGACACAGGTAAGTTATATTGCACTCAGAAGTGTTGGACATTCTTTGAGAGATTGGTTTATATTTGAGAACCTGCGTGAGTCTAAGATGGCTGTCATCTTCTTCTAAAAAAGAACAAATGTGAAATAAGACCCCTATTATTTCTTTAGGTCTTACTGAGATTTCTTCTTTTGCAAGAGGATGTGAGTTTTCTGTAATAACACCATACTTCGCGTTGGATCACTAGGTAGTTATGGACTAATCTAGGGCTGAGGGAGAGATTTTTATGACACAGTTTATAATAGACTTTCAGCATTTTTCAGAAAGAAAATCCCACTGAGGATACAAAGTTTATATTTTTCTTTGACTGTAACACATCACAATAAAGATGATACTCTGCTGATATTTGAGATTCATGTTATCTGCAGGAAAACTTAAAGTGTTTTGTTCTATGTGACGGTGACACTGTGTCTAAGAATGCTAAGGCAGAGAAAAATGGAGATTTAGGTAATATTTATATAGATAAGAAAGAAAGTTTAGGCTCATAGTCCAGAAAGTAAACTGCTAATTCTTGCCTACTATGTTTTTTTTTAATTTTTTTAATTCCTTGAGTCTCCTCAGTTTTGCATGATTTTGACACTGTTTGTAAGACAATTCTACATTATCTCTCCTTGTCTTTTGGTTTGAATTAAAAGTAATTTAGGATAATTTCAGTTTACCTAAAATTAATGAATCTAATTCTTTACCTGGTAAAAAAAAATTTGTTCTTTGTCTTCCATAATCTATCCCTCTGTAATTATTAATTTTACATGTTAAGGTCCAGATATTTGGTCAAACACTATTTTGAATTCTGCTGTGAAGAAATTTTTAAGATGACATTAACATGTAAATTAGTAGACTTTGAGTGAAGCAGATTAACCTCCGTAATCTAGGTGGGCCTCATTTCATCAGGTGAAGCCCTTAATGGTCGGGGGATGGAAAGACTGACCTCTCCTAATATCTTTCTCTCCTGAGGAGGAGGGAATCTGGCAGCAGACTGCCTTAGACTTGAGCTGCAACATTCATTCTTTCCTGGGTCTCCAGCTTGCTGGTGTATCCTGCAGATTTTGGACTTACTAGCCTCCACAATCACATAAGCCAATTTCTTAAAATAAATCTATTTCTCTCTCTCTCTGTCTCTTTCTCCATCCATTCATCCATTCATCCATCTGTCTACACATTTCTTATTGTTTATTTTTCTCTGGAGAATCTTGACGGATACACCATCAGTTTATCAATCATTCTTGAAACAGAAAATTCTACCTGTGTATGCACCTTGACTGGAAAGAGTTTTTGCCAAGTCTGTACTGTACCTAGTTAAGGCATATTTAGAAACATGGCCGTGGGAAAACAAAAAACAGCAAGATTAAAACATAGAGATATATTATATATCCTAATTCTACAAGCATATTTCTGGCTTTACTTATTTGTGTATTAAGGTTTTTCTTCTCTTCTTCCACACTATTTTCTTATAGTTGACATATGGTAATATGGTAAGAAAAAATACACATGTATTTCTTCTTGCAATATATATTCATTGGGATGTTTAACAATGAGTGTCAACCTGATTGGATTGAAGGATGCAAAGTATTGATCCTGGGTGTGTCTGTGAGGGTGTTGCCAAAGAGATTAACATTTGAGTCAGTGGGCTGGGAAAGGCAGACCCACCCTCAATGTGGGTGGACACAATCTAATCAGCTGCCAGTGTGGCCAGAATATAAAGCAGGCAGAAAAACCTGAAAAGGCTAGACTGGCTTAGCCTCCCATTCTACATCTGTCTCCCATGCTGAAAATCGGACTCCAAGTTCTTCAGCTTTGGGACTGGGACTGGTTTCCTTGCTCCTCAGCTTGTAGACAGCCTACTGTGGGACTCTGTGATCGTCTGAGTTAATACTACTTAATAAACTCCCTGAGAATATATATCCTATTCTTTCCCTCTGGAGAACCCTGACGAATACATTCATATATACATAGTTTTTATATATATATATAAAATATATAATATATATTATATATAATATATAATATTTATATAATATATATAATATATATTATAAATATTATATATATTACATATAATATATATTATAAATATTATATATAATATATATTATATATAATATATAATATATTTATATATAATATATAATATATATAATTTATATAATACATATATAATATATATTTATTAAATATATATTATATATTTATATATTATATATTATATATAACTATTCATATATAATATAATATATAATATATATGAATATATATATTCATATATATAATATATATAATATATATATAATATAGAATATTATATATAATATATTATATATAATATATAATTATATATTATATATTATAATATATATATAATTATATATTATATATTATATAATTATATAATAATATATTATATATTATATTATATATAATATAATAATTACCTTATTATATATAATATATTATATATATTATATATTATATATATAATATATTATATATAATATATTATATAGAATATTCTATATAATATATTATATATAATATATATTATATATATATTATATATAATATATATTATATTTATATATAAATATAATATATATTATATTTATATATAAATATATTTAATATAATATATATTATATATAGTAATATATGTGTATATTGCAATACATACATGTATACATATTTGTGTACATTGTATATATGTATATTGCAATATGTATATTGCAATACATATGTGCAATACATATATACATATGTGCATACATTGCAATTTTTATATACATATGTGTGTATAATGCAATTTATATATTGTATATACACATATGTACATATGCATGTATACATACATATATGTTATATGTGTATGTATTGTATACGTACATATATGTTATATGTGTATGTATTGTATACGTACATATGTTATATGTGTATGTATTGCATACGTACATATATGTTATATGTGTATGTATTGTATACGTACATATGTTATATGTGTATGTATTGTATACATACATATATGTTATATGTGTATGTATTGTGTACGTACATGTTATGTGTATGTATTGTGTACGTACATATATGTTATGTGTATGTATTGTGTACGTACATATATGTGTATGTATTGTATACGTACATATGTTGTATGTGTATGTATTGTGTATGTATTGTATACATACACATACGTGCATGTGTTGCAATCAGATGAAAGCACACACTATTTCAGTCTAATAAAGGCAAGTGCTAGCAAGAAATTAATTTCACTGTTAAATTTCCAATTATTTTCTAGATCCTGTAGCTCAGGAGCAGCAAAGGATTACAAAGAAACAAAATGGTATGTGGGGGAGAGAGTATGAGTATATAAGAGAGCTAGCCTCACAAAAGATGTTTTCTCCTGGCCCATGAGAATAGCAACTTGAAAGGAGAATAGGAATAAACAGAATAAGCTAAATAAACCATGCTGGATTTCTTTCATTCTGGAGATGAAGTTTTATTTGGAGTACTAGGATTGAACCTGAAATTAAAAAATAAAATAAAGGTTATTTCCCTGGATTCCAGTTAGTTGTGATTAACTAATAACAAAGCCATTTGGTTGTAGACAATGTCACTTATCACTTTCATGACAAGTGATGACAATTTGGAATCATGCAACTGTAAATGTATGCTTGATATACAAGATGTAGTGGTGAAGAAATCAGTCCTGGCTTTCAAGGTCCTTATCAAACTTGTGGCGTCCTGCTATTTATTGCAATCATTCGCATCCCTCTTATCCCCTATTTTTGGAGTTCTGGCTCATTGCAGTCTAAGGACAGTAAATTATATATATTCATACACCACACAACGTTAAGCAGATACCAAACACACACACACACACACACACACACACACACACACACACACACACAGCTGTATAATTTTGCTATTGGCACAAAAATGCTGCAAAACCAATCCTCGCAAACCTAGTAGCTTAAAGCATGATCCAGTGAAATTTTTCATACATCTCTGGATCAGCTGTGGGTGGACTGGTCTGTGGCTGGGCTGGATAGCTTTGCTGATCTATGCTGAGCTTGGCTGGGCAGTTTGATTGTGTCTCTTTTACTCCAAGAAGGATAACTTGACATTTTCTCATCACAGAGACAGAGGTACTAGGAAAACGAGCTCCATCAATCAGACATTTCAAGCTTCTGCTATGTCATATCTAACAACTTCACATTGGCCAAGGCAGATCACATGACTATGTCCAAGATCAAGGAGGAAGAAGGTGTTGCAAAGTCACAGGACAAGGTTTCGATATCTAATTTCACTACTTGGGGAGGAGAAGTAAGGGGTTGAAAGAAAATACCGCAAACACACTTCAAGAATTTAAAGGGCACACATGTTTCTTCAAACTCCATATATGTTTATAGGTTCTTTAGAATAACTTATAAAAGCAAGAGTTTTGGCCTTTATTATTACATTGATTAGCTGATATGCAGAGATTCGAGGATATCTTCAATATAAAAACCACCGAGCATCATTTAATGAAAATTAAAAGCAGTATACTCCATGAAAAAATGAAGCAACTTTTATAGGAATGCTACAATTCACAGCTGTGTAGAGTGACAGAATTGTTCTCATGCCCCTCCTAGCATGCATTAGGATTTTCGTTATGTGAAAGTTTTCTTCAGAGTGAATGCAAATCAAAAAAGACTATATTCACAGCCTTTAGTGGGATGTACTAGAGAAAATTCACTTTTTATACCTAGTAACTCCATTTTCCACCTTACTTTGTATACTACACATCTGGCAAGAGCAGACAGTATGACTTAGTAAAGTCAAAGGACCTAAAAAAACCCCTGCTGTAACAAAATGCTGTCTTTGAGTTGTAACTTTTGATTCTTAAGGGAAAAATAAAACTCTTTTTATTTGTAAAATAGAACCTTACATGCATTAAAATCTTTACTAAGGATTTTCACACACATATCTGGTCAGATATTCCTGCAATATCATTAATATAGCAGAGATTTGTTCATTTCAAAAGTGAGGAAATAAAAGCTCAAATCAATGAAATAAAGGCTTGATCTTAATATATGTAATAGTAAAGATGCATTTGACAGCAAATAACAAAAAATCTGATTGATGTGGTTTTAAACAATAAAAAGAATTTATTGTTGCATGTGAACTGAAGCCCACAGTTAGGTTGGGATAACCCTTGGTTTAATCAGAGCTTGATTTTTCAGTGATTGTCATAGGTCTTTCTTTTTCCATACTTTGACCACATTCACAAAATATTGTGCAGAACTGAGACTGTGTGCATGCATCTCTGAATCGGAGCACTGGGCTTCCTGCTATTGGAACCATTCCTGACCCAATCTCAAGGGCCATGGAATTCTAGGTGGTGATTGATTGGTGCCTGGATTACACAAACCAATCCCTGTGTCTGTGAACTCATGGAGCACATTTTAGCCAAGGTCTAACCCTTTGTGCTAGAGAAGAGGACCCTCACCCACCATTGAATGAGCAGTACACACAAAATAAAATATGAGGATTCAACCAAAGGAGATGGTGAAGGGAGAGTTTTAACCCTCATAAATAACAAGTATAAGACTAAAATCTGTCATTTGTACCCCTTCCTCAGTGATCTTTCCTATCTAAGATAATGCATCCTGTGTTAGTTAATACACATTTTTATAAGGGGTTGTTTTATAAATCTTACCTCTTTTCTGCATTATGTGAATAGTAAGATGGAGAATGTTGCTTATTATAATAAAGTGATAACTCAGCTAATATTCTTATTTCTTCACCCTCATTGAGA
This sequence comes from Gorilla gorilla gorilla, assembly GCF_029281585.2. Taxonomy (NCBI): domain Eukaryota; kingdom Metazoa; phylum Chordata; class Mammalia; order Primates; family Hominidae; genus Gorilla; species Gorilla gorilla. The sequence continues at coordinate 10,426,546 of NC_086017.1, forward strand.
TTTTCTATGAAATATCATTTGGAGAACATTTCTTATTATAATGAAAAGTGATAACTCAGCTAATTTTCTTATTTCTTTACCTGTCATTGAGATTTTCTATGAAACACCAGTTAAAGCAAAAGCCTAGCCACTTCTAAGATACTGTATTACAATATTATTATATATTCTGACACATTCAGATATAATTGTTTACTTGTCTTTTTTTGCTGACAAAATTTCTGCATCAGTGTAAGTGGCCATTTATTTTTGATTCATGTAGACAAATGCTTAGCTCTTTAATGGGAGCTTGATTTGAAAGACATATCAAATCGTACATTACAGAGCCATTTCCCCTGAAGATTGCTCCTCCACGTCAGCAAATGCACATTTGGTTAGGAATAAATCACGAAAATGTTTATGGCTACATATATGTTATATATGAAACATTGTTAATGGCTACCATCTTTGTGCCAACATGGTTTTATACTGGACAATTTAAGGACAATTTCCAGTCCAAAGATTTTGGTCATTTTTCAGAGGCTCCATTATATTTTCCAGGCTACTTAGAATACCATTTAGTAAATTGCTGCCTCAGAGCACTAGATGATGATTTTATCATTTAAATAGTTAATATACTTAAATTGCCTGACAACTAAAATGCCTAATTACACACACACACACACACACACACACACAGAGCTAGCCTACCATAACCTCAGACACTACATTTCACTGTAGGTCAGACCTAGGGTCCCTAAGCCACTGTAGTATGATGATAGTTTAGTCTTCAACACTAAAAGGCCTCCAGATACCGTGTTATCAAACTGCTTCATTATAAGGAAAAGAAAAGCAAGTCAACGGACCTATGTGATTACCAGGTTTTTTAATATTTTGGAGGGATATAGCTATCAAAACTATAAAAATTTAAGCATAATTTGAGAAGTAATTGTTGTTCCTTCTTTTCATAAAATAACATGCTTCCAGATTATGTTGGAAGATGGAAGACTGATAATTCAAGGGCTAGGGGAAGCTGTTTAAAATTGATCATTGTTGTAGAAGATACCAGCATTTCATACATTTCTGTGTTTTTTTAATCTCATTTAGCTTCCCAAAAGAAGGTGTAGTTATTGCACAGGTTATATAACTCTCAAGTCAGAAAAGATCCAAATGTCTTTTAAAACAACCTCTTAAGGGGTGACTACGTCAGGCTGTAATTGGCTGATTGAGTTTCGGTTTAATATTACACCTTGCCGCTAGCATCCACTCCTGCTGTCTCTAGGCACTGTCCTTTTCTTTCACAGATTTGACATTTTCTTTTGACCTTAACTTCTTAATGTTCCTTCATTTTATAAATGCTTCATTTTTCATGCTTGCAAAAATGGAGCCTCTTATATAAGGACACCCGTCATGCTGTCAGTTCATAGTAAAACCAGCACCATAACCTGGATATCACTCTTCTCCTCTGGTTACAGTCATTTTATATAATAAGATTTAAAACAATAAAGTTAGTGTCATTAATGTGTCTCAAAATTCAAGTTTTTCAGCTTCTTCTAAACATTTCTTTTCTTTGAATCTATAAGTCTTATTTCTCTTATCACTAAAAATACATACATCAAAATAAATAAAAGCTTTCTTCTCCAATTACCTACCTAGCTAATTCTCTTTCTACTTCATTTATGTCCTACATTATTTAAAAATTAATCAATGTTCTCTTCCTTTTTTGCTCATTCATTTCTGCCTGACCAACCTCCTAAAACCAGTTCCATTGAGTCACTAATAATCTTTTATTTCTCAGACCTAATGGATGCTTTTCTATCCTTGAGTTATGTTGTCTCCTTCACGAATGTTCATGAAACATTCTCACTTTTAGAAAGAGCATGTTTTCTTGGTTTCTCTCCTACCTCTTTGACTAAACTTCTTTAGCTTCTGTCTCCCCCACCCCTGCCAAGCATACCCTGTAGTTTTGTATCCTACAATTCTTTATATGTTTAACCTTCCTTCTTGCTTCTCTGCCACCTATACACCTATGACTTTGGAGTCTATGTGCCTACACCAGTGCTTCTCAAACTGAGTAATTTAGCCCCCGAGGATCTATCTGGAGACATCTTTAGTTGTCACTGCTGCATGGTGGGGTGGGAATGTGACTGCCATGTGGTATGTAGAGTACGGATGCTCTAAACATCCTGGAGTGTACAGGGCAGCCTCCTATAACAAAGGAATAACCAGCTAGAATGCCAACAATGTCACGCTAGAAAAACTCTTCTGTAGACCATACTATTCTTCAATTCCCAACTTATATTCACTTGCTTAGCTGATGTCTTTACAACAAACAGAAAGATCTTTCACAGAGGCTTTGAATGAAACATTTCTATACATAAATCAAACATAATTTGCAACTAAACAATTTATTTTCCCACATTGCCTTGTGTTAGATAATGAACTTTTCTTTTAACTCCTTCTAAGTATGTGACACATCTTCTCCACTGGGAAGTTCTTATTTAATATTATAACTGTAATGTCCTTTGATTTCTTCTTTTTGTGATGCCATGTATAATCAATACTGTATGACCTTTTATACACTTTGGTCACTTTTTTTGATGAGGCAAGGGATGTATTCACATGCATGTTATGGTCGTCACCCACATACTTACTTATATGTGTAAATAGAGGGAAAACCACCTTGGGAAAATTTTCTCTACTTCATCATGTTACTTTTAATATGTCAATTAGGCCTATCATATTTTCCAATAATCAAGCTAATTTTTGCCGCTTTTTCACAAAGGAGGACTTTGAAAAGTTGTTAATGAAGCTCAGACCACCAACTTTTGCTTTTGCGTGTTGTCTTAGTCTTTTTGGGACTGCTGACACAGAATACCCAAGGCAAGGTGATTTATAAAAAATACACATTTCTTTCTTTTTTAAAAAAATATTTCGACTTTTATTTTAGATTCAGGAGGTACATATGCAGGTCAGTTCCATGAGTATATTGCATGGTGCTGCTGTTAGTATGATTGATCCTGTCACTCAGGTAGTGATCATAGTACCCAATAGGTAGTTTTTTAACCCTTGCCCCACTCTGTTCCTTCCCAATCTAGTACTCTCCAGTGTATATTGTTCCCATCTTCATGTTCATGTGTACCCAATGTTTAGCTCCCACTTATAGGTGAGAACATGTGGTATTTGGTTTTTGGTTTCTACAAAGAACAGATATTTGTTTCTTATAGTTCTAGATGCTGGGGAGTCCAAAATCAAGTGACCCACTTCTGGTGAGGAACTTTTTGCTACATCAGCCCATAGTAGGAAAGCAAAAGAGTACATGCTCAAAAGATCAAGAGACTGAACTCACAGCCCCCAAGTCTTTTATACTTGGCATTATTTATCCCTTCATAAAGATGGAGCCCCCTTCACAAACACCTCCCATTAGGCCCCACTACCCCACACTGTTGCATTAGAGATTAAGTTTCCAATATATGCTTTCAGGGACCACATTCAAACCATAGCATTCCAACCCTGGTCCCCGAAATTCATGTCCTTCTCACAAGCAAAATGCATTACTTTCATTTCAATACCCCCAAAGTTTTAGTTTGTTCCAGCACCAACTCATAAGGCCAAAGTCGAGAGTCTCCTCTAAAGAGAATGGTGGTGAGAGTCAAGGCATGATTCATTTTGAGGCAATTGCCCTCCAACTATCAACCTGTGAAACGAAAGCAAGTTATCTACTTCCAAATTACAGTGATGGAACTGGCATAGAATAGACATTCTCATTCCAAAATGGACAAATAGGCAAGAAAAGAGGGGTAACTAGTCCCAAGTAAGTCCAAAACCCAATAGGGGGAAAACAGTAAATCTTAAAGCTGGAGAATAACTTTTTTAACTCCATGTCTTGCCTTCTCAGCACACTGGGACAAGGATTGGACCTCCAAAGCATCAGGCAGCCCATCCCTATGACTTTAGCAGGCTTACTCCACCTAGCAGCTCTCATGGGTTGGAGTCTTATACCCGTGGCTTTCCCAGGCTGGAGCGGCATATTGATGGTTCAGCAGTTCTGAGGTCTTGGAGGCTACTCCACTCTCATGACTCCACTAGGCATTGCCCTAGTGGGGACTTTCTGCAGTGGGTTTGCCTCTGCGGCAAGTCTTTGCCATGGTCTCCAGTCTGTCTGTAACATGCTTTGAAATCTAAGTAGACGTTGCCATGGTCCCAGAGTTCCTGCCCGCTGTGCACCTGCAGAATTAGTACCATGAGGATGCTGCCAGGATTTACAGCTTGTACCTTTGGTGGATCAAGCCTCACTTGCATCCACTTGAGCCAAGACTAGGATGGCCAAGAGGCACTGCATTCAGAGAGCAGAGTCCTAAAGCAAAGGGCAGTGAATCCTGAGGTCCTGTAGCCACCTCTCTGAAAACTTTGCTTTTAAAGTCCTATCTTGCCTTGAAGGTCTGTGAAATGCCTTTAAGGTCGTTCTTCTATTGTCTTAATCAATAGAACCTGGCTTGCTTCTACCCATATTAATCTCATTAGCAAAGAGTCACTTGGCAACACACTTAATATTCTCTGCTGAACACACTTTTTAATTCTTTACATGGCCAGGCTGAGATTTTTCTAAATCTTTCTATTCTGTTTCCCTTTTAATGATAAATTCCATCATTACATTATTCTCTCCTTCTCTTATTTTACTGTAAGCAGCTAATAGAAGCCATGCAGCATCTTGAATACTTTGATGCTTAAATATTACTTCTGCCAGATATGCTAGCTTATAGCTCTTAAATTCTACCTTCATGAAGTCCTAGGACATGGACAGGATTCTGCCAACTTTTTGGTGACTGAATAACAAGGATGGCCTCTACTTCAGTTTCCAATACTTTGTTATTTCCACCTGAGATGTCATCAAAATGATCTTTACTTTCTGTATTTCTCCCAGTATTCTGATGATGACCACTTAAATAATCTGTAAGAAGATTTAGGTTCTTTTTACAACTCTTCTTTTCTTCTGAGCCCTCAGAAGATGCACCCTTAATGCTCCCTGTATAGCAAGCTAGGCTTTTATAGCCTGCTCTTCCAAATTCTTCCAGTCTCTACTCTTTACCCTGTTTCAAAGCCCTTCTCACATCTTCTGGTATTTGTTATAGCAACAGTCCCACTTCCCAGTACCATTTATTTATCTTAATCTGTTTGGGGTTACATAGCATAATACCTGAGATGGAGTAATTTATAAAGAACAGATCTTAAGGTTCTGGAGGCTGGGAAGTCCAATGTCAAAGATCCTGCATCTGGTGACAGTCTTCTTGCTGCTTCCCATGGTGGAAGGACAAAAATGCACATGCATGAGAAAGCAAGTGATAGGACATGCAGGCTCAAGTCTTTCATAAACAGTATTATTCCATTTATAAGTATGGAGCTCTTCTGACCAAAACACCTCTCATTAGGCCCCACTTCCCAATACTGTTGCATTGGTTATTAAATTTCCAACATGCTTTTTGGGGAACACATTCAACTCATGGCAGGTATGGATGTATGTGTGTATAAATACATAACAAACACAAACATATATATATGTGTATGTGTGTGTATGTACATATGCACATACACATTTATATAAATATAAAAACATATATGGATTCCTGGGGATATTATCTTGGAATCCTGCATCTTTTAATAAGTATAAAGTGATTAAATGTGAGCTCATATTCGAAAACCACTTCCTTTGCCAAGGCCCAGGCCAGTCACAAAAGAGGTTATTAGCATTTCATTAGTTGGATTTTCTCTGTTGCGTCTATTAAAGAGCCTCCATTTCCCCCATTAATACAGTGGGTTTGTTGTCAGAGGGTGGCAGCATTATAAATAATGTGTGCACTTTTAGGTTACCAGTTTGGAGACTGGGCCTATGTTCTGAATGTTTTCCTGAGACCATATGGAGAATCTTTTGGCATCATCCAGACTCAAACCCTCTGACTGCTTGTAATAATGCTGGTGCTTTCAGTGGTCACAAAATAGATCACAGTCTCAAGGATCAATGTAAGATTTGAAGGTAAGGACATCTTTATGTGTAGAGGGACATTTTCTGATCTGGTAAATAACTTATCAAGCTGAGGTGATTTTTTTCTCAGTTGTCTCCCTTCCCTTATCAACACACATCTCTATTTCAATTTTACTGATTTATGTACTTTACTGCTGTTTAAATCCTTCATTGTAGTGCTTGGAGCATCTAGGAACATATGTGCCTCAAAGCATCGGTGAAGTGTGGTAGGTGTCTCTGAAGGTGCCTTTAACTGCAGAGATGGACATGCACTGGTTCAGCTCTGATTCTGGTATTAACTAGTGATATCTAGTTTGTGTCTACGTTCCCCCATTTTGTTTTTAAAAAAGAAAAGAGTTAAAGAATCCCGAGCTTACTAAAATTGTTCGGCTCGCACAGTGGCTCAAGCCTGTAACGCCAGTACTTTGGGAGGCCGAGGCAGATGATTGCTTGAGTCCAGGAGTTCAAAACCAGCCTGGGCAACATTACAAAAACCTGTATCTACTAAAAATACAAAAATTAGCCAGGCGTGGTGGTGTGCACCTGTGCTCCCAGCTACTCAGGAGGCTGAAGTGGGAGAATCATCTGAGCCTAGGGAGGGCCAGGATGCAGTGAGCCAAAATAGTGCCACTGCACTTTAGCCTGAGCAATCAGAGTGAGACCCTGTCTCAACAAAAGAAAAAAGGGTTGGGGCGGGGGGTGCAGTTTGATGTTTTATTAAGCTTTGAGGAAGGATTCCTACTATGAGCATGGAAAGGGCAGGTGGTGATAAGTGTGCCAATTTTTTCACCATTTCTGACCTGGAAGTTGTGAAATATATACTTTATGCAAACTTTACTACTGTATAGAAAATGTTACATGTTGTTAAAGTTGTAGAGTTAAAATACTACTAGGTATAAAGGGGGTGAGAGAAATAACTGACATGAATACGATGAGCCTATTCTAAATACACTATTTCATTCAGTCTTCAAAACCACCCTATGAAAAATGTATTGTTATTCTTATTTAGTGATGAGGAGACAAAAGTTCAGAGACAGTGAATGGTTTTCTTAAAATAGTTCATTGTAATAGTTGGTGAAATGTTTAAATCCAGGTCTGCTTTTTTCAAAGCCTAAATGTTTTCTCTTAATATGTTACAGTCTAGAAACAATGATTAAGAGAATTTGAGAGTATGAAGGGAATACTGTGGTAACAGCAAAGCTGGAAAGATAGAAAGGACCAAGCAATAGTAGACCTTGAATATCAGAACAAGGATTTAATTTTTTTAATATTATCCATTTATGTTTATGTATGTGTTTTCATATTTGTACCCTATCAATAGTAGAAAAATATTGATGAGAAAAGGTCAACTTATTCTAATAAAAATATATGAAATGAAATATTTCAAATAATGAAGAAATATGTACACAAATATATGCATATATATGTACATATACATTTATGTGTGTGTATATAAAAATTTTGAGTGGGGAAATGACAACACATGAAGTTTGTTTCAAGAAGTTTGTCCTGGCCACACAATGTGAGAGATTTTAGTAGATAGATATTTGGGAGACTAGCTAAGGGATGCTTGAGCTAGCTCGAAGAAATAATGATAGTCTAAACCAAGGTAGTAGCCTTGGGAATGGAGAGAAGGAATGGATGGGAGAGATTATGAGCCATAATGCTAGTTGACATAATCAGTTTCTCTGGACAGTTTCCAAATGAGACTTACCTTAGTGAAACCACATTCTTACACACTCATAAATTTTCTAAGTAAGATAACAAACCAGGTTCCTATGTAGGTGCTAAAAGGCTATAATTAAAATCAACCCACTTATTTAAAAAAGTAAAGGTTAAGGAGGTGACTTAATTGGGCCACAGGAGAGCTATCTATTTATGGTGAGAACTTCCTACTCAAAGGATAGCACATCCAAAGGCAGTGCTAGTAAAACGTTTGAGAGTTTGGAAATATGAATCTCTGAACTAGGTTATTCTAATTCCACTAATTGGCTGCCACCACCTGCATTAATTGATATACTGCCATCTTTTCCCTGCTAGTCCCAAACATATGTGGCCACATTGCCCAAAGTGCACAAATTACCCACTAAAGTCAATGAAACTTATGGCTCCTGCCGACATGGTAGCTGGATTATTATTATTATCGATCCACTTGGCTGCATCTTGTCACTATGTCACAGCTGGCTTGCAGTACTAGGAAAGAACTATTGCATATGCAGAATCTTGAAAGCCATGGGAAAAAAAAGTAAGTGGCGAAAATAACAATATTAATGGCCTCATAACGTGCTGTGCTTCGGTTTAGGACAAATGCTGGTGAGAAAGTCCAATCCATAGTTTGGCGGAGAGAGTGTTGGCTGGCATTAATGCAAAAATTTTATTTAAATTGTAATGAACGGTGGATAAGTGTTTTAGATTTTGTGAACATTAAATTTGTAAGTTAATTTTGGAGTACCTAACCCAGAAATCACATAATCTAAAATCATTCTAATGAGTTTGGCCGTGACTCAATTCACAGTTAAAGGAGAGACGTTACTCCAAATTTAGTCTCATTTTTGGATGATGAAAATTCTTAGATTGGGTCATACACACCATGGTGCCGAGTAGTGCTTAATTAACTTAATAGGCCAAGACTTCATTCCACTTGATCCGATGGGATTTGTGAAGGCATTGGTAGACGAGATAGAAGCCAAATCAAGAATGTACCACCAGGTGGCGCTTAAGGACTTCCTTTCTTCACATGTCACTCAGTCAATCCAGGATTTATTGATGTGAGAAAGTGTAACACTAGTTACTAATTTCCAGAAGGGTGGCATGAAACTTCTTTAAAGATTTTAGAAATAATATACTGTTTCTAATCACAGGATTGGGTCTATTTAGTGAACGAGACCACTCTATACACACACATAAAGGAGACAAATGTTATCAAACAACGATAATATCAAAATTATGTTTTGTGAGACAACTGTGCTCATTAACTCATTTTTTTAAATCTCAAAACATACAACATTATTTCATGTTCACCATCTCATTTCTTGCAGGGCCCTATCAAGTAAGTAGTATTTATTATTGTCATTCTTTTCCTAGAAGAGGAACTGAACACCCTAAGAGATTAATCAACATCACACAATTGGTTAATAACAGAGCTTGTAGTGTAATCCAATGATCTACTCCAAAGCCTGAAATCTTAACCAATGTGTCCATCTGCCTCTGATATGGCACTGGTTAAAGTGTAGATGATTGTTCTAGTTTTCAACAACTGGTGTTTAAAATTTAGGGGAAATTTTAAAGTTTTAGTTGACATTAAAGTTACATTGAATTTCCTTTCTGGTAAAAGAAAGAAGCAAAAGGTGGTGGTCACGTATATTCAGTAATAGACACAGAAAGACTATAATAGCAAGTATAATACACTTGGGCCGCCTTTGTGAATTAATTTAAAAATGATTGCATGCCTGGAATTGCTTAATATGAACTTCCCAATAGAAGAAGCTTTGAGTTACCCTTTCTTGTTAATAGGATTGTCACTTTTTTTCTTTCCAACTCTGAACAACAGATAACACTGTATAATACTTGTCCCAACAGAGGCTCCAAATCAGTAGAGGATGGAAAAACACTCTTATTCAGAGACCCATTTTCTTTGTTTTATAAAAACCTGTTGGGAAGAAGGTTAATCACAAACAGAGATATAATTCGGCATGGGGAAGACTTCCTTCCCTATTTTGACAATAACCTTAATCTTAATTACTTGATTCACTCCAAGTAAGAGTCAGATTAATGTACCTGTTAGAACACCACCTAGTTTCTCTAATTAATGTAAATTGTAAAATGTTCAGGAGGTGTTAGAAAGCAGAATGTAGTTTGTTCCTATAATTTGAAAACATCCTAATCAGGATGTATTCTTGGAGGAAAGGGCTTTTTGTGTACTATCTCTAGGAAAAACAGTGAATTTTTCAAGAAAAAAACAAAAAGGCTTGAGCTGAAGTCACATTGGGGATGTTTTGTCTTTCTGAGCACAGGCATATAAAATAAAGGAACCCATAACTGCACAGGGGTTGGTCTGCAGATATGATGAACTCCTCTAAGTCATCCAGGGATTATAAAACAAAGGAAGTGCAATTCAGTTCTCTGAAAATACTAAACTCAATGTTTGATCATTAGCACACAGCTATCTTCATCACCACCACCACTGCCACAACCATCATCATCATCCAAAGTAATTATAATTGTTTAAGATGCCGTAAAAGTAGAAGTGAAATAAACTTTGTCCTTCTCACCTAAGAGTTGAATATTTAGATATAGAAGATAAAGAAAAGTATTTATTTTAATGCACATTTTGAACACATAAGTTTTATTATCTTTATTATGATGTTGGGTAAAATGATGTATGCAGAAATATTATTAGAGGCAAAATAAACCCTTTTTCTAATAATTTTATTCGCTTATTGTCATAGCCCATTTATTGTTACTATAAGGAAATACCTGAGGCTTGGTAGTTTACAAAGAAAATTTGGCTCCCAATTCTGCAGGCTGAACAAGAAGCATGGCACTAGCATTCTGCTCAGCTTCTGGTGAGGGTCTCAGTTTGCTTCCATTCATGGCAGAAGGTGAAGGGGAGTTGGCAGGTGCAGAGATTACATGGCCAGAGAGGGAGCAAGAGAGAGGGGGGGGAGGTGCCAGGCTCTTTTTAACAACCAGCTCTCATGGGAACTAACAGAGTAAGAGCTCACCCACCGTATAGGAACAGCATTAATCTCTTCATGAGGAACTCATCCATGATCCAGACACCTGCCATTGGGCTCCACCTCCAACACTGGGATCAAATTTCAACATGAGATTTGATGGAGACAACCCATCTTCAAACTATAACGCTTCTTTTAGGTGTATTATTTATATATAATTAATATGCTATATATAATCATATATACACATATAAACTATATAGTTATACATATATATAATATATATGTGTATATATAAACTGTATATAGTATATATGCATATATACACATATAAAATATTTATATAATCATATAAATATAAACTATATATGGTCTATATATGTGTGTGTATAAATAGTATGTGTAAGTATATACACACATATGCACATATATAAATTATCTGCTATTTACTAAAACACTTTCCTTGGTAGGAGGAATATCAAAGTCAACAAGACATATGAACTCCAGGAACATTGCATCTAATAAAGACAAGAAATCAGAAAAAACTACCACCTGTGAAACATGTTATGCTACAGTTAAGTATAGGTAGCTGTAGGAGTACATAAGAGAGTCCTCCAACCTATTTTTTTGAAGTGTTTGTAAGAGATGATCCCAGGAAAAGGTGACTTATAAGTCAAAGACAGAATAAGCATTAACTGGGCAAGGGGGGAAGTTCCAAGCATTTCAGTCTGCAAAGACCCAGAGATAAGAGAGGGATGAGCTCACCAGGAATCCTGAGTAGCTTTCTAAGGTTTAAGTTAAGACAGTGGAAAGAGACTGGGGAGAGATGAGGCTGGAAAGGTAGGCAGGGGCTCATCATAAAGGGCCTTCTTTTGCTGTGAAAAGTTTAGGCTTTATCCTGCAAGGTGTGAAGGACACATTAAAGGATTTAAGCAAAACACCTTTGTTCTTTGTGAAGATCACTCACTCCAGATGTTGTGTGGAGGAGGAACAGGTGAGTAAGAGGGGAATAAAGGGTTCCAGGTGGTGATAGCTATTTGAGGCAGAGATATGAGTATGCTGACTGAGGGAACAATAATGGAGGTGGACAAATTTGGATGGCATCAAAGTTTAGTACAGAAATCATGTTAACTGGATTAATGGCTGAACTCATCGTGATACACAAAATATAGAATAGGATTCTTTTGAGACCTAAGTAAGATGTGTAATTTATTCTTAAGATAAACTGGTGGTTTGGCCCTATATTTTGAAGAAAAAATAATTTGTTGCTGCAAAAAGATGGTGATAAGAAAACTGGGAGTTTTAGAAGTGCTGGAGGTCACTGAAATTGTACCGACAGATTTCTAATTCTCTTCTCTGGGAATCATGTCTTCAGCAACTTCCAAAATTGTGAACTCACTTGACCTCGGATAGACAAGCAAACATTGATTTTGAGTTTTCTTAATGGAGGAGCTTTGCATCAGGTACTTTACTTGGGGAGATTCTCACCTCTACTTGCTTGCTACGTCTGTTGGCTTCTCTCTTAGACGTGGTCATAACATCATCACTTAGCTGGTTCTCCAGCTTGAAGGGGACTAGAAGTACTAAAAATGAAGAGGAAGGTGGGAAGCAGGCCCTCTGACAGCAGGCACCTGAAGAAATGATGGCTGATATTTATTATTTGATGAAGTCTCCATCATGTGCTTTCTAGATGCCTGGTACCAGGCGTATCGCCCATCTGTGGCATCAAAACTTGGGGATTCAGCTGGCAAAGAAAAAAAGGGCATTCTTTATAATACAGGTGCAAGATCTGAAGAGAACAGACAAATTTGAATCATGCAACATTATCATAATCTCATATTTTACTACCCACATAGTAAACTGGCAATGTGCTTAGTGACAAAAGTGTTAAGAATAGAATGAGGTGTACTAGATGCCACTTCTTAGAGAGAAAGGAGTCTCAGATATTTCTAAAGCATCACATCAGAAATGAATGATCATTAAATTGGTCAAATATGGATTAAAAATACCTTTGCATTTCTTAAAGATTTTATTTAGGTGAAGAGGCGTAGCTTTACTGCTCTATGGAAAAACCATAGTGTTCGTTTTTCTTCGTTTTCTTCTTCCCCTTTGTTTAATATCTAAAAGTTTACCTCAACCAGACAAATTCTCAGGTGTAATGAGATTCATTTTTGTGGATTCTAGAGATGTTGAGAGGTGCTTTATTAGCTCAGTTTCTTGAGATTGCAGGGGGTGTTTGGGCACCTTTTCTTGACTGGTTTTATGAAAGATGTGGGGGCTGCTTTCCCATGGAAACTCCACCTGCCTGTAGAAGCTCTGGCATAAAATGGTGGAATTTCCAGAAAAGATTCCAATTTTAACTTTTCCCACTCAGTGGCCAAACTCCTAAAAAAAAAGGGAGGGGGGCATCAATTTACTGTTCCAATTTGGTCATGTTTCATTCACATTTTACCCTACTGTAGCTTGGCCTCACAGCCATGCCACCCTTGGAACAGCTCTCTTCAGATTCCCACTGATTCCTCTTAGGTTACTCCCAGCTTATGTGGCCTCTTGGCAGCATTCACCTCCCTTTACTATAACTTTTTCTTGAAACAATGGTAGTGCTCTTTTTTCCATAATATTTATTATAGCTTTAAGGGCATGTTTGTGTGGTAATTTGGTCAGATCTCTCTCCTCCATTAGACAAGAAGCCTGCTAAGAGAAGGCTCTTGGTCTGTTTTACTTACCATTGTATGACTGACAACTACCAGTTGCCACATAGAAAGAGCTCAATAAAGTGTATTGATGGCATGAATAAATGAAAGGCTCACTTTAGGCTAGCTTTACAAACATGAAACTGAAGCAAATAGAATTTTCTACCTTCTAAAAATTGAAGCCAATCTCCCTATACTAGTTTAATGATACAAGTTTGATAACTCAGTAGAAAATGTCCAGTAATAACTTTAACTTCTTGTATTCCTGTCAAGTTCTACCTTAAGACAAGAAGTAGGCACAATAATTTCAATATCTCAATTATAATGAATGATAATAGTAAAAATATTTAATGATGGATATAACATGGGCAATGAGAAGTTTAAACAACTATTGGCTGGAAACAATTTATATGGCTCTAAAGCTAGTATACGCTGAATATTAGCCTGCTGTGGACTGATTTATGTCCTTCCTAAATTCATATGTTAAAGCTCTAACGCCCAATGTGACTGTATTTGGAATTAAGGTCGTTAGGCGTGAATTAAGATAAATTAGGTCATAAAGGTGAAACCCTAATCCTATAGGATTGGTGGCCTCATAAGAAGAAATAGATCTTTCTCTATCTCTCTTTTCCCATCCCTTCCCCTTTGTGATCAGAGGAAAGACCATGTGAGGACAAAGTGTCCCACCTGCAAGCTGAGAAGAGAGCCCTCACCAGAAACTGAACCCTGATAGATATGATATTGGACTTTTCAGACTTTAGAATGGTGAGAAAATGAATGTCTGTTGTTTAAGCCTCCTAATGTATTGTGTATTTTTATGGCATCCTCAGACCAGTACACAGCTCTAATTAATCATATCAGGTACCTATGTAACAGACAAATTGGCATTGAGCTTATTATTTTTTTAAAAAAAAGCCACAATGTTTCCAGACAGAGATCTTCTACCGTTTTTATAACATTTATTTAAAACTTAAATATCCATTGACAGAAATACTCTTCTGATATTGCATACCCGGTACTCACAATAGAAAGAAATTACTTTCTCTAGTATGTGTATCCTGGAAAAGCCCATGTGGTTTTATTTCATAAAATAAAGCATAATTTGTTACAGGAATTTGCTTTTTTTAAGAAATGCTACAGTACACCAGTTGTCACAGTGTAGTCCTTGAAGGATAGTTTTGCAGGTGCTCCAAAAAGTAGTCTTGATTAAGTAAGTGTGGGAAATGATGCTTTATTAAAACAGTGGTAAATGGGTTTATTTTATTGCTGGACCTTTTAGACTCTTTCGCACCTAGTGTGTTGAATGAATTTATCAATAATGTTTATGGGACTCTCAAGGGTAGATAGATATATAATGCAGGATTGTCCAAAGTCATTTGACAAGCAGATCCTTGCTTCACAACACAAATTAAAAACCCATGGAACTGATGTTTTTCAAGATACATAGATTCCACAATAAATCTTAGTGTAAAATTAAGAATCATTTTGCAAAGGAAAGAATCACTGTATCAATAGGTTTCAGAGCAGAAAAAACAATCTAGGTATTTCCAGCTACTAAGTAAATCACAATGCTCCTCAGTCCCAAATATGACACCTGTCAAAGGGATCAAAGGACATGGAGTCTGCTGTGCTCATAGTCATATCTGCAGAGACCAACACATCAGCCTCCACCGCTGGAGAAAGATGGCTCACTCTCTCTCTCTCTGTATCTTCCACATTTCGTGCAAATGCATCTCATTGGCAGGTAGAAATTGAATCCAGAGCCATGGTAGCCTATGAAATATAATACCTAGACTTCCAGCCTCAGAGTTATAGAGTTGTGAGTTGTACAATTCTGGATTTCTATTTATTTTGTCACTGAAACTGACTGTAAATCATATTCTGAGACTTCTTACATCCTGTTTCCACACTCCTTTTCCTTATTCCCTCAGGGAAAATAGACAACTAATCTCTTTAACACTTTCTTCCCTGCTTGAAGAAATTGTAGGCACACAGTAGGGGCTTTGTGAATATTTGTTAAGTGAATAAATAAATAAAGGACATACAAGTTGTTATGTGATTCAGCCAAGAGGAAAATACTGTGAAATCAGAAGATAGTTAATAATTGATTGGCATTGATGTATAGGCTTCAGAAAGTGTCACAGTGGTTTCATGAATTGACTTTATTGATGACCTATTTCAGTTACCGTAAGCATACCTGTACAATAAAGTTGAATTAACGTGTATTTACTACCAGGTATTCAAGAAAAACAATAAGCATATTGAATATGAGACTAAAAAGGATAAGACAAAAAGAGTAAAAATCAATCATGAAGCTTCTACAATTTCTTCCTTTCTTTTCTCCTAACAACAGTGGTCAGTGGTCAATGACTCTCAGGGGACCTGACATACTTCTACCTAGCATAGATGTGTCTTACAGATGATGGAGTCTCAATGATTCCTCCTGGAATGTGGCTTAAATATGCAGGCTTTCATCTATCCCTCTATGAGAAGCCAGAGGGCTTGAAGTATCAGATAAATTGTACAAATGTAAGGCCAACCCTATCAGCCATCAATCTATGTCGAATTTCAAAATTATCATGTCTTTCTAAACATTTCCTATCAATGAAGAGTTACATTTCTTCTGGCTTTGTTAGCCCACATTATTACCTCAGCAGTGTGTGTGTGTGTGTGTGTGTGTGTGTGTGTGTGTGTGTGTGTGTTGGAGAGGAAGGGCTTATTTCTCAATATATTATTTTATTTTAAAATACAGGCAAAGTAGGGGGGAGTCTATATGACTATAACTCAAATACTGTCACTCACTGGGGTGAACATTCTAAGAAATCAAAGCATTCTCCTGAGTGTATCTTCTTAATCAGCAAAGTATTATATTTGGATTTTTTCAAGAAAAACAAACTCCCTACCTAAACTCTGAATGTTAGTATGGCCTTGGTCTCTCTGAGAGAGAGAAAGAGAGAGAGAGAGAGAGAGAGACAGACCAAGAAGGAGAGAGAGAGAGAAAGAGAAAGAGAGAGGGAGAGGGTGATTGATCTCTCATACATCAGTCACTGTGTCAGAGTATCAGTGAATTTCTTAGAGTATCCCTCTAAAAAAAGGGAGAGGAGAGTTAGAAAAAGAGAATGTACAGGTAATAACCAAATATTTAATCATCTTGTAATTTTCTAGATCCTCTTATAGGTTCATTGGGAACATCTGACTAGTTCTGGTCAATGGGTTATGAGCAAAATTCACATCAACATTCATGGCCTGGGGGTGAATGATTTCCTCTCTCATTTTGCCAACATCATTTCTTTCTCTGATTCTATGAACTTGGAGGCCACACATACCACCAGTAGAGGCTAGAAAAATGATGTCTGACCCACATCAGATTTGGTGAAGGAGAAGACAAGAATAACAACAAAACACACACACATACGCATACATATACACAAACAAACACATATTGTGTTACCCCTCAAACATTTCAAGATGTATTTTAGAAAGGAGTATAGATTACTCTCACAAATGAGGGGGCAGAGGGTGTCTTCTTAATAAAAATTCCACAGACAGGCTAAATTCCATTTCACCTTTTTTGAGGCAAACTCCTAGTAAGATAAACAGAAATGGGATTAAAAATATCCATGAATATATCCTGGAAATTGTATACAATATTTCATGCACATGTGCTTTTCATTTCTCTGGAGAGAGGATAGATAACTTACATTGGAGCCTGTAAAAGGTTTAGGGTCCAGAAAACATCAAGGAATACAATGTGAAAAATTGCCCTTATTTAGGGAATTTTGAGTATCTGTGGAATTTGAAAATCATGGAGGCAGTTACCAAAAGGCAAGAAGCTTATTTAAATCTAAGATAGCCTCTTTGGGCTATTGCATGTCTATGGAGCCTGTGCATTTGGAATTTGGGCTGCAAGAAGCAGGCATGTGGCAAGTGATGGACGCACCAGTGGTGAGGATGAATCATTTGAAGCCAAGAGGCCTGTTCAATAATGTAAAACAAAGGGATTAAAAGAAAAGAGGAAAGAAAGCACTGAGTAGTTAGTCTTCGTGCTTGCAAGTCTTTTGTTTCCTTCTAATCTCCTTAAATGTGATTGCTGTGATGGTGAAGGCTCTTATATTTAATAGACTCTTGAGTTACTTTGGAGATGAGACATATTTTCCACTTACATAAAACACACTTTGTACCAGAACACAGATGCTACAATTGATACCCCCACGTCTTAAGAGAAAATTTGAAAAAGAGTCCCCAAAGATTTCAGAACTGCCTTTACTATAAATGAAAGAATGATTGCAGTTATACTAAACTCCAGTATTAATGCAGCAGAAATAGAAGAACCAAAGATGGTGCTATTTATTATTTTCCCTCTTGGAGAGTATCAGCAAAAAATGTTTTTTTTTTTAAATGCAGTTAACCCTGGCAAAGATAACTGATGCAGGTATACAGATTTTTAGTCACCCCTCAAATTGTCAATACATTGCACTCTTTGCTCAATAGGTGCCCTAAATTGTGAATTTTATTAACGAAGAGTTGTCAAGAAGTATTGGCTTCATTTAGAAAGCAATATTCTTCTCAGTAGCCTTAGTCTTACTTTAGGAAATCCACAGGGGATACGTAACTTAAGAGTTCAGATTGGAAGGCATCCTATTATTATTCCCCAAATCTTTGCAAGTGTCCCCAAAAGCAGAAAAGATTAAATTATAAGTTTTTTATTTCTCTACTGTTTCAAAGTACAAACCTATAAAAGGGGAACACTGGTACTCTTTTAAAGGGTATAGGGCATAAAACCACCTTTAACTTACACGAAATGCTTTGAATTTGTATAATTTGCTTCTCAGATCTCAAAACACTTGGTCGTATTTCACAGAATTTGACTCATCCCTTTGGGCAAGAAAGGTTGAAAAAAAGAAAATATTTTGCACTACTTGCTTTCTAAAGCCACTCCAGGATGAAAGGGAGATACTGAATGTCTTTGTGGCTGTATAATTTTTAGCAGGGGCCATTTTCTGTGCATTCTTATTAGAGGAATATGTAGGAATGGTCTGTTTATACAAAGACAGGATGGATTATATGATATGATTTTGAAAAAGAGGAATATACCTCTTCTAAAACACCCTTCCAGTCTAAAACAGTGTCTGAAATCTAAGATTCAAAAAAAGGCACTTTTTTTTTTATTTTAGGGAATTGTGAGCTTCTATAGAGTTGTCAAAACATGGAGGCAGTTACCAGTTCATTAGCAGCACATTACCCAGATGCTTTCTGAACCATTAAATAGGGATCATAAAAAGTTATTACTTCATTGAGGACTTTTAAGGATTAAATAAGATGAAACTTGTAAAGAGTTTAACATAGGGCATAGGGCAGAGTAATCTCAGTAAATGTTAACAGGCAGTACTAGCAGTGGTGGTAGATGTCAAAGTCACTAGTTGCACCCAATAACATTTTTGCACCTGTTACTGCATCTATAGATTTATAAAATCTGAAAGTTAGAGATAATCACCAGGTATGCAGAGTAATTAATTCATTTCTCCCTCACTTCCTTCCTTACTCTTTCCTTCTCATTGTCTCTTCCTTACTTCTTCTCTCCTTGCTTGCTCGTGTTCTTTAATTCATCCAACCAACAACATGCAGTGACCACCTATTTACAGGCATTTTGGATAAAGTAAAGATCAAATTAAGCACAATCACTGCTCATGTGAAATTTACACATGAGAGAATAGAGGCAAACAGCAAACCACAACATTCAGAAATAATTATTGCTGGATGTGACACGCATTATGAGGGAGTTAGCATAGGAGGCATTAACGGGCTGAAACCTAGACATCTAACCAGAAGAGGGGTTGGCTCATGTATTTGTTCATTTCACAGATTAGTATAAAGCTTTAATCTGATTATTTCCTGAGTTTCTTGCTAAGGGATGGGCAAACAATAGTAGTAAAGACAGACAGGTATTTTTCCTGTTTAAGTTCTCATTTTAGTTTTCAAATTTTGCTCTAAGAAACTCTAAGGTCTCATAAATGCTCTGAAGTGCCACTGGAAGCTCTAACACCTCTCTGAGAAAGAGGATATGAGCTGAGACTATAAAACCGCAAACTCACTTGAATTGGAGTACAGCCAATCTTTACTTTGCACAGATCATGTTAACACAAATCTGTGTGTGTGTGTGTGTGTGTGTGTGTGTGTGTGTGTTGAGGGGAACCTAGTTCTTACTTTACCCAATCCCCACATGTTCTGATATGCAATAGTTTCAGTTAGTAGGGTATCGTGCAATATGTGGAATACCCATATGTCTTCTTGTATATGCTTGGCAAAAAGTATGCTGCTAGAAAAATAATAGCAGCCATTGATTAACTTCCATTCTGGGGCATAATTTTCCAGTTCAAGATTGTTACAAGAATTTATAGCTTTAAAGGACTATCCTATTTCCCCTATACTTCCTGGGCTAAATATCCCATTCTGTTAAATTTTTCTTATAAGAATCAGACGAATTGCCCTCACTACCCTGGTCACTTCTTTGCACATGTTTTTTCAGTGTTTGCCAATGTTCTTCTTAATGTTTGGGACCCAAAACAAAACCATGCCCGTTTTGCCATTAGATATTTATCTGTATCACCCTTAAGTTGCTTTATCAGAGTGGGAGACAAATCTATGTAATTTATTATTGTAATCTTAGTACTGCAGTGTAGTACCTAGTTTCTAATTAGTACTCAATAGTTATTTCATTAATATGTACTCCAAATGTGGTGTAACCAAACACAACATAGATATCTGCTTTTATAACTATGACACCATCACATTAACTTTCATCTAGCCACATGACACAGTTGATTGATTTTATGTTTCTTATCAATTTATCAAATCAGCTTCTTCTCATTTGTGAAAGTCCTGAGGGAATTGACACAAGATAGGTAAAGTTTATTGGTAAGGAATTATGAGAACTAATAGGTGTGAATTGGAAAAGTCAGATCTGAGTAAGATTTTAAAGTGGGAAGGAAGCAGTTATGAACATCATGACCTCTCTCCCATAAATACTTTGTGCTTGGAGAATGAAAAGAATAAGGAAATCAGAAATACAACTTTCACATAATTCTGAAAATGCCAAGGCATGATGCAGACGTTTAATGGGTTTATATTTTAAAGGTTTTGCATTATAGTATTGATTTGAATAATTTGAAATTTCATACAAAATTTCATTACCTGTTAACTTGATGAAATTCACTGAAGAAAGAAATGTTACAGAAATGGACTACACCATAATGACTTTCATATTCATGTGAGATTGTTAATGTAGACCAATTGGGACTTCAAATGGTGTGGTAGAAAATGCTCTTTAATGCCAAATCTGGGCAAAGCAACTTGTCACATATGGGACCAAGCTTAAAACATTCATTCTCAAATTATAAATTATACTCCTGAGAATTTATACTACAAAAATAATGCGAGGACATTTAAAGGCTTAGGTAAAGATAGTTTATCATAACATTCTTACAATTGTTAGAAAAGAGTCGATATTCATTAATATGGGGCAAGTAAAACAAAATCATGGTTAAATCTATGTGATGGACGATCAATTAGACTTCCACAAAGAGGCAGAGCAGTATGTATAGTAAGATACCTTTACACTTAAAAAATGCCCAGAAGGGTAAAATTAAAACTAATAATAATGGTTACCTAGAGGAGGAAGAGAGAAAGGAAGAAACTAGAAGAAACAGCATGGATTACTTATTTTCAAATTTGGAAACAAGCAAAAGTTTTTGTCTTGTTTTGTTTTGAGATGGAGTCTTGCTCTGTCACCCAGGCTGGAGTGCAGTGGTGTGATCTGGGCTCACTGCAACCTCTGCCTCCCCAGGTTGAACCGATTCTCCTGCTTCACCCTCCCAAGTAGCTGGGATTCCAGGCGCGTGCTACTGTACCGAGTTAATTTTTGTATTTTTAGTAGAGACAGGGTTTCACCTTGTTGGCCAGACTGTCTCGAACTCCTAACCTCAAGTGATCCGCCCGCCTCAGCCTCCCAAAGTGCTGGGATTACAGGCATGAGCCACCACTGCACCCAGGCGAACAGGCAAAAGTTTTCTATTAACCACATAATGTGGGGGAAAAAATCCTTAAACTCCAAAGAAAAATGAAACAGAAGAATCTGTGTATAAGTTAGTAGCTTAATGGTACAAAGAATTATTTGAGGATACTTTGAATTTTAGTAATTTGTACAGCTTTGTGAAATATATCTTCATGACAATGAGATATGCCCACAATATTAAAATTTGTATGTTTCAATATTTTTACAATATTTGTTATTTTTGAATTATCCACATACTTTTGCATAAAGCAACTGAATACTTTTTATGTCATTAGAGAAGATAGCTAAAAGAAATATAAAGTCAATGAAGTTAAGCAAAAATCTTATAATTCAACATTTGAATAGAAATGATCAAAATGAACTCATGATGTTTCTTATCTTAACACAGTATTTTCTACATCTGTCCACTGAAAAAGTCTAGAAATGATGACTATCCCAATATTACTGAATAGCCCCAGCATACAGATTATGGTCTCTAAATGCCATTGCCCAGTTAAAAGGAAATCAGACACCTTAGACAGATGGTTGATCCCAGGTTTTGGGGGAAATAATATCCTATAAAAATGAGCCTGGAATTTTTCTCAAAAACCAAAAGCAGCAAAGCCGCCTGGACATGGTGGCTAACACCTGTAATCCTAACACTTTGGGAGGCCCCAGCGGGTGGATCATCCGAGGTCAGGAGTTTGAGACTAGCCTGGCCAATATAGTAAAACTCCATCTCTCTTCAAAATACAAAATTTAGCCAGGTGTGATGGCCCACCTGTAATCCCAGCTACTCAAGAGGCTGATGCAGGAGAATTGCTTGAACCCTGGAGGCAGAGGTTGCAATGAAAAAAAGCAGCAGAGCCACTATTACTGTAATTAGATCAAAGGAAATTATAGTCATTTTTAAGAGCATAATCCCATCCCAGAAAATACAGAAAATGTGAACATTAGAAATAGTAATAAGATTGAAATGTCTCAAAATGTAACATATGTAAGTGCATAATGATACAAAAAAAGATGAATAAGGAAAAATAAGCAAGTTTTTCTTTATCTTTTCTATGCAAACAATACCTCAAAGTAGCTAAAGAGTTTCTTTATGTAGAAGTATTTTGGATAATCAATGAAAAATAATGACAAAATTAGATTATTACAATTTTGTACTCACTAATACAAATATATAATTAATAATTGCTAAAATCCAAACCAAGTTTTGGAAAGCTAATGGAAAGCTTTAAAATGGATAGGTCAGGTTGTCAACACCTTTTAACCTTAGGAATACACAAGTGTGCATGCGCATGCACACACACACTCACACCGCACACAAGAAATCAGAAAAGACCTGCCTACTGATATGTACAATAGGAATCATTAAGCATAACTTACATCTGTAAATTACCCATGCCAAAATATTCAACCTCAACCTGATCAAACCTTAAAATATACTCATCAGTTTGCAGGACACACAAAGGAGAGAGCAGCATTAAAACAAACAAAGAAACAAAAAATCCCCACATTCAATCAATCAACAAAATTCAGAATGTGAGAAATTCTTTAGGACAAATGACAGATTTATTTAACAAATTAATGGCAAGAAAAGCAAGCAAGAGTAAAAGATGAACCAAGAGATAAAGAGACTTGAGAGATGTCAAACAAATTATATGTAGTGGATATTTTTCTTTAGTAGACATTTGAAAACTCAAAATAGTAAAACACTTCTTAAAAATAATTAGAGAAAACTGAACATTGACTACATGATATAAAAAATCATTTTCTGGCTGGGTGCGGTGGCTCACGCCTGTAATCCTAGCACTTTGGGAGGCCAAGGCGGGCGGATCACGAGGTCAAGAGATTGAGACCATTCTGGCCAACATGGTGAAACCCTGTCTCTACTAAAAGTACAAAAATTAGCTGGATGTGGTGGCACTCACCTGTAGTCCCAGCTACTCGGGAGGCTGAGGCAGAATTGCTTGAACCCGGGAGGCAGAGGTTGCAGTGATCGGAGATTGCGCTACTGCACTCCAGCCTGGCGACAGAGCGAGCTCCGTCTCAAAAAAAAAAAAAAAAAAAAATTTCTAATGCATTAGGTGTGATTATGGTATTATAGCCAGATTATAAAATAGATCATTATTTTTAGATATGAACTGAATTGTTTATGCATGCAATTAAATAATATCTCAGATTTGACTTAAAATAGCTCAGTTTAGTGGGAAAATAATGGATGGTGGTGTGGATGAATCAAGATTGGACATATGTTGGCAACTGCCCAAATTGAGTGGAGAGTATAAGGTGTTTTAATATAATATTCTAATTTTATATATGTCTGAAAATTTCCATAATAAAAAGTTAAAATAATATTTTTAAATGATAGAAGAGCAATTAGTTCTGGGTTATATAATTTATGAATTTTTTATTTTTATCATTATACTTTACTGTATAATTTTCTTAGTGAGGGTATATTACTTTCATCTTAATAAAGAAAAGATATATAAATTTTAAATGAACTCAAGACTGAATCTGAGCTGATATATCCAGGAGCAAATCCCTTGACATTTGCCAAGAATAACTGTGTTAGTTTTCTAGGGCTGCTGTTACAAAGTGACACAAACTAGGTGTTTCTTTTAACAAGAGAAATGTATTCTTAATAGTTCTAGAGGCTGTGAGATCCAGAATCAAGGTGGCTGTAGGGCCACATTTCCTTTGAAATCTGTAGAGAAGAATCACTCCTTGACTCTTCCTAATTTCTGGTGACTGCTGTCAATCATTGGTGTTCTTGATCTTGCAGTTACATCACTGCAATCTCTGCCTCTGTCATCATGCGGTGTTCTCCATGTGTTTCTTTTTGTGTCTCATTTCCTCTTATAAGGACACCAATTATATTGGATTAGCTCACACTACTCCATTGTGACAGCATCTTAATTAATCATATCTGCAAATATCTCATTTCCAAATAAGTTCATGTTCTACCTTACTGGGGTTAGGACTTCAGCATATCTTTTTAAGGAAACACTGATCAACCCATAACAATCACTAAATCCACCCATGCATCCTGAAATAGCTGTGATGTACTAGGAAAGTATCAGACATACAACTGACCAGGATTTAAATTTTAAATAAGCCCTTCATTCCTTGTATGAACTCAGGTTTAATTCTTTGAATCATACTCACCTTGGCTGATCATCATCATCATCATCATCATCATCATCATCATCTTAATTGTCTTATATCAGATTATCTATAAGAAAGCCTAAGGTAGAGTTTGTGTGCTGAATCTTTGTTGAGAGGTAAAACCAGACACCATGCTGAGGAGAAACTTGCTTCATCTGAATTCAAAAGTGGAAAAAGGAGGCAAAGTCTTTGGTGGGTAGGGTGGAGATGGATAATGGCAGATAAAATTGAAGATGTGTCCAAATCTAGCCCTTAGTGTTTTAGGAGACGGTTTTAATAGATGTGGCATATGAGGGCATGTCATGAAATTTTCACTGGGAAACAGCTGAGGTTCAGGAGCAGGCAGACTCACCAAATCTGGAGTAGCACATAAACTGGGTTCAATAAAAACTCGTTAACTTATAGATTAGTTGTGATGAATATATGAGATAATACATGAATGGATTCTACACTTCTATGCACTGCCTGGTTTAAGTCAGGCACTCTGTAAATGGTTATTGCTGTTTACTTAGAAGGGCCACATCCCAACTTTCAAAGAGCTTACGAAGCAAAAAAATTCAAATTTCTTCAAGAGTTCAGCCTAAGCTGGGAAAAGAGGGGGCACACCATGTTTAATTGAGAATATTTTATTTTAAAGCCATTATGATTTGAACTCAGTCACTGAACTGCATATAACCAAAAGACAGCTGATTTCACAATTTAATATGAGCATGAAGAGAAGTGTGCCTTAGATTAAAGTTTGTGCCTTTGAAGTATCATAAACAAGGGTTCACTCATTGATGAATGACTCATTTTTATTTATTTATTTATTTTTTGCAATGAAGCAAAACTCTTTTCATTTACCATCTCTTCTGCGCTCCTCCCCCTCATCCTCCTTAATTCTTCTTATAGTTAAAAGCCTGGGCTTTGGGGAAAAGGAGATTTAAGAATTCAAATCCCAGCTTTGAAACTCAAAAGCTAAATGCAAATTGTTTAACTTCTTAAGCTTTAGCTTCCTCAATTGTAACTAACAAGTTACAAGGATTAAGTGAAATAACATATATAAAATGCTTAGCATTTGCTATCCATTAACAGTGTCCGCTGTTCATCTCCATTTTCAAAATCTTTCATGTCTTTCTCGTCTCCAGAAGTGACTGCAGCAGCTGCATAACTGCCACCTTTCTCCCCTACCTTGTAATCTCTCTCTTCTCTCTCCTTGTATCCTAACAAGAGAGAGCCCTCTCGAAGGTAATTCTTTCCATTTCATTCCTTTCCTTCAATTCACTCAGTGACTTCTCATTAACAAAAGACCAACATCAAGTTTCTAAGTTCAGGCCTTACTTCTTTTACTTCATTCCTCATTATCTCCATAACAGGCACATGAACACTATCTGCCATAGACACTTGGATCTTTCTCCTAGACCTTGACACCTGCAATGTCCTTGGCACCTGCCCTTGATACCTAGCTAATTTCTGCTTGTTATTCAGGCCTTAGTTGATGTTGCTCTTCCAAGCCTTCAAAACGCCCTGTGCCATGGCATTTATCACATCATTTTAGTATCAGTCCTCTGTCTTTCTTCTCTACTATATTCTCTATGATATCTTTCATCTCTAGTGTTCTAGATACATAGATATAGGAGATAACCAATAAATACTGTAGAATGAATCAGTAGATTAATAAATGAATGAATGAAGGAATAAATGAAGGAACCCACACAAGCTATTCTTTGCAAATATAGTCAATAGAGTATTGTCTAATTTGCAAAAGCCTTGGAGTAACATTAACTGAAACTTATAGCAAATAAACATATTGAAAAAATAAGGTAATAAAATATCTTAATAAGAATTAGGTTTGACATAACCTAGGCTCTGGGTTCACCCTGGAAGAACCCTCCAGTGGACGTACTTAGTGCCTGAAAGTTGGCAGGACTTCCTCTAACAGGGGTGGCTGCACAGATGTTCTGGGAAGCGAACACTGAAGCTCCCTGCTTTAGGATAAACGGTGAAGGACTCAACCAAAAAATCCACGCCTTTCCTACTTACCTCTGAGGCCCTGGAGAAGGAGCATCCTTAGCAGTGACAAGGGTATATTGATGTTCTAATGTTTTCCTTAAAGGCATAAAACCCAGGATCTAAATATTTACCAGCCTATAGAAGAGAACCATGGAAAATTACCACTATTAAATTTTTTACTAATCTTGGAAACTAGTCTTTCAGTATACAATTTTAATTGATTAAGAAAAATAGAAAACTATGACTTCACTTTCATGGTCGTTAAGTATTACACACCATCCATAGTGTTTACACATTTAGTTTTGCTTAATTATTCATATCAGAAAGTTTGAAGAAATTCTGTCCCCTGTGTTTGCTTATGATAACTTCATACCAGTGCACAGCAAATTCCATCATGTTCCTTTAATTTGATTATCTCAATTTATCGCCATCATATTTCTGAAATATAAGTGCTGGGATTATTGACTTAGTTTTCTTACTTGTCCCCTGCCCTTTCCTTTGTCTTTTCTAAGTTCCCTTTGTTTATAATTCTCACATAATGTTAAGGAGGAATAAAATAAAAGGATGGAAAGGAGCTAAAGTTGATTTTTAGCATAGACAATTGAACCAAAGGTAGTCTGTTATTGGGATAAACTTCTACTTTAAAGTATCCCAATCAACCCACTCCCTGAAATTAAAAAGTGTCTTAAGATATGGTAACTACTCTAGTAGATTTTTTTCATTGGTATGAATTTGTTCATATTAATTTTACCCTTTGGCTTAGGACAAGGGCAAGTTAAGGGAAAATACTCTTCTGTCTTTTCCTTTCCATTTGTTCAGCCCGAAAGACTATTTTTAGAAAGGAAGTTTTTATTATTATAATTCTTCAACTATAGGGTGAATGTAAAATACACTCTGTGAGCTAGTTTGAGAAGCCATATACCCCACATAACATACTTTCTTAATGATGCTGCACTGTTCTTCCCCAAACACTGAGTTCTCCTAAGTCAGAGGCTGATTGTGAAAGAGAATTCCCCTTACCTCAAATCTACTTCTGAGGCATTAATCTAGGGTTTCCAATTTATGTCAGCTAATTTTATGTATTAGAACCATCATCCAGGTATTCTCCAGTCTTTCCTTGAAGGTCATTTCTGAATAATAATCTTAGAATCCACTTTCTTAAGCATGTTTCTCCTCTCCTTGAATATCTCATAGCAATGGCACCTGAATTCAGTATGTTGCATTTATTTTAATGTTTGTATTTGAAAAACTGTGAATGCACAGTTCCTCTTTGAGGATACCACATTTCTTCTATGTAAATCACACCTTAGAAAATATTAAAGATTTTAGGTTTTTAACCCATTCTAAGTGTTCCTATCATTTAAGAATATTTCCACCTCACACCTTAACCCAGACTTAATTGTACAGTGTACAATTACACTGTAAGTGGCTGATTAAGAAAATGCTCAATGTACTGTAGTTGAGAGGACTTCCTATTCAGGGAATTCGTTCTACTCTTTGTTAGGAGTGGCAAATAAAACAATTCAATAACCTGAATCCGCTCCAAACAACATACTAACCAGGTATCTTCACAGAGGCATAATTCCAGCTAGAATAAATGTGCATGAGAATTATTTCTCCTTCCTCCTACTGCCTCATCCTATTATTATCCAGTTCCACATGGCAGAGTTAAGAAGCACAGCATCTGCATTTCTCAGATTGCCAATCTTCTTATCCTGTACTGGTAGGATGACATCTATTTTTGCCAGCGGTGTTGCTGCAACCATTACAGCGGGTCTTCGTTTCTTTATAAAATGAATCAAATTACAGGTGCGCAGCATGGTTGAGTTCAGCTGTATATCTCCAAGTTGCACGAAAACTAAAGCTGTCTTTAACTTAACATAGTATTGGAAGTTCTAGCCAGGGCAATTAGACAAGAGGAAAAAATAAAGGGTATTCAAACAGAAAAAGAGGAAGTCAAATTGTCCCTGACATGATTGTGTATTTAGAAAACCCCATCGTCTCAGCCCAAAAACTCCTGAAACTGATAAGCAACATCAGCAAAGTCTCAGGATATGAAATCAGTGTGCAAAAACCACAAGCATTCCTATACACAAATAATAGACAAGCAGAGAGCCAAATCATGAATTAACTTCCATTCACAATTGCTACAAAGAGAATAAAATACCTAGGAATACAACTCACAAGGGATGTGAAGGACCTCTTCAAGGAGAACTATAAACCACTGCTCAAGGAAATAAGAGAGGACACACATGGAAAAACATTCCATGCTCATGGATAGGAAGAATCAATATCGTGAAAATGGCCATACTGCCCGAAGTAATTTATAGATTCCATGCTATCCCCATCAAGCTACCATTGACTTTCTTCACAGAATTAGAAAAAACTACTTTAAATTTTATATGGAGCCAAAAAAGAGCCCATATAGCCAAGAAAATACTAAGCAAAAAGAACAAAGCTGGAGGCATCACGCTACCTGACTTCAAACTATATTATAAGGGTACAGTAACCAAAACAGCATGGTACTGGTAACAAAACAAATGTGTAGGCTAATGGAACAGAACAGAGTCCTCAGAAATAACGCCACACATCTACAACCGTCTGATGTTTGGCAAATCTGACAAAAACAAGCAATGGGGAAAGGATTCTCTATTTAGTAAATGGTGTTGGGAAAACTGACTAGCCATATGCAGAAAGCTGAAACTTGACCCCTTCCTTACATCTTATACAAAAATTAACTCAAGATGGATGAAATACTTACACCTAAGACGTAAACTATAAAAATCCTAGAAGAATATTTAGGCAGTACCATTCAGGACATAGGCATGGGCAAAGACTTCATGACTAAAACACCAAAAGCAATGGCAACAAAAGCCAAAATTGACAAATTGGATCTAATTAAATTAAAGAGCTTCTGCACAGCAAAAGAAACTATCATCAGAGTGAACAGGCAACCTATAGAATGGGAGGAAATTTTTGCACTCTATCCATCTGACAAAGGGCTCATATCCAGAATTGAAAAAGAACTTAAACAAATTGACAAGAAAAAACAAACAAACAACTTCATCAAAGAGTGGCCGAAGTAATGAACAGACATTTCTCAAAAGAACACTTTTATGTAGCCAACAAACATGAAAAAAAGCTGATCATCACTGGTCATTAGAGAAATGCGTCAAAACCACAATGAGATACCATCTCATGCCAGTTAGAATGGCGATCATTAAAAAGTTAGGAAACAGGCTGGGTTTGGTGGCTCATGCCTGTAATCCCAGCACTTTGGGAGGCCGAGGCAGGCAGATCATGAGGTCAGGAGTTTGATACCAGCTTGACCAATATGGTGAAACCCTGTCTCTACTAAAAATACAAAAATTAGCCAGGCATGGTGGCGCGCACCTCTAGTCCCAGCTACTCAGGAGGCTGAGGCAGAAGAATCGCTTGAACCTGGGAAGCACAGGTTGCAGTGAGCCGAGATCTCACCACTGCACTCCAGCCTGGGTGACAGAGCAAGACTCCATCAAAAAAAAAAAAAAAAAAAAGAAAAAGAAAAAAAAAGTCAGGAAACAACACATGTTGGAGAGGATGTGGAGAACTCGGAACACTTTTACAGTGTTGGTGGGAGTGTAAATTAATTTAACCGTTGTGGAAGACAGTGTGGCAATTCCTCAAATATCTAGAACCAGAAATACCATTTGACCCAACAATCCCATTACTCATATATACCCAAAGGATTATAAATCATTCTGCTATAAAGACACACGCACACGTATGTTTATTGCAGCACTGTTCACAATAGGAAAGACTGGGATCCAGCTCAAATGCCCATCAATGATAGACTGGATAAAGAAAACGTGGCGCATATACACCATGGAATACTGTGCAGCCATAGAAAAAGGATGAGTTCATGTCCTTCTCAGGGACATGGATAAAGCTGGAAACCATCATTCTCAGCAAACTAACACAGGAACCGAAAACCAAACATCTCATATTCTCACTCATAAGTGGGAGTTGAACGATGAGAAAACATGGGCACAGGGAGGGGAACATCACACCCCAGGGCCTGTCAGTAGGTGAGGGGCTAGGGGAGGGATAGCATTAGGAGAAATACCTAATGTAGATGATGGGTTGATGGATGCACGAAACCACTATGGCATGTGTATACCTGTGTAACAAACCTGCATATTCTGCCCACGTATCCCAGAACTTAAGTATAATAATTAAAAAAAACTTTAATTTTTAAACTCCTTTGTCAGCTTACAATAGCAGCCATAAAGAAACTCAGACAATGTGTTCCACTTACCACTCTGCTTCCCTTCTAAATATCAAGCAGTTGGTTGTAAACTGAGCTGTTAGGGCACTTCTGTTGCAAAGCACACTTAAAAATAAAAGGAAAAATTTGGAGAAAAATTGTTTTAATATAAGAAAATTTTCAGGCACCTACAAAGTCAGGGTTGTGGTTAGTGAAGTTGAGGTAATTTACTGAAACTTGTACAGTGAGTAGACTGGAGGATTGGAGGAATCTATGGATTTATTATAAGATATAGAGAGCATTTTTTTGTTTTGCAGTTATTAGATTCATTCTGATAAAATAATTTTACCAGAAAACACCAACAACTTAGTTGCATGAAATTTTGTAATACATGGGGCTATATGATCCAAACTTGGCTATCTAAATTATTTTTCCCAGGATTTTGGGCCTTGAATGTAGTCATGTAGGATCGAAAAATGGTTGGAGCTGATTTATTGCTGCAATGAAGAGACTTCCTGATTTGGATTGAATTGTGCCCCACTCAAAAATGTGTTAAAATCCTAACCATTTATACCCGTGAATGTGACCTGATTTGGAAATAAGTAATTGCAATCAAGTTAAAATGAGGTTATACTGAATTAGGATGAGCCCTAATCCAGTGTCACTCGTGTCCTTTTAATACGAAGAGTAGAGGCACAGATCCAGACACAGACAGAAGTCCGTCATGCGAGGATGGAGGCAGAGATTGCATTTATGCTGCCACAAACCAACAGATGCCTGGTGCTACTAGAATCTAGAAGAGGGAGGAAAAGATCTTCTCCTAGAGGTTTTGGAGAAGTTCTGCCAGCACCTTGATTTGGGACTCCTAGACTTTATAACTATGAGAAAATAAACATTTGTGGTTTTAAGCCACTCAGAGTGTGGTAATATGTTATGTTAGCTCAAGAATATTTATACACCTTCCTTTTGCTTCTTCTGCTTTCATCTACTGAGATGCTCTATTTCTAGTTCCTTTCCAATGCTAATTATTTTGTTTTTCCTTTTTTTTGTTTGAGTCACACTATAATACTTCCAATAAATTCCCTTTAAAATTAAGTTGACCCAAATAGATTGCTGTTGCTTGCGTCATTTTGTCCTAGCTGATAAGCAAATATTTCTTGCTATCATTCCTGTGTCATTTGGTATTGGTAGACTAGACTCAGTTTGTTAGAAAAAATGACCAAAACTTGGAAGTCTGGTGAAGGGAGGGTTGCGTATACTCTTAGAGCCATATCGGATCACAAACATTTTTTAATAAGCCCACGAAAAGAGTGCTTAGTTATCTATAGTATACCATTGTTTGACTTAATATTTACTATAAAGTTCCAGCTTGTGTGAACTTACATGTTAACTTGTGGATTTTTGTCTAGCAGAGATACAAGTCATTATTTGCTTGTAGAAAAAATATCCCAAAGGTTATGTTAGCCATCTTATGCCTACATCCTTTTTTCACTGTGTATATAACCCTTATTCTAATAATTCTCCTTTGAATCACCTTTTCATTCCTGTTGACCACTTCATTAATGAGGAGAACCAGTGTTATAATATTTGTATAAAAATCATACTTTTAACTATTTGAATATTATTATTGTTATTATTGTTTCTTAGGGACAGGGTATCAGTCTGTCATCCAGGCCTGAAAGCAGTGTCACCATCATAGCTCACTGCAGCTTTGAACTCCTGGTCCCAAGTGATCCTCCCACCTGGGCCTCCCAAAGCTCTGGGATTACAGGCATGAGCCACCACTCTCGGCCAACTATTTGATAATTATACTTTGATATGTGGCATGCGCAGACAAGATTATTTGAGAATACTGATTGTTCCAGATTAGCTGAATAACTGTGAGCACATCCACAAGGCAGAATTTAGGATGTTGACATTAAATTGAAAATAAAAGAGGACTTCAGAATGCTGAGAGAAAAGTATGATTTTTTCTTCTTCTTTCTTAAGATTGAAAAAAATAACATCTATTAGTTTAAATAAAACCTATCCACTCAACAAATATTGATTTAGAGACTAGTAATTGTTTCTTAAATCGTAAGACAACTTTTCGTTGAAGATCTGGTCAGAGAGTTGGGTTAAATATCTTCAAATCAAAACTATTTCATCCAGTTCTTCGGGTGAAAGTAAATCAGGACACAGAAGCATAGGAATATTACATATACATTATATTGATATGTAATATATTATTTATTATATAATATACATAATATACAACTGAATTCCAACTGTAAATTATAGAAATTTGATAAGAAAATTAGATAATTTCACATAGTAAGATCAGACTTCAGTTTTCATTGCATTATTGAAACATGAATGAAATATAACAAAGAATGAGTACAACCGAATCTCTTAACAAACTTAATGTAGGCTCAAGAAAACATTTTTGAAAAAAGCCCGGTATCTCCCCAGTGGAAAGATAGAGTTGTGTGTGTGTGTGTGTCTATGTGTGTGTGTAGTAGTAAATTTTGGGACAAAATGATGGGTAGGAAAGGAAACACAAAGGATACTGCCACCTTCTGAGTGTTTTATGTCCACCTCTGCGAGGAGTTCTTAAAAAAAATCAAGTATTTAATACTTACTGTATAAAAACATACATTATTGTCATTAACACAGATAAAGCTAAGAGAGGTTAATTTTCTTTATTAGGGTTATGAAACAGCTGATGCAGAGCCAGAATTCAAATTTATTTCTAACTCCAATATTTGTATTTTAGGTTTTCTATTAAAGGATATTGCCTCTCAAAATGAAATTGACATTATTGGTGGATATTCAGAATTCTGGTTGATTTCACAAGTTGTAAGTTACAACTATGACCTTTCTGGGACAGCACATGGTTTGATGGGAAAAGTATAGAACATTTATTTCTAGTACCACATTGCCCTGAAAACACCATGTGACCTTGGGAATGTCACTTTTTGCTCTTTAGGCCTCAGTTACCAAATCTATAAAATGAGTTGATCAGACCAAATGAATAGACTTATAACTGTGGTTCATAGTATTGGTTTTGCGGTAAAGTAGTTCAACCGTATTTCATTCAAAAGACGTTTATTGGAGTGTATAATGTAAATAAATCTGAGATGCCATTATTTGGAAGATGGCAATTACTTTCTGTATCCCTAAGAAAGAATGAAAATTTATTACTTAAACTCTGACATAATGCCTTATTATTGGTAAGTGTTTTATTTCATACCTTGTAAGGAAAACTTTTAAAGCCTTATTTAGAAATAGATATTTTTACTATATATCACCTGTTCCTTTACAAATAGAAAAGTACCAGAAAAATAAATTTGGTTAAGGTTTTCTTAAAACATCTTTCCCATTTAGAGTTCAATTTTTCTGGATAACTTTTAGACTCAACTTTTACGTATTTCTCCACACACTAGCATCTTCTAATGCTTCACAACTGTTGGTAATAAAGCATTACTTAAATGAATGTTCTATTCTGTCCTTGAGGTTTTCTTAGAAGCCAGTGATATATTTTACTCAAGTTTTGATGCTGGGAGATATATAAGTATGTATACACACTTATGTGTTTATAAATGTGAGTTGTGGGTATATATGTTCTCTATTTCCACATTATGAGCAACTAAGGGAGAACACTTGGATATCGTTCACGTTGATATTTCTTCCAACACTCACTACATTATTATTCACATAAAAAGAACTAGGAAAATTTTGATGACATAAAATAGAGCTAAAATATCTTATTCTTATTTTACAAGTTTCTAACTATTTGGTTTCATATGTAAAAATAAGCCACATTAACTAGGGTGAATTTTCTATATATACTGAAAATGTATTTCTAAATGTTTACCATATATTAGCAATAAAAACAATTAGGATAGTAAATGGCAAACAGTATCAGTGAAGGAAAATTTTTCCTTAGAAAAGATCATTTAAAACTACATTATTTCATGAAGTTCTGCTGTGTTATTTGTTGATATCTGACTAATTAAATGCAAATTATCAAGGAACCATCTGCCAGGCTCATTCCCAACGATCAATTGGGTAAATAAAGGTAACAAAACGGTGTGTTTGGTTTTGCATCTAACA
This sequence comes from Gorilla gorilla gorilla, assembly GCF_029281585.2. Lineage (NCBI taxonomy): Eukaryota > Metazoa > Chordata > Mammalia > Primates > Hominidae > Gorilla > Gorilla gorilla. The sequence goes on from NC_086017.1 coordinate 10,461,464, forward strand.
CAGTATTTGTTTTATTACCATCATTTTAAAGCTGGATTTTTATTGCCATTTTATGTGCCTTGTAATTTGTACATTAAAAATAAGGGTTTCAAAAATAATGATCATTTTGCATTTAATTCAACAGAAATGAAGTGCATAAAAGCTTGTTTTGATTGAATACTGAATCAGATTCCAAAATTCTAAGTGTCCCAACACAGGCCAGTCTCCCCAAACACTCATGTAATAATTTTGAGTTACATTGGAAATAATTTGCTTAACCATGTCAAGCAAATGAGCTTGTATGTTCTAGAACAAGTTGTCCCAAATGGCTATACTTCAGCGTATCAAAAAAATCATTTCTCTCAACTTACTGGTTTATAACATGGAAAGCAGAGTCAGCCTTCTACCTGGTGTACCTGCTATTATTAATTACTTTGTCCAATTCTAGGAATTTCGCAATGAGTCCTCTGACGTGAATGCTATTTTTGACACACACACACACACACACACACACACACACACACACAGAGAGAGAGAGAGAGAGAAAGAGAGAGAAAGAGAGAGAGAGAATATTTTAAAGGGATGGTATAACATAGGAACCCAATGGAGAGCATAATGTAAAATGAGGTTATAAGAGCAGACTCTGGAGCGAATTTCTGAGTTCAAATCGTGTCTCAACCATTTACTAGCTTTTTGACCTTAGGAAAGTTACTTAACTTCTCTTGTCCTCAGTTTTCTTATCTGTAAAATGGGTTAATTAATAGTACCTAACATATAGGGGTGCTTCAAGAGAAAACTAATATTTATAAAGCACTTAGAATTCTACCTGCTACATATTGAATACATTTTTTGTGTAATTTAAAATATATAACATATATTTATTAATTGAGTTATGTTTTCTTACTATTGATTTATTTGTTTCTTATATGTTTTAGATATTAACCCATTCTCAAATGTTTAGTTTGCAGATCTTTTCTTCCATTCTATTGTTTGTCTCTTCATTCTGTTGACTCTTTCCTTTGCCGTGCAGAAGCTTATTAGTTTGATGTAATTTCATTTGTCTATTTTTTATTTTGGTGAAGACCTGTAGGTCACAAATGGCCAACAAGTATATAAAAAATGCTCAACATCACTAATTATCTGATACTTTAAAATTAAAACCAAAGTAAAATATTCCCTCACACCTGTTAGAATGGCTATTATAAAAAGATGATATTTAACAAGTATTGGTAAAGATCTGGAGAAAATGGACAAATTGTACACTGTTTGTGGGAATGTAAATTAATACAGCTATTATGAAAAACAGTATGGAAATGCCTCAGAGAGTGAAAACTGGAACTTCCAAGTGATCTGGTAATCCTACTACTGGGTATCCAAAGAAAATGAAATCAGTAAGTCAAATAAGATATCTGCTCTCCTACGTTCATTGCAGCATTATTCACAATAGACAAGATATGGAATCAATCTAAGTGGCCATCAATGTATACATGAATAAAGAAAATATGGTGTATATACATGATAAAATACTATTTAGCCTGAAAAGTTGTGAATCCTGTCATGTGTGACGGCATGACATAACATGGAATACATTATGTTAACTGAAATAAGTCAGGCACTGACAAACAAATACAACATGATCCCACTTAAATGTGAAATCTAAAAAAGTTGAACTCTTAGAAACAAAATATAATGGTGGTTACCAGAAGCTTACGTGGATGGGGTTCAAGGAGATGTTGGTCAGAGGACATGATATTTTAGTTAGACTGGAGAAATAAGTTCAAGAGATATACTATACAATATCATGATTACAGTTAATAAACATGTATTATATGCTTGAAAATTGCCTTGGGTGCACATTTTCAGTGTTCTCCCCACACACAAAAAAAATATGTGAAGTAATGCATATGTTAATTAGCATAATTTAGCCATTCCACAATGTATACATATTTCAAAACATTATGTTGTACACCATAGGCAATTTTTACCTGTCATTAATGATAACTCACACACACACACACACACACACACGTGCTCACACACATGCATTTCTATGAGAAGTCCCATCACTTGCTGGAAGATTTTGCAGATCCCTGATGAATATGTGACAGAATATCTACCTGTTTTATTCTCTGTTTTCTTCTCTTACCTCCTATAAATAAACCTTTTTGCTATGACTCAAAAACTTTATTACAATGCATAAATGTGTATATAATGTCCATTAGCTGATTAATTCAATGAAACCTAAATCTAGCCATACACACATTGAAAGTCAAACTCACTGAGAACAAGTAGAATTGAGTGGATATCACCAAGCTTCAGTAGGAAGCCAGTCTTACCTAAACTGTCTCCCTCAGATATTCCTATTGAGAAGTTTCTGAGGAAGGCTACAGTAATGAAAGTATTCACAAAGTCCTAAAATGTTGCCAGTAATCAGTCAGCATAGTGACCACTGATCCAGTTCAAACTCAGTTATCTTCACTAGCTAAATCCTTTTACATGGCTTAACAAGGAGCACTGACTTTGAATCTGGGTCATAAAGGGAATTCACAGTGAACTTTTACAAATGTTGCAGACTCAACGGGATCCAAATAAAGAAAGTCATGGATTATGTCTCTCCATCTGAATTGGAAAATTGGTACAATTTTCCATATTGCCTAAGTATCCTGATACTTGCTTTCTTTTACGAATAGAATTGATTTCCAATGCAATTTCATCCACCTTTGTTTCTTTTATCATACATTAAACATGGATAAGAGTCTCTTAAGAGTGTGCACATTTTTAGAATGGAAAGACAATTCAGTACTTAATAGGTGAGGCTACTGGGTGTCTTCTCATTGACCTCAGAGTGTCTCATTGGTTTCCATTAGTCTCCAGCCTCATTAAAGTAATGGATATAATGCAAATAGATTTCACGGAGCAGCTCTGCAAAAGTTCAATTGTCCCATTTTACTATTGGTGTATTTACATATTAAGTTACACATTAACCTGTATAGTAGTGTGTGTTTTCCACACTGTATACCTTGGAATATTAGTTCTGTGTAATATGAAGAAGTGTTATGAGGAAAAAAATGCAGTCACATTTGTTTGAAAAACTGAGTTCAATCAAGAGATACAGGTTTTTTTTTTCTATTGTTATTGTTGTTTTTACTGTTGGACTTCTCAAAACCATGTTAATATGCATGGTCAGTCTTCAATGAAGAGATGCAGTAAGCCGTATTCCCAATGTTTTGACCACTTTTTTTTTTTTTTTAACTTAGACGATTTCTCAGAACTCGTGTTCTCTTGTACACAGTTTGGGAATGACTGCTTGGTACACTTGTTATTTCTGAAAATTGATATTAAAATAATAATTTATGTACTACCACTTGAATTATCAGTTAATCCTTCTTCCTTCTTGCAGATAGTGGAGGGCTAAGAAAAGCAGGAAGTCATGAATGATTGAGAAACAAATAAATGCCACTTATCTCATTCCTCCCCTGGGAAAAAAGAACAGCTTTGAAATTTACTATATCTGTCACCAATGGAGAAATTGATAGTATTGAGTATATTTAAAAGAAAAGCTATTAGCAAGATCAGTTAGGACTGCCTGAGTGAATTTCCAACTGTTTTCCCCATACTAATGCTAAGCCATTGCTAGAATTCCTCCTATGTGGCAGTGAAAACATAAAATGATGTCTTCCCATTACAAATCAAATGAGGACAAGTGAGTGGTTATTGTAGGAAGCCAGCTTCGGGATTAATATGAGGGAAAGTTTGCAAACATAGAAGAACGGACATTGTTAAAAGATGTAACAGAGTAGATTAAATGCTATAACTGTATGATCCAAAACCAGGCAACCATATCCATGGCTATAAAATATTCCAGTTGGAAGGGAACTTAGGATAATAGTGGATAGATTTCAGCTTTTATACCAAGTCCAACCAATTGTAGAAGCTTTCTGAATGCTATGTTGAGGGAAATCCATATCTCAGTGGGAATGAATAGCATGATCAATTAGCAAAAGATCCTATTTTTAGGAATTGGAGATTTGGCAGCATAGGGATCACCTACTTGCCATTCTTGATTTAGTTCAATTGTGCATTTTGCAAGTCGGCTGTTGTGATGCACATAAGCTGTGTAACTTACTCAAAGTTATAGCACTAGCTAAGGTTAGAGCCAAAATTTGAGCCAGGTGTTTGCATCCCGAGTCTTTTTCAAAAATAGGCTTTGCTCCCAGGCGCGGCAGCTCACGCCTGTAATCCCAGCACTTCGGGAGGCCGTGGTGGGCAGATCACAAGGTCAAGAGATCGAGACCATCCTGGCCAACATGGTGAAACCCCGTCTCTACTAACAATACAAAAATTAGCTGGGCATGGTGGCGCTTGCCTGTAGTCCCAGCTCCTTGGGAGGCTGAGGCAGGAGAATCGCTTGAACCTGGGAGGTGGAGGTTGCAGTGAGCCAAGATGGTGCCACTGCACTCTGGCCTGGTGACATAGGGAGCCTCCGTCTCAAAAAAAAAAAAAAAAAAAAAAGGCTTTGCTCAATATTTTTCTCAAAACAGCTATCATTGCCCTCTTTGCCATTTAAAATTTTAAAGAAGACATTCAATGTTACAACACTAACATTCACTCATCACATTAGGGCTGTTGAGAATGTCTTCTTGGAACCAAAGCAGTCAGTCACACAACACATATGGAGCTGTAGGCTGAATAAAACTGCAAGAGTCATTCTGACTTGCAGAGCAAGCCAGGGTGGAAATTGGACATGTTATTATATTTGATAAAGAAGGCAATGTCGAAAGACAGAGAAATGTCCTTGTGTAGCAAAAAAAAATTTGAAATATCATATTTTTGCTTTTGCCTTAGTGCTATCTTTAAAGGTTTAGACTCTTGACTAAACAATTAAAAATGAACTTGATACCCCTTATAGCAGCTGTGCATACACAACAGGAGCTACTCAGAAATATGCCTTAGAAAGCTTTCTTTGAAGTGTTTCTTTACCACTTTCTTTTTCTTTGGGTTCAAGTTAAATAGAATATCAGCTGTCCACTTATCTTAATGACAATTATTGTGAATTAGACACTGAGTAGAATACAGTGACAAAGAATTGTAGGCTTTTGCCAAATGGAGTGGAAAACAGTAAGAAAATATGATATTCTGGCCGGGCGTGGTGGCTCACACCTGTAATCCCAGCACTTTGGGAGGCCAAGGTGGGCGGATCACGAGGTGAGGAGCTAGAGACCATCCTGGCTAACACGGTGAAACCCCGTCTCCACTAAAAAATACAAAAAATTAGCCAGGCACGGTGGCGGGTGCCTGTAGTCCTAGCTAATCGGGAGGCTGAGGCAGGAGAATGTCGTGAACCCGGGAGGAGGAGCTTGCAGTGAGCCAAGATCACGCCACTGCACTCCAGCCTGGGTGACAGAGCGAGACTCTGTCTCAAAAAAAAAAAAAAAGAAAAGAAAATATGATGTTCCAAGAGCGAGGAGACATCTTATATACACAAATATAGTGCTCAGTAAACATTAATACAATGTGAGTTTTCTAATTAATAATTATGCCTTTTCCAGATTGTCCAAGTCACTAGAAGCCTGAATTTTCACAATGACTGCTATTGTCTTTTGTCATGGAATTGAAACCTTAGTTTTAATCTCATTAACTCCCTGGCCCAGTCTTCTACTAATAGGATAAAATAAAGCATGGTTAAAAGAAAAAAAGCGGACAGAAATATCTCACATATAGAATACATAAGGCCTTATCCATAACATTAGAGAAATTTAGAGCTACAATGGACTATTTAAAGACTAATTTAAACTTTTCCAAATAAGTAAATTGACACCCTGGAAGTTATAGGGACTTGTGCTAAGCGCTTGGTTCAGTGTGGTGAAGATAAAGCTGAAACTTGGTGTTCTTTCCATTTACCCAATGGGATGACCTAAAATGATAAAATCATAAACTGGTGTAAACAAATTCCATCCTCATAGGGCATTTGCACTGGCAATAATTTGGAAGATCAAAATCACATTTTCTTCTTTTTCATTATTCTACAAGGAATGTGAACTGACAAAATGTGAAAACTTTTTAGAATATAGGCTTTCTATTACAATTGCTGAAATAGTTGAACATTCAGGTTGTTAATTTTTGAAGGCACAGCTATTTCCAAACTGTTTTTATTTTTGTTATGTTTTATCACTTAGTTTTTTACACATTATGAAGATTAAGGTCTTTGTAATTTAAAAATTATGCAACAGCTGCTGAAAACTGCCTCTTACACTGGAACATGAAATTTATATTAGGAAAATACCTATTACTTGCTATAAAATAGGTATGAGGCTCTGTAGCCAACTTTGTAAAATGGAATTTCTCCTCAAAGCAAAATGGAATGGTTACTTTGCTTGGGGGATTCGCTGTTAAAGGAGAATGGTATTGATAGGTGTTAAGTATTGTTCTATGACATGAATAAAGAATACAACCATACATTGTGATACTCAGTATTGTGGAATTATTTCTACACCATTTTACTATTTAGATACTTATACACTGACTTTTGCAGCTGGTGTTTTTACGGCATGATTGTTTAGATACAGATGACAAAATGTATATTTATAATTAATTTGGTTCTGTGTGCTTCTACAGCTAATTAGACATTTCTTAATACCACACCCACAACTACTATCAACAAGAAAAAATTAGAATATTTAGGGTATTTGATTTTTATGACACATGACAAAAAGTTGGCTGTTATTGGTGATTTACTTTAAAAAGTTGTTTCTTAGAGCATTTCACAAAAATAGAAAAAAAATAGTGTTTTAATTACACTTTGTCCCAGTTCTTAACTGTATAAGATGCAGAGGGTTTTTATTACTATATTTGAAACCAAGACTCAGGATGGTTAAAGAACCTGACCAGCTTCTTCCATTTCTTCACAAAACAAGCAAATCAATCTTTCTAAAATATGTATCTTAAAATGTCATCGATACACTGTAAAATTTTCATTTCTTATGGCCAGCTGAATGGAGGTCAAGTAATTAAGCTCACTTTCATATTTAAAGTCTTCTTCCTCAGAGAGACCTCAAAAACTTTGCAGCTCTTTCTAACTCTGTTTCTGTAGATCGACCTCACACTCCACACCCCCAGCTAGACATTTATTTTTGTCTTATCTTTTCTTCTTTGTTTGCCCAGGAAAGAATAACCCTGTTCATCATCATCTTTTACAGTTATTCTCATCATTTCAAGGGCATCTCAAATGTTTTGATTCTTCAACAGTCTGGTTCATTCTCATTATATGTGACTAGATATGTTTTTGGAGGGTGGTAGTGGTGGGTAGCATGCTCCTGATAATCTCTCTTCATTCCTGAATTCCAGTACAAGGTACTGGTCAACATATCAGAGGTGGAGTCCCACTGCCTGGGTCTAAATCCCAAATCTGCCATTGATTAGCTGTGTGATTTAGGGTAAGTTATTTTACCTCTTTGTGCCTCAGTTTCCTGAAGTTGATAAAGGGGATACTAACAGTAGCTATTTTACATATTTTAAAGATATGTAATTGTAGTGCGCTGCCCACAGTCAATGATCAGTTAATGTTAGTTATTATGGTGGAAGAATAAAATTAATACTTATTATATAATCATAATGATCTAGCATGCTTCACCTCCTGGCTGCTTTTAAGAAATAAGATACCCTTATATGTGTGTCGCTAAGCAGAATTTATACATTCTTTTCATTCCTATAGATTGAAACTACTATTTTAAATTTAAATTTAGTACTTTAAATAAGTACCATCACATGCCTTAAGTCACAATACTTAAAATCAAAGCCAAATTATTGATCTCATATACAAAAGTGAGAAAGACTTTCTCACTTCTGTCTACATTTAATCTGCATCCTTTTCCTTTCATTATATGCTTAGAAGACTATGTCAGTAATGCCTCCTGTTTTGAGATTTTCCAGCAATATATTAAGGAGTTCATGCAAAAATTTACAGAAATATTTACCATTTAGTGGTATACTTTCAGTTTTAAAATAAAACATTGTGTCGATGGAAAGGCTTGACTTCTTCTTAGAAAACAGGATGTGCTATTTATCAAATTCCATTTACGTTTAGTTATTTGGTAATGGATTATGGATTCTGAATGATGCAAGGAGTTATATTCTTCACTGGTAGAAAGTCATTGGGTCAATATATTTACCGTAAAGCAGGTAATAAACGTCCTTTATTATCTATAACTGTGCCAATTTGTCTCTCGTTCTCATCAAGTGTAAGCAGTATCATTGGGTAGGATTCTGGTATGACTTGATAATTTAGGAAATCAGTAATAACACAATTAAAATTACATCACACAGAACACGAAAAAATTATGCATCACTTTGTTTATAATGTTTCTAAAAAACTTCCGAGTTTGGGTTAATTGAAAAAGGTATTTAATAAAGGCGTGTCAAATTTGCAAAATGTTCTCACCACTTAATTGGTGGAAGGTTCATATAACTACTGATTATTAGGTAAAATGTATAGTAAATCTAAAAACATAAACACAGTATTATGCATTTAATTCAACTTTTATTGTTGTCAGAATATGTGCCAGAAATATTCCAATCCATTAACAAGGTTCCAAAATATCTCCAGCTGGATGAATAGTGAGGTCATTCAAACCCCTAAAAAGTTACTACATACTCCTGTCTGTTTTGGCCTTCTTATTATGTTTTTTCCTTTTATTATACTTTGTGCAGAGCTTAATTTCTGCTCCATTGGACTTAAATTGTTGCACTAACTTTAAATATGTGCTAATTTTATCAGAAACTAGATGTAAGGTGATTTTAGCAGAGAAACGTAGCTTGTTAATAAAATTAGTACCAATTCTGGAGTACAAGTTTGATCCTCTTAAAATAACAAGCAGTTTGTGTGGAATATTGAAGTATATTTTATCATCAGCGAAGTTAATAACTCTGCTTAGTTTGATATTTTCTGTGTATATATACATTTTTATAGCTTTACCAAAACAGAGCTTAGACTAGACCATGGTTTCTTTTTCCTCCTTCCAATTACTATGTGTTCTTAAATGTGACAGAAATACCTTTGCTTTTTGAGTTCAGTAATTAAGAGGTTTAACTAATTCAAGCTGACCTCCCTGCAACGAGTGCAAATTAGTGAGATTAAAATGAGATTGCTTATCTGTGTTCTCTCGGTTTACATGCAAGTTTTACCACACCTCATTAGATAGTTCATTGCAGCGAAGTGCTATCTTGTACGTTTTCAGAAAAAACCTGGCTTGATCAATTAGTCTTGGTAGGTCTTTCTGATCTCTTAAAAATAATTTTGAAATAAAACTGGTATGTGTGAAAATTATCCATTGATATTTTATTAAATTTCTACTACATGTACGTACTTTAACTCAGTCATTAACTCTTTCTTTTTAAATATTATTTAAGAATAAAGAAGAAACTTGTTTAAAATATGGTGTCACAGTCAGAATACACTGATTTATGCTACAATTTCCAAGATCTCAGTGGTTTGAAACTCTTAAAATTTTTCTTTTTCTTTCTCAAGCTTCATGTACAACAAAGGGTGGCAAGGTAGTCTGTCCTCATGGTAGTCACTCAAGGACTCAAGAGAAAACTCTTTATCTTACATAATTGCTACAGTTGGAAAAAAAGATTCATGGTTAATCAATACTGGCTTTGATAATTCCACCTAAAAATTGATACATGTAATTTCTGCTCCCATTACAGTGGCCAAAGCCATGCCTAATTTCAAAGGGGCTAGTCAAACATACTTCTACTATGTGTTCGAAAAACAAACAAACAAAAACCTACGATTTTTCTCATTGATCACCAAATAAACAATACGCCTTTCTGGCCATCATATATTTGATATACTCTCTTTTTCTCCTAAATAAATGTACACACTCACACACACGCGGGTGCACACACACACACACACTGACACAGGCATACACCACTGCCACTGCCACCACCACCACCACCACCACCACCACCACCACCACCACCACCACCACCACCACCACCATCACCCTGAATAACAACACTTCCTGGTCAATAAAGGAAATAACTCACCAATAATACCCAGCCACAATATTAAGATTAATGTCTTATTTATCTCAGAGTTTTAGCTATGATTATAGCATAAAAGTTAGAAATCATTCCAGAAAAGGGTGCAGTAAGAATATTTCCAAAGGTTTGGGTGCATTGTATAATTAACGCAACCCTGTAAAAACTATCTTTACAGTAAATTAAATCTAGAAATAATATGAAGAACTATGTACAATGGCCAACTAAGATTTATTCCAGTTAAGCAAAACTGGAAAAATCAATCAATATAATCTTGAAAAATATGATCACTTGAAAAATCAATCAGTATAATCTCTCATATCTATAGGTTGAAGAATAACTTATACAGAATAAATCATTTGACAAAATAGAATTCATTTATAATAAACACTTTAAGTAGGAATAAATGGAAATTTCTTCTACTTAATAAAGTGCAGCTACAAAAAAACCTAAAACTAACGTTATAGTTAATCATGAAAGAGTAAATGCTTTCAGCTCAAGATTGGGAACAAGGAAAGGATTGCTCACTCTCCGCATTCTTATTGAATATAGTAATAGAAAGTCTACCCACTGTAATAAGAAAATAAAGAAAATGTGTACAGATTGCAAAGGAAGAGTTAAACCTTTCACAATTTATAGATGAAATGACTGTCCAAGTAGATCCTAAGGAAACTATATAAAATAAACTCCTAAAACTATTGTGTAAATTCAGCAAGGTTGCAAGACACAAGGTTAACGCATAAAAGTTAATTACATTTCTGCATGCTAACAATAAGCATGTGGAGACTGAAATGAAAAACACATTACCATTTATAACTGATACAAAAATGAAATGCTTAAATATGAGTCTAACAGAATACGTAAAAAATTTGTAAACTAAAAATTACAAAATTATAATGAAGAAATTAAAGACACAACAAATAAATGGAGAGATATACCATGTTGATGGATTGGATGACTCAACATGCAAAGATCCCCATCTTGCCAAGTTGATTGAACTATTTGGACACTTGTCTATTTTCTTCCTTTTTTTCTTTTTTTGAGACAGGATCTTGCTCTGTCACCCAGGCTGGAGTTCAGTGGCACAGTCATAGCTCACTGCAGCCTCCATCTCCTGGGATCATGCAATTCTCTCGCCTCAGCCTCCCAAGTAGCTAGAATAACAGGAGCATGCCACGATGCCCGGCTAAGTATTTTATTTTTATTTTCTTGTAAAGAAGGAGTCTTACTTTGTTGTCCAGGTTGGTCTCAAAATCCTGGGCTCAAGTGATCCTCCTACCTCGGCCTCCAAAGTGCTGGCATTACAGGTATGGGCCACCACGCCCAGCCCATTTGTCTATTTTCAGTAAAGCCTGTATGTATCAGTGAGATTTGGTATAATTTCTATTAAAATCCTAGCACGTTTTTTTTTTTGGAAGCAAAGACAAACTTAAGATGAAATGTATGTGGAAGTTACAGGGCATAAAATATTTAAACCAATCTCCAGAAATTTAAGTGGCGTGAATTACTTTATCTGATAATAAACCTGGCATATAGCTATAAAACATCAGGTAATGTGGTAGTGGCCAAGGCATAATATAGATTAACATAGATCAATTGACTATTAGTAATTAATTAATAATATAGATTAATTAATAATTAATAATATAGATTAATTAATAATTAATAATATAGATTAATTAATTATATAATTTGATTAATATAAATTAATATATATTAATAGAACCCATAATTAGACCCACTTAATAATGTCTTTTTTTTGACAAAGATGCCAAAGCAATTCAATGGCTAAAAGATAGCCTTCCCAACACATAGTGATAGAGAAATTGGATATAGGCAATAAAAATTGAACCTTAACCTCACCTCATACTTTGTGCAAAAATTAACTCAATTGGATCACAGACTCAAATATAAAAGGTTAAATTATAAAACTTAAAAAAAACACATAAGAAAAATTTTCAGTTCTAGACGTAGGTAAAACGATCTTAGACTGACATCAAAACGTAGCCCATAGAGGAATAATTCATAAATTGGACCACATAAAAATTAAAAACTTGTGCTCTGTGAAAGCACAGGTTTTCATCCTGTTAAAAGGATGAAAAAATAAACAAGCCAATTAGAAAATAGGCAAAAGATATAAAGAGGCATTTGACAGAAGATAATGTACAGGTAATTCATAGATACAAACAATTTTCAACACCAGTAGTCATTGGATAGAAACAGACGAAAAACACAGTGAGGTATCAATACACACCTTCTAAACTGAGTAATTTTTTTAAAAGTAACAAAGCCAAATGAAGATGAGGATGGAGAAAAGTTGGATCATCTCTACATTGCTTTTCGGAGTGTAAAATATTACAGCAACTATGGGAAAATAATTCAGTAGTTTTTAAATGAAATTTATATGCAATTATAATGCAGTCTAGCAAATACACGCTTAGGCATTTATGCTAGAGAAAGGAAAATGTATATTGACACAAAAGTCTATACACAAATGTTAATATCAGCTATAGTAATAATAGACTCAAACTGGAAATAATCCAGATGACCTTCAATTGGTAAATGACTAAACAAACCATTGTTTATCCATACTATGGAAGAGTACTTAGTAATAAGAATAAGCACAGATACAAGGAACAACTTGTGTGAATCACCAAGGAATTATGCTGAGTGAGAAAAAACAGGGCAACCCCCAAAGCTTATGTACCATATAAAGCTATTTAAATTATACTTTAAGAAAGATAAAATTTTAGATCTGGAGAAGAGATTAGTAATTGCCAGGTATTAGGAGAGAAGAAATAGCAAGAGAGAGGGTGGTGGAGACGGTTACATAGGGCAGTATAAGGTGTCCTTGTGGTGATGGAACTGCTCTGTGTTCTGAATGTGGTAGTAGATACAAGAACCTACATACATGACAAAATTTATGTAAAATATATACATACAGACAAATACATATACACACAAAGTAGAAATAAAACTGAAGAGATATAAATAAAATTGATGGAGTGCGTGAATGTCAAAATCCTGTTTGCAATATTGTACTATGAAGTAACATTAGGGGGAACCGAGTAACAGGTATATGGGATCTCTTTGTAATATTTCTTATAGTTGCATGTGACTCTACAATTATCTCAAAATAAAAACGCTAATTAGAATTAATTTTATTCATAGATGACATGATATTATATATAGAAAACCACTAGAGACTTTATCAAAATACAGTTAGAACTAATTATCAAATTCAGCAAAATTGCAGGATACAAAATGAACATGCAAAAATCAGTAGCATTTTTTTGTTATTGTTTGTTTTGAGATGGAGTCTCACTCTGTCACCAGGCTGGAGTGCAGTGGTGCTATCTTGGCTTACTGCAACCTTTGCCTTCCAGGTTCAAGCAATTCTCCAGGTTCAAGTGAATCTCCAGGTTCAAGTGAATCTTCTGCCTCAGCCTCCCGAGTAGCTGGGATTAGAGGTGTGCACCACCACACCCAGCTAATTTTTGTATTTTTAGTAGAAACAAGATTTCACGATGTTGGCCAGGAGGGTCTTGATCTTTGACCTCATGATCCACCTGCCTCAGCCTCTGAAAGTGCTGGGATTACAGGCATGAGACACTGCACCCAGTCTCAGTAGCATTTTTATACACTATTTATGAACTGTCTGAAAAAAAATCAAGAAAATAGACTTATTTACAATAGCATTAAAAATGTATATTTAGGAATAGATTTAACCAAAGAGGTGAAAGAACGTTACACTGAAAACTATGAAACATTGCTGAAAGACAATAAAAAAGACAAATTTAATGGAAATACATCTGTATTCAGGGATAGGAAGATTAATATTGTTACTATGTTCATACTACCCAATGTGACCTACAGATTCAATGCAATCTGTATCAAAATTCCAATAACTTTTTATAGACATTGAAAAGTTGACCTAAAATTCATATAGAACCATGAAAGATCTGGGATAACCAAAGCAATCTTGAGCAAAGGGAGCAAAGCTGGAAGTATTACACTACCTGATCTCAAAATGTACTACAAAGCCATAGTAATCAAAACAGCATGGTACTGACACAAAAAGAGAGAGACCAGTGAAACAAAAAGGAGAGACTAGAAATAAATTTGCACATTTATAGCCAGCTGATCTTTGACAAAGTCAACAAGATCACACACCAGGGAAAGGAGTCTCTTCAATGAGTGGCTTTGGAAACCTGGGTATCCACATGCAGAATAATAAAATTGGAATCTATCTCACCCCATCTACAAAAATCAACCACAATGAATGCAAGAATTATATTCAGGACCTTAAACTATAAAACTGCAAGAAGACAACAGAGAAGAAAGCTTCTTGCCATTGGTGCTATGGTTTGTAGATGATTTGTTCCTCCCCAGCAAAACTCATGTTGAAATTTGATCCCCAATGTGGAAGTGTTGGGAGGGGCCCTAGCGGAAGGTGTTTGGGTCATATGGGTGGATCCATCCCTATGGATGGCTTGGTACCGTTCTCTCAATCCTGAGTGAGGTCTTACAAGACTGGATTGGTTTTCAGGAAATAGATCAGTTCCTATGAGAGTTGGTTGTTATAAAGCCCGGATGCCCCTAGGGTTTTTGCCTCTTCATATGTGTCCACTTCCCCTTTGAATTTCTCCCCCGCGACATGGCACAGTACAAAAGGTCTCACCAGAAGCTGAACAGATGCTGGTACCATGCTTCTTGTATTTCCAAGCCTGCTGTATTGTAAGCTAAATAAACATATTTTCTTTATAAATTTCCCAATCTCAGGTATTCTGTTATAGTAATACTAAATGAACTAAGGCAATTAGTTCAGGTAATCATTTTTTGGATATGATTCAAAAAGCACAGGCAACAAAAGCAAAAAGGGACAAATGTGATTATCTCAAACTAAGAAGATGATGCACAGATAAGGAAACAATCAACAGACTGAAGAGACAAGTTATGGAATGGGAGAAAACATCTTCTAACCATACATCTAATAAGGACTTAATATCCAAAATGTGGCAGGAATACAAACAACTCAATAGCAAGAAAACAACCCAATTAAAACATGGGCAAAGGATGTAAAAAGACATTTCTCAAAAAAAAAGTACAAATGGTCAACAGTTATATTAAACAATGCTCAACATAACTATTCATCAGATAAATGCAAATAAAACTCACAATTAGATATCACCTCCCACTTGTTGAGATGGCTGTTATCATGAAGACAACAGATAAGTAAGTGTTCGTGTGGATGTAGAGACAGGGAACCCTTGTGTGCTATTGCTGGGAATGTAAATTAGTTCAACCATTACGGAAAAGAGTATGGAGGTTCCTCAGAAAACTGGAAATAGAACTGCCATATGATCCAGCAATCTCATTTCTGGGAACGTATCCAGAGGAAATGAAATCAGTATGTTGAATAGATAGCTGCACCACAATATTCATTACAGCATTATTCACAAAACCTAAGCTATAGAATCAAACTAAGTATTCATCAATGAAAGAATGGATAAGGAAAATGTGGTATACACAATAGAATACAATTCAGCCTTAAGAAAGAAGAAAATCCTGGTGATTTGTGACAACATGGATAAACTGTGAAATAAGCCAGGCACAGACCAACAAATACCTCATCATCTCATTTATAACTAGAATCTAAAACAGCCAAACTCAGAGAAATAGAGAACAAAATGGTGGTCACCAGGGGTTTGGGGACACTGGGGATTGAGGAGATGTTGGTCAAAAGCATACAAAATTTTATTGAGACAGGAAGAACAGGTTTAGGAGATCTACTGTGCAAAATGGTGACTACAGTTAATAACCACATAATGTGTACTTGAACATTAGTAAGATAGTCGATTTTAAGTGTTCTTATCACAAGAAAAAAGTATGTGAGTTTGAGGGAACGAATACGTTAATTAGCTTGACTTAGCCAATCCACAGTGTATCCATATAGCAAAACATTATGTCGCATACCATAAGTATGTATACCTTTTGTCAATTAAAAAATAAAATATTTAAAAATTAATTTGGCAATATATCACAGAGGTTTTTTTTTTAATAACAAACATAACTTGAATTTCCACTTTGGGAAATTGACTTAACAAATTACTGAATTTCCTAGTTGTAGGAAAGTCTTATTACACATAAACACACAAAATGCTGATGTAGATCTGTATCAGTAGACATTTGGAAGTAACTTCCAAGTAAACTAATTGATAAATAGCAAGTCTCAAACATATGCATAGTTAGACCTCATTTATATAAAACAAAAACAAGTTCTGTGGATCTAGTCTGTGTCTGTGAGTGTGTAGCTAGACTGAAACACTCCAAATTATTATTGATTCTTTCCAGTAAGTACAATATGGGGTACTGCAAAGAAACAGGAAGTTTATTTTATATTCAATGTAATTATCATTGAGATTTTTATAATATACATGTGTAACTTTGGTAATTAAAATATTTTCCTTAAAAGAAGGGTATGTGCTCATAAGGAATAATGTTTATTATGTAACGGAATAAGACAGTACGTATTTGTTCATTAAGTGTGGTGTACTATATATTAACTCCTTCAATATTTAGGGAATACCTTTTATTCATTCTTGAACACTTAGTTCTTAGTGCTTAGTACAGATGAAGGGATCAATAAATATACAGATTATGCATATATGAAGAAGAGACTAAGAAAATTCAGGAGAATATAAATTTTTTGTTTTAATTATGTTTATGGGTGATTTTCTTATTTGTTTTAATTTTGACTGCGCAAGATATTAAAACTTCTATGATGAAAAAAACAGTAGTCAAACTAGCTCGTGGTGACCCAGTTACCAAAGTATGCAAGAAATATCCAGTCACTTTATCATTAGTTTTATTTTAAATAAATAATCATACATATCCTCATGTATATGATATCACACAGTGAGGATTATCGTATTCAAAGGACACACTGGAAATCTAGTAATATTAAACTTGGCCTTGCCTGGAGTAGAGATTGGACAGCAGACAAAAATCTACATGTTAAATCATAGTCCTCTAAATGACGTTTCTGTTGTTCGACATGTCATGGCACTTCGCTTTAACAGTCTCTCATTTAACTTGCTTCTTCAGCGTATGTGCTCATCTTAATCATTCACTCATCCTTGAAGTAGCCAAATTTAAATGTCATGTGTTTTTATTCACAGAGCATGGAATCAATCTCATTATACCCTTGAATGCACAGCTTTTACTAGGAGACCCTCCTTCTAAGCCAAAAAATCAATTTATGTTTAACTGGAGGAATGATATCTTTTTCTGATTGTTGGCAAAATGAGAGAGGGAGGGAGAGGGGGAACTACTCCATTTATTATATGTTAAAATGTCGCTTCATGGTTACCTCCCATGTGCATGGTAGGTCTGGCAGCTAATTAACATTGTCAAACCATGTTAATCTCACCTACAAATTCATTTATTATTTTGGATAATGTAACTGAAGTTGGACAAGAGAAGATTCAGGATCACATTAAATGCATTGAACTATTAATGTATTAGAACATAGTATGACCAAGCAGTAGCTCAGTACTCATTATGATCCTCAGTAAATTGTTTATCATACAATTGGGAAGAGTTGCTTTGTAATTATTAACTCAGGAGACAATACTTCTATAAGATCATGGACTAGTGTGATAGGAATGATTCAGAAAACATTTTGAACATGAAGCTTCTCTTCGTAGCTTCATAGTAAGTTTATATTCAGTTTGCTGTTCTCCATTGTTAGTATGCTAAGGTTCACAAAAGAATTATCTCTGAGATGTCTCTTGCATGATTGTACTGTAGGTCAGAGAGAATATGAGAAAGTCCAGTGTTTCAGATAACAATTTAAGATACAAACGTGTTAGTACAGATCTTTATGGCTTAACAAATCACTTTTACATGGTTTTAGCTGATCCTAGCAAAAGTCTCATAAGTAAGCAGATATTACTAACTCTAAAAGGTTAAATAACTTGATCAAGAGTACACTGTTGGTAAAGGACAAAGTTGAGATGATAATTCTGCATATTGATGGAATGAATACATGCATAATAAATGAATGGGTGGCAAAATAAACAACTCCAGGTATTCTTACAAATAGTACATCATTGCAGCTACTAACTTATGAGGCATATATCATATGCATTAATATTGCATGTTCACCGAAAACTTTCAGTTAATCTTTATGCATTTTGGAGGTAATGTCTTAAAAAAGTGGTGTGAACAAGCCCCAATAAAATTATTGTTTTTTGCTAATGAATAATAGGATGCATCAGTTTAGACAGAAAATAGATTCTAGTAATTTACACAGCTTAAAACTTTCAGATTTGTCTCTAGTTGATAAAAATCAGCGGCATCTGGTAGTACAGGAAGGGGGCAGTAGAAATTCTATGCTGTCAGGGCTACACCATCAGTGTGAGTAGTGATTTTACCAGATGATATGAAACAATATTCTTCTTATCATTGTGGAGCCTCCAATACATAAAAATACAAAAAAAAGGGGAATAACGATTCTTAAAATATTTTTTAGTCAAGCAGCACAAATTTGCCATATTCATTCACTTCCTGAATTGAATATCATCCATATGAATTATGTATCACATTGATGTCATTTTTATGAACTGCTACATTGGTGACTAATTGAGGTATATTTTAGTTTTAAAGAATATGTTGCTATGCTTAATTATCCTGATAAACATATTTTATAACTTCTAGCACATATGCTATTTCATTAAATTAATGGTTTTCAGAATCATTGATTTAATTGACAGTTTGCAATTCATGAAGAAATTGGATGAATAAGTGAATGTGCATTTTATATTTTACAAATTGCAGAATACAAGTTCATGAGTTTTTTTCACCTATGACTTTCATTAGTTAATGGTATTTCCATCAGTTTTATTGGACACATGTCATGACAGTAGGAAACAATAGGGTTGTCTGCATCAAGAAAGAACAAGTAGTAAGTCATGAATCTTTTTTTTTTTCTATTGTAAGCAAAGCTTAAGCACAGACATTGCTAATCAAGGTTTGGTCTTGTTCAAGTTCCAAGCTATCATCAACTCATCATAACTATTGCAAAAGTCTCCTAGTTGGAATATCTGCATCCACTTTGCCTAGTCTCAAATTCCATCTTCAGTCTGTAGCCAGAAGAATATCTTTCTAAAATCAATTAAACTGGCATCTATTTTATTCCTTAAAACTGCTCAATGGCTCCAAATTTCTCTTAGGATAGTCACATTAGTTAGAAAAAAGTAGCTTCCATAACAAAAAACTACATTTTACTGGCATAACACAAAAGATTCTCTTTCATTCATCGAACTGTACAAAATATATTTCTGGTATGTGAGATGCAGCCTAATTATGACACAAGAACCAATGTTCTGTCGCTTAATGACACAGAGTTCTCTGCATTCTGATAAAAGAAGTTAAAAAGAATGAAGGAGTCACATAAATTCTTAAACATGTTATTCCAGATGTGCACATCATTTATTTTACTTTCAATTTTTATGGGTACATAATAGTTGCACATACACGTGGAATAAATGTAATATTTTGATATAAGCATACAATGTGTAATGATCAAATCAGGGTGATTGGTGGATCCAACACTTCAGACATTTATCATTTCTTTGTGCTGTGAACATTCCAAATCCACTCTTCTGGTTATTTTGGAATATACAATAGATTATTGTTAACTATATCCTCTCTGTTTTGCTACTGAACACAAGGTCTTACTCGTACTATCCAACTGTGTTTTTGTACCCACTAACCCACTCCTCTTTAAACATGTCCCACTATTCTTCTCAGTTTCGGGTAACATTCTACTCTCCACCTCCGTGAGATCAATTATTTTAGCTCTCACATATGAGAACATGTGATATTTGTCTCTGAGTCTGGATTTTTCTCTTAACAGAATGTCCTTCAGTTCTATCCATGTTGTTGCAAATTACAGCGTTTCATTCAGGTGGCTGAATAATATTGCGTTGTGTATATGTACCACATTTTCTTTATCCATTCATCTGTTGATAGACACTAAGGATGATTTCATTATCTTGGCTATTGTGAATATTGCTGTAATAAACATGGGAATGCAAATAACTTTTCAATATGCTGATTTCCCTTCTTGTGGATATATACCCAGCAGTGGGATTTCTGGATCATATGATAGTTCTGCTTGTAGTTTTGAGGAACCTCCATACTGTTTTCTATAGTGGTTTAATACTCTAGATTGGCCAGAATCAGCCTGATAGCCATATATATCTGCATTTATGTCTGGAGATATTTTCCTTCAAATGGTAGTCACTTCTCAGGAAAATTTTCCACTGTAAATGGTGGCACACGGTTTTTAGTGAACAGTTAATTGTCTCTGCTGCAAACCTATCTCTTAAGGTGTCAGGTAAGACCTGCATTTCTGGCCATATCAAGCACACTGCTCTTCTTCAGCTGATACAAGTGTTCCTTCTATCTCTTGAATGCCATATGTTTCCTTCTAAAATATAGTTTTTCACATACTTTTATGTTTTGCCTACTATTCTATTCTTCCTTCTGGTCTCAGTAAATTGTGATTTCCGTATAAAATTCTTACCCAGCTTATGAGAGTCAGTTTTCTGTGTTACGTATTCTCATAGTCACATCGTACATGCACCTGTATTCTGCAGCACTTGTTTCTGTTGCAATTTTTACATTTGTTTATTACATGAAGCCTTCAATACAGTATTAGCTTTATGATGGTGGATGTTTGCTTTTGCTCACCATTTTATTTTTAGCCTATTATGAAGTGCTTAGCCACACTAGGCACTCAGAAGTACTGCATAAATAAATGAATCAATTGCCTGATCTTGCACTCTTCAAAGCCTTTTACATTGCTATAATTGTCTTCCAAATGCAAATGTTCATCAAAGGTGTTTTTTCTCCATTTTGAAAAAAAATGAATGCTTTAGTTTGGGCTCCCTCAGAAGCAAACTCTAATTTTAATATTCAAGTGTAAGTATTTTATTTTTATTCCTAGGCATGGGAAACGAGAGAAATGGGAAAGTGGTACAGGAAGGAATAGGCAGCCAACAATGTGATAATAAACCACATTTGCTGACTGAATAATTCCATAGTGAAGACTGGGAAACAATGTAAAACACTACATCAGAAATATTCCACTTGATGGAAAATGGACTTGGAGTAAAAATACTCCTTGACATCATCATTAGGTTACAACTCATGTGGAGGACTGCTAATTTTCCTCAGAGATTTAGCAAGTGAAGTGACCTTCTGGGGAAATATTCTGGACCAGGAGATGCAGATTTTGGTAGCTGGAAGACTGTTGTTCATCCAAAAAGAATACGTATAAGGGAGGTGGGTATTCACAGCATCCAGCACAGTTCACCCCAGGCTTAGTGCCACTGTCATCACACACTGCAAGCCTTTCTCTCTCTCACGTTTGACTCTTCCTCTTTTGGCTGGTCTTCACTTTGTGCTCTTTCCCAGTCTTCCTGAAAGGACACTGACAGATGAGTATTCTTAAAGCACATCATCTCTCCTGTTATGTGCCTTCTCCACAGTCCTCAGTGAGTATTCTTTTACTCTAAGATTCAGCCTAATCCTTAGCTTACATTCAATAATGTGTAAAGTTCGTCTGTCTGTTCATGCTTTTTTTCACTCTTGACATTCACTGTCAAATTCTCTCCTTTGGTATTTACTTGTGCTTTTCTACATAACTTCCTATACCCCTTCTACCTGGGATAATCTTGTCTTGTTGGATTCCCATTTATTCATCAATGCAGAGTTTAAATCTAGGCTTTTAAAATTTTACTTTAATTGAAAAATAATAATTGTACATATTCATAGGGTACACAATGATATTTCTGTATATATACAATATATAGTGATCTGATTGGAATAATTACCATATCCATCATCTCAAAAGTTTATCATTTCTTTGTGTGGGAACATTCAATATTCTCCCTCTAGCTATTTAAAACTATATAATATATTAATGTTAACTATTGTCATCCTACAGTGGTATAGAACACTAGAACTTATTCCTCCTATCTAGCTGCAATTTTGTATCCTCTAACACATTTAAATCTAAGCTTCTTTATTGGAATATTGAATCTCACAGCTGCTCAAATGACTTACCTTAACAGGTGAAGTATTTGCCACTCCTGTATGTTGTTATGTATGAGTTTGGCAAAAATGTAGTAGAGTAACCCAGATGAGACTGAATGAGTAGTGTCATGTATATAGACCTGCAAATGCCTCCTTATTCTGTAATTTGATGAACTCATTTCTAATCGATCCCACCAGTATTGATCATTTTGTAAAATGCCTATGACATGCATGGTTTTAACTATGCTTTAGGACCTAATCAAAGGTATTTTTTATTCTATAACAATTTTCATACATCAATGTCTCATATTCCCTACTAGATTATAAATTCTAAGAGGGAAGAGATGTGCTGTAATTCAATCTGTATATCAGAGTGTCTGTATTTTCCTTGTGATAAGCACTGAAATTATCTAGAATGAGTCAATAGATTTTTCAGCAACCTTCAGGAAGTTTCATGTTCCTTTCTTTATCCTAACCATCACCTGTCATGTACTGATTATGTCATGACCCTAGCCCCACTGACCCTAAGCTTAGGCCCTGTGGTGATTCCCAGGCCTACTCTTAAAGTGAATAGCTTCTTTAGAAGATAAAGTATAAAAACCTCTTTGATTATCTTATTTCTAGAAATCATATTAGGAGGTTTGATGTTGATGAATAAATAATGTATGCTTACTTTGGACTGATTATGCAGGTGAACCAAAAAGGTTATATTTATGTGCGAGGAATTTTGAGGGAGTTTTGCAGTCCTCAAGCCATGCTCATTATCTGATAATTGTCCCTGTTTCAACTGTGAATATCCTGTGGACATGTTTGTATTATGTGTTTCTATCCATTCCAGTGTTCACTTATTGAATAGGGGATATATATTTGCAAGACAGACAAAAATCATGTAATATTTCTGCTGTCAATATACTATGCTGCATGCAAAAATGAGTTTCAGTTATACTGAGAGACATACAATAGAAAAACCGGATATATTTTTATTGAGTGGAAACTCACTTCTTAACAGTTCCTCTTTTGATCTTTGAAATATTCTTTATTTTTTAGTTCATATACAAATTTAAATTTTTCTTCTCATCCTTTTGAGTATGCACTCACCCACATACCACCTCTCCACAATTTTATCCTGCTTCTTAGTTCATTAGTTAAGATTAACTGTCTCAGTGGTAAATTACATATACCACTTTAACAATGAGAAAATATATCCCAAAATTTTCTTGTATAGAGTCCACTTATTTCTAATTTTATTCACAAAGCACATGCTTTATTTGTGAGTTCTATTACCACCATTACTAACATCCTACACACAAGGAAAAAAAAAGGCGAACCAAAGAGCAAAAATATTACCTAATATGAACACTGGCTCCTTCCAGATCTGGTTCAATAGCAGTTCTTCTAGGTAAGGCATAGCTTAGAATCTTAAAAGTCAAAGTTTGGCCCTTGGATTATCAGTATTGACACCAATTAGAAGCTTGTTAAAAGCATAACCTCTGACACTATCTCAGACCTATTAAATGACAGCCTGCATTTGAATACAATCTTTAAGTGCCGTTTTTTGCTGCTGTTGTTGCAAATTTTGAACTTGTGGAACCCAGAAATCACAATAGCAAAGATGGCTAGATATCTACCAAAAAGTGTCCTCTTTTTGTTTAATAATAGAACTTCCTAATTTTAGCTGGTTACCAGGTTACCCATCAAAAAATGCACAACCTAGTTTTGCTTGCGCTTTGGCATAGCCAAGGGACTAAATTCTGACCAGAGGCATGGGAGTGTACTGAAGTTTAGGATTTCCAGGTCACACCTAGAAAGTAAATGTATTTGAACTTTCTAGGTCCTTTTCCCACTTGGTGCTGTCTCGTAGATGGTAAAAATTTGAGCAGCAAAATTGGACCCAGAAAAGGGAGGCAGATGTTAAAGATGGACAAACTATTTTGAACTGTTGTGTGAGAAAGAAGAAAACTTTCATCTTGTTTAAGCAGCTTCTTTTTCATGTCTTTTTTATTGCAATTACATGGCTAATATATTTATAAGTTAACTGTGTCTCCATCACTCTATTTTAACCATGTCTACAGTAACACAAAATAAGGCACAGTAAATTATATGTATAACCTCCCCTCATTGATGTTTTCAACAGCTGGATCATTGCACTACAATCCAGTGATTAATTCAAGTCAATGGCCATTTTTGTCTCTTTTGCAACTTCCAAATTCATACTGTTTAGTAGCTTTTGAATTAAAAATATGTCACTCTTTCTAATGGGTAAAATAATATAAATAGTACCAGAAAAAGCCACAAAAATGTCCTAAAGTGTGCAACATAATTAAACAATTATTTATCTTTCTGATTTTGAATGTTAATTTTGGTCTTATATCCTAAATCCCACATACTTGCATTTTTTTCTGATTATACAGTTTTATACTTGGCAAAACAAATGCTGTTTAACTTAGGGAGTTATCTTTCTACAGCAGGATCCCCTAAAGTTTCACAATATATTCCTTGCACACTGCTCTGTGTAGAGAAGACGTTCATTTACAGAGCCTGTCTGAACTTCCTTACATTGGTCTGAGCAGAGTTTTGTTTTTTAACAACTTTTTTTAGAACAGTTTTAAATTTACAGAAAAATTAAGAAGATAGGATATAGAGAGTTCCTAAATAACTTTCACTAAATTGTCACTATTAACATCTTGCATTAGTGTGGTGTATTTGTTACCATTAATAAGACAGTATTAATGCATTATTAGTAACTAAATACCATAGATTTTTTCAGATATCCCAATTTTTTTTACTTGTTTTTCTATGTTGGAGGATCCCATCTAGTTTCATTTAGTTGTCATGTCCCCTACACGCTTCTAGGTTGTGACAATTTCTCATACTTTTCCTCGTTTTTGATGACATTGGCAATTTTTTTTTTTTAAGTATTGGTTAGGTATTTTGTTGGATGTCCTTCTATTGCAATTTGTCTGATGTTTCTCTCATGATTAAACTGGGGTAAAGCTTTCTTGGGAGGGAAGATCACAGATGTAAAGTGTAATGTTCATCCCATCATATTATGGGTATATACTATTAACATGATTTATAACTTCATATTGACCTTGCTTGCCTGGCTGAGATAGTGTTTGTCAGTTTTCTCTGGTGCGGGATCGTTCTTTTTTTTTTTTTTTTTTTTTTTTTTGCTCTCTGTTTCCATACTGGACTCTTTGAAGTGTAGCCACACGTACAGCCCACACTGGAAAAGTAGGGAGTTATTACCTCTTCTTTGAGGATGGAGTATCTGCATAAGTTGAGGAGTTTTTATGCACATTTTCTTTATTTTTAATATTCGTCTTACTGTTTATCTCGTAAGACAATGCTGTTTCTGAGTATTTGGCAAACACATTTTAGAGAAGCCAAATTATCCATATCTTCAGGCAATTAATATGTTTAAAATTATACTGAGAACTGATCTAAATTTCTGTGTGATTTAATTATGAAACCCAGTTTTGTGTCTAGTTTACTGGTTTTGAAAAAGTGTTTCAACAAAATAACAACTAAAATTTATTGGTTGCTCATTGTGTGATGTGAACTGTTCTGAGAGGTTTGTATGTATTATTTGATTGATACTAAATTCAGTATATTACAAGGAAATGTGTCTTATTACTAATCTACAATTACAGCTTCAATTATTAAATAACTTTCCCCAGTTTCCACAATTATTGAGTGATGGATCAGGGAATTTAGTCCAGTTTTATTCAAGTGAGGCCGTGATGATAGTTATAAAATTGGTATTTTATGTTCGATAATTGTATTAAATCTAAGGCTAAAACAATGTATTCAGTAAAACTTAGAACACAAATCTTCTGAAAGTTTTGGTTCTGAAGTGTTCATTTCAATTTTTTATATAATTATAGTTGCATGATCAAATGAAATCATCCCCAAATAACTCAATGTTCAAATGCTAGACTACCCACATAACATAGGATCATCTGAGAATTTCAACTGTCAAAAAGCAATATGTCTAGATTTGGATTTAGGAAGTTGCAGATAGGTGAGTCATATTCTCTCCAAAAAAACATCTTTTTGGTTTGTTGAAAAACTTAGGGAGATTTTTCAAGAATCCATAACTAAAGGTGATAGAGGGTAGGTAAGTGTTATTTTTTCCTTTTGTTGATAGAATAAGAACAGAATTTTATGCCCAATTAAAAGATTTCATGATATGATTTGTTAGAATATACAAGTGTTTCCTATTTTCACTGCATTAATTTTACTAGGATACAATTGCATAACAAAATTCACAAGCAGCTGAGAAATGTTATACTAATATCAGGCAGCCATAGCAGCCTGGGAGCATTTTGCATGTGTGATATTTTAGTCATCAAATTTGTACTCTGAATTAAGTGTACTTATAACTGGTACTTGGACAAGACACTGGTCATTTGTACAAGTTTCCAAACATAGTGACACTGATTAGAAATGCCCTTGCTCCAGAGACAGCCAATAGAAAGATGTGTAAGATTTTGTTTTAATGCAAATAGTAATAATGCATTTGATAGGCATTGTACATAGAAAATGAATTAGGGATTATTTTGCCATCATTTCATTTCTTATAAGAATGGTGACCCCTTGGCTAAATTTCATGTTAACAATGTTTCTCATTTACTTTGGTCTTATAATTTCAGCTGCTCTAAAATAAATCTTAGATAAATTCATTGCCTACTTTGACATACGTATTTTAAGGCTTCAAATTCTGGAAAGATCTAAATGCCTTTAAATATCTTGTTTTTAGCTACGCTATGATCACACTGTTTTATCATTTTAAAAGGATCAGTGTTATCTAACTGAGGTCACTGGCAGAATGAAAAGTCAAGGTATTAGCATTTATATTTTCAACTGAATTAACAGAGATCTCAACAATGACTCATTGAGGGGTTATTAAGTTAAGGAGCTAATAATATTTCTCTAATATGATTGCTAAAAAGTCAATGGGATTTGTAATTTATAACACAATCTTGATAAAATACAAAATAGAATAGCTGTTCCCTTAAGACATCAACAGTTAGTGCATGAAGCATGTCACTTTTGTGTTCCAAATTTTCACTCATATTAATTTGCTCTTATTGAAATTTTGAAACTGACTTAGCTTCAGTTTGGTTTCACAGATATATGTATTAGGCACTTTATCCTTTAGGGGGACTCAAGCCTCTGAAGATGATGATGCCATTGCAGCCAAATTTTACATTCAAATTCTAGCCCAAGACTACTGAACTTATAAAGTTTAGGACACTATTATAAAATATTAATGATTCAATTCTACTTCAAAATTTCATCTTAAGTAAAACAAATAAAAATAAAAATTATATATAGCTATCTTAAAACAAGCATAATTCGATATCCCATGGATATCTAATCAATGAAATACCATGTGACCATGAAGAGTTTTCTATTAATCACATAGAAAGTGTTCATAATGTATTTTACTTGGAAACAGAGTTTATCACACCTTTAGATCTCAAATTCAAAAAGAAATGTTTG
The DNA here is from genome assembly GCF_029281585.2 of Gorilla gorilla gorilla. Classification (NCBI taxonomy): domain Eukaryota; kingdom Metazoa; phylum Chordata; class Mammalia; order Primates; family Hominidae; genus Gorilla; species Gorilla gorilla. The sequence continues at coordinate 10,489,103 of NC_086017.1, forward strand.
GATATATAAATGATCATAAAGGCAGACAAGTAAATACATGGAGCAGAGGGGGAAAAGAGATGAGAAATTTTTCAACAGAACAATTTTATGAGAATAGTCATAAAGGCAGACAAGTAAATAGCTGGAGCAGAGGGGAAAAGAGATGAGAAACACAAAGGACAACAATGTTATTATCCTCAATTTATTTATTTGTGCTTTTTACAGTTTTTCAAACACTTAACATAAATTGTATTGATAGATATATAAAGAACAAAACAATGCTATAGTTATTAAAACAATTAGGAATTTTAAGTCATCTTATGTTTGTTCCTTTTATTTTTATTTATTTATTTATTATTATTATTATACTTTACGTTTTAGGGTACATGTGCACAACGTGCAGGTTTGTTACGTATGTATACATGTGCCATGTTGGTGTGCTGCACCCATTAACTCGTCATTTAGCATTAGGTATATCTCCTAATGCTATCCCTTTTATTTTTAAAGAACCTGAAATCCAAAGGGCAATGACTTACCCCAAGGAGTAAAGTGTCAGTGTGGGTGCAGAAACCAAAAGGCAGGGCTTCATCTCATGGTCTAGTGTTGACTTCACTCGACCTCAATGCCGTCCTCCTTCCTTCCCCTGCCAGTTTGGTTCCTTATTAGTAGTTCTTTTCTAGCTATCTTAAGCTTGGAACCTTCGTAAGAAAAGGGACTTGAAATGATCTTACAGAGAAGGTAAGAAAAACTTTACAAATTCTCTGAGAGTTTGAGGAGAAAGAAAAAATGTTAAGGGGCTGGCCTTATTAAAGGTGGGTTACCTTTGAGCTGTATATTTGCACAGTAATATATACTGTGAATCTTAGAATTAGGAGTTGTAAGAATGGAAACTTAACTAAAGGTTTATTTTGTGTGACACTCTAAGATTGTAGTGTCACGTTTAATTCCATTTTGTTCCTAAGTTAAAGTGAAAGGGCATTTTTAAGAGCTTTGCTGATTTATGAATAGTCAAGCACATCACATATTAATAGAATGTGTTATATGGAAGTTGCTATTCACTGTTAAATGTGGTGGAGAAATTAGTGAAGGAATGGGTAGAAATTTTGATAAATAATCCATTTCCCCCCCCCACTTGCTGGCTTTCTTGAATTGATAGCCAGGAAAGGTAGAAAAAAAAGAGGTTTGTAAAGTCAGACTGAACTGGTTGCAAACTGGACTTCATGACTTGCTACATGTGATCTTGATCAGATTACCTGAATTCTCTGAGTTTAACATAAGTTCGCACTTAAGGGGATGAGGGCGGGCGGGAGAGAGAGGGGGGGAGAGAGAGAGAGAGAGAGAGAGAAATATACCACTAGTCTTTTGTCTGTGGTAAGTGTTGCAAATATTTTCTCCCAGTTCATTGGCTGTCTTTTGATTTTTTGTATAGTGGGTTTTTTTCCTGCAAAATTTTAAAAAATGATATAGTCAAATTCATTGACATTTTTCTTTTACTGCCTCTGAATTTGAGTCATAGTTAGAAGACCTTTTCTTACACCAAGGTTAAAGATGAATTTTTCAAGTACTTGTTTGATTTTATTTTTTACACCAGAATTCCATTCCTTTTGCAGATTATTCTTGCATATGATATAAGATATGGATCTAAATTTACCTTTTCCAAATGGCCACTTTGTTGTCCCAGCAGCAGTTATTAAGTCTATTTTTAAGTGGTTTGAAATGCTGCTGTTGTCATATACTAAATTCTCATATATATTTAGTTTTAAATTTGGACCTTCTATTCTATTCCACTGCTTTATCTGTCTATTCAATATGATGCTAGTATAACATCATTTTAAATATAAAGGCTTTGTAGTATCTTTTAATGTTTAGTGAGGTAGTCTTCCTCTTATTTCTTTTTTTACAAAAGTATTTTCCTTGCTATTCTTGTATGCATGTGATTCCATGTGAACTTTAGTCAATTTACCTAACTTCATAATTTGTTGGTATTTTTATTAGGTTTGAATGAATTTATAAGTCAACTTATGGAGAATTTACGTCCTTATAGTGTTGAGTCATTTTATCCAAAATACAGGGTATTTTCCTAATTTTTAAAGTCTTCTTTAGAGTCCTTTGTGAGTGTTAAAATTTTCCTTTCACAAACTTTGTACATTTTTATTAAATTTATTTCTAAGTATTTAGTGTTCTTATTGCTTATTCTTATTATAGTGTTCTTATTCTTATTCTTATTATACATGGACTTACTCTTAAGTTCTCTAAATGTTCGTTGTTAAAGAGTATATAAAGCCTACTAATTTGTTAATGTTAATTCAGCATTCAGCTAATTCACTAGAATATTTGATTTCTTGAGATGGTTTTATCATTGACCCTCTGGAATTTTCAAGGTTTATTATCTTAACAACTGCAAATAGAAGTAGTTTTACTTCTTCTTTACCAATTTTTATGCTTTTCAAGAATTTATCTCATCTAATTGGGTTGGCGCTCATCTAAGAACTGTGGAATAATATGGGATTGTATTAATCATGACATGTATTCTTGCTTCGTCTCAAATCTTAATGAAAATGCCTCTAGCGTTTCTTCATCAAATAGTATACCGGCTTTAAGTTTAAGGCAAATATATTTCATTATGTTAAGAAAGGATCCCTAAATTCTTATTTCTTTGAGTTTTTTTAAACAATAAATTAGTGTTTTTTGTTGTTGTTGTTGTCAAAGGCTTTCTTAGCGTCTGTGAAGATAATATAATTATGCCTTTGTCAACATGGTATATATGAAATGAATTGGGTTTATAATAGTAAACCAATCTTGCATTCCTAAAATAAATCCTATTTAGTTATCGTGTGTTATTTTCTTAATACAGTGTTGGATTAAGTTTGCTATTTTTTATTTTAAAATTTTACATTATTTTCTTGAGTGATATTGACCTGTAGTTTTCTTTCATTATACTGTTTTATCAGATTTAGGTATCAGTGTTATAGTTTCTTCATGAAAGGAGTTAAGACGTTTTCCTTCCCTTTCAATGTTCTGAATAATCATACAGCATTATGACTGTCTGCTATTTAAACCTTTAGAATAATTACCTTGTGAAACTATGTGGGCTTGGTGCTATTTTGTGTCGTATTTATCTAATTGTTTCCTATATTTCTTCTATGAAATTGGTTGATTTAATCTTTCTAACACTAATAAGATTAATTCGAGTAAACTTCATTTCTCTAGAAAATAATTCATCAAATTAAATCAAATTTGAAATTTGATTTCAAATTTATTTGTGTCAAAGTAAAGGAAGTTTCCTGTAATTTTAAAATTCTCTGTTGTTTTAATAGTAACTTGTTTCTTATTATTTATAACTTTGTATATTTGTACTTTTTCCTTTTTTATCAAATGAGCTGAGTTTTAACATTGCGTTTAATTTTAATTATCTAATCTAAATCTAAAAGCTGATATTTGATTCAATTGTCAGAAATCTCTTAAGTATATTGGGATCAACTTGGAAAAGTAAATTGACTTTAAACAGTACACTTTATGAACTTTAAATTACAGATCAGATATTTTTAGTAAAATTTTATCCAAACTAAGATGCAATATGAGTATAATCACTGATTCAAAAAGTTTCCTTTAGTGAGCATCAAATATCTCACTATTTTAATTTTAATATTGATTGTGTGTTAAAATAATAATAATTGCATTATATTATTGATAATGTGTATTCTTGTCATGTTTCCATTCTTACTGGAAATGCCTCCAGTGTTTCTCCATCAAATAGTATACTGGCTCTAAAACTAATTTAAAGGACAAGATGGCCAACTAGACACAGCCAGGAAGCACTGTTCCTGCCCCCAAAAGACCAAAGTTTCAAGTAAACCAACATAACTTGGACAGATCTTCGAAGAGAAAATGCCCAGTGGATGAAGATGTGATGCAGATGTGGAGGCTGAGGAGGTAGGAAGCTGGGAACCTTGTTCAGGGTAGGCCAATGCTTGAGCCAATCCTGACCTCAAGTGGCTCCTGGGAATGGGTGAATGAAGAACTGCAGGACTGCCTACCCTAGCCATGGACCACTAGGATCCTGGCTATGGGGGCCCCACATCTGCCATGGACATTTGAGCTGACAGAAGGATCCTTCCAGAGAGTAGACAGAGATGGAGCTCCAGCCAGCATGGAAGCATGGGCCTTTGTGCACAGTGAGGCTGTGTCCAAACATGGACATAGCCACCTATTCCCCAGGGCTCCCCATTCACCCTCTGAGAAGCTCTAGGTCCAGTTGACCACCAGGCTAGGAGGAAGCTGGGCTGATTTCTCTGTGGGACTGGTACGTGTCTGTTCTTTAGGCCCTCTTGCCCACCAGCCCCTCCAAGGACCACTGTCCAGCTGCTCTCCAAGAGAGTATGCATGGCTCAGCTTCCACTGCCCAGCCTGGTTGCTTTGCTCCACCTGATTATGTTCCCAGTGGCCTGGGAGCACTTTGGATTCCCATTACACCTGGAACCTGAATCTAGGGGTCCAGAGGATGGAGCTGCAAGCCAATCCTGGTGCCCCAGAGCTGCAGTGTGCAGCTCAGAAGCGCAGAGCTGAAATTTGTGGCCAGCACTCAAGTGGGAGAAGAGCCCACCCTCTTAGAGGACTAAGAGGGGTGACTTGTGTCAATTCATGAGCTGGAATAGAAGCAGAACATGCCTTCTTCCTCAGGGCCAACCAGGAAAGAGTGTTACCTATCTCCCTGCTACGTTCTTTGCCCAGGGAGCCCCACGTCCCAGAACAGCTAAAGAAAGTAATGCAGGCACAGTGCCAGTGATCAGAAGGGGCTCCACCAAGGCCCAAGTTCAGACTTGGTGAGGAATTACCTCTCTCCCCACTGCACTGCAGAGTGTGGCTGGAAACATGAGGAAATATAGAGGAGCTGGGTGGCTAAGTAAGAGACTATTTACTGTCCATTATTCTTAAGCACTATCCACTGGATCACAGCCCAAACAATAACACCAAAAATGTTTTGCTGATATACCCTGCTGTAAAACCAAGGACAAAAATTCAGCCACAAATAAAGACCTGTACAGAGCCTTGACCATCTGAAAACATTCAGAAACAAAGCCAATTGGCTATACTCAACTTATACTATAGTTAAAGGAACACCAACCCTCCCAGATGAGAAAGAATGTGGACAAGAACTCTGGCAATTTAGCAAGGCAGAGTGTCCCCTTACCCCAAAATGAGTCCACTAGCTCCATAGCAATGGTGCTTAACCAGTGTGAAATGACATAAGTAGAATTCTAAATCTGGATGGCAAGAAAGTTCAAGAATCAGGACAAAGTTGAAACTAAATCTAAGGAATCTAATAAAACAACCCAATAGCTGAAAGATGAAATAACATTTCAAGAAACAACCAAACTGAACTTCTAGAGCTAAAAAGTTCACTACAAGAATTCCATTATACAATCAGAAGTACTAATAGGAAAACAGACCAAGCTGAGGAAAGAAAATTGGAGCTTGAAGACCAGTTATTCAAATCAACTCAGTCAGAAAAAAATAAAGAAAAAAGAAGTTTTTAAATGAACAAATTCTCCAAGAATTATGGTATTACATAAAGAGACCAAATCTACAACTCACTGGCATTCCTGAGAGGGGAGAGAGAATAAAAAACTTGGAAAATATATTTGAGATTATAGTCCATGAAAATTTCCCTATTCTCTCTAGGGAGGTTGACATGCAAATTCAATAAATACAGACAAGCCCAGCTAGATACTATAGAAGATGACCATATCCAACGCATATAGTCATCAAAGTCACCAAGGTCAACGCACTCACACAAAAAAAGGCAGCTAGAGATAAGGGACAAGCTACATACAGAGGGAACCTCATTAGGCTAGCAGCAAACCTCTCAGCAGAAACTTTATAAGCCAGAAGAGACCAGGGCCCTATTTTCAGCATCCTTGAAGAAAAGGAATTCCAACCAAGAATTTCATATCACACCAAACTAAGCTTCATAAGAGAAGGAGAAATAAAATTCATCACAGACAAGCCAATGCTGAGAGGATTCATTTCATTTAGACCAGCTTTACAAAAATACCTTAAAGGAGTGGTAAAGATAAACACAGACCAGGTACAGTAGCTCACACCTGTAATCCTAGCACTTTGGGAGGCCAAGGTAAGTGGATCACTTGAGGTCAGGAGTTTGAGACCAGCCTGGCCAACATGGCAAAACCCTGTCTGTGCTAAAAATACAAAAATTAGTCCGGTGTGCTGGAATGCACCTGTAATCCCAGCTACTTGGGAGGCTGAGGCAGGAGAATTGCTTCAACCCAGGAGGTGGAGATTGTAGTGAGCTGAGATCTTGCCACTGCACTCCAGCCTTGGTGACAGAGCGAGTGTCTGTCTCAAAAAAAATAAAAATTAAAAAGGATGAAATAAAACAATGACACCTGCTACCACAAAAACATACTTAAACAGCCCACAGGCACTATAAAGCAACTAAACAGTCAAGTACATACAACAACTAGCTAACAACACAATGACAGGATCGAAATCTTACACCAACACTAACCCTGAATGTAAATGGTCTAAATGCCCCACTTAAAAGCTTGGAGTGGCAAGCTGGATAAAAGGACAATACCCTATCATGTGCTGTCTTCAAGAGACCCATCTCACATGTAAGGACAACCACAGACTCAAAGTAAAAGGATGGAGTGAGATCTACCATAGAAATAGAAAACTAAAAGAGCAGGAGATGCTATTCATGTATCAGATAAAAGACTTTAAACCAATGAAAATTAAAAAGTACAAAGAAGAGCATTACATAATGATAAAGGGTAAGATCCAACAAGAATACTTAACTACCCTAAATATACACACCCAAACTTTGGAACACATAGATTCATAAAACAAGTTTTTCTTGGGCTAGAAAACACTTAGACAACCAAACAATAAAAGTGGGGGACTTCAACACCCCACTGAGAATATTAGATCACTGAGGCAGAAAACTAACAAAGAAACTCTGGACTACATTTGACACTTAACTAATTGGACCTAATAGACATGTAAAGAACATCTCACCCAACAACACAGAATTTGCAGTCTTCTCATCTGCATATAGAACATATTCTAAAATGCACCAAATGCCTGGTCATAAAGCAAGTCTCAATAAATTCAGAAAAATTGAAATAATACAAACCACACAGTGCAATAAAAATAGAGATCAATATCAAGACTATCTCTCAAAACTATACAAATAACATGGAAATTAAACAACTTGTTCCTGAGTAACTCCTGGGCAAACATTTAAATTGAGACCGAAATTTTAAGACATTATTTGAAATTAATGAAAATAGGGACAAAACTTACCAAAATCTCTGGGATGCTGCTAGGAAAGTTTATAGCACCAAACACCATCAAGAAATTAGAAATATTTCAAATTAACAACCTAACTTTGCCGCTAAAGGAACTCGTGGAAAAAAGAACTAATCCCAAAGCTAGCAGAAGAAAAGAAGTAACTAAAATTAGAGAAGAAATGAATGAAATTGAGATGCAAAAATTTATACAAAAATCCATAAAACCAATAACTTTTTTTCTTCCAATAGTTTTCGGGGAACAGGTGGTTTGTGTTTACATGGATGACTTGTTTCGTGGTGATTTCTGAGATGTTCGTTCCCCCGTAACAGTAGCTGTGTACACTGTACCTAAGGTGTAATCTTTTATCCCTCACCTCTCTCATCCTTTCCCCTGAGCCCCCAAAGTCTGTTATATTATTATTATTATGCATTTACATCCTCATAGCTTAGCTACCACTTATAGATGAGAACATAACGATATTTGGTTTTCCATTCCTGAGTTACTTCAACTTGAATGACAGTCTCCAACTCCATCCAGGTTCCCGCAAATGCCATTATTTTGCTCTTTTTATGGCTGAGTAGTATTTCATGGTATATATACAACACATTTTCTTTATCCACTCATCGTTGATGGGCATTTAGGCTGGTTCCGTATTTTTTGCAATTGCCAATTGTACTGCTATAAACATGATGTGTGTGAAAGTGGTTTTTCATGTAATGCCTTCTTTTGTTTTGGGTGGATACTCAGTAGAGAGATTGCTCGATCAAATGGTAGTTCTACTCTTAGTTCTTTAAGGAGTCTCTATACCGTTTTCCATAGTGGTTGTACTAGTTTATATTCCTACCAGCAGTGTAAAAGTGTTCCCTTTTCACCACATCTACGCTAACATCTATTATTTTTTGATTTTTAAATTGTGGCCATTCTTATAGGAATAAGGTGGTATCTAATTGTGGTTTTGATTTGCATTTCCCTGATAATTAGTGATGTTGAGCATTTTTTCATATGTTTGTTGGCATTTGTATATGCTCTTTTGAGAATTGTCTCTTCATGTTCTTTTCCCAGTTTTTGATGAGATTATTTGTGTTTATCTTGCTGATTTGTTTGAGTTCCTTGTAGATTCTGGCTATTAGTCCTTTGTCAGACACATAGTTTTTGAAGATTTTCTCCCATTCTGTGGGTTTTCTGTTTATTATGCTGATTATTTCTTTTGCTGTGCAGAAGCTTTTTATTTTAATTAGGTCCCATCTATTTATTTTTGCTTTTGTTGCACTTGCTTTTGGGTTCATTGTCAATAAATCTTTCTTTAAGCCAGTGTCTAGAAGCTTTTTCGATGCTATCTTCCGGAATTTTTATAGTTTCAGGACTTAGATTTAAGTCTTTGATCCATCTTGAGTTGAATTTTATATAAGATGGAGGATGATGATCCAGTTTCATTATTCTACATGTGGCTTTCCAATTATCCCAGCACCATTTGCTGAATAGGGTGTCCTTTTTCCACTTCATTTTTTTGGTTTGCTTTGTTGAAGATCAGTTGGCTGTAAGTATTTGGCTTCATCTCTGGGTTCTCTACTCCATTCCGTTGGTCTATGTGCCTATATTTTATACCAGTACCATGTTGTTTTGGTAACTATATCCTTGTAGTATAGTTTGAAATTGGGTAATGTGATGCCTCAAGATTTGTTCTTTTTGTTTAGTCTTGTTTTGGCTATGTGGGCTCTTTTTGGTTCCATATAAATTTTAGGATTTTTTTTTCTAGTTCTGGAAGAATGATGTGAAGAATGATGATGGCATTTTGATGGGAATTTCAATCAATCTGTAGAGTGCTTTTGGCAGTATGGTCATTTTCACAATATTGATTCTACCCATCTGTGAGCATGGGATGTGTTTCCATTTGTTTGTGTCATCTATGATTTCTTCAGCAGTATTTTATAGTTTTCCTTGTAGAAACAAGGAGTTTTCACCTCCTTGGTTAGGTATATTCCTAAGTATTTTATTTTATTTTTTGCAGCGGTTGTAAAAGGCATCGAGTTCTTGATTAGATCCTCAGCTTGGTCATTGTTGGTATATAGCAATGCTACTGATTTGCATACATTAATTTTGTATCCTGAAACTTTACTGAATTCATTTATCAGATCTAGGTGCTTTTAGGATGTCTTTAGGGTTTCCTAGGTATAGCATTATATAATCATCAGACAGCAACAGTTTAATTTCTTCTTTACTGATTTGGATGCCCTTTATTTCTCTTATCTGATTGCTCTGGCTAAGACTTCCAGTGCTATGCTGAATAGAAGTGGTGAAAGTGGGCATTCTTGTCTTGTTCCAGTTCTCAAGGAGAATACTTTCAACTTTTTTCCATTCAGTGTAATTTTAGCTGTGGGTTTGTCATAGACGGTTTTGATTACTTTAAGGTATGTCCCTTCTGTGCCAATTTTGCTGAGGGTTTCAAACATAAAGGGATGCTGAATTTCCTCAAATGCTTTTTCTGTGTCTAGTGGGATCACCATGATTTTGGTTTTCAATTCTGTTTATGTGGTGTATCACATTTATTGACTTGCATATGTTAAACCATCTCTGCGTTGCTGGTATGACACCCACTTGATCATGGTATATTATCTTTTTGATATGCTGTTGGATTTGGTGAGCTAGTATTTTATTGAGAATTTTTGCATCTATGTTCATCAGGAATATTGATCCGTAGTTTTCTTTTTTTGTTATATCCTTTCCTGGTTTTGGCATTAGGGTGATACTGGCTTCATAGAATGATTTAGGGAGGATACCATCTTTCTGTATCATTTGGAATAGTTGTAAGTTTGGTACAAATTCTTCTTTAAATGTCTGATAGAATTCAGCAGTGAATCCATTTGGTCCTGGACTTTTATGTTGGCAATTTTTGTACTACTATTTCAATGTAACTACCTGTTATTGGCCTGTTCAGTTTCTATTTTTTTCTGATTTAATCTAGAAGGGTTGTGTATTTCCAGGTATTTATTCAACTCCTCTAGAGTTTCTAGTTTGTGTAAAGGTGTTCATAGTAGCCTTGAATGATCTTTTGTATTTCTGTGGTATTGGTTGTAATATGTACCATTTCATTTCTAATTGCGCTTATTTGGATCTTCTCTCTTGTTTTCTTCATTAATATTCCTAATGGTCTATCAATTTTATCTTCTCAAATAACCAGCTTTTTGTTTCATTTATCTTTTGTATTTTTTGTTTCAATTTCATTTAGTTCTACTCTTATCTTTGTTATGTATTTTTTCTCCTGCTAGGTTTAGGTTTGGTTTGTTTTTTGTTTCTCTCATTCCTTGAGGTGAGACCTTAGATTGTCTGTCTGTGCTCTCTCAGACTTCTTGATGTAAACATTTACTGCTATGAACTTTCCTCCTAGCATTGCTTTTGCTGTATTCCAGAGGTTTTGACAAATTGTGTCACTATTATTATTCAATTCAAAAAACTTTTTAAATTCCATCTTGATTTCGTTGTTGACCCACAGATTATTCAAAAGCAGATCATTTAATTTTCATGTATTTTATAGTTTTGAGTGTTCCTTTTGGATTTAATTTCCAATTTTATTCCACTGTGTCTGAGCAAGTACTTGATATAATTTCAATTTTCTTAAATTTATTGAGACTTGCTTTGTGGCCTATCATATGGTCTATCAGGAGAAATTTACATGTGATAATGAAAAGAATGTATATTCTGCAGTTGTTTGGTAGAATGTTGTATAAATACCTTTTAAGTCCATTTGTTGTAAGGTATAGTTTAAGTCCATTGTTTATTTGTTGAGTTCCTGTCTTGATGACTTGTCTAGTGCTCTCAGTGGAGTATTGAAGTCCCCCACTATTATTATGTTGCCATCTATCTCCTTTCTTAGGTCTGGTAGTTATTGTTTTGTAGATTTGGGAGCTCCAGTGTTAGGTGCATATATATTTCAGATTATGATAATTTCCAGTTGGACTAATGCTTTTATCGTTATATTATATCCCTCTTTGTATTTAATTGTTGTTGCCCTAAAGTCTGTTTTGTCTAATATAAAAATAACTACTCCTGCTCACTTTTGGTTTCCGTTTGCATGGAATATCTTTTTCCATCCCTTGACCTTAAGTTTATGTGAGTCCTTATGTGTTAGATGAGTCTCTTGATGACAGCAGATACTTGGTTGGTGGATTTGTGTCCATTCTGTCATTCTGTATCTTTTAAACGGAGCATTTAGGCCATTTACATTCCATGTTAGCATTGAGATGTGAGGTACTGTTCTATTCATCATGCTAGTTGTTGCCTGAATACCTTGTTTATTTTTAATTGTGTTATTGTTTTATAGGCCCTGTGAGATTTATGCTTTACAGAGGTTCTATTTTGATGTATTTTGAGGCTGTGTCAAGATTTGGAACTCCTTTTAGCATTTCTTATAGTGCTGTCTTGGTAGTGGCGCATTCTCTCAGCATTTGTTTGTCTGAAAAAGACTTTATCTCTCCTACATTTATGAAGCTGTGTTGCTGGATACAAAATTCGTGGCTGATAATTATTTTGTTTGAGAAGGCAAAAGATGGGACCCCAGTTCCTTCTGGCTTGTAGAGATTTTTCTGAGAAATCTGCTGTTAATCTGATAGGTTTTTCTTTACAGGTTATTTGATGTTCCTGTCTCACAGCTCTTAAGAGTCCTTCCTTTGCCTTGACTGTAGATGACCTGATGACTATGTGCATAGGTGATGATCTTTTTGCAATGAATTTCCTGGGTGTTCTTCGAGTTTCTTGTATTTGGGTGTCTAGATCTCTGGCAAGACCAGGGAAGTTTTCCTCAATTACTCTCTCAAATAAGTTTTCCAAACTTAAATTTCTCTTCTTTCTCAGGAACACCAATTATTCTTGTTTGGTTGTTTAACATAATCCCTAATTTCTTGGGGGCTTTATTTTTTTATTTTTTATTTCTTTATCACTGTTGGATTGGGTTTATTTGAAAGCCTTGTTTCGACCTCGGAAGATCTTCTTCTACTTGTTATATTCTATCTTTGAAACTGTCTAGTGTATTTTGCATTTCTCTAAGTGTATCTGTCATTTTCAAAAGTTGTGATTGTCGTTTCTTTAAAATATCAATTTCTATGGAAACTTTTTCATTCATATCCTATGTTGTTTTTTAAGTTTCTTTAAGTTGGTTTTCACCTTGCTCTGGTACCTTCTTGAGCAACTAAATATTCAACCTTCTTAATTCTTTATCTGGCAATTCAGAGATTTCCTCTTGGTTTGGATCCATTGCTGGATAGCTAGTGTGATCTTTTGGGAGTGTTACAGAACCTTGTTTTGTCATGTTACCCAAATTACTTTTGTGGTTTCTTCTCATTAGGGTAGACTGTGTCAGTGAAAAGATCTGGAACTCAAGGGCTTCTGTTCAGATTTCTTTTTTCATGGGGTGACCCCTTGATGTGGTGCTCCCTTCCTTTCCCTAGGGATAGAGATTTCTGAGAGCCACACTGCAATGGTTGTTGTTGCCTTTCTGGGTCTAGCCACCCAGCAGGGCTACTGGGCTACAGACTGGTGCTGGGGAATGTCTGCAAAGATTCCTGTGATGCGATTCATCTTCAGGTCTCCCAGCTACTACCAGCACCTACACTGGTGGAGGTGGCAAGGGAGTGAAGTGGACTTTGTGGGAGTCCTTGGTTGTAGTTTTGTTTAGTGCACTGCTTTTCTTGGTTGGTGGTTATGTGTAGTTGTCACATGGACAGACTTATGACCTCTGGTTAGCCAGGGTGTTGCAAGAGGTGGAATTGGCTGTTCTCCTTTGGAGCAAGCTTGTTCTGTTATGAGTTACAATAATGGCTTGAGTTGGTTGGCCTCCATCCAGGAGGTATTAATTTCAAGAGAGCACCAGCTGTGTTAGCAGAAGGGGAATATACAAGTGTATATTCCTGTATATTCCTGGCCCTATGTTGGCCAGGATAAGTACTTGAGTTTCTCAGGTGATAGCAAGGGCCATAGAGCTCCAAAGAGGTTTGTTTGTTTGTTTGTTTGTTTGTCGTCAGCTACCAGGGCTGGTAAAGAGAAGATATCAGTTGGGTACAGGGTTAGGCTGCTCTGAGCTCAGACTCTCTTTGGGTGGGGCTTGCTGCAGTCACTTTGGAGGATGGGAGAATGGTTTTCTGGCCAATAGAATTATGTTCCTTGGGGGGACTATGCCTGCCTCTGCTGCATCATACAAGTCGCCTGGAAGTGGCCTCACCCAGCTCCCATGCAGCCAGAAAGGCCAGTCTCAGTACTGCCAATCCCCACCAACAGCGCTGAGTTTATATCCAAGCAGCCTGAGAGCAGGGCTGAGATCTCACCCCAGGCTACAAGCATCCCCACTGAGAAAACAAGCAAGGCTCTCAGGCCTCACCTCTCCCCACCTGCCTGTACCATCAGCTGTGGCTTCTACACTCATATCTGCACTTACTGTTCACCCCACCCCAACCCAGAGTCTGCTCAGAAACAGTTGTGCTCGGTCAAAATTATTAAAAAGTTCAGCTAGAAGTTTTCTTCAACCTGTGACCCCTTCTAAATTCTTCTGGCTGCCTTCCCCAAGGACCTCTGTGAGATAAAACCAGGAATGGCTTCCCTGGGCTCAAGGTGGGGACTGGTAGTACCTACAGGGCTCTTCCTGCTGCTTCTTCTGCTTTTATATTTCACTCTGATTCCTAAATCCATTTCAGCTCTAGGTAAGGTTAAATCCTTCTCCTGTGACCTGGACCTTTAGGTTCCCCATTTGGGATGTGTTTGGGATCAGACTTTTTCTCCTCTCACACTCTGGAAACACATTTTTTTTCAGCTGTCTTTCAAAGTTTGCAGCAGCAAGCTACTTCTTTCAAAGGGTCTGTGACTTTTTTGGGTTTTCCTGATATGTTCCTGCAGTGGTTTTGGAGCAAAAGTTCACAATGCGAGTCCTCCACATGCTGTTCTGTCCATCCAAGTGGGAGCTGCACCTTAGTCTTATCTCTTATCCACCATTTTCTGGAAGCTTGGAATACAAATTCTTTAACAAGCTATTCAAAGGCCAAGACAATGTGACTCTAATCTTGTTTTCAGTAACTCCTTGCAACACTATTCTTTAGCTATGTGGAGATGTTTATTGAGCCTCACACAAGCTCCTACTTTATGCCTTTCACATGCTGTTTGCACTGCCTTGAATTCTCTGTTGCTTCTAATTTGAATTGTATGCATTTTAGGATTTCTCTTAGATGCCACATTTTATGCAGCCTTTTCTAACTCTATCATGTAAAATTAATACCTGTGCATTATTTTATTTGAATCTTTCTTGTGATATTCATCATTTTTTATTTTTCGGTTTCCCTAAAAGTGTGCTCTTTGAGTGAAACATTCATGTTTGTCTTTCACATTTCTTTCTATTTACATTCATAACCCATTTTAAGTGCTTTTTGTATAAAAATTATTCATTAAATATTTGTTCACTGTATGTAAAAGGTTGACATCTCAGGCTGAAGAGAATTATTAAATATTTTTGAAGTTGGTTTATATAATATTAGCTTTTACACACTTTCTGTAAGTTTTTCAAAGTATTTTTTGTCTGTCATATTTGCATTTATTTGTTTAAATTATATTTGTACTATATAAATGTTTGTCTCTAATCCCTTTTAATAAAAACTTAATTTTATCTTAAGTGTAAGCTAGAGTTAGCTTAGCTACTTATTAATTGTTTCTAAGTTCAAAATTACTGATTTGTAAACAGTAGAAGATCACAATGTTAACAGAGTGGAATGAATTATCCACATCCCTCAAGTGGTGGCTGCAACTTAGACCCATGGATTCTGTACTAGATTTTACATAAATAGAAGTCATAAGACAGCATGTAGTGTAAAGGATGTTTGTTACTTTTTTTCATCACTTAGCATCTATACCATATATCTTTTTTTTTGGATAATTCACCACTTTAAGAGTAAGTAGATGGCAGAGATTGACTCTATAGAAGTTGAAATTAGCACATACCAACGTTTTATTCATCCCTTGAAACTAGGGCAATGTCAGTCAATGGGATGCTTCCAGCTGATCTTGAAATTAGGAGGTGATGGTGCAAAGAATCACCAAGCTGAAGGACTGACTGAGTATCTACTGCAGAGGTAGACAGTGGCAGCCTAAACATGTGACTTTCAGAAGCAACAGGGTAAATGGATCAGTGCAGTAGCTATAGCTTTGACGTCTGTGTCATATGCTCTTCAGAAACTAAATGTAGTTATCCTCACTGATTTAGTTTTATGAAAAGATTTTTATTGTGGTCTTCTTGGCTGCCTATTTTTTCTTAATCCTCTCCATCTTTGAGTTCAGTTCTCTGGACTTCCTGATAGTACTCTGATCTATCAAACATCCATTCAATGGATTCTCTTTGGCTAATTCTGCCATAGTCAATTACTGCAGCAACTGACAACTATGACTGTTAAAACTATACTCTTTTGGCACCATTGCTGGATGTATGGTATGCTTACTTCTTCTCTAATTTTTTCCCTTCCTTTTCTAGCTAGATAAATATTTGTTTAGCCTTTTCATATATTCTCTTTGTATCATAATTTGAACTCTCTTCTGAATTATCACCAGAATCTCCTTGTACCTCTTCAATAGTGGAGGGCCAAAACTCAGCACTTGGTGAATCTCGGTGGTTTAAAAAATGGTAAAGACATAGTCCACTCTACTATTTGGTAGTTGTGTGACTTTTAGTAAATTAATGAACCATTATTTTTCATTTTAATTCTGTAAAATGAAGACAATGTTACTGATTTTATGGGATTTTTATAAGAATTAAATAATGTTAGCAAAGACCAAAGACAATAGCACGGTTCTCACACATAGTAGGCATTCAGCGCAGTGAATAGTAGTTATCATTAGTAATTCTGTAGGCTCCATATTGCCTAAGGACCTAAAGATATGATATGTATTCCCTGTGTGTGAGATAACAATCTCTATAGTCAGTTTCAGTCTGACTTATATAATATCCTTATTTTATTTTCTCAAAATTATGCCTGTTTACTTGGTTCTTCCTTTTAAAATGGTATTCACCGAAGCTTTAACATCCAGTGATTAACAGTGAGGGAGAATAAGGCTCTTTTAAAACCACCAGAGTGTGTTAGGGTAGTACTGAGTCAAAGTCTAAGAGTTTTATGGTTAAAAAAACAAATAACTTTTTACTGCTGCTCATTTAAGTAGGATTTTATGTTGTTCCCAAGATGGGAGTCTACAGGCAACTAATAAGCGGGAAGAAGTGACTGTGAAGACAAACCAGCTGAATCAAACTGCAGGCACCTCAGGAATCAGCAGATCATGCAGGGCACAAAGAGGTGAAACCAGTCAAGTGTACAGTGGAGACGATTTCTCAATTTTTTTTCCTTGGAATACTAGCATCACTCAAAAATGTCAATAGTGTTTGGTGAACAAAATAAGCTTTTTAAATTAAATGTACAGAAATCCCTGCTTATCAGAATGACACCTTGAATTTTCATAATACATATTAGTATACCCAAGTAAAGAAGCCTATCTAATTTTTCTGAAATCTTTATTTCTCCCAATTTGCTGGAACATGTTTTATTTTTAATTTGTTTTCTTTGATTTGCTTTTACAGGAACTTTGTAATAATCTAAAGAACGCAGTTGCTATAATTTGGTAATGACAAATGAAATTATGAAGGTAATTCTGAGCAATTGCGAAAACTCACAAACAACAGTCTAAATATTTGGAGCTTTATACTCTAAGTACTGGGGAGCCACTAAAGATTTTCAAAGTAGAACAATGAAGAATTAGTGCATTACACAAATTAGTTGACAATCATATTTAGACTTTATTTGAAAGATAAGGAAAAATGATAGAGGCAAGGGAATCAATTGACCAGCTATTGTGATATCTCAATTTTGAAAAATAATTAAAAATTAGAATGAAGGGATCTATGTAAAAGGAAGCCACCAAGAGAAGTAATTAATTCATAGGACATGATGATTAATGGATGCGGATGAGGAGGAAAAAGGAGGTTGAAAGAAAGTAGTAAAAACTGGCAAGAGAGTCCATGTCTGAATAAGAAGATAAAACGTAGCACTGATTAATACTTTAACTGACCAAATCAAGACAGTGAGATTGTTTGTGGAAGAATATTGCAAATAATTTAGGAGCTTTAAAATTGTGGACTTATTCTGATGCCTCCACCTAAATTGTCTGGTATCAAAACTTGCTGATGGTTGCATCATGTTCCAGCTTTCCATCTTGCATTTTCTAACTCAGTAAAGAGTTAAAAGGTGATTTAAAAAAAAAAAAAAAAAACTTCCTTTGGCATGGATTGTGTCACCTTTCATCTACATGCTATGCGAAATCATGTCTTGGTTAGTATTTTTCTTATCTTTTGATGGTTGACATGCAAGAGAGAATTAAACATCAAGATAATTAGTGAATCCTGGTGATATGGTTCAGCTGTGTCCCCATCCAAATCTCATCTTGAATTGTAGTTTCCATAATCCCTACATGTTATGGGAGGGACCCAGGAATCATGAGGGCAGTTTCCCCCGTACTGGCCTCATGTTAGTGAGTAAGTCTCATGAGATCTGATGGTTTTATAAATGGGAGTTCCCCTGTACAAGCTCTCTTGCCTGCCACCATGTTAAGATGTGCCTTTGCTCCTCCTTCACCTTCCACCATGATTTTGAGGCCTCTCCAGCCATGTGAAACTGTGAGTCCATTAACCCTCTTTTGCTTTATAAATTACCCAGTCTCAGATATGTCTGTTAGCAGCATGAGAACAAGCTAGTGCACCTGAATACTTTAGTGTTTTTTAGTAGAATATGACATATTGTGAGTACACAATGTGAAGAAATCCGGATATTCCAAAGACAAACATTTCTGAATGAAGGGGAAAAGTAAGCTGGGGCAAGACAACGTTTCTCATCCCTGATTGAAATGTTCCTATTTACCCCCTAACTTATACATTGGGATGTTATGTTGCTTGTAAAGAATTGTGCAGAGACAGATGGAAATATTAAAATATTTATCCTAAATAAATGTTTGAGTTAAACGGTAATATCCTGTGCTTCTCTAGATTCAATTCTATCAATAAGCTATTTTGAGATTCTGACCTCAGTTTCTTGTCTTCTTTTAAGTTATCTCTGGGCCCTAAAGAGACACGGCTATGAAACTGGAGAATGACTGCAGAATAACCAAAAGAAGTTATCCAACAGAATTTATAAGATATAGGATTTCGTTTCAAGAGAGAAAACAGGACTAAAAATATAAATTTTGGGATTGTCCACATTAGAGAGAAAAATCATATCTTCATATGAAAAAATATAGAATTTCTTCAGAAAAGAAAATATAAGGGAAGGAGATTGGAATATTAAAGAAAATCTCAGAGAACACCCACAACTGAATTCCAAAAACAGAGGAAGAATTATCATGAATGGCGAAAGATATAGAACATTATAAGAATGAAGAGAATATATCCATTAGAGAATTATAAGAGAAAGGAAATCAATTTAGGTGAAGAAAGTCTAAGAGGAAGGGGATAAAGGTGACTAAATTTGGTGATAAAAAATTGAGGTAGGCAAAATAATGGCCTCCAAAGATTCCCACATTCTAATTCTTGAAATTAGTGTTTATGTTATCCTAAATGACAAGGGAGAATTAAGGTTGCAGAGGGACTTAAGGTTGATAATCAACTGACTTTAAAAATAGAGAGACTGTTCTGAATTATCCAAATGGGACAAATGTAATCGTAAGGGTCCTTTATATGTGAAAGAATGTGAAAGAGGGCAGCAGAAGAGTCATCAGACTGGTTCAAGGTGAGAAAGGCTTGATTGGCTAGCTTTGAAGATGGAACGTTTCAGAAGCCAAAAGATGCAGGCTGACTCTAGAGGTTGGAAAAGCAAGGGAATGAATTTACTAGAAAGGAACAGAGACCTGCTGACACTTTGATTTTAGCTCAGTGAGATCCAATTTGGACTTCTGAGAAAATAAGTTTTACAGAACTGTAAGTTACAGAACTGTAGGAAAATAAGTTTGTGTTGTTTTAATCCACTGAGTTGTACCAATTTGTTACAGTAGCAATAGGAAACAAACATAGAAGCTCATTGTTTGCGTAGATACACGCAGTGTCAGTACAAAGGACAAAGACCTATTAACAGAGTTACAAATGAGCAATGGAAGTAGCAGGTGTTGCCCATATTTTCAGCAGATTAGGCAGTGGAATAAGAGAATAGGATAAAAATATCTGAGAAATTGTTAATTGGGGAAAAATTCAAATACATCTAATTAAATAGAAATAGCATTGTTCAAGACAGAAGCTCTATTATATTAGCTCCTTCTTTGCAACTAAGCAGAATATTTCTTGAGAAGATTATATGAGCATAATTGTCAAACCAAACAAATGAAAATCTCCCAAACTAATGGATGTAATAAGTGAGATCTAGAAACTCACAGAAAGCTGTTTCATTTACCATAAAGAATAATGAAAAGTCTTTCATCTCTAAATTGTATGAAGTGAGAAATTCTGCCAATTATAAATGAGATGAAAACGAATACTTAAGAAAAATTCTGGCAACTTCATAAAAAATGTCAATTTTACATATTAGAAGAAAAAACATATTATGCTGTTGACATGTTAAGTGCATCAATAGAGATAATGAATATGAATATGCTAAATCAAGGCGTATACAGAGAAAAATAGAAGACTAGGATATTCTCAAAAAAATCAGTTTATATAGAAAGCCAACCTGGTTTTTTACAAAGGTTTGTATAAAGAAGTACAGAAATATTTAAGGGTAGAAGAAAAATAAGCAGCCAAATGCTACTCTAAATAGTGCTGAGTTATATGGGCCACTTTTATGCAAAATGAATTCTATTGTAAAACACAGAAATAATGAAAAAAAATTTTCTCTATGTTGATTTGACAGAACTTATGGTTAAAGCTAATGATGCAGTTTTAGAATAAATTTTCCTAAATCTAGGTAGAGAAACTCAATTGTCAAATGAATGATCTAGACCCAATGACCTACTGGGTTCCTTCTAAAGTAATGGCCCCAGGTATCCTAGTGCTTGAGAAATATGTAAGCATTGCTTGAAAAAAGCATGCTGGGGCCCAAGGTTTGGTAAGTGCTTTATGAAGTTTTGCTGCATGCCTTCTCAGACCCTTTAGCACATAAATTTCTAAGAAAATACTTCTAAATGAATCATTTTCCCTGATAGGTCTTTTGATAATAGAAAAGGTTTTTGCCCGTGGATCTCAAAATACTTGTGTTTAACACATTAAACTGTTATCCATAAATCAATTTAGAGTCCTAAAACAATAATGAAAAATAAGTCAGAATCATTTTGACATACTGCTTTCTAAATATACATTTTTCACAGACCCTTTGTGTTATAATCAACTGGTAACTTCATTCTTCTACTTCCTAAGATTGTACATTCACCACTTGGATGGTGTAGTTATGAGCACTCAATTATTTTTTTATCTGAGGAAGTCTTCCTTGAGCTGTTAGTTCAGCTCTCTGGGCACTGACATCTCCTGTTCATTTCATATTCTTGATTGTCACGTTACTTTTTTTTTTTTTTTTTTTTGAGGTGGAATCTGGCTCTGTTGCCTAGGCTGGAGTGCAGTGGCGCAATCTCAGCTCACTGCAAACTCCACCTCCCAGGTTCAAGCAGTTCTCCTGCCTCAGTGTCCCTAGTAGCTGGGATTCAGACGCACACCACCACGCCTGGCTAATTTTTGTATTTTTAGTAGAGATGAGGCTTCGCCATGTTGGCCAGGCTGGTCTCGAACTCCTGACATCAGGTGATCCACCCGCGTCGGCCTCCCGAAGTGCTGGGATTACAGGCATGAGCCACCATGCCTGACCTGTCAAGTTACTTTCTATACACTTGGTGACGCTTTGGTCTTTTCTGTTAAATAACTCTCAGATTCCCGAAGTGTTTTTCTTATTTAGGAATAGCAATACTGTTAATTAGCTAAGCATCCGTGATGCCATTCACTTTTTATGGCTTATCTCAACCCTTTCAACAACTTTGTGCTAGAGGTCAATTTAACCGTTTTGCCACAGAGAAAACAAAAGGCTAAGAACCCCATAGCTTATACATGGTAGAGTCAACATTCGAACCCACCTTTGCTTTTCTTCAAAGCTGGTCTTAAGGCTAATGCCCAATTTTCTTGCCCTCTCTGTTCCCTATCGTAAATTCCACCCTCAAACCACCTACAATTTCAGACATATTTCCATTGTTTGACCCTAGGTGGACAAGAGAAGAGAGATATTACTTAAGAGACTAGAAGTCAAGGACTAGATTTTACTAGGTAATCACCAAACCTCACACCAGAGCTAAGAGTTTCTGAACTCACTCATGCCCCAGGGTGCTGCGTGACTCTGAAACTCAATGTCAGGCCTTACGAAGTGATCATGAGCTCCCTTTGGAAGCAGCCACCTCTACCATTTCCTCTTTCCCATCTGCTTCTCCATGAGGCTCTTCGCTTCCATGAGAAACTTGGCTTCACACCTATGAGTAATTCTCTGTCTCCTTTTTAACCGCACACCTTCAATCAACAGCCCTTCTGTTTCTCTTGCCACAGATCTCCACAGAGGCCTGAAAAAGTGATTTATCTGAGCAAAGGAGGTCTTCTTTATTCAGTGCCATTGCTCCCAGATGTTTTCTTCTGATTCTAGAAGGCAGATTTATGTCGTTCCTGTTACCTCAGCCCATGAAGCTCAGGTAACCACAGGCACCTTCTGGCTGTACTGTATTAAAATTATATTCTCCTGATTTACATACATTAGGTTTATGAGCTATTGGAAGCACCTAATAACTTTGGGCAAGATGATCCTGACTTTATTTTTTTATTTTAGATTCAGGGGGTACATGTGCAGGTTGGTTACCTGGGCATATTGCATGATGCTGAGGTTTGGGGTATGAATGACCCTGTTACCCAGGCACTGAGTAAAGTACCAGTAGGTAGTTTTCCAACCTTTCCCTTCCTCCCTCCCTCCACTCTCTGGTAGTCCCCAGACTTTTTTTATGTGACAATATCATTTTTATTTTTCTAACAAATCTTTCTTCCTTTTTTTCTTTTGAAGATAAACATGGATTTAATAAGAATCAGATAATTCCACTTAGAATCATCTATTGGGGGGGCTATTTTAAAATGCTGGTGTCTGATTTAATTGCTTTGGAGAGGACCTGAGTATAAATATTATTTTTAAAAGCACCCCTGGTGATTCCAGTGTGCATCTGGGAATGAGAACCATTGTTGTAGGCAGCACTTCTCAGGTTGATGTTCTTAAGTGGGGCAACCACACATGCTAGTTTGCCTTAAGTGAGTCCTGGTGTAATTATTCACAGTACTTCCTGCTATTCTCAGCATCTCCACTTTGGATGATAAATTATATGGCTACCCTATTCATGAAAATCATCTGGGAAGCTCATTAAAAATTCAGATTATCTAATCTCAGGTCAGAAGATTGAGTTTCTGTAGGTCTGGGGTAAGGTTTGAGTCTGCATTAAAAACTAGTAAAATTGACATGAGTTGATTCTAATGCAGGTTATGTACACATTCCAACTCTTTTTAAAATAGATTATTTCTTTTGGAACAGTTTTAGTTTCACAGAAAAGTTGAGGGAAAATACAGAGATCTCCTGTGGGCTCCCTGCCCCTGAATACCCACAGCCTGGCTGACTGTGAGAGTCTCACACCAGAGTGGCAGATTTATTACAATTGATGAAGCTACACTGAGGCATCATTATCACTCAAAGTCTATAGTTTACATTAGGGTTCAGTCTTGGTGTTATGTGTTCTATGAATTTTGGCAAATGTATAATGACATGTATCCACCATCGCTGTATCGGAAAAATGTTTCAGTGCCCTAAAAATCCTCTGTTCTCTGCCTATTCATTTCTTTCTCTCCCCTAATGATTGGAAACCACTGATCTTTTTACAGTCTTCATAGTTTTGCCTTTTCCAGAATATCATGTAGTTGGAATCATACAGTATGTAGTCTTTTCAGATTGGCTTCTTTCACTGAGTAATACACATTTAAGTTTCCTCCATGTCCTTTCATGGATTCTTAGCTAATTTTTTTCTGAATGTTCATATAGTTTATCCTTTCACTGAATGAAGGACAACTTTATTTCTTCCAAGTTTTGGCAATTATGAATAAAGCTGCTATAAACATATATGTGGGGTTTATTTAGTGGACATAGTTTTTTAACAAAGTTGGGTAAATCCCAAAGCGCACAATTACTATATTCTATGGTAAGAACATATTTAGTTTTGTAAGGAACTGCCAAACTCTCTTTCAAAGTGGCTGAACCGTTTTCCATTCCCACCATTGACAAATGAGAATTCCTGTTGCTCTACCTCCTCACCAGCTTTTGACGTTGTCACTGTTTTGTACATTTGCCATTTTAATAGATCCCTAATGGTATCTCCTTTTTGTTTTAATTTGTAATTTCCTAATGACATATGATGTTAAGCATCTTTCCATACGCTTATTTGCTATCTGTATATCTTTTTTAGTGATAGTTTTAAAGTAAGGTGTTTTGTCTATTTTTTAATCAGGTTGTTCATTTTCTCGTTGAGTTTTAAGATATCTTTGTATACTTTGAATAACAGTCCTGTATCAGGTATGTCTTTTGCAAATATTTTCACTTAGTCTGTGGTTTGTCTTCTCACTCTCTCAACACTGTCTTCTTCAGAGTAGAAGTTTTTAATTTTATGAAGTCCAGCGTATCAACTCTTTGTTTCATGGACTGTGCCTTTAGTGTTACATCTAAAAAGTCATTGCAACACCCACGGTAATTTATATTTTTCTTTTGTATTATCTTCTAGGAGTTTTATGGCTTTGCATTTTACATTTGGCTTGATGGTCCATTTTAAGTTAGTTTCTGTGAAGGGTGTAAGGTCTATGTCCAGATTCATTTTTTTGTACTTGTAGGTCCGGTTGTTGCAGGGCCATTTGTTTAAAAGACTATGTTTCTCTATTGTAATGCTTTTGCTCCTTTCAAAGATCAATTGAATATATTTGTGCAGGTTGTTTCT
This sequence comes from Gorilla gorilla gorilla, assembly GCF_029281585.2. Classification (NCBI taxonomy): domain Eukaryota; kingdom Metazoa; phylum Chordata; class Mammalia; order Primates; family Hominidae; genus Gorilla; species Gorilla gorilla. Next base: position 10,513,424 of record NC_086017.1, read on the forward strand.
CAGCTTTCTATTCTGTTCCATTGATCTATTTGTCTATTATCTTTAAAGTAGGGTAGTGTTAGGCCTCCAACTTTGTTCTTCTCCTTCAGTATTATCAGTTATTCTGAGTCTTTTGCCTCTCCATGTAAACTTTAGAATCAATTCTCTGATATCCACAAAATATATTGCCACACTGTCCTTTTAAAACACTGTTTAGGGTCTGAACTTTAAAAACATCGGAACCTATAATAGTGTGTGTTAGATATTGTCAAGTTTTCCGTATTCTAGAGAAAGATACTCAAAGGTGAATAATGGACCTGTAATTTAAATAATAATAAATAATAATTAATGAACTCTCACAACGTTCTATTTTCTCCTATTTGTCCTATTTGATCCTTAAAAAACATAGTGAAGTGGTTATGAATTCTGTTGTATGAATGAAGAAACTGAGAATTTGAATAATTTTTTCTAAATGTGTACAGTTAGAAAGTGGTAGAATTTTGATTCAAATTTAGGTTAATGAGCCATAATGCTTTACTATGATTGTGTAATGTCATTTCCCAAACACTGTTCACTGATTTAAATCTCACAAAATCCTTCTGATACAGACTGTAAAAGGCCTGCTAATTTAGACAGTTGAAACGACTTTACCATTTCTGATGTTATATTGGTAGTGTAATGAAGGCAGAATATGAATATAGATCTTTTAATTCCCTATCCAATATATGTTCTTCTCTTTTACTTAATGTAGATTAAATGACGATCTGCTTGTTTTCATTTAAATTTTAAAGACCTGTGAAAACCACTATACTTTTGTAAAGAAGGAAAAACAAACGTTCACATTTTGAGGTAGATAGAAATGTCTTATTACATGCTTTGGCAACTCTTTCTGAAGGTTAAAACATATTAGAAAGCCCCATCTCTTCCATTTCTAATAGTAAAGCCACCCTGACTAGCTCCCCACCTTCTTTGTAACTTATCTCGTATTTATCATATTCAAATCTGCAATCTTGATGCTATTTTCGTGATCGTAATTCATGCTCAACAATCTGCTTCCATTCTCAACTCAGTGAGCTGGCAATCAATTTCTTAGTGCTATTTGAGAAGAAAGCAAAATCTAAAAATGAAGCTATTAATATATTACAAGTAAGTACTAAATCTGTTAGGTAGGGGCTGACAGATCACATTAGAATGTGTGCCCTGAGGCACTGTGAGGCATGAGAAGGGACTTGTGATGCATGACACTATTATTGACCTTTGAGTTACACAATTTATCAGAAAGGAAAAAATAGTTTCCTTTGTGTCGGTAAAAACCAGTAAGTGAGCCCTTTAGTCTAGATTTCCAGGAGAAGCAAATTGGTCATTGTAAAAGTTCACTAATTAGGCTGTTTATTCTCCCAAACAGAAATGGGATTGTTACAACCTGACCAGCATACGTTTAGCAGCAGTCCTTAGCTAAATATTACATCAGAAACCAGGGTAAGAAGCAGACTATATTGTGAGAACTGTTAGAAGTGGTTGGCCTACCTTTTAATTGGTGTTTCACACTACTCTGCTTCCCTACTTATCATTATACATACTCACACTATTACAAACTTAACATTACAGCATAATAAACATCACGGTGCTCTATCATTAATAGAGCACTTCCTCCAATTTATGCATGATACTTAGCTCTAAACTTTATTTATCTGATTTAATCCTTAAAATAGTCTACGACCTAAGTTTTTGTTTTTGTTTTTTGTTTGTTTGTTTGTTTGTTTTTGAGACAGAGACTCACTCCGTCATCTAGGCTGGAGTGCAACAATGCGATCTCGGCTCACTGCAACCTCCACTTCTTTGGGTTCAAGCAATTCTTGTGCCTCAGCCTCCTGGATAGCTGGGATTACAGGTGTGCACCACCACGCCTGGCTAATGTTTTCATATTTTTAGTAGAAATGGGGTTTCATCATGTTGGCCAGGCTGGCACAATCCTAGTAGTATTATGCTCATTGTGCTGTTATGGAACTTGAGGCTTTGATGATTAAGATGAGTTGCCCAAGTTTGCACAGCTAGTAAGTGCCAGAACTGAAACTCAAATCTAAGGGGAAATGGGCTTTATCACTGTATTCTTAAGCATTTCTCTGCATTGCAGTGTATGTAAAATGAATGGATAGTACTTGAAATTAGTCCTGGACAATTAAGTCTATATGTGATGTATTCAAAATCAGTTGAAAGTTCTAGGATCTAATCACTGCCATAGTGCACTCCAGGTAATGCAACAAAGTGTTACCCCTTTTTTGTTGTTGTTCATCATTGTTATCTAAAGAGGATTATGTTCTGAGGTCTTTATTGCATTCACAGCATTCCTGAAAGCCACATGCTATGAGAACCCTCTTTTTTCTCATTTTAAAAAAGTTAACTTTATTGGGATATATATATAATTTACATAGAATAAATTTTACCTTTTTATTTGTTCAGTTTTATGAATTCTTATAAACTCATGTAAACAACATGAGAATCAAGACAATTTCCATAACCCAAATGGTTCATCATTAACTTTAAATAAACTTTATTTAGAACAGATTTAGAGTTACAAAAAAAGTTAGTAGTACAGCAAGTTCTCATGTACCCTCCACCCACCCAGTATATTCCCTGTTGTTAGCATCTTACATTAGTACGGCATTGTGATCTTTTTCTGTGCCAGCATTTCATCCAAGATACCATGTTTACGTATAGTCATCGTGTCTCCTCGGGCTCCTCTAGTCTGTGACAGTTTCATAGACTTTCCTTGGTATTGATAACCCTGATGACTTTGAGGACTATTGGTCAACTATTTTGTAGAATATCTCTCATTTAGGGTTTATCTGATATTTTCTTATGATTAGACTGGGGTCATGTGTTTTTAGGAGAAAGACTACAGAGATAAAGTGCCGTTCTCATCACATCATATCGAGACTATATGCTATCAACATGACAAATCACTGTTGTTGTTGACTTTTATTACTTAACTGACTTAGTGTTTGTCAGATTTGTCCACTGCGAAGTTATTCTTTCCTGCCTTGTCTCTAAAATACTTTTTAGGAGGAAGTCACTATGTGAAGCTTAGAGTGGGGAGTTATGCCCTGCCTTGTTTAGTGGGGAACACCTACACCAATTATTTGGAGTAAACAGAGGATTTGTCTATTTCCTTCATTTGTTTATTTATGCATTAATTTAATCATTAATTTATATCACTATGGACTCAGATATTTTATACTTTGGGTTATAATCTAATAGCACATTTTAAGTTTCGTTGCTCATATTGTGCTAGCTACAGCCATTAGAAGCTCTTTCAGTTGACTACTGTGTCCTTTTGACATATCCCCATTGTTGTTTTCTGTTGGTTAGTTTATTTTTGCTTTATTTCTAGCACTTTCTTGTTCTCTGGGAATACAAACTATCCCAGGATAATCTTATGTATTCCCTGTCCAAGCTCCCAAATCAACCATTTCTCCAAGGGGTTCTGGTTCCTTTTAGTCGAGAAGCCAAGATCCGGGTGCTAGAGGTGCTCCCTGCTACCAGGGTGTTGTTCCTTCTATGTCCCCTCAGATGATGGGGAAAGGGATGTAGATGTGTATACTAGCTCACGTGTGTACACATATCAAAAATAATTCCCTGTGTATCATGCTAAACGTGAATTGTACTGATACCTTCTACTGTAATTCATTATAACATGGCTTATTCTAAGTTGTTCTCCCTTTCATGTTTCTAATTCCCACCCCAACAATGAGTGAAACCTATCCCTTGCTAGCTGCCATTGATTTACTTACTTGCTCAGTTCTCGTATACATGTATATGGGTTCCTGAATTGTTTACTTGTATCCCCATGGGAAACAACTTTCCCAACTAGAGTGTGTACGCGCAGTTCATTTTGCCTTTGGTTTTATAGCCTCTGTGTATTTACAAAATTAATTAGGGCCATATATGCTGACCTTTTATGAGAAAATATTCAAATCAGCATAAAAAATAAAGTTTTATTTAGTGTATAGCTACATCATGAGCAGTTTTAAAATTCTAGAGTTACTTACAATCATGGATGTGTATTCATGTAATAATAGTTTTAAGTCTATGGTGTTCATTGGATAGTCTAATATTATAGCAGTTATTTTTCAATTAATTTTTAAAGCTTTTATGTTTTTGGTTTTCTGGTCTTTCCATTTCATGCATCATTAAAAGGAGAATTCTGTAAAACAAAACATTTTATATAAAGATGAAATATGGAAAATATTTCCTATAGGCTGTCTGTATTATTATGTATTTTAATGGACTTAAAAATGTATAAAAATATGTTTAAATATTTGTAACTACACTCCATATATCAATTAAGAAATTGGCTGCAAATATGTGACTTTAAAATACGTCTTTTAGAATAAATAATTGTCTACATTCTTGGTAATAAAATAGTATTATTCTGAAAATACTAAGCAAATGTGGCTTTTTATCACCTGAAATAGAAAACCTTGACAATTTCAATGCTTTCTCCTGCTAGATGAATCTTATGAGATCCTATAACTCACCCAAACTTTAAAGAGCGATCTCATCTCAAACTATTCTTTCCAAAGTTCTCTTTTGGAAGTTCAAGGGTATGTTTTAAAAAATAATTAAGTAACCATGTAAATTGAGAACAAAATAGATGAGCTGCTGTGTTTTCTGTATAAGTCATGCTGGATGCAAGGTTAGGATTTTAAGTTCCACAAAATCAATTATATACACAAGCTGAAATAGTATCTGAGACTAAGGTAAATAGAATGAGCAGGGCATCAAGGATACATCAGTCAAAAACAGCAAACCTTTCACTGAATATCAGATATAAAACATTTAGGAACCTGCCTTGAAGAAATCTTCTTTTGATTAAAATTTAATGATTTATATTTATAAAATGAGTAGCTCTGAGGTTTTATATATTCATAACATCAAGAGTTTCTCAGATACTTCAAGTACATTCAAGCTTTTGTAATGAAGATTCATTTTAAATTAATGATTTATTACTTTCAGCAACATTTTAAAGTAGTTTGTAGTATGATGTTGGGCTCTAAAGAAAAACAATTGCCTGAAGAACTGTATCAGGTAAGCCTTTTCTGTAACAGACTTCAAAAGAAAATGGCTGAGGCAAACTGGGATGCTGGAAAACTGCAGGTGTACTTTTCAGGATACAAGCATTAATACGTGTGTAATACTGTAATTTCTTTAAAGTGTAATTTGAGGCATGGTTAAACCACAGAGGTGTCTATGAATTTGATTTTGACTCCCAACTGCAGTGGCAGTAGTGTGTGCCTTTCTCTTCCAGAGCAATAAGCATTTTGCTGAGGAACTTAAAATTTGCATCAAGGAAATTGAATCTCCTAGGCTAGTCTTTGATCACACAAATCTAAATTAAAGATGGACACAGTACAAAACAAAAACAAAAACAGAACAAGTGGTTCAGCCTCAATCTTCATTTTTTTCTGTGTATGATTGCAAGCGAAGTAGAGGTACATCACAACACCACAATCATTTATTGAATAGTGTACATTATCCCAACATCCTTATTCATAATGACTTTAAGATTTAATAAAGGGAATTAGAGGAATATACAAACATATATGACAGTTAGGTACTTCACCTCTAAAAAAAACAATAAAAAAATGTATATTCAAGGGAGGGAGAAAAGACATTTCTTTAAGGGGACTGGGAACACTTTGGGCATTTGTTGAATGCCCATAATATTATTTTAAAAATGCCCCTCCTATTCAACATAGTACTGGGAGTTCTGGCCGGGGCAATCAGACAAGAGAAAGAAATAAAGGAAGAGAGGAAGTCAAATTGTCTCTGTTTGCAGGTGACATGATTGTATATTTAGAAAACTCCAACATCTCAGTCCAAAATCTCCTTAAGCTGATAAGCAACTTCAGCAAAGTCTCAGGACACAAAATCAGTGTGCAAAAATCACAAGCTTTTCTATACACAAATAACAGACAAACAGAGAGCCAAACCATGAGTGAACTCCCATTCACAATTGCTACTAAGAGAATAAAATACCTAGGAATACCACTTACAAGGGATGTGAAGGACCTCTTCAAGGAAAACTGCAAACCACTGCTCTAGGAAATAGAGAGGACACAAACAAATAACAAAAAATTCCATGCTCATAGATAGGAAGAATCAATATTGTGAAAATGATCATACTGCTCAAAGTAATTTATAGATTCAATGCTATCCCCATCAAGCTACCAGTGACTTTCTTCACAGAATTGGAAAAAACCGCTTTAAATTTCATATGGAACCAAAGAAGAGCCTGCATAGCCAAGACAATCCTAAGCAAAAAGAATAAAGCTGGAGGCATCAAGCTACCTGATTTCAAACTATACTACAAGGCTATGGTAACCAAAACAGCATGGTACTGGTACCAAAACAGATACATAGACCAATGGAACAGAACAGAGGCCACAGATATAATACCACTCATCTACAACCATCTGATCTTTGACAAACCTGACACAAACAAGCAATGGGAAAATGATTCCCTATTTAACTTTGTTGTTGGGAAAACTGGTTAGCCTTATGCAGAAAACTGAAACTGGACCCCTTCCTTACACTTTATACAAAAATTAACTCAAGGTGGATTAAATACTTAAACATAATACGTAAAACCATAAAAATCCTAGAAGAAAACCTAGGCAATACCATTCAGGACATAGGTGTGGGGAAATACTTCATGTCTAAAACACCAAAAGCAATGGCAACAAAAGCCAAAATAGACAAATGGGATCTAATTAAACTAAAGAGCTTCTGCACAGCAAAAGAAACTATCTTCAGACTAAATAGGCAACCTACAGAATGGGAGAAAATTTTTGCAATCTGTCCATCTGACAAAGCGCTAATATCCAGAATCTATAAAAGAACTTAAACGAATTTACAAGAAAACAACAAACAATCCCATCAAAAAGTGGACAGAGGATATGAACAGACACGCCATAAGAAAGGATGAGTTCATGTCCTTTGGAGGGACATGGATGAAGCTGGAAGCCATCGTGCTCAGCAAACTAACACAGGAACAGAAAACCAAACACCACATGTTCTCACTCATAAGTGGGAGTTGAACAATGAGAACACATGGACACAGGGCGGGGAACATCACACGCCGGCGCCTGTCGGGGTGTTTTGGGGGCTAGGGGAGGGACAGCATTACAAGAAATACCTAATGTAGGTGATGGGTTGATGGGTGCAGCAAACCACCATGGCATGTGCATAACTATGTAACAAACTGCACGTTCTGCACATGTACCACAGAACTTAAAGTATAATAAACAAGAAAAAGAAAAAAAATACAATTAATTTCAGGACATGATTTTAATGAATAGCGACTAGTAACAGAGGTTTTAAACATGACAAAGGGAGAATTTTCCTGGGGAAACATTTCATACCCAAACTCTATCTTCCCCTTTAAACATGTCAAAGGGGAAGATACAGAATGTATAAAAGAAAAGTGCCAGATATTTTCACAGAGCAGCACTAAATCTATAATTGTAAGAAATATAAGGAAAATAATAGGTGATAAAGCTAAAAATGAATATTAAGAACATACTACTGAAGGCCATACATGCCAGGGTGAATAATGTGTATTTAATATGGAAGGAACAAAAACATTGGATTTTTATAGTCTAGAAAATTAATATAGAAATATTGTGTATAAAATGATAAAGGGAAAAGCAAGATGTATGGATATCAAGATTGACTATAATAAGAGAAAAAACAGGAATTAAACTAGTTTGTTTGTTGTTAAAATTATAATGAAGGGAATGGTGAGCTAAATATTTTGTTACTGTGAGCAATATAATTTGGAAACATAAATATAGAAATACAAAATCAAAGATGATACAGAAATTCTGATTCCTAATGCATGGGAGAACGAGCACAGCCTTAACATAAAAAAGAAGATAAGTTGGCTTCTAGAAATATGACTAAGGATGGGTGCAGGAGGGCATGTTCTATTTTTGAACATTAGAGGTCCTCACCCCACCTCCCAATATTTTACTATTTTTATTAATCCTATAGTGCACATATTGGACATGAATCATGGTCCTCACTTATGATGATATCTCTGGGATAGGTTCCTAGAAATAAAATCATGCTTTCAAAGACTTTCTTTCCCTACGCATTGTCATATTCTTTACCAAAATAGTTGTATCATCTTCAGCAATATATGAGGAAGTATTGCTAACTATATTCTCATTAAACTTGATAATTAACATGTCTCTTGAGTTTTACCAGTTTTAGTAAAAATGAAATTTTGATAATTTCATTTGAATTTCTTTGTTTACAAGTGGAATCAAATGTTAAAATAGGTTATTTAGATTTTATATTTTCCTTTCTGGAAATTGTTTATCCAGGTATTTTACCATATATATTCACCTGCCATTTGTTTCTATAGGCCTTATTGAGTTTTTCTTTTTAACTAATTGAAAAGAATATATCTGTTTGTTGACTTTTAAATGAATATTTGCTGCAAGTTTTTATTAATTTTTATTTGCTTTTTTCTTTTCTTTTGTTTTCTTTTTTTTTTTTTTTTTGAGACAGAGTCTCGCTCTGTCGCCACACTGGAGTGCAGTGGCGCGACCTTGGCTCACTGCAACCTCCGCCTCCTGGGTTCAAGCAATTTTGCTGCCTCAGCCTCCCGAGTAGCTGGGACTACAGTCACGCACCACCACGTCCAGCTAATTTTTATATTTTTAGTAGAGATCTGATTTCCCCATGTTGGTCAGGCTGGTCTCGATGTCTTGACCTCATGATCCGCCCTCCTTGGCCTCCCAAATTGCTAAAATTACAGGTGTGAGCCACCGCATCCGGCCTTTATTTGCTTTATAATTGCGTTCATAGTTTTAACGTATACATATATATGTAGTTTTGAAGTGTCCAAGGGAATCTGAAGGAAAATGCATTTTTTTAAACTGGCTGACATACAGGAAGGAAGACATCCTTCAAAGAAACTGCTTCAAAGCAATTACACAGGGAGGAGGTTTTATAAAATTTGGGAGGATGAGCCACTCTGAGGAAAAGTAGAAGAAATCCTGAGAATGAAAAACAGCAAATTGTATGCGTTCTGGCATGCACATTTTCAGCAAATAGGATGTTTTTGGTGTGAGGAAGACCAAAAGAATCTCACAAGTTCCTTTAGGAAGGTTATGATCACTCACTTCTCAGGGATAAGTGACATTTTCCGGCTGGGGTCAATCAGGAGTGGGGAAAATGTCATGGGAATAGAGGGATCTAAAATCATTCAGAAAAAAAATCTTACAGAAGTCAAGTCAAACCAAACTATCTTTTCCTTTATCGTTTCCAGTATTCTCTATTTGGGAAATCTCCCGGCCCAAGTTAATATCTATATATACATTTTTTCTTTTTTTATGACTCACATGTGGCACATGTTTTAGAATAGGATGCACGGAGTTGGTCATAAGTGACTTTTCAAATAGGTGACCAATAGATTTGTGGTAGGTAGAATAATAAGTACACTATCTTCCCAAAATTTTCTTCTTCATCTTCAGAACCTATAAATATGTGCTTTTCATATCAAAAAGAACCTGCAAAATGTTGACTCAGGATACAGACCTTGAGAGAGATCATCTGAATGGGACCAATCTAATCATATGAGTTCTTAAAAGCAAAGAAAATGTCCCAGCTGGATCAAGAGAAGAGAAACAAGAAGAACTTGACCTACTGTTGCTAGTTTTGAAGATGGAAGAAGGAACCATGTTCCAAGGAATGTGCTAGATGTTGGGAACAGCCCTCAGCTGACAGCCAGCAAAATAATTGGGACCTCTGTCCTATTGTAAGATACTGAATTCTGCCAATAATTCAAATAAGCTAGGAAATTTATTTTCCCCTAGACTTTCCGAAAAGGAGCAGAGCCCTGCAGACACCTTGATTTTAGCCCTGTGAGAACTGTGTTAGAGGTCTAACCTACAGAACTGTGAGAGAATAAATTTGTTTTGTTTTAAGGGGCTAACTTTTGGTAATTTATTCCAGCAGCAATGGAAATCCAGTACGGCATACAACATTATTTTTTGAATAATCTTTTCATTTTAATGGGTTTAATGTCTACCATTTATTAAAGTTTTTTATCTATTATGGCTGTCCTGGAGAATCAAGAAACCTGGGGGTTAGAAGAGATATGAGTGACCTGGAAAGTAGATAGAAAACTGAATTAGATTGCTTCAAGAAGTACAGGGAATTAATGAGCAGGGTGTTATAGCAAGCACCTGTAGTCCTGGCTACTCAGTGGGCTGAGCCAGGAGGATAACTTGAGCCCAGGATTTTGAGGCTGTAGTGAGCTATGATCATATAATTTAGTCAGTATTGAGGAAGTAGAGGTTACACTCTAAATTATACAGTGAAATGAAAGGTGATGACATGTAAGTTGAGAAGAAGTCTGAGTTCTGGAAAGAGTAAGTTTGGGGGTGTGGAAAAATCAGAACAATCACCAAAAGAGGAAAGATATAAGATTTAGAAAGAAGATAAAATAATTGATAGTGAGGAAAAAATTATATAGTATTTACTTTTCTTTTGAGACTTTATCTTCTGTTTCCCTCCTGTTCTTTCTGCCTTCCTTTTCATCCTACTTTCCACTGTAGAATTTTGTCTTGAATTTTGATCCATGGCAATCTATAAAAGAAAACACTAATAATGTTCTTAAATTCAGAGAGAATTTTTCCTATCTCTGAGAGCAGTTGTAAAGCGTGAATTTGTCTCCAAACTGGTTTGCATTCTTTCTATAAGGATGCTAAATGTAAACAAAGTACTGCTATTAGAATGATATATGTGAGGCTCCCCATGCACCTTGGCAGAAAAATGTTATATAAATGGAAAGTGTCGCATATATTTTAAAAGAATGCATGAGTTTATTCCTCAAGGGGAATTGCTAATTTATGTACTGTGCTGGTTCTAAAGGTACGTGCATGATTCATAAGTTAGTTTATAAGTAATTTTGTACTGGAGAAAGCGAGCTAAGAGGATACTTAACTGTTTCCAAGTATTTGAAAGATTTATTTTATGATAATCAACTAATCACCATTTTATTGTAGAGAAGAAGGAAATCAATTTAAATTTCACCTGTAAAAGTTTGTGCAAAATATAAATCTTATGTAAGCATCCTGATTTGTTGTGGACTTTAAGAATACAAAATAAATATTCTTTTTATTTTGTTTTCTAATTCTTATGCCCCTAAATTCTCTGTTCTTCATATCCACACTCCTGAATTTTACCAAATAGTTTTAAAAACATTAACCATTCCCCTGCTGTAAATTTTTCCTCTTGTTAGTCTTTTTTTAATTCTAAAAAAAAAAAAGACAATTAGTTTTATTTTCTAAGCCATCTATACCTCTATCATGGCTACCTAATATCTGGGGTTAAATATGTACCATGTTCAGACAGTACGGGCATAAATACACACAGTGTCCAACGGAACAAAACAGAGAACTCAAAAATAAATTCACGCATTTACAGTCAATTCATTTTTGACAAGGGTACCAAGAACATGCACTGGAGAAAGCATAGTCTCTTTGATAAATGGTGCTGGGAAGGCTGGATATCCACATGCAGAATAATAAAATTAGACCCTTATGTCTCACAGTATACAATAACTAAATCAAAATGGATTAGATTTAATCTAAGACATCAAACTATAAAACTACTAGGAAAAAGACTGGGGAAACATTCCAGGACGTTGGTCTGGGCAAAGATTTCTTGAGGAAGATCTCAAAAACGGAGGGAACCAAAGCAAAAACTGACAGATGGAATCACATCAAGTTAAAAAGCTTCTGTACAGAAAAAGAAATAATCAAGAAAGTGAGAGACAACCCACAGAATAGGAAAAAATATTTGCAAACTACCCATCTGACAAGCGATTAATAAACAGAATATATAGGGAGTTGAAATAACTCAATATGAAAAAATAATAATAATCCAATTTAAAAGGGACAAAAGATCTAAATAGACATTTAGATCAAAAGAAGACATACAAATGGCCAACAGACATATAAGAAATGTTCAACATCACTAATCATTAGGGAAATGCAAATTGAAGCTACAGTGATAAATTGTCTCACAGCAGTTACGATGGCTTTTATCCAAAAGACAGGCAATTGTGAATGCTGGCGAGGATGTGAAGAAAGGGGAACCCCTCATACACTGTTGGTGAGAATGTAAATTAGTATAGCCATATGGAGAGTAGTGTGGAAGTTCCTCGAAAAACTAAAAATAAAGCTACCACGTGATCCTGCAATCTCACTGCTAGGTATATATCCAAAATAATGGAAATCAATTTATGGAAGGGATTTCTGCACTCTTGTGTTTATTGCAACACTATTCACAATAGCTAAGATATAGAATCCACCTAAGTATCCATCAACAGATGAATGGATAAAGAAAATGTGGTTCATATATACAATAAAGTATATTCAGCCATTATAAAAAAATGAAATCCTGTCATTTGCAACAACATGTTAAGCGAAATAAGCCAGGCACAGAAAGATAAATATCACATGTTTTCATGTGGGAGCAAAAAAAAAACTGATCTCATGGAGGTAGGGAGTAGAATGACGGTTACCAGAAGCTTGGAAGGGTCGGGCAGAGAGGGTGATAAAGAGACAGTTAATGTGTACAAAAAGACAATTAGATATTTGGGATAAAATTTAGTATTTGGTAGCATAATAGAGGATAATTATCAAGAATTTGTTGTATATTTCAAAATAACTAAGAGTGGAATTAGGATGTCTCTAACACAAAAAAAGATAAATGCTTGAGGTGATGAATACCCCAACTACCTCGATTTTATCATCACTCATTGTATGCTTATTCATACATGTTATACTTTGATACGTAGAACTAGTATGATACCTACAACTAGTATGTATCAAACTCATGTATACATACTCATTGTATGCATCAAAATCTAACATGTACCCTATAAATATTTCCAACTATTGTATATCCATAATAATTAAAAATAAAAGTTAAAATATATATGTACCATGCTCATGAAAGTTTGAATAAATCACAAAGTTACTTGAAAGTAACAGCTTATATGTGTGTATATCTCTGTAATATTTTAAGTAACAGACTTTTAAAATATTCTTTGTAGAGCTAATTCTAATGGGCATGAGATGAGTTGTTTTTATTTTTTGCTTTTTGTTTTGTTTTGGTTCAAAACTATCAACTTTTCCTTAAAAAGGCAAAAGGTTTAGACTTTTTAAAGAAACTTGCATAATACCTAGATTATTTTTGAGAGTCTCATTCTTGTCATACTTTCATGATTCTCATTCCTGCTTTTTTCTTTTGACACACTAAAAAAATACTAAGAAAAGTATTCTCTCCAAGAAGGAAGGCCATTATGTTTTATTCCAAAGTAATGATCTCCTTCATGCCCTCTTCACTCTGCCCTTGCAGTCATTTGTTTAATATGCAAATAGAAGTGGGCCGCCTAGGCATATTGCAAGATTTAATGACCAACTAATTGTTACCAACACCACAATCCCCTCCCATGAAAATGCAGATACTGTGAATTGATGACTAGAATCTCCATATGTTTAATGGGAAAATAACAGGAGGCTCCATTGTACTAGTGACAAAACATGAGGGAAAAAATAATTTTCATCACGTGCCCCTGATTTAAAATTGCTTCAGGCCATCCTTGTTTCACAGCTAGGAGTATAATAAATTAAGAAAAAGTAGTATAGGGCTGAGATGAAACCCTGTGGGATATGTGAGTAAACTAACAGGTAGAGAAACTGAAGGGAAAAAGAAAAAAACATGGATAGCCTTGGGTGGATAATATAAGAGGCAAGAAAATAGTGTCAAGATGCAGCAGTAATAAGCTAATAACTTACAGATGTAATATACATTGCTACAGGTCTCTCAACCTCATGTATTTCATACTTTAAGAGTTTCTGTGACCAAGTAAAGGCTTGATAAAGCTGCACTTTATCTATTAATAAAAAATACATGTCACTCATTAGGGGGCAGTTCATAGAGCAGCAGAAGGCATGGTGGGGACTAAGAATGAGAAAGGGAAGCAAGAGACAAGCAACATTTACTGAGAGCCAAGCATTAGGCATGTGATACTCATTTATAATCTACTGTTTTGCCTATAAGGTAAAATGTATGATTTTTCATTACAGGTAAGGAAACGAGTTTGGATATATATATTTTTTTCCCTAAACTTTGTTGACACATTTGTTCATTCATCCATTTAACAAACGCTTATATTTAGGTAAGACTTCTTGAAAAAAAAATCAAATTCTGAAATAAGACAAAAATGTAAATGATTTTTTTCAATATCAGGTATGGATATAAGCTCATCCAAATATTAGGTAATGTATAGTAAATCATTTTTTATCATTAAATATAGGCCCATACATAGTGAATTGACATATTAAATTGTAAATGTTGCTGGGCATGGTGGCTTATGTCTGTAATTTCAGCACTTTGGTTGGCTGAGGGAGGTGGATCACCTGAGGTCAGGAGTTTGAGACCAGCCTGGCCAACATGGTGAAACCCCATCTGTACAAAAAATAAAAAAATTAGCCAGGCATGGTGGCATATGCCTTTAATCCCAGCTACTCTGGAGGCTGAGGTAGGAGAATCTCTTGAACCCAGGAGGCAGAGGTTGCAGTGAGCCAAGACTGTGCCTCTGCACTGCAGCCTGGACAACAGAGTGAGATTCTGTCTCAAAAAAAAAAAAAAAGTAAATGTTTTTTTGGTAAACGTATGCATAACTGACTAGTGGTAAGCATAGAAGATAAAGGTTTATTCCCCTGTTGGATGTTAATCAGGTCCATATTTAACCCATCATTCTTATCCTAACATACCTTTATTAAATAGTCTAGAAAAACCCATCTCTTCAAATATTTTCAGAACCAGTTTTAACATCTTCTTTTCTTATTAGTCATGAATTGAATAAAATTTTTGAGACATTTTACATTTGCAAGAGAAGTAAAAATGAGTACAAAGACAAATAAGCCACAATAAGACAAATAGCCACAATAAGACAATAAGCCACAATAAGACAAATAGCCACAATAAGACAATAAGCCACAATAAGACAAACACCTTTCCCCTGTGTTCTTGATAGGGAAAACTGATACTTATGCAACTACTAACCGCAAATAAAGAGTAGAGTTAAGAGGAAGGTAGAAGCAGTGGAGACAAAATTGTTATAATACAAATTTAACTTGAGATGAATCTTGACAGACGAAAAGGTTTTCACTAGGCAAATAGCAATTTGGAAGGGCATTCTCAAAAGAGACAAAAAATATTATAGGTGACAGAGGGAGGACTTAAACTAGATCTGCTTGGCTCCTAGACACATATTTTTTTCCATCATGCTTTGTTCTTTTTCATCCTTTGTGGAAGACTTTGATTTCTAGTAATCATCTTTAGCCTCTCTGGTCATGACATCCCTTATGTAATAAACAAAGTCATTATGCTGAAGATATATAACATATTTATGATAACTAAAGTTTCTTCTTATTATGATATCCATTAATTACACAGTAATAATAATTAGCTTTTGGTTATTACCTTAAGAACATTAAAAAATAATGCAAATACATTCCTATTACACATTTTCTTGTATTTATGTATAGATACACAATAGAAAACCCATTTCTTGTGACTTGTAAGTTTGAATCAATTTCATCCCCCCTCAAAAAAAATTCAGTATGTATAATAGATGATGTTCAGTTTTAAATCATTATGCCTTTTGAATTTAGTTCAGGTCTAAAACTAGTAGAAATAGATACTTACGTTAATAAAAAATTGTTGTTAAAGGGTGGCATATCTTCTGCGTCTTTTTACACACCCATCAAACCTATTCTTTTTTTAATCTCTTAAATTTAAATCTGTATATTGGGAAACTGATTTATTTTTGTGAAGGAACAAAAGATAGAGGATAGCAGCACCATACTGATTTTGCCTTGTTTATGAAATGTCACCATGTTACATGTTGTTCACCATCTTATCTAGCTATGAGGTGGTTAGGAAGAATGATGTATTAGGTTCATATTAAATTAACAACATGTCAAGTTTCTTACTTCTATACTCTTGGAACAACACTTACTTTTTCCTCTTGACACATATCAAAAATCTTAATTTTCTATTCATTATATGGCTATTTGGTTAAGAGCTGCCTCCTTCAGGAAGACTATTGAGTTTCTTCAGGATAGAAGAATGACTGAATGACCGGCATGATTATGCATACAAAGAGTGTTTGAATAAATAAACAAATTAATAAATGAATGACTAACAAATATATTAAAATATCGAGACATATTTATGTGTATATATAATTTAAAATCAAAAAACAAAATATTTGTAAGTAATTCAGTCTCTTGTGTTATCTCTCTCACTCTATGTCCCATGGCATTACATGACATATTTTATTTTATATTATAAGGTAAATGTTCTGGAGACTTTTAGAAGCCCATCACTTTTTTTCTATGCATTCTGTTATTTTAGACAAAATGTTAAGTGTTGACATTTCTCTTACAAGAGATAGTTATTAAAATCTAAATTCTAAACACTCCTGTTAAACTTTTAACATCAACCTAACTGCACTGTCAATGGTATATGTCTTCCTTTAATCTTACTGAGTCTGTTCTTTGTGCCTGGATACCAATTATCAATTTGTTTTGGCCTTCACGCATGCTCTTCCTTTCTGAATGAATCAAGACTCACAACTTCCTAATATTCAAAATACATTGATGATTTTCCAAATACTTTACTTAATTGTTCACTCATTCTATCTTTCATTTGTTCAACACCATTATAAAACACCCACAAAGTTGTTTGTGATGTTGTCCTGAACATTGTCAAGGTTCTACAGATAAATTAGATACATTTCTTGGTTTATGAAACTTATAAACTCATAGTTACAATAAAGTAATCAAATATATAATAAAATTAAAATGGAGTTTCTAAATTATCAAATTAGTAGGATATACTTGCATGTTTTAATTATAACACCATTTTCTTCTACAAATATTGTACTATATGTACATTTCATATAGCTAATATGTAAGTGTGAATGAAATGATACATTTCTAACTTTAAATTTCCTGGGGAGATTTGAATATACAATCAAAGCTCTCCAAAAGCATCAAAATGAGATGATAATTTTTGTATTGCTTTTAATGTACTTTTTATCTTTAATGTATTAAATATTTTCTGTGTCTGTCAATGCACATCTGTAACATCATTTTCAATGGATGGTCACATCATAGATATTTTAAAGCAACCCTTGTCTGTTGGAAATTAATTTCCTTTTCAATTTCTCATTATTACAAAAAAAATTACTATGATTGACAATCTAGACAATGAAGATATTTTAAAACATCTAATCTAAAGTAATTTATCCAACAAATATTGTTTGTTCACCTACTATGTGTACACTCTCCTATAAAGCTTTGAAGAGTTAGATCTCCTTATACTCTCTCTTCCTTCACCCTTTCCCTCTCTGTCTATCCTTATCCCCTGCTCTGTCTATCTCTATCTGTATTTGTCTGTCTCTGTCTCTGTCAATGTCTGTAATATTGTGGTGTGGGGACTTGTAACGTATATGGAATAAGACAAATATTTAGGAAATGGTGGTTGAATATGTCTACATATCAGTATTTCCCCTATTTTCTTTCCTTGCTTCCTTCCCTCCTTCCTTATTCCTTCTTTCCTTCTTTATTTTTCTTTGCCTTTCTTCTTTATTTTTCTTATGTATTTTCATTATTGTTGTTGCTTTAAATGTATATTACACTTATAATAAAATTAGTTTTCAAAATTAGGGAAAGCTTAGATCTTCTGATGCTTTTCAAATAGAGGAGGAGACAGAACGTGCACATAACACATTTGTTTACTATGAATTTGTAACATCCATATTCCCTACTTTTTTAGTGGCTTACAAATTATACTATTTTTAATTAAAATGATACAATACCTCCCAAGAACAATGTTAGACTGAATTCTGACTTCATGATTATGTTTTGAGATTTTTGATCATTAGATAATTTTACAATTTAAAATCTAGTTAACTAAATTCTCAGGCTGGGCGTGGTGGCTCAGGCCTGCAATCTCAGCACTTTGGGAGGCCGAGGTGATCAGATCACTTGAGGTCAAGAGTTCGAAAACAGCCTGGCCAACGTGGTGAAACCTCGCCTCTAGTGAAAATACAAAAATTAGTCGAGCGTGGTGGTGGGCGCCTGTAATCCCAGCTACTTGGGAGGCTGAGGCAGGAGAATCACTTGAACTCAGGAGGTGCAGGTTGCAATGAGCCGAGATCGTGCCACTGCACTCCATCCAGCCTGGATGACAAAGTGTCCTTCCTCCCTCCCTCCCTTCCTTCCTTCCTTTCTTCTTTCCTTCCTTCCTTCCTTCCTTCCTTCCTTCCTTCCTTCCTTTCTTCCTTCCTTCCTTCCCTCTTTCCTTATTCCTTCTTTCCTTCTTTATTTTCTTTGCCTTTCTTCTATATTTTTCTTTTGTATTTTCATTTTTGTTGTTGCTTTAAATGTATATTACACTTATAATAAAATTAGTTTTCAAAATTAGGAAAAGCTCAGATCTTCTGATGCTTTTTGAACAAAAGAGGAGACAGAATTGCACGTAACACATTTGTTTACTTTGAATTTGTTACATCCAAATTCTGCTAAAAGACTGGAGATATTGTGTCTATACGTTTGGAAGCCAAATATGAGATAGCAGAGAGTGGTGAAATCACCCTTGAAATGAGAATTATAAAACTGGAAACAAGACCTAGTTGTATCTTTACTGGCTAGGGGATCTTGGGCTGCTTCAGTTAGTGAAAAGAACACCAGTTTGGCATCACAATGCCTGACTTAACCTGCTGGCCCCAATATATATTCGTTGTGTGACACTAGACACCATTTAAGTTTGCTTATCTTCAATTTCCTCAGTATAAAAGAGGAAAAAATGATTATTATGTTCATACCGTTAAGTTAAAGTTATATAATATGTGTCACACTGCAAATAAAGTATACTAATTATGTGCATAAACCCACTTATTACTCACTAAACAATAAAAAGACTACCAAAAAAACTAACGTTTTTATTGCATAAATATAAATATAACCTTAAGATTTACTGTGATCTTGTACAAGTGTATATAAAATCAAACACTAGACATCTCTTTTAGAGAGTTTTATTGTTCAGTGTCTGTGCTTATCTTAAATGAGCACTATTTAGATTATAATTTAAGCAGTATGGATGTCAGTTGTTGAAGTTCATTTCATTGTATACATTACATAATGTGTCATTAATAGGAAGCACTTATTCTTAACTATGATTTTTCTTGTCTCTTATGAGAACTCAGAATTTGAAAACCTGTGAAAGTAATCTGAATATTCTTCCCATTGCAGGAGTCTTTTGTGCATTACTGCTGGGTGATGGTCTTTCATTGATTCCATGAACTTGTCAAGCATAGGAATTCTCTTTACTGTTTTTCTGCCCAATATGGTAGTAAATCACTCCAAGAGTTGGTAAAATGACTGCATATTGGGAAGTTCTGTACCATCAGTTTTTTCAGCAATCATGTGAGGGATCAAAACAGATCTGATTCACCAGAGACTACCTTAAAAAACCAGAATGGCAGTTTATTTAAAATTGAAGAGATATGTGGCCTAAGATGCAGAACTATTTGTCTTCACGGGGCATAAACCTTCTAGTGGGAAAATCCATTCCATTTATCAAATTATAGGCCAGAAGTTTATTTTGTGAGCAAAGGGATTTGAGGGTTTTAAGGAGTATTTCTATGTTCTCTAGCAAAGAGAGCTCCTTTACTCTGAGGATATTTCTTCCTAAAGAAGTAGGACTCAGTTTCTAAGATCTGTGCAGTCTTTCCCACTATATAATCTGATATAAAAACATTACTAATGTTTGAATGTTTCTTAATTGTTGCTACAAGTTTGCTTTTTACATGACCATATTTATTAGCCTGTTCACATGCTGCTAGTAAAGACATAACTGAGACTGGGTAATTTATAAAGGAAAGAGGTTCAATGGACTCACAGTTCCACATGGCTGGGGGAGGCCTCACAATCATGGCAGAAGAGGAAGGAAGAACAAAAGGACATCTTACAAGAGAGTGTGTAGGAGATCTGCCCTTTATAAAACCATCAGATCTCATGAGACTTATTCACGATCACAAGAACAGCATGGGAAAGACCTGCCCCCCATGATTCAATTACCTCCCACCAGGTACTCCCACTACACTTGGGAATTATGGGATCTACCATTCAAGATGAGATTTGGGTGGGGACACAGCCAACCATATCACTACATGAATACACTGAAACCCACCCAGTCCACCCAATTTATTTCCACTACACTACATCAAAAGAGATAGTGTACAAAAGGATGCTGGGTTTTGTGGCCTGCCAAATTTGAGGCAAAATCATGACAGTGGTTCATCTGACCACCGTCTTCTTTTCTTCTGAGAAGGTAAGTGTACTGAAACTTCTTAATTCTCAAAACTAAGAGTAATTTCTGTAAATGAGAAACTGAAAATATTACTTGAAAGAGTTTCAAGAAAGTTGGATTCTATTCCCAGTTTCATCGCTAAGGAGCATATCACTTTAGCTTTATGAGTCCTAGTTTTCACTTCTGTAAAATGAGAAGACAGAGTGGGTTGAATTCTAAAATCAGTTGTAGGGCTAAGATGATGACGTACCATGCTACAGTTTGGGGTAGTTTCTTATTGATATGAATAATATTTTGTGCATTATTTACATTAAAAATTTTTATTGTTTTCAGAACCAAATGACCTTTTTCTCTAAAAAAATACATATTTTTAGATATTTCTTGCTTTATGGGTCACAAAATGTAGCCACAAGAATCAGAAAAGGACCAATATTGTTGACAAAGTGGACAACTAAGAAACGTAATACTTGAGCCCCAGAGCTGGCTTTTAACTTAAATAGTAAATTTCTAAATTTTGATTACTATAAATAATATTATCACTATAATTATCTTCCACAACAGGGAAGACCACAGTGGCTCTGAAGAACTAAATAAAACCTAGATATCACACATATTTGAGAGAACAAAAATTCACAATAGGAAGCTGTACAATATTTGGGAATTCTTTTCACAGTTTGAACTTTCTCTGTCTTCAAATATCCCTATTACAGCAAAATCCCACCTACTTACAATTGTACGTATTCAAAATGGGACCTCAGAACACAAGCAGGTGGAAATCACAGGTCATGGCCACAGTTGAAATGATATGTCTTTGCTAATTTAAAAACACACTCTTGTGATGAACAGTTTTGCATATTTAATATAAATATTACATCAAAAACAGATTGTGCTTGCTCTGCAATGTTGCCCTTATAAGCCCTGGAGGGATGTGATCATTTTCTGCTGACTCTGCTATATATGACGGTTTGTAAATTAATACTGACTTCCTCAATGGTAAATGTTGGCCCAGCCCTACACTAATTATGTAACACAGAAAACTTCAGCAATCAGACATGTTTCAATGGTAAATATTTTGTCTCTCCCCACCCCCGGTATTATGTATTGACGAATACATTATTACCTGCTCAAGCATTTTCTCCTTTCTGTCTCAATCAGTATTATGGTCCGTGATATAATTAAATGTTTCATTTTGAACAAAAACATTTATTTTATTGCTCACCAAGGCTGTTCAATTTTAGTCTTTGGCCATATGACTTTAATCAGAAGTATTTGTGATTTAGAGCACTGTAGCATGTTTATTTTTGCAATTTATTATAACAGCCCATGGGAAAATGACAGTAAATAGCTTGTAATTTTTGTAAGTAATAAAAAAATAGCTGTGACCTATGATTGAAGGAAAAAAAAATTCAGGGACTTTCCTGTAGAAATAGACTGTCATAGTTTGAAAACTCAACATTTTCTAAATTACTATTTATTTTTAATGATCAAAGGCTTCTTACACATTGTCTCTTCCAGTGATTCTCAAAGTGTTAGACTACTGCATGATAATAAATTGGAAAATGTCTTTAAAAAATAGATTTCTTTGCCAGATGCAGTGGCTCACACCTGTAATTCAAGCACTTTGAGAGGACAAGGCAGGAGAATCACTTGCGCTCAGGAATTCGAGACCAGCCTGGGCAACAATATGAGACCCTGTCTCTGCAAAAAATACAAAAATTAGCCAAGCGTGATGGCACATGCCTATAGTCCTAGCTACTTGAGAGGCTGAGACAGGAGGATTGCTTGAGCCCAGGAGACAGAGGTTGCAGAGAGCTATGATTGCACCACTGCACCCCAGCCTGAGCAAAAGAGCAAGACCCTGTCTCCAATAATAGTAGTAGTAATAATAATAATGATGGATTTGTTGGCACTACCCAGAATTATTGAATAAGAAAATTTTGTGAGCAGAATCACAGGCTCTGCATTTTGTATAAGCTTACCAGGTAATTCTTTTGAACATTTAAGTTTGCATTATTCTATTTTAAAATTCTATTTTTTCATATAAACTGCGATCATGAGAAAATATAGGACTTTTTCCCCAATCTCACAAGTTAACTGCAGAATTTGAGAATTCATATCTCTTTATTCCTAAGACAATTTCTAGAGACAATACAAACTGGATTTCAATTTATTTTTCATCCTACACAGTTGGTATAAAATTAATTTTATAAATAAGAATCTTTTATATGACTAGGATAAAAGTAGCATTCTAACAATTTTTCATCTTTAGGTTGGTGTCTCACCTACTTATGTAAACTTTTTCTAGCTTAATCAGTCTAATATATCATTCTTTTTTTTTTTCTGAGACAAAGTTCTAAACTCATGACATCCGATCACGTGTTCCCGTCTCAAAATTACTTGTTTTGCTCTCATTTGTGCATTTCCCATTTGTATTAATCAGGATATACTAGGTTATGCTGCATTAACAAATGAGCATGCCAAAGTCACAGTGGCATAGTGCAGTGAAAGTTTATTTTTCAGCCATACTACATATCCAGCATGGCTCAGCAGGGCTCTCTGCTCCATTCTGATGCTATTAGTGCTATTAAGCAAATATTACTGGTCCGGCCCCCTCTGACACATGGTAAAATTACACATGCATGCTTTTTTTGCAATTACATTGGGCAATTAATTAGTTCTTCCAGATATCCTGTAAGCAGAAGTTGCAGGCATTGCACTGCAACATTTAATTGCTGGTGTGAGAACCTCCAGACATCATCTCTCTGGCATTACAATTGGTAACATTGAAAAGGGTAACTATTCCTTCAGTGTGCATCTTTGAGGTACCATAAGGAGCAGAGATTTGCCTCAGATTCACAAGAGATATATTGTACAGGAGAAAAATAAAGTTGTGTTGTTTTGTCTTCTGAGATTGTTAGAATTGTTTGTTACCTTCGCATAACATTGACTATCTGGACTCAGATATCCTCAGAAATATATATACAGAGAGATCCAGCATGGAAGAGGCTGTGCTTCCTTGTATCTGCAATATTTTAAGCATGTGGCCTTTTTGTCCCCATGACATAGAAAATGTCTGAAAAAGTTTACACAGCTCTTTCATTCCTCAAGCTAACAATAATAGGATATTTTTCCTCACAGCCCGTTATCCAGAACTAATAATCACATGACTCCAACATACTAAAAGAAGGGTAATAAATGCAGTTTTTAATTTTGGGAGAGGAAAAGAAGAACTTGATATTAATAAAAACTAGTAATGGGGTAGACTTCGTTGAATAAACTTTATATTTTTGTTCATAGAAAATTTTCCCTCATATATAATTTGGAAGTCAAGAACAAATTTGTTGACTTGGGATAATATCGAGAAGTCATAATGGAATATACAGATATATGTGCCTGTAATAAAATAAAGTCCTAAAAAGAAAAAATAATAAATAGATTTTTAAAGCATGGTAAATATATTTGCATATTATGACAGAGGTCAACACCCTTACTCTATTAAAAATATTTACAAATCAATGTTTAAATAATGGAAACGTAATCATATAAAACCAGGAAAAAAAGTGAATAGTCACTCAACTCGTAGTATGAATACCCAAATCTAGTAAACCTCTGAAAAAAATGTTCACTGTTATTCTTCTCAAAAAATGAAAATTTAAAAATCAAGTATATATTCTGCCTACCAATTGTCAAAAACATTTTTAAATATATTAATAGCAAGAGGCAGACTTGAATGGAGCGAACTTCCCTAGAACATCTATAAGTAGGGGATCAATTTTAAAACGTTTATGAAAATTAAAAATAGAAAATATATCCCAGGGAAACATTCAAAAAGTATACAAAGATATATATTTGAGAATATTCACTGTAGCAGCATTTGCAAAACTAAAAATTTAGAAATGTTTATAAATAGGAGATAGTTAATAAATCATGGTACAGGAAGAAAGTGGAATTCTGTTACAGATAGAAAGCAAAATAAACACAGGACTTTCAGTTAGGAGAATGTTGGGTATGTGTGAGAGAACAGTGTCAGTGAGGTCATGGCGTACTTGGCTAGAGAGAGAAAAGTGAGAGGTTCGGTGGTGAAGGTTAGGTCACGGATGGTTTGTAGGCCAACATAAGAACTCAGAGCTTCGCTCAAATTTGAGCCTTTTTGATGAATTTGACCAAAAGAGTAAAATTACTTGGATGACCACTTATAAGTATCTCTCTACCTATTTTGTGGTGAATTGATTAAAATGAAAATAATATGAGCAGGGAGACCAGGTAGATGACTGTTTCCTGAAGCAAAATAAGAGATGTTGGTAACTTGGGATAGGATAACAGTCATGAAAAATATGGAATAATTTTAAGGTTAAAAAATTAAGACTTGCTGATGGACTAGATACAGTGAGTGAGAGAAGGAAAGGTATTAAAAAGTACTCCAAGTCTACCTCGATCAAGTGAAAGGCTGCATTGAAAAGACAGAAATAAGTAGGTTTATGAGAAAATCAAAAATTTACTTTGGAGCATATTAAAGTTGAGTTGCCTATTTTGCATCAAATGGAGATGTAAATGAAGCAGTTGGATATACAAACGTGAGTGAAGAGATACATTTTAGAAGCATCAGTGCATAAATTTTATTAAAGGCTTTTTAAAGTAATGACCTTGAAAGATCATCTATAGTGAGTAAGTAGACAGAGAAAGAAGGCATCTATGGATCAAGTCCTGGAGTAATCCAATAGGTAGAGCTTGCAAGATGAGGCAGAGCTAGCTAGTAATAGAGAAAAGAAGTAATTTTGAGATTCAAAAAAAAAAAAAAAAAAATGAAAGAGTGGCATCCAGAAGCCAAGTGAAGGTATTTAAAGGGGGGTTTTAATCAACTCTATCAAATACAATTTATAGTCAAATAAGATGGCTGAAAATTGACAACATGGTTTGGCAGTATGACTATTATTGGTAGCATGTGTATGAACATTTCATGATGGAAAATGAAAGTCTAATTGAAATGACTTTGAGACAATGGAAGAAAAGGACACAAAAAGAGTGAGACGATTTTCTGTATGCAAGCAGTGGCTGAATAGTAGACAGCAGGGTATATGAGATGAAGGTAGGTTTTTATATGATAGATATTATAGCATGCTTATATGCTGAAGACAAAAATCCAATAAAGCAGGAAAATTAAGGTTACATAAAATAGAAAAAATAGTAACCAGGAGAGGGTGAGACAAGGGCTCTTTTTTGTTTGTTTATTTCAACTGAGGAGTCAAATTTCTTTCATTTTTAAGAATAAGTACAACATTGTACTTCAAGAGCAAAAAATAAAAGAGCAAGATACCATGGTGAAGAAACGTGGGGCAGGAGGGGGAAAGAAGGTGAAAGATAATTTACACCATTTTTTGCTAATAATGTTTATATTATCTAATTTAGTCTTTATTTTTACTTTTTGAACAGAATTTTTTAAAAACAGTTTTAGAGTGACAGAAAAATTGGGCAGAAAGTACAGAGAATTTTTATATGCTTCCCGCTCCCACACACATAGCATCTTCCTCTATCAACATTTTGCACCAGAGTGACACATTTTTTACAATTAAAAACCTACATTAACATGTCAATGTTACTCAAAGTCTATAGCTTACATTAGGGTACACTCTTGGTGTCATACATTCTATGGGTTTTGACAAATGTATAATGGCATGTATCTATAAATAAATTTTTTATTATCAAAGTATCATAAATAATAACTATGATAAAAATATTTTATCATAAACAAAGTCTCATAAATAATAATTTTATTACCCTAAAAATCCTCTGTGCTCTAGTCATCCCTCCATCCCCACCCAATGCCTGAAAACCATTGATTGTCTTATTGTCCTGCAATTTTTTCTATAATTTTATTGTGGTATAATAAACAACATAAAATTCACTTTCTTAATTTTAAGTTTACAGTTCAGTGGTATTAAATATACTCATAATGTTGTGCAACATTCACCACCATTCGTCTCTATAATTCTTTTCCTCTTGTAAAACATAAATTCTGTTATACACACTAACAATAATTTTCTATTCACTCATCCTGAAGCCCCTCACCAACACTATTCTAATTTCTGTCTCTATGATTTTGACTGCTATCAGTATACTTCTTATAAGCAAAACCGTATAGTATCATTCTTTATATGACTGGATTATTTCACATAGCAAAATGCCCTTAAGATGTATCCAAGTTGTAGCATGTATCAGAATTTTCTCCTTTTTTAAATGCTAAATAATATTCCATTATACCCATACATCACACTTTCTTTGGGTTTAGATATATCTCTCATAGACAGACCATGTGTTTTTAACTATTCTGTCAATCTCTGTTTTTACATTCCATTTGCATTTAAAGTGATTACTGAAACGAGGAGGGGCTTCTGTGTTTTTGCTCTTTGTTTTCTATATACGTTATAGCTGTTTTGTTCCTCATTTCCAGAATTATTGTCTTACATTGTGTTTAGCTGATTTCTTACAGTGAAATATTTAAAATCCTTTCTTATTTCCTTTTATGTATATTATATCCCTATTTTCCTTGTGGTTACCATGGGAATTACATTTAACGGCCTAAAGTTATAACACTCTCATTTTGTTTATGCCGACTTAAGTAACATAGGAAACCCTTTACCACTTAATGGCCCTGTTGCCACTCCTTTTGGTTGTTGATGTGACAAAATTACATCTTTATACATCCAGTGCCCCAAAACATAAACTGATAATTCTTTTAAATACATTGGTCTCTTAAAATATGTGGAAAACAAAATGTTGTGTTACAAACCAAAGTTACAATTATTCTAGCTTTTAGATTAATAACTGTTTATTTTTAAATGTAGTAGTCTCTTAAATCATGTAGAAAACAAAAAGTAAAGTTACAACTTACTGTTGTAAGTAAAGTTACAAATTATTGTTGTTACAATAATACTAGCTTTTGTAATTGCCCATGTATTTACCTTGATAGAGGTATTTATCTCTTCACATGACTTTGAATTACTGTCTACTCTCCTTTCATTTCACCCTACGGAACCCACTTAAGCATATCTTGCAAAGTAGGTCTAGTGGAAACAAATTCCCTCAGATTTTATCTGGGAAGGTCTCAGTTTCACGCTCACTTTTGAAGGATGGTTTTGTCAGATTTAGAATTCGTCGCTAACAATTTGAAAATATTTTTTCAGCACATTAAGTATCTTGGTCCACTAACTTCTGCCCTACAAAGTTTCTGATGAGAAATAAGTGGATAATGTTACTGAGGATTCCTTGTGTATAAGTCACTTCTCTGTTGCTACTTGAAAGATTTTCTCCTTGTTTTTGGCTTTTAAAAGTTTGATTTTAATGTGTCTATGTGTGGGTCTCTTTATTTTTATTCTCTTTGAAGTTTGTTGAGATTCTTGGATACTTACATTCATATGAGAAGTTTTCAGCAATTATTTCTTCAAATAATTTCTCTTTCTGTCTCTCTTGCTCGCTCACTCACTCTCTGTCTCTGTCTTCTGGGACTTCTACAATGCATATGTTAATTTATTCGTTGGTTTCCCAGAGATCATTTAGATTCTGTTCATATTTATTCAATATTTTTATTCCTGTTTTTCAGAATCAATTTATATTGTTGTATCTTCAAGTCTGCTGATTCTTTCTTTTGCTTACACAAATTTGCCTTTGAATCCCTCTGTAAATTTTCCATTTCAAATACTGTACTTTTCAGCTCCAGAACTTTAGGTTCAGAATTTCTTTTTTTCTATCTCTTTATTGATAATTACATTTTGCTGTTAGATAGTTTTCTTGACTTTATCTGTATCTTCCTTTAGTTCTATATCTTCCTTAACATCTTTAAGATAGACATTTTGAAGTTTTGTCTATGGATCTGCCATCAAGTCTTTTTGGGTATAGTGTCGGTTGATTTTTTTTTTTCCTTTGAAAGGCCATGCTTTCTTGTTTCTTTGTGTGTTTTGTGTTGTTGTAAAAAATGGATACTTGAATCTAATAATGTGGTAACCCTGGTAATCTGACCCTTCCCCCTTCCTCAGTTTGTCAGTTTTTGATATTCTTTTTATTTATCGTTTTGCTTTTTGTATTGTTGTAGGCTATCTCTCATTCTGGGATCAGCCTGAGGTAAAATAATAAATTCTTGTCAAGTCTTTTCTGAATCTATGCCTTTTCCTTAATATGCACAGTCACTTTTTAATGTTCTCCAATATATACAATTGCTTTTAAATATATTAGTGTTTAATGCCTGGCTCTCAAAAGAGAAAAAAGAAAAAAAAAAGAAAAGAATTAGTTGGAGAAGCACTGGAAAGTCACTTCAGCCAGAGGTAAAAGGGCTTTCAACAATGGCGAGACGTGAAAAATCAATGACAGCTCATGGCTTGTCTGCACCTCTCTGAGAAGAAGCAGCTGTCAGAAGAACAATCCCAAATGCCTGGAGGACAGAGTCCTTTGTGCTCACCCTGGGTCCTTACAGTTCTGCCCAGGCTGCTTCAGGAACATATGCATAGCTGTCTACCACAGCGACGTATGCGGAGAATGGGTAGCAGGTGCTGTACTGAGTGCTAAACTTGATGGAAATTAACTGCAATTTCCCATCCACGCATTCCCCTGGAAGCTGCAAACTTTCAGTAGACTCCAGGGTTCCAAATCGTTACATCAGACAGATTCTGCCAGTGCTATTGTTATCTAGGTGGGGAGACAGATTCCTGGTGCTTCCTATGCCACCACTTTTTCAGAATCCTCTGGAATGAACTCCTTTGCAGAAGCAAAGAAGTTGGTCTTTGTTGAGACTACAGACAAATAATCCATAATAGTAGTACTGGTTATAGAGTGTATGGGTTACAGTTACTGACAAATTTTGAGATGTTGTTATTGATGCTGATGGAGTACTTTTCTACCTGATTCTATTTCCTCAGTAAAATGAGAGGCAGTTTTTTAGCTGAGGATGAGAAGAGGGTTTGAAACAGAAAGGAAAAACAGAGATTGAAAAAGGAATTGAGGATTTATGCAAATGAGAAATTATATTGTTGAACCTTGGAACAGCAAAAGTCACTAGGATCAATAGATAATAGGTCCTGTGAGGTTGAAAGATCACTGAAGCTGGATAGATAAGAAACGAAGACTGAAAAATGGAATACTTGAAATTAAGATTATGAAGCAGATGCAGTTATTGACAGTAAAACATCTAGGTTATGGTCATGAGAGTGGGTGACTAAGACAGTATGGGAGGCAACATTATGAAAGGACAGAAGGACCAGGAAATGAGACAACAGGATTCTAAAATGGCTGTACATATTATTAAAATCACCAAGAATTATAACAGAAGTTGGGGTTGAGAGAGTAACAGTAGCCCATATGCTATAACCTTCAACAATGTGGAAGAGAAAAACCCAAGGGGGTGCCACTGAGTAAAACAAGGAAGGGAGGCAGTTGTAGAATGTGATGACACGAGCTACAAAAGGGCATTTGTAGGGAGCTGCAAGAAATCATGGCCTGAAAGGAGCATTGAAAAGCAAAGAGACTATATTCCACGTTCAGGACCAGGGATTGGGAGAAAAAAAGTCACAACTTAGAGAGGGTCACAGGCAAAGCCACGTCTTCGGGGAAGAGCTATTATTCAATCACAGCTAAGTCGTTACAGGGATGTTCAGAAAAACAAAAACAAAACAGAAAATATGAGCTAACTTATTGGAACTATGAATTCTACAGGGCAGAGCAAGAACAGAACAGCTTTAGGAGTCAAGGAGAGTGGGAGGTGAGGTCAGACTGAGGTTGTCAGTGCCATATGGGGAAAAGGGCCCTGCTGATAAAGGCTTCTTGCAACAACTAACATAAACAGAGATGTGGGACATGATTACATGAGCTCTGATAGTCTGTGAGACAGACTGTGGTAGACTGGCAAATATGTGTTGGAGGGGAGGGATGGTGGTGTTACTAGGAGCACACAATGATCTGGACTGTCCTCTTTCACTCTTCTCTAGGTTTGTGAGGAAGCTTTGGAAAGGGACAGAATCAGAACTGTGGGCATATCCATACCAGAATATTAGCAGTAAATATCCCGGCATGGTGGCATTATGCATGACACTGATTTTCTCATTTTTTATTTAGTATTTTTAAGTACAGTTGTCCTGCTGTGTCAGTGGTGGGTTCTTCATCCATGGATTCAACCAACCGTGAATAGAAAACATTCGGAAAAATAATGCCACTGTACTGAACACGTACCACACTTTTAAAATTCCTGTAATTTTCTAACCAATACAGTGTAACAACTATTTACATAAAATCTACATTGTATCAGGCGTTATAAGTTATCTAGAGAAGACTTAAAGTATATGGAAGATTGTTTGTAGTTTATATGCAAATACTACGCTCTTTTATGTAAGGGACTTGAACATCCATGGACTTTGGTATCTGTGGGAGTCCTGGAATCAATCCCTCACAGATATCTGTATTTATTTTAAGTGAATGTGTATTATGGAATATAAATATAAGTATATGTATATGCACACACACATATATATACACAATATATAAAACAAAAATAGAGCTCCACATATCTAATGTTCTTTTCAGAAAGAAATCTTTATATCTCTGTTTTACTTCAGCTGTATTTTTTAAACTGCTTGGCTAAAGTAAACCCACGTTCATAGAGAAAATCACTATTATTTTGCATAAAGTTGTGAAGTCTAAGGCGGAATAGAGTCTAACAATCATATTTATTGATGTGTCTGTTGTTAAACACTGAGCAGATGTCTCCATTAGAGCCTCTATAATGATATCTAGATCATTTTAGGGAGATTTTTACTGATTTCAAGCTACATAGTGATTCCTTCCTAATACTGTTGCCTACATCAAATTTTTATTTCTTAGATATTTCTTGTATTTCTTATCCCCTAATATGGAGACTATTATGCTCTCATTATTTCTTTCCCACTCCTCAGGGTTATCAGGAGGATTATAAGCATGAGCTCTGGAATTAGACTTCTAGTGTTTGAATCCCATTGATGTCTAAAAGATATGGCCTTTGCCCTCATAATTTGCAATGTAATCATTGAAGAGAGGCAGGTACATCAGTTTCTACAACACAATGTAGACGGAAGTAAGTATCATAAAAATAATATTGGCTGAATTGGTAGAAAATATCATGGAAGGAATGGCTTTTGAGTGGGGATTGAATAAACAGAGTGTTTTAGGAATAAAAATGGTGTTAGGAAGAAAAGTTCAAGCAAAGAATAATTTTAGTGAAGGTATAAAAATGATGAACTGCTCTCATCTTCAGGGGAGGGTCTAGAATGATGGGAGTAAATACTGAGTAGGGGAAAATTGAGAGATGTGGTTAAAAATACCTTGTTTGGGCATGAATACCAGCCTAATAATTCTGATTTGCTTTAGTATCCATTTGACTTTATGGATCATTAAAAAATTTTAGTATAAATGCTGATAGCTGGTATATCTCTCTCTAAGCTTGTTTCTGCACATGAGAGCAATCAGGAAAACATTTTCAATCAATCACTTATTTTACTAGCTGGTGCCAGGCAAATGGCTTTCCTGATTTTTTTTTAATCTTTAAAATTGACTGAATGACTATTTTTTTAAGTTAATTGGGTGGTTCAGGGCAAGTTTAAATGCAAACAAAACACTTAGCATAGGAGAGCGAGCGCGTAAATTCACAGTAGGGGCAAACATCAAGGCAACAAAAAAATTAGAGCCATTTTTGAGTCACTGACCACCCACATTTGAGAGTTTTTTCCTGGATGAACTTTCCTCCTGCCTTTGGAAATAAATTAATGTTTTAGATCAGAGGTTAGCACACTTTTTCCATAGAGAACCAGATAGTAAATATTTTGGGCCTTGCTGGATAAATAGTCTCTGTCACAAGGACCTGTCTCTACTTTTATAGGGTGAAAACACCTGTAGACAATGTGTAAATGAGTGGGCATGGTTGTCTTCCATCTAAACATTATTTACATAGCGGGTAGTAGATCATATCTGAGCCACAGTCATAGTTGGCTGACCCTGTTTTAGAAAATTATTGGGAACAGGTGTGTAAAAAGTTGAATTAAACAAATGCAATATTAAGATACTATCACATAATGATGAGTGTTCACCAAATGTTTTCTTTGAATATCAATGCAAACCTGGCCTGACTTTGATACTGATACTTCCAACTAAGGGCGGAATCCATAGTCAGCAAAAATTATTATTTTTTGTATGTCTTTTGCTGTTACAGAGCAGAGTAAACAATTAATTCAACTTAGATTAAAGGAAGGCATAGTTTAATAATAAATAGACCTCACAGAAACACAAGCCCAGAATCTAACATAGAGCTGGGTATCATGAGATATAAAAATGGGAGTAAAAATTTAGCACAGTACCAGGTACTTATTTCAGCCCATGGGCAATCTTATTTTTCTTTTAGAAAAAATCTTTTAAGGCTGGGTAGTTGGCTTATGTCTATAATCCCAAGGCGGGAAGATTGCTTGAGCCCAGTGGTTATCAGCCTGGGCAACATGGTGAGACGTTGTCTCCATAAAAATATAAAAAATTAGCTGGGTGTGGTGGTGCATGCCTGTAGTTCCAGCTACTGGGAAGACTGAGGTGGGAGGATTGCTTGACCTTGGGAGTCAAGGCTACAGTGAGCCATGATCGCACCACTGCACTCCAGCCTAGGCAACAGAGTGAGACCCTGTCTCAAAACAAAACAAAACAAAAAGAAAAACCCTGTAAGATTAATGTTGATATTATCCCCATCTTACAAATAAGAAAACTGAGTCACAGACCACTGCTAAAGAAGTTTCTCTTGGCCACAGCTTAGAAAATATTAGAGCCAGATTTTTTATCCAGCCAGTTCACCTCAGGAGCCAGTAATCTTAGACATTGACCAACTGGTTTAAGTCAATTTGCTCTTTGAAGTTTGAGCTAAACTGTGAAAGCAACTAGGATATATCTAATCATAGTAGCTAACATCTGTGAATCAATATATGCCAGGGCTTTATACAAATCAGCTCCTTTAATCTTCACAACCCTGCTTAGTGGACAAAAAAAAGAGACACTGTCACCCAAAGTGATATAAATGCAATTGGTAGAGCCAGGACTCTATCCTGGTGAGTCTGCCCTTAGAGAGTATAAACTTAATCTTTAGGGCAAGCAAAATAATCTTAAAAAACATAATATACGATGTGCAGAGACCAGGCTGCTGAAATCAGCAAGAGACTGATTTGCTAGGCAAGGTGGTTCCCAGATTATGGAACCAGTGAAGGAGGATAATTTTTTAATATAGGAAGCAACTGAGAACCACTGTAGAGTTGTCAGTCAGGAAGGTTTGCTTGATAGCAGTAAACACTGGAGACTGTAAGGGAGTTTGAAAAATGAGGGATCCAAAAGCAATCATGAGTTTTGTATTATCCTGCAGAAGAGTGAGAGTAGTAAGAAACTGAAGAGAGAATTACTTGTAGACATATTTCAAAGGAAAATATGATTTGACACTGACAGGTCACAGAAGATAAAGCAAAAAATAGTCAAGATTAATTCACATGCTTAGCCTGGGATACTTGACAAATGATGTTATCACAGACAAACTGAATAAGTTTAGTTAAAGAAGCCAGTTTGAATTAAAAGTAAGTTTGGTTAAATTCACTCGTAAATATAAAGAGATATGCCATTTTGGCAATTACAAATCTAGAGATGGAGTACAGTTCATAGAGCATAAAGAATGAGAAAAGCCATTCAGTTTAGAGGTGAGAACACCATCAGTTACTTATGTCTACAAGAGTAAATTCAACAGAGTGGTGTGAATTGAAGGTCATTTGGTGGGGATGAAATAAGTTAACAATTTGAAACCATAACATAATGAGTTTGCATGGACTAATAATGCTCATGTTAGATTTCAAGGAATTAATAAAAATGGCAAATGGAAATACAGTTAGCAGGAACCTAGATCATGTAGCACACATTTCAGAACATTGTCCATAACAGAAGGAAACTGCAGTGGATGACTCTAGGACAAATAGGTAGTTTTCCTTTCTTTTTTAAAGTTGGTGAAGACCTAGTTTTTCCTTATTGTATATTTAGTTTTCCTCCTATAGCTCCAAGGTAAAATATATAAGTGCTATTTGTTTTCTAGCAATATTTTTCCCAGAAGCAGAATGATAAGTTGTAGAAGAGATATATTTTAATTATTTATTGAAAATGTAAACTGCTTCAAGCAATATAACACCATAAATAAAAATGGCTAATTTTGAAAGCATGAGAGTGTACACAAGTCTGATAATTTCAATTCTCCATCAACTCAAAGAGGCATCATGGGAGCATTTTATATAATCTTCACTCTCCTTGTCACAAATTCACCCTGAGGGAAACTAATCTTGATGGAGAAGTCTGACTGTCTTGGGTAGGGAAAAATGCATATGTGAGTATTCTCATGATGAAATTTAAACTATGATTTTGGTGAAATATTTGAAATGTAACTAAAAATACAGCTTTCTCCAAATTGCTACAATATGGTTTTTAATTATGTTATCTTTCTCCTTTTTTAAATCTGTGGATCTGTTTTCAAGCTATTCCAATAGCTAACGTTTTCATTTTTACCCCTACTCAAAAGGTACCGATTATCATGTAAGATTTAATTTTATTGATCATGCTTATAATGTGTGCCTAGAGACAGAGAACAAGCTTCCCTATCCAATTTCTATTTTCCCTTCAGGTTAATAGGTTTCTCTTTCCCAATCATTGAGTATTGCACATAAGAACAAGGAGAAAAATGTTTGTTGAGGTATATTTAGAAAAGAAAAAGGAAAATCCACATTTAATAGTGATCTTGCATTTTTCTCTAGTTCATTAGAAAATCAGCCAATGTATGAAGACTAAGCTTTAATTAATGAAGTTGTCCTATATTATAAGAGGGTTCCAGGACGTATCTTACATGCAAATGTTTTCATCTTTTTAAGGTAATTCTATTAATACACCTGCTGTGCCCTAAGGGTCCTAGTCTGAGTACATTTATCCCCTTAGCAAGATTTGGGGGTGGAGGCCATTTGTATTCTCTTCTATTCATGTTGGACTTTAGTTGGTGATTAGACACAGTAGGCAATGTCATGTAGGATTAGATATTCATGTATGGTTTAGATACAAGTAGATTTTACCTCCACAATCATATGAACATTGAGTGTGTCTCATTGGATTTCTGTAAGAATGACATGAAGTGAAGAATTTAAACTTCTTGACAAATTACATGACACAGAAACCACTCCATAAGTGTTAGGTAATCTTTTGTACATGAATGGGAAATAATAATATATATTCATATTTTCATCTTTTGGCCTAAAGGAAATCTAGATATTAAATACTAGA
Organism: Gorilla gorilla gorilla; assembly: GCF_029281585.2. Lineage (NCBI taxonomy): Eukaryota > Metazoa > Chordata > Mammalia > Primates > Hominidae > Gorilla > Gorilla gorilla. The sequence goes on from NC_086017.1 coordinate 10,549,217, forward strand.
TCCTGGTGGGAAGATTATTTTTTTTTCAGGGTGGAAACTGAGCAGATGAAGGACAAGGATGGGGAAGATTTTTCTATACTTTTGTTATGTTTTTGGACTTTAATCCTTATGACTGTATTATCTATTTGAAAAGGCAAATATAAAAGTCATCTGAGCTTTTTGTCGTCATAATGGTATCCTTTCTGACAATCATTGCTTTTAATCCTAAAATGTCTCATCAAGTGCCTTTGTCTCACAGTTTATCTGTAGAACATATATGCTTGTGTGTGGAGTGAGGGCTACTCAGACTGTGAACTCAGAACAGGCAAAATGTAAATGCTCATTTAAAATTGCTGTTTTCTAGATCTAACCAATTTCTATGACTGTGTGAAAGTGGTTAATGAGGTTTTTCTTTCTCTTTATCAGATGATAGTCCACCTTCTAAGATAAACCTTCTCTGTGTTGAAGTCAGGCTTACATAAGGAATAAGTTATTAATAATCATGAAATCTAATAATTAATAGCTTTATTAGAAGACTAGGGAGAACTGATTTACTACTAATAGTAATTATTCTTAATTACAGCTAACCTTTGTTGGAGTGTACAGTGCAAAGCACTTTAAATGTATTATTTTATTTGATTTCCCTAGCAACCCTATGTGGTACATGGTAGACGGTAGATGCTAGATTAATAAAATGACAAATAACCACTTAGAAAATTTGTCTAAAATCATGTGGCTGGTAAATGGTCTCAGACCCAAGCCTTTTTAATGCCAAAGCTTTTTAATCCCTATGCTCTAGACCATCACACTGCTGTATGTAAGCAGCTCTCAATTATGTATTTTAAGAAATTTTTATTTAGCAACTATTTCTGGAGTAATTAGTGATTGTTCCATTTTGTAGGGAACTGGGGTTGCCAAGTCGACAGATATTGGGCTCATAATTCATATCATACATTGACAGCATGTATGCAATTAACCATCTCAAATGGTAGCACTGTCATGAGAAAGTGCCTGTTCAGTCTCATGCATTTCTGTAGTATTGTAATCCAAAGATAGTGGGGTCTCATAGAATAAAATCAAATATGTTATCCATGATCTGAACTATCAGATATTATCCATATCTGAACTATCCACGAAAACATTTATTGTTTTCCTCAATATCACTCAAAATAGATTTTAGCCCTCTTATAAAGAGTTTAAACAGCAATGATAACAATAACAAAAATGGCTTTTTATTTTCTGGCTAAATTGTACTTTACCTATATTCATGATTGTTTACAATTAAAAATGATCATTCTCAATAGAATATATATACATGGTCAAAAGCTGTATCCACATATTACCAAAAGAAACTGGTGATTTTCTTTTTTAAAAAAGTAACATTCAAAGTCGTTTTGTTACAGGAAGAAAAAAATGTCTATGAAAGCTGGATATTTTACTTTTCATTTATTTTTGTTGTATCATGTGAAGAGAGCTGGAGATTCTCTGTTTCATAATTTTAATATATGGATTAAATTGGATTATTCAGAAAAATTCTACTTATAACACTTCTCTGTACTGTTTTATTACTTGCAGCTACGTAACTCTAATCCTAATAGAACCCCTGTTATTCATGACGCTATGTAAGCTTTGTTGCATTATTCATGTTTACTTTATTTAAATTTGTGTCTGTGAACTGTTTGATTTGTGAGGCTCTCAGGAAACTGTCATCAACAGAAATGACAAGACCAAGCTTGTAAATTACATTTTTTATATGGGCTAAAGTCTAGACTTCTATGTTTTGCTAAAGAAATCACCCTATTAAAAAATAATAACATGTATCCTTAAAGCAGAGTGTCTATGATTTATAGGAGCAATAGGCTTGCTCAGAAGTGGGGTGCCTGCAGTATCTTTACCCTGTTTACTTGTTCCAGGTGCCTATTGACTTCTCACATTGTTGCCACTATAACGTGAATACAAGCTGAAACTCACAATTGTTATGTTTTGAAACTTGCTAAAGTAATGTTTTTCTCTTGCTCTAAATATTTGAAGATATATTTGAATAGATCAGTGTCTTTTCACCCATTTTTAAAGCACACATTGTTTTGTGCTTCTCTTTTTAATAGGATGGAGATGAGTGAGACTTATTTTCCCATTTTTGACATGCTTGAGCAAGAAAACAAAGCTTTCCACCATCCCCCAAATGGAAAAACTGCACTATGCTAGATGGGTTTTGAAAAATAAAAACACAAATCAAAACCTTCTAACAGCACATCTGTTCTTATTTACAGGAATTAGACGATATAAGCTGCAGCTCAGAATCAGAGGTAAGCATTACATTTAATCTGTCATGCCTGCAGGTTTTTATGAAGTTCAAACATTTTAAAAGGTTCGGCTTGATAAAACTCCCTCATTATGTTTCTTGAGGTAGTCCTGTCATCTTTGTCCAGTGTCTCACTAACAACATTTCCAGTTCAGTAAGAGCAGACATTGCTCATTGCATTTTATTTGATCTCAGGCTATTTAATACTGTAAGATGTTGTGTGCACACCATTCCTTTAGGATTTTAAACCATTAGGTTAAAGGTACATCCAATTATGTGATATCTTTAAGCAACTTGAAGGTGCAGTTTTATATATAGAAATTTACCACTGAACTATACTGAAATGAAGTTAAGGTTGTGAAACACACTGACAAAAGATAGGGAATCCAAAGTTAGGAATGACATTTTGTCCTTCCCTTGTGCTATACTGAAAATGAAGGAAGTTGAGTTGAGTACAAGATAAACTCAAGGACACTGAGGATTTTACTTTTAAAAATGTCCTTATAGATGCATCATATACAAGGTAACAATAATAGCTGTACTTATGGAATAGCTGGGAGTTTAAAACACCCTTTCACTGATACGATTGTACTGGAACCTTAAAACAGTCCTATTCACATAAGAAATCGGTGATTTTAGTCTGTTTTCCCCAGTGAGAACACAGAGAATCTACAAGTAATTATTATTTTTTTTTTACAATTGCAAAAGCAGTAAGAAATGTAGCAGCATGTCAGAGCCTGTTCTTCAGACATCAAGGTTGGTACTGTCTGTACTACACAGTCTCACTGCTGCCTATAAGTATATATGCGTGCACCTATCAACACACTTACGTACAAACACACATACCAGTGGATAGTGACAGGAAGAACAAAAGAACCAGAGACCAAGTAATATGTATTTGCTGGATAAATTAAGATGTTCTCTCTTTCATGCAATTCAATTCAAACTGCTTTAAACATTAAAAGAAATGTATTGGCTGATGAAAACATAAAAGTCCAGAGTCACTGTTCTTGTGAGTTTCCTAGATTTGTCCTCAAGTGTGCCAGATTTACTGTGGGCATGCCTTGTGCTTGTAAAAGGTCAATGGCAGTTTCGGGAAATCTGTGACCCAGAGTTCACAGCATAAATCCTGAGTTTCCAATAGGTTGAAATAGCCATGAAACCATCCTGTAGCCAAGCGTAAAGCACATAGACTTGGATTAGCTTCAGTGGTCATCATGGTAAGGGGGAATGGAATAGCCTGTCTGCATTGAACAGATATACTTCCCCATTATAGAGAAATTGTCTATCTCATATGACTACAAGGATGTTCTGCAATGGGGAATAGTATATTAATTCTATGCACACAACCTCAATATGTACTATAACTCTGTTTTAGTATGTAACTACTCTGTGCTAGGTATGTAGAATTCTCATTATTTGACTTTAGGTATAAAGGGATACATAAGTGTACTCCTAAATATGTGTAAGATCATACTTATGATAAATAAATCCATCAATTCATTTTTATTTCACTCAGTTTAATTTTTATTTGTACACATTTTCATGTATGGGGCTCATGTGAATTTTCTTACATGTGTATAGTGTGTAGTGAACAAGTCAGAATATTTAGGGCGTCCATCGTCTGAATACATTTTGTTAACTATAATCTGCCCTGCTATCAAACATTGAATCAGTCCCCTCTAACTGCATGTTTATGCCCTTTAACTCATTTCTCTTTATATTCCCCCTACCCCAACTCACTCCTCCCAATCTCTGTTATCTTTCTTTCCACTCTCTACCTCCATGTGATTAAATATTTTCACTCCAACATATAAGTGAGAACATACAATATTTGCCTTTTTGTGCCTGGCTTAGTTCACTAAAGATAATGACCTCCAGTTCCATCAATGTTATGTCCAAATGGCATGTTTTCTTTCTTTTTATGGCCAAATAGTATTCCATTGTGTATATACCACATTTTCTTTAACCATTCATTCACTGATGGACACTTATCTTTATTATCTACCTTTGTTATTTTAAATAGTGCCATAATAAACATGCAAATACAGGTATTCCTGTGGTATACTGATTTCCTTTGGGTAGATATCAGTAATAGGATTGCTGGATCAAATGATAGTTCCATTTTTAGTGTTTTGAGGTATTTCCATCCTGTTTTGTATAGTGGTTGTACTAGTTTACATACCTACCAACTGCGTATGGGTGCTCCCTTTTCTCTGCATCCTTGCCAACATTCATTATTTTTTGTCTTTATAATAATGGCCATTTTGATTGGGGTAAGATGATACCTCCTTGTGGTTTTGATTTGAATTTATCTGATTAGTGACACTGAGAATTTTTCGTATAACTGTTGGCCATGGGTATGTCTTCTTTTGAGAAATATGTATTCATGTCCTTTGCACACTTTTTTTCTTTTTTCTTTTTTGAGACGGAATTTCTTTCTTGTTGCCCAGGCTGGAGTACAATGGCGCGATCTTGGCTCACTGCAACCTCTGCCTCCCGGGTTCAAGCGTTTCTCCTGTCTCAGTCTCCTGAGTAGCTGAGATTACAGGCACATGCTGCCACACCCAGCTAATTTTTGTATTTTTAGCAGAGATGGGTTTCATCTGTTTTTTTCTGTCGAGTTGCTTGATTTCCCTGTATATTCTGGATATTGGTCTGCTGTCATGTGTTTAGTTTGCAAAGATTTTCTCCCATTCAATAGGTTTCTTCACACTGTTCATTATTTCTTTTGTTGTGCAGAAGCTCTTTAGTTTAAGTCTCATTTGTCCATTTTTGTTTTTGTTGTCTCTGCTTTGGAAATCTTAGTCATAAATTCTTTGCCTAGACCAATGCCCAAGAGAGATTTCCCTAGGTTTTCTTCCAGTATTTTTATAGTTTTGGGTCTTACATTTAAGTTTTTAATCCATTTTCGTTGATTTTTGTATATGGTTAGAGATAGGGATCTAGTTTCTTTCTTCTGCATGTGGCTATCCAGTTCTCCCAGCACCATTTATTCAAGAAGGTGTCCTTCCCCCAGTATAAATTCTTGTCAGCTTTGTTCAAGATCAGTTGGCTGTAAATATGTGACTGTGTTTCTGGGTTCTCTATTTTGTTCCACTGGGATATATGTCTATTTTTAAACCAATACCATGTGTTTTGGTTAGTATAGCTTTGTAATATATTTTAAAGTCAGGTAATGTGTTGCCTTCAGCGTTGTTCCTTTTGTTCAGGATTACTTGGTTTTGCAGGCTTTTATTTCACTGTATATGAATTTTAGAACTTTGTACAAAAATTCTGTGAAGAATGATGGTATTTTGATAGGGATTGCATAATCTGTGGATTGTTTTGGGAAATATGGTCATTTTCGTGATATTCTTCTGACCTTTGAGGATGGGATTTTTTTTCATTTTTGTTCTATTTATTTAATCAATGTTTTGTAATTTTCCTTGTAGAGATCTTAAATTTAGTCCTAGGGGCTTTAATTTTTATAGCTATTTTAAAAGTCATTGGCTTCCTGATTTCTTTTTCAGATAGATAACTATTGGTATATAGAAACGCTACTTTTTTTTTTTTTTTTTTTTTTTTTTTTTTTTTTTTTTTTTTTTGAGAAGAAGTCTCGCTCTGTCGCCCAGGCTGGAGTGCAGTAGTGCGATCTCGGCTCACTGCAAGCTCCACCTCCTGGGTTCACGCCATTCTCCTGCCTCAGCCTCCCGAGTAGCTGGGACTACAGGCGCCCGCCACCACGCCCGGCTAATTTTTTGTATCTTTAGTAGAGACAGGGTTTCACCATGTTTGCAAGGATGGTCTAGATCTCCTGACCTCAGGATCCACCTGCCTCGGCCTCCCAAAGTGCTGGGATTACAGGCGTGAGCCACCACATCCGGCCGAAATGCTACTGATTTCTGTATGTTGATTTTGTATTCTGCAAACTTACTGAATCCATTTATCAAATCTAAGAGCTTTTTGGTAGAGTTGTTAGGTTGTTCTCAATAAAAGATCATATTATTAGCAAAGAGGAACAATTTGAATTCTTCTTTTCCAATTTGGATGCCTTTTACTTATTTTTCTTGCCCGATTGGCTAGGACTTCTAATACTACGTTGAATAGGCATGGTGAAAGTGGGCACCCTTGTCTTGTTCCATTTGTTAGAGGAAAGGCTTTCAACGTTTCCCATTCAGTTTGATGTTAGCTGTGGGTTTGTCATATATGGCCTTTATTATTGTGAGGTGTTTTTTTCTATGTTTAGTTTTTGAGAGTTTTTATCCTGAAGGAATGTTGAATTTTATCAAATGCTTGCTCTGTGTCTGTTGAGATTATCATATTTTTTTCTTCATTCTGTTGATGTGATGTATTACATTTATTGATTTGCATATGTTGAACCATCCTTGCATCTCTGGGATAAATCTCACTCAATTGTGTTATCTTATCTTTTTAATATGTTGTTGGATTTTGTTTGCTAATATTTTGTTGAGGAATTTTTGTGTATGTTCATCAGTAATATTAGTCTATAGTTTTCTTTTGCTGTTGTTCTGTCTTTGTCTGGTTTTAATATCAGGGTGATGCTGCTGTCATAGAATGAGTTAGAGGGATTCCCTCCTCTTCAAGAGGGAATGTTTTGGAATAGTTTCAGGAAGATTGGTATTAATTCTTTGTAAATTTGGTGGAATTTGGCAGTGAAACCATCTGGTGCTGGGATTTTCTTTGTTAGAAGATTGTTTATTCCTAATTCAACCCTGCTACTTGTTATTGGTCTGTTCAGGTTTTCTGTTTCTTCTCGATTCTATCTTGGTAGGTTGTGTATTTCCAATACTTTATCTATTTCCTCTCGGTTTTCCAGTTTGCCAAAGTGTAGTTGTTCATAATAGTCTCTGATGATCTCTTTATTTCTTTAGCATCAGCTGTAATGTCTCCTTTATCATTTCTGATTTTGTTTATTTGAGCCCTCTCTCAGCTTTATTAGTTTAGCTAGCAGTTTATCTATTTTGTCTATCTTTTCAAAGAATCCACTTATCATTTTGTTGATTCTTTTAAAAATATTTATTTCTTATAAATAAGTTTTATTTTCTATTCAGTGGGTACATGTACAGGTTTGTTACATAGGTATATTGCATCATGCTGAAGTTTGGGGTACGACTGATCCCATAACTCAGGTAGTGAGCATACTACTCAACAATGGGTTTTTCAGCCTTCTCTCTCCCCCTTCATCCCTCCCTCTAGTAGTCTCCAGTATCTATTTTTGTCATTTTTGTGCCCTGAGTATCCAGTGTTTAGCTCCCACTTATAGTGAGAACATGCAGCATTTGGTTTTCTGTTTCCATGTTAACTCACTTAGGATAATGGCCTCCAGCTGCATCTGTGATACTGCAAATGACATGATTTTATTCTTTGTGATGGCTGTGTAGTGTTTCATGGTGTATATGCATACCATTTCGTTTATCCAGTTCACCATTGATGGGCACCTAAGTTGAGTCTGTGTCTTTGCTATTGTGATTAGTGTTGCAATAAACATGTGAATGCATGTGTCTTATTAGTAAAATGATGCATTTTCTTTTGGAAATATACCCAGTAATAGAATGGGTGGCCAAATGGTAATTCTGTTTTAAGTTCTTTGATAAATCTCCAAACTGCTTTCCATAATAGCTGACCTAATTGACATTCCCACCAAAAATGTCTAAGCATTCCCTTTTCTCTGCAGCCTTGCCAGCACCTGTTGTTTTCTGACCTTTAAATAATAGCCATTCTGACTGGTGTGAGATGTTATCTTATTGTGGTTTTAATTTGCATTTTTCTTATGATTAGTGTTACTGAACATTTTTTCATATGTTTGCTTCTTATATGTCTTCTTTTGAGGAGTGTGTTTTCATGTCTTTAGTGCTATGTGCCTACTTCAAAATGTTAGATCTCAAAACAACATATCTGAATGTCTAAATTTCTTGCCAACCTTGGGCTCTTTTCATCTATTATTTTGTTAAATTGATTTTATAATTCTTTTATTTTCTCTTCATTCTGACAGGTACCAATAATTCAAATATTTGGTCACTTTATGTCATACCAAATCACAAGAGATTTCCTCATTCTTTTTTATTCTTTCTGCCTTATTTTTTTGTCTAGCTGGATTATTTAAGAAGAACTGTCTTCAAGTTCTGAAATTCTTTCTGCTCTTAATCTAGTCTATTGTTGAAGTTTTTGATTTTTTATATATATATTTTTTTATTTTTTTAATTTTTTATTTATTTATTTATATATTTTTTTTGAGATGGAGTCTCACTCTGACGCCCAGGCTGGAGTGCAGTGGCTCAATCTCAGCTCACTGCAACCTCCATCTCCCGGGTTCTAGCAATTCTCCTGCCTCAGCCTCCTGAGTAGCTGGGATTACAGGTGCACGCCACCACACCCAGCTAATTTTTGTATTTTTAGTAGGGACGGGGTTTCGCCATATTGGCCAGGCTGGTCTCGAACTCCTGACCTCAAGTGATCCATCTGCCTTGGCCTCCCAAAGTGCTGGGATTACAGGTGTGAGCCACTGCATCCAACCTATATTCTGTATTTCTTTCAATGAATTCTTCAATTCCATATTTTTATTTGGTTCTTTTCAAAAATATCTATCTCTTTAGTGAATTTCTCATTTATATTATGAACGGATTTTCTGATTTCTTCACATAATTTTTCAGATTTTTTTTTCTCACTGAGCTTATTTAAAATCAGCATTGTGATTTTTTAATTTGGAGTTTGAAAAATTTATTTTTGATTAAAGTGTATTGCTAAAGAATTATTGTTTATTTAGAATTGTCATATTTCCTTGCTTTTTCATGTTTCCTGTTTGCTTATGTTGATATCTGCACATCAGATGTATCAGTCACCTTTTTCTATTTTTGAATTTACTTTGTAGAGGAGGACTTTTTTTCTGTATTCATGGTACGGTGAGTAGGACACCTTGGCTTTGATTCTGGCTATGTGCAATAGTGTAGTCTCTGTATGATTTCTTTGGCAGTAAACAGTGTTACTTCTATCTGTGATTTCCTCTAAAGTTGTGATTATTAGTGGAGGCTGTGGTGAAGTTGTGCTGGGGACTGGGATGTTAGGTAGGTCAGTCTTCAGGCCTCAGTGGTAGCAAAGGTGGGTTGAGCATGCCCCAATGCCATGAGCATTGTACTCCAAGGCAGTTTACACTAGCCCCCATGTTGGCAATTACTGGAAAGCCAAATTTCGAGCCTATGTGTGGCTTGCTTGAATGCTGGTGGTGGCAGGCAGTGGTGGATCAGGTAGGTGGGTGGGTTCTCAGGCCACTGGGCAGCCAGTGTGCCATGGGCAGTGGCTCATTCACAGCTCACAATCTATTCTAAGCAGTGACACTGTGAGTTTCCCTAACACCTCACTCCAAGCACTGCTAAGCCCCAGGACACTGTCCAGTCATCCAAGTGCTAGGTAAGAAAATGGTGCCTTGCTCTAGCCACTTAGATGTCAGAAAGGGTGTAGGACCCAGCATGAGCTCCCTCCCTGGGTTAGCTTCATTCTACGATCTCCTGACAGCTTCTTGTGTTAGTTTCAGGGCTTAGAGGGCTAGAGGGACTTTCCCATGGCTAAGATTGGATGATTCCACTGTGGGAATATAAGCTGCTAGAAGCCTCTTACTTACCCATTCTAGTATGGAGAACTCACTCCTGGCTCCCACCCAATTCCTGCCCCTAGACAACCCCAGCCAAGCAGGCTGCCTCTCTTCTTTCTCTTTCCTTGCTTTTCATATTTTCTCTCACTTTTTTAAGAGAAAAGAGAGAGTTTTTCTCTTGAATAATGTGTTTTAATTGTGCTTATCCGTATACTATTTCAGTTCTTCTAAGTAGAAGTGAGCCTAAAATGCTTCTAGTCAGCCATCTTGAAGCCTTTCCTCAAGGCAGTTTTTAAAAATTCAGTTTATTTCTACTTTTCAGTTTCCATTATACTTACTCTAACAAAGCCAAATTTTCATGCATTGGATAGATATCTTTTATTGATGTGTGTTTCATAGATTTGTTTTATTGTTTTTTGTGCAAAATAGTGGTTGCCTAAGTCGTATTGTGTTATCTAAGGAAACAAATATGTTTTCTTGGTATTCTTATATTGGCATGGGAACATCTAGTTTATTTCTTCCTATTGTTGTGTGGTTCTACAGGGTGAGAATATACTGCAATTTACTTAATCATTTCTTATTAATGGATAACAATTTGGCTTCCAGCTTCCCACCCACCACAAATATCATTGCAATATATTTCTGCCAACATCTTCTTAAAAAGTTGTATGAGTATATATTTGGCTTATACACCTGAAACCAGAATGAGAATGAGTTTGAACGTGTTATTTACATACTTGTTTAGATACTGATGAATGGCTCTCCAAAATGTCTCTATACTGCCCACTAGAAATACATGAGGCTTGTTTATCTTCATCATCTACCAAACTCAGCATTATTCAGTGGCTTCCAAAAACTCTAAATGCTGAAAATACTTACCAATTTGTATATTTTATAAAGGGGTTAAATACAAGTAAGTACTTGGTTTAAAAAAATCAGTGGATGGGATGCAAAAGCAAGTCTAGACTGGGCCTCTAAGAATTATGTCAGAAAAAAATAATCAAATATCTTCTAAAGAGAGTTTCAACCTTGAGACCACCATGGAACTTTGAGCTTGACAACATATGATGCAGCTGCTAAGTGTAAGGAAACTACAACTAGAAAGGAGCTCTCACTATCACTACAGATACAAATACGTCTCGATATCTGCTAAGTGACACTCAGAATGCTGGAGAATTAATCATCACTGCAGGAGTAGCTCAGATCTCTGGACTGATTTCTGCTAGCAGAAAATAGCAAAAAAGGCAAGAAGAAGTTCTTTGTCATTTTCTATTTACCAATTTTATGAGCATTCACCTAACATACAATTTGTTTCTAGAATCTTAGCTGCAAAGGAGTATGGGGAATATAGGGGTTTTCTGGCCTCTATAATGCAAAAAAGCACATTAAAACCATGTATGAAAAGGATTTTGAAAGAGCCAATTCATAGCATCCACCGTGCCAACTTTCTAATGGTTGGCAGTCTAATGTGTGAAAATGACTTTGTGCCTTCTGTCTATTCTTTTTAGAACTGGGATTTCCATTTCTATAAAATACATATTTTTTAAACTTTCTGGTTGTAATCTTGATTATTTTTGTTGGTTTGATTACAGATTCTAGATAATAGACACCTTGCCATTTTGTACAATAGAAATATTCCTCCTAACATTTTATGCCTGTTGACATAATTTTTTAATTTACAGAAATACTTATTTAGTGTGATAAAATGTGTTATTGTTCCACAGATATCCTGTAATTTGAGTTTTGTTTAACAAGGCCTTTCTTATTCCTAGGCCCTAAGGATGAATTGTCTTTTAATAAATTTATAAATGTAATAATGTTTTAAAAAATTAATGCCCTTAATTTATCTAAAAACCATTGTGTGTATTTTGATAGGTAGAGATATCCTTACCCTTGTTTTCCCCTTTTAAGTAAGCTGGTTTTTCAACACCATTTACCTAACAATTATTCATTCTCCATTAAATTGTGTTACACCTTTATTGAATCTCAAGTTCCTGAATGTGTGCATGTGTGTGTATACATGTGTGCACATGTGTTTGGGGTGTTTATTTTGATCCTTTAATATATCTTATGCATTACATCAATGTCATCCTTTTTTTTTATTATTATACTTTAAGTTTTAGGGTACATGTGCACAATGTGCAGGTTAGTTACATATGTATATATGTGCCATGGTGGTGTGCTGCACCCATTAACTCGTCATTTAGCATTAGGTATATCTCCTAAAGCTATCCCTCCCCCCTCCCCCCACCCCACAACAGTTCCCAGAGTGTGGTGTTCCCCTTCCTGTGTCCTTGTGTTCTCATTGTTCAGTTCCCACCTATGAGTGAGAATATGCAGTGTTTGGTTTTTTGTTCTTAAGATAGTTTACTGAGAATGATGATTTCCAATTTCATCCATGTCCCTACAAAGGACATGAACTCTTCATTTTTTATGGCTGCGTAGTATTCCATGGTGTACATGTGCCACATTTACTTAATCCAGTCTATCATTGTTGGACATTTGGGTTGGTTCCAAGTCTTTGCTATTGTGAATAGTGCCGCAATAAACATACACGTGCATGTGTCTATATAGCAGCATGATTTATAATCCTTTGGGTATATACCCAGTAATGGGATGGCTGGGTCAAGTGGTATTTGTAGTTCTAGATCCCTGAGGAATCGCCACACTGACTTCCACAATGGTTGAACTAGTTTACAGTCCCACCAACAGTGTAAAAGTGTTCCTATTTCTCCACATCCTCTCCAGCACCTGTTGTTTCCTGACTTTTTAATGATTGCCATTCTAACTGGTGTGAGATGGTATCTCATTGTGGTTTTGATTTGCATTTCTCTGATGCAGTGGTGGTGAGCATTTTTTCTTGTGTTTTTTGGCTGCATAAATGTCTTCTTTTGAGAAGTGTCTGTTCATGTCCTTTGCCCACTTTTTGATGGGGTTGTTTGTTTTTTTCTTGTAAATTTGTTTGAGTTCATTCTAGATTCTGGATATTAGCCCTTTGTCAGATGAGTAGGTTGTGAAAATTTTCTCCCATTTTGTAGGTTGCCTGTTCACTCTGATGGTAGTTTCTTTTGCTGTGCAGAAGCTCTTTAGTTTAATTAGATCCCATTTGTCAATTTTGTCTTTTGTTGCCATTGCTTTTGGTGTTTTAGACATGAAGTCCTTGCCCATGCCTATGTCCTGAATGGTATTGCCTAGGTTTTCTTCTAGGGTTTTTATGGTTTTAGGTCTAACATTTAAGTCTTTAATCCATCTTGAATTAATTTTTGTATAAGGTGTAAGGAAGGGATCCAGTTTCAGCTTTCTACATATGGCTAGCCAGTTTTCCCAGCACCATTTATTAAATAGGAAATCCTTTCCCCATTGCTTGTTTTTCTCAGGTTTGTCAAAGATCAGATAGTTGTAGATATGCAGCATTATTTCTGAGGGCTCTGTTCTGTTTCATTGGTCTATATCTCTGTTTTGGTACCAGTACCATGCTGTTTTGGTTACTGTAGGCTTGTAGTATAGTTTGAAGTCAGGTAGCGTGATGCCTCCAGCTTTGTTCTTTTGGCTTAGGATTGACTTGGCGATGCGGGCTCTTTTTGGTTCCATATGAACTTTACAGTAGTTTTTCCCAATTCTGTGAAGAAAGTCATTGGTAGCTTGATGGGGATGGCATTGAATCTATAAATTACCTTGGGCAGTATGGCCATTTTCACGATATTGATTCTTCCTACCCATGAGCATGGAATGTTCTTCCATTTCTTTGTATCCTCTTTTATTTCATTGAGCAGTGGTTTGTAGTTATCCTTGAAGAGGTCCTTCACATCCCTTGTAAGTTGGATTCCTAGGTATTTTATTCTGTTTGAAGCAATTGTGAATGGGAGTTCACTCATGATTAATGATAAAGGGAATATCACCACCAATCCCACAGAAATACAAACTACCATCACAGAATACTACAAACACCTCTACGCAAATAAACTAGAACATCTAGAAGAAATGGATAAATTCCTCGACACATACACCGTCCCAAGACTAAACCAGGAAGAATTTGAATCTCTGAATAGACCAATAACAGGCTCTGAAATTGTGGCAATAATCAATAGCTTACCAACCAAAAAGAGTCCAGGACCAGATGGATTCACAGCCGAATTCTACCAGAGGTGCAAAGAGGAGCTGGTACCATTCCTTCTGAAACATTCCAATCAATAGAAAAAGAGGGAATCCTCCCTAACTCATTTTATGAGGCCAGCATCATCCTGATACCAAAGCCGGGCAGAGACACAACCAAAAAAGAGAATTTTAGACCAATATCCTTGATGAACATCGATGCAAAAATCCTCAATAAAATACCGACAAAGCGAATCCAGCAGCACATCAAAAAGCTTATCCACCATGATCAAGTGGGCTTCATCCCTGGGATGCAAGGCTGGTTCAATATACGCAAATCAATAAATGTAATCCAGCATATAAACAGAACCAAAGACAAAAACCACATGATTATCTCAATAGATGCAGAAAAGGCCTTTGACAAAATTCAACAACGCTTCATGCTAAAAACTCTCAATAAATTAGGTATTGATGGGACCTATCTCAAAATAATAAGAGCTATCTATGACAGACCCACAGCCAATATACTGAATGGGCAAAAACTGGAAGCATTCCGTTTGAAAACTGGCACAAGACAGGGATGCCCTCTCTCATCACTCCTATTCACATAGTGTTGGAAGTTCTGGCCAGGGCAATTAGGCAGGAGATGGAAATAAAAAGTATTCAATTAGGAAAAGAGGAAGCCAAATCGTCCCTGTTTGCAGATGACAGGATTGTACGTCTAGAAAATCGCATTGTCTCAGCCCAAAATCTCCTTAAGCTGATAAGCAAGTTCGGGAAAGTCTCAGGATACAAAATCAGTGTACAAAAATCACAAGCATTCCTATACACCAATAACAGACAGACAGAGAGCCATCCTTTTTTTTATTCCTTTGGGTTCACAGAATACTCTAGGGTATATCTCCTCCTTTTGTATTTGTTTTTCAAATTTGAGAACAATCATTGATCTGTATTTTGCGTATAATTTTTCAGTTATTTTTATTGATATCTTCATAACACTAATCAGAGATTTTGGCTGAGATTGCATTACATTTATAGGGGATTATGTAAATAATTGGCATATTTACATGTCATTTCATTAAATATCTCTATATTTTCTTAAACAACAAAGTCTCTGTCCTCCATTAGTTAAAAATATTATCCATGATATTCTTATCTATTAGATTGGTTGACTCCTAAATAGTAGGTTGAACCATATGAATATATCATTTTTATTATTTATAAAAGGGTTGGTTATTCTTAAATTCACATGGTTCAACTTAGTACTTTGTAGTTTTATTGTTATAATCAATTATATATTTCACTTTTATATTTATTTTTGGTGCTGAGAACAACTATTAATTTGTATAAATTAATGATGGTTTATGCAGCCATGTCTAATACGTTGTTGGTTGTATTGCTATCTTTTTCTGAAATAGGTATTATATCATCTGCCAATAATAACAGTATTATCACTTTCCTTCCAGTACTTAACACCTCATTTCTCTTTCTTTTCCTACAGAATTGATCAGGTTATAGGGTATTTAGCATGCATGCCAATAAAGAATATTGTTATAGCCAGCATTCTTTTTTCTCATTAGTAAAGGAAATGATCACAATTGTTTTCTACTTACTATACATTTCTGTTATATAAGCTTCACTACATTCAGAAATTTTTTTTTAGATTTTATAGGTTGCTGACAGATTATTATGTTTTTGTCCCAAATGTTTAAAGAAATATTTATTTGAATATTGAATGTTGAAATTATTTTTTACAGGAGTCTATTACTATAATGAATTATACTAATGGATTCTCTAATGTTTATCATCTGTGGATACAAGTCATCCAGGTACAGCTTATATTTCAAGCAAGCCTTCCTTGCAGCTAATTGGAATTATATGACTAAGTATGGGAAATAGAATGATAGTAAAGTTATTGTGAGTGACTTACAGGTTATTTCCAACTCAACACACAACAGTGGCCCTGGACATTGACCATTTCTCCCTTCTTGACTAGACATGACAATAACTGGAGTGACTTTAGAAGCCATAAATTAAGTGTTGATGACATGTCATACCATCCTGAACCAATCAGAATCTCCCATGCGATAAAAATAAACTTCTATCTGTGTAAGTCCCTGAAATTTTGTTGTTGTTGTTACCTCAGTTAAACCTTTGTCCTATCTAATGATGTCTTTGAAGTTTGGTGATAAACCCTAATTCATCAGAATGCATTATAAGTTTTCTAAATATACTATTAGATTAGTTTGAATAATGCTTTGTTGTAGATTTTAGCATTTCTATTAATAAGCAAAATGTGGCTAAAATTTTACTTTCTTATATAATTAGTATAGTCAATATTTTACATAATCTTATATAGAACATAATTTTAAAATAAAAATTATATTAGACTTTTAAATTAATCTTGACAGCTTTTTCTTTTTATTTAATTTCCAAAAAAGAAATGTGTAAAATGCATGTTCTCTAGGCTGAATTATATCTGCCAAAAAAAAAGTTTAATTCTTAACCACCGGGTTCTATAAATGTGACCTATTTTGAAAATAAGGTCTTTGCAGATGTAATCAAGTTAATATAACGTCCTTAGGGTATGTCCTAATCCAGTGTGACTAGTGTCCTTTTAAGAAGATGAGAATGGACTCAAAAACACACAGATGAAAATGCTGCATGAAGACAGATATACAAAGGAAGACAGCCATGTGATAACCAAGAAGAGATTAAATTTATGCAGCTACAAGCCAAGGAATATCGAAGGTTGCAACAACCATCAGAAGCCAAGAAATATCATTGCCTTGCTGACATCTTGATTTTGGACTTCTAGCCTCCAGAACTATGAGAGAATACATTTCTGTTGTTTTAAGCCATTCAATATGTGGTAGTTAATTATGTGAGCCCTGGGAAACTAATACAGATTTTGGCACTGGGAGGTAGGATACTGCTGTAACAAATATCTAAAAATGTGCAAGTGGCTTTGGAATTGTGTAGTAAATAGAGTCTGGAAGTGTTTTTGAAGCATATTCTAGAAAAGCTTAGATTGTCTTGAAGAGGCTGTTGGTAGAAATCTGCACATTAAAGGTGTTCTGGTGGGGTCTCAGATGGAAATGAAGATCATGTTTTGGACACCGGAGAAAAGGCAACCCTATTTATAAAATAATTGAGAGTTTGATGATTTGGAAAATTCTCAGCTATTCATATTTCAAAGAATGGGAAAGCATGTTCTGGAGAGAAAACACCATAGGTGTGTCTGAATAAATTTTTGCTACAGAGATTAAGTGTGTGACTCATGGATCCAATCAACTATCTCAGTAGAAACAGTCACCTTGGATGAAAGATGATAGAAATGAACAAAGGGCAGGAAGGCTGTTGGACTTTTTGGTTCCACAAACAGAAAATGGGCAGCTAGAGCTGCTTGGCTAGCAACCTCTGTTAGCCTTCAAGAAAAAAATAAGAAAATTTTTAAGGGTGGCTCAGATGCCAGTGGGATTTTCAGTGTCTGGGAGGGTGGGATGGTTACCACTGTGGATCAAGAGGGCAGGGCCACTGCTATTGAATGCCAGAAGGGGATAGGGAGCCATCTCAGTGGGTTCAATGGAAAGAGTCACAGAGAATTATACTCAGAACTTAGACTTTAATGGAATTTTCTCTGATAGGTTACAGACTTGCTTGGGATATGTGACCCTTTCTTTTTTTTCTTTTTTGAATTTCTCCCTTTTGGAATGGGAATATCTATTCTATGCCTATTCCACCAGTGCATTTTGTAAAAAAGGTAATTTGTTTTTTCTATTTCAGAGGTCCACAGATAAAGAGGAATTTTGCCCCAAAATGAACATTACCCAACATCTCATCCATATCTGATTCTGATGTTTCAGAAGATGAGATTTGGGACTTGTTGAGTTACTTTTATTTAGAAGACATTTTGGTGTTAGAGGTCACATTAGGATGGGTTAAGATTTTGGGGGATGTTGGGATGGGTGAATGTATTTTGTATGTGAAAAGATGTGGGTTGGGGATCTAGCAGGCATATTAATATGGGTTGAATTGTGTGCCCCCCCCCCGCCACAGGGATACGTTGATATCCTAACCTCAAGTACCTATGAATATGACCTTATTTGGAAGTAACGACATTACAGATATAGTTGAGTTAATATGAGGTCATCAGGGTGGACCTAATCTACCCTGATTGATGTTATTTTAAGAGGCGAACAGACAAATGCATATCGAGTAGAATGCTGTGTGAGGACATGAACGCACAAAAGGAAGATGACCATGTCACAACAGGAAGAGTTTGGAATTCAGAAGATGCAATACAAGAAATATCCAGCAACCACCAGAAGGAGAGACAGCGTGGTCTTGCCAAGGTCTTTCTTTTAGACTTCTAGCTCTAGATCTTTGAAAGACTAAATTTCTGTTGTTTTGAGCCACCCAGTAGGTGGTCATTTATTATGGTATCCCTAGTAAAAAAAAAATATTCTGGATAGTTTGGTAATTCTCATTTATAAAACTATTTATCGGTGAAACCCCATCTCTACTAAAAACACAAAAAATTAGCTGGGCGTGATGCTGGGCGCCTGTAGTTCCAGCTACTTGGGAGGCTGGGTCAGGAGAATGGCATGAACCCAGGAGGCGGAGCTTGCAGTGAGCCGAGATAGCCCCACTGCACTCCAGCCTGGGCGACAGAGTGAGACTCCGCCTCAAAAAAAAAAAAAAAAAAAACTATTAATACAATGATAATTATTATTATTAATTTCTATTGGTGGGAGGGTGCTTCTGAGATGGAAAACATGTCTTTAGCTACAATTTAAATTTACTTAATTCTAATTAGTCTGTTAAAATATTCTATTTATTACATATTTGTAATGAATTTGTCATGTCATCTATTGTCTTTATATATTTATTAGCATAGTATTAGCATGATAATGGCCTTTTTTTTGTTCAACAGTCCTTCCTTTAGTTTATCCCTCTTTCTCTCTCCTCTCACAATTCCTTAGAGACAGCAAGGAAAAACTAAGGGGACCCTTTTAATACTTTGGCTACAAAATTTTTTAGCTGGATTACCCAGGCCTTTAAGCACATTTTTCTATTAATACTTTATTAATAGAAAACATTATTGCTAAACTGTAGTTTTCAATAATATATATTTTTATTACTCTTTAAGTCTTTGTGTTCAAGACATTTTAAGCTTTTACTAGCAATTTTCTCAAAATCCTTACAGGTTTTTCAGTTTCTGTCCACTCATTGGTTTCAAAGTCATCCTCATATCTAAAAATTTTTATCACAGCATCCTACATTTGAGTGCCACAATCTGAATTTGGTCATCTATTGCTGCATAAATAATTAATCCCAAGCTTAGGCTCAAACAGCAAACACTTATTATGTCACGAAATTGCTAAGGCCAGACACCTAACTTTCTTGCCATATGGCCTTCTCCATAGGCTGCCTGAGTACCCTCACATAGTGGCAGCTAGCTTCACTCAGGAAGAGCAATCCAAGAAGAGTGAGAGCCCAGCCTCATCTTCAAAGAGTTATGCCATCAACTCTTCTGTATTCTATGGTCATGCAGACCTATTCTGGTACAATGTGAGAGACTTTACAAGGGTCTGAACACAAGGAGGTGGGGGTAATCGGGAGCAACTTGGAGGTTAGCTTCCACAGTTATTAAGGCATAATCTCCACCATACAACATGAGGAGTGGGCTTTGCCAAGAGTATCAACATACATTCTGCTGGATCTTCATCTAATGGTCAGTTGAAATGGACATATTGGAATTTATTATAAAATAATAATTTTAAATGATTTTTAAATGATTTGCTACACAGATCAGTTACCTGTAATGAAAAACTAACAGACAAGTGATTTTTAAAAATTGGATCAGTATGAGGTTCACCTATAATATGTTCACACTATCCTGGCCCCTGAGAGTAATATTATAATAAAACTCATTTTTATAAGTGGCATCATCCTAGTCTTGGTATCAAATGAGGCATAAATGGATTGAAGTGCTCATTTGGCCTAATAATGTAGCGAGGTTATTTCAATTAGAATCACCCAGCTACTAGTAATCTGACTATGTTATTGGAGCAATTCCTTTAAACTACTGACCAAGTCTTGCCTGGCTCAGCAGGCCACGTCTAGTGTGATTACCTCCTAACGTGTTATGACATTTAGGAATTCTATAAAACAATCTTAACAGGACATAGACATACCACTTCTATAAAATGAACTGACATGAAGTTAATTCTTTAATGCATTTCATTAAGAGAAAAGTGTTTACTTTCATCTCTGCAAACAATTCCCTCATTAATCTGGGAAATATCACCTGAGAATGCTATTGAAGTCGATAAAATCAAATAAAATAATGACAGGTACCGACAGGAATGCAACAAATTCTACTCCAAAATATATTCCCCTATTAGAGCTGTTGTAAACCATGCTTGGATTTGGCTACCTTGGCAGAAGGTTTAAAAAGAAAAGACACATTCACAGCTGTGTAATTAGAGGAGAATAAGACCAGCAATTAGTTGTAGAGTAGGTGTTACTTCTATGTTAGCATCTATTTTCAGTTTTTTATGTTTTGCTTTATTTCCTGTTTCTTGCTGTCTATAAGAATTTCCAGACAAACTTTGAGAGTCTGGGCCATGTTTAACAAAATCCCAGAATACTGAGATTAGGAGGAAGTTTAACCTAATGTTGCCAATTCCTGTTTAGACTTGTCTCCCTTAGAAGCAACTAATTTTTACCTCTGGAATTTGATTTTGACCCTAAACTTAATGGAACTTTAGTGATAGAACTCATTGCCTTCTGAAGGAGTACCTGCTACAAAAAGTTCATTTGTTCAATTGCAAAGTTCTTTGTCATATCAAGCTTGTTTATCCACTTGAAGTTATCATATGTTGACATAAACTCTACCTTTGGCAATATCTAGCACAAATCTCATTTCTCTTCAGCAAAAAAAAAAGACCCTTAAAAATATTTATGATAAACCCTTTTGTATTTTTGTTGCTAAAAGTGGAATCACCTCATAAAGCTGAATGATAGCATTACTGAGTCTCTTGAGATGGGCTTGTCATCACATTTTTCTTTCTGTGTGCCCTTACAACATCAAGAAGGTGCATGATTGCTGTCTATTTCCAGCTCATGAGAGATTTGGTCTTGCTACTCATTGACATGGAAGGTTAGCCTCAGTCAAAAGAGTTCAATAGTCTCCCCCAGGAGTATACTTCTTGACTCACAGTGACACAACAGGATAGGTGAATGAAATAATCTTGAGAGTCTGTATGCTAGTATAAAACTAGTGAGGGCAGACATTACTTTAAAGACTCATAAAATTAAAAATCAAGAGAAAGGTCAAATCAGATGTGAAAAGTATTGTTTCTTAAGGAACTGACACATCCAGGATGATGTCAAAGTGAGAGACAGAGAATAAAGAGGGTGAACCTTTAAGTCAGGAATATAGCTTGGTATGTGATTTGAAGCATTTACTGAATGCCAAGGCTATGAGTGTTCGAGTAGTACTCTGGAATGTTGAGGGAGGGGATCATTTTTAATACTGGAATGAGAACCTGGGAAGTAGGGTACCAATACATGTTGAATTGATTCAAGATTCAATTAACAGGGATTTATTGATGTTCTATATTGAGGCAGGCAATGTTTTGGGTACAGAATCCACAGTTATAGGCAGTGAGACACTCACAAACTTACAATGCTATTAAAGTTGTGTGGCAATACACTGAACATAAATAAGACATGATATGCTGATTTTGAAGTTGTGAAAGAGTTTGCATCTGGATTATTGATTTTATAATATATTTTCTAATAGAAGTTATAAAAGTATTATGGTATTATTTTTATCGTGTACAATTTTTATGGCTTAATACCAATGAGAAGTTGTATTTGCCAGATTTTATATGGTTTAAATACGACTAAAAATCTTAAGTTATAGTTTACTTGCTCTGGTTGGTTCTCTTTCAGTTTGTTTGCTGTCCCTGAAATTTTAGATATCATTGTAAGGAAAAATGAGTGAGACTGCCATAGAAATTCAGAGCTTTTTACATAGTGCAACTCAGTATAGTCAGGGTATTGGTATCAGTGAGCTTTGTAAACAAAAATTGCTGTGGGAAAATTTCTCAGGGACTGTAATAGTGAGATGAAGCCCCTAGGTTCATACTGTGGAACTGAAGGCAAGACACTGAAATTAAAGCATTTTGTAAGCATTAAGTACTAATCATAAGTAGAAAATGATCATATATTTTTAAAAGAAAAAAATAGCATATGCACAGAAAAGGATTTTTTAATCAACTGGGCTTTTAGATGTTACTAGTAATTGCTAAATAATATTCCAGAATCCTCTTTATAAAATCATATAGTACTAGAGTTTTAGTTTCAGAAAGGTGGGATAGACATATTTTCCCTATTTCCTCCTGCTAAGTACAGCTAAAAGCCCTGAATATTATATATAAAATAAACATAAGAAGATTGAAATGTGAAAGGAGGAAGGCAACTGGCTAAAGGCCTTAGGACCCAAACACTAACATAATAGGGTGCTCTCTGGGTTTTCTTTTTTTACTCAGATCACAAACTTAAAGAAGCCAGAAACCCAGAAATACCAATAGGTGTAGACAAACAAAACACAACAAAAAACTCTAAACAAAACTCTAATCTCTCTAGGCAAAAGATGAAGAAAAAATATAGTGAGACAGATAGCTGTTAGATAATAGCTGCTTTACTCCAGCCAAACACCACTAAAAAGATCATAGTCCCATACCCATCAGCAGAAGCCAAGTGGGGAGCTAGATTTTCCTGCTCACAAGGGTATAATAAGATACTCCAATACCCTATCATGATGGTGTCAGAGAAGGCAGAGTAGGAACATAGGTCTCTCACTCCTTTCAGACAATAAGCTCCCTTCTTCCACTGCGGGATCAATAGAGACAACATATGGAGCCTGGACTTCCACTCCAATCGTGCATTAATGATATTCTCCTGCCTGTTTCGACTGGGTGCTATCAGAGCAGACTCAGTAGAAAGTCAGGACTTTTACCACCAAACACACATTTTAGAACAAGAATCTAAGACATATTTTAGAACTTGAAAATATTACAACTGAGACAAACAAAACCTAAAACTCAACTCTCTGTGGGCGAGCTTAAGAGCAGAATGAAGAGGACTAGGGGAAAAAAAAATTAGAGACCTTGAAGGTCTCTGATAGGATCTTCAGAGACAAAAGAAATTACACTTCTAAACAACAGAAGGACTGCAAAAATAAAGCAAAAAATAAGAATAACAAAACCCAAATCCTCAAGAACATCTGGGAGTATAACAAGGGATCTAACATTTATGTCACTGGAGTCTCAGAAAAAGAGGAGAATGAAGCTATAAGAATATTCAAAGTAATGTTGGCTAAAAAGTTAGAAATTTGGATAAAAGGCTAAACCCTTCAGATTTAAGAAACTGGGCAATCTTCAAATAGGATAAATCCATAGAAATCTGCACCAAGATGCCTTGGAGTTAAATTTCTGAAAACTATATCATGAAAAACAATTTGAAAGGAGATAACTAACACTTTCCCTACACAGGGAAGATAATTTTAATGACAGACGTTTTCTCATCAGAATCCATAGAGACTAAAAGGAAATGACACAATAGTTTTTAAGTACTGAAAGAAAAGAACTGTCAACCCAGAATTCTACAACCAGAAAAAAATCTCTCAAGAAAGATGAATCAAGATAGTCTCTGATCAAGGAAAGCTAACAGAATTTCTCCCTAGTAGATTTATCCAAAAAGTCTTAAGAAAGTTCTCAAAAAGAAAAAGAAGTGTTAAAAAAAAATCTTGGGACATTAGGACAGAAGAACAACAAAGAACGAAAACAATCTGGGTAAATACAGAAAAATTCCCCACTCCTCTTGAATTTTGTAAATCATGTTTGATGTTTGAAGATAAAATTTTAACAGTGTGTGCTATAGTTCTGCAAAATAAAAACAAACAAACAAAAAAAACCACTACAAACCAAAACCAAAACAACCTAATCACAACGCTGCAGCTGGGTGTCAGTAAAAGTAACATTCTGTTGCAACCAGATATTAAATGTTTGACTCTCCATGGTCACTTTCCATGGATTTGGACAAGAAAATGAAACATTCTTCAAAAAACATTCATGTTGTATACTTAAAATGTAAATTTTTCTACTTAAAGGTACCAACGTCTTTGGTATGGGAGAGGACAGAAAAGCAGAAATGGAGTATTTTATTCTCTGAAGGAGGTAAATTAAATAAGAACAAACCATAAATAGTTGAGAAGTATAAATTAAATACTAAATGATGTAATTCATACTCAAGTGTTAGAGAAGAATAGATTAAGACACAAACACGAAGGATTTGGGCTGGACTTTGAAGGATGGAAAAGACTTTGATAAAATTAAAGACAATGCACAGTGGGAGAAAGGACACAGAAATAAGCATGGGCATGGAAGCAACCAGGCTGAGATCCTTGATGTCGGAGTGTTGTATTAGTTTTCTACAGCTGCCCTAGGAATAACCACAAACTGTATAACTTGAAAGGACAGAAATTTATTTTCTCATAGTTGTAGAGACAAGATGTCTGATTCTGAAATTCGGGTGTTGACTGACAGAACCATGCTCCTCCTGAAGTTCTAGGAGATGGTCCTTCCTTGTCTCTCCCAAGCTTCTTGGCATTCCTTGGTTTATGGCAGCATAAACTCCAGTCTCTGCTTCCATCTTCACATGTCTTTTTCCCTCTGTGGGTCTATGTGTCCAAATGTCCTCTTCTTTTTTTTTTTTAACAGATTTATTTTATTTTTTTTTATTTTATTATTATTATACTTTAAGTTTTAGGGTACATGTGCACAACGTGCAGGTTTTTTACATATGTATACATGTGCCATGTTGGTGTGCTACACCCATTAACTCATCATTAACATTAGGTATATCTCCTAATGCTATCCCTCCCCCCTCCCCCTACCCCACAACAGTCCCCGGAGTGTGATGTTCCCCTTCCTGTGTCCATGTGTTCTCATTGTTTAATTCCCACCTATGAGTGAGAACATGCGGTGTTTGGTTTTTTGTCCTTGCGATAGTTTGCTGAGAATGATGGTTTCCAGTTTCATCCATATCCCTACAAAGGACATGAACTCTTCATTTTTTATGGCTGCATAGTATTCCATAATGTACATGTGCCACATTTTCTTAATCCAGTCTATCATTGTTGGACATTTGGGTTGGTTCCAGGTCTTTGCTATTGTGAATAGTGCCGCAGTAAACATACATGTGCGTGTGTCTTTATAGCAGCATGATTTATAATCCTTTGGGTATATATCCAGTAATGGGATGGCTGGGTCAAATGGTATTTCTAGTTCTAGATCCCTGAGGAATCGCCACACTGACTTCCACAATGGTTGAACTAGTTTACAGTCTCACCAACAGTGTAAAAGAGTTCCTATTTCTCCACATCCTCTCCAGCACCTATTGTTTCCTGACTTTTTAATGATCGCCATTCTAACAGGTGTGAGATGCTATCTCATTGTGGTTTTGATTTGCATTTCTCTGACGGCCAGTGATGATGAGCATTTTTTCATGTGTTTTTTGGCTGCATAAATGTCTTCTTTTGAGAAGTGTCTGTTCATGTCCTTTGCCCACTTTTTGATGGGGTTGTTTGTTTTTTTCTTGTAAATTTGTTTGAGTTCATTGTAGATTCTGGATATTAGCCCTTTGTCAGATGAGTAGGTTGCGAAAATTTTCTCCCATTTTGTAGGTTGCCTGTTCACTCTGATGGTAGTTTCTTTTGCTGTGCAGAAGCTCTTTAGTTTAATTAGATCCCATATAAAGAAAACATTAGTCATTGGATTAGGGGCTGCTCTAATCCAGTGTGACATCATCTTAACGACTGTATTTACAGAGATGCTCTTTCCAAATTAGTCACAGTCACAGGTACCGAGGGTTAGATTTTCAACATATTTTTCAAGCACTAGTCATATTTCTCAACCTGAAGATGTGAAAAGTAGTACTTTAGGTGGGTTCGAATTTTGTGGAGCCTTAGAAACTGTACAATATTTGCATTTGATAAAGAGCCATGAAACTGATTCAAAACCAACCCAATATTGTATAAACTCTTTCTCATTTTAAATATAGACACATACAAATAGAGGGGCATTTCTGGTAGATTTACAGATAGTAAATTTGTAATAGTAAATTTGTAATCAAACATTGATAATGAAATATCACATCAAACTAGGAACCAGGAGTCTTCATTTCTAGTTCTGTCACCATCTCTACTATGCCCCATGACCTTAAGATACAGCTTAGCATGAATATGGGATTATTTTTACCATCTATAATATAGATAAATTTCTCAGCTTCATAATAATAAACATTTTTATTGCATGCTATGTGTCAAGCACTAATACATATGCTGAACTATTTACCTGTATTGTCTCATTTAATAGTTAAAATATTCCTATGAGTTAAATCATATTATCCTTACTTTTTAGGTGATAACTGAAGCCCAAACAGAGTTTTGAAAACTGCCTCAGTCAAAGGGTGGTATTAAGATTCCAACCTATATTTATCTTAGTCAACAGCTAGGTTCATAGCCACTATTCAATCAAGGGTTCACAAATTGTGAGCCCATGGATGATATGTGGCCCAAAGATATATGTTCTTAGATATACATTCTGTTTTAAAAGAGTGAGCCAACATCTAAAACATCAAATGATTTTACATTAAAATAATTTTTATAATATTTTGAAAAAATTAGTAGATCTTGAACTTCTCTGCCCAAACTTAGCTGGACCTTAAGAACATTTGCCCATGCATTTGCCCATTTAGATATTCATGCATTCTCCACTTAAATGCAATCCCCAGCTCTCCCTATCACCTCCAAACACAGAGTGTGTCAATTATCATTTGTCATTGAGCTTGCACTATTGTTTTCTTACATCTATAGTGGAACTTCTTTTTACCCATATTTCAAATAAAAGAAGTGGAATACTTCTTTTTACCCATATTTCAATTAAAAGTGAGAAAATTAACAATAGGCTGAAATATGTTATTTTTCTCATGCCTCTCCTAGATTCTTCTTTTATGTGAACTTTCTGGCTCCTATAGGCATGTAAGTTTGTAACTCCTGCCATATTGCCTCTGGATCAGTGATCTCAACCTTGACTGTACACATGAATCACATAGAGAGATTTAAAAATTCCCAATGTTCAGTCTGCACTCTAGACCTATTAAATCAGAATTTCTGTGCGTGGAGCCCAGGTATCAATATTTACAGCTTCCCACTGTGCAGCCAATGTTGAGAACCACCGCTCTAGATATTCTTTAAGATATCTTCTGTTTTCTAAATTCTAAATTTACAATTCAAAAGCCATTTCTAAAGATTGGAATGGTCGATATGTTGTGTGTAAGCTGTATATTGGGGATGTGGGATTGATGTAGGGACACTGACTGTGGATCTTTGCTTGCTGAGCTAAGCAAATTAGACCAACCCTTTAGATGTGCAGCCCATTCTAGCACACAACATTGACATCCAGAGGAGAAGTGTCATAAATTAGTCTTAGTTATGGGGCCAACAGTTTATGTGACCTAAGAAAGTCATTTACTCAGTCTCGGTTTTATTTTCTTTTTTCAACTGTGACTCAACAGTGCTCATATACAATGCTGTATGCAGGTCCTATATTTGCAGTAAAGACAGTATCAGAAAATCAAAATAAAGTACATTCAAGATATATACTTACTATGAGAACATAAAATAAATTTTTTCAAACCTACTGATTTCCAACAGAAATTCAGAAATGCAGGGGGACAACTGTGCTGCAGAAAAAAAAGTATTCAGAAAGGTAATCAAAATTTGAAATGTTTACTGCGATGCTTAGGCAAGGAACTTTTGCCCCTGGTTACCCTCCAAGGTCTAGATGACACCTGTCTCTGGTGAATCATGAGGTTGCTAATTGTAAGCTTTATGGATTCAATAACCAGCACTGAGAACACCTGCAATGATCAGCAGCCAGAGCCAATGGCACAGCTTGGAGCCCAGCGCTTTCTGTTCTTTGTGTTCATACTTGTTCATTCTCTAGAGAAGGTCAGAGTATTCCATACAAAACTATGCTCAGTTTTCAAGTGTGAAGCTTCCATGACAGGAAACACATCAAGGCTTTTGACAGCCAATAACTTTTTACCTCCTCTCTGAGGGGCTCCTGTTCAGAACAAAAATGTAATATAGCTCCGAGTGTTATCAGAGCTGTTATAAAATGCACTTGGGCATTCTGAAGATTCATGCTTAATGCCTTTCTATAATTTGTGCAGAATGTGTGCAGAGTCCTTACAGCATGCTAATAACATTTTGTTATGACAGTGCAGCACCACAGAGCCAACTTACATAAGGATAGAACAATGATGTAGAAGGCAAAGATAAAGATTAGAATTGCAAGTTAAAAAGCAAGGTTTTATAGAGGCCATTGATAGGTTGGAGGTAAAGCAACTGACAACAACTTAAAATAGTTAAAGACATTTAGGCATATCTTAGAATGAGACTCGACTGACATTTCGAAGGCAAGCTTCTAGGAAAATTAATCACATGAGGAGTGTTCATTGACTTTCTATAGAAAAAGTATTGAGATAAATTTGCAGGTATTCAATAAAGTAGAGTGCCTGTCAAAATAGGCAGCCTTCGTTAGGACGTCACCATTTTCCATACATGTGTGTGTTTTTCTTCCTAAAAATATTGTCTATATATGCCAGAAACAATTGTGGCTGAAATAAATTTCTTGTATCAACAGGATCTCAGCTTATAACTTTACATCTGAGAATGAAGCCAAACAGAAGTACTTGCTTTTGTTTGTGGCATTGCTCCTAATTTATTTGAATTTAGTCCTGTCACTGGAGTTCAATAAAGTCAGGCAGTGAATCCATATGGATTTGGGTAATAGATTGATGTTCTGATAATGAGAATCAATCCAGAATTAAAATTAATTTTAGGTGAAGAGTAAATACACTGCTTTTAGATACTCATGAAACTCTGCTTCCTTCTTGTAAGTAATGATGAGAATGACATGGATATGTGAAGAATAGAATGCAGAATAAAAACAGAATAAATCTTCATGTGTTTCATAAACAAAATCCAGGGCTGGTGATAAGTATATCCAAGCATTTGTGTTTTATCTTTGAAGGAAATATGAAATGTTACAAGTTTTTCATTAATTTATGTAGACACTAAGTAGGACCTGAGAGAGAAATAATAATTATACAAAATAGTGTTTTATTGGATAAATGCTTTTTTGTTAAACTATTGTACTTGAGTGAGAAATTATGGTGTGTATTTTCTTTATATTCACTATTGTGCATTTTGAGATGCCATTATGCCAACAGATTGTAGGCGAACCTGATGATTATGCTCTGAACTGCATCCATTATATTTATTAAACCACCTTTTCTACTACCTTTTATGAATGCTTAACTATAGAAACTTCAACGTTTTAAAAATGATTTATATAATCAAATCATTCGTGTATAATTAATTCTACTAATTTGCATGAGTGTTTCAGGTCATTTTGGCATAATTAGCCATTGTGGAGGGTTTTCTCCCCCATCAATTAAACTAATTGCTTTCCACATAGGTGTAGATTGAATATTGATCCCCATTTTTTTCAGCTCACTTGCATAAGCAAATTATGTCTAATTGCCAGCTTACTACATCATTACACACTTATCATCAATTATACAAAAATATACTCTGCTAGACAAATGATTTCTTTGTGGCATTTTGAAGGGCTTTTTAATTGTGATGCTTGGAACAGTATTGTCATTTTAAAAAATATTAAACACCATGTTTAAACCAATAACGCAATAAAGCGTGTTATTGGTTAACAAACATACCAGCTCCTGGCTAGACCATCATTTACCTTGGAATATAAAGAGTTTCTTAAAACAATTTGAAGGAAACTCATTGTTATTAAATATAGTAAATCCACCAATGCAAATATTAGAATAAGTTCGTTCTAAATTTTTTTAGCTTAATCTTTATCTTTCCCATTCCACATATTTATTTCTTCTCTACCTGACGAAAAGTCTTTGAGAAGATCTGAAGAGGTGGTGAATTTCAAAGAATCACTATACAGAGCACACCGACATTTTTAAAAGTCAGGAGATAAAAGCAACCCCATTCATCATGCATTCTGTGCAGAGCATTAGTGTCTTTTAGTGATTTTACTGGGCATTTCTCTTCACTAGTTTCTCAGTTAGATTCTTTAAAAAGTACAGAAAGATATGAAAATAATATAATCCCAAGATTCTCCTTACAGATTTCTACACCCTATGACATAATTTTCACACATTAGCTCTCCATAGAGAATGGAGATAAACCAAAAGCCAATATTAAAATGTATTTTAAAATAAGTGGGAGGACTGTCCTGATATGACAGTCTTATTTTAATCCTTGGCTATTCCACTAATAAAATCATATAATATGAGCCACTTTTACATTGGTGCTCACCTCATGGAAGCCAGACTTTTCTCAACAGGGTGCCACATTTAGCAAAGTAGGCCTCCACAGGCTGTATCTAACACCCACAAACAAAAGCTGAGGATGCGAAAAGGTTCTAAATGATTCTATCGCTTGAAACTGCCTGATAATGAGTCTTGAATTACCTGTGGGGATCTTGATGATCAATTCTTTATTTACACTTTAGGACTAACCTTACTCTTTTCTTATTCAAGAAAGTTGAGGAAGACGGAAAGAAGAAGAGTGAAGTAAATATTCCCTTACTCATTGGTATCTTTTTAAAACCAAAATGACAATTTTAGAAGACCATTTCGTTTTAATCAATTTAATGTAATTTACCCATTTTCTAAAATTGGATGGTGATTTTGTGCCACAAATCCTAGGCTCAGCTTATGGAATCATAGGACATCAGAGTTAGAAAACCAATGGGAGATTTACATAGCTTTAATCACTGACATCTAGTATCTCTTTGAATTCCTCTAGTGGCAGGTGACTTTTTTTTCCTAGAAAGCAGCACATAATATTTCAAGGGAGCTTTAGTCATCACAAGGTTCTTAGACCCATTCATCCCATCTCTGCACTCTTTCAAATCTTGGAAAGAACTTATATTTTTCTCCTCACAGGTTATAGTTTGTGTTGATAACTCTCATAAATGCCTACTCTTTTCCATTGTTGACCAAACATCCTTAGATCTACATTCTCCTTGTATAGTTTCAGACCTTTCAGAATCTTTGTCTACGGATATATTTCATGCATATCTCTTTTTTGATGGCATTTAAGGTTTGTGAACAGGAAGGTAGCATTTATAGAAATCATGAAAACAATACAAAATTATAAAACAAATGCCAGGCGCAGTAGCTCACGCCTGTAATCCCAGCACTTTGGGAAGCCGAGATGGGTGGATCGCCTGAGGTCTGGAGTCCACAACCAGCCTGACCAACATGGAGAAACCCCGTCTCTACTAATAATACAAAATTAGTCGGGTGTGGTGGTGCATGCCTGTAATCCCAGCTACTTGGGAGGCTGAGGCAGGAGAATTGCTTGAACCCGGGAGGCAGAGGTTGTGGTGAGCCGAAATCACGCCATTGCACTCCAGCCTGGGCAACAAGAGCAAAACTCCGTCTCAAAAGAAAAACAAAAACAGAAACAAAAAACAGACAAAAATCTATTATTTTACCCTTTACATAGCTTTTAAAAGATACAAATACAAAAATTCACCTTACATAAAATATACATGTATTAAGAATGCTAGTGCAGAATAATATATAAAGTTGTAAAATGCGTGCTATTTTCATTTCTTAAAACTGGAATTATACTGAGTTGTTATTATATTTGACAAAAATAAGATAGAATATTTAAAAATCTTTCACAAAAGATGGCATCACCAAACTGTTGATTCATGATAACTTTTAATATCTGAAATAAATTTTGTTCAGTCTAAAAACTGCTAACAAGTTAAGAAAATATCATGTAAGTTTAAATATCATTTGATATTCTTTGGCTCTTTCAGTTTATTTTATTTTTACAAAGTTTTATGAATGGATTTATTTAAGTAATATTATAATGTAAATAACAAGTCAAAATCAGGGGTTTGAAAGAATTGTTTCTCTTAAAATGGGTCTGAACCTTATTTGAGTTTGGGAAACACTGGGCTATAAAATAAAACTAAACTTTGGATTGGTATGCCAGGCCTTCCATGATCTGGCCCTCATGGTACCATTGCTTCATGTCCTGTCAGTCTCTTAGTCAAACCTGAGGTCCCACCAACACTGTGATTTCCATGTCCTTATTCTAGCTGTTCCCTCTGCCCAGGACAACCTTATAAACCTACTCAGAAAAAATAACACATCACAGACCATAGGTAGGTCTTGGGATTTTAATCCTCCCAGAATGACAATTAGAAATTACCTACTCAGCTGAACAAAATGGTACCATCTGTCTACCATCTCATCATGAGATATGTATGAAGCAGTCTTCCACATTATTGTGAAGGATAGACTGAGCACCTGTCAGGCCACCACATGGAAGTCAATACGTTCCCTCTAAGCCAGAGAAGCCAGGACCAATAGCCCAGACAAAACGGAACCTTCAAAAAACAGGCCCCCATCAGGCTTAAAATGGTCATTCCCAGTCATTCCCCAAAACTATCTTAAGCATTTTGCTTGATAAATACAGACTTTTGACCAGAAGAGATAAACAACTTTGATGTTAAGGTTGTTATCATTTGTGATAACATTGCGATTGATTTTAAACTTTCAATGGTACTTCAGTGATGTCAATAATATAAACCTGATTTAAAGCTGGGAATCTAAAATGAAGTCAAGTATTTGCTGAAACATTTCTTTATTATGTTCAAAATGGTAACTTTCATATGAAAAAAAGATTGACAACCTGTGTCGCACCTTTACTAAGACTTCACAAACTCTATTGTGGCCAGTGTTACTTCTGCTTTCATAATGGCCACATAAAGACATCTTGTATTGTTCATACTGACAACACATCTGTATTTCTTATTGTTGACTCAAAATCCTCTCTCATTAACTTGAATTAAAATAGAAAATAGCACAGGTCAGGCCTAAAACTACTCAGCAAACATGCACTTTAACAGTAAATTTACAACTCTTTACAACAGAAACCGCGCACTCTTCTTTAATTGCTGCAGAGAGGTCAGTCTTTCAAACAAAATAAGAGTAAGAGATGGTGCTTTTATCATAGCCTCATGCAATTGTAAAATAGAGAGCAAACTAAGGTCTGCCGTTCTTTATCCACCTGCTTACTTTTGGTTATATCTCATGACAGATTTTGAAGCCGATTTCAAAGGGCAACATCTGTTGTTTGAACTATGCATGGAAAGTTTACATAAAGCTAAGTTTATAGACAGCTAAGGCTATGAAAAGTATTAGAAGAGGATGCTGAAGATACAAAAGTAAAATAAATGGTGAATTTGGATGAATCGTAGTGAATTAATTCTCTAATTGCATTATTCTGTTAATAGGAAGACATTTGAGTAACTTATATATGGAGGGGTTCAGGGCATGATGCCCCAAAATGTGGCTCCTTGGCCTTTGATAAAACAGCAGAATGAGGAAGGTCAGTCTCTGACCTTCTCCCATCCTTCTCCCCTGAAGTAGGTCACAAGACCCTCATTAGAGAGGTATTCTGGCAGAAAGAAACATCCTTATCTCTGAAAAGACAGAGGAGAATCTGAACAAATGGCCTTAACAAGTTTATTACCATTACATCCTAGACCCTTTGTTCATCACACTTTCCCACAACTGTCCACTTTGGGTCAAACCTAAGCATAAAAACGAACAGGTTTCCTGTTTCTTTAGGTCTTCATTTCTGAAGGCTCTCATGTCATGTAAAGCTTATATTAAATATATTTTTATGTTTTCCTCTTGTTAATCTGTCTTTTGTTACAGGTGCCTCAGCCATGAACCTAGTATTGGATGTGGAAAATAAATCTTCACCCATTTATAATATTCATGACTCCAAAACGTGTCCTCTTTTAATATCCCAAGCTGGGTTTTATTCCAGGCCTCCCTGGGGGTGTCATGGGAGAATAAATGGCAAATTTAGAATTATTTATACATTATATTAGCCACAGATATATATATATATACCTTTTATTTTTTTGAGATGGAGTTTCGCTCTTGTTGCCCAGGCTAGAGTGCGATGGCGTGATCTCGGCTCACTGCAGCCTCCGCCTCCTCGGTTCAAGTGATTCTCCTGCCTCAGCCTCCGGAGTAGCTGGGATTACAGGCATGTGCCACCATGCCTGGCTAATTTTTTATTTTTAGTAGAGACGGGATTTCTCCATGTTGGTCAGGCTGGTCTCGATCTCCCGACCTCAGGCGATCTGCCCGCCTCTGCCTACCAACGTGCTGGGGTTACAGGCGTGAGCCAGCGTGCCAGGCCTATATATATCTTTTGTTAAGAAATTAGAATTTACTCTTTAAGATAGAGTTAGGCCTAGCGGGGTATTTTGAAAATGTTTCTGAACATTAGCCTATAAATAACCCTGATAATTTTACACTGTCTTTAAATTTACTGGAGTCCTACCAAATACCTAAAGCAAATAGGTGTGGATGTTAAACATTAAAGGCAATACTTCTATTCCAACATTGCAAATAACTGACTGCTCTGAACCTTACTTATGAATGGCGATACTTATATGACATATTAAAGTTTAGAGTGCAAGATGTGTTTTCCTGCCTGGGACATTATATTTGATAATTCTAAACTGATATTTTAAAATGCATGCATTTCTTTATCATTTTTAAAAAGGCAGGTTTCAATATGAAAACACCTTTGTTGTCTTTTCCTTCTTGTGTGTTTCATGGATTAGAAAGCAATTTAAGATTTAAAAAAATGTTTACTGACCAACAAGTGTTTTGTTTAGAAACTGTGAAAAATAGAATTGCTGAGTTAAAGCAGGTGATAAAACAGATTGAGTTTGTAATACGTTACTTACAAGGTGTGCTTAAGACATCCACAAGTAAAATGTGTATTATTATAAAATAAATATACATATATATACACACACACACATAGTGTTTTCAAAGCACAGTGAATTAACACCAACCTCAAATTTCATTCTCGCTGCACAAAACTTTCAGTTACACAGTAGTTTTCTCAGAAACCAATGTCAGATATTAAAGAGTCTCATCCATCTATAAAATGTAATAGTTGAAAGCATCCATCTGATAGTCTGGGCAAGAAAGTGTTAGGTGAGGAGGAATGGGATAAGGAGAAGTGACAGATATGACAGTCAGGCCTTGGTAAAAATCACTTCATTGGTTTAATTGAACAATTTCTCTACCATAGAGTAATAAAGAAAATATCACACCCAGTAACAATAGATAGTTTCCAAGTTAAAAGAAAAATCTGTTGCACCTCGTTTGCATGTTCTCATAACAAGTAGAACATAAAGTTATTAGCATGCACCATATTCCATTTTAATTTCTGATCTATTTATCTTTCTCTTTCATTAAATTATTAGCTCCTTTAAGACATATCGGTATATCTCTAAAATCTAACAAAGAACACAGTGCCCAACACATAGTAGAGAATCAAAGAGAATTTTTTGTTTTCTGTTAACCTTTGTGTTTAATCGTTATGTCTACAATTCTTATTTGCATAATTATACCTTTAAAATACCTAATTGGTGTGAAATGTTTTGGATGTACCAATCATTGTTTTTTGTTTGTTTGTTTTTTCTTGAGACAGAGTCTTGCTCTGTCACCCAGACTGGAGTGTAGTGGTGGGATCTCAGCTCACTGCAACCTCTGCTTTCAAGGTTCAAGCAATTCTCCTGCCTCGGCCTCCCAAGTAGCTGGGACTATAGGCACCCAACACCACACCTGGCTAATTTTTGTATTTTTTTAGTAGAGATGAGGTTTCACCATGTTGGCCTGGCTAGTCTCAAGCTCCTGACCTCAAGTGATCCACCTGCCTCGGCCTCCCAAAGTGCTGGAATTACAGGTGTGAGCCACCATGTCCAGCCCCAATCACTCTTTTAAAGCTTTTCTGCATTAACTCATTCATTTGTTACAACTCTGTGATGTAGACACTTTGATGTACCTGATTTATCCACAGTTGACAGATGAATAAGCAGGGTATAGATCAGAAAGTTTAATTTTCCAGTGTCTAACTGTGAATAAGTGGCACAGCCAGGATTTGAATCTAGGCCATCTAAGTCATGAGCCATAGCACATACCCATTACATAAAATATCTACATTATTAAAACTAAACAATGCTTTGGAGTCAAAGAATATTTCTATAGTTGGGGCAACCATTTTTTAAATTAGTCATCATGATTATAATATAAATATTATTATTTAACTATAAATTTAACTAGAGGTGGCAAAAGTGGATGGCTGAGAGTCGAGGCAGGTAAAAACTTAACCTGGGTAATAGTGAAGGTGAGCAGTCTGTCTTCAAACTATAAATCATTAAGTCATAGGCAACCCGAGCTATCAGGAGAAAGCTCAGAATATGACAGGAAGAGAAAGGAGCTGAAATGGAAGATGTGAAAGGTGTTGTAGAGTTCAAACTTGCCTGAGCTGATCATATAACCTGTTTCAATGAACATCTTTATTTCTGCCCTCATTTTGTTATTTACCTAGATGGTTGTTCAGTTTCCATGTAGTTGTGTGGTTTTGAGTGAGTTTCTTAATCCTGAGTTCTAATTTGATTGCACTGTGGTCTGAGAGACTGTTTGTTATTATTTCCGTTCTTTTGCATTTGCTGAGGAGTGTTTTACTTCCAATTATGTGGTCAATTTTAGAGTAAGTGTGATGTGGTGCTGAAAACAATGTATGTTGTGTTGATTTGGGGTGGAGAGTTCTGTAGATGTCTATTAGGTCCACTTGGTCCAGAGCTGAGTTCAAGTCCTGGATATCCTTGTTAATTTTCAGTCTCATCAATCTGTCTAATATTGACAGTGGGGTATTAAAGTCTCCCACTATTTTGTGTGGGAATCTAAGTCTCTTTGTGGGTCTTTAAGACCTTGCTTTATGAATCTTTGTGCTCCTGTATTGGGTGCAATCATATTTAGAATAGTTAGCTCTTCTTGTTGCATTGATCTCTTTACCATTATGTAATGCACTTCTTTTTCTCTTTTGATCTTTGTTGGTTTAAAGTCTGTTTTATCAGAGACTAGGACTGCAAGCCCTGCTTTTGTTTTTGCTTTCCATTTGCATGGTAAATATTCCTCAATCCCTTTATTTTGAGCCTATGTGTGTCTTTGCATGTGAGATGGGTCTCCTGAATGCAGCACACTGATGGGTCTTGACTCTTTATCCAGTTTGCCAGTCTGTATCTTTTAATTGGAGTATTTAGCCCATTTACATTTAAGGTTAATATTGTTATGTGTGAATTTGCTCCTGTCATTATGATATAGCTTGTTAGTTTGCCCATTAGTTGATGCAGGTTCTTCATAGCATCTATGGTCTTTACAATTGGGTATGTTTTTGCAGTGGCTGGTACTGGTTGTTCCTTTCCATGTTTGGTGCTTCTTTCACAAACTCTTGTAAGGCAGGCCTGGTGGTGACAAAATCTCTCAGCATATGCTTGTTTGTAAATGATTTTATTTCTCCTTTGCTTATGAAGTTTAGTTTGGCTGGATATGAAATTCTGGGTTGAAAATTCTCTCTCTATATATATATAGAGAGAGAGTGTGTGTGTGTGCACATATTTGTTCTCTTTCTCTGGAGAACTCTAACACATGGCTGTTACAAATCATAATATGAACATATTTCTATTGATTATCTATTAAGGAGTAAAATTTCTGGGCATAAAGTGTGCATAAGTCTGACATTAGCAGACAATGGTAAACAATTTCTGAACTAGGTCAATTTACACTGTCTCCAATATAAGACTACCATTTGCTCTAGAGTCTCACCAAAACTTGATGGCATCAGTAGTTTTTAATTTAAACCTTGCCATTGTTTTGAAGTTATTTTAATTAACTTATCTTGATCTCAAATATATATTTATTGTTACCTAGAATGTAATCTGCTGATCATCAGCTAATTATGAGAATGAGACAAGGTTTCTGCTTCCATAGCTCAGTGGATAAACTGTCTTCATGGTAAAACTGATCAGCAAAAATATTTCTCACCGTGCTGAAATATGCTGTGCTTGTTCATCACAATCTGCCTTTCTGGTCTTGTGGTCAAAAAGTATCATGTTAATCCTAAATGCAATCTGTTCCTTGCTCTATCAAGTTGATATTAGATAAAAACTGACCCCAACTTGATACCTTTGCTAGCTCCAAATTGGTGTGCTAATGGGTGATTTGGAGATTTACAGTCTTTTAAAACATGATTTTTGTATATCCCCCCAAATATAAAAGCTCCTCAAGCCGCTTGCTACAAACACCTCCTCTCTTCACTGTTGCCTGCATGAGAGTCTTTTCTTTTCCTTCTGCAGCTACTGATTCACTGCAAAATAAACTCAGACTAAGTGCAGATTTTAAATAGCATGGCAAATTGAATGATCCCAGTTTTAAATATGTCAGAAAGGTAATGTGGAGTTTTCTAGTACAGCCATTAGTTTTCCTCCTCCTGTGTTGCAGCTGCAAACACATTGGCATTCTCCAGGACTGCCTCAATATACTATGTGTGCTCCACCCACGATTACAAAATAATTGGATTGTTAAGAGAAACATGGTGTGAGGTGTTGGGAGTTAGAAGACTGGCCTTGAGGAGCAACTCTATTTTCTCCCTTCCAGGCACTTGATTTGGTTTTTCCTTATTTCAGATTCTATTCTGAATCTGAAAATGTTGCCTAAGCCCTAATTCAGAAATCCTTTGCAAGAGAGCTGAATAATTTGCTCCAAAAAAGAAAAAGGGGAGAGTTCTAGAGAGAAGTAATCAGCTACTTGTAATCATAACTTTAACATGCTTTTACCAAAAGATGATTAGAATGATATATCTGCTTTATCAGTGATTTATAAGAAAAATTTCATTTTCTTATTGACAGAAAGACACGTGGATAAGTATACTGATAAATGGCTGAGACTATCCAGCACACTAACAAGGTAGCTTCACACATTTCTAGGTGTGAAAAAAGTGCTGGGAATGTTAAGTGGATGTGACTACAACATCCCCCAAATGAGACCAGCTTTCTTTCAGCTCTTTTACTTTCAACTAAAAGTGAAAAATGTTTATCAGCTGAGGTCAGGCACTGGAAATGAGTAGTGAATGTAAAATACAAGCTGTACAGAATTGTTCCACATCTAAACCTGTGGGTGGATATTTGTGCAATAACCCCAAGGGTCTACTTTATTTTAACTTTTCAGCATAACTGAATGGCATAGCAAGACACTTATCTATTCAAAATTCATGAGAGAGACAGAAAAATGATAAACTCTTGCAAAAATTTCCCAGCCTTCTTTCTAAGAAGAACCACAATGGAAATTTGCTGGCAAAACTAAAAAATTATTGTAA
Organism: Gorilla gorilla gorilla; assembly: GCF_029281585.2. Classification (NCBI taxonomy): domain Eukaryota; kingdom Metazoa; phylum Chordata; class Mammalia; order Primates; family Hominidae; genus Gorilla; species Gorilla gorilla. The sequence goes on from NC_086017.1 coordinate 10,588,640, forward strand.
CAATATTAGCAAGGGGCATGCTTTAGCCTTCAGTGTTTAAAAAAAAATTCCCTTCCTCATTTACACAACTTGGTATACTCTTAGCAAAGTTTGTTATCCTCTTAGCCTTTTGGAAAAGGAGAAAGCTTTTGGTATGCCCAATAGGAAACAAATTTTTATAATCTTTTTGTAATGATTTAAGGTAAGTCTATGTCATTTCAGAATGAGCACAGTGGAAATGAACAATTTTTACAAGTAGTGAAATAGTCAACACATAAAGTATTATTTATTGTTGTTAATATGTTTCAAATAATGTTAACAGTTCCTAGCACATAGTAGGAACATAGAAAATATTTGTTTCTTTCAATATCAGTCATTTTTTATTGGCGACCAACTAAAATACGCTCTAGCTGATTTAAGTGGAAAAGGGATTTATTAAATAGATATTAGATGCTTCTCAGGATGATGGGGAAGCCTGAATAATGTGGCTCAAGAAATAGGCAGTAAACAAGTGTCTCATATTTTCAGCTCCCTAGTCATTTATGTATCAGTCATTTATTGCTTGTTTCTTTCCTAAATAAACGATATATTCTCTTTTCCTATGTTTGAGGATCACTTTGAAGATCCTCAAACATAGGAAAAGAGAATATATCGTTTATTTAGGAAAGAAACAAGCAAACAAATGATGATGAAAATAGTGTCCAATGAAAATACTAAAATGTATGATTACATAGTTTATATAATTTGGGTATCAATTAGTTTGGTTAGTATAAATAGACAATGTGGAACTTTTAAACAGAAGGTTAAAGCCTTCTCTTTATCTTTACCTGTGGAACCCTCAGAACTTCAGATTAGTGTTAAATCCATTCTGTTGTAATGAGCACCTTTCTAAGAACTGGAAGCAAATCTAAAAGGAAGTCATTGAAATCAGAGGGAAAATAAAATATTCTATAACTGATAAAGGGGAAGTGTTATTAACCAGTTTAATGGATATATTTTTAATACATAGTAGAAATGTCTTTGTTTGTAGAAATGCTCTAACAAGGACTCACTTCATTTCAACTGCATCACAGCTTACCTGTAATGTTTTGGGAACTTAAAACCTGCAATTCTTCATTTAACATACGGAGTCAACCTTTATTTTTAATGCCAATTCTTGATACTTAAAGTTTCAAATAAAGTGACAATAAATGTATCAAAAGGTCTTCCTGGGATAGATAGCTTGATATTTTTCATTGCCAAAATCTCATAAACACCAAGTTGCATGCATGAATTATATTCACACAGCATACGGAAGTTTTTTTTTCTAAATTCTCTCATTTGAGTTTTTTTTCTCAACTACTGGGCCATGACTCATGAGCACGTGGAGCAGATGTACTTGGTTTTATTTATCTATTTATTTATTTGCATCTGGTTTGCATAGGACAGAACTAAACACAAAATAAGGACCTAAAATTGCTTACTTGAATGATTGAATGCATTTATCAGGCTGGTCTATTACTGTCTTAAGAGCTACACGATACAGGCCAGGCGCAGTGGCTCATGCCTGTAATCCCAGCACTTTGGGAGACTGAGGTGGGTGGATCACGAGGTCAGGAGATCAGACCATCCTGGCTAACACGGTGAAACCCTGTCTCTACTAAAAATACAAAAAATTAGCCGGGCGTGGTGGTGGGCGCCTGTAGTCCCAGCTAGTGGGGAGGCTGAGGCAGGAGAATGGCATGAACCTGGGAGATGGAGCTTGCATTGAGACAACATTGCACCACTGCACTCCAGCCTGGGCGACAGAGCAAGACTCCGTCTCAAAAAAAAAAAAAAAAAAAAAAAAAATGGAGAGAAAGAGAGCTACACAATACAAAATGCCAAGTTATATTTCATTAAAATTTCAATGAAATAGTAATTATTTTTCTATCATTAATTTTATCACATGATATTACAAGTGATAAGAAAGAAAGCAGAAACATTTTCTGCCAAAGTAAAATGAGGTTTATCATTCATATAATAACATGAATATTAAGCAGTTTTCATATGCTAGCCTATTTAATCCTCACAATAACTCAGTGTGGGAAATAGAGTTCAAGGTACCCTTGAACAACAAGGGGGTTGGGTTGCTGACCCCTCATGCAGTCAAAAATTCACGTGTAACATTTGACTTTCCAAAAACTTAACTTCTAATAGCCTAGTGTTGACTAGAGCCTTATGGGTGACATAAACATATTTTGTATGTTATATGTATTATACAATGTATTCTTACAATAAAGTAATCTAGAGAAAAGAAAATGTTGTTAAGAATATCATAAGGAAGAGAAAATGTATTTACTGTTCGTTAAGTGGAAGTAAATCATCATAGAGGCCTTTATCCTTGTTCTCTTCAGGTTGAGTAGGAGGAGGAGGAGGAGAGTTGGTCTTATTGTCTCAGGGACGGCCAACGTGGAAGAGGCGAACAAGGTGAAAGGAGAGGCAGGAGAGGCAAGCACACTTCCTGTAACTTTTACTGAAAATAATGTATGTATAAGTGGACCCACCCGGTTCAAGAGTCCACCGTATTATACTTAATTTGTTTTTAGAGATGAAGAAACAGAACAATTAGAAATTTGCCCAAGGTCACATACTTGTAAGAGGTATATATATATATACACGTATATATATATACGTGTATATATACACACACACTATATACATATAATATACATATGAAAATATATGGCATACGTTATATAGAAAATATATATTAATATAGATCACTACAGAAAAAGATTTAAGGAGTTTGAAGCAATATAATCAGTGAATTTTAATAGAAAAGACTCACGAAATGCAACACTCTACGCTACTTTGTTAAGGTCAACAGATGCTCAGATTGCCTTTATAATGCAATAATATGTTTAATATTTTTTTCTTATTTTTTTAGACAGAGTCTTGCTGTGTCACCCAGGCTGGAGTGCAGTGGAATGATCTCGACTCACTGCAACCTCTGCCTCCCAGGTTCAAGCCTTCTGAGTAGCTGGAATTACAGGCATGCACCACCACATCCAGCTAATTTTTGTATTTTTAGTAGAGATGGGGTTTTGCCATGTGGGCCAGGCTGGTCTTGAACTCCTGGCCTCAAGTGATCCACCTGCCTAGGTCTCCCAAAGTGCTGAAATTACAAGCATGAGCCTTCGTGCTTGGCCTTGATAATGTTTAACTCATCCCACTTTCATACCTCAAACAACCAGTAAATTAGTATACTGTTCCATTTGTCTGTATAGCACCTGGTATTCAAGCCATTTTCCTACCAGAGAAAATATTCTCCAGAGAGAATATTTTTCTTTGCTGAAATAAAAGCTGATGGGCAGGGTCTTGCTTTTCTTTTTTTAGATCTGTTTGAATTAATTTTGCTATGGGCTGAATGTTTATGTCCCCTTAAAATTCATATGTTGAACACCTAATCACCAAGGTGATTGGGCCTTGGGAAGTAATTCAATTATAAGAAGGAAGCCCTAGTAAATGAGATTGGTGAACTTAGAAAGGGCACCCCATAGAGTGCCTTTCTTCTTCTACCATGAGAGGATGCAGTGGAGAAGGTACCGTCTATGAACCAGAAAGTAGGCCCTCACCAGACACTGAACCTGCTAGTGCTTTGATCTTGGATTTCCCAGCCTTCAGAACTGTGAGAAGTAAATTTCTATTATTTGTAAGCTAACCAGGCTGTGGTGTTTATATTACAGTAGCCTGAACAGGCTAAGACAGATGTACTCTCAGTCCCTGGGGAAGTACAAGTTGTCCTCTTTCCCCATTTCTTTCCTGTGTATGCACTAGCCTTAGCTCTGCTCTTCTTTACATAATAATATTACAAAATAATTTCATTTACAGAATGATATCATTTTTGTTGTCAATATCAATATATTTTTTATACAAAGAATTAAAGAAAAACCTTGGGTAACATTTTTCTAGAGTCTTACTTTCTCTTGGTTATGACTTTTTCACACATTTACGTGTGTGACACATATATCACATGTGTAAATATGATGCATTTGCACACTGTTGCAAATAGCCAAAAATATTCCATTAATAAGATAATTTGCCTGGGCTTAGTGGCTCATGCCTGTAATCCTAGATTTTTGGGAGGCTGAAGACGGTGGGAGGACTGCTTGAACACAGGAGTTCAAGACCAGCCTCGGCAATACGGTGAGACCCTGTCTTTACAAAAAATAAAAAATAAAATAGCCTGGTGTGGTAGTATATACCTATCATCCTAGCTACTCAGGAGACTGAGGCAGAAGGATGGCTTGAGCCTGGGAGGTTGAGGCTGTGGTGAGTCACGTTCATGCCACTGCGCTCCAGCCTGGGTGACAGAGTGAGACTCTGTCTGGGGCGGAGGAGGGTGGAGGAAAGAAAGAAAGTGAGAAGAAAAGCTTTATATAGCAGATTTGTCTCCATGTTTTCTGAACACTGTGCATCCCAGTCTAAATCAGTAATCATATTGTTGTAAAGTTCCTCAGGACCTGACTCTGTTTCTTAAGCAGAAAATAAATGTATTGACATATAAAGGGTAGCTCAGAAAATTAAAGAAATATTTGAAGAACAGTTGTGGGGCTGGACAAATATAAGAGCACTTCAGGCATCTAGGGAATAGAACATTATTATTAAATTGTGTAACTCACTCTCTATGGGATAAATCAGCTAAAATGATCTTCAGTATTTAATTACTCCACTCCAGGTTGAGATCCTATAGGAAGTGCAACTGGACAAACATGAATCACTTGCCCACCTACTTTCTAGGAAAGCACAGAATCTCATGATGGATAATTTTGCTAAATGGTCCATCTATCAAAGTGAAATTGGGAGCTTTGGCCGGGCGCGGTGGCTCACGCCTGTAATCCCAGCACTTTGGGAGGCCGAGGCGGGTGGATCACGAGGTCAGGAGATCGAGACCATCCTGGCTAACACGGTGAAACCCCGTCTCTACTAAAAATACTAAAAATTAGCCGGGCATGGTGGCGGGCGCCTGTAGTCCCAGCTACTCGGGAGGCTGAGGCAGGAGAATGGCGTGAACCCAGGAGGCGGAGCTTGCAGTGAGCCGAGATCGCGCCACCGCACTCCAGCCTGGGCGACAGAGCGAGACTCCGTCTCAAAAAAAAAAAAAAAAAAAAAAAAAAAAAGAAATTGGGAGCTTTTACCAGAATACAGGAAAAGTAGATTGGCAAAAGCAACAGATTTCTATTACACCTGTTAACAATTTTAAAATAGTTTCATTACAAAGCTGTTGAATCCACAACACAGCTGCAATCTTAGATCAATATTTTCAGTGTCACTCCCCCACCTTAAAAAATCTGAATATGACATCAATTCATACTTTAGACAGTTAATTAGATTAAGACCACTACTTTATTGTGGCAGAAAAATAAAGTTTAATCTGAGATTTTAGACGTCTTCAAAATTAGAACAGGGAGGTTTGGTTGATCTTTGAAGAATTCATTCCTAAGGTAAGCGAAAAATAACATCTCGATACAAATAAATGTATCCATGAATGAAGGGTTAGCATGTACTCAGTATCTCAGCCCTTTCTTGGAATGTGAGGAAGGCTACATCCTTACAGATCTGACGTTCTGAGACTCTCAGGGCACAGGAACTGATAATACTAAGGCATATCAGGCCTTCTTGCTCAGTGCATCTGGGGAGGCTATTGTAGTTCTAAGGTTATAAACATGCAAACATATACTGTCTTCTTCAAAGCTGCCTCCCCCTTGTCTCTCTTATTGGCAGCAGAAAGTAGAGCAGAGCTACAAATCATGCACAGCAATCTGGAGATACGGCAGGGCAGCCTCGTGTGGGAGTCCTAAATCTGACACCCTGGCCAGTCAGTGCCGGCCTCATTTTATTCACGGCATGTTCATCGTGCAGGCAATAGGAGTGGAAGGCTGCTTTCTGTCCTTGGCTTCTAACCACATGGTTGCATCCTGGTGTGTTTTTCTATTTGTGTATATTTGAGAGAACAATAAGTTATGTTTATGCTTTCCTTTCAAGAAGGAGAGTCTATATTTTTCATCCTTGGACTTAATCAGAGCCTAATTTTTTGTAAAAAATTCATTTACTTGAAGTACAAAGCTATTGTGTGTTGCACTTGGGGTTTCTTTTTGTGTTGTTTTCTTTTGTTTTTGATAAAGAAGGATTCCAAGGCCAAAGTTTCCCAGTGTCATTTTAAGTAAGACCTGCAAAATATTCAGGGTCTTAGGTGAAAAAAAAAACACCGAGTAGAAAAAGTATTCTTCCTTACCACATGACCACTTTCAGCCTTGCTAGGTGGAAGGAAGTGGCTCTGTCAAGTCCATATTCCAGCAGGGCTCAAAATTTACATCCCTTTGCATATTTCCATTAAAAATAATATAAGCTTCCAATTCAAATGTATAATTTTGCATAATCATTGCTTCCCATCTTCTCTTTGGGTCGGCTAAAATAAAAGGGAGGAGAAAGCATCGTTTACAGAAAGTAAGCTTTAAATGGTTGAGCCATTTAAAATCACCATTTTTGTTAGTAAAATATAGTTCAACACTGAGTATTTTGTATGTTTCAAAGTAATATAAAATTATTCTATACTAACAATGAAAATTAGAGAATAATTATGACTGAATGGGAACTAAAAACTAGATGGGAATAGGTAAATGGATAAACAAGTGTGAAGAAAGCTACACATCTCAAGGTTGGTCTTGGTGGTCATGACTGTAATCCCAGCACTTTGGGAGGCTAAGGCGGGTGGATCACTTGAGGCCAGGAGTTGGAGACCAGCCTGGCCAACATAGTCAAACCCCATGTCTACTAAAAATACAAAAAAATTAGCTGGGTTCGGGGGTGCACAACTGTATTCCCAGCTATTCAGGAGGCTGAGGCATAAGAATTGCTTGAACCTAGGAGGCAGAGGTTGCAGTGAGCTGAGATCACACCACTGCACTCCAGCCTGGATAACAGAGTGAGAACCTGTCTCCAAAAAAGGAAAGAAAGTTACATATCCCAGAATATGGGAGCTTGGAAGGATTTTGGAATGAGTTTGTTTAATGGGTCTCTGAAGGCTATGGAGTCAAAGACAGTAAGCCAATTAGAGGGCACTGGGCAAACAGGCCCCAAATAGTAATCATATAGAACTAAGCCAAGTAGCAATCCTATACCCACTCTTAGACTATAGGCATTTGTTATCCTCAAGGGAAACTCCAAATTGGGTTCTTCTGCAAAGCAATAAACAGTTTGAGGAAAGTTAAGGTTCCAAGTGTGGCTGTTGGTTCTAACAGTAAGATCATGGTCTGCTACAATTTGGATGTTTTTATCCCCTCCAAATCTCATGGTGAAATTTAATCTTCAATACAACAGTGTTGGGAGGTGAGACCTAATGGGTAATGTCTAGGTCATAGGGCTCCATGTTAATGAATGGATTATTATTTTTATTTTTATAATGGCAATACCACTAAAAAATAACTTTCAGGAGTGGATTCTTTCTCCTCCACTTTCTGCCATGTGAGGATACAATGTTAATCTCTGTTTGTTCTTGCACCTTCTTCCACGTGAGGATGCAGCAAAAAGGCCCTCATTGGACACCAGATGCAGGTGGCTTGATCTTGGACTTGCCAGCCTCCAGAGCTGTGAGAAACAAATTTATGTTCTTTATAAATTACCCACTCTGTTATTTTCGTTACAGCAGTACAAAATGCACTAGGATATAGTCATTCTGCCATTTGGTGGAAAGTGTAATAGCTGGTTAGCTAACAGGTCCAGGTCAGACCTCATAAAACACCATGTACACAGCCTGGTCAAATGTCCAACTTAGTAAAGAAAATCAAATGGAAACTGTACTACTGATAAAAGCAACAAAGAAAGTACCTAACATTCTTATTTCTTACAGTTAAGCTATGCTTATGAAAAGATCTAGCAGTATCAAGAAACTCGGATATAAGTCTACTCTAAAAGAAAACAAATAACTGCACACAAGTGAGAACTTAGTAAAATCCAGTCTATAATTAAAAATTTGAGAAAGTATTGCATTCCTAAAATAGAAAAAGTTTGGTATGTAAAAAAAAAATCAGATAGCAACAAAACTGTCCCAGTTTAAAATACTAAGGGATAAATTTTTAAAGAATGGGGAAAAGATAAAAATATAAATAAAAATATAAGATGTAAAGGACTGACAAAGGAGGTCCCTGAGTAATAAGAATCATGTATCAAAAAAAAGGAAACTGTCAAATAAATTATGAAAGAAAATTTCCTAGAGCTGAAAATAGGTATTAAAATTTAGGTTCAAAGGGCTTTAAAGGCCCAGAAACATACATTTTTTTTAAAAAGTCAATCATCCTTAATCATATCTTTATGAAGTTTTAGAACTGCAACTTTTTGAAGGAAAATTATTCTCAACTTAGAATTCTATAATAGTCAAACTACAAATCAAATGCAAATCTTAAAAAATGTGCAATACATAGAATAACATTGGGCCTTTGTTTTAACAAAACCATTCTTTAAAAGTTACTTCAGAGCTTGGCTTGGTAGCACACTCCTGTAATCCCAGCTACTCAGGAGGCTGAGGCAGGAAGATTGCTTGAGCCCAGGAGTTCCAGGTGGCAGTGAGCTATGATCACATCTGTGAATGGTCACAGCACTCCAGCCTGGGAGATAAAGCAAGACTACATCTCTAAAAATAAATAAATAAAGAAATAAATTACATCAGGATACGCTCTGGAAAAATCAAAGAGTATTTCAAGAAAATGGGAACACACGAGGTCAGGAAACAGTGGATCCAACCATGAGAGTTATGATGAGAAGCACTGAAATGGCAGCTGAACTTGTGACCTAAATCACAACCATGTGGATTAAAACAAGAGGAAGCGATTCTTCATGAAAGAGGTTTACAGAAAACGTGAAACTACAGAATGGCTAGTAAGATCAAACATTTAGGAAAACACAAATACATAAGGCAAATCATGACTAAAAAAAAAAGGAAAGAAAGAAAAAAACAGTTATAAATTCTTGGAAAAATGTAACATTTCACAAAAAGTCATGGTCCAATTTTGAAGCAATGTAACCTGCATGATGGTTTCAGGCAATTGTGAAAGATAATTTATTTTAATGTGATGCTAAGAAAATTCCCCTGTGTGTGACACAAGAGTGCAGAAATTGGATCAGAGACAATTAAATGCAATCTACCTATAATACTTTCTTGGACAACAAAAAATACTTATATAATTTTAAAAAGTAAAACAGACTTTTTAGCATCAACCCAAGGACAATGTGTGTTAAGTCTGCTTGCAGTTGGAATAGAAAGTAATAGTTAATATTCAATACCTCAACAATATGAAAGTTGAAGTGTGACAGACATAAGATAGTGTATTTACATGGAAGAGAGAGGAGAAGGAAAAATCATGCCAAGAGAAAATACTAAGTGTTAATAGTCATAATGTAAATAGTTAAAATTGCAGTTGAAGTATTTTAATGTTAAAATTTTAACCAAATTATAATGCATTACAATATATTTATATATATTATTATATATAATATAATGTATAATGTCTACTTTTATATATATAGTAGTATTGGAGAAGAAAATTTTTAAAAGTAGTATGAGCAAATCAAATCCTTATTGTGCGCACTGGGAAGAAAGTAGAAATTTTGTACAATTGACAGATCAAGAAATAGTTGTATAATTATATTACTTAAGATTTTTAGGGTTTTTCATTCTAAACAGTGGAACACAAGTTGAAGAAGAGGGAGGCAATAAACTGTAGCTTTTTAATAGTGAGTTTTTCTGTACAGTTTTGATTAGTTATCAGGGCCATCTATTACTCCAGTAAATATTGAAATAGAAAAAAAGGATAGAATTATATGAAAAAATAATGGCCTTTATTGCTTTATGGTGAGATTACAGATTTTTTAATTTACTTTTTGCATTGAAAACACTTGCAATAATATATATATTTTTTTGATGATAAGAAATTCAGAAGTATCCACAAATAATTTTTTTAAATAATATTTCATTGTCTACAATGTGTTGTGTAATTTGACAGAAATTTTTATGCTTTTTATCTATTCTGTGAAATGATTTATCCATTTGCATTCCCACATGAATAAACTGAGGCTCATTGAAACTTTTTAACTAACACAGGTTCACATAAAAATATGCCATTGCTTCAAGCCTAACTTTTGGCTTCTCAAAATAGCTCACCACACTCTATCTCCAAAAGCTTATGACATGTGTGGGGATGTGACTAGTAATCTTACAAAATAGGGACCTGAAAGATTTACTGCAATTTACCCGAATGAAAACTGATTTAACACTCACTACCCACATTAAGATGATTTTTTAAAAATAGCTGTTACCATAATTAACCCAGATTTATAAATCATCTCTAAAAAAATCTGGCCCCATTGATCCAATCGGTTTCTGCACACTCAATTACTAAAGCTGAACATTCTAAATAGACTTGCCTGCCCCTTTGTGGTTCTGTTGTGTTGACCCTACCCTTGTTAAAAGTATGTATTCTTTATTAGACTGCTCATCTTTAAATTCCTCTCTTCACCATTTGTTAGTTGTGTGACACTGATATTCCCATTTTGAGACCTTCATTCTTCAACTATAAAATAAAAATTTTAAAAGTACTGCAGTTGAAAATGTCAGTTGTCTTCCAAACATCTATTCATCCCTTTTTCATTGTCAACAGAACCCCAATTTGAGGTCTGGAAATATGATCAGCTAAATGTATACTACATCTTTCTGGCTGCCTTAAAGCTAAGGGTTGCCATGTAACAGTTCCAACCAACAAGGTGTAAGTGGAAGTTGGCTGTGGGTTTTTGAGAAAGCTTACTCTTTCTTGATATGAACAACAGAAAAAGAAGATATGGTTTAGACTGTCCTACCTATCTCTATTTTACTTGCTTCAAATAAGGACGCAGTGCAAAAAGCCAGGTCTGCAATATTGTGAGCATGTGGAGGTAGGTGTAGTGGAAAGGACAAGAGAATTGCAAAAGTTCTAACTTTGGTATAAACAAGACATCAGCTGCTTACCCTTTAAATTTTGTGTGACATAAGAAAAGATAATGGGTCTAAGCCCGTAGAAGTGGTCTCCTGCCATTTGTGGCCTAATTAATTGCTTTCTCTCTCTCTCTTTTTTTTTTTGACAGGATTTTGCTCTATTGCCTAAGCTGGAGTGCAATGACATATGATTGCTTACTGCAGCCTCCAACTCCGGAGTTTAAGCAATCCTACCACCTAACCCTCCTAAGTAGCTGGGACTACAGGTACTTTTCACCATGTCTGGCCAATTTTTAATTTTTTTTGTTTTGTTTTTGTAGAGACAGTGTCTGGCTCTGTTGCCCAGGCTGATCTTGAACTCCTGGCCTCAAGCCATCATCCTCCTTTGGCCTCCCAGGTGCTGGGTTTACAGGGTGACTCACTCCACCCAGATGTGGCCAAATGAATTTCTAGTGGATTCTAATGTCTTTTTCACAGGATTAAATAAAACAATACATATAAATAATTAAGATTAGGGCCAAGTACATAGTGCATAATAATTATTGGCTGCAATGGGGTTAAAGGAGGAAATTGTAACGTGGCATAGAAATTTGCACCTTGAAATTCAGCCTTTTTATCTCATTGCTCAGGAAACAAATGTTCAGAGCATGAAATCACTTGATCAAGATAATTCATGTGATCTTTATTTCTCTTCATAAGTTACTGTTATGAAATGTGCTATTTATTAATCATCTGCTGTGTAACAGGTGTTCCACAAAAGTCTGGGTATAGAGTAATGCCCTCATAAAACTTCCCTATAGTGTCACACATTCTGGGTCTAAAACTTGAATTAAACCCATGTAAGATTTAATTACATCAAATGTTGAAAAGTTTTGATACTCAGGTTTAGCTTGAATCTTAGCAGAGAGGATATGGTCTAATTAAACCACTAACTACATCTGCTATTTGTATCCATTAACTTTAATTTTATAGGGTACTTCATAGAACCAACGAAATGGCTGAGATGCCAGGCTTGGTTAGGGTAGAAACAATGGCTAATCCAATCATCCAGGTTGTAGGAGTCAGCCTAACCTCAGCGTTGACACTAGACTGTATCAACTCCAACTCTTGTTTTTTCTGTTCTTGAATTCTTCCACTTGACTCAGAAACTAGAAGGGGCTGGGGAACGGGATGGATTGTTCTAATTTGAATGACATATTCACTCCTTGGCTAAGAGAGGTACATCACCTTGACTGGCAGTCCACCATATTGCTCACAATGGGAGTGAAGTTACTCCCCAGGAGGAGATTAGTGTGCCACCTCAAAAGAAAGTGGAATGCAGAACAATTACCTATGCAGTTACTGAAACCAGAGCTCTAGCAAAAAGTATAAAATAAAAATGAGAGACTATGGAACTTAGATAACACCCTGGTTCTGAATGGGAGGGGGGCAGTAGAGCTCAAAAAGAAAATATTAGAACCCTAGCCAAGTCCCAGAATTACCTTAGTCAGTCCCTGTGTACCAGCCTGTGGTATTTTGTGATGGAAAAGGAAAAACAGTAACCCTGCCTTCTTACTCTTTTTGGTATACCTTACCAATTCTCTTTTATATTCCAAGAAGTTCTTGCCTGAAATATGTAATAGTTAAGTGTTGTTTTTCTCCTTGCTTATATTGACTTTGTGAAAAGAGCTTATGAAATGAAGTGTTGCTCAGTCTTAGAAAACTAGGCCAGGTATCCAATTAGCATATCTCTCTTGCTCACAGGACTATCAGGATGATTAAGGAGTGTTCCTTCTAGCAGAGAAAAAGGTCTTCTGAGCTGGGAGTCAGTTTGACAGACTAGTCTTTCATTGACCCCCTTCAGCTCTCCTTTATTTTACCCTTGATTTTTAAGGAGGGTGCTTTTACTGTTCTTTATATCACTCTTGCTGTCATTGTTACTGCAGTTGAGAATGCTTTGATTCCCCCTGTGTTTAAATTCTTTATCTTCTTCTATTTCACACATTCAATGTTGTAGCCAATTGCAAATTCTGTTTGGGCAATTCATTGATGCATAACACTTTTAAGAAGGGTATAACTGAAAGGGCAAACTTTTGTAAAAGATTATTATTAAAGATAAACACTTTGGATGGATGGATGGATGGTTGGATGGATGGATAGATGGATGCCACAGACCCTGTAAGTACACTGTGCAGAACCCCTTATGCTCATTTCTCATTTCTGAGTGTCTTTTCTCCTGTTTCAGTGTGTCATTGATCTCAATCAGCTGTACCTGAGAGTCATATTTGGCACACTCTCCTAGGGCAACTGGGACACTTCCCATAGTCATGGGCAACCAGAAGTACTTGGTAGTTTACATCAGTCTCTCACCTTGAGGGCTTCAATCAGTGGCTGTATGTTGTGGAAGTATAAAGTCCCAGGATCTGATGAGATCAGAATGAAGCTACATTTAATAGGGCTTGGCCTGAAATCATACCCTTGCTTGGCTTCTTCCCCTTCAGTGTCATGTGCCAAATCCCAAGAAAAGAACTAGTTAATTTGTCTAAGAACCTCAGAAAACACTGGCACAGATAGTGAAGAAGAGGAAAAGTAGTATAAGATGAAGTTGGAAAGAGACTTAAGAGTCAGATCATGCCAAGACTTATAAGGAGTCTGAGTATTATTCAAAGCATCACAGTTCACACCTACTAGCCTTTTCTCCTTCATAGGAAAAACTGCAATCAAGAATGGTAGCCACAATGGGTAGTTGCCATGGTAGTAAGGACAAGTAGCCAATATTTACGGTATTGTCATTGCTGGTAAAGGAAGCATAGGGTATACAACTAATTTTCTAATGCAATTGGTGCAATTGTTAGCCAGGTTGTACCAAAGGAAACTTCCTATTCTTCATCACAAAATAATTATCCTTAAAAAGAGCTTGGAATCAAGAATCCAGAGATATAGTGCTAATATTCAAGAGTTTTCACATTATGCTAAATTTAGCCAAATGTTGCAAAATCATGGTTAAGTTGACATAGGCCCCTGTCTAAGCTGCAACTCTTGGTTGAACACATCAATAATGGTGTTTAAGCATCCCAAATTCTACTGATGGCAGAGAAGCCAAATTGATCATTTTGATGTCAAATGACCTTCATTTGCTTCTGTTATGGTTCTGTTCTCTAGGGAAGAACAAATAATTTCTAACCTATGCTTAGCTAGGATGTGACGCTTTATTATCAATTTATTGATAAGGATTATGGTGTACTATAGGTTGTTATTTATTTATCTTATGTTAGTTTATCACCACTTACAATCTGCTAACTTTTCTAAAAATTATCAGTAGAATTAGTTTTATTTTTTCATTGCATTAAGAAGCACATTTTTAAATAATCTGAAATTGTTTTTACATAAACATAACTTATCTAAGATTTAGATTTTAATAACACTACATTTTGTTAGTGCAAGCTTGGCCTCCATGCTTACTAAAACATAGGTAGTTTAATTAGCTGATCACAATATGGAATATGACTATTAGACGAGAATATGTTTTAAAATTTGTTTTAATATCCTGTAAGAGAAGGCAAATCAACAAGCATGTGGAGAGAAACTCTTTTGTTGATCTACTTACTTTTAAATATATTTTGGCACATAGGACCATTATTCACAGGATCCAATTTATTTCAACTTACAACTTATTAGTAATAATAGTATATGTAGCTTTATATCTTTATGTGAAAATCCCAACTGTGACTTAAGTGTGAGTGTCATATCCTGCAATTTCACAGATACTTAGAAGTGATAGATGAAAAGCATATATATTCTTCTTGTTTACTGAAGATATTTAACACCAGAAAAAGATTAAGGAAAAAGAAACACTCTCCATATGTATTCATACATTTTTAATGAGAAAAAAAAAGAAATAAGCTCTGTCAAAGTGCTATTTGTAGCTATTTCCAAATTTAATTTTATGTTTTAAAAAGTTTTTGAAGTCCCACCTAAGATAACATCTGTGAGGCCAGAAATAAATAAAATCCAAGTGTATTTAAAAGAAACTAAGGATTTAAAGGTGAGCAGAACCTGAAGTGGATAAAAATTTGTCTTTTCAATGTACTTGGTGTTCATTTTGGGAAATTAGCCTCGTGACCCCCAGCCTAAATGACATGATCCAGTGAGGTGCTAAATTAGTGTGATAAGACCCCTGGAATTGAGGAAGTTTCAAGAAAGGATGCTGAAAGTCTACCATACATTGAGCTACTGTAGATTAATGATTCATGGCATTATCTTATTTACTCCTAAGAACAACTGTGTACATTAGATATTATTATCTTCATTTTATAGAAGAGACACCAAATGTTGGAGAGGCTAATGACTTCACATAGCTATTAATCAGCAGAGGTAGATTTAAAATCTGAATCCAAATCCAGAAATCACAAAGCTGTCATATCCCCTCTAGTACCAGCCTAGTAATTGTGACTTATGTGCTTAATAAGAAATCAGATCTATTTTCATGAACACTATGTTTAATAAATCATCTTATTGAATCAGAGGTCCTAACTGTCTAGCCTGAACTAACCAACTGGGTTATAGTAATCAAGCAATTAAAGACAACAGTTTGGAATTGTAGGTGACATAAGGCAGGTAAATAAGAAGGAATCATTCCTGGTTTTGCATAGCCACATACAGAGCACAGTGCCTAGAGCAGAGCATTGCAGATCCATTGAGTGGGGAGTGCTTTTAAGAATCCATCTAGTGTGCCTGGAAAAGAAACAGGAAAGAAATCACAAACTGTTAACAGGTAGAATAATTTACTAAAAATGTCATACTGCCTGTCACTGGTTTATTATAAGTAGCATAATTCAAATGAAACCTACATGGGCTCCAAAATGTTACACCTAGAATACAGCAAGATTTGACCATGACTACCCTAAATGATATATGATCAGTCCATTTTCCTTTGCTATAAAGGAATGCCTGAGACTAGGTAATTTATAAAGAAAAGAGGTTTATTTGGCTGACAGTTCTACAGGCAGTGCAAGCATAGCACCAGCCTCTGCTCAGCTTCTGGTGAAGCCTCAGGAAGCTTTTATTCATGACAGAAGGTAAACAGGGAGCAGACATGTCACATGGGGAGAAAGAGAGGACGAGAGAAGGCAGGCCAGGCTCTTTAAACAACCAGCTCTCACGTGAACCCGAGCTCACTCATTACGGTAGGAAGGGCACAAGCAGTTCATGAGAATCTGACCTCGTGAGCCAAACACCTCTCATTAGGCCCTACGTCCAACACTGGGGGTCATATTTCAACATAAGATCTGTAGGGGACAAGCATCAAAACTAAATCAATATAGTTCACCAAGCACACGCACAGTGATTCTTAGTCAACATCCGGTTGGCAGATCTACCCTGTGAGATTTACCTAGCTATTTAACAACTGCCAACATACTACTTTTTAATCTAACTTTCAATCAAATCATCATGTATATTATACCAGAAAGCAAATTAGAATCACATGTTCTTAATTTACCAAGGAAAGCCATGTGCCAAAAACATCTTTTGGAATACGGGAAAATTGATCAGAAATTTAACTTCTAATTTAATATTGGTTCCGCTTTTATTGGTAGTAAACTATAAATGCTAATATCCAATGGTAGGATTAGGATGAGACTCTTTGACCTAGAACAAGAGGGTGAGGCATTTGCGCTCAGCTTTGTAGAAAGCTTTGTAGCTTGGGAACAAACAAACCCTCATCATTAGCAGTTCAGTTTCTTCAACTTCTCTTTCTCTTTTTCTTCGCCTATCAATCTTATAAGGTTTGTTTCTCTCCTGTTCCATTCAAAGATCTTTGCTCTAATAAAAAGCACAATTTAAGAAGTTTTCTCATTCTGGATATACTTTTTACTGCCCAAAGTACAGCACAGAGAATTAAGTTTTCAAAAACCAAGTGATATAAAAGAAAGAAAAAGAGATTAAAGAACATGAAAGTGCTACAGAGACTCAATAAAATATATGTAGTTTTTTTAACTCTGAATTTTCCTCTTTTGAAGACAACCAAGATCTTTTAAAACACATTATCTTAAATTATTTTTTATTTGTATCAGTTCTCCATTAAGTTACGAATATATATTTTTAAAACAACTTTGGAAAAATACATTTTCTGTTTTATTTTGTTCTACAAAATATAGATAGAATACTTCTCCGAAAGATACCATTTTCCTAGTACACAGGGTATGAAATCTCAGAAAAGTACAAAAAAAAAGAATACAAAGCTTATAGGCTTGTGATGGGACTTAGGAGAAAAGTTTGGACAAAGGGACAAGCATACAATGCATCTTCCTTCTCTTCAGACAGAAACAGTATTAATACCAAAAGAACATGTAAAAGTGAGCAATTCCCTCTGTATTCACACAATCCAAGCAAGTGTGAATGATAATGGGATCTTGAATCTCTCATACCAGACATCAGTAAAAAAACAACTATGTCCTGTCAGCCTTATAACAAAGGAGCTTATTAAGATAAATGATACTTTTAAGATAACATCTACCATAATATGCTACACTTGGTATTCAAATGTAAAACAAGCCAAAGTCAATATATCCGTTGTTCTCCCTCTTAATTCTTTGCCTTAATCTCCTTCACAACAAATAAAATTGTAAAGCAAATCAGCTGCTCAAAACTAACAGTGCCACTTGTCCTATGTCAAAATTTGTCTAGGACAGTCTAAATTCAAATATTCAATTCTTCTATGGACAATGCAAATTTATTTATATCATGCTTCCTTTTAACAACCTTGATAGGAATTTCAAAACACTGGAGATTAACTGAGTAAATTATGATTCAACTCTATAATATATAGTATGCAACTAAAAAGAATATCTAATGATAAAAGAAAATATTTAATTATTTTGCTAAATGCAAAAAGCAAGTTACGTAATTTTATATTCAATATGTCTACATTTTATAGAACTATACAGATACAATGAAAGACCACAAGGTCATATGCCAAAATATTAATAGTAATGTTTTAAAATGATAGACTTCCAGGTATCTTATATGATTGACTTGCATTTCTTTTGATCTCAGAGTAGTTGAATTATTTTCTTGTGAAAATGTACTATCCTTGTTTTTGTTTCTGTATGTTTTCTCTATGTAAATCCTAGCTTTTTCAAATAACCATTCAAATTCTTATGCTTTGTATTTTATTTTCCTGAACATACCAGCTAATGTAAAATAATCTTTCTTTCCAATTCTTGAAACCAAATGTAAGCTCCTTAAGGGAAGAATCTATAACAATTTGTACTTCCCACAGCAACTATATTAGCAGAGAAAAATGATTTGGTAAATAAATACCTGTGAGATTAAAAAGAAAATCTTAAGGATGTAATGAGATTTGCATACACACAGACACACTCTCACACTTTTCTTTAAGAGGAGGCTCTTCAGTCCTATTTATTTCACCCAACTCTCATCAAGTTGCAGACTCTGAACCAAAAGGAATCTTAGGAACCCTCCATACTGTGCTGATTTCTCCTCCGTAATAGTCTCTTTGCATCCAGCTGGGCTTGAATATCTTCAGCCACAGAAAAATCACTTAACATATGGAGCTCATTCTATTGCTACATATGTCCTAAATACTAAAACATTGTTTTAATGCTTAGCCATAACACACACATGCTTAAATTAAAAAAAAAGAAGTCAGTACCATCCCCTAGGTAATCATGTTTGTAACACTTTAATGAGTTTAAGGCCTGAGCTCTAAATTATAATCAAATGTTAAGTTAAAAAAAATGAAGCATATAGAATTTTCTGCTTTCTTTATGTTGATTGCTTCCTTATACTTCCTTATTTTCAATATGTATCTTACTTATTTAAGGTATTTTTTAAAATTTAATGTGATGGCAGAAAACAAAATATGAAAACAATGCATACTAGTATTATATATTTATCAAGATTTGTGTAATTTAGACCATCATTTGAATCTTACTTCTTATATTTCGATATTTTAAGAATTAAGCTTATATAGGTAAAGACCAAGGTTACAGTTTTACTATAATAAGTTATATAAAAAACAAATATATTGAAGCAGGGCACAGCAAACTTTTCCTGTAAAGGACCTGATAGTAAATATTTTCAGCTTTGGGAACTATACAATCCCTGCTACAGCTATTAATCTCTGTCATTGTAGGGCAACAGCAGCCACAAATAACATGTAAGTGAATGGCGTGTCTGTTTAGCTGTGTTCCAATAAAACTTTATTTATTAAAAACAAGCAAGATTTGAATTTGGCCTGATGTAAATATAGTTTGATAACCCCTATACTATTGGGATTACTCATGCCATTGTCCTAATGAACTACATAGTTTAAATCTATTCCATCAATAGGGCTGTGTGCATCAGGATTTATTCAATTGAACGTGTATTTGTTAAGCTCATCATATGAGTTCAGCATTGTAATCAATCAGGCTTTAGTACAGTCTTATTTAAGATTGCCTAGAAAAACAGGCTAAAGATTATGCAACAAATTTGAGACATCCAAGTGGCAAAACCGAGTAATTCAGCATGAAATATTTATTTGAGGATATGAAAGAACAAATGTACATGCGTGTGTATGCACACAGGCACCTGTAACAATAGCCTTGTTTTCCTTTCTTAGGGAGATATAAATAAAAGCTTAAATGGCTTTCATGAGAGTAGAAGAGGTATCATGTTATTTCATTCTCTTTTTAAAGCATTCTAGAATAAATAAATAGTAGTTGCCAGAGGACCTACTATAAGCAATTCTGGACTTGACCCCCAAAAATGTTACCTCTCAAAATATTTCTGAAGGATGAGCTGAAGGGAAGTAAACAGTGACTTAAAATCTGATAGTAGACACACTTTTCATGATCGTTGAACAAGGATCTATCATTATGCCTTAGTGTACCTCTGGTTCATAACTTTGACACACACAATGATTATTCCTCAGTGGTAATGAAATATTTATTAAATACAGATAATATTTGATAGGGTTTAGATATCTGTCCCTTTTAAATCAGCTCATGTTGAAATATAGTCCCCAGTGTTGGACGTGGAGCCTGATGGGAGATGTTTGGATCAGGAGGTGGATCCCTCATGAATAGCCTTGTGCCGTCTTTTTGGTAATGAGTGAATTCTCCTTCTATTAGTTTACCTGAGAGTTGATGTTTAACCCATTCTCCCCAAGAATATTCGCTGGTGGTGCTTGTGGCTGCAGAGTTTACCCTGAGATAACTCGTGGGTTACAGTTCTAACCTTATCCCCAAAGTTTGCCAGGGAATATCTCAATTTTATTATTATTTTCACATTGCTCTAATATATCAACTTGGGAAACAAAATACATCATTCTATTTATAGCATTCTGTTTTTAGTAGTGGTATTTTTACTTACAAAATATAGTAATTCTCAATTGCTGAAAATGTCAAATTCTATACAACATGGAATTCTACATTTTCTGTGTTGTTCCATGCTTTAAAATTTGAAATTTACTAACAAATAAACATTATTAAATTCTGACCATCATATACATTTCTGTTACATTAAGATTATAGACAAGTTCTGTTTACAAATAACTCCAAGAACAGTTTTTAGATTTTATTTTCACATTGAAAATCAATTAGATTTGCTTCTACCTCAAAGAGCATGTTTGTGTAAAATTAAATGAGTACTGGCAGTGAGCTGCACTTTTTTTTTCTAAACGAAAAATGGGTTAAAAAGTGTTGCACCTCTTCCTCTCGCTCATTCCCTTTCTTGTCATGTGACGTGCCTGCTCCCTCTTTGCCTCCTGCCATGAGTAAAAGCTTCTTGAGGTCTCACCAGAAGCTGAGCAGATGGTGGTGCCCCACTTGTATAGCCTGCAGAACCGTGAGCCAAATAACCCCCGCTTTTTAAAAAATAAATTACCCAGCCTCAAGTATTCCTTCATAGCAATGCAAAATAAACTAATACAGAAAATTGGTACTAAGAGTGGGGTCTTGTATAAAGATACCTGAAAATGTGGAATCATCTTTGTTACTGGGTAACAGTCAGAGGTTGGAAGAGTTTGAAGGTCTCAAAAGAAGACAAGAGAGAATTTGGAACTTTTTAGAGACTTGTTAAGTAGTTGTAACCAAAATGCTGGTAGAAATATAAACAGTAAAGGCCAGGCTGATGAGGTATCAGATGAAAATGAGAATTTTTTGAAAACTGGAGCAAAACTCACCCTTGTTACATCCTAGCAAAGAGCTTGGCTGCGTTGTGTCCATGCTGTAGGGATTTATGGAATGTTTAACTTAAGAGTGTTGACCTAGGGTATCTGACAGAAGAAATTTCTAAGCAGAAAGCATTCAAGGGGCTGTGTGGCTGTTTCTAACAAACTACAACAAGATGTTGGAACAGATGTATTACTTAAGGTTAAAAATTATAATAAAAAGCAAAGCAGAGTGTACAAATTTGGAAAATTCATAATCTGGCCATGAGGTAGACAAAGAAAGACAATTTTCAGGAGAAAAGCAGAAGCAGCTGAGAAATAACCAATTGCTAGAGAGACTTGCATGACTAAAATGGAACCAAGTGCTGATAGCCAAGACAATGGAAAAAAGACCTTGAAGACATTTCAGAAATCTTCAGGAGAATCCCTGCCATCACAGGCCTAGAGGCCTAGGAAGAAAGAATGCTTCTGGGGACAATGCCTGGGAGACCACTGCCCTGCACCACCTCAGGAGAGTGTGCCCTATATCCTGGCTGCGTCAGCCCCAACCAAAGCTGAAAGGGCCTGGGTATACCTAAGCTCCCATTTTGGAAAGTTCAAGCCACTGTAAGCATTGGCAGCTTCTACATGGTGTTAATCCTGTAAGTGCACAGAGCACGAGAGTGAAGGCTTAGTAACTTCGACTTATATTTCAGAGGATGTATTGGAAAGGCTGGGTATCTAGGCAGAAGCCTGCTACAGGGGTGGAGCCCTTGCAGAGAGCCTCTACTAGGATAGTGCCAAGGGGAAATGTGGGGTTGTAGCCCCCACACAGAGTCACCACCCGGGCAATGCCTAGTGGATTTGTGAAAATGGGGCCACCACCTTTCAGATCCCAGAATATACCTTGAGCCTGGAAAAGTCACAGGCATTCAACTCCAACCCGTTATAGCAGCCACATGGGCTTCACCAAATAAAGCCTTGGAGGCAGAGCTGCAGAGCTGCCCAAGGCCTTGGGAAGACCACCTGTCATTTTTCTCCAATGTAGTAGTTTCTCCAATAACCCATGGTACCTCCCACCAAGACCTGAGTCCTCAAAATATCTATTAAATGATTGTACTTTTAGGGGTGTAGTTATAATAATAATGATATACTTCAGTATTAAATTTTAAATTTTATGGAGTAATGATAAGCAATAAAAATAAAACAATGCTTCTTCCTTGTTTGCTAAATTACAAGTAGCATAAACTAAGATGGATGTGTAGATAGATACATAGGCCCCTTGTTATGTTTTCTTATCTTTCAGAACAAAAAAGTAGACAAGTTTCCTAGTCAAGATGTTCCTTAGCTACAGCAGTCACAGGAAAATTATAGCACATGTTCCCTCTAATCATATATCTGTCTATAGACTGATTCATCCTGCATGTTTCTAACAGAGCGATCATTGCTCAGCACAACCCTGCTCATTTAATTACTCCTCAGAATCCTCAAGTGGCTCTCAATACTTCCAAAATACAAGTCAAATCAGGTTTGCCTGTCTTCCAAACTCCTCAACAATTCAACTCTCAGCCATCTTTCATTTTGAAACACAGGTTATTTTGGTAGAATTTACATAAAATAAAATTTACTCTTTTTGATGTATAATTCTATGAGTTTTACTAATGTATATAGTCATGTGACTACAAATAAAATCAATATATAGAACATTTTCATCACCTGAAAATGTAACCTTCTGCCTCTTTGTAGGCATTCATCTCCCTCAGTCCTAGCCAGTGGCAACCACTGACTTATTTCTTGTCCTTCAACTTGACTTTCCTAGAAACTCATGTAAATGGAATCATAAAGGATATAGCCTTTTAAGTACGTATTGTTTCACTAACTTAATGTATTTGAGATTTATCCATATTGTTGCTTATTTAGTAGGTTGAGCCTTTCACTTTTTATTGCTATCATTCCATTATATGGATGGGCCAAAATTTGTTTAACCATTTGTCCATTGAGAGATATTTATGTGGGGATTTGCTGACAAGATGGCCAAATAGGAAAAGTTCCAGTCTGCAGCTCCCAGCGAGATCGACGCAGAAGGTGGGTGATTCCTGCATTTCCAACTGAGGTAACCAGTTCATCTCATTGGGACTGGTTGGACAGTGGGTACAGCCCATGGAGGGCAAGCCAAAGCAGGGTGGGGCATCACCTCACCCAGGAAGCACAAGGGTTGGGGGAATTATCTCCCCGACCCAAGGAAAGCAGTGAGGCACTGCACCATGAGGAATGGTGCGCTCTGGCCCA
Organism: Gorilla gorilla gorilla; assembly: GCF_029281585.2. Lineage (NCBI taxonomy): Eukaryota > Metazoa > Chordata > Mammalia > Primates > Hominidae > Gorilla > Gorilla gorilla. Next base: position 10,612,027 of record NC_086017.1, read on the forward strand.
GGTACTGCACTTTTCCCATGGTCTACACAACCCACAGATCAGGAGATTCCTTCTGGTGCCTAAGCCACCAGAGCCCTGGATTTCAAGCAGAAAACTGGGTGGTTTTTTAGGCAGATACCAAACTAGCTTCAGGAGGTTTTTTTCAATACCCCAGTGGCGCCTGGAACACCAGTGAGACAGAATCGTTCACTCCCCTGGAAAGGGGGCTGAAGCCAGGGAGCCAAGTGGTCTGGCTCGGGGGATCCCACCCCCATGGAGGCCAGCAAGCTAGGATGCACTGGCTGGAAGTTCTCGCTGCCAGCACAGCAGTTTGAGGTTGACCTGGGATGCTCAAGCTTGGTGTGGGGAGGAGCCTCTGCCAATGCTGAGACTTGAGTAAGTGGTTTTACCCTTACAGAGTGAACAAAGCTGCAGGGAAGTTCAATCTGGGCAGAGCCCACCGCAGCTCAGCAAGGCCGTGGTGGCCAGACTGCCTCTCCAGATTCCTCCTCTCTGGGCAGGGCATGTCTGAAAAAAAGGCAGCAGCCCCAGCTGCTTATAGATAAAACCTCCATATCCCAGGGACACAGCACCTAAGGGAAGGGGCGGCTGTGGGCGCAGCTTCAGCAGACTTAAACATTCCTGCCTGATGGCTCTGAAGAGAGTAGCAGATCTCCCAGCGCAGAGTTTGAGCTCTGCTAAGGGTAAGACTGCCCCCTCAAGTGAGTCCCTCACCCCTGTGTATCCTGACTGGGAGACACCTCGCAGTAGGGGCTGACATACACCTCATACAGGAGAGCTCTGGCTAGCATCTGGCAGGTGCCCCTCTGGGACGAAGCTTCCAGAGAAAGGAACAGGCAGCAATCTTTGCTGTTCTGCAGCCTCCACTGGTGATTCCCAGGAAACAGGGTCTGGAGTGGACCTCCAGCAAACTCCATCAGATCTGTAGCAGAGGGGCCTGACTGTTAGAAGGAAAACTGACAAACAGAAAGGGATAGCATCAACATCAACGAAAAGGACGTCCAGAGACCCCATCTGAAAGTCACCAACATCAAAGACCAAAGGTAGATAAATCCACTAAGATAGTGAGAAACCAGTGCAAAAAGGCTGAAAATTCCAAAAGCCAGAACACCTCATCTCCTCCAAAGGATCACAACTTCTGGCCAGCAAGGGAACAAAACTGGATGGAGAATGAGTTTGACAAATTGACAGAAGTAGGTTTCAGAAGGTGGGTGATAACAAACTCCTCCGAGCTAAAGGAGCATGTTTTAACCCAATGCAAGGAAGCTAAGAACCTGGAAAAAAGGTTAGACAAATTGCTAACTAGAATAACCAGTTTACAGAAGAATGTAAATGACCTGATCGAGCTGAAACACAGCATTAAAACATCCTGAAGCATAAACAAGTATCAATAGCTGAATCAATCAAGCAGAAGAAAGGATCTCAGACATTGAAGATCAACTTAATGAAATAAAGTGAGAAGACAATATTAGAGAAAAAAGAATAAAAAGGAATGAACAAAGCCTCCAAGAAATATGGGACTGTGTGGGAAAAAAACTAAATCCACATTTAATTGTTGTACCTGAAAGTGACGGGGAGAATGGAATCAAGTTGGAAAACACTCTTAAGGATATTATCCAGGAGAACTTCACCAACCTAGCAAGGCAGGCCAACATTCAAATTCAGAAAATACAGAGAACACCACAAAGATACTCCTCGAGAAGAGCAACCCCAAGACACATAATTGTCAGATTCACCAAGATTGAAATGAAGGAAAAATTGTTAAGGGCAGCCGGAGAGAAAGGTCTGGTTACCCACAAAGGAAAGCCCCTCAGACTAACAGGAGATCTCTCAGCAGAAAACCTACAAGCCAGAAGAGAGTGGGTGCCAATATTCAACATTCTTAAAGAAAAGATTTTCAACCCCTAATTTCATATCCAGCCAAACTAAGCTTCATAAGTGAAGGAGAAATAAAATCCTTTCCAAACAAGCAAATGCTGGAAGATTTTGTCACCACCAGGCCTGCCTTACCAGAGCTCCTGGAGGAAGCACTAAACATGCAAAGGAACAACTGGTACCAGTCACTGCGAAAACATACCAAATTATAAAGACCATCGACATTATGAAAAAACTGCATCAATTAACATGCAAAATAACCAGCTAGTGTCATAATGACAGGTTCAAATTCCCAAATAACAATATTAACCTTAAATGTAAATGGCTTAAATGTCCCAATTAAAAGACATAGACTGGCAAACTGGATGAAGAGTCAAGACCCATCAGTGTGCTGTATTCAGGAGATCCAGCTCATATGCAAAGACACACATAGGCTCAAAATACAGGGATGGAAAAAGATTTACCAAACAAATGGAAAGCAAAAAAAAAAAAAAAGCTGGGGTTGTATTCTATTCTTAGTCTCTGGTAAAACAGACTTTAAACCAACAAAGATCAAAAGAGAAAAAGAAGGGCATTACATACTGGTAAAGGGACCAATGCAGCAAGAAGAGCTAACCATACTAAATATGTATGCACCAAATACTGGAGCACACAGATTCATAAAGCAACTTCTTAGAGACCTACAAAGAGGCTTAGAATCCCACACAATAATAATGGGAGACTTTAACACCCCATTGGCAATATTAGACAGATCAGTGAGACAGAAAATTAACAAGGATATCCAGGACTTGAACTCAGCTCTGGACCAAGCAGACCTAATAGACATCTACAGAACTCTCCACCCCAAATCAACAGAATATACATTCTTCTCAGCACCTCATCACGCTTATTCTAAAATTGAGCACATAATTGGAAGTAAAACATGCCTCAGCAAATGCAAAAGAATGGAAATCATAACAGTCTCATACCACAGTGCAATCAAAGTAGAACTCAGGATTAAGAAACTCACTCAGAACAGCAAACAACATGGAAACTGAACAATGTGCTCCTGAATGACTACTGGGTAAATAACAAAATAAAGACAGAAATAAAGATGTTCCTTGAAACCAATAAGAACAAAGACACAACGTACCAGAATCTCTAGGACACATTTAAAAGAGCATTTAGAGGGAAATTTATAGCACTACATGCCCACAAGAGAAAGCAGAAAATATCTAAAATTGACATACTAACATCACAATTAAAAGAACTAGAGAAGGAAGAGCAAACAAATTCAAAAGCAGCAGATGACAAGAAATAACTAAGATCAGAGCAGAACTGAAGAAGATAGAGCCATGAAAAATACTTCAAAAAATCAGTGAATCCAAGAGTTGGTTTTTTGAAAAGATCAACAAAATAGACTGCCAGCCGGACTAATAGAGAAGAAAAGAGAGAAGAATCAAATAGGCACAATAAAAAATGATAAAGGGGATATAACCGCTGATCCCACAGAAATACAAACTACCACCAGAGGATGCTATAAACACGTCTATGCAAATAAACTAGAAAATCTAGAAGAAATGGATAAATTCCTGGACATCTACACCCTCCCAAGTCTAAACCAGGAAGAAGTTGAATCCCTGAAGAGACCAATAAAAAGTTCTGAGATTGAGGCAGTAATTAACAGCCTACCACCAAAAAAAAGTCCAGGACCAGACAGATTCACAGCTGATTTCTATGAGGGATACAAAGAGGAGCTGGTACCATTCCTTCTGAAACTATTCCAAACAATAGAAAAAGAGAGAATCCTTTCTAACTCATTTTATGAGGCCAGCATCATCCTGATACCAAAAGCTGGCAGAGACACACACAAAAAAGAAAATTTCAGGTCAATATCCCTGATGAACATCGATGCAAACATCCTCAATAAAATACTGGCAAACCAAACCCAACAGCACATCAAAAAGCTTATGCACCATGATCAAGTTGGTTTCATCCCTGGGATGCAAGGCTGGTTCAACATACTCAAATCAATAAACGTAATCGATCACAGAAACACAACCAACGACAAAAACCACATGATTATCTAAATAGATGCAGAAAAGGCCTTCGACAAAATTCAACAACGCTTCATGGTGAAAACTCTCAATAAACTAGGTATTGATGGAACAGATCTCAAAATAATAAGACCTATATGTGGCAAACCCACAGCCAATATCATACTGAATGTGCAAAAACTAGAAGCATTCCTTTTGAAAACTGGCACAACACAAGGATGCCCTCTCTCACCACTCCTATTCAACACAGTATTGGAAGTTTTGGCCGGGGCAATCAGGCAAGAGAAAGAAAGAAAATGTATTCAAATAGGAAGAGAGGAAGTCAAATTGTCTCTGTTTGCAGATGACATGATTGTATATTTAGAAAACCCCAACATCTCAGCCCAAAATCTCCTTAATCTGATAAGCAACTTCAGCAAAGTCTCAGGATACAAAATCAATGTACCAAAATTACAAGCATTCCTATAAACCAATAACAGACAAACAGAGAGCCAAATCATGAGTGTACTCCCATTCAGAATTGCTACAAAGAGAATAAAATACCTAGGAATGCAACTCACAAGGGATGTGAAGGACCTCTTCAAGGAGAACTACAAACCACTGCTCAAGGAAATAAAAGAGGACGCAAATAAATGGAAAAACATTCTATGCTTATGGATAGGAAGAATCAATAACATGAAAATGGCCATACTGCCCAAAGTAATTTATAGATTCAATGCTTTCCCCAACAAGCTACCATTGACTCTCTTCACAGAATTAGAAAAAAAACTTTGAATTTCATATGGAACCAAAAACAAAAGCCCACATAGCCAAGAAAATCCTAACTAAAAAGAACAAAGCTGGGGGCATCATGCTACCTGACTTCAAACTATACTACAAGGTGACAGTAAGCAAAACAGCATGGTACTGGTACCATAACAGATATACAGACCAATAGAACAGAACAGAGGCCTCAGAAATAACACCACACATATACAACCACCTGATCTTTGACAAACCTGACAAAAACAAGCAATGGGGAAAGAATCTCCTATTTAATAAATTGTGTTGAAAAAACTGGCTAGCCATATGTAAGAAACTGAATCTGGACTTTCCTTACACCCTATACAAAAATTAACTCAAGATGGATTAAAGGCTTAAATGTAAACCCTAAAACCATAAAAACCCTAGATGAAAACCTAGGCAATACCATTCAGGACATAGGTGTAGACAGAGACTTCATGACTAAAACACCAAAAGCAAAGGCAACAAAACCCAAAATTGACAAATGGAATCTAATTAAACTAAAGAGTATCTGCACAGCAAAATAAACTATTTTCAGAGTGAACAGGCAACCTACGGAAAGGGAGAAAAAATTTGCAATCTATCCATCTGACAAAGGGCTAATATCCAGAATCTACAAAGAACTTAAACAAATTTACAAGAAAAAAAACTCAGTGGCCAAAGGTTATGAACACACACTTTTCAAAAGAAGACATTTATGCGGCCAAGAAACATGATAAAAAGCCCATCATCACTAGTAATTAGAGAAATACAAATCAAAGTCACAATGAGATACCATCTCCTACCAGTTAGTATGGCGCTCATTAAAAAGTCAGGAAACAACACATGCTGTAAAGGATGTGAAGAAATAGGAACACTATACACTGTTTTTGGGAGTGTAAATTAGTTCAACCATTGTGGAAGACAGTGTGGCAATTCCTCAAGGATCTAAAACTAGAAATCCCATTTGACCTAGTAATCTCATTACTGTGTGTATAGCCAAAGGATTATAAATCATTCTACTATAAAGACACGTGCACATTTATGTATATTGTGGCACTGTTCACAATAGCAAAGACTTGGAACAAATCCCAATGCCCATCAATGATATACTGGATAAAGAAAATGTGGTACATGTACACCATGGAATACTATGCAGCCATAAAAAGGATAAGTTTATGTCTTTTGCAGGTACATGGATGAAGCTGGAAACCATCATTCTCAGCAAACTAACACAAGAACAGAAAATCAAACACCACATGTTCTCACTCATAAGTGGGAGTTGAACAATGAGAACACATGGAAACAGGAAGGGAACATCACACACTGGGGCCTGTCGGGAGCTGAGGGGCTAGGGGAGGGACAGCATTAGGATAAATACCTGATTAGATGATGGGTTGATGGGTGCAGAAAACCACCATGGCACCTATACGCCTTTTGTAACAAAACTGAACGTTCTACACATGTACCCCAGAACTTAAAATGTATTAATAAAAAAGAAATATATTTATGTTTCTAAATATTGACAAACATGAATAAATTGTTATAAAAATTGTGCACAAGATTCTTCCTAAATATGTTTTCACTGTTCTTGAGAAAATACCTAGGTATAGGATTTCTAAGATATGAAGTCAAATAAAGACTCTAGGAAATCACCAAACTGTTTTCCAAATTGTTTTTACCACTTTACATTTCCACCAGCGGTGTTCTGCATCTTCCAGTTGTTCCACATCTTCACTAGAACTTAGTATTGTAGGGGTTTTTTTGTTCCCTTTAACTTTCTAAAGCTGTGTAATGGTACCACATTAATCTCATTGTGATTGTAGCTTGCATTTTTCAAATGATATTGAGTATCATTTAATGTGCTTATTATATATTGTCAAATGTCAGTTCAATATTTTGCCAGGTTTTAATTGGATTATTTTTCTAATTATTGAGTTTTAAAAGTTATTTACATATTCCTAATAGGCATCTTGTATTAAATATGCATTTTTCAAATATTTTCTGGGTCATTTCTTTCTCAACAATATCTTTTAAAGAATGAATGTTTTAAATTTTGATAAAGATCCATTTATCAATATTATGAATTTTAATTTTAGTGTCATATTTAAGAATTATTTGCCTAACGTAAGATCACACAAATTTTTCTGAAAATTTTGTTTCTCGAAGTTATTTAATGACATGGTTTGGCTCTGTGTCCCCACTGAAATCTCATCTTGTAGCTCGCATAATTCCCACATGTTGTGGGAGGGACCTGGTGGGAGATGATTGAATCATGTGGGTGGGTCTTTCCAGTACTGTTCTCCTGACCATGAATGAGCTCAAAAGATCTGATGGTTTTAAAAACAGGAGTTTCTCTGCACAAGCTCTCTCTTTGCCTGCTGCCATCCATGTAAGATGTGATTTGATCCTCCTTGCCTTCTGCCATGATTGCGATGCCTCCCCAACCGTTTGGAATTGTAAGTCCAATAAACTTCTTTCTTAGGCAAATTGCCCAGTCTCTGACATGTCTATCAGCAGTGTGAAAACGGGGTAATACATATAATTTTCTGTTTTATATTTAGGTGTACAATTTATTCTGATTTAAATTTTTGTGTGTTATAGATCAAGTCCTTTTCTTTTTGTCTTTCATTCATTACTATTTTTATTTTTGCATATAGATGAACATTTGTTTCACCACAACTTATTGGTGACTGTTCTTTAGCCACTGATTTGCCTTTGTGTCTTTTTCAAATTGATCATACATGGGTGAGTGTATTCCTGATACATTCATATTTGTGTCTGTCCTTTTGCTAAAACAATGCTGTCTTAATTATTAATATTATTCATATTATGCATCTTTAATAAATCACTTAATGTGAATCTTCCAACTTAGTTCTTTTAAAAAATTGTTTATTCCATTTTACTTAAATGTGTATGTATCCATCAACAGAGCTTTAAAGTACATCGTGTAAAATCTGATACAATTGAAAGAAGAAACCAACAAATGCACAATTATTCTTAGGAACCTCAGCACTCTCTTTTCAGTAATTTATAGAACAAACAAATGAAATCAGCAAAGATATAGAAGACTTAAAAAATACTGTCAAGTAACTTGACCTAATTGACATTTAGAGAACATTCCATCAAACAAAAGCAATATCTATCTATCTATCTATCTATCTATCTATCTATCTATCTATCATCTATCTATCTATCTATCGTCTTATCTATCTATCTATACACTTTTCAATTGCATATGGAGCATTCACCAAATAGACCACAGTCTGGGACAAGGGTGTTCAACTATAAAAAAAAATCATTCAATGTGATCCACATAAAAGCAGACTAAGCAAGGAAAACAACACATAATCATATCAATATACAAAGAAATGCATTTAACAAACTCAAAATTCATGTATGATTAAAAAAAGTTCTCCGCAAACCTAGAAGATGATTTCCTTAATCTGAAGAAGAATATCTATTTAAAAATTTACAGCTAACATTATACCTAATGGGGAACTGCTGAATGACTACCTCTATTGGAAAGACTAAGCAATGAAAATACACTTTTAGTACTCCTATTCAATATTACAGTGCTTCCAGTCCTAGAAAGTGCAAGTAAGTGCAATAAGGAAAGAAAAAAGATTTTAAAATGCATGCAAATTGAAAAGGAAGAAGTAAAAAAAAAAATCCCCAGTGATAGACTAGATGATCATCTATGAAGAAAATCTCAAAAAAATCTACAAAAAAGTTCTCAGAGTTAGTAAGTGAGTTTAGTGGGTTATAAAGTGGCATAAAAGTTTGACATAGGAAATCAATCATTATTTTATATATTAATAATTAACAATTGAAAACCAAAATACTAAGTAATACTAATTATCATATTTCTTTAAAAATGAAATATGTAAGTATGAATATAACAAAACATATTTAGGATATATATATGGTGATATGGTTTGGCTCTGTGTCCCCACCCAAATCTTATGTGGAATTGTAATCCCAAAGTGTGGAGGGAGGGACCAGGTGAGAGGTGATTTGATCATGGGGGCAATTACTTCAGCTGTTCTCATGATAATAAGTGAGTTCTTACTAGAGCTGATGGTTTTAAGTGTGGCACTTCCTTGCTGTTTTCCTCTCTCTCCTGCTGCCTTGTAAAGAAGATGTTTGCTTCTCCTTCACATTCTGCCATGATTGTAAGTTTCCAGAGGTTTTTCCAGTCATGCAGAACTGAGAGTCAATTAAACTTCTTTTATTTATAAATTACCCAGTCTCAGATAGTCTCTTCATAGCAGTGTGAAAATGAACTAATACATATGGTAAACATTACAAAATGTTAACAAAAAATTAAGGAAGACCTAAATAAATGGAGAGACATACCACGTGTATGAACTGGAAGCTCATTATAGTTAAAAAGCAATTTTCTATAAATTGATTTCTAGATTTAAGGCAGTTTAAATTAAAATATTATCAGGATTCTTTTTAGATGTCGACAATTTTATTATGAAATGTGTACGGAAAGTTAAAAGCACTAGAATAGGCAAACCAATTTGGATAAAGAACAAGGTTGAATGCCTTACACTACTTGACATTACAAAATACAAAATTTAGCCCAGGAAAAGTTGGACATATAGACCAATGGAACAAAGTATAGTTTTACAAAATAGCCTGTACAAATATGGCCAACAGATTTTTGAAAAAGGTGTAAAGGTAATTAAATAAAGAAAAATCATTTTGAGAAATGATTGTAGAACAATTGAATGTTCATGTGCAAAACTGTAAGTGTCGATCTACAGCTCCATCTTCTCCAAAAACATGTTTAAAATGGATCATAGATCTCAATGCAAGACATAAAACTGAAAAAAAAATCTTAGAAGAAAACATAGAGGGAACTCCTTGATGAGAGGAGGCATAATAAGATAGCAGAATAAGAGGCTCCATCAATCATCCCCCCTTCAAGGACATCAAGTTAACAACTATTTACACAGAAAAAAAAAAAAACACCTTTATGAGAGCCAAAAGTCAGATATGCACCCATAGTACCTGGTTTTAACTTCATATTGCTGAAAGAGGCACTGAAGATATAGAAAAAACTGTCCTGAATGCCAGCATTACTCACCCAATGCCCTTCCTCTGGAAGTTGTGGCATGGTGTGGAGAGCACCCCTGGACACCAGGGAAGGGAGAAAACAACAATTGTGAGGCATTAAAAATGCTGTTCTGTTAGAGCAGAAAGAAAAACTGGACTAAACTCAGCTGACACCTGCACATGGAGGGAGCATTTAAACCACTCCTAGCCAGAGGGGAATCACAAATTCCAGTGGTCCAAACTTGAGTTCCCACAAACCTCACCACAGAGGGCTACAGTGCTCTGTTTCTCCATGTAAACCTGAAAGGCAGTCTAGGCCATAGGACTGCAACTATTAGGTGAGTCCTAGTGCTGAACGGGGCCCAGAGACAATGGACTGAAGGAGCATGTGCCATACTGAGACATCAAGTGGGGTAGTCAAGAGAGTTCTGGCATCACCCTTCCCCTAATCCCAGGCTGCACAGCTCATGGCTTCAAGACAGACCCTTTCCTTTTGCTTGATGAGAGGAGAGGAAAGAGTCGGGAGGTCTTTGTCTTGCATCTTGGATACAGTCTCAGCCACAGCAGGAGGGATGAGGCACCTGTTTCAGGCCATAGCATCCAGGTGACATTTTTAGACACACTCGGGACAAAAAGGGAACCCACTGCCATGAAAGGAAGGACGCAGTCCTGGCAGCATTAATTACCTGCTAACTTAAGAGCCCTTGGGCCCTGAATAACCAGCAGTATACCCAAGTACTATGTTGAGGGCCCTGTGTGACTCAGCACATTACCAGCTATGGTGGCCATGGGGCAAAACTCCTGCTTAACAAAAGCAGAGGGAAACGTAAAGGGGACTTTGTCTTGCACCTTAGGTACCAGCATGGCCACGGTGGAGACAAGCCCCAAGTAGGCTTTTGAAGTCCCTGACAGAACTTGACTTCTGCATGGCATTTCTGGACCTGCCCTAAGCCAGCGAGGAGACCACTGCTATCAAGGGTGAGTCCCATACCAGGCAGAATTCACCATTCACCACAAGCTAACTTAAGAGGAAATATCAATGGTAGTCTGGCAGTACTCCTTGTGGCTTGCGGTGGAGGTAGCTACAGGTGAGGCAACTCAGCCTTTGGAATGGAGAGGAAAAAGTGGGAAGGATTACTTCTTATGGTTTTAGTGCCAGCTCAGCCATAGTACAACACAACACCAGGTAGACTTCTAAGGTTTTTGACTCGTCCCTGACTCCTGGATGGCACCTCTGGACCCACCTCAGGCCTGGGAAGTCACTGCCCTGAAGGAAAGAACACAGGCCTGGCTGGCTTTGCCAGTAGCTGACTGTAGAGCCCCAGGCCCTTGAGCAAATATAGGCAGTAGCCAGGGAGAGGTTACAGCAGGCCTTAGGTGAGACCCAGTGCTGTGTTGGCTTCAGGTCTGACCCAGAAGAGTCATAGTGGTGGTGGCCACGTGGGTGCTTGTGTCACTCCACCCCCAGTTTTAGGTGACTTAGAACAGAGAGAGAGACCCTGTTTGTTTGTGAGAAAGTAAGGAAGAGAACGAGAGTCTTTTCCTGATAATCCAGAGAATTCTCCCAGTTCTTGTCCAGGACCATCAGGTAGTACCTCTACAAGTCTGCAAGAACCACAATGTTACTGTGTTTAAGGTGTCCCTTAAAGCAGATACAGCTTACATCACAACACCTAAGTCCTTTTGAGTATCTGAAAAGCCTTCCCATGAAGGATGGCTACAAATAAGCCCAGACAATGAAGACAACAATAAATACCTAACTCTTCAATGCCCAGACACCAAAGAGCATCTACTAGCATCAACACCATCCAAGAAAACATGACTTAATCAAATGAACAAAATAAGGCACCAGGGACCAATCCTAGAGAAACAGAGATATATGACCTTTGAGACAGAGAATTCAAAATAGTTCTGTTGAGTAAACTCAAAGAAATTCAAGATAGCACAGATAAAGTATTCAGAATTCTCTCAGATAAATCTAACAAAGAGACTGAAATAATTTAAAATAACCACACAGAAATTCTGAAGCTGAAAAGTGCAAATGGCATAGTGATAAATGCATCAGAGTCTGTTAATAGCAAAATTGATCAAGCAGAAGAAAGAATTAGTAAGCTGGAAGACAGGCTATCTGAAAATACACAGTCAAAGGAGACAAAAGAAAAAATAAAAAACAATGAAGCACACCTACGGGATCTAGGTAATGGCCTCAAAAGGGCAAATCTAAGAGTTATTGGCCTCAAAGCAGGCATAGAGAAAGAAATAAGGGTAGAAAGCTTATTCAAAAGGATAATAACACAGAACATCTCAACCCTAGAGAAAGATATCAATATCCAAGTACAAGAAGGCTCTACAACACCAAGGAGATTTAGCCCAAAGAAGACTAACTCAAGGCATTTAATAATCAAACTCCCAAAAGTCAAGGATAAAAATAAGAATTATAAAAGCAACAAGACAAAAGAAACAAATAACCTACAATAGTGCTCCAATAAATCTGGCAGCAGACATTTCAGTGGAAACCTTACAGGCCAGGATAGAGTGGTATAACACATTTAAGCATGAAAGGAAAAATGCTTTTACTCTAGAACAGCAGATTGAGCGAAAATATCCTTCAAACATGAAGGAGAAATAAAAACTTTCCCAGACAAACAAAAGCTGAGGAATTTCATTAACATCAGACCTGTCCTACAAAAAATGCTAAAAGGAGTACTGAGTACTTCAATCAGAAAGACAAAGACATTAATGAGCCATAAGTTATCACCTGAAGGTACAAAACTCACTGGTAATCATAAGTACATAGAAAAACACATAATATTATAACCCAGTAACTGTGGGGTGTAAACCACTCTTATCCTAAAGTATAAAAACTAAATGGTGAACCAATAAAAAGAAAATAACTACAATGACTTTTCAAGACAGCACAATATAGTATAAATAGAAACAACAAATATTAAAAAGGAGGGAGATGAAGCTAAGGTGTAGAGATTTTGGAGGTTATTTTTGCTTGTTTTTTTGCTTGTTTATGCAAACAGTGTTAAGTTTTTATCAGGTTTAAATGATGTGTTATAAGATAGTATTTGCAAGCCTTATGGTGACCTCAAAACAAAAAAGCATACAATGCATACACAAAAAATAAAAAGAAAGAAACTAAATCATATCACCAGAGAAAAATCATCTTTACTAAAGGAAGACAAGAAGGAAAGAAGGAAGTGATAGCAATAAGAGGTAGAAAAATCCTAGGCAGACAGAGGCAGGTCCTGGGTGAAACCCCACCTTCTAGCCAAAGACAGTTTAACGCCTGAAAGCCAGGGACCTTCTTCACAAGGTGGCAGGAAGGAGAAGGGCAGACTGAAGGGGGAAGAGCCCCTTATAAAACTATCAGATCTCATGAGAATTCACTCTCTATCATGAGAAGAGCCTGGGGAAAACCACCCCTATGATTTAATTACCTCCACCTGGCCTCTCTCAACAGGTGAGGATTATGGAGATTATAATTCAAGATGAGATTTGGATGGGAATGTACGAAGCCTAACCTTATCATTCTGCCCCTGTCACACCCAAACTTCATGTCTTTTTCACATTTCAAAACCAACTATGCCTAACAGTCCCCCAAAGTCTTAATTCATCCCAGCATTAACCAAAAAGTCCAAGTCCAAGTCTCTTCTGAGACAAGGCAAGTCCCTTCTACCCATGAGCCTATAAAATAAAAAACAAGTTAGTTACTTCCTAGATACAATGGGGGTACAGGCATTGGGTAAATACACCCATTACAAGTGGAAGAAATTGGCCAAAATGCAGGGGCTATAGGCTCCATGCAAGTCCCAAATCAAGCAGGACAGTCAAATCTTAAAGCTTCAAAATGATCTCATTTGAATCCATGTCTCACATTCACGTCACACTGATGCAAGATGTGTGCTCCCACAGCCTTTGTCAGTGCCACACCTGTGGCTTTGCAGGGTACAGCACCCCTTCTGGCTGCTTTCACTTGTTGGCATTTATTGTCTGCGGCTTTTCCAGCCACACAGTGCAAGCTGCCAGTGGATCTACCATTCTGGCCTCTGGAGGACAGTGACCTCTTCTCATACCTTCACTAGGCAGTGCCCTACAAGGGACTGTGTAGGGGTTCAGACCCCACATTTCCCTTCCACAATGCACTAGCAGAAGTTCTCCATGAGGGCTCCACCCCTGCTGCAAGCTTCTGCTTGGACATACAGGCATTTCCATACATCCTCTGAAATCTAGGTGGAGGTTCCTAACCCTCAGTTCCTGACTTCTGTGTACCCACAGGCTCAACACTATGTGTAAGCCACCAAGACTTAGAGCTTGCACCCTATGAAGCAATGGCTTGAGCTCTACACTGGCCCCTTTTAGCCACAGCTGGGATGCAAGCCACCAAATCCGAAGACTGCACAAAGCGGCAAGGCCCTGGGCCAGGACCATGAAACCATTATGTTCTCCTAGGCCTCTGGGCCTGTGATAGGAGGGGCTGCAGTTAAGACCTCTGATATGCCCTAAAGATATCTTCCCCGTTGTCTTGGTGATCAACATTTGGCTCCTGCTTACTTATGCAAATTTCTACAGCTGACTTGAATTTCTCTTCAGAAAATAGGTTTGTCTTTTCTGTTGCATCATCAGGCTGCAAATTTTCTAAACTTTTATGCTCTGCTTCCCTTTTAAACATTAGTTTCAATTCCAAACCATCTGTTTGTTAATGCATAAAACTGAATGCTTTCAAGAGCACCCAAGCTCTTGAATGCTTTGCTGCTTAGAAATTTCTTCTGCCAGATTCCCTAAATTATCTTTCATGTTCAAAGCTCCACAGATCACTAGGGCTGTGGAAAAATGCTAAAGCATAACAAGAGTCACCTTTATTCCAGTCCCCAAAAAGCTCCTCATCTCCTCTGAAACTACCTTAGCCTGGACTTCATTGTCCATATCACTATGAGCATTTTGGTCAAAGCCATGCCCCACTAGCTTGGTATCAATTTACTGTATTAGTTTCTTCTCACATTGCTATAAAGAACTGCCTGGAACTGGGTAATTTATAAAGAAAGAGGTTTAATTGACTCACAGTTCAGCATGGTTGGCAAGGCCTCAGGAAACTTAGAATTATGGCAGGAAGGAAGGAGAAGCAAAGTACCTTCTTCACAAGGTGGCAGGAAGGAGAATGAATATAGGAGGAACTACCAAACCCTTATAAAACCATCAGATCTTGTGAGAACTCACTCAATATCATGAGAACAGCATGGGGAAAACCACCCACATGGTACAATTACCCCCACCTGGTCTCTCCCTTGAAACAGAGGGATTATGGGGATTACAATTCAAGATGACATTTGGGTGAGGACTCAAAGCCTAACCACATCAACTTGTATCTCTTGGAATGCACAGAAGTCTAATCAAAATTAATTAAAGACTTAAATCTAAGACCTCAAACTATGAAACTATTACTAGAAAACACTGGGACAAATCTCTAGGACATTGGTTTGGGCAAAGATTTCTTGAGCAATACCCTACAAGCACAGGCAACCAAAGCAAACATGGACAAATGGAATCATGCCAAGTTAAAAACCTTCTGCACAGCAAAGGATACAATCAAGAAAGTGAAAGGACAACCCACAGAATGCAAGAAAATATTTGCAAACTACCCATCTGATAAGAGATTAATAATCAGAATATACAAGGAGCTCAAACAACTCTATAGAAAAAAATATATAATGAACTGATCAAAACATGAGCAAAAGATTTGAATAGGCATTTATCAAAAGAAGACATACAAATGGTAAACTGGCATATGAAATGGTGCTCAATATTGTTGTTCATCAGAGAAATGCAAATCAAAACTACAATGAGATACCATATCACCTCAGTTAAAATGGCTTATATTCAAAACACAGGCAATAACAAATGCTGGCCAGGATGTGGAGGAAAGGGCACTCTTGTATATTGTTGGTAGAAATGTAAATTATTGTGGAGATGAGTTTGGGGGTTCCTAAATAAAACAAAAATGGAGCTACTTTATGACCCAGCAATCCCCACTGCTGAGTATATACCCAAGAGAAAGGAAATCAGTATATCAAATATATATCTGCATTCCTATGTTTGTTGCAGCACTGTTCACAATAGCTAAGATTTGGAAGCAACAACAGATGAATACATAAAGAAAATGTGGTATTATACACAATGGATTACTATTCAGTCATTAAAAAGAATGAGAATCTGTCATTTGGAACAACATGGATGTAACTGCAGATTATTATGTTAGATTAAATAAGCAAGGCATAGAAGGACAAACATTACTTGTTCTCACTCATTTGTGAAACCTAAAAATCAAAACAAGTGAACTCATGGACATAGAAAGTAGGAGAATTGTTACCAGAGGCTGGAAACAGTAGTAGGGGACTGGGGGAGAGGTGGAGATTGTTAATGGATACTAAAAAAAAAAGAGTTAGAAAGAATGAATAAGACCTGCTGTTTGATAGCACAACAGGGTGACTGTAGTCAATAATAACTTAATTGTACATTTTTAAATAACTTAAAGAGTGTGACTGGATTGTTTATAACTCAAAGGATAAAAGTTTGAGGGGATGGATACCCCATTCTTCATGATGTACATATTTCACTCTACATGCCTGTATCAAACCTTTCCATGTACCCCATAAATGTATATACCTACTAAGTACCCACAAACTGTTTTCCAAAAATTTTAAAAAGAAACTCCTTGGATAATCCATGAAAGAAAAAGATGATAAACTGGATTTGAGCCAATTAAAATAATTTGCTCTGTTATCAAAAAGAGGATGAGAAAACAGCCCACATGCCATAAGAAAACATTTTAAAATCATATATCTTGTACCCAAATGTAAGAAATCTCAGATTTTAACAATAAGTAAATAAACACATTAAAAATATGTCCAAGAGATTTGAACTGACATGATAGCAAAGGTGCTATATGAATGACAGTAAAGCACATGAAAAGGTGATCAACATCATTATTCATTATAAAAACGCTAATTACAACATCTAATAAAAACATACTAGAATGGCTAAAATCCAAAAACAAAATGACAGTAGCAAAGGTTAGTGGGAATATGAAACAACTGGAACTGTCATATGTCACTGGTAGAAATATAAATGGTATAGCTACTCTGGGACAGTTTGGTGTTTTTGTACAGTTAAACATAGACTTACTGTATAACCCAGCAATCCCACTTATGTTCACACAAAACCTGCTGCTTACAATCACCCCAAACTGGAAACCACCCAAATGTTTCTCTAAGAATTACTGGATTAACAAATTGCATTATATCCCCATACAATGAAACGTTACTGAGCAAGAAAAAGGAACACTCTATTTTTACACAAAACAATTTGGATGAGTCCCAAATGCTAAGTGAAAGAAGGCCGTTTCTAAAGTAACATACTGTATGTTTCTACTTACATGACATTCTGAAAAGGTAAAGCTATTAGGAAGAGAAAACAGATTGGTTGTTGCCAGTGGTTAGGTTTGGTGGGACTGTCTACCTGCAAATGGTAGTATCCAAGACTCCATAGGGTGTTGGGATTGTTCTCTATCTTGTTAGGCAGGCTGGTTACAAGAATATATGCTTGTGTTAAAACTCATAACTCTGGATGCTATCAGAAAATAAATTTTACTTTATGTAAGTTCAAATATAATATAATAAATGATAGCAATTTGTGATATTAAGGTCATTTAATTTAAAAAATAATATCTAATCAGCCCAATATTAAGAAAGTTTAACATTATGATCGCAAAATTCTAAGTAATTTAATTGTACTCAATGTGAATTACTTTCTCAAAGGAGCATGTGATTGAAAATCTACCTGTAAGTTTGTTTGTAAGATATCTTATCCATCTCTAATCAGGTGTCTTGGAAGTGAATGAATGTCCCTATCCTTTAAATGTTCTGCTTTAGGAACAGAAAACCAAATACCACGTGCTCTCACTTATCAGTGGGAACTGAATGATGTGAACACATGGACACATGGTGAGGAGAAACACACACTGGGACCTCTCAGAGGGTGGGACTGTGGGAGGAAGAGCATCAGGAAGAATAGCTAATGAGTGCTGGGCTTAACACCTGTATGATGGGGTGATTTGTGCAGCAAACCACCATGGCACATGTTTACCTATGTAACAAACCTGCACATCCTGCACATGTACCCCTGAACTTAAAATAAAAATTGGAAATTTAAAAAAACAAAAAGCCAAAAAATTTCTGCTTTAATTAAATATCATTATCTTTTTATAATGCAAAGAAAAATGTGTCTTAAATTGTATTTAAGATTACATTGATTTTATTCGACACCATCATTCAGTTTACCTGAAATTCTTATCCTGAAAATATCTGACATAGGTAACTCTACATATAACAAAAGAAAACAAATATCAGTAACTTTACAGATTGTGCCAAACTTCCTCCTCAACGTAATGGACTGTGTTATCAGCCATTCAGAGCATCTACATCTAAACGAAGACATCTAGATGAGTAACTTCTATGCATAGCTTCAGTTATTCAATTTTGCTCAAATTACAGTGGACTACTAGTGAATTGTCACTATAGATATTCATAGGCTTCATATAAAATATTGGCCATGTTCCTATATGATTCTGGTTGCTCCAGAGGTCTTGGATTCATAACTACCTGAGCGTTTCTAACATATATTAACATGAAGTATCAATTGTTTCTGGTAAATGAGGAATAGGTGGTTTTTGTTCAGAATTGCTCTCTGTAGATTGCTCTCTGCTAGTATTATAATCCTCTTTGATTGAGGTAAAAATAACCTGGATGACTAAAGGTAAATTTTTCCACAAAGGAGAATTAATGCACTAAGTCTGTTTTCTGTAGAATTATGACAGATTTTATGCCTTTGTTAAATCCTAAGATTAGTTGGTATAACTACTTTCAATGCTCTGGCCTATTTTCTTTGTTGCTAAAATGAAAATAGATCAGAAACACCTTTTGAGGCCTCTGGATTTAGAATTTAAGAATTAACTCTGAGAAAGTAGTAGGTGAATAAATAGAGTTATAATCTAAGACAACATTACATTCCTTGTGTGAATCTCACATCTAAGACCCGGCAGTACTTTCTTCCTCTGTGCATTCTCACCAATACCCACACACTGTAAGCATAGTTTCTAAGATTCCACAATTGTTAATCCTAGCAATAAGAATGATTCAGAATGCAGAATATTACAATGCAGACTCTGTCCTGTCAGGTAAAGTAAGGAAAGGTAAATACTATTTACCGATACACATTATTAAATGGTCTGTTCTAATTTCTAATTGTAACTTCTTGGTTTCAATATTAGACATACATAGAAAGTTCTGCCTAAGTAACTTGAGGCTGATTCCCTGTGGCACAGGTCCTTACTAATAGATGGTGGTTTTAGAATTTGCATTAAGTCTTTCTATCTAGTTCATTTCAACAAATATTTACTGAATATCCACTCTAGTCGAGGCACTGTGCTACCATATGGGAACATAAAGATGACTAAGACAATCCGTATCCTGCAGGAGCGTACAATTACAAAGCAGAGATGTGTTGATTGTTATGATTAATATAAAGCATAGCAGGGTTCCAAATGCATGAAGCTAGACAGAAGCATGGAGAATATTTAAAGGAGAAAAACCCTGAGTCTACTTGGGGAGATTACTCAAGATTTCAAGGAAGAGGTAACATTGGAAAGGGTCCACTGAGGGAGTCAGACTTTGGTGGGCACAAACCCAAAATGAAGGAGATGGGAACAGTAAGTGCTTTTGTTTACTGCATGCAGATTGATGGTGAGAAGTTAACCAGTAAATCGGAGAGCCCAGACCTTAAATATCTAGTCAAGTTTGTGTTCCATTAAGACAATGTTTGCTGGCTAAAGATTTTTTAAAGAATTAGATGACATTTTCATGAAAAAATACACTCATATGGACATCAGCATGCAAATACATACATATATATATTTATACAAAGCATACATATATTTATATACATATAGAGTACATTTCATTTAAATGAAACGAAACTACTTGGACTGTGGAGGATAAATTTAGAGAAATCTACACTTGGAATCACCTGTTACAATATAAATATAAAACTTTATGGCAGACATAGTCATCAGTGTTATACTCAGAACATTCAAGTAAATATATGATAATTGTATAATATCAGAGTTATATGCTTTTATACTATAATGCATATAAATTTATAGTATGTAGTATACTAATACGCTGAAAATATGACTAGTACTGGTGCCTTTATTTTTGAAAATTAGCTAAGGCACTAAAAAAGATAATTCATGTGAACTAGACTGATAAGCTGAAAATATTGCTACTTGTTGTTTTTATGTCAAATGTAATTTGTTTTAGAATAAACATTATAATTGGCTATTCAGTGCTCACACACTTAGTGTAACTTTTTAGGTAGAATCAGCGATTTTATGGTAGCGTCTAACCTTGTGGGGAAAAATGTTTCTCTAAACTTCAGTTTACTGAAACTTAAATTTCACACAGAGTCATTGACTAAAAAAGAAAGTCACCAGGACCTTCTCATCCATCTCATAAATTGCTAATGCCCACTTCTAATGGTGCATTTGCAATTGGTTTGGTCTATGAATGACACACCCATAATCATATAACTTCCTAATAATATTTTGTGGTTTATACTCCTCTAATAATTCTCTGTTTAACAATGGTCATAATGATTTTCATACAATACAGGTACTTAAATAATATTTTGCATTTTTCCAGATTATATTTTGGCATAAGTTAAACATCATGTTCATTGTTTATCTTCAATTCAAATAACAGACAAATCTACTAAAGTGAAAGACATGGCAGGAAGGTAAAGACTCTAAAAGCACATGTTTTTAATTGTGAGAAATAATTTTGTCCATTTCTAGAAAAAAGATAGGAAAGGTGATTCTTAAGTTTTTAATGTACAGATAAATGATTCAATAATAATTTTTACACAATTATTTAATTTGAATGGATAAATATTATTAAGAATTGTCATAAGTATATATATAAGACATAGTCTTACATGCTATATTAGTCCATTTGTACACTGCCTAAAGAACTACCTGAGACTGGGTAATTTATGAAGAAAAGAGATTTAATTGACTCATAGTTCCACAGCCTTAACAGGAAGCATGACTGGAAGGCCTTAAGAAACTTACAATCATGGTGGAAGGTGAGAGGGAAGGAAGGACCTTCTTCACATGGTGCCAGGAGAGAGAGGCAGTGAAGGGGGGAATTATCACACACTTTTAAACCATCATATCTCATGAGAGCTCACGCACTATTATGAGAACAGCAAGGGGGAAGATTTCCCCCATGATCCAATCTCCTCCCACCAGTCTCCTCCTCCAATTCAACATGAGATTTGGGTGGGGGCACAAATCCAAATAGATTATTGTAAGTATAATGAAATATAAGTGCCATTTATTTATTTAAAAACCATTTTTTGAGAACATACTATGTGCTAGACATGGTACTGTAACTCTTGTTCTGAGGATTGTATGAAAATTATCATGTTAAAATTCATATGATGAAAGAATGGGTCTACCTCAAGAAGGGTATGGGAAGCTTTAAAAAGAACGGATATGTGATCTGGAATTTAAAGATCAGGTAGAAGAAGCTTGTCTTAATGGAAATAGAGATAAGACATGAGAGAATGAGAAAAGAAAATAAGCAAAAATAGAAGGGAGCTTCAATGCTATCCCATTTGTTGTGGGTTGAATTGTGTTCTCCCCCAGAATATGTCGAAGTCTTAACCCCAGTACCTGTGAATGGGACCTTATTGGGAAATAGGATCTTTGAAGATATAATTCTGATGTAACTTAGTAGATGGAGTCATGCTGGAGGCCCTTAATTCAATACACCTCATGTGCTAAAAAAAGAGAAGGGACGAGAAGAGACATATACAGAAAGAAAATAACACCATGGCAGAATACAGACACACACAGAGAAGGAAGACAGCCGTGTGACTTTGGTGGAAGAGATGTCAGTGATGGCAACTGCAAGCCAAGGAACACACAAGATTGTTCAAAACCCTCAGAAGCTGGGAGAGAGGCATGAAACACATTTTCCTTCAGAATCCCCAATTTCAGACTTTCAGCTTCTAAACTGTGAGAGAATAAATTTCTACTGTTTAAACCACCCAGTTTGTGGGAACTTACTACAGCAGTCCCAAGAAACTTACATACCACGCTGAATAAATGATGTAGAGTTGTCAAAAGGTGGAACAATTAGTTATAAAAACATATGGAGAGAAATGATGAGAAGGAAAGAAAAAGTCTAATAAAACTAGGCATTTTGTGAATAAGCTAAGGAGTCAAACTCTTAGCATATAATAATATAGAGTTTGTCTTTTAATTCAAGGCAGTTACATTCTTCTATTTTTTTTTTTTTATTTAAGAGAGCATGAGTTTCAGAGAAGATGATAATTTTGAAAGGCTAAAAGCTACAGCTATATAGGCCAGAGACAAGACAATTTCAATTTTCTAAGGAGGGATAATTATAGTTTATGCTCTGTATTGTTACACATGTAATGCCCTCTAGAGATGAACATGCTACATTGGACCCAGCCTAATAAACGACCTTTGATGTCGTTTTCCTATCAATGGTGAAGGGTTTCGCCAATCTATCCAGAGTTTCCCTTCTTGTTTCTCTGGGAGTTAAGGCCCTCATTAGAAAGTTAGACAGAGTGGGTAATACCTTGGTAATGGCATGGGCAATGTCTTTGATGAATGCGCTCTTAAGAGCAAGATAATTTAAGTGCACATTACAGAATACTATGGCAAACAATAAAGCTTGCATAGATCGAAAACCAGACCTTTCCCTCACTGTTATTAACTGGGAAAACTAGCTTTGAATTGTAATTAATTTTGGGGTTGGATCAGTTATAAAATGCATATCTTATAAACTAAAGGTTTATTTTTTCAGACAAGGTACAACTTCCAGTAACAGGTGAATTTGAATAAGTATTAACTAATTTTAAATAGTTATCCAAAATAACATTATCTGGTTAGAATCAGAGGAACACATACAGGTTGGGAAATATTTTGCATTTCTTGGTGCAATTCTATATTTAATGATTTTTTTCTATGATCTATAATAATACGAACAATTATTGACATTTTATTTGGTAAAAAAATGCTTGATTTGGATTCAAAGTTTCATTCTTACAAAACTGTATGTTTTGGTGTCAATATGATAACTCAATATACATCATATTCTTATATCACTGGACCACTGTAAATGTATAAAAAGTCTAGGATATAGTTTTCTTTAATTTTACAGTTTAAAAAATAAATTTCTGAGAAAGTCATCACAATTATTGCAAATAATTGTATGATTATGAAAAAAATGGCAGTAGTCACAATGCTACTTGTAAACAGAAAGTTACTTGGTCATCTGAAAGATACTTGTAGTCCACTAGGCACATATAGGCCATACTTCTTCAATCTAAAAGACAGAAGAGGCATCTGAGTAACAGACATGTTTCCTTTACTCACCTAGCTTCCTTTTTCTATCCTTTATTGAATTATAATAATAGAATAGGTCTTATGATCAATTAAGTGATCTTTCTTGTTCTCACAATGAGAGCAGCTGCATCAAGTAAGTTTTCGCCTTACTAAAAACTTTCAGATGTCTTTTGGTCTTATTATTCAATTTTTGAGATGTATAATTAAATCCCTGGGAATGAGTGGATATAATTTAGAAGGCAATTCAGCTCTGTGAACTTATAGAGATGTCACTAAAATCATGTTTGATGGATAATTTCAGAAACAATGAAAGCATCATTAACTAGAATAACTTGGAAAAGCACAAGTAAAAGACACTGTTATTTTGACAATATAGAGTTAAATAGAGGCCACAGGAAAAAAAAAAAAAAAAAAAAAAAACCTGCACATCAAAGTTAACTTATCAGCATTCAATGTAAGACATTCTTGGAGAACTGCAATGTTTGCTTTGGTTTTGTTGAAGTGATTAACATGAATATGTCAGCTGCGTAATTCAGTGAACAAAATGCATTTCACTGTAGGAAGTCCATGTGGGTTAAAGGAAAACAAAATCTCTTTATATGTCCAAATGGTTTTAAAAAGGATCTAGGGAACAGTTAGTATGGTTCTTACTAATTGTTTTCTTTCTTTAGGTGGAATAAATAATTCTCATAAATAAAGAGAATAATCATAAGAATATTGTGAAAGGAACTAACAGAAAGCTCAGTGCAAAATGAAAAATTATAAGCATACAATAAACTATGTTTTGTATATAGATTTATAGGTATATAAAAGGTTAGATAAATAGAACAGCAATAGAGAATAGAGATAGAGATAAAGATTGATTCTAGGTCTATACCATGTCTTTATTTAATTTAATATAAAAGAAAATCATCGATCAAAGATGCAAGAAATTTTATTTAAGAATCCAAATGTTGTTAGAATTGACTGTAATAAAAATAGTTTGCCATAGGGCTTTTCATGGTACATTAAAATTAAGAAAAATATTTTCCCATTTACTAACAGGTCAAGTTGCTTCTTTTCAGTGATCATAATCAATTATCCAGGAAAAGGGACAGAAGAAATCAGGAAAAAGGAGAATAGACTCTTTATGCATAGGTAGGTTCAGAATTAACAAAGTTTTGTGGTGGTGGTTCTTTGCTTTGACACAGATTCAATGTAATAAAATTTGTACCACCTTTAGGCAAAATTGAGACCAATGGAAGAAAAATGTAACATAGAGAGTCTTGAAGTTGTGTCAATAGAAGAATTTAAAAACATATTTGCTTTTAAAAATTGTTTTATGGCCATATAATTTGCATTCAATAAAGTGCACACATCCTAAATGTTCATTTTGATGAGTTATGATAATTTTATACACTCCTGTAACAAACACCCTAAGTAAGATATAGAACATTTGTATCACCCAAGAATTACATTATATGCCTTTCTATTCAATTTCCACCTAGAAGTGGGAGCTACTTTCTGATTTCCACCAACACACATAAGTTTGTTTTGCATATTCCTGGATTCTTATAAATTGAATCATGTAGTGTGTAATCTTTTGTGTGTCTGACTTTTTTCACTCAACATAATATCGTTAAGATCCATGCATGTGGTTGCATGTATCATTAATTTGTTAGTTTATTGCTAAATAGTACACCATTATAGGAAAATATCAAAATATATTAATCGCTTCTCTTGTTGATAGATATTCGAGTTGTTTCTATTTTATCTACTGTAATTAAGGCTGTTATAAGCATTTTTATATAATATATGTTTATGGATGTATGTTTTATTTTTATTTGGATAAAGACTCTAGAACAAAATTGAGTGATCATAACATTAGATTGTATATATTTAACTAAGTTTAACTGTATAAGAAATTGCCAAAGTGTTTTCCAATAGTGTTGTAGTATTTTTTGTCACCACCAGCAATTTTTGAGAATGCAAGTTGTTCTGTATGTTAGGCAACATAATGGCCCCCAGAGAAGTCCTAATCCCAGAAACCTATGAATTTGTTACTTTCTATGGCAAAAGGAACTTTGATTAGTTTGAGGATCTTGAGATGGGAAAGTTATTCTGGATTATCTGCTGAATCGAGTATAATCACAGGGTATTTGTAAGACGAAGACAAGAGAGTCAGCGTCAAAGAGATATAATAATGGTGGCAGACACAGAGGGGAAGGAGAGAAAGAGAAAGCAGAAGATGCTCTGCTGCTGGCTTTGAAAATGGTGGAAGAGGCCATGAACTAAGGAGTGAATGTGGCCTCCGGAAGGTAGAAAAGGCATGGGAATAGGTTATCCCTTTAGAGCCTTCAGAAGAAGCCCAGACCTCCCAACATCTTGATTTTTAGAACTTTTGACCACATAACATAATATTTAAAAGTTGTGTTGTTTTAAGCCACTAAGTTTGTGGAAATGTGTATTAGCAGTAACAGAAAACTAATATGCATCCTTGCCAACTTCTGCTGTTGCCAATCTTTTTAGTTTTAGTCATTCTAGTGGGTGTGAAATGGTTTAGCATTATCATTTTAATTTGCATTTCCTTGATGACCCATGATGTTGAGCAAATTTTCATACTCTATCAGGCCATTTGTGTATCTTTTCCTGTGAAGAATTTCTTTTCAAGGCTTTGACCAGCATTCTACTGAATTATTGTTTCTTCTGTAGTTGATTATCAGGAGCTTTAATATATAGTTGACACTTGAACAACATGGATCTGAACTACACAAGTCCACTTACTGGTGGATTTTCTTCAGCCTTTGCCACCCTTGAGACAACAAGACCAATCCCTCCTCTTTTTCCTTCTCCTCAGCCTACTCAACTTGAAGATGGTGAGAATGAAGACCTTTATGATCATCCACTTCTTCTTGTTGAATAGTAAATATATTTTTTCCTTATGGTTTTCATAATATCACTTTCCTTTCTCTTGATTACTCTATTGCCAGAATACAGTACATAGTACATATAACAAGCAAAGTATGTATTAGTTTACTGTTTAAGTGATAGGTAAGGCTTCCACTCAACAGCAGGCAACAGCCAGGTGTTGTGACACATGCCTGTAATCCTAGCATTTTGGGAGGCCGAGGTGGAGGATCGCTTGAGCCCAGGAGTTCAAGACCAGCCTAAGTAACATAGTGAGACCCCCATCTCCACAAAAAATTAAAATACCTAATCATGGTGGTGCATGCCTGCAATCCCAGCTACTCAGGAACCTACAATAGGAGCCAAAAAGGTGGAGGTTACAATGAGCCATTATTGCACTAGTGCACTGCACTCCTGCCTGGGAGACAGAGTGAGTCCTTGTCTCAAAAAACAACAACAAACAACAACAACAGCAACAAAAATCAGTAGGTATTAATAGTTAGGTTTTTTGGGAGTCAGAAGTTATACACAGATTTTGACTGTGCAGGGGATCAGCGCTCCTCACTCCTGCATTCTTCAAGGGTTACCTGTATTCTTGATACAAGTTCTCCTTCAGATTTAAGTATTATAGATATTTTTCCAGTCTATAGCTTACCTATTCATTTTCTTAATAATGTCTTTTGATTGATTTTTAATTTTTAACTTTGGTGAATTCCAGTTGTATACTTTTTTTATGATTACCATTTTTGTGTCCTATGAAACTGTTGCCTTCCTCAATGTCACTAAATTCTCTTAGATTTTCTTCTAGCAAGTTTATGTTTCAGATTTTCACCCTTAGGTCTGTAATTCATCCCAAATTTATTTTTGTCTGTAAAGCAATGTCACGATTCATTTTTTTTCTCAATATAGTTACCCAGTTGTTTCAAAACTGGTTATTAAAGTTTTTCTCTTAATCATTGAATTTTCTTGGCACCAAATTATTAACTCTTGACAAAAATAATTGACCCTTAAGTAAGCAGACGAACAAGCAGTGCTTCTATTTTATAGCAATGTAAATAATACACAACTTACACAAAGACTTTTTAGAAGCTAACTAACAGTGGTCATATCTAAGTACGTACACCAGATTTTTATAACCACTTTTAAAATAAAAGTATTTAGATTTTAACACATAGATTAGGACAGAGAAAGCATATGGTGGAATAAACTGTATCTTTTTGGCCAGATGGTGCTATTTCTAGGTCATCTTGATAAAGAGAGGAGGCAAACATGAAAACTTAATGAAAAACTATTTATGATGCTGGAGAATATCTTGGCTTTGAGTCACTTTTAAATCATAGAAGAGGATTATTCCATAAAATTATTTATAATGCCTAAAATAATTCTTTGCCCAAATCATAAATTTTTAGCATTACCAAGAACCTATTTAGTATGTATAGAGTGTTTCAGCAAGTGCAGAGATGCCCAGGTGGTTGGGATTCAATACATCGAGCTGTCACGCTGCACATTCTTGGAGTACAACCTTAATGGGCATTTTCCCACCTGTGCAATTCCTCTGTTTTCACCCCACTCCATTCATATTTCACAAACTACTCTAATTATAGTATTTATTATTGACCTCAGGCAAAAGAAGTTTGAAAGGGTGGAAAAAACATATGCATTTTGTCTCCATGGATAGTAAATCACTAAGCCATTATTCCTTGGGAATCCCAGTTCATGAGAAATTACATAGACAGACTTTTGCCCTAACACTAATCAGCTGCCTGATCTGTAAATATTTCAGCTCCTTGCCTGTATCTATTTCTCCTTGCAGAAAACTGTAATTTATCTAGATTTTTCTAATAATTCACTGACATTTTACTGCTAGCCAGTGAGTAAATCATTGTTGCTTTTGGTATCTTATGATTTTGTTCTTTTGTGTCAAAGTTTAGCTAGTTTCATCTATCAGGTTGGAATAAAAAATGCAAATTATGACTATATCACTTATATAGTTACATGATCTACTGACCAAAGTTAATCATCTCTTTAATCTTGGTAACTCATTCAGAGCCCTAACTGTAATAGACTTTGCCTGAGTTACCTAGAGAGTGGTCTCAATAATCCCCTTTTATTTTTCATGTAGAGAAAAGAGCACACAAAATGATATTATCTCGATCACCCAGCACATGTATTAAACTATAACAGACTTTTTAAATCATGTGTGATCTTTTATTTTTTGACTGAAAGGGACTAAGTTTGCTGCCCAAGAAGTCTTTAGGGAGCAAGGAAAGGTAAGCAAATAAACTTATCTGGAGTCAAAGGTCTCAAGGAAAATCTTGCTTTCTATAACAGGCAGACAGCGTCAAGGCTCATAGATTTTCCCAGGGCTAAAAATCAGAGCCAGTTGCCTCCTATCTTGAAAAGACTCATTCATCATGCTGGTTGAAGTATCACAGATCTTGTCAAAATATTCATGACTCACATATGACCCATCCAAAAGACAAAAGCCAACAAAATATTTTACCAAATTCTAAAATAGTGTTTGTTTTATTATTCTTTGTTATTCTTCAACAATTATTGTTACCTTTATTATATGAAATATAATAGCAATTCCTTGTCTTCATGGTCTTTCTGTTACAGACATGTTTTACACTAATTATACCACTTTAGTGAAATTCATCATACATATTTCTGATCTAAATTCCTTTTTTATTAACCATATATGAGAGAAAGTGGATATTAAAATAATTTTGGTGGTAAAATAAGCGAAAAAATAGAACAAGCGTGGTTAAAATGATTAAAGTATGGAAAAGTGACCCGTGTGTTTCAGATAAACTGATGCTTGAGGGTTTTTGTTGTTATCGTTGTTTAAATTTTATTTTATTTTAATTTTAAGTTCCAGGATACAAGTGCAGGATGTGCAGGTTTCTTACATAGGTAAAGATGTGCCAAAATGGTGGTTTGCTGCACCTATCAACCTATCGCCTAGGTATTAAGCCCTACATGCATTAGCTCCCTCCCACTGCCCCTGCAACAGACCCCAGTGTTTGTCGTTCCCTCCCTGTGTCCGTGTGTTCTCATTGTTCAGCTCCCACTTGTAAATAAGAACCTACGGTGTTTGGTTTTCTGTTCCTGTTTTAGTTTGTTGAGGATAATGACTTCCATGAAGCTTGAGTTTTTATTCTACAATTTACTGAATGACATTTGAGCAGCTAGCTGACTTTTTAATGCCTTGATTTTAATAATTCAATGAGTTATTGGGTGAGATAATTTAGAACAGCATACATGATATCGTTATTATTAGTCAATAAAATGCTATTTATCTTATTTATTACTAATAACAAAAATATGTGTATGACCCTTCGCTATGTTTGAATATGTGATATATTGAATTGAATTCACTGTGAGGCTTCAGTAGGTACCTATAATATTCAAATATGTTAGCTGAAAGCTGTGAAAAATATATTTTTAAAAATTAGATTTACATGCAATCAAGTTTTCTTTTGATGACACACTCTCTTGATATATACTAAGTTTTATACTTGGAATCTTTCACTTTTATCCTTACTCAGAAACGTGAATATTAAGAATCAGTAGAGCCAGCTCTTCTACATGTTCCCTGCCAGTTGCTATCTTGCCTAATTTTAAAACACCTCTAACTTGAGAAAATGAAAACCCACAAACTAACAAATGTTCCAGGGAAGTCCGTGGCATCGCTTGGAACTTTTCATCATTAGTCCCAGTTACACTCTTTTGTGTTATATACAACATTGGCATATACTCTAGTCATCTGTATGCCAAGTTAAATGAGACTTCATTCAGCAACCAGTAATATGTCATGCATCAGAAGTCTCTCTCGTCATATTGCTTATCACCATCAAATAGTTTCCATTTTGTCTTTATTCCTTTAAAATTGTCATGCTTAAAATTGATGCAAATAATGTAGATACTTGTGATTCTATTATCTCTACATATATTTTTCTATTTTGCAAGAGATGTGAATTTTAATAAATTAGTTCTCTTAGATTATAATGCTACAGAAAAATTGAATGACCTGACTCGTTGGTGATTTGATTGGGATTGGATTTGTGTTCCTGCCCAAATCTCGTGTTGAAGTGTAATCCCCAATGCTGGAGGCGGGAACTGATGTGAGGTGATTGGATCATGGGAGTGGTTTCTGATAGTTTAACACCATCCCCGAAGTGCTGTTTCGTGATAGAGTTCTCTGAAGATCTGGTTGTTTAAAAATATGTGTACCTCCCATCTGTCTCTTCCTCCTGCTCTGGCCAGGTAAGATTTGCCTGCTTTCTCTTCACCTTCACCTTCCACTGAAGAGAGAGGTTAAAGATTAACCCCCCCGCTCTAATCACATGTACTATGTATAAATCTCAATCTATCAAGACCCTTTCACGTGGACCCCTTGGAGCTGTAAGCCCTTAAAAGGGTCCGGAGCTCTTTCTTCGGAGAGCGTCATTCTTGAGATGCAAGTCTACTGACGCTCCCAGCCAAATAAAGCCTCTTCCTTCTTTAACACAGCATCTGAGGGGTTTTGTCTGTGGCTCATCCTGCTGCATTTCTTGGTTCCCTGACCAGGAAGTGAGGTGATTAACGGACAGTTGAGGCAGCCCCTTAGGTGACTTACACCTGCCCTGCAGAGCATCCCTGCAGGGAACTCCAGCCAGCTTGAGCGATGGGGATCCTGAGACCGCTCCTGGGTAGGTATTTGCCCTGGTAGAACTCCTCGTCAGAGTGGTGCACGGCAGGCCCCCGCAGATGATCAATGCAATGTCTGAACACCGGGAAGGAACCAGTGCTTGGAGTCCAGACATCTGGAATACAGAAGGACCGGTCCTGGGAACTTGCCCACTCCATTTGAGTGGAAGCATGGCCTGATCACCCACTGTGTGCCCTTATGGGCACTTTGGTCTCAGTATTGATTTTGATTTGGCTTGACCCGTTTGCAAAAAGGAAAGTGAAAGTGAGTGAGTGCTTGAGTTTTAGATGTGCGAGGTGAGCGAGTGACCTCTTTACCCTTTCCTTCTTGTGGTGTGAGTGTTGTTTTGTCTCGGGAGGAAAATGGGTGGAACGCAAAGTAAGCCCACTCTGCTAGGAACTATGTTGAAAAATTTCAAGGAAGGATTTAATGGAGACTATGGAGTTACTATGACACCAGGAAAACTTAGGAACCCTTTCTTCGGGGAGATCCATTCTTGAAATGCAAGTCAGCCAATAGTCCAGTCCGAATAAAGCCTCTTCCTTCTTTAATCTGGTGTCTGAGGGGTTTTGTCTGCAGTTCATCCTGCTACAGTCCCAGTGCTGGTGGCCACTGGAGTGCTTGTGTCGCCCCTCCCTTAAATGCAGACAGCACAGCATGGAGAGAGAGAGAGACTCCATTTGTTTGGGGGAGAGTGAAGGAAAAGAACAAGAGCCTCTGCCTTGTAATCCAGGGAATTCTGCCAGATCTTACTGAAGACCACCAAGGTGGTACATCTATGAGTGTGCAAGAGTCATAGTGTTACTGGGCTTGAGATGCCTCTAAAGCAGATATGGCTGTAGTGACCAAATACTTAGATCACAACCCTCAATTCGCTTTGAATAGTGGGAAAGCCTTCTCAAGGAGGATGGGAGGCTGGGCATGGTGACTCATGCCTGCAATCCCAGCACTTTAGGAGGCCAAGGTGGGCAGATCACCTGAGGTGGGGAGTTCAAGACCAGCCTGACCAACATGGAGAAACCCCGTCTCTATTAAAAATACAAAATTGGCCAGGCGTGGTGGCACATGCCTGTAATCCCAGCTACTTAGGAGGCTGAGGCAGGAGAATCACCTGAACCTGGGAGGTGGAGGTTGCAGTGGGCCGAGATTGTGTCATTGCACTCCAACCTGGGCAACAAGAGTGAAATTCCATGAGGAAGAAGAAGAAGAAGGAGAAGGAGACCAGATGTGGTGGCTCATGGCTATAATTCCAACAATTTGGGAAGCTGAGGAGGGAGGATCACTTGAATCCATGAGATCAAAACCAGCCTGGGCAACATACTGAGATCCTGTGTCTACAAAAAATACAAAAATCAGCTGGGCATGGTGGCATGTGCCTGTAGTCCCAGCTACTTGGGAGGCTGAGGTGAGAGGATCACTTGAGCCCGGGAGGCTGAGGCTGCAGTGAGCCATGATCATGCCATTGCACTCCAGCCTGAGTGGCAGAGTGAGATTCTGTCTTAGAAGAAAGAAACAAAGAAAGAAAGATGGGTACACGCAAGCACAGACTGTGGAGATTATAATAAATAACTAATTCTTTAATGCCCAGACATTGACCAATAGCCACAAGCATCAAGAGCATCCAGGAAAACATGACCTCACAAAATTAAATAAGGCATGAGTGACCAATCTCAGAGTGACAGAAATATGTGATCTTTCAGAGAAAAAATTCAAAATAGCTGCTTTGAGGAAGCTCAATGAAACTCAAGACAACTCAGAGAAGGAATTCAGAATCCTATCAAATATATTTAACAAAGAGATTGAAATAATTTTTTAAAATCAAGCAGAAATTCTCGACCTGAAAAATGTAATTGACATACTGAAGAATGCATCAGATCTCTTACCAGCAGAACTGATCAAGCAGAAGAAAGAATTAGTGAGGTTAAAGGCAGGCTATTTGAAAATACACAGTCAGAAAAGACAAAATAAAAAAGAATTAAAAACTATAAATCAAGAAATAAAATAAAAACAATGAAGCACACTTACTAGATCTAGAAAATAGCCTCAAAAGAACAAATCTAAGCATTACAGGAGGTAGAGAGAGAGATCAGCGTAGAAAATCTATTCAAAGGGATAGTAACAGAGAACTTTCCAAACCTAGAGAACGATATCAATGTTCAAATGCAAGAAGGTTATAGAACACCAAGTAGATTTAACCCAAAGAGACTACCTCAAAGGCACTTAATAATCAAACTCCCAAGAGTCAAGGATGAAGAAAGAATTATGAAGGAAGAAAGAGAAAAGAAACCAATAACATGTAAGGAGCTCCAGTATATCTTGCAGCAGACTTTTCAGTGGAAACATAGGCCAAGAGAGAGTGGCATGACATATTTAAAGAACTGAAGGAAAAAAACCTTTCATTCTAGAACATTATATCCAGTGAAAATATTCTGAGATCGGGAGTTTGAGAACAGCCTGACCATCATGGTGAAATGCTGTGTCTAGTAAAAATACAAAAATTAGCTAGTTATTGTGGTGTATGCTGGTAATCCCAGCTACTCGGGAGGCTGACGCAAGAGAATCACTTGAACCCAGAAGATGGAGGTTGCAGTGAGCTGAGATCATGCCAATGCACTCCAGCCTGGGTGACAGAGTGAGACTCTGCCACAAAAACATAATAATAGTAATAATAAAAGAAAAGGGCAAAAATTCAAACAACTAAACAGAAACTGGGCAAAGCCCTCCACAGAAGAGGAAATGTGAAGGAATAGCTAATAAAAACATGAAGAGGGTCTCAGCCTAACAGGGGGAGTTGTCACGTGACACCCACCAGACTGGCAAAAATCCCACAACCCAATCCATGCAAGTGTTAGGGAGAATGGAGAGTAGCAGGAACACCAGGCACTGCTAAGAATGGTTGTGAAATATATTTTTGTTATGCTTCTATATGAAAGGGTGTGTGTTGTGGGTTATGAGAAAAATTACATTTCTTACCTGGGATGAAATTTTAAACATTGGAAGCTACTGACCAGAAGAAACTTGCACTTTTGTACAAAAGAAGTACCCAAGAACATTCCTAACAAAACAGAGTCCTAAAGGCCCCAACCTGGCCAAACACTCATCAACAGGGAAATGAAGACATTTCCCATGCTCCTCTCATATGACCAGAGATCATGCAGCAATGAAAATGAATCATGTCAGTGTGGGTGGGTCTCAGGAAGAGAATGGAGGACAAAAATACACATCGAGCAGATGCTCAGAGCCATGCAGTGTAGGAGCAGTCACACAGGAGAATTTCTCACATCAAAGTTCAAAACTACAGCCAAGGCAACAGAGCAAGACCGTGTCTCAAAAAGACAATGGAAAGTTCCAAAACTAAATGGCATATTTTTTAGGGATGTACACATAAGTGGTGGAAGAAATGTACTATGAAGAAAAGTATGGGAATAATAAAGACTAAAGCAGGAAGTGATTCCCTCTGTAGGAGAAGGGAAGGGGCTAGGACTTAGGCAGGGCCTCCGGGGAGCATCCAAAGTTATGTCTCTTCAGATTCTATTCCCTAAATTTGGTGGAGGTCCTCTGTGTCCAACGTGTCTATATTCTTTATACCTTACCCATATTGTACAAATGCTTTATTTCTATTCAATATTTAGAAGACAATTATAAACAAGATGCATTAAATAGCAAGATGGCAAATGAACATCAGGAAGGAACATCAGGAACATCCATGAGGTTCCATCCACGGAACCTCACCATGGAAATGCTTGTGATCAAGGGCCTTGTCTCCCCTCAAGACAGTCAGAGATCAGAGGCTGCCCTCATCATAGCAGTGGAACAGGACCAGCTGGGACAGGGTCCTTCTGTGACACCTGCTGTGTCACCAGGCTGTGCGAACGGACTCAGCTGCCAGAACTCACAGAATATCAGTAACAGCACCGAAACTTCACAGGAAAAATGGTAAGTTGTAAGTTTCTCCATTAATAGTAACTCTCAGATTAATCTATGTCATCCATTGCTTCTCTATTAAATAACTTTTTATAGCTTTACATGGGTCGATTTTTCAATTTATATTTTATTTTACTAACTGAATGAAAAGATATATATTGTGTGTGGTGTGTGAGTTTGTCTCAGTCAGGATAATCATAGTTTAATTTCTATTATTATTATACCAATATCATTTAGTTTTTTTAAGCTGTTCAATTCCTGAGGGTATTAATCAGGGTCTTTCTGTCTCATGAGACAAAAAACAAATCCAAACTGTGTAAGAGAAAGAAGAATGCATTGATCACGAGGACTGAGAAGCTCCCAGGCTTAACTTGCTTGGGATTCAGCTACATGTACAGTTTCAAGTGGTGTCCTGTAAACTCTCTCTCTCTCTCTCTCTCTCTCTACTTCCCCAACATCTGCTCCATGTTTAGCTCCACGACTTCAAACTTAAAAAGCATCACTGGCTCCTGACCAGGATTCCAGCTCCATGAACCTCAAACTAGAACACCAGCCCGGCTTCTCTGCAGGTCTCCAGCTCCAAAACCTAAGACATCAGTGGCAGTACAAACTCATCCCAGGGGCTCCAGCTCCAGGACCCTCAGACTTGAACCGCAGCACCAACTCTTCCCTGGATCTCCATCTCCATGACCCTCAGACTTAAACAGCAGCAGCACCAGTTCATCTGTGAATCTCCAGCTCCACAACCCTCCAACTAGAAACACACCAGCTCCTCCCTGGGTCTCCAGCTGCACGACCCTCAAACTACAACATCAGCTCCTCCCCGGGTCTCTAACTCCATGACCCTCAAACTAAAACAACACCGCTCACCCCTGGGACTCCAGATCCACAAACCTTACATTAGAACAGAAACACCAGCTGCTCCACAGATCTCCAGCTTTACAATCTAAGACATTAGTGGCAGCACCATCTCATCCCGGGGTCTGAAGCTCCAGGACCCTCAGACTTGAATCGCAGCACCAGCTCTTCCCCGGATCTCCAGCTTGACGACCTTCAGACTTAAACAACAAAAGAATCAGCTCCTCCCTGGGTCTCCAGCACCACAACCCACAAACTAGAAGAACACCACTCCCCCATGGATCTCCATATCCATGACCCTCACACTAGAACACCAACACCTGCTCCTCCGTGGGTCTCCAGATCCACGAACCTCACACTGGAACACCAACACTGGCTCCTCTGCGGGTCTTCAGCTACACAACCTAAGACATCAGTGGCAGCATTGGCTTCTCCCATGGATTCCAGCTCCAAGACCCTCACATTTGAACTGCAAGACCACCTTCTCCCTGTATCTCCAGCTGCACAACCCTCAAACTAGAACATCAGCTCCTCCAATAGTCTTCAGCTGCACGAAACTCAAACTAGAAAAACAACAGCTCCTCCCTGGGTCTCCAGCTCTGCAACCATCAAACTAGAACACCATCAGCTCCTCTCCAGGTCTCCAGCTCCACAGCTCTCAAATTAGAACAACATCAGCTTCTCCCTGGGTCTCCAGATCCACGACCCTCGCACTGGAACATCAACACCGGCTCCTCCACGGGTCTCCAGATCCACGACCCTCACACTGGAACATGAACACCGGCTCCTCCACGAGTCTCCAGATCCACGACCCTCGCAGTGGAACATCAACACCGGCTCCTCCACGGGTCTCCAGATCCACGACCCTCACACTGGAACATGAACACCGGCTCCTCCACGGGTCTCCAGATTCACGACCCTCGCACTGGAATATCAACACCGGCTCCTCCACGGGTCTCCAGATCCACGACCC
Source organism: Gorilla gorilla gorilla (assembly GCF_029281585.2). NCBI lineage: Eukaryota > Metazoa > Chordata > Mammalia > Primates > Hominidae > Gorilla > Gorilla gorilla. The sequence continues at coordinate 10,648,599 of NC_086017.1, forward strand.
TCGCACTGGAACATCAACACTGGCTCCTCTGTCGGTCTTCTGCTGCACAAGCTAAGACATCAGTGGCAGCATTGACTCCTCCCATAGATTCCAGCTCCAGGACCCTCAGATTTGAACCACAAGACCACCTCCTTCTTGGATCTCCAGCTGCACAACACTCAAACTAGAACAACATCAGCTCCACCCCGGGTCTCCAGCTCCATTACACTCAAATTAGAACAACATCAGCTCCTCAAGTCTCCAACTGAAAGATCGTAAAACGAGGACAACATCAGCTCCTTCCCGAGTCTTCAGCTGCAGGGCACTCAAACTGGAACATCAGCTCCTCCCCCAGTCTTCAGCTGCACGACCTTCAGACTAGAACATCAGCTCCTCTCCTGGTCTCCAGCTGCAGGACACTCATATTAGAAAAATGCCAGCTCCTCCCGGGTTCTACAGCTGCATGACCCTCAAACTAAAAAACACCCGCTGCTCCCCAGGTCTCCAGCTGCATGAACCTCAAACTAGAACAACATCAGCTCCTCCCCGGGTCTTCAGTTGCCTGACCCTCAAACTAGAACAACATCAGCTCCTCTCCAAGTCCCCAGATCACGGCCCTCAAACTAGAACATTAGCTCCTTCCTGAGTCTTCAGCTGCACCACCCTCAACCTAGAACATCAGCTCCTCTGGGTCTCTGGCTCCTGGACACTCATACTAGAAAAACACAAGCTCCTCCCAGGTTCTACTGTTGCACGACCCTCAAACTAAAAAACAACCACTCCTCCTCAGGTCTCCAGCTGCATGAACCTCAAACCAGAACAACATCAGCTCATCCCCGGGTCTTAAGCTCATGGCCCTCAAACTAGAACATCAGCTCCTCCCTGAGTCTTAAGCTGCACAACCGTCAATTGAGAACATCAGCTCTTCTCCAGGTCTTCAGCTGCAGGACACTCATACTAGAAAAATGCAAGCTCCTCATGGGTTCTACAGCTGTATGACCCTCAAACTAAAGAAACAGCAGCTCCTCTCTGGGTCTGCAGCTCCATGACCCTCAAACTAGAACCAAATCAGCTCCTCTTCGCATCTCCAGTCACATGGCCCTCAAACTAGAACATCAGCTCCTCTCCTGGTCTCCAGCTGCAGGACACTCATACTAGAAAAACGCCAGCTCTTCCCCGGTTCTACAGCTGCACGAATCTCAAACTAAAGAAACACCCGCTCCTCACCGTGTCTCCAGCTGCATGAACCTCAAATCAGAACAACACCAGCTCCTCTCTGGGTCTCCAGCTCCATGACCCTTAAACTAGAACCACATCAGCTCCTCTCCGGGTCTCCGGCTGAAAGACCCTCAACAAGAACAACATCAGCTCCCCTCCGAGTCTTCAGCTGCACAACCCTCAAACTAGAACAACATCAGCTCCTCTCCAGGTCTCCAGCTGCAAGACGCTCATACTAGAAAAACACCAGCTCCTCCCAGGTTCTACAGCTGCATGACCCTCAAACTAAAAAGCACCCGCTGCTCCCCAGGTCTCCAGCTACATGAACCTCGAACTAGAACAACATCAGCTCCTCTTGGGGTCTCCAGCTCCATGACCCTCAAACTAGAACAACATCAGCTCATCTCCGGGTCTCCAGCTGAAAGACCCTCAAATGAGAACAACATCAGTTCCTCCCTGAGTCTTCAGCTGCACGACCCTCAAACTAGAACATCAGCTCCTCTCCAGGTCTCCAGCTGCAGGACACTCATACTAGAAAAACACCAGCTCCTCCCGGGTTCTACAGCTGCATGACCCTCAAACTGATAAACACCTGCTCCTTTCCACGTCTCCAGTTGCACAACCCTCAAACTAGAACAACGCCTGCTCCTCTGTGGATCTCCAGCTCCATGATCCTCAAACTGGAATAACATCAGCTCCTCTCCAGGTCTCCAGCTGCAGGACCCTCAAACGAGAACATCAGCTTCTCCCTGAGTCTTCAGCGGCACAACCCTCAAACTAGAACATCAGCTCTTCTCCAGGTCTCCAGCTGCAGGACACTCATACTAGAAAAATACCAGCTCCCCCGGGTTCTACAGCTGCACGGCCATCAAACTAAAGAAACACCAGCTGCTCTCTGGGTCTCCAGCTGCAGGACCCTCAAACCAGAACATCAGATTCTCCCGGGTTCTGCAGCTGCCCGACCCTCAAACTAAAGAAACTCCTGCTCCTCCCAGGGTCTGTAGCTGCATGACCCTCAAACTAAAAAACACCAGCTCCTCCCCAGATCTCCAGCTGCAAGATCCTCCTATTGCTCCTTTGTTTGTTACCCATATTTCTCCTACTTCTAAGAAGTTTTGTTACTACCTTGGTTCATCAGAAAACTTCAGCACAAGTGTATTGCATGAATGTCTTGTAATACACAAGTGTATTACATGAATCACTGTTGATCTGTCTTGCAGAAAGACATGGGTAGTGAAGATGAGAGTGAGACCTCCCGCTAGTGAGTAAGGTTCTCAAATGGGGGAATGAAGAGAGAGGTTAAAGATTAACCCCCCCCACTCTAATCACATATGCTATCTCTGAATCTCAATCTATCACAGCCCTTTCACATGAACCCCTTAGAGTTGTAAGTCCTTGAAAGGGCCAGGAACTCTTTCTTCAGAGAGCTCAGTTCTTGACATGCAAGTCTGCTGACGCTCCCGGCCAAATAAAGCCACTTCCTTCTTTAACCCGGTGTCTGAGTGGTTTTGTCTGTGGCTAGTCCTCCTACACCACCATGATTCTAAGTTTCCTGAGGTTTTCTCAGAAGCCACTATGCTTCTCATACAGCCTGCAGAACCTTGAGCCAATTAATCTTCTTTTTCCTATAAACTACCCAGTCTCAGGTATTTAATAGCAGTGCAAGAATGGACTAATACATGATTATTCCAGCTAAATAAAATCAAAGTAGACACCATGCCATTGTTAGCAAATTCAGGCTAAATCACCAACCAAAAATATGTATGAATGTCTATTGCAATATGTGTAATGCATCTTTGTGTAATATGCATATTTGAATACAATTTATATTTATGTTTTTTGAAGAGATGAAATCATTGGGATTCTTTTACATTCAGAATCCATGAAGGCCCTTGAACTAGAAGGTATGATTAATTTCAAAATAAATTTGAAAATTAGTTCATAAGTCAATGGCAAAATTAACATACGTGGGAATTAATGTTATAATTTCATATACTGCTTTCATAATTTAGCAGTTTTTCATACTGGGAAAATTATGAAAAATAATAGGAAATATATTAATATATCAAATTGTATACTTCTGGCCCAATTTCTTCTTCTTTTCTGAGAATATATAATTACTATTTGATGTAGATTTTTTATGTTAGCCATAGACAATCCTTAATTGAAAAATCATTTAGACAATCTCTCAAACTTTAAGTTAATTTTCTATGCCACGTTTTCTTAACTCATCAAAATATGCATCATATTGATTTTCAATTAATTTATTTTGAAATGAATGAAATAAAAATGTGAAAAAAGTTATCCAGAATGAAACAACAGTATAGGATGATTAACAAGATTAACATATTAGTCAATATATAATTCCACTGCTATATTGCCATATCTATGGAACTGTTGTGATATGTTCATTCTACTAAATCCTAATATTTAAAAAAAAGAAAAGAAAAATGACCTCCAGTACATATAGAAAATTGGCTGCTTTAGTATGCATTAACTAATTTTGAAGAAATAGCAAAGAAATGCTCAAACTTTCTTTGTTTTATTAAAACTATGCTGTATTGTGTTAGACTATTGAAAAACAAAACAAATAGGGACCTGTATTCTTTGAACTGATGAGCTTCTTGAAAATAGAATAAATACCCCTGGCATTGGACTTTTAATATGGTATTGTTTAAAGGAGCACTTTTGCCTAGCAAAATTAGAAAGGATTTTTTATTTTTTCATCCTCTATATATGCTGTTCCTTTCTCCAGAAGACAAGCCAATGGTATGTGAAAGAGCTTTAAATTTTTCACTCAAAATAATCATGTAGAGATAAAAAAGAACAGACCTTCTATTATATCACCAGTCTAAGACAAACATGCGTTTTAACTTCACCCTCAACAGAATAAGCTCTTGTGGCCTTAGTGCTTATCATGCATTGTCAGTAGGGAAAGAAAATCACAATGAAGAACAAAACATTTTCAACTTTTAAAAACTAAAAGAGGGAAAATTTAAGGCAGAACTAAATTAAGTAGCAATAAATTAGGACTGCTTTAGTTGGTGGTTTCCAATAAGCTCTAGAGCCACTTCCTTTCACCAAGTACATGAGTGTTGCTTCAGCTATCATTCCTTTAATTCATGTCCTTTCTCTCTCTAGAAAAACTCATATATTCATTATCCTAGGAATATCAGGTTTGCAAAGCTGGACCAAACTAAAGACTCTTCGAGGTGCACTTTGGCTTCTTAAAAGAGCTACCAAGATTTTGGCTGAGGCACCTGACTTAAAACTCAGCAGGTAAGATTGGCAAGCTATCCTGTGAAACTTTTAATTAATCACCATCGGTTTTAGTGAATTGTATTATCTTTGTTCTTGTAAACATTTTCTTTCAAGTTATCATTGCTTGTGATTGAATCATGAGCTCTTAGATTTCTAAGGGAACAGAAAACCTATGAAACATTTGAAGCACTTTTGAAAAGAAACTTCATGGCCAGAAACTCACCAAAACCTGAGGAAATCTTTTTTATTTTGAAATAAAAGAATGCTTCCTTTGTGTTTCTGTCCTTGAATCCAGTTGTTTTACTTGAGATTATAGCAAAGTCTTCTCTGTCTTTTATATAATGATTCTTTAATATTTGACCTATTCCTCTTCCCCCACCTCATTTATGAGTTATGTCTCTTCCATCTTAAACATTCTCAGGTTCTTAACTGTATCTGCTACTGTAAATGGTAGTTTAGTTTTTGTTATTTTGATTTTGGTTTTTTTGTTTATTTTGTTTTTTTCTGGGTTTATTGCTGTATAATTGACAAATAGAAATTGTGTGCATTTACACTGTACGAGTTGATGTGTAGCTATTCATATATGTTCTGAAATGGTTATCACAATCAAGTTAATTAACATATCTATTACTTTATGTAGTTAACTCTGTGTGTGTGTGAGTGTGTGTGTGTAATGAGAATATTTAACACCTACCCTATTGGCAATTATCTCCCTATTTTCCTTTCCCCCAACCCCACCCTTCTACTCTGTGCTGCTATAAATTTGACTATTTTAGATTTCACATGTAAGTGAGATTATGCAGTGTTTTTTTCCTCTGTTGGATTATTTAGCTTAGTATCATTTCCTTCTGGTTCATACTTGTTATTACAAATGGCAGGATTTTCTTCTTTTTCAAGGCTGAAAAATACTCCAATATATTTGTGTGTGTGTGTGCATGCACGTAGAATCCTTCATGGAGTCATTTATCCATTCCTCCATTAACATTTAGGTTTCCCTGAATTGGCTATTGTGACTAATGCTGCAATACATACTGGGGTGGAGGTATCTCTTTGAGGGAGTGATTTTATTTCATTTGGATATACATCCAGAAATGAAACTGCTACATTTTATAAGTTCTAATTTTATTTTTTGAGGAATTTCCATACTGCTTTCCACGTTGACTGTATTAACTTACATTCCCACCAATAGTTTACTTGGGTTTTCTTTTCTCCAAATCTTTCCTAACACTTGTTATCTTTTATCTTTTTGTTAATAGCCATTCTAAGAAATGTGAGGTGATAACTCCTTGTGGATTTGATTTACATTTCCCTAATGCTTGGTGATATGAAACATTTGTTTCCTATACCTGTTGGCCATTTGTATGTCTTCTTTGGAGATATGTTTAGCCAGGTCCTTTGCCCATATTTTAATAGGGTTTTTCATTTTTTTCACTATGAAGTTGTATGTGTTCCTTATATATTTTAGATATGAACCCCTTATTTGATGTTTTGAAAATATTTTCTCCCATTTTTCAGGTGTGTTTTTATTCTATTCATTGTTTTGTTTGATGTTCAGAAGCTTCTTAGTTTGATGTAGCCCCACTAGTCTATTTTTGCTTTTGTAGCCTGTGTATTTGGTGTCATATAAAAAAAATTGCCAAGACCAATGTCAAGGACATTTTTTCTATGATTTATTTTACTAGTTTTACAGTTTCATGTTTTATATTTGCATATTTAATCTGTTTTGAGGTAGTTTTTGTTCAGTATATGGTGTAAGATAAGGTTTCAGTTTCACTCTTTTGCATGCGAATATTCAGATTTCCCAACGTATTTTATTGAAAACAATATTCCTTCCCCACTGTGTATTCTTGGCACCCATGTCAAAGATTAGTTGAGCATATAGGGGTGAATTTATTTATGGGTTCTCTTTTCTGTTCCATTGGTCTGTGTGTCTGCTTTTATGCCAGTACAATACCGTTTTGATGACTATAGTTATGTGATACAGTTTGAAACCATGAAGTAGGATGCCTCCAGCATTTTTTTCCTTGCTCAAGATTGGTTTGACTATTCAGGATTTCTTATGTTTCAGTATAAGTTTTGGTTTCCAAATCCAAATACTGTTTAATATAGTGAACAAATCTTTGTTTTCTTTCTGAAACCATCTTTCCATTATATCTCAGAAGTCAGTGGTCTTAATGAATTGGTGCCACCATCTTTCCTTACTACTCAAATATGTGTTACATAAATTTGAAAATTATTTGAAAGAAAATGGCCAAATATATCTCCTTCATATTTCTCCTTCATGTGTTTTTTTATCCTGAAAATAAAACTGCAAGAGGGAAAAAACAAGGAACAAGCAACAATAAAGAAAAAAAAAGAAGTAGAGACTAGGTAACTAAGAGCAAGATAAAAAGGTGAGTTTTTTCACTGGAGGATTGGATGAAAGAACTAATTAATTTGTCTCTCAGTTTGAGCTTTTCAAGAGTTCTTTATAAGTCCTTCATACTGTGACATGATCTGTTAGCCATTTTCACTGTGGTCCCCATTCCAGAAGCATTTTACTCTCTCTCTCTTTTTTTTCTTTTTTTTTTTTTTTTTTTGGCGGGAATGGGGGATGGGAGTAGGGGAATGGAGCCTCACTCTGTAGCCAGGCTGGAGTGCAGTTGCTGATCTCAGCTTACTGCAAGCTCCACCTCCTGGGTTCAAGCAATTCTCCTGCCTCAGCCTACCGAGTAGCTGGGACTACAGGCACGTGCCACCACTCCCAGCTAGTTTTTGTATTTTTAGTAGAGATGGGGTTTTACCATGTTGGCAGGATGGTCTCCATCTCTTGACCTCATGATCCGCCCTCATTGGCCTCCCAAAGTGCTGGGATTACAGGCCTGAGCCACCGCGCCTGACAGCATTTGACTCTCCTTCACATACTTTCTTATATTTTTCCTTAGTTTTTTGAAAATATAGGAGTGACATTATAAGGAAAACTTAAATTGTGAGTAGCTCCTAGTAGAAATGGCCTCCTACTTGACTTTTCTCTCCTGTTTTGCCTCAAATCATTCTTCCTGGTTAATTGAGTATGATTTCTAACATGAAGAAACTTGACTTCTGGCTATTAGCAAAAAACGGAAATTTTTTCTCTGTTGTTATATTATCATATGGCTTAAGCTCATGGCAATACATTTTCACTTTAGTCAATTCTAACAGCATTTGGATTTAGCAATGAAATTGTTTGCATCTTTCATTGATAATTTTTCCAAAGCAGTGTAAAATAAAATGTGGTTTTGATCTGGAATCACTTTTTCCTACATGCACATGCACACCCACCCACACACACATTATTAGGTGCTCACATCCTTAGAATGGCACAAACAACTTTGCACTGAACCCTTTACTAGTCACTTACACTTCTCTCAACTTGAATATTCTGCTTATTTATCAGTGTAATGGTTTTTATCCAAATAAAGTAAAACAATAGAATTCAGGCCAATTAGCCTTTATATCCTTGTTGAAAATATTTTATATTACAAATAATTTTGTTTTTATTTAGTCCTCTTTAAATTTGTCTTTCACTGTATAAGACAGGCAATATATTCATGTTTATCATGTCAAAAAACGGAATCAAATGTTAAAGTGCTTTAAGAAAGCAACAGTATGAAAGCTGATCAAGCCCACTGTGGTCTGCATCTTCTTTATATGATATACTGCCTTTCAGAATTTTGGAGATGTTATTAACAAATCAAATTTTTGAGGTCATTGATGGCATAGCATGTATTACATTCTTTATCTCTTCAGTTACTAGAACTAAAACACTAGATCGATTTTATATGTATGTATGAATTGATAATCTCAAATTTTTACATTTTTAATTTAAATATTTACATGTTTAAATTTTCATCTCTTTTCTGCTTTTTTTCCCAAAATATATTGTGTTCCTTAGTTCTATGTTTATATTTAGGAATGAATAATTGAACAAACTAATTTAGGCAGCTTGAGTGGATGTCCTCTTCACATACTTGCCTCTACCCCAGAACATGAGAAGTAACTGTCAGTAATTATTGGCAAGTATTAGTTTTCAGAGATGTGAGCAAGGAATGGACATGCCCTATCTCCAGCCTACATGTATCCTCAATTAAAAATGATTTGGATTCTGTTCCATGTCTCCATGCCCACTCTTGGATCCCCAACTTTGGGCAGTCAGATCGATCAATTTCTTTAGAATATATTAATCTGGACTCAGCATGAAAGAAAATACCCCATTGCAAATATGGCTTGGAAGGCAGAATAGTTTATCTAATTTATATACCCATCTTCTCAAATCTGAGATCTCTGTAAATACCAACTTCCAAGGACTCTTTTGTGAAGAGCAGCTTTCTCCTTCACTGACTCCTTTTTCTGCTAAGTCTGTGAGCATTTCAGTTCATTCCTAAATATGATATCATTTGCCTTCCTACTGCAAGGAATGTCTTTGTCTCCTGGTATCTTCCTTTTCTCCTATTCTTAATAGATTTATGAATTATTCTCTATTTTAATGTCTTGTGGTTATGGGAATCTCATGGAAGTTGACACATTTGTCAATATGTGTTATATGTTGGATCCCACCACATTGCTCAATTTGCATTTCATAATTGTGTCTTTTGTACTTGTTCATCTTCATTCTATTCCTAGCAAGCAAAGCCATCCCCTTAGCCTAACATCACTGTAACATAAATAAGCACTCCCCTAGTTTCTATGCATCCCCAAAAATAAATTCAGCTTCATGTAAATATGACTATTGATAAAGATGTCCACTTATTGAATACACTTATCAAAAGATATTTCTGGTGTAACATGGATATAATTTCTGTCTTAAGAGCTCTAATTCTAAAGAAACCTGTGTATGGATTTCACCTTTAGGCCTTAGTTTAAACTTATTTAAATTTGTCTTCATAGATCTTACCCTCTCAAGCTATTCTGTTTTATGACAAAGACCAACACTAAGGTTTTTTATATTTATATATGTGAACTGAAATAATGTTCTAAAATATTTTAAATCCTACAAATTAGTTTCTTTCATTAAACAGAATCCTTTCTTTGTGTTGGACATTAAGTCAGTGTTAATATGAATATAATTGTCATGGATTAATATTAAATATTTGCCAATATCTCCCTTTACAACAGGATTTTTTATTAAAGTGTGTGAATGTCTTTTTTTCTTTGTAATGTCTTAAAAAGAAGAAAACTTTGGTCATACTATAAAAGTTGAGTCTGATAATTTTTTATTATCTGGGAAACCATTTAAAAATAGTTTCATTGTTAAAATGACATCTGGGTTACATGTGAATAATTATTAAAATAATTATAGAACAACATGCATTTGTGAGAAATAATACAAAGAGATTCTGTATACACTTTGCCCAGCTTCCCCCAATGACAATATTTTGTTAAACTATAGTGTAATATCATAACAATAATATTGACATTGTACAGTCCATCCAACTTACTCAGGTTACCCCAGTTTGGCTTGGACTCATTTGTGTGTGTATGTGCACATGTACATGTATAAATTCTATAGATTATTATTAATGTGTAGGTTATGGATCTACCATCACAGTCACTGAGAAGTTCCATCACCACAAGAATTCCCTATGCTACCGTTTGACAACCATGAGAAAGCATTTTTAATAAATCTATTTTTACATTTGGGAAGGGTCAAAAGTCCTTTCATTAGCCCAGCTCCTGTCCAGATAATTTAAATTAATGATGTCTGTGTTCTTGTATGGATGGCATCACTGCTTGAAATATAGATCTCCAGGGTGCTCCTCCTCTCACTCTTTCTGAGCCGTGATCTATTGCATGTCTGTACATCATCAAAGCAAATTGCTTCTTCAATGATGTGTAAGTATAATACATCATCACAATGGGACACTGATAATGCATTACCCACAAAGAAATGACTGTCATATTTGACAGAGAAGGTCAAGGAGCAAATTCAGGCAGCCCCAGCACATTTCAACAGCAGCATTCTTGGTATAGAAGAAAGTTTGTTTGCTTAGAATGATCCACTTGAAATGTGGACAAGGCTAAATACATACGTATGCCCTGGGTTGATTCCTTTGGTAAATTAAAAACGAGGTGGTTGAGCTTCCATTAAAGTGACATCTGGATGACATGTGAATAGTTTTTCTGTCCACAGGGTGTTTTGAATCATGTGTGTTTCTTACTCATTCAGCATCAAATTGTTTTCCAGAGAAAGCTCTTCAACAAGATTGCAAAGTCCTTCAGGGTAGTAACTGTCTTATACATCCTTTGTTTCTTTCACAGTGTCTAAAGCATTGCTGAGCACATGGAAGACACTCAATAAATACTTGTTTAATGGAATTGAATTTGTAAGCACCAGAGACTCATGCTTCCTTTTCACATAGCTTGACACTTGGCTGCCCAGGATCCTTGCATGCAAGGTGGTAAGGTTACTGTGGGAAAATTCTGTTGGCTTACTATCCCATTTGCTGTCTGCTCTTTCTTTGTTTCTTCCTCCTCTTTTTTTTTTTTTTTTTTTTTTTTGTAGAGTCTTTCAGCCAGGAGCTATTTTTATAAAGAATTTCATTTTTTGCTCATGAGGATTAAACTTTTAAGTTTGGCTTCAGGGTGTGAGAGAAGTACAACTTATGAAGGTTGCTCTGCACTGTAAAAAGGATAGGATTTGAGGAAGGGCTGTTTCTGACATTGGCACAGCAGTATTCCATTCTCCCCCATCCCCCAGTTACTGCCAAATTGGCCTTTCTTTAAAGCATACAGTATTTATTTCTCTAGTCCTTGAATCATAGCAATTTTATTTCAATGTCACCAGTGAAGGAGAGAAAGGCAATATTTTGTCCAAGAGTGGGATTTGAAAATGAGTCCTCTGAGGATATGTTAGAGCAACCTAAGTATTAGATGCTGGAAAAATGGATCATTTCTTGATATTTTGGTAGGACACATCTCCATTTCAAATATATGCATGCTACAATGCAGTGAATACATAGTGCATTTTAGTCAGCTCTAAAAGTAACCAAGCCAAATTTTATACAATTGATACAGACAATGGGTGTTCAAGTGGGAATACATGTTACTGGCTCTCTGCCGGCATGATGAAATAGAGGAGGCAAATAGATACAGCTCACGTGCCAATTCTGGTTGCTCAGTCACAGTTATATCAATATCATGTTGATAAAAGTTATAAATCAGGAATCAGTTTGCAAGATCTACCAGGGGCCCAAGTAGAAACATGTGGTATGCATGACAGTTATGAATCAACCCTGGTGGAGGAAAAAGATGGAGAGTCATGGACCATACGCCCAACAAAGTAATTGTACCTGGTCCAATTTTGGACCATGAGTAAACCATTTAATAAAAACATATCATAGAATTGTTTTGAGATTACATTTTAAGTTGCATAAGCTATAATGTTTGTTATGATTATGCTAATTGTATATATCATTAAAGAAAATAATCACTAAATATTTTGAAACAAAAGAAACAATGAATTTAAGTAATAAATATAATCCCAGCCAGAGACGACAAGTTATTGATACTCTTGTAGATACATTTATTATATAAAAACAAATATATTATGTGATTTATATTTTATCTTACATATTATTTTAATATTGATATTTTTTCTCTCATAATACACCTTTAATATATTTCAATTTCAAAAGATAATTTCTGAAAAACTTTTTATATTTGCATGGTAGTTAATTATATGGCTATACATAATTTATTTAAACAAACACCTATATTTTTACATTGAAGAAGGATCTAAATTTTGTATATGAATCATACTCATATTAAATATTTTTGCAATAAAAATGTTTCTACTTCTTTAGTAAAATCCCAAAGGCTGATATATTGGATCAAATGTTCTACAGATTTAATGGGATTTATTCAGTACTTAAAAGGAATTGTATTAAATTAAACTGCACAAAGTCTGTGCCAAATTATGCACCTGCAAACAAATGTATCTGATTAGAAGAAGGCAGTGCAGTAAGTTCTTTTAAAAGGCTTGTTTTTTAAAAAATGAATTAGTTCCAAAACTATTTATATATTAAGGAACAATTTGAGCATGACACAAATTTCTTGTTTGCCTATGTGTTACTTCATCTTTGAGAAACACTAGGCGGATGCACAAAATGGCACCTGGCAGAACAAAGCCACGTAGCAATACATAAAATGTAAGCATAAACAAACCTCAAACATCCACCAGCCACTTCAGCTCAGCACAGGTGTGATGAGACCACCCATCTATATCTGGTGTTACAGCTTTCTGTCTGATTTCAGATAATTCTTATTTCACCACTTTGCAATTCCTCCCAAGCTGAAACCCTTTCAATACTCACTTCCACAAGCAAACCTTAGTTTTTTTTCAAAAAGGAAGTGTCATATTTCTTTTATGAAACTATATATTTCTTTACCACTTAATATGGATAAAAGTATGCTACTATTTTTATTAGGTTCCTATAATTTTCTTCTGTGTATGTCACTGAAAAAGTTTTTGACTATTGTTTCCCATCACCAGTCTCCCCATAAGCCATGTAATTTTTATTCCATAAATTTGCATAGCAAGGTGAATTTTAGGAATACATACATCATATAACGGAGCTGATTCTCTATGTGTGTATACTTTCTGAAAGATTCCCTATGTGAGATAAGAAAAATAAAAAGCGTTTTCCTTGCTCTCATATTCAATTCAAATTTATGAACCAGATGTATTGGTTCCCCGTGACACACAACAAGCAGCTAATTCTCTAACAGATGCCAACTGGGTATACTATAACTTAGCTCAATTTTGACACTATCTACCTAGAATTATTATCAGATGCTACAGGTTAAGCACTCAGTCTCATAGGACTAACCTCAATTTAAAATGCCAATTGCAAGCCTGGGGTTTTGACCTGTGCTTCTGAGTGATTGGCTATAAATCTGAGTTCCCATCACCCCTTCCTCAGATTCAGCTAATTTGCTAGAGAAGCTCAAAGAACTTAGGGAAACACTTTACTTAGTTTACCAATTCACTATAAAATACATTACAAAGAATATAGATGAACAAGACAGATGAACAGGTGCATTTTTAAAAGAGCCAGGGCAAGGTATGAAAGCTATTTACCCACCCTCCCAGGCACCTCCAGGGAACCCCGACTTTTGGATTTTTTATAGAGGCAACATTACATAGACGCCATTGATTATATCATTTGTCCTTGGTGATCAACTCAAACATCACTCCCTCTCTCTTCCCTGGAGGGTTGGGGTGGGGCTGACAACTCCAACTCTAATTATGCCTTGGTCCTTCTGGTGACCAGCCCAATCCTGAAGCTATCTAAGGGTCCCAAGCCACCAATCATCTCATTAATATGCAAAGACACATCACTCTAGAAATTCCAAGGGTTTTCAGAGCTGTGTGACAGGAACCAGGGTCAGAGAGCAAATGGATAGTTCTTATTATATCATAATATCACACTCCAATAAGTCAACACTTGCCTCATTCAAGACTGATTCTAATAAAGAATGACAGCTATTATTTTTCACTACTTAAAGAGTGAGACCTATGTGGAAGTTGCACTAAATCCACTTACAATTTATTCCACCACGAAGCTTGGAAGCTCTATGACCCTTAATACAATGTTAATGTGAAAGTTTTATATTGTCTGCAAACCAAAAAGTATCTGAGACTGGTCTCAATTAATTTAGACATTTATTTTGCCAAAGTTAAGGACAGTGCTTGGGAGACAAGACGGTGTCTTTCTCCAAAGATGATTTTGAGGGCTTCAATATTTAAAGGGGAAAGGGCAAATGCTGGAGAGAGAGAAAGACATTTTTAAAAGCTGTGGGTAGTTAAGAGGCAAGCAGTTGCATTCTTCTGAGTCTTTGATCAGCCATTCACATGTGAGAGTAGGGTAGAAAAATAGTCACTTATGCATTCATCTAGCTCAGTGAATCTACATTTTTTACATAAAATAAAATAAACTTAAGGCTGAAGAAGCAATCAGATAAGCATTTACCTCAGATGAGCAAAGTGAAGACTTTGAGTTCTGTCCTTTGTCCTGTATTTGTGAAGACAAGCTATCAATGTACATGGTCAGGGTAAAATTCAACATAACTGTCTCAGGATAAAGATCTTGGGGCCCACAAGGAATTTGCTCTTGGGAAAATTATGAGGGAGCTATGTAGCTTTTTCATGTTTTTAGCCATCGTAGAAACAAAATGGGAGGCAGGTTGCATGATGCAGTTCCCAGTTTAAATTTTCCCTTTGACTGAGGGAGTTTGGAATCCTGAGATTTATTTTCCTTTCACATATCTTGCTCAATTTATTCATGAACTGTGATTTTATTCAAAATTATTTTACTTTCAAATTCATTGCATTCAAATAATCATAAAATGTGTACCTGCATTAAATGAGGCAGTGTTGTTCTTTTTCTTCCTTCATTTATAAAAGCTTTTTTCCACTTTTTTCATTGAATAAAAAAGAAACTTAGTTATGGCTAGGATAAATAATGTAATATGTGACTATTTTGCCAGTTATGTTTCTTCTACTGTGAATTGCCTATGCCATAAATAACCCATTTTTAAATTGAGCAGGCATTTCTTCTATTATTAGTTTGCATGAGCTCCTTAAATATATCTTACGTAGCAATTTTCAGTTGGTTAGATACATGAGTTTATCCCTAGCTTTTCTAATAGCACTATTTCCAATGTTACACACACACACACACAATGTTACATACAGCACTCACTTATAAGTTGAGTGAACTCCAAGTAAGATAATCCAAAGAATTCCATGCCAAGAGACATTTACAAATCTTGAAGAGCCAGAGAAAACCCACACCTTACCTTTAGAGATAAATAATACAAATGGCAGTAGGTTTCTTATCAGAAACCATGGAGTCCTGAAAGAAGTGGCGCAATGCAATGCTGAAAGAAAAGGCCTTTTAACTGAGCATCCTAGACCCAGTGAAAATGTCCTCCCAGATTGAAGGGGAAATCAAGCCATTCTCAGATGAGAAAACATTAATTTGTTATTATCAAACCGACCATAAATAATGGCTAAAGAAATGTGTTCTCTAAACAAAGGAAATGACATTCCAAAAATCTTGGAACATCTGAAAGAAAGAATACAGTAAGCAAAACTTTTGTAAATACCGTAGGATTTGTTGAGTTTTCTAAAATATGTTTGATGGTGGAAGAAAAAATTATAACTTTGATGTGGTTCTAAATGCATGCAGAGGAAATTTTTTTTTTTTTTTTTTTGAGATGGAGTCTCACTCTGTCACCCAGGCTGGAGTGCAGTGGCAGGATCTTGGCTCACTGCAAGCTCCGCCTCCCAGGTTTACGCCATTCTCCTGCCTCAGCCTCCCGAGTAGCTGACACTACAGGTGCCCACCACCACGCCCACCTAATGTTTTGTATTTTTAGTAGAGACGGGGTTTCACCGTGTTAGTCAGGATGGTCTCGACCTCCTGACCTTGTGATCCACCTGCCTTGGCCTCCCAAAGTGCTGGGATTACAGGCGGGAGCCACTGTTACTCAGTGATGGGATGGCTGGGTCAAATGGTATTTCTAGTTCTAGATCCCTGAGGAATCGCCACACTGACTTCCACAATGGTTGAACTAGTTTACCGTCCCACCAACAGTGTAAAAGTGTTCCTATTGTTGTTTCCTGACCTACCGTCTGGCACTCCCCAGTGAGATGAACTCAGTACCTCAGTTGGAAATGCAGAAATCACCTGTCTTCTGTGTCACTCACACTGGGAGCTGTAGACCAGAGCTGTTCCTCTTCGGCCATCTTGGCTCCTCCTCAATATTAGAATTTTCTATCCTTTTTTGTGACTCATTTTTCTCTCTGTGTTAACTACATTCTCTTCAACTACAAGCAATTTCCTCCACGTGGCTGACAAAGGTGACTGCAGTCAGGTCTATATCGTAGTTGTCATTTATTCTAAGAACACTTACGGTTTGTAAGGTCAAGTTAGTGACTTGACTGTATATGAAGTAGAGTCAACCCCACACAAATTACATGAAATGAGAGCGAGGGGATTTTTCCAAAGATGAGAACAATGGACATGCTTCATGTCTATTTGTGTCTTCAGTCAGTTAGTTTTCAGCATGTAATGTACATTCCCTTCAGAGAAAACAAATGAACTAACATTTTAAAGACTGGACTATGGAGAAAATAAAAGCTAATACCCAACCTATTTGTTTTTACATTTGGATTTCTCCCCATTCATATGTTGAATAGGAAATTTCACGTTTCTTAAATAGATTTTTAAAAAGTATTTAAAATATGATTTCCTCAAATCTTTGCACATATTTTTTCTGGTTCATTTTGTTTCACATGCTAGAGAAAAATAAATACCAGCTACAAATATGAAGCAGAAATTGTCTATTGAGCATTGGTATCAAATTTTCTACTGAGAACACTGAAAGCATTATCTCATTTAAATATATATATTAGAGTCTTAGGATGGTCGTAAGAAAGTACCATAGACCGAGTGGCTTAAAACAACAGAAATGTTGTTGGATTCACTGTTCTGGAAGCTTGAAGTCCAAGTTCGAGTTGTTGACAGGGCAATGGTCCCTCTGGTATATATAGAGGAATCCTTCCTTGCCTCTTCATAGCTTTTGGCAGTTTTCTGCACACCTTTGTTGTCCCTTGAAGCTGCAAAATCCAGCCTCTTCGTTGCCACATTGTTTCTTCCTTGTGTGTATATTGGTCTTCTCATGGCCACTTCTTACAAAGACGCCAGTCGCATTGGATTAGGAACCCTCCGTACTCTGGTATGACCTCATATT
Source organism: Gorilla gorilla gorilla (assembly GCF_029281585.2). Taxonomy (NCBI): domain Eukaryota; kingdom Metazoa; phylum Chordata; class Mammalia; order Primates; family Hominidae; genus Gorilla; species Gorilla gorilla. The sequence continues at coordinate 10,665,834 of NC_086017.1, forward strand.
AACCACTTACATCCACAACAACCTTTTCTGCAAATAAAGTCACACTTTGTAATACTGAAGGTTAGGAAACACTGGGTGTTTGGACTTCAATATATCTTTTTGTTGTTGGGGGGACACAATTCAACTGATAATACTGTGGGGCTAATATAACTCACATTTTACAGATGAAGAAATTTGTGCATATTGAGTCATTTACATAGTATCACAAGTAACAGAGCCAGGATTTAAACAAATTCCATCTACCACTGAAAAACCACACACAGACCAGTTATTCACCTCACTACTTCCTGCAGCCGATAACTGTTTTCCATTGCCTGAATAGGGTATAACTGCCAAAAATAAGAACAAGAAAAATGTATGAAACAAGAGGACTTTCATAGCAAAGGAGACAGCCACTGTATAGAACCCAGCACATTGCATTTTTCAGAACAAAATAATAGATATTTTAAAATGAATTTGTTAGCCAAATAGAAAGTAAAGTCTGGGGCAAATATCTCTACCACATAGATAATCCACTGATGACTTACAGTTCAGTTGGACATATAAAATATGATAGAGCTTTTCAATAATTATCCTTAAACTCTAGAAGAACTTTGAGGAGTCCTTGTTCATACTGCTTTTCTGAATATAATTATTAAGATTATTAAGATCAGTATGCAGCAGTTTCCTTGTAGATGGAAAAGTTAATTCTCAGTTCAGGGTATAAACGAGAAAGAACATAATTACTATTACTGGACTAATTTTCCTAATAAAGTTAGGCTTGCTAGCCCTTAGTACACCATGGTTAATTTATACACATGTTGATGAAAGGCAAGATAAGTAAAGTCTAGTGAGTTTAGAATATTTTAGAGGTCCTCCTGAACTTTTAGGTATGTGAAGGGGATTTTAAATGAATGCTTTTAAGTTAACAAGAAAAAGAATGGACTGAATTATCAGCTTTTTGCATTAGGTGGTCTGTTTCCCACTGAAAAAGTTGTTATGTGGCTAAAGAGCCTGGTTTAAATAAAAACAAACAGACAAATTTATGCAGAAAGTTAATGAAGACTAAAAACCCCAGTGCCCATTGTGCTGGGACAGCAGATGCCATCAGCAGATGCACTGGAGTTTACTCCAGTTCTTTACTGACCCCAACTATATAATGGCTATGCAAATTTAAATACTTTAAACACAAAATAGGTAATAAACACGAGTGGTTTGAAACAATGGGCAAAATGTGTGGATATGAGAAAGTGGAGCGTGTGAGAAAAAGTCTTTTAGAGCTAAAGTGCAAGCCTCTTCTAAAGCCATTAAAATCCTTTTTTTTTTTCTTTTTGAGATGGAGTCTTGGCTGTCACTCAGGCTGGAGTGCAGTAGTGTGATCTTGGCTCACTGCAAGCTCCGCCTCCCAGGTACAAGTGATTCTCCTGCCTCAGCCTCCCGAGTAGCTGGAACTACAGGTGTGTGCCACTACGCCCGGCTAATTTTTTGTATTTTTAGTAGAGATGGGGTTTCACCGTGTTAGCCAGGATGGTCTCGATCTCTTGACCTCGTGATCTGCCTGCCTAGGCCTTCCAAAGTGCTCGGATTACAGGCATGAGCCACCGTGCCTGGCTAAAATCCATTTCTTACCCCTAACATGCTGTGCTAGAAAAAAAAAAAGCAACTCTGAGGTCCTAATCAGATTCCGTAGTCTACCAATTCGATCTGTCGTCTTCAGAACCCTACACTAAACTTCTCCAACATATAATGACAGAAACAACACAATAGTAACAACAGCATGAACGTTTTCTATATCATTTCAAGTCTTCCACACCATAAAGTCACTAAGAATAGGAAATTCATATTTACTTATACTTGCCCATTCTCATTTCTAATAGAAAAATAATATAGCAAAATGATTTGAATGCCTACACTTTCACAATACTCACTGACTTATTTGTAATATGAAACAAAACAAATAAAAACTAACCTAGTGACCCATTCATATATGCATGCTTTCTAAAAGGTTTTGTTTTTGTTTTTAATGATTCTCATTTGCTTACCACATCAGTGTTGCAATGTTAGTCATCTGGAATTCTAGAAATTGGGGGAAGGAAAAATTAGAACACCTACCAAGTTAAGCTAATAGAATAGTATTTTGTAATAGAAACCTAAAGTTACATAGAAGATAGATACGGTTTTATCAAAATAAACTACCAAAACTATACTAAGGATGGGGATGGAGAAAGGAACGAAATCAAGCTTTCAAATGACTCTGGAGAGGGTGGTTGGAAAAGGCTGAAAATCATTCAGTAACATTTCTGAACATATATATTCATACAGAGGAAATAAAGAAAGTAACCCTCTAAGATAAAAGGAGAAGCTAGGAGTGTTAACTGCTATAAATATGTGAAGAGAAAGAAACATCGAGAAAAGAAGAATTTTTAAAAATTTGGTGGACTGGGAGGAGAAAGGGAGTTGATATTTAAAAAGACATTAGGTCCATGAAGGGTGCCCTCCAGATGTTCCCAAGACTTGGGCATTCAGACTCTATTCCTTTGTATGATGCATAGGAATAAATTAGCCAGCCTCTTGTTACCCACAGTGTGATTTGTAAAGCATCAGCTTCAAGGTTATCCTGGAGCTTGATAGAAATAGAGACCTGGCGGTGTCACTCCCTGCTTAACAAATGAGAATCCACATTTTCAGAAGACCCCAGGTGATTCCTATGCACATCAAACTGTGAAGAGCACTGAGCCAGACCACGGAGTGCAAAGCCCTGTTCTAAGCCACAGTGATGCTGACTCTCCTCACCATTTTCTCCCTCAAGGTCCTGACTGTGGGCAAAATACAGAATCTTAGAGCCTGGATTATAGCAGTTTTACATAAGCAGCACACTGATGGAAGCAGCTACAGAGGAAAAGAGAACTGGCAGCTCTTGAACTTTCACCCTCTTTCAGAATTCTTAAAAATTCAGAGAGCTGTTCTTTAAAGAGACATTTTTCTCTCAGCAGTTGAATCTTTGTAGTCTGACTTGTGAGAGGACGTCAAAGACTTCCTCTCAGGAGTCAATTTCCCTGCCATCCCACCCCGCTCCTTGCCTAGCCTTCTTCCACATCTCCCTTATCACAGGGGCCTCAAAACTATAGATGGCATGCAGTGACTTGGCACGGACCATAAAATTCTAAAAGGAAGTCAACTTAGTGTTATACTTCCACATGGAATCTGCGTTTCTAAAGTAGAGGATAGCATTGAATATACCAAGAAGTTTCTTCCCGGAAACAAAACCCTGTTCTGAATGTAGTGTTAAGGGGAAGCTGTTCCTATTTCATGAGGTCGTAATACTCAGATCGGTGTGCTGTTATCAGCCCTGTTGAATACATTTCCAAATCCTTTAGGCTTTTGTCTTTTCCCATACTCTAGAAAGTAAAAACTATAATCAAACTCATTTTCTTCGCCCCTTTACATGAATTAATGTTATAATCAATTGAATTGCATGGACATGCCAGTATCTATTTTCAATCTTTGTAGGCAGAATGAAGAAAGCGTAATTGAGCGGTGCTCATCTTTTAAAGGCAAAATGAAGTTTTCAGTTTGGAATTGATGAGTTGTTAGGGGATTAATACCTTTGAGGTAATTCCCTGCAGCTGGGGCAGTTAGAAGGCAGGGGATTTGAGTTTCCGCCTTGTAAACAAATCTTTAAAGTGGATTTGCTATTTCTGTGGGGAGGGGAGCCTCTGTGGAATTTGGTAGTTGGCAAGATTTGGCATTTTTCTGCTTGGGAAGAAAACAAGATGGGTCTCAAATCTAAGTCCTCTTTTTCTCAGATCAACATCACCTTTTGAAAAATAAATTGATTCTTTGGCCTTAATGACTACTAAAGGAAATTAAAAACAAACAAACAAAACAGAAGAAAAATGATTATAGAGACCGGGCCAGTGGCTCACGCCTGTAATCCCAGCACTTTGGGAGGCCTAGGCGGGTGGATCACCTGAGGTCAGGAGTTTGAGATCAGCCTGACCAACATGGTGAAACCTCGTCTCTACTAAAAGTACAAAAATTAGTTGGGCGTGGTGGCGCATGCCTGTAATCCCAGCTACTCGGGAGGCTGAGGCAGGAGAATTGCTTGAACCCGGGAGGTGGAAGTTGTGGTGTGCCAAGATCTTACCATTGCACTCCAGCCTGGGCAACAAGAGTGAAACTCTGTCTCAAAAACAAAAAAACAAAAAAAAAAAAAAAAGGAAAAATGATTAAAGTAAGAATGAAAATTTAGTTAATGTTATTTAGGACAGAGCAGATGTAGTCATAGAAAGACAATGTGCAGATGATTATATGGAAAGAAGAATGTGAAACCTTCAGATCTCTTTAAAATTTTATAATAGCTTTGTATTTTCAAATAAATTGCAAAGAGTTTCTATACTTGTATCTAGTTTCCCCTATTAACATTGTACATTAGTGTTGTGTAGTGTTTTAATTAATGAAACAATAGTGATACCATTGATTATGATTTCCTGAAGTCTGTAGTTCATTTAGAGTCCTTTAGTTTTTAAGAAGTGTCCTTTCTCTGTTCCAGGATCTCATCCAGGATACCACATTACATTTAGCAGTCATGTCTCTTTAGTCTTCTCTTTACTGTGAGTATTTCTCACACTTCTCTTGTTTTTGATGATTTTGACAGTTTGGATGAGAATTGGTTAGGTATTTTGTAATCTACACATCAACTGAGGCTTGATTGATGTTTTTCTTTAAAATATTTTTCCCATTTGTGTACATGTGTGGCATACAAGTGCAATTTTGTTACATGCATATATTGCACAGTGGTTAACTCAGGGCTTTAGGGTATCCATCACTTAAATGATGTACATTGTACATTGAAGTAATTTCTCATTCACCCCCCCGCCCCCCTCACCCTTGTGGGTCTCCATTGTCTATTATCCACTCTACATCCATGTTTACACGTTTTATAACACCCACTTATGAGCAAGAACATGCAATATTTGACTTTTTGTTCCTGGTGATGTTTTCCTTTTGATTAAACTGGGATACACATTTATGGGAGGAAGACCAGACAGATAAAGTGGCATTCTTATCACATCATCTCAAGGGCATACGCCATTGACATGACTTATTGCTGTTGATGTTGACCATGGACACTGGGCTGAAGTAGTGTTTTTCAGGTATGCCACTGTGAAATTATATTCCCCTGTTTACAATACTGTATACTTTAGACATAGGTTATTATGTACAACCCACACTTAAAAAGTGGGGAGTTATCTTCCACCTCCTTGAGGGAGTGAAGTAGTATCTACATAAATTATTTCATATTCTTATACAAAGGGTATTTGTTTATTTCATTTATTTATATACTTGACTTGATACAATGTAAATAAATCACTACTTATTATATTATTATAAACATATGAATATCTATAGTATAGTTTGGGTTACAATCCAATACTTATTTTGTTACTCACATTGTTCTTGCTTTGACCACTGGGAGATCTTTCAGTTGGTTCTTGTAATACACCATTTTTGAAAGCAAAATGGAGCTAAGTGTGGTGGCGCATGCCTGTAGTCCTAGATACTAGCGAGGCTAAGGTGAGACGATCGCCTGAGCCCAGAAATTTGAGACTGCATTGAGAGCTGTGATCACATCACTGCACTCCAATCTGGGTGATAGAGCAAGACCCTGCCCCACCTACAATGAAAACAAAAAACAATAGCAGTGCTACATGGGAAGTGAGCATGACAATGTGATATTTTATAATTATATCCAAAGATTAGTAAGCATGATTCATGGAGAAGTGGCTAAATCTAAGCATTGTTTTCCCATGAGATTGCTGTTAGAAAAGCAATAGAAAAAAAAAAAACAAAGAATTGAGTGAGTCGAGAGATAGGAAGTCTTTCAGTTACCTTAGAGTCACGTTAGGTATGTAGAGAAGCAGTTCAGATTAACAAAGTTCAAAAGATCCCACCGTCAGATCTGTATAACAAGCTTTGCACACTAAAGAGCTAGAGTATCTGTGACTCTTTGATGTAAGAAGGTATTAACCCAGTGGAAAATAAAAACAAAATTAAAAATGCCTAGGTAGACTCATTTATGGTTTTATAGTATCCCTGCTGGGGCACAGATGGGAAGGGAGAAACTGTTTTTAAATAAAATGATCAGAAACCTAGACTGTGACATTAATTTGTTGGTTCAGTGTTTTAATTTGGAGGTAAATTATACTAAACAGTATTATGACATTTTCTGTAGAAAGTCTTCTACGTGTATTGAGTCACTGCCTGTTAAATTAGTTTAATCAGCAAGTCATTTTTGCTGAATCTCTTAGTCTCCACTAATATTGTCTTGAAGGTGTAAATGGCATGCAGGTTGCCTAAATAAAGCTACAACATTCTGTAAGGCATTTTGTGAATGAACTACTTTTGCAGATTTGGTACAGGTGTTCACCCCTGTAAACTCACAATTATTTTAGAAGTCATGTACAGGTTGTCAATTGTCCCCATCTGCCTCATTCCCCACATGCATTGTCACCTTTGTGTCAATCCAGATCTCATTAGCTCTTTGTAGACAAAGATAGAATGGTAGATAATATATAAGTAAATGTGGCTGTGTTTTAGCTCTTCAAGAGAATGCCAAGAGACTCTCTTAATTCTTACTATTTCATGTATGTGCAGCCTCTTAATGCTTACTATTTCATGTGTGTGCAGCTTCTTAATGCTTACTATTTCATGTGTGTGCAGCCTCTACAACTACAGTGCATCTCTATGGTTTGTACAGTGACAATAATGGTAAGAATAATAACTTATTACATACCATACTGCAGAAACTGTTTAAATTACATCCAATGTGCCCATTTAATCATCACTTTAAAATAGTAACTCCTACTCGGTAGCAATGTGCAGTTTATAGATATCGTTCACATTTGAAGATATGAATCTCAGTGTGCATATATTGGTATGCAAAAAAAATCAGTTATATACATGTTTAGACCACTTATATTTTAATCCCACCAAGCATATGGAAAGCTTAACCTTGGGGTGTGTGTGTGTGTGTGTGTGTGTGTGTGTGTGTGTGTGTGTGTGCAGGGGTTCTCTAAACTTAAAACCTGTTGTGGATGCACATGAAATTATATACAGTGCCAAGAAGGGGCACAGGCCCTGCTCAGTGAGTCATCTGACTGCACGAGTTAATAGATATAACGTGAAGGGTCACAGTTCTCTATTTGGGTTTTTTACAGCCTCTGTTTCTCTGTCTCTGCATAGCACGTAGCCTTTTTTTCAAGTCCCGATGCCTCTTTCACAGCTCAGCCCTGGGCCTCCTATCCTGTTTTCACTGCTTCCCTTCTTTTTTCTACATGACTTTTTATTTTACTTTAAGTTCTGGGATACATGTGCAGAACGTGCAGGTTTGTTATATAGGTATACATGTGCAATGGTGATTTCCTGCATCCATCAACCCATCATCTATGTTTTAAGGCCCGCATGCCTTAGGTATTTGTCCTGATGCTCTCTGTCCCCTTGTCCCCCAACCCTCCAGTGGGCCCCAGTGTATGATGTTCCCCTCCCTATATCCATATGCTCTCATTGTTCAACCACCACTTATGAGTGAGAACATGCGGCGTTTGGTTTTCTATTCTTGTGTTAGTTTGCTGAGAATGATGGCTTCCAGCTTCATCCATGTCCCTGAAAAGGGTATGAACTCATTCTTTTTATGGCTGCATAGTATTCCACCTACATGCCTATTTCTGAGTCAAGCACGTTGTTTATGCCCAGTGCATTTTCTTTATACACAGAGGCTGAGAAAGAACCAGGAAGCCTCTGACTGTTTCAAGTGTGTTCTCTGCTATATCTATCTACTGATTCAATAAGCACAAGCTCATTGAATGGAAAAGGGCAATATGCAAAGAGAGCAAAATGAGACATATATCTCAAAGGAAAGTTCCACTGTAAATGTCTTTATTTGATGTACACAGAGGGATTTGAATTAGGTCTAGGTTTTATGCCCACTTTACAGAAAAATTTAAACTTGATCAAACCTATAGAACCAGTAAATGTCAGGACCAGACCTGGAGACACACTACCCTCGGTGCATATTTTATATCTTTTTCATTTTATCACCCCAAATCATTTACTCCTGAAGTAAATTCATTTAGTATTTAACAAATGTTTACAAAAGTTGACTATAGTAAAAGTATTATGTTAGCTGCTGTGAAGTAGAAATATAATCACACGATTATCTTAATGAAGCATCTCTACTTCATAGAAGGGAAATTGAGATTCTGAATCATTAAGGTTTTAAATGTCGTCACAGGGATTGTTAGTGATAGAATACAGAGTTGAGTAGGGCTTATTAAACTGTATCTGTCACTCTATTCGTGTATTAGTCTGTTCTCATGCTGCTAATAAAGACCTACCCAAGAATGAGTAATTTATAAAGGAAAGAGGTTTAATGGACTCATGGTTCCACATGGCTGGGGAGGCCTCATAAACATGGCAGAAGGCAAGAGAGAAGCAAAGTCACATCTTACATGGCAGCAGGCAAGAGAGCACATGCAGGGGAACTACCTTTTATAAAACCATCAGATCTTGTGAGGCTTATCCACTATCACAAGAAAAGCACAGGAAAAAGCCACCCCCATGATTCAATTACCTCTCACTGGGTCCCTCCCACGACATGAAGGAATTATGGGAGCTACAATTCAAGATGAGTTTTGGGTGAGGACACAGCCAAGCCATATCAATTGGCCTATTTCAGTTGGAGAACATACATCTGAATTTCAAGGAAATTTGACTACAATTGAAGAAATTGAGTATCATTACTGATTTCTAATGGGTGTTGCTGTATGTAATATTTTCTATATGAGAGACAAGATGTAAGGATGAAGATGAGGGACAAGTTCTTCATCTAGAAAGATCAAGGGTGCTGTCAAGGAAGAGTTGAATTTGATTCAGAACTGAAGAATATTTGGGCTTTCAACTAGTTCAGAGAAATTCTATAGTCACTAGAAGATCCTTGCATTTGAGAGGGCAAATTTGAATATGTTCCACAAGTAAAATCAGAAATTGGGCTTTTTATTTTACTAACCAGATTAATGCTCTATTCCAGAAATGCAAATAGGTTGTACTTTTATTTTAACATGGGGCTACTTTTGCCCACTATTTTGCTGGTTTTTGTTGTTTTATTGCAAAACCACAATTACTAATACACAATGGAAGCTCCATCAGTGAAGATACTTTATCTACTTTCTTCACTGTTATATTACGGGGTAAAAAAGTGCTTTGCGTATGAGAACAAGTAATAATGACACTGGTTATTTTTGGCAGAGTCTGTGTTATACATAGGCTCTTTTGTGAAGATCTAAATATGGTTATGTAATCAGTTGTTCAGACAAGAGAAACGTAGATTAATTGAATTAGATAATCCCAGTGGTCTCTCAAAGATCAAACAATAAAACAAACTATTATCATACCCCATTTGAAGTACTTTTGTATAACAACAGCGTTTTAACATGTTTCTTTGGATTAAGATTATCAGCGACTTTGGAAGTCAATTAAGTGTGAAAGCGAAACATGGTATTTGACGACAGTACCAGCCCTGTATTGCTGCAAATACATTCTATAATAGCACTGGACGCATCATTCAGATTTTATGACAAGATGCAATAACCAGCTACCTGTGATGATAAAATAAACTTTTTTCAAATAAGATTTCTAGCAACCTTTATTATGCATGTTTTCTTTGTTGTCTTGTAACATTAACTATGGACATCACATGCCAAGCATGATGAAGAGAATTTCTTTAGAATGGAGTTTTATAACAAAGAATGTACTCCAAAGTAAGGATTTATGTTGGTGGATAATCATGAGCCAGGCCGACTACTGTGAATAACTTACATCAGGGCCAGGGTTGGAGAAAATGAGGAGAGAGTAGTACAATTAAATGATCAATCATAACTAGTCTATTTGTTTATACAATAATAAAAAATAGTAGTTTCTATTGGACTGAAATTTTTCAGGTAAAATTGATGTTATATCAAATTAATTAAATAATAAATGTAATTGCCTTAAATCAATGCATGCTTAGGATTAATACTGATTAAAAATCTAAGGATGCAAAAAGATTTATAACAAAATGACAGTAACAGTGATCTTTCCTCAATCTCTTTTTCTCCCAAAAGCAAAATCTGTTTATAATTTTAATTTTTATGAGAGCTACTTATATAAAAATGTAGACAAGAAGAAATTATTTTTTCTACTTGTGCATCTGAAAGTATCTTTTCTTTCCTTCCTTCCTTCCTTCCTTCCTTCCTTCTTCTTTCCCTCCCTCCCTCATTCCCTTCTTCCTTCCCGCCTTTCTTCCTTCCTTCTTTCCTTCTTTTCTCTTTCACTTCCTTCTTCTCTTATCACTCCTCCCAAATTTAAAATCATCTGTCCATTGTCTTTGTCATCCAGTATAGATAATAAGGAATCTGATGGTCTTCTCATTAACAGTGAACTTGCTGTTTTTCTCTCAAAAATGAGAAAGCTTTTGGGAGCTTCTTTTTATCTTAAGTGTTCTGAAATTTCAAGACAGTATGCCTGGGTTCTTTTTAAATTCCTTTTGCTGGGTACTCAGGTTTCAAATCAGAAGGTTTATGTCCTTCTTCATTTCGGCAAAATTATCTTCAATTATTTCTTGTACTATCTATTCTTCATCTGTGTTCTTACTGAGATACCAAATCATCTGAATTTGTTCCTTTTTTGTATTTTTTCTTTCTTCATATTTTATAAGAATTATTCAGCTTTATTTTAAAGTCCTGTTTTTATTCTCTAAGTGACTATTCTTGTATTTAACTTTTTATAGCATGGTCTACATTTTAATGGTTGTCATATATTTTTGAATGTTTATTTACAGAGCATCACTTTTAAAATTGTTTTGTTTCCATAAATTGGGTCTGTTTGTTTTGGAACAAGCTTTTCCATGTATTTTTCTTGTTCACTCTTTTTAGTGATCTCCAGCTGTCAATTCATGTTGTAGAAGGACAGTAATGTTGGTCACAGATTCCCCAAATGCTAAGGTTAGGTGAGAACCAGCATACTCATCAAAGATCTTCATTTTCCCCAAAGACAAAATGCAGTGCTTTTAGAAAAAAATTAATTACTTTTGGGATGTTATTTCCCTCATGATAAACATGGTTTCCATTTACACACTCTACTGCTTTGAGAGAGAAATTTCCGTCAAGCTGTGAAATTGGTCCACACACAGCACTTCAATTAATTTCAGTTTTTGACCCTCATTGTCTTCCCAAAACGATCAGCACCTTCTCAATCTGAAGTCACAGGATGGCAGAGGTTCTGCTTAGCAGACTCTCCCACTTTGAATTGGAGTATTTTGTTTTACCTCTTTCATCTATTTTCCAATTTTTAAAAATTTGTTGACTTTTTTTTGTAAACTTTTTTTTGCATTTGCACTTCTACATTTATTTATATTATTACTTTTACTTCTGTGGGATCTCAGTAATGAAGCAAACATATATGCCTAGGTTACCATATTGAATTCAACATAGAGAGTATGATTTTTTAAGTAAATCCTGAAAGAAAACTTTCTATACATCTACAAATCCTCTTGAAATTTTCTTTTTATATTTATTTGCAAATTTTTAATTTCTTGTATTTCGTAAACTGAGAATTTTAGATACTTTTACATTTGTAGCATTAAAAATAATTTTTTAAAATGATGACGTACTTAGAGTGAATCTATTGGGATTGAGTGTATTTTTAAAATTAGAATTGTTAAAATAGTATTTGACATTTGCTTTGCTTCTGGTACTGGTAGGCTAGTTTGCTGCAGACCAACTTTCACACCAAAAATCTCTAGAAAAAAAGACACAAACTTCTTATCTCAAAATATCCATGTTTCAGCAGAGGTTAGCTGAGTTTTGCTGAATTCAGGGTGTCACTGGGACTGCGATCTCATCGGAAGCTTGAGGTCCTCTCCTACACATGTTCAGGTTATCGTTCCTTGTGGCTACAGGACTGACCAAAGTTGTTTCCTTTCTGGCTCTTGGCTGGAGGATATGTCAAGCTTCTAAATTATGCTCTCAATCCCATGCCATGTGTCCTCCTTCATAGGACTTCTCACAACGTAGAAGACTGCTTTGTCTTCAAGACGAGCAGAAGAGCATCTTTCTCACATTAAATCTGACTTATCTTGTCCCTAACCTCTTGACAGCATTTAATAAAAGCTAAATTCGTTAGATCAGACTCACACTGACCTAAACATAAGATTAATAAGGATCAGCTTTCTATTGGTTAATTTAAAGTCAAGTGAGTAAGATGCTAATTACATCTGTAAACCGCTTTGCTCTATAAAATAACAATCTTGGCAGTAATATCCCCTCATATTCACAGTTTCCTCTTACACTCAAGGGGAGATGATTATGCAGGGTTGATGCACATGGAGCCAGGCATCTTGGGGGTCATCTTAGAATTCTGCCTACCATAAAGCCTACATAACCAAAACCAGGAGAAAGAAAAAGAAAAAAACATATAGTTCATGGGAAATCCAGATATTGGGGTTATCTTAAGTAATTTCTAAATAAATATTTAATATGTTAAGTATTTTAAATGTTTTAAATATTCAAAATTTAGATGGCCATGGAAATGTTCATTAGAGAACAGAAATTAGGATTGGTAGACTTACCAAATAAACATATAGAGTTCCAAGTTAATTTTAAATATCAAGTAAATAGCAAATACTTTATAAAATATATCTCATGAAATATTTGGGATATATTTATACTAAAAGTTTATTGTTACTGAAATTCAGGTTCAACTGGGTGCCCTTTATTTGACAACACTAACTGTAAACTATCAAAATAAATAAAATTTTTGAACCTTAAAATATAACAAATACAATTAAAGACTCAAGAGGTTCAAAGCACAACAGACTAGATATGACTAGATATAATTGACAAGAGGATTAGTAAAGTGCTAAGTAGGTCAGAGACGACATATACTGAAAAACAGAGAGAAAAAAATGGAAGATTCAGAAAAGCATAAGAAACACATACGACATAGTGAATAAATGTCAAAAATATTTATTGTGGTTCAGAACAGAAAAAGAATGGAGAAAAAGTATTATTTAAAGAAATAATGGCTAGGGATATTCTAAAACTGACAAAAGACAACAAGTAATAGATTCATACAACACTGCATTTATTAAGAAGGATAAATTCAAATAAGCCATACCTACCACATCATGGAAAATAGTAGAATGAAAAAAAAAAATCCTAAATAAGCTAAAGTGTCATACTACCTTTAAAGTTGCAACAATATTATAACACGTTTAATTGATTTACTATATGAAACACTGGAAACTAGAAGTCAAAAACTGTGATCCTTGAATTTTTCTTAGGGGGCAGGTACCGTATTGCCAAACTAGAATTTTATTCCTGGCAAAAACATTCTTTAAAATGAAAAGACAAATAATGGAGAATGAACTTGAAATTGAAGGGTTTAGAATTACAAAGATTTTTCCCCTATTTCCAGGTGAGCTCAACAGCCAATTAAGTTTTATTATAAAAAATAAAGCAGCTTATATCTACTTGAAAAAGTGAAGGCAAAATTAAAATGTTTTCATTTAAACTAAAAGTCACAGGATTTATCACTAGCAGAACTACACTAAAGAGCTCTTCAGCCATCATGAGAATGTTTTGAAATATAAGCAGAAAGTGGTGAAAACCAGTGAAAAGGATATTATGTGGGAACATCTAAAAGAATGCTTCCCATACAAAGCAACATTATTAATTACATAGTTTCATGCGCGTCCGTGTGAAGAGACCACCAAGCAGGCTTTGTGTGAGCAATAAAGCTGTTTATTTCACCTAGGTGCAGGCGGGCTGAGTCCGAAAAGAGAGTCAGTGAAGAGAGATAGGGGTGGGGCCATTTTATAAGATTTGGGTAGGTAAAGGAAAATTATAGTCAAAGGGGGGTTGTTCTCTGGCAGGCAGGAGTGGGGGTCACAAGGTGCTCAGTAGGGGAACTTTTGAGCCACTATGAGCCAGGAGAAGGAGTTTCACAAGACAATGTCATCAGTTAAGGCAGGAACAGGCCATTTTCACTTCTTTTGTGGTGGAATGTCATCAGTTAAGGCAGGAACTGGCCATCTGGATGTGTACGTGCAGGTCACAGGGGATATGATGGCTTAGCTTGGGCTCAGAGGCCTGACATTCCTGTCTTCTTATATTAGTAAGAAAAGTAAAATGAAATAGTGGTAAAGTGTTGGGATGGTGAAAATTTTGGGGGGTGGTATGGAAAGATAATGGGCAACGTTTCTCAGGGCTGCTTCGAGCGGGATTAGGGGCGGCCTGGGAACCTAGAGTGGGAGAGATTAAGCTGAAGGAAGATTTTGTGGTAAGGGGTGATCTTGTGGGGTTGTTAGAAGAAACATTTGTCGTGTAGAATTATTGGTGATGGCCTGGATATGGTTTTGTATGAATTGAAAAACTAAATGGAATAAGAGAAGGAGAAAAACAGGTATAAAAGGTCTGAGAATTGGGAGGACCTAGGACATCTGATTAGAGAGTGCCTAAGGAGGTTCAGCATAGTCCTGCCAGCAAAGATTATTTACTTCAAGATTAAGAGTGGCAGTTTGGGGATAGCACCAGGAGATATCAGCTGTGATGGCTTGGAGAAACAGTGTAAACCGGCAGTGTAAACAACAGCAGGGCATGTATGAGTAGTTGAGAACGGTGAATAGGAGTATGACTAGACAGAAGATAGTAGGGATGACTAGTTTTCTGGGGCACAGTCTAAGTTGGCCTGGTGTCTGGAATGAGACTAGGGCCTAATAAAAAGGAGCGTCTATACAGGAGCTCAAATGGGCTGTACTTTGTAGCATTCTGAGGACAGGTCTGACTTATGAGAAGGGAAAGTGGTAAAAGTATTGTCCAGTCCTTTTTAAGTTGGTGGCTGAGCTTGGTGAGGTGTGTTTTAAAAAGATCTTTAGTCTGTTTTACTTTTCCTGAAGACGGAGGACTGTAAGGGATATAAAGGTTTCACTGAATACTAAGAGCCTGAAAAACTTCTTGGCTGATTTGACTAATAAAGGCTGGTCTGTTATCAGACTGTATAGAGGTGGGAAGGCTAAACTGAGGAATTATGTTTGACAGAAGGGAAGAAATGACTGCGGTGGCCTTCTCAGACCCTGTAGGAAAGGCCTCTACCTATCCAGTGAAAGTGTCTACCTAGACTAAGAGGTATTTTAGTTATCTGACTTGGTGCATGTTGAGTAAAGCTAATTTGCCAGTCCTGGGTGGGGGCAAATCCTTGAGCTTGATGTGTAGGGAATGGAGGGGGCCTGAATAATCCCTGAGGAATAGTAGAATAGCAGATGGAACACTGAGAAGTTATTTCTTTGAGGATAGATTTCCATGATGTAAAGGAAATGAGAGGTTCTAAGAGGCGGGCTAGTGGCTTGCACTATAGCATAGCCTGCCTTTGCTGATGTGTGGCGATTAGGCCTGGTGGAACTGCCATCAATAAATCAAGCATGATCAGGGTGAGGAACAGGAAAGAAGAAAATATGGGGAAATGGGATGAATGTCAGGTGGATCAGAGAGATACAGTAATGGGGGTCAGGTGTGGTATCAGGAATAATGTGGGAGGCCGGACTGAAGTCCGTGCCGGGAACAGTGGTAATTGTGGGACTTAACAAAGAGTGAGTACAGCTGAAGGAGCTGGGGAGCAGAAAGTATATGCATCAGGTATGAGGAAGAAAATAGATTTGGAAGTTATGAGAAATGTAGAGAGTAAGTTGAGCATAGTTTGTGATTTTGAGGGCCTCTAAAAGTATTAAAGCAGTGGCAGCCGCTGCACGCAGACATGAGGGCTAGGCTAAAACAGTAAGGTCAAGTTGTTTGGACAGAAAAGCTACAGGGTGAGGTCCTGGCTCTTGTGTAAGAATTCTGACCACACTAACCATGCCTAGGAAGGAAAGGAGTTGTTGTTTTGTAAGGGATTGAGGTTTGGGAGATTAATCAGACATGATCAGCAGGGAGAGCACGTGTGTTTTTATGAGAATTATGCTGAGATAGGTAACAGATAAGGAAGAAATTTGGGCTTGACTGAAGTAATGGGGGCTGTCTGTGAAGCTTTGCAGCCGTACAGCCCAGGTAATCTGCTGAGCCTGATGCGTGTCAGGGTCAGTCCAAGTGAAAGCGAAGAGAGGCTGGGATGACGGGTGCAAAGGAATAGTGAAGAAAGCATGTTTGAGATCTAGAACAGAATAATGGATTGTGGAGGGAAGTATTTAGGATAGGAGAGTATATGGGTTTGGCACCATGGGGTGGATAGGCAAAACAATTTGGTTGATAAGGCATAGATCCTGAACTAACTTGTAAGGCTTGTCTGGTTTCAGGACAGGTAAAATGGGGGAATTGTAAGGAGAGTTTATAGGCTTTAAAAGGCCATGCTGCAGCAGGCAAGTGATAACAGGCTTTAATCCTTTCAAAGCATGCTGTGGGATGGGATATTGGCGTTGAGTGGGGTAAGGGTGATTAGGTTTTAATGAGATGGTAAGGGGGGTGCATGATCGGTTGCCAGGGAGGGAGTAGAGGTATCTTATACTTGTGGGTTAAGGTGGGGGGATACAAGAGGAGGACGCAAAGGAGGCTTTGGATTGGGAAGAGGGGCAGCAGTGATATGTAGCTGTAATCCAGGAATAGTCAGGGAAGCAGATAATTTAGTTAAAGTGTCTCGGCCTAATAAGGGAACTGGGCAGGTGGGGATAACTAAAAAGGAGTGCTTAAAAGAGTATTGTCTAAGTTGGCACTAGAGTGGGGGAGTCTTAAGAGGTTTAGAAGCCTGGCCGTCAATACCCACAACAGTTATGAAGGCAAGGGAAACAGGCCCTTGAAAAGAGGGTAATGTGGAGTGGGTAGCCTCTGTATTGACTAAGAAGGGGACGGACTTATCCTCCACTGTGAGAGTTACCCGAAGCTCGGCGTCCGTGACGGTCTAGGGGGCTTCCGAGGTGATCAGGCAGCGTCAGTCTTCAGCCGCAAAGCCCAGAAGATATGGGAAGGAGTCAGAGAGCCTTGGGCCAGAGTTCCAGGGGCTCTGGGAGTGGCTGCCAGGTGAGTTGGACAGTCTGATTTCCAGTGGGGTCCCGCACAGATGGGACACGGCTTACGAGGAATCCTGGGCTGCAGGCATTCCTTGGCCTGGTGGCCAGATTTCTGGCACTTGTAGCAAGCTCCTGGGGGAGGAGGTTCTGGAGGAACGCCTGGCTGCTGTGGTTCAGGCATTTGGAAGTTCTTGTGTGCTGGAGATGTGGCTGGGGTTTGTCTCACAGTGGAGGCAAGGAATTGCAACTTTTTTCTATTATTGTACACCTTGAAGGCGAGGTTAATTAAATCCCGTTATGGGGTTTGAGGGCCGGAATTTAATTTTTGGAGTTTTATTTAATGTCGGGAGCAGATTGGGTAATAAAATGTACTTTGAGAATAAGGCGGCCTTTTGACCTTTTCTAGGGCTGTAAAGTGTCTCAGGGTTGCTGCCAAAGGAATCATGAACTGGGCTGGGTTTTTCATATTTGATGAAAGAGCCTAAATGCTCACTGATTTGGGAGAGGTCTGATAAAGAAAAAGGAGCATTAACCTTGACTATGCCTTTAGCTTCAGCCACCTTTTTAAGAGGAAATTGCTGGGCAGGTGGGGGAGGGCTAGATGTGCGATGAAACTGTAAGCCGGACCAGGTGTGAGGAGGGGAGGTGATAAAAGGATTATAGGGTGGAGGAGCAGAGGCTGAGGAAGAATTGGTACCTGTCTCAGCCTGGCGAGGAGCAGCCTGGGGAGGAGGGGAGAGGTCAGATGGGTCTGTAGAAAAGGAAGATTAGAAAGACTCAGTGACACTTGGGGTTGGGACTGAGGGGACAGGCGGGAGGGAAAGAAGGAAGATTGGGGGCGAGTTGCACTGGGTACAGAGACTAGGGAGGGACTGATGTGTAAAAGAATGCCTGGACGTCAGGCACCTCAGACCGTTTGCCCATTTTACAACAAGAATTATTTAGATCTTGCAGGATGGAAAAATTGAAAGTGCCATTTTCTGGCTATTTGGAACTACTGTCAAGTTTGTATTGGGTCAACCGGCATTGCAGAAGAAAATAAGATGCTTAGATTTTAGGTCAGGTGAGAGTTGAAGAGGTTTTAAGTTCATAAGAACACAGGCTAAGGGAGAAGAAGGAGGAATGGAAGGTGGAAGCTTGCCCGTAGTGAAGGAGGCAAGCCCAGAGAAAAGAGTAGAGACACGGAGAAGGGGTGGGGGGTTCTTGCCCTCCAGAAAAGCAGAGAAGGGGTTGGGGCACCGAGATACTAGGTCGGGGTGCAGAAATAAGGGATCAGGGTGCAGAGATATAAGAGGTTGGGGTGTGGAAATAAGGGATTGGGGTGCAGAGATATAAGAGGTTGGGGTACTTGCCCCTCCTCTAGAAAAGCGGGACTTGCCGCTAAGAGTGAAGGAGAAGGGGTTGGAGGTTTCTTGGCCCCCAGAAAGGCGGTGAAGGGGTAGAGACATGGAGAGAAGGGGTTGAGGTACTTGCACCTCCCCTAGAAAAGCAGGACTTGCCGCTAAGGGTGAAGGACCAAGGCAGGTGTCCCTGTGTGGTCTGACACCTGTGAAACGTGTGTGTGTAATCAGAGAGGCATCCCTGCAATGATTAAACACCAAGGGAAGGCTGCCTTCCCAGTCCGTGATGGGCACCAGAGTTTTGGGTCCACGGATAAAACATGTCTCCTTTGTCTCTACCAGAAAATGAAAGGAATTGAAATTAAGAGAAGGGAGAGATTGAAGTGTGGCGCCAAGATTGAAAGGAGAAAGAGGTTGAGGGATAGTGAGGGAGGTTGGAGAAGAGAGTAAAAAGAGGCTGCTTACTGGATTTGAAATTGGTGAGATGTTTCTTGGGCTGATCGGTCTGAGGACCTGAGGTCGTAGGTGGATCTTTCTCACAGAGCAAAGAACAGGAGGACAGGGGATTGATCTCCCAAGGGAGGTCTCCTGATCTGAGTCATGGCACCAAATTTCATGTGCATCCATGTGAAAAGACCACCAAGCAGGCTTTGTGTGAGCAATAAAGCTGTTTATTCCACCTGGGTGCAGGTGGGCTGAGTCCAAAAAGAGAGTCAGTGAAGAGAGATAGGGGTGGGGCCATTTTATAAGATTTGGGTAGGTAAAGGAAAATTACAGTCAAAGGGGGGTTCTCTGGCAGGCAGGAGTGGGGGTCACAAGGTGCTCAGTAGGGGAACTTTTGAGCCAGGATGAGCCAGAAGAAGGAATTTCACAAGACAATGTCATCAGTTAAGGCAGGAACAGGCCATTTTCACTTCTTTTGTGGTGGAATGTCATCAGTTAAGGCAGGAACTGGCCATCTGGATGTGTACATGCAGGTCACAGGGGATATGATGGCTTAGCTTGGGCTCAGAGGCCTGACACATAGGATTTAAAATATGGAGAGAATAAGAATACATGGCAACAATAGCATAAAAGATGGAGTGAAATTGAGTTAACATCTAAATGCCTTGCATTTTTGCGGAAGCTTTAAACTACTATCTTATATTAGAAATGAATAAGGGTATATATCGTATGTTTAAGGAAATTCACCATAGAAAACAAAAAGGATGTACTATATAATAGTAAAGTAATGAAGAATGTAATAATGAACTACTCTCAATATAAAAGAAATAAGTAGGACAATGTAAAACAGATAGGACAATTTATTTTATTTTACTTTAATTTCTGGGATATATGTGCAGAATGTGCAGGTTTGTTACATAGGTATACATGTGCCATGGTGGTTTGCTGCACCTATAAACGTGTCATCTACGTTTTAAGCCCTGCATGCATTAGGTGTTTGTCCTAATGCTCTCCCTCCAATTGCCCCCCACCCCCTAAAAGGCCCTGGTGTGTGATGTTCCCCTCCCCATGTCCATGTGTTCTAATTGTTCAACTCCCACTTATGAGTGAGAACATGCAGTGTTTTGTTTTCTGTGCCTGTGTTAGTTTGCTGAGAATGATGGCATCCAGCTTCATCCATGTCCTGGCAAAGGACATGAACTCATTCTTTTTTATGGCTACATAGTATTCCATGGTGTATATGTGCCACATTGTTCTTTATTCAGTCTATCATTGATGGGCATTTGGGTTGGTTCCAAGTGTTTGCTACTGTAAATAGTGTTGCAATAAACATACATGTGTATATGTCTTTATAGTAGAATGATTTATAATCCTTTGGCTATATACCCAGTAATGGGATTGCTGGGTCAAATGGTATTTCTGGTTCTGGATCCTTGAGGAATCACCACACTGTCTTCCACAATGGTTGAACTAATTTACACTCCCACCAACCGTGAAAAAACATTCCTATTTCTCCACATCCTCTCCAGCATCTGTTGTTTCCTGACTTTTTAATCACCATTTAAACTGGCGTGAGATGGTATCCCATTGAGGTTTTGATTTGCATTTCTCTAATGACCAGTGATGATGAGCTTTTATTCGTATGTTTGTTGGCTGCATAAATGTCTTCTTTTGAGAAATGTCTGTTCATATCCTTGGCCCACTTTTGGATGAGGTTGCTTGATTTTTCTTGTAAACTTGTTTAAGTTCCTTGTAGATTCTGGATATTGGACTTTTGTCAGATTGGTGGCTTGCAGAAATTTTCTTCCATTCTGTTAGTTGTCTGTTCACTCTGATGATAGTTTCTTTTGCTGTGCAGAAGCTCTTTAGTTTGATTAGATCCCATTTGTCAATTTTGGCTTTTGTTGCAATTGCTTTTGGTGTTTTAGTCATGAAGTCTTTGCCCATGCCTATGCAGATAGGACAAATTTTTAAAAAATTCATAGAATAGTCCACTTAAACTCAAATAGTTCAGCTATTACATTAAGTTAATATGGACAAAATCCTGCAATTCATAGGCAAACAATTTAAAATTGAATACTGAAACAAAATGTAACTGCGTTCCGCTGATAAGAGATGTGTCTTTAATACAAAAATAAGAAAGACTGAAACTAGAATTACGGAACATGATAAACCTAATCAAAACAAAGCTTGTAATTTTAAAGAAACTGTACTGAAAAGCAAGAAATATTTATACATAAAGTTTGACATTTTATAATGATAAAAAGATAAAACAGCAGAAAAAGATGACAAAAATAACTTTGTAAGCATTTAATAACCTAATCTCAAAATGAATAAATCAAAAAAGTACAAAATAAATAAACAATAGAAGAAAAATAATGAATAGCTACATTTACAGTCATAGTTGAATATTTTAATGCAGTTTTTCTCAGTAACTAAAGAATAAGCAAAAGATGATTGGATAAATTAAATATGTTATATACATATAATGAAATATAATTTTGCAATAAAAATAAATGAAGTATTGTTACATATTACATTAAATATAAATTCAACTTGAAAACTAAGTGAAAAGAATCCAGTCACACCCTAGACAAAAACTTACAAAAAGAGATTGTAAAATTCCATTTTTATAAAATGTATGTAATAAGTAAGTTCATGGAGTTAGAAAGTATTTTGGTGCTTGCCTGGGACTGATAGATGAAGGTGGGGGAATAGTGAGAATGACTGCTGATAAGGACAAGGGTTTCTTTTTAAAGTGATACAAATGTTCCAGAGTTTGATGATGGTTGCACAAATGTGTGAATGCAATAAAAACCACTGAATTATACACTTTATTTGATAAATTATAAATTATTTATCCATAAAACTGCAAAAATGATTTTTTAACTAAAACTTGCATTCGATCTCATCCACCTGTAAATGGCATTAAAATTATTTTCCGTTCAGTATATTCTAGACCAGTGGTTTTCAACCAAGCCTAACTTTGTCTCACAAGGAACATTCGTAATGTCCGAAGACATATTTGATTGTAACAGTAGAGGTGGAGTGGGTATTTGCATTAACTAGGTGGAAGCCAGAAATACTAGTAAAAATCTTACAGTAGGTAAGATAGCTTTCAACCAAAACAATACAAAACAAAACATGTAACTGCCCCAAATATCAATAGTGCAAAGGTTAACAAGCCCTCTTTTAGAGACATTGATCTCTATTCCTATATAATTTTTAAGCCTCATGGTAATAGAATCTATCTTGGAATGTGAATGAAGCATAATGTAAACATTACAAGCAACAACATCGCACATTTTTAGAATTTACGTCATTCAGAATACCCCTTAGTATCACCTGACCCCAAAGCTTAGAATGATTTTGCCAATTTTGCAAATATGAAAACTTAGAGTATGTTATTCTTTTTCTAATGGGCCAAGAAAGGTATAACACTACATTGTCACTTTTTTTTTTACTTCTATACTAATTACTTTCTGAATATATATAGATATCTAATCTATCTATCTATCTATCTATTCTTTTACCACTTAAAAATATTATTTTAATCTGTTTAAAACTAAGGCCTAGCATTAGGAGATACACCTAATGCTAAATGACAAGTTAATGGGTGCAGCACACCAACGTGGCACATGTATACATATGTAACAAACAAACCTGCACGTTGTGCACATGTACCCTAAAACTTAAAGTATCATAATAAAATTTAAAAAAAAAACTAAGGCCTAAAAATAAGAAGTGCTATTTTGTCTGACAGCAAAATAAATAAGTAGTTTTTAAAATAGTAAGCTGAAGTTTAATAATTATGTGAAAATTATAGTAACTTTTTTCTGCAGTAATTATTTTTGATAAAAATTAATGCAATTACATGACATAAAATTAAGATATAGTTTAGTAAGAAAAACACAAAACAATAACCATTGTAGAATGAAAATAAGTTTTAATATATGAAAGACTTAAGAATCCTTTAATACATTAAAGTGACTGATACTAGTGTTCTTTGCTGAATCATAGGTAACATATTTATTGATTTTTTAAATAGGGTTAGCATAGAATAAATGAAATTTATAATTTAATAGTCATCAACTTCACATTCATTTTGCATACCACAGGAGAAAAAAAGAAGCTCAGAAAGATTAAGTTCTAAGGATAACTGATTGTAAAATTGGGGCCAGAATTAGGACTCAAACGTATATTTTCTAAGGTCCAGCCCTTTGTATATTACACCCTTGCTGAAGACTAAATTTGTGTGTGTGTCTTATTGGCAGTGAGAAGGCAGATTTGCCAATATGTAGTTTCTAAATCTTGCATTTATTTCTATACATTTTAAATTTAATTTAGAAATAGAACAGGGAGAGTAATGTTAGCAAGATGGTCAATCAGAGTTGTTTGGCACTCATCCCCACAAAAAGGGTTGTGGGGTTCCCCTCCAGCATAACAAATGAACAACTATATTTCAGTGGAAGTTACTGAGGAAGTATGCTGGGGAACATAAGGGGAGTGATAAAAATCCCTGTGAAGCACAGAAACTCAGGATAGAACTGTAAAAGAAGAGGGAGACACACAAACTCTACCAAATTCTTCCCTCACTGGGATTAGCTCATAGCCAGGAGGGGCTACTGCTTATGGAGAAAAAGTAAGCTGGAGACACCAGTTGTCCCCATTACTACTGCAGATGCCTGCAGGCTGCTACGGTAGGGTCCTGCAAGCCTCACAGTCAACAAATTCTATCTGGGGAGCTTTCTGGAGTTCACATAGCTGTGTTGCCCTATACTAGGAGCCCATTTTGTATACCCACCAACTCCCGTGACCTAAGTTGGAACTGCATAGTACCATCCTGAAACCAGACTGACTGCTAGAGTATGTCCTACTCTGGGGGCCAGTAGCCACTGTGTCTCTCCATCCCTGAGGCCCCAGCATCATTCCACCATGCTCACAAGAAAGGCCACAGAACTACAACCCCAGCTACTTTAAGCTTAGGCCCAGTGGAATGGCCCAAATCCATGCAACATCCCCTCCTCCCTGGGAAACAGGCATATCTGCACAGCAAGAAAGCCAACACGCAGCTGATTGGCCTGTGGTGCCTGTGTGCCTGACCCAACAGGAAGGATGGCAGCAGCCCCACCCATTGAAGAACCCATCCCAGAGTTGGCCAGCCCACCATGCCTATGTAAGCCATGCCTGACAGCCAGACTAGGGGTGGCCCTGCAGCCCTGAAAAGTCCACTACATAGCCAGCTGGCCCACCATGCAAGTCTGTCTAAACAGTGAGGCTGGTAGCATTGCCCCTAACAAAACTGAGCCATTACCATCACAAACTCCTGTAGCCTAGGCCACTGATGAAATTGCAGACATCATTGATGAGAATTATAGCTAATGAAACTGCAGAGAACCACACAGAACCAAAGATAATGGATCATACTCAACTGACATCCTAGACACACCTATAGGAAAAAGTCTCTCCTTACAAAAGTTAGCCCGTAAAGTTGGAAAAGATAACTGTTCCACCAGATATGCAGATATCAATGCAGAGATATAAGAAACATGGAAAAGTAAGGAAACATGACATTTCCAAAGGAAAATAATAATTCTACATTAACAGCCCCCCATAAAAAAATTGATGCAATTCCTGGAATTTAAAATAAGGATTCTTTTTAAACTATGAGATATAAGAGAATATGGACAAACAATTCAATGAAATAAGAAAAATAATTTATTATCTGAATGAGAAATTCAACAGAGGGACAGATATAAAAAAGAACAAAACAGATATCTTGGAGCTGAAGAATTCAATGAATAAAAGAAGTACAACTGAGAGGTTTAACAACATACTAGCCATTTTGGCAGCATATGTATTTATGATTTGTATAGAAGAAACAGTTTCTAAATTTGAAGACAGTTCTTTTAAAGTAACCTAATTAGAGGGGAGAAAAAGTAAACAAAAATAAAAAGCAATAAAGAAAGTCTACTTATGGGACACCATTAAGTGAATGAATATTTGCATTATAAGAATGCCAGAGGGAGAAGATATAAAGAAAGGCAGAAATATTGAAATAGTATGTAGAAACTTCCCAGTCTTAGCAAACATATGAACAACCAGATTTAGAAACTCTAAGATTCCCAATTAGATTACAACAAAAATGATCTACTCCAAGGTACATTATAATCCATCTATCAAAAGTCAAAGACAAGGCAAGAATTCTGAAAACTCAAACGGAATAGTGTCAAGTCACATATAAGAGAATTCTATTATACTGTCAGCAGATCAATCATTAGAAACCTTGCAGGCCAGTAGAGAATGGTATGACATATTCAAAGTGCTGAAAGAAAAAAAAAATACTGGCAACCAAGAATACTATATCAGCGAAGCTGTCCTTCAGCAATGAAGGAGAAATAAAAACCTTCCCAAATAAGCAAAATCTGAGGGAATTCATCACCACTATACTAGTCTTTACAGAAGTGCTTAAGATGATAGTGCTACAACTGAAAGCGAAGATAATTATTATGGAAACACATGAAAATATAAAACTCACCAGTAGAGGGCAACTCATAACCAAAATCAGAATATCCCAGTGCTATAATAGTGCTATGTCAATCTTTTAATCTTCTGATATGAAGTTTAAAAACCAAAGGGGTCAAAAAACAACTTCTACAATTAGTCATTAAGAAAAACAATAGATAAAGACACACATTAAGGCAACAAATATGTAAATTACAGGGAGGGGTCAGGAAAAAATGTCTAGAGTATTTTTATGTGACCAAAATTAAGTTGCTCTCATCTTAGAATAGTCGATTATAACTACAAGAACCTTTATGTTAGCTTCATGGTATCCACAAAGAAAGAAATTACAACAGATACACAGATGAGAAAGGGAAAGGAAGCAAAGCTTAGCACAGCAGAAAACCACCCAGCCATAGTGGTAAATAATAAAAGAGAAAAAAAGAGCAAAGAGTCTATACAACAATCAGAAAACAATTAACAAAATGTCAAGGGCAATTCATTACCTCTCAATAATAACCTTAAATGTAAATGGATTAAATTCTTCAATTTAAAGATTGCATTGTTGAAAGGATTTTGAAAAACTAAGAACCAACTGTATATTGCGTACAAGACACTCACTATTAAAGACAAACCCAGACTGAAAATGAGAGGATAAACAAAGATACTCCATGGAAAAGAAAACCAAAAGCAAAAGGAGTAGCCATATTTATGTTGATAAAGTACACTTTAAGTCAAAAACTGTAAAAAGAGACAAAGAAGGTCATTATATTTAATAAAGGGAAAAATTCAACAAAAGGATATACCAATGATAAATATATATGCACACAACACCAGAGTGTCTAAATACATAAAGCAAATATCAGATCTAAAGGGAGAGATAGACTACAATGCAATAATCACAGGAAATTTCATCATCCCACTTTTAACAATAGATAGGTTGTCTAGATATAAAATCAGCAAAGAAACATCAAACTTAAGCTCCACCATAGTCAAAATGAATCTAACATATACTTACAGAACGTTCCCTCCAATAATTGCAGAATATACCTTCTTCTCAATTGCACATGAAACATTCTCAAGGACACAAAACATGTTTCAACATATTTAAGGTAGAGAGTATATCAAGTATCTTTTTTGAACACAATGGTATAAAGCTAGAAATGAACAACAAGAAAATTTTAGAAACTTTACAAATATGTGGAAATTAAACAAATTGCTTTTATATCACCAATGGATCAAGGAATAAATTAAAAAGAAATTTAACAAATTCCTTGAGAAATATGAGAATGAAAGCACATCGTTCCAAATCCTATGATATACAATGAAAGCAGTTCAAACAAGGTAAGCTTATAGTAATAAACACCTATCACATAAAAAGAGAAAGCTTTCAAATAAACAACCTAACGATGAACCTCAAAGAAATAGGAAAGCAAGAAAAAAATATATAAATTGGTAGAAGGGAAAAATTAATAAAGCCTAGAACATAAATAAATGGAGACAAGGAAAACAGTTCAAAAGATCATTGAAGAGAATTGTTGATTATTTTGGAAAAAATAAACAAAATTTACAAACCTTCAACCAGACTAAGAAAAAAGAGAAAACTCAAATTAGTAAAATCAGAGATAAAAAAGAGACAATACAACTGATACTACAGACATACAAGAGATCATAAAAGACTATTGTGAAGAATTTTACACCAACAAATTTGGTAACCTAAAAAAGAAAAGATAAATTACTGGACACAGACAACCTACCAAAATTAAATTGAAAATCATAACAGACCAATAACGAGCAAGAAAATTGAATTAGTAAAAAGTCTTCCATCAAAGAAAAGCCCAGGATCCGGTGGCTTCACTGATGAATTCTACCAAACATTTTAAGAAGACTAATAGCAGGTTTTTTTGAACTATTTTAGAAAATTAAAGAGGGGAGAATATTTTCAAATTCATTTTACAAAGCCAGCATTACATTGATGTAAAAACAGGACAAAGACACAAGAAAAAAAATAAATATACTACAGGTCAATACACCTAATAAACATAGATGCAAAAATTCTTAACAAAATGATAGCAAACTAAATTCAACAGCATATCAAAAAGATCATTCACTATGATCAAGCGGGCTTCATCCTAGGGATGGAAGGATGTTTTAACATAACATACACAAATCAATAAATGTGGCACAACACATTAACAGAAAGAAAGACAAAAACAATGTGATCATTTCAATAGACACAGAAAATGGATTTGACAAAATTTAACATCCTTTTATAATAAAACTCTCAACAAATTAGGTTCAGAAGCAGTGTACCTCGACCCAATAAAGGCCATACAAATGACAGACTCACAGCTAAGATCACATTTAATGGGGAAAACCCAAAAGATTTTCCCTTAAGATTAGAAATAAGACAAGGATGTTCATTTTCACTACTTCTATTCAATATAGTACTGGAAGTTCTAACTAGAGCAATTAGGCAACAGAAATAAAATAAATAAATAAATAAATATAGATTAGAAAGGAGAAAGGCAAAATATCTCTCTTTTTACAAGTGACATGATGTTACAGAAGGAAAACACTAAAGATTATACCAGAATACTGTTAAAACTAATAAACAAATTTAGTAACATTGCAGGACAGAAAATCAACATACAAAAATTAGTTGTGATTTTATAGGCAAAGGTTAACTATTTGAAAAAGAAATCAAGAAAATAATTTCATTTACAATAGCAACAGAACAGAAAGATACCTTGGAATAAACCAGAGGCTTGATAGGTATTTACACTAAAAACTATAAAACATCAATGAAAGAAATTGAAGAGGACATAAAGAAATAAAAAGATAAACTCTGTGTTCATGGGTTGAAAGAATTAATATTGTTTAAATGGCCATATTACCCAAAACTGTCTACAGATTTAATGCAATCTATATCAAAATACCAATGACATGCATCACAGAAATAATTTTTTAAAAATCTCTAAAACTTATGTGGAACCACAAAAGACCCAAAATGTCCACAGCAATCTTAAACAAAAAGAACAAAGCTAGAGGCATCACATTACTTGACTTCAAAAGACGTCACCTAACACCCATTACAATGGTTATGATTAAAAAGACAAAAGAAAACAAGGTTGGTGAGGATGTGGAGAAAAGAGAACTCTTGGTGGTAATATAAAGTAGTAAAGCAATTACAAAAAACAGGATGCAGGTTCCTAAAAAAGTTAAACGTGGGACCATATGATCCACAAATTCTACTGAATATATACATACAAAGGAAATAAAATCAATATGTCAGAGACATCTGCACTTCCATGTTTATTGCAACACTATTTATAATAGCCAAGACTTGGAATCAACCTAAATGTTCAACAAATAGTAAATGTATAAATATTTACACAATTGAATATTATTCAGCAATAAAGAAATGAAACTGTGTCATTTCAGACCAAATGGTTGAATACGGAGGACCTTATATGTATTCATCTGTTCTTAGGCTGTTAATAAAGATATACCCAAGACTGGGTAATTTATAAAGGAAAGGGGTTTTATTGACTCACCATTCCGCATGGCTGGGGAGGCCTCAAGAAACTTACAATCATGGCACAAGGGGAAGCAAACACGTCCTTCTTCGCATGGCAACAGCAAGGAGAAGAATGAGTGCCCAGTGAAGGGAGAAGCCCTTTACAAAACTATCAGATCTTGTAAGAACTAACTCACTATCACCAGAAAGGATGGGGGAAACCGCCTCCCATGATTCAGTTATCTCCATTGGTTCCTCTTACAACACAGGGTATTATGGGAACTATAATTCAAGAAGAGATTTGGGTGAGGACACAGCCTAACCATGTGATATTATGTTAAGTGAAATAAGTAAGACACAGAACGACAAACACCAAACGATCTCATTCATATGTAGAATCTAAATAAATATGTTGCTCTTACGGAAGTAGATAGTAGAACACTGTTTTACCAGAGATGATGTGGAAGGGGAAAATGGAGAGAGGTTTGTCAATGGGTACAAAGTTACAATTAAATAGAAGAAATAAGTTCTGTTGTTCGATTGCATGGTAGGATTACTAAGGTTAACAGTAAGTTGTTGTTAAATGAATTTTTGTTTTTTTGTTTTTTGTTTTTTTTTTTGAGATGGAGCTTTACTCTGTCACCCAGGCTGAAGTGCAGAGGTGCAATCTCAGCTCACTGCAACCTCCGCCTCCCCAGTGCAAGCGATTCTCCTGCCTCAGCCTCCTGAGTAGCTGGGACTACAGGCTCATGCCACGACACCCAGCTAATTTTTCATATTTTTAGTAGAGATGGGTTTCACCATGTTAGCCAGGCTGGTTTCGAACTCCTGACCTCAGGTTGATCCACCCACCTAGGCCTCCCAAAGTGCTGGGATTACAGGCGTAAGCTACCATGCCTGGACATTAAATGAAATTTAACCTAAAGCTGCATTCTTACATATTTTAAGTTGAGCCTAAGAGTCTCTTCCTACATAGTGAACTGTAACCTAAGTGGGTGTGTAACCAGATTATAATTTAACCTTGTGCCAGTCACTGGGTTTCAGCTAATCCGAGCAGCCAGTTATCCAAATCGTGTTCAAATAAGGCAAACACCAAGCTGTAACCAGTCTGGCTGTTTCTGTGTCTCACTTCTGTTTTCAGTACTTCATTTTTCTTTTTCTGTCCATAAATCTTCTACATGGCTGCACTGGAGTCCCTGAGCCTACTCTGGCTCAGAAGGCTCCCTGCTTTGCAAATCGTTCTTTGCTCAATTAAACTTTATTAAATTGAATCTGGCTAAGATTTTTCTTTTAACATTACAAAACAGCTAGGACAGATGTCTTTGAACATTCTCATCACAAAGAAATGATAAATGCATGAGGTAATGAATATGCTAACTACCCTGATTTGATATTTATGCAATGTATACATGTATTGAAAATCAAATGGTACCCCATAAATATGTACAAATATAATGTGTCAATTTAGAAAAAGGAAAAAATAGAACTTGGGAAGAAATATATCTTCTAAGAAGATGGCATTTTAGGAAAACAATCTCTACTAAACTTATTTTCAAATGTTTATAAATTGCATAATTTACTTTGAAAGAGGTACGAATGACTTAAAATTCAGAGTATCAAGACTTCTAAGTTATTAATTGATATGTAAATACATATGCTACATTATGAAATATAACATGTTAATATATACCTATTGAAAAAGTGTATACGTTTATTTCTAAGAAATATAAACTCTAGTACAATTCTATTCCTATTTGACCAGATGTCTCCTCACAAGATAGGTGTTTGTTTTAATCATCTCTCTTCAAGCTAGACTAACTTGACATGTATAAATTCTCTACTAATGCAATTAAGCTGACCTGCGTAAGAGACAAAATGGCCAATGAGAAATCTATTACTAAGATCTTGCATTAGTGTGGTACATTTGTTATAATTAAAGAACCAATAGACACATATTATTTTAACTATAGTCCATGGCTTACATTAATTTTCATTCCTTTTATCATACAGTTCTATGGGTGTTGATATACAAACTGCATATACCTACAGTTTCATGAAAAATAGTTTCACCTGTGATTCACCTATTTATCCTTTCTCTTCCTCCTCACAGGCCTCTGGCGATGACTGATTTTCTTTTTTTTTTTTTTTTTTACAGTCTCTATAGATTTTCTCTTTCTAAAATCCCATATGGTTAAACTCATACAGTATGTAGACTTTTCAGATGGGCTTCTTTCACTTAGCAAAATGCATTTGATGTTCCCCTGTGTCTTTTCATGGCTTGATAGTTCATTTTGTCTTCTTGATATGCCATTACACTAATATATCACAGTGTTTATCCATTTGCTTACTGAAGGGCATCTTGGTTGTTTCTAGGTTTTGGTGATTATAAACAAAGCCACTGTAAACAGGTTTTTGTGTGGATGTTAGGTTTTCACCTCACTCAAGTAAATACCTAAAAGCGTAATTGCTAGGTCATATGGTAAGAATACGTTATGATTTATAAAAACCTGCCAAACCGTTTTCCACAATGGTTGTATCATTTTGTAATCTTGTCAGAAAGAAGAAATAAGCCTTCCTGTTGCTGTACATCCTTGTCGATATTTGGTGTTGCCAATGTGTTGGGATGTGATATATCCATTCTAATAGGTGCATATTTCATTGTTGTTTTAGTGGGCAGTTCACATGTGTATTTTTTTTCCTTTTCTACAACTGTATTATTCCAACACTTCCACTTGTTGA
The DNA here is from genome assembly GCF_029281585.2 of Gorilla gorilla gorilla. Lineage (NCBI taxonomy): Eukaryota > Metazoa > Chordata > Mammalia > Primates > Hominidae > Gorilla > Gorilla gorilla. The sequence goes on from NC_086017.1 coordinate 10,697,449, forward strand.
ATCGATGGCCTATGTTGCTTCATGGGGACGGCAGAACCAGGTCTTGACCATAAAGTAAGTCTTTAATTCCAGGCTTTTATATAGGGGAGAATAGCAATTTTTTAAATCCACAAGAAGTCCTTCACATATTATGAATATATATGGGGCATTATGTCAAACCACAGTGTGAAGGGAGAACATGCCATCTAGAGTGGGGGTTTGGAGGCACCGGGAAATGCCTCTGCTTTGAGGAGGAGTCGTCCAGGATTTGAGAGAGATTTAAAGTTTATTGTTCTAGAGAAGGCTTTCATTACCCAAGATTTCCCCTTCCCCAGGCTCTCAGCCACAGAAGAAGGGGCAAGGAGGCAGCAAGGTGAGTGAGTTGATAGGAAAGGGCTGAAGGAAGATGCATGAAAATACTGTCAGGGCTCTGGTTGCTTGAGCCTTGCCTCCCACTACTCCACCAGCAGAGAGCAGCAGAAGAGAAGCAATGGAATGGGAAGAGCTCCTCTATAACTTGTGGAGGGTTTATTTCTCATAGGTGCCATGGGTTCTGCAGCCAGCAACACCTGGGAAAGCAGCATCTTATTCTAAGTCAGAGAGAGGCTCAGTCCACTTGCCATGTCCAAGTGGGGCACCTTTGTTCTCACTCGCAGAAATATATAGTATGAGCCTGTAGTGCCATAGATGGTAGATGAAGATGGTCTCTACAGACATTGGTCAGTGTTAGCTCTCCTCAGCAGGTATATGGCAGAAACAGTCAGCAGACGTATGGTAGAAACTCAGAAAGGACAGGATCAATATACAAAAGGTAGTGGGGAATGAAGAATAGGGCTGACTGGGGACAGTGGTTCATGCCTGTAATCCCAGCACTTTGGGACGCCAAGGCGGGAGGAATGCTTGAGCCCAAAAGTTTGAGACCAACTTGGGCGACATAGTGAGACCCCTTCTCTATAAAAAAACAAAAACAAACAAACAAAATAGCTGAGGGTGGTGGTGTGTGACTGTGATTCCAGCTACTCAGTAGGCTGAGGTGGGAGGATCACTTAAGCCCAGGAGGTCGGTGCTGCAGTGAGCCGTGATCATGCCTCTGTACTCCAAACTGGGTGGCAGAGTTAGTAAGACCATGTCTCAGAAAAAAAAAAAAAAAAGTAAGAAAAGAATAAGGCTCAGGGCAAAAGTACCATGGCAGAGGCTGGTGGTGGACATTACCAATATGGGAGATTAAAGAGTCCCAGAAAGCCAGCAGAATCAGCAAGATTCAAGATGGAGGCCTAGTCATTGGGCCATCTGGCTAAGCTCCATGCACACTATTATTGTCTATCCACACCCTTGCGGATCTCAGGAACAATCAACACACGACAGTAGCTACAGACACATCAGTCCAGACCCAGAGAGAACAGAACTTATGTCCATAACTCAAGTGACATATGGTGTTCTCCAATCAGAGGTCACAGAAGCAAGCCAAAATGAACATGGAGGTTGATAGAGTTTGGATATTTGTCCCCACGCAAATCTCATATTGAAATATAATCTTCAATGTTGGAGATAGGGCCTGGTGATAGGTATTTGAGTTATGGAGGTGAATCCCTCGTGGCTTGGTGCTGTCCTCTTAATAATGAGTTCTTGAGAGATCTAGGTGTTGTAAAGTGTGGCACCTCCCCTCCAATCTCACTCTTGTTCTTACTCTCACCATGTGAGATGCCTGTCCCCCCTGACCTTCTGCCATGATTGGAAGCTTCCTGAGGCCTCTGCAGAAGCTGAGTAGATGCCAGTGCCATGCTTCCTCTACAGCATACAGAACTATGAACCAATTAAACCTCTTTTCTTTATAAATTACCCCATCTCAGGTATTTTTTATAGCAATGCAAGAGCAGCCTAACACAGAGATCCTTGCTTCTTCTATGAGAATGAGTAAACTTACCTTGAATACGGTAACACCCAGGAAAAGGGCAAAGAGGAGGTAGAAGGGGGAGAAACCTGAAATACCAAGCAGTTATCCAAATGATGCTGAAGTTACCTGAAATAAACTGTTTTATACTGGAAGCAACAGAAATATCTTGAAGAGATCCATTCAGGATTTTTGTCTTTCTCCCCAATACTGAGCAAGAAAAAATAATAGCAAATACTTAGGCAACATTTACTATCTAACAGGAACTATTCTGTGTGTTTCAAATATATTAACCTATTTAATCCTTACAAGAACCCTGTGAAATTATTATACCCATTTCACAAATGAGACCCACAGAGATTAAGCAAATTACACAAAGTTATCCAGCTAGTAAGTTTCAGAGCCAGAATTTAATTCAGGCTCTTAGCCACAATGCTATTTTTAAACTTTGTTTCTTTTTATTTTATTTAGAAACATGGTCTCACTCTGTTGCCCAGGCTGAAGTGCATTGGTATAATCATGGCTCACTGCAGCCTCAAACTCGTGGGCTCAAACAATCCTCCTGCCTCAGTCTCCTGAGTGGCTGAAACTACAGGTGTGAGCCACTAAGCCCGGCCAGCCACTATGCTATGTTGCCTACCTAAGGCATAATAAACCCAGTGACGGAAAATAAAGTTTTGGTGGTCATTGTTTTGTTGTTACACATATGAATTGTAGCAAATGCACCATGATCCCTGCTATAGAAATGCAAGAGAATAATTTCAATAACAATGATAAAGATTGGTGTGTAGATGTACTCAGGTTAATGGGGGCACAAGAAAGAGGGAAATGGATTTGTAAATACATTCCTGCAGAGGGTAACACATGAGCTGGGTCTCAGAAAAAGAGGTGGATCTCAGAAAAAGAAATCTGTGGTTCTGAAAGTTGACTGTGTGCTAGAATTAACAGGAAGGCTTGCTAAAACATGAAATACTGAACCATCCAGAGTCTCTGATTCTGAGATCTTAGCTAGAGCCATATCATTTGCATCTCTAACAGGTTCCTAGGTGCTGGTGACACAGAGGGATCACTCTTCGAAGCAGAGTTAGATGGAAAAGAACATTGGGAAAGAAACACTGGGAAAGAAAGCAGGTTGAGTGGAGGATTAAATACTATTAGTTTCATGCGCGTCCGTGTGAAGAGACCACCAAGCAGGCTTTGTGTGAGCAACATGGCTGTTTATTTCACCTGGGTGCAGGTGGGCTGAGTCAGAAAAGAGAGTCAGCGAAGGGAGATAGGGGTGGGGCCTTTAGTAGGATTTGGATAGGTAAAGGAAAATTACAGTCAAAGGGGGGTTGTTCTCTGGCGGGCAGGTGTGGGGGTCACAAGGTGCTCAGTAGGGGAGCTTTTGAGCCAGGATGAGCCAGGAGAAGGAATTTCACAAGATAATGTCATTGGTTAAGGCAGGAACAGGCCATTTTCACTTCTTTTTGTGGTGGAATGTCATCAGTTAAGGCAGGAACTGGCCATCTGGATGTGTACGTGCAGGTCACAGGGGATATGATGGCTTAGCTTGGGCTCAGAGGCCTGACAGTTAGTATGAAGCAAGGCAAAGGAGAGATAAAGCAGAAGTTGGGTAATGCTTAGTGGTGTGAATTTGGAGCAGAAAAATAACATGAGCCAATGTATAACAGAATTCCTTGGAATCCTCAAAAATTCTGTTTAAATGTGATAATTTTAAAGATAATAAGGCTTAATGAGGAGAAAATAGTTCTTTGTGTATAAACATTTTGAGAAAGAGAATCAAAAGACGCTAAAATGCTTCAGTCTGTGCACAAATATCTGTGAATATCTGTACCTAACAAAAGTTTTATCTTTTGCCTCTTCTGTCTCTGCTCCATGCACAGGCTTACTCATGGTAACACTCCATCCACTGATGATGCCTTTTTTTGTCAAATAAAATGTTGAACATTCTTGAAAAAGCTTGAAGGGACTATCATTGCCCTTCTATATCTAGTGACGTCTTTTTGTTCAAGAAGGTAGATTCACTCTGTGTAAGGTTTTACCTGGACTTGAATGTGAGATTGTAACACTGCCAACAAAAGCAACATTCCATGTCTCGAATTGAAATGTAATCTGTCAACCCATTTGAAACAAAAAAAATTACAGCAAATTTAGGTTAGATATTTAATTGGCTTTTATTTACAATTCATGAATGTGGACAGCATCTCATTTTATAAAATAGAATAAACTCCGATGAGCTTGTTGGATACAGTGAGTTCTAAATTTCTCTTCAAAGAATCAGTATGTCAGTATGTTCAGTTCTTTGTCCTCCATTTTAAAGTTTAACTTCCTCGTAGTTTCAGTAAACAACCTTTTCTACCAGTTTTAATCAGTAGTTCACATCTGTTCCCCTGGTCACCTGCTTTGACCTGAGTCATCCCAGTCACCTGCTCTGACCTAAGTCAGTTTTAGTCACCGGTTCTGTAACCGTCTTTCCCACCAAACTGCTCACCCCGCCACTCTGGCTCATACCCCTGGTCTCTCTAAAATACCCAATCAGAATTAGCTTAGACTGTGCAGTCCAACCCTAGCCAATAGGGGAACGACACGGCAGTAGGGGCTACCTGTATCAGGAATAAGAACCCCTTCCCCTCCCTTGTTCAGGTGTGCTCTCGCCATTGCTCCAACCATGAGTCGCACCCTACTACAGAAGTAAAATTACCCTGCTGAGAGAAAATTATTTGTTTGAGCACTAGTTCATCTTTTCGGCATCGAAGAACAAGCATTTGTTTCTAACAAGCTGAGCAGAGGAGGTTGGCTTTGTAGGCAGAAAAGAGTTGAAGAAAACAGAACAAAAAGCAGATTAGTCATTTCAAAGTTACTATTGATATAGAGTTAAAACATAGGGAATTCCTTATTACACTGGTTCAGATAAACTGGGCTGCCCCTGATTGTTTCCTGTGAATAATGTGGGTTTTTTGGTTTGTTTGTTTTTGTTTTTTAATACTGGCTTGTTTCAAAGTTCAGTTTGATTATGTAGCACCTAGCATGAGTGAATCTGTTCTGGTTTGTTATAGTCTGTTGGGGCTATGAAAGGAAACTGAATCTTAGGGTCCCCAAATCACTAAGCAAAAGGGAAAAGTCAAGCTGGGAACTGCTTAGGGCAAACCTGCCTCCCATTCTATTCAAAGTCATCCCTCTACTCATGGAGAAAAAAGCGTATCTGATTGTCTGCTTTGGAAAGGCTCATCAGAAACTCAAAAGAACGCAATCATTTGTCTCTTACCTATGACCTGGAAGCCCCTCCCCACTTTGGTTTTCCCACCTTTCAGGACCGAAACAATGTTCCTCTTACATACGTTGGTTGAAGTTTCATGTCTCCCTAACATGTATAAAACCAAACTGTGCCCCGACTACCTTGGGCACATGTTGACAGGATCTGCTGAGGATGTGTCATGGGGGTACATCCTCCACCTTGGCAAAATAAACTTTCTAAATTAACTGAGACCTGTCTCAGATATTCGGAGTTCACAGGGCCAAGTATAGGCACTTACTCTAAAACAAGGATTTCATAAATTTATTTCATACAGCAATCATTGACATTTGTTCAGTTTCTATGTATGTTCAGGTGCATGCGCATTCATGCACACAACAAACTGAATTTTACTTTTTCCCTCTGACTCTACTGATTGTGTAAATAATTGAATTGATAGACATAACTGATGTTTTGGGTTTTTTCTTTTTGTTTTTTTTGTTTGTTTGTTTTGTTTTGAGACAGAGTCTCACTCTGCCAGCCAGGGTGGAGTGCAGTGGTGCAATCTCGACTCATTGCAACCTCCGCCTCCTGGGTTCAAGCAATTCTCCTGTCTCAGCCTCCCGAGTAGCTGGGATTACAGGCAGGCACCACCACACCTGGCTAATTTTTGTATTTTCAGTAGAGATGGGGTTTCATCATGTTGGCCAGGCTGGTCTCGAACCCTTGACCTCAGGTGATCTGCCTGCCTCAGCCTCCCAAAGTGGTGGGATTACAGGTGTCAGCCGCAGTCCTGGCTCTGATGGTTTCCTTTCCCTTGAGTTGTTAGAGATTCCTCATTGAGAGAACTTTGAGCAGACTTGTAAAGAATAAAGTTTTCTTTTCCATCTGTCTTTTTCTCTCTGTTCCCACTTTAATGTTTCAAAATTGTTTTACATTAAGCTACTCATTGCATACATAAAATGATTTGGATTAATGTTTGTGTGTGTGTGTGTGTGTGTATTTAATTGTGGAATGACTCAATTGGTTCAGCAAAACAATTTCATTTAACAAAGAACTAATTTTTTCTTCAAATATATTATATACTTTTTTTCAATTTTTGTTTTTAAGTTCCAAGGTACATGTGCAGGATGTGAAGGTTTGTTATAAAGGTAAACGTGTGCCATAGTGGTTTGCTGCACCTATTAACCCATCACCTAGGTATGAAGCCCAGCATAACATAGAGCTTATCTTAAACCAAACTGCCTTCTAACGTTCTATCCCCTATATTTGTATCTGAAAAGGTTCCATTATATTCTCTAGACTCTTCCAACATTTGCCTGCTAGAAATGAGAAGGTTTTTATAATATCTGATCCTGTGTATTTATCACTCATAAATCAGAAACTCAATTTGAACCCTGTGAAGTATGGAGGCTTAAAGCAAACCTTTATTTAACATTTTGTATGTCAACATTTTTCCAAACTTGACCTGCCAAGTGGATTTAATAGCAGATGACTCTGGAACCTGAACAAGTGTTTGCTCTTATATTTCAACTGTTAGTATTGAATTAAAGACTACAAGGTTTGGATCACATGGCAGACTTCTTTGATGCCTTATGCTGCTGATGCTGGCCAAGAAGAGGAACATCTGAGTATTTACATGTTTATGCCTGGGGAATTCTAAGAAATCTTTGGACATTTGACAAATATGTGCCTATACCACTAAGCCTAAGATTGCATCCAAATCATGTGCAAATAATTTCTCATAGATGGGAAAAATATACTGATGCTAAAAAAATGTCATATGAGCTGTTTAAAAATAACAGTCCAGGAAATTCACTTTTTGTGAATCTGAAATTCTCTCTCAATTATCTCAATAATTGTCCAAAGTATAAGATCATCTGGGGAATGATGAAACCGATGAGAGACTGCGTTTAACATTTCTTGTGCACTTCCCATGAGTGCAAATTATCCCACCTTTTTAACACATTACTGTCTGCTTTTGTTCTCAAAGCAATCCACTAAAATGATGGCCAGTGCTACTTCCATCTCTCATTTTCTCTCCCATCAGCCTACTCATATGTATGCATTTGGTGGTTTACATTCATCAAGGTTGTGGGGCTGCTTGCCCATAGCTTATTCTACCTGCAAAATAAAGTATTACATATATATATATATATATAGTTTTCTATTTCCAGCAACAGTGATTTATTTTAAAGTAGTTTGTCATCAGTCTTACCCTTGGCTATCATGATATACATTTGATTGTTCTCTCTACTTGCAAACTTGCCCTCCCCCAACATATACGAATTTAGGTTTGTATTGATAAACATTCAATGGTTTTTTTAATCAAGCATAGAAATGTAGAATACATCTGAACTCTTTACCGTGGTCTACAGGCTCGTGCTGCAGGTTGCCAAATCAAGCAAAATATATACATAATAAATATGTATGCATAAGTATTATAAAATGTTACATTTTCTACATTTATAAAATATACATATAAATATATACATTTAATTATCTATACACACACAGAGTTGATTATCATTATTTGCAGCACTCATATTCTATAAAGTTACTGAGAGCACTGAATGAAGGAACACAGAATCACTGCCCCTAGAGGAAATAGTTGTTACTGAGAACCTCTACTTAAAACATTTTCATAAATCAATCAATACACAACCTTGTGTTATGCATGTTTCTGTTTAAATACACTTTATTTTATACATAGTGTATTTAACACTATTATAGTATTAATTCATTAATGGTTGAACTCACAGCCAACAGTATCATAACTCATTCCTGAATGAAGGTTTTCTAGCACACATTATTTTCTTCATAAGACGTAGCACCATCTTCTTGCATTTAGAAAGAACTGCATTTAAAAAGCACAAATGCAAAAAGCAAACATAACAACAAATAGATTGTGAAAAAGACACGTGTAGTATGCGAGTTAAGATCATGTTATTTATATGTGTTTTTTTATTTTAAGCTGTCTCCCCAAGGTCCATGCTTATATCCATCTTGTTGTGCTGAGCCTGATACAATATCTGATACATGAAACCTTTTAAAATATTTGTTGAAGAATGAATGGTTTAAAGAATTAACAGAAGTGGTGTGAGGATATATGAAACAAGAGAATCCTTAGTTATGTGTCTAAACCTAGTTACTCATTATTTCATTTATTGGCTCATTCTCCACATATTTAAGGAGTACCTTGTGCTTAGGCACTATTCAAGGCTCTAAAAATGAAGCAAGTATAAGAAGACCAAGGCTCCTGTCCTCATGGAGCTTACACTCTGCTGGGGCAGACAGAAAGTAGACAGAAAATTCAGTTATAACTTACATCATCGCCATGAAGAAAACAAATCAATGTGTGGAAAGCCAGTGCAATAAATAGGACACTGACATCTTGACACTCCTCCCCCCACCACTGTTTCACAATATGCAGAGTAAATTAAACACACACACACAAACATTTCCATATATATTCAGTTAATTTTCACCACTCTGTATGCAGAGAACAGTGTAAATGATATAAACAGTGATAGAGAAAAGCAATTAAATTCAAAATAATCAGTATGTTAATAATGTAACTTTTTCAAAGGGTTTTTACAAAGATATTTTAATTTATTTATGAAACACAAGTTTATTGAATACATTTTATGTCAGGCATTCTTATAGGCACAGAGGCAGAAAACTTAAAATTGTATTTCAGGGAAGGGAAAAATTCTAAACAAATTCCAATCTTCAGGCATCTGATTTAGAGCAGCAAGAACATGATATATGAATGTGTTAGCACTCTATATCCTCAGCATGTTAATCCTCATGAAACTAAGCCTTTAGTAAAGCTCATGTATTAAACATGCATGTTCTTTTAAAAAAAATGGCAATCCTCATAAACAGTGTGTCCATTAACAAAAATCCACCTATTTTGATTTTTAAACTCCATAAAGCTCAGAGTGCAACCTGCTGCTGAAAGTTGTCTTTTTCTCTGTTGCTTGGGACATATGGATTTTGACAGTAGAGTTGTAGAAACTGTTTAGCTATTTTTAAACCATGAGTTGCTCATTCTCATCTTAACGCTTGAGTATTTCTTACAGGCTAGGTAGGGAAACTTGGGTGAGATGTTTGTGATTAAACGCGTAATTTTAACAAGTTACCTAAAGCTCTCCTTACGTGTTTGTGCTATAGTCCACAGGTATAATGCCTCTCCTACTTAACCATGTGTATATTACATGTGGTATATTTTTATATGTGGTATTATTATATATGGTATACATTATATAGGAATTATATGTGGTATATATTATATAGGTATAATTATATATACATATATCATATAGGTATAATTATTATTATGTGAATCAGAGGATCACATAAAATAATCATGTCATCCTCTGCTGGAAACAATGCATTGACTTCCCACTGAATCTAGAATAAAATGTAACCTCCTTACCATTTCCTGCAATACTTAACCTTCTAATAGCCTTGATCACCTTTCCAGCTTCTCTCCTTTACCTTGTCCCACTTATCCTTTCCTTTCTGGTCTCACTTGACAACTTTCAGTCTTTCAAACAAACTGAACTCTTTCTTTGCCACTAGTTCTCTCTGCCTGGAATATTTTTACTTCCACTTTTCACATACTTGGCTGTTTTCATTTTCCAGATTTCTGCTTAATTTTCACATCATCAGAAAGAACTGCACTTACTATTTACCACTGCAAAGGGGCCCTACTCCTATTCATTGTCTCATAGCACCCTGCTCATCTTATATAATGTTTATCTGAATTGTTTTGCTATGTTTTGACATTTACTTATTGGAGATTTCTCTACAGCCAAATAGGCTCTAAATCCCAATGAGGAAAGGAGCATTGGTGGTTTATTCACCACTGTATGTCTACTACAAGTACGTGGTGGACACACAAGGTGTCTTAACCATTACTTCAGTATAAATGAATGAATATATAATGTAAGGGTTTAGGATCTTTCACTACTAGCTTACTTCAAGGAAAGATCAGGGACACTGTGTTGAGAAGACCTTACATTATTCTTGGTTTAGCCATTGTGTCTCTTTTACTTTAGCCAAGTTGTTCTGCATTTTTGGATTTTGATTCTTATTTGTAAATTATAAATAACAGAGATATAATTAATATAAGCACACTATATAATGTAAAAACATAAGGTGCTATTATAATAATCAATAATGTATTTTAAAAGCAGATAATTCCATGGATCGTCACATTTCCTTATAGACTTCTAGTTTTTCATCAATAAAGCACAAAAGATATAGAGTAAATGCAAGAAAATAAAATCTCTGTGACCCTTTTTGATTTCCTATTTCCAATTCTCTTTTTACCCCTAGTTTAGCAATGTCTTTATTGCCATTCTTTATTTCTCCAATGGTTTATGTAATATAAAATTATAATAATAAACTTGATAAATTTAGTTAATGAGGAAATTTATGGAATGAGTAAAAAATACAAGTAAGGAAGACAATTTTTTTTTTTACCACTTCTGAAGACTGTTGTTAGTTAATAGAACAATATAGTTGACCCTGGGCAGTGAAATTATATTCATTGTCCAATCACAACATCTGATCAATGGCTCTTTAATATCTAATAGTAATTACTTATATTGCTTCACAGTTTTCTTTAATCTAAAATATAAAGTTCTTATTGAGAAAAGAAAAACAGATAAGACATTGGTCTTCATGATTTCCAATGTTCTCTGTTATCCAGTTATTTATTCCGGGAGAAATCTTAGGAAAATCTATGAAAAATTAGAGGAATGACACTCTTTCTGGAGAATTAATTTACCTGCTACTGCTTCTTCCCACTATCCTATTAGAGGCATAATTGACTTAGACACACGGCACATGCCAACCTCATTAAACCTGAGAGCCCATAATGTGCAGGATCACAGATCTAAATAGCTTCTTTTAAGTTTCCTTATGCCACATATTTGGATGCCATAGAATACTGCCTATGGTGGGACGTGCTTCTTGCAGGATACTTGGCGGCCATCTGTTTATTCTGGCATGAGATCCTCTGTGACACTTGAAGACTTGGTAGCACTTAGTTTTTAGTTTACTTCCCATTAATAAAAAAAAATAAAAATAAGCTTGCTTTCTATTTGTATCACATACATAATCAACATTTCCATGTGTAAAACAGAAGGTATGAGCAAATCTGAACATAATTGTTTAGAACTTCTCCTGCAGCTCCCTGGGGGAATTGTGTCTCAAACACCATCAGTATAGGTTATCAACAAGATGAGAATTGCAAAGCCCAATTAGAGATTAGAATAGGGATAGCCGATAAGAAACATGACCAAGCTCCCCAAATTCAGCTTGGGAAGTCAAATTAGAGTACAGAGGGTGAAGTGGTCTGCCTCAGCCGCCAATGAGGAATGGCAATATTTAAACAATATAAGCAAGGAACTCAGAATTCATTGGCCAACTGGAGGTCAAAAGCCCAGGTGTGGAATTAAGATAAGATTTTGCTGTGAAAGTCAGTGTCTGATTCATCTTCATTCTAGACAGACAGTTCCAACACTTTTTAAGTCTCAAGGTCCCTTTCTATTGATGCACCCCAATTAACTATGAGGAATCACTGCTCTGAGATCTAATTAATTCTAATGTTGGTTTCAGGGTTCCCTTCTGTACCAGCAGTAGTAGCACATGGAATTTTGTGGGATTTTGACAAGGAAATTACAATACTAACATATCTTGAAGGGATTCCTATAACAGTTTCTTGGTACCATAACAGGTTCAGGTCACTAAGAGTCCTGCCAAAGGCCAGGCACGGTGGCTCACTCCTGTAATCCCAGTACTTTGAAAGGCCAAGGCAGGTGGATCATGAGGTCAGGAGTTCAAGACCAGCCTGTACAACATGGTGAAACCCCGTCTCTACTAAAGATACAAAAAACTAGCCGGGTGTGGTGGTGCAAACCTGTAATCCCAGCTACTCAGGAGGCTGAGGCAGGAGAATCCCTTGAACCTTGAAGGCAGAGGTTGCAGTGAGCCCAGATGGCACCATTGCACTCCCGCCTGGATGATGGGGCAAGACTCCATCTCAAAAAAAAAAGAGTTCTGCAAAGACTTCAGTTTCTTAAAGAAAAAGAAGATGTGTTAATTTGTACGATTTGCCTATTTTTTTCTGTTGTAAATACTCACAGCATGGCCAGTTTCAAGTTACCGAAAAGTTAAAATTTCTGAATTCTTCACATTGGTGTTCTCTAACTGATTCAAACAGGCTCTGGCCCATCACTGCTGGTTATACAAACCTTCTAGAATGAGGAAGGAAATTAACTTTTCCAAGATCTCCAGATTATGAGATGAGGTCAATCTCCTTCTTTTGTATACTGAATTTGAAACCGGTCTTTCTTTGTTGGGAAATTCACTCTTACATGTATTATGTTTTTATTCTGCTATATTGGATCTTCTCTCTCAGCTGACACATTTTCAATAGCTAATAAACAGGTTCTGCCATCAGACATTCTTAATAAAAAGCCATACCTTGACCCCACACGTAATGGCAACCTAAATTTTCTACTCTGCTTCCCAGCAAAACTTTGTAAAATAATTCTTTTATTGTTCTCATCACTTCTACTTACATTCCACAGAGACTTGACTCTTAGCCACCAATAATCTCTAGATTGCCAAATTAAATAGTGTCATTTTTACTTCTATCTCAATCTTTTATTAGCTTTAGACAGGGATCGCTACACCCTTCTTCTGGGAGCTTTTTTATCCTCGGTTTCATTGACACTAAACAGTGTTGGTTTTTTTCTTTCTAACCTGTCCTTCTTGATCTCAGAAATCCAAATCTTGAAATGTTTCAAGACGTTATCCTTGGGTCTCCTTTCCTTTTTTTTGTCTACACACTCAGGACTGGTGATTTCATTCAATACAAAGTGTTAAAAAGTCCCAAATCTCAATCTCAAGGCTGATTTCTCCTCAGAATTCCAGAATTTTATATCCAAATGTCTATTGGATATTTCCATTTGGATGTCTGATAAACATTTCAAATTTAACATGTCCTGAACAACATTTTTGTTCTATTCCAGGTGCTGGCAAACTATAGCTGTGAGTCAAATCTGGATCACATAATTTTGTTCAATAAAATTTTATTGGAACTCAACCACACCAATTGTTTGCATTTGTCTATAGCTTATTTCACACTGCAACAGAGACCTCTTTAGTCTGCAAATACTAAAACATTTATTATCTGGCTCTTTATAGAAAGTTGGCCAACAGCTGACCTATATACCAAATTTGCTCTTCTTGAAGTAGGTATTTATCTGAGTTGATAACACTACCTTAAGTTTATATCTCAAGTCAAAGTTCTCATAATTGTCTTTAATGTTCATCCTTTTCTTGCCTACTACACCCAACACATCAGCAGTTCATATGGGCTTTACCTTGAAAATAAACCCTAAATCTAGTTCTAAAATGTCCACTGAAACCACCAATGTTGCTTGAAGCATTGAAACAACTTCCTAATGATTTCCTTGCCAATTTTTTTTACCCTTTTACAACTTTATAGTCTTCTTAAGTTATAGAAACTTCTTCTTAAATCACATATCAGATAGTCTTTTCCTTGCTTAAAATCATCAAATGGGTATGTATTTCTCTTAGAATTTTCTCAACTCCATACCTTCTCTTACAAAGTTCTGCATAATCTGGATTCTTACTCCTCCGCCTACCAGTTCTCTTCTCCCTCTTGGCCCACTGAACTGCAGCTGCACTGAGCTTTCTCTTACTCCAACATGCTAAGTTTTCAGTTCTGGCCCTTTGAGCTAGCTGGGTTCTCTGCCTGGAATTCTCTCATGAACGCCTTTCATGAATGTCTCCTTCTCATCAATCAGGTTTCAGTTCAAATGTCACTTCTTTCAAGAAGCTTCTTCTTAATAAGTCATTCTAACAGAGTCGTACAAGTATATATCATATTATCACTTACCGAGTTTTTAATGTTCTTCAAAGCATTTTAACTATAAGATAGGTCTTCTATTTACTTATTTTTGTATTTATTTGTTTGCTGGTGATTTTTCTGTCTCTTCAAAATAGAATATAAATTCTCCAAGAATAGGAATCATTTCTGTCTTGTTCATTGAAGCATCCGTAGTATTTAGGACAATGCTGAACAATATTGATTGAATGGATGAATACTCAGCTATCATATTCCAGAGAGGTTTCTCAAGGTGGTCTTGAAGAATGTGAGCCAGGTTAATTTTCTTAGACTAAATATGAAGGCAGAAGGAAGAGCAATCTATTCTATTAATTTAAGTAATGTAAGTATCCCTATAAAAGAATTAATTTATTTTTATTGTATTTTTCTTAAATATAAATAAGTGTAACATTAGTTATAAACTCTTATATTTGCTACTTTTATGCACTAAAACCAAAACAAGTACCATAAATTAATCAAATTAAGATGTTTACTTATGCAATTATTTTATTAGTTGCCCTGATAAACTCTATGAGGGCTGGATCCATGTACGAATGTGCTCACTAATGCATCATCTGTGGTTGAAAACATTGGCTGGGACATAGAGTTTGGCAAATACTTGTGGTAAATTAGTGCTGAATAGTAAATAAATACATGGCCTCTGCAATCAAGGTATGTGTGTCTAGTAGGATAGGCTTAAAGACACAAACCAGTTGACCATCCATCTGCTAGAAAATTCCTCAGAACAACTCTGAGCTTCAATATTAATTGTGGGCATTTATCGGCACTAACTATGCTACACTCTTAAAGAAATAACAATAACTGAACCCTTATAACAAGCTTTGAAAGCATTTATACTCTGATTTTTCCTTATTACAAGATGAAGGTGAGAAGAAACTGGGAGGTTGTCTGGCCACAGTTAATAAGTAGTAGAGCCAGGATTTAAAGCCAGTGGGTCTGTATATAGAGCCTGAGTTCCATTGATTGCCAGCTAATGAGGGAGTAAATGATTCTTTTTCATTGGCAATGACCCAGATCCCAGAATAACAAGTTATATCCCACTAGAGCAGACTGGATTTTACTCATTAAGGTTGCATTTTTAACAAGATAATTCATTCCTACTGCTTGATACAGTAGCTATAGACAGTTACTTTTATCTAAATTACTCACCAAAATTTGAAGGTAGAAGGAATTTAGCAATACTCTTGTCCCACCTCTTCATTTTTCAACTGAGGAATCCAGAGTTCTAGGCAGATTAAAGTTACATAGCTAGGTAATAACAAAACCAGGAGGAGAAACTAGAATCGTTTTCCTCTGAATCACATGCCCTCTCAAATTTTGCCTGTGTTTAATGCCAGAAGGGCAAAAACAAAAAAAAAACAACAAAAAAGTTTGCTTTCCCTTAGCAGAAAAGTAAAAACAGATCACCTAAATATTTCTGTCCTACTGTCCTTTACTTTTGGAATCATTGCCAGAATGTGGTCGTCTGCTCATCAACTGTTGGAAATATAATCCTTCCGTATCTTTCAGATGATCTGGAATCCTTTTCATTTATGCGTGCATACTTACACTCACGTTTCCATTCCTTTATTAACTTATTCATCAAGCATTTCTTGCATGGCAATTATGTGCAGAGCTTTGTACTTGGTAAAGGGGAAAATAAAGAATAGTTGAACATGATTTTATTCAAATTGATTCTATCCTCTATTACATTTTATTTTTTAATTTGCCTGAAGTCCCTTCAAAGGTAGACAGGTTGTAATTTCTCAATAAAATAGATATGAAAAACCAAAAAAATCTTCTAGCATCAATGTGGCAATTAGCTGTTGACTGCAACATCTATTTTCTTAAAGTTGCTATGTTTCTGCTTCTATCAATATTAATAGCTAATATTATTGAGTGTTTAATATGTGCCAAGCACTCTGTTAAACACTCCATGTATGTTAACTCATTTAATCTCCTCAGCAGTTCCACAAGGACATATAGTTATTATATATATTTATAGCATAAGGTTACACTCCTATTAACTGGTAGAAAATCCAAACTGTCTTTCTCCAGGGAGTATATGCTTAGTTGCTTCATCAAATTGTTTGTAAATTGTTAGCTTCTATAGAAAATATCCAAGAATTTCAGTAGAGGACTGTTCAGGAGCCTGTGAGTTATCCCACATTGAAACTAGGAGACACACTGCTCTTCATTTTCTCCAACAAATACACCTCACTTTCTCTTGTATGATTTTTCACAGAATTCCTGCCCTATTAGTAACATAGCTATGATTTTATTTAATCCAAATACTGATAAGCAATTGTGAAAAATGTGAATATCTGAGAACCTGTACTTTGCAAAATACATTTTTACTTAAATATGATTCTCTTTTAGAAAATGCTGTTGCAAAGTGGTGCTTATTTGGGCTCTGTATTTTTTTTGGGGGGGGTCCTGATTTATACAGGCCATAACAACTCAAAAAATGGTATGAGTAAAAATGGCTGTTCTCCTGAGCTTGGTAGAAGATTGGAGAAGGCATAAATAGCAATCTACCCCCCGATTTATTCTGAGTACTCACACAACTGAGGCCGAAATAAATTATAAAGTGGTTGGCTCCAGTGGTGTTATTAAATTCTTTGTAGGCTGGAAGCATTGATCATTGGATACCCTTAGGTTTGCGTTTCTTTCAAATGGTGGAAAGATATATACTAATACTATATATCATTTCAACTTCATGCATGAGACTTGAAACAAGAAACTTCTGTTATAGCTAGCAGGAATAGTCTGTGAGGTGAATTGGATCTACACTGCATATCAAACTATTGATAAATTGACCTACATTTTTAAAGCCGAAATGTAAACCTCATTGTGCATCAGGAGGTCGACACTGTCAGTTACCTATATATTTCTCAGCGTTAAGTAGTTATATTATGAAAGATGAATGATTCTGTACAAACACTGTATAAATGTGACTGCATTTGGACTTTCTAAAAGAATATAAGCAATGTATGCTTGGAAATCCTCTACCTATTAGGAAATAGAACACATTTTGCAGTTGATGGTAGAAATTATAAATTTCTTCTAGAGAAACATAGAAGTTACAGAGATTTGGCTGATGACAAAGACATATTCCCACAGCACCACTAAATGCTTTCTAAATACTTGTTATACTTAAATACAGTATTCCATATAATATGGGAGAAACAGTTTGATGCCATTTTAGTTACATTGCGTATTTAGCATGAACTCTAAAAGGAAACTCAGCTAAACTCCATAATCTCTCCACTTACGGGTTCAAGAGTCAGAGTTGAGGAGACTCATGTGGAATTCTTGACCTCATTTACATTCTTGTGTTTCATAACTTCTGGCCCTCGGTTTCTTATTTGCACAGACATTTAGTGTCTAGTAATCAATCAACATGTTGTAGATTCTGTAATGACCGTATAATTAGCATCTTCTGTGCATTATTTCTGATCCCCTACAGAGCTCACAGATATGTTGTTCACTTTGAACATGAGACATAAGACTCTGGGAGCACTGTAGGGTAAATTTTGAAACAGCTATTCATTCTGGCTCCTATATTTATTGTTTCTGTTTTAAACTTAATTTCCTATTAGTTGTTAAAGTGTTCACTTATTTTTCAAAGCTCTTTGAAATTACAAAAATGGTTAGCTATTTTCTAAATCTTGCCTGATTTTTTTTCCCTAAAGGGAAAGTAGTATAGATTTGGAATCCACTAAATAATACTTAATTTATTCCTTTATCTGGGTGGAGAATTAAATGTCACAATTAGTCATTATTTATATTTATTGTATTCTAGAGCAATGTTTTCTTAAATACCTCAGTTACCTTCAGATAAAGTACTTTCTAGGAGATACACATTAACTCCTTCAAAATCAGGGATATCATTTCATAGCTGCCTTAAGGGCACCTCTGAAACATCTAATGTGTTTGCAAAGATTGATTTAGATGAAGCATGAATACTCCCATAAAATACTAATATTGACTAATTATTCCTTGCTTAGAAATCATACATTTACCATTTTATACCCTTGCTCCCTTCACTGCTAGAGATATTGCCATAGATGGTAGAATAAGTTAAATCAGAATGTGTTTCCACTTTCAAATTTCATCATCTATCATATAAAGTACTTGTTTTTTGTCATATTTTGCTATGAAATTATTAATGCTGGTGGGCATGAATAAAATATGTCATTTGTATCTGAACTAGTAATATGAAATCTTAGAGAAATGATGAGTTGCTGAAAAGATAATTGGAATGAGTGGAATATCTTAATTTATCATATTATGAAATTTATTTCTGGGCTTTTAATCTTTATTCATATATGTTGGCTCCAGATATAATGACATATCCATCCCTACCATTACAAGTTATTACTTCTTTCAAGAGAATATATTTTCATGTGACTTTTGTTTTATAACTAAAGGGAAAATGAAAATACCTATATATAAAACATCAGTTCAGAAACATTTCTCGTGCTGTATAATTAATTCTAAGTGATATATGCACAGAAAACGGAGACCATATGTGGTAGAGAGGAATCTGATGAAGTCCCCCAAATACTCCTGTTTTCTGGTTATTCAAACAAACACTAATCTAGATATCTGTGTAAAGAAATATTACAGATGGAATTAGAATCACTGATCGGCTGACTTTAATTTAGGGGAATTATTCAGCATTATCCATGTGAGTCCAGTGTAATCACATGGGCCCTTAAAAGCAGAAACCAAAGCAGAATATTTAGTCAGTAGAGATGCATCGGAGATATGAGGCAAAAAGAGAAAAGTCAGAGGATTCAAAGTCCCATTATTTCTGGCTTTGAGGGTGATGGGAATTAGCCTAGATTTATCGCCTCTCAGAGCCAGTAGTGAAATGAGGGCCTTAATCCTATGACTGTATAGCACTTATGGAACCAGCCACACCACACTGTACCTAGACTTGGGACCCTTGTGAGATTATACATTTGTGTGGTTTTGAGCTGCTAACTTTGTGGTAATTTGTTACCATAACAAAGAGAAAATAATGTTCCATATTTACTTGCCATAACCAATGCTTAAGCAGGCAAACCTTACTTTTTAAAGCATTCTTTAGAGAAGTTATGCCAGTTTGCCTCATTAACAGCCTCCTTTTTAGTAACATTCCAGATAATGAGTGGGCTCATGGAAATGGTAAGAATTTCAAGGGGACCCCAAGTGGCCATATTTATTTTGCTGTTGAGTTCAAGTATTTTCAATATTGTTAACACACATGCTGCGTCCAGATTGGACTTTTCATAATTCACACCTCACGATGTCACTTCCCCATCATATCTTTTGCTTAAACCCTTTCAACGACTTTTGACCTTAGGAAAATTGGGCATTTTTTAAAAGTCCGTGCCTGGTTTCACCTTTGTCTGTGTCTCCAGTGCCGTACTTCATTCCTCTATGATTCCTTGCATGGAATGTTGTCTTTATATCTTCACCACTTTACCCACTTGACACCTAGAAGCACTATGGTATAATGGTTAATAGGGTGGACTCTGGGGTTATTCTGTCCTCATTTCAAATCCTGGCCTTACCACTTCCTTGCTCTACAACATTAGGCATGACACTTTACTTCTCTGTGCCTCAATTTATTTATCAATAAAATGGGAAAAATAATAGTACCTACTTTAGCAAGTTATCATACGCAGAATTTACTCATTTGTGTCTCCTCCATTTTTTTGTATACTTTTATTTTTTTCTCTTACACATTTAATGAATATTTATTTCTATAAATAAGTGTCTATGATCCTAGACATAATCAGGAGATGCAGGTATAAATTTGATATTTTTCTCCTCATAGGACCAAGTAACTATTCCCATAGCTGCAAACATAGATTACTTATAACTATTTTTTTATTCACTGAAAAAACATTTATTATGTACCTACTGAATTTCAGAAACTAAGGATACATATATGAATAAAATATAGTTACTTATCTATTCTATTGTTAACTATATGTTTGATGGAATATAGCAAAAAATGTAGTAAATCTGGTCAAATTGTCATTTATTGATAAACTAGAAATATTTCAGCCAGCAGAGTTAGGTGGATATAACTAGAATTTAAGCAAACTTTTGCACTGGAAGAATCTTTTGTTTTATTTTTACAAACTTGTTCTATTGATTGTTTGTCATATGTGAAGCACATTATAGAATTATAAGAAAAAATGCATGTGAAGCACCTAGGATAATGCCTGGCATATGAGTGTTTATTTAAAAAAAAAAATATTGTTTGAGCCCCGACAAAGTGCTAATCATTTTCTAAGAAACAAGGACATATCAGGAATGTGATAAGATTCTGTTCCAATGGAAGAAAAACTTGTT
Organism: Gorilla gorilla gorilla; assembly: GCF_029281585.2. Lineage (NCBI taxonomy): Eukaryota > Metazoa > Chordata > Mammalia > Primates > Hominidae > Gorilla > Gorilla gorilla. The sequence continues at coordinate 10,717,840 of NC_086017.1, forward strand.
GAGCAAATAAAATGTGCATAGCTTAATAGCAACCAGCATGGTTTAAAACACATGGATAGCCTGAGCTACTTTTGATATGGCATCAGGGATGATTTGGGAGAGGTGACAATTGATGTATCTCCTGGGGCCCAGAGATTGAAAAAAAACAAAAACAAAAACAAAAAACAATTGCTTGCAACTTAATCCTTAGTGGCGTGCCCCTTTTTGTTCAAAAAAACCCCTTTCCCTTTTGTAATTCATTGTAGGTTTTTCTTCTCAATTAAAGTTATGTCAGAAAACTAGGCTTAATAATTTAGCTTAGTATTCCATATGCCAAACTGATTAGTTCATATTATGTATTGTGATGGTTAATACTGAGTGTCAACTTGATTGGATTGAAGGATACAAAGTATTGATTTGGGTGTGTCTGTGAAGGTGTAGCCAAAGGAGATTAACATTTGAGTCACTGGGTCGGGAAAGGCAGACCCACCCTTAATCTGGTGGGCTCCATCTCATCAGCTGCCAGCTCAGCTAGAACATAAAGCAGGCAGAAAAACATGAAAAGGCGAGACCGGCCTAGCCTGTCAGCCTACATCTTTCTCCTGTGCTGGATCTTCCTGCCCTCAAACATCGGACTCCAAGGTCCTTAGTTTTGAGACTTGGACTGGCTCTCCTTGCTCCTCAAGCTTGCAGACAGTCTATTGTGGGACCTTGTGATTGTGTAAGTTAATACTTAATAAACTCCCATATGTAGATATAGATATGTATCTCCTGTTAGTTCTGTCCCTCTAGGGAACCCTGACTAATGCATATATGTTTATGTTATTTGTTCTCATGTCCACCAAAAAGGTCAATTAAAAAACCTTCCCTTAGCTGTGGTAATATCACACACACATGCACACACACACACAAGGCATGCACAAGCGTGCACGTGCACACACTTAATATGTGCTTTTTAAATCCTCTTTTACATTAATGGCCTATTTATTTTAAAAGTTGAGCTAATTTTCAGAAGATCAAATTTTGCAAGTGTTGCTTTGTGTGTTTAATTATATCAATTAATTACTGTATTTGCAAGGTTTAACAGCCCAAAAGCTATCAAAGAAATAATCATTTTAAGAGCTTCAAGTTGCTGACACTTCTAAGGCAAAACTGGAAAAGACTCAACCTGAAGAATGATTGATTTCTTAGGGATGTCTTTCTGTCATAAACCCAAGATATTTGAGAAAGGCATGCTAGATTTTATTCACAGCATAGTACACTGCCAAATATCAACTTTTAAAAGCTTGAAGATATGAAAAGTAGAATTGTGTATCAACAGTAAAACTTCACAAACATCCTACAATTTATCTTTTAAATACAATAACTTTTAAAGGTCCTAGCGGTCAATGGGAATTAAGAGTTATTTTCTTCGGTGGTTCAGACACTGTGTTTATGCAGAAATGATCTTCTAGTAATTTTAACTGTAGTGAGCGTTCTAATGAAGGCCGTGCAAATATTAAACAGCTACTACAATTATGCTTCGGTTTTCTTTTCAATATTGAATGTTTACATTCTTAAAGTATCTCTGATCAATAGCTTTTATTGACTGTGTTTTCTCCTTCCTCAGCTATTTCTTTACTTGTTTTGCTTTATTCATTTCTTCATATGGTATGTTATTTATTTATTTCATGTTGATGTGGGAAAAAAGTTGCCCTCTTTTTATTAACAGATTGAATTATCAGCAGGCACTGAGGCTTAGTGCCAAGCAAGAAAGACACAGACAAGCTTATTTTTTCTGCTACCACTTTCAACCTTGAATACAGACCTCTGGGTAATGTCACACTGGATACTTGCTGAATATTTGCTGAGGACTTCTTTTATGTTTGTCTCAGCATTGGTTTAAAACAAGATCAGGGCTAAGAAGAGCCAAGCTGCTTTTGCAAAGGTCTTCCTTCATTTGCCTTTTCTCTCCCAGACTTTCCAGCACCTCCTGCTCTCCTGCATATTGATCTGTGACTTGACTCTGGACTTCATGTGTTCATGTGTTTACATGTTAACTACTTGGTGATTTCAATATTTTTTACATGACGCATGAACTCAGCATGGCCAATTCAAACCTATAATCTCTCGACACAAGTCTTCAAACCTGGTCTACTTCAGTGTAATCTTATCAATGAATGGAGAAACATGACTGTCCAGCTCTTACACAAGCCGGAAACCCAGGAGTCACTTTTTGAACAACTCCCTCCCTCTCTTATTGTTCGTATTCATTCCTAAATATTCTATGATTACCCACTTGTCCCCACCTCCATGGCCATCAGCACTACTCAAAACTAAATAGTCACTATCTGTTTTCTGGAGACGGGAGTGTCCTAACTGGTTAATCCTAGAAACTTTTGTGTCTCTTTACATGGTTTTCACGCTGGATTTATCTAAATAGATATGAAATGATATCATGTGCTCCATCTCCTATATGAAACACTTCAATGGATTCTCATTACAATCAATGTGACTTACAAACTCTACAATGTCTTAGCTCCTTTTTACAGATTACGCCCAAACCACATTGGACCGTGTCGATTTTATTATAAGACTTCAGCATATGCTATTTCTTTTACCTAGAACACCATCATTCATTCATACCTTCAAACACACGAGCACACACACACACAATCATCTTTCGCAAAGTTAGTTTTTTCTTATTCATTCGTTTCAGAATCCCATTCAATGTTTTCTTCCATGGGAAACCCTTTTTGACCTCTCTAACTGGACCAATTTCTCTTCTTCAAAGCACTTATCACAGTTGTAATTTCACATTTATTTCTAGAATTTATTAGATTCTGAGCTGAAATTTCCATGAAGGGAGGTACCATATTTGCTTTTGCTCAGTATCTGATCCATGCCATCCAGCTTATCGTCTGACACATAATATGTATTTAATAAATGTTTTTGGAGTGAACTGCCTTTAGTTCATGTGAAAGAAATGTAATTCATTTTTGGCCTAATAGTTCTTCAGGCAATCCTGAGAAGCATCATACTTCCCACTCTGACTTGGACTTTCTCACTTCAGAAATAAAATGACCTGAATTTATTTAACCATTTTCTTGTTAAATATTTAGTGACCCTTTGTCATCCTGATTGTCTTGCCCTGAACATGTTTTTCATATTCTATATAAAATATAGAAAACTCTGAAAATTGGGTGCCTAGAAATGAACCCAATTCTCTAAGTAACAAGCCTTTCTTTTTTTACCCTCCATACATCACTGAAGTCCATGTTCATTCAATTTTGTAGATGGTAGATTAGCTAATAAAATAGCCATAAACATTTCTGTTATAAGGCTAGGCACCCTAATCTGTTTTATCAGCGAATGTATTTACCTTTTTCTGACATAACTCCCAGTCTGTTTTGGTTTGCACAATAGTTCTGTCTTACCCACTTGAGTCAATTATGGCTAAACTTAGAATCATGAACCCCACCACAGAATATCTAATTACTGAGTTCTTTTCTTTTGATATTTTTCTTGTTCTTGAGATGAGGAAAGGAAGTTAAAAGAAACCAAAATTATTTCTCTAAAACTTCCACAAAGATCAAAGTTGAAACTGGAACATAGCTTTCCTGATTTATAGACCAGAATTCTGAAAATTACACCAAAGGTGGCTAATAATTAGAATAAATCATATCTGTAAGAGGCTTTAAAAAATAAGTATTCCGTTTTTCACATTATTTTTTCCTATTTTATACCCATTATCCAAGATGTTGTTTCACCTTATCTGAGTTAGAAACTAGCAATCAGTAGCAAAAAAAAAAAAGAAAAAGAAAAAAAAATCCTAAACTAACTTTTTAAACCTTACAATGTATAGACCTGTTGTACTATGCAACTTATATCATGTTAAGATATTAAATGAACAATAATGAAATACAAGAGTTGAAAGTCAATTTACTCAATCATTACATAAAAAATGAAATACTTCTAAATTTTTTAAACCCTTAGATTTTTATGTAGCTATGAACATTTAGAAAAACTATGCTATGCTTTTAACTGAGATCCCTCTACCCCTTTCAAATTCTTTTTTTTTTTTTTAATTAAGAGAAGGACTCAAACCACCCCTTTCTATTTCTAAGCCTCCCAGAAGCAATTGTGAGAATGTATGCCACACCACCCATATGTTCGTCTCCAGATGGCTAGCCTGCTTCTCTCAGCTCCCCCACCTGCCTGGGCCAAAGGCATGCTGTGCCCAGAACCCTGTGTATAACATGAAAGATGCTGATGCCTGCTGTCATCCATACCCTTGCATGTCCACAGTTTAATCAGAGCACAAGCAAGGAAAGAAAGAGAGGCAAAGCTGGAAGGAAGCAGAATTAGAGTTAAAGGAGAGGGAGGATGGAGGAAGAAAAGAGGAGGGAAAAAAGAGAGTAAGAAAGGATGCAAGGAGGAAAGGTTACAATTCGATGAGAAAAGTATAGTTATTTTATGAGAGTCAATCATTATTTTGGTAAGATTAAGAAAACTGATATTGCACACTCAAAAATCAAATAAATAGACTTAAATTTAGTCACATGAAGACAAGCACAAATGGTTTCCTTGTGTAACATTAGAATTGATGCTGTGTTGTACTGGCTCTGAAAGTGGATGGTAAGCTGAAAGTGGTTGTTCGTCTGCTGTTCTCTATGAAAGACACAGGTACCATCCTATGGATTTGAGAGAGGTGTTTCACATCTAATGTTACTGATCAATAACACCCAAGATTAAAAACATAACAGAAAACACATACGTGTTGCTGATGCATATGGGCATCACATGTATGAGTTGCAACTCAAGCAGAAACCCTCAGATAAAGGAGGGAGGTCAAAAAAGTTATAAAGGAGATTTTCCTTCTTTCTAATGTTTCTTTCCTGCCCTTAGCCCAGTGTATCTTCAAGTATGACCCTGAGGTAACCCACTTTAGAGTCATGTTGAGTAGTCAAGGAGACCCACAGCATAAATAATTAATCAGCCAACAAGGATCTATTGAGTGATATCTCAATACTAAGCAGGTAATTTGTTCATTCAACAATATTTACTGAGAATCAATTATGGGTCACATACTAAGTTCAGCACTGGGATAGATTATTGTGAAAAATCATAGTTCTGGCTCTTTTATTCAACTGATATTCTTTGAAAACCTACTGTAATCTAAGCACTGTTTTAAGCTTTAGGAATAAAGCATTGCAAAGAAATAAAAATAAAAATCATTCCTTATGATGTGGAGGTTCTTGTTATTGAAAACCATAATAAATAAACAAATGAGTCATTTGTGTGAATACATTATGCAAAAAGACAAAATGTGCTGGAGAGAAAATAGAGCAGAGAAAGGAGTATCAGGAGCAAGAGGTATGCAATGTTAAATAGAGTGGCTAACAAATCCTTTTCTGAGATGCTTAAACTTGAGGAAAAACTTGAAGATGGTGAGGGAGTGAGCCATGTAGCTATCTGGCAGATACCTGGAAGGAGTAGCCAGTGAGAAAGGCTCTGGTTCAGGATGGTGTCTATGACTCAAGAGTGAATGGAACAAGAGAGAGAGTGGTAGCAGATGAGACCAGAGAGTGGCAGGATACCTTTACAGTGGCCTGCAAGACACCGCAAAATCTGGTATCTTGTAGGCCATTGTAAAGTCTTTGTCATAACTTGTCTAAATCAATTTGTATTGAGGGATCCACCCCCATGACACAAACACCTCCCATCAAGCCTCACCTCCAACCTTGGGAATCAAATTTCAACATGAGGTTTGGAGGAGACAAATATCTAAACCATAGCATAAGCCCTTCCCGAATCCCTCCCTTCTTTAGAGTGAAAGCCAAATGCTGCTATATAGAAAAAGCCTGAACAGGACTAAATTGGAAGAAGGGAAAGCAGGTGGGAGGCAATTGCAGTAATCCAGCGAGAGAGGATGAAAGTGATGGAAGTGACAGAGTTGAAAAGATGTAGGTACATTCTAGATATATTTTGACGACTGGATTTATAGAATTTCCTGATAAATCAGTCTTAGAATGAGACAGCAAGAGATAAGTCAAATCCGACTCAAATCTATTTGGCCAGAGTAGCTGGAAGGGTGGAACTGCCATTAATTGACATGGAAGTGTGGATGGAGAAGGCTTTCACGGAGGAATGTTAATTATTGATTCTGTTTCAACAGGTTTATTTTGAGATCCTAGTGGAGATTTTCATTAGTCTAGAGTTGAGAGAAATAGTCTGAGGTAGAGTTGCCATAGGTGATATTTTAAAAAATTAGATTGGCAAAGATCCCAAAGGTACTTAGTGTCATATCAAGAAATGAGGAATTACAAAGAATGTGCAATATTAGAAGGTCAAGAAGCAGAGATTATTCCACCATAACAGACTGAGAAAGATTAGATATTCATCGAAGAATAAAAAATATATGGTGTCCTGGATGACAAGTTAAAAAATTATTTCAGAGTTGAGGACATGAAAAACAAGGTCAGAGGCTAGAGAAGTAAGAATGCAATTATTCGATCATTAATAGAAGAAACAAAAGGTTAATAAAATAATAGGTAAGTCAGATACTGTTAATAATACAAATTAATATAAAATATAAAACTAAATGCTACAAAAAGTACATCATTTTATAATAATAAATAACAAATGTAAGGATAGTGGCGGAAAACATGGGATGAGGAAATGCTTGTTCAAAGAAGTAATCTTGAGATTAAAGATAAAAGATATGTACAATTCACTGAAAGTGAAACTGCGAAGGTTCTGGAGTGTTACAGCCAGATCAGATGACATTTGCAATGGCCTTTTTTGGAAGAAAACGTAGTGTATTCAAGGAAAAGGAAAAGGCTAGTTTAGTTTTAGCATTAAAAAAATGAATGTAGCAACTTAAATAAGGAATTATGTATGTTTAGAAAGAAATATCTTGAAAATCATGGGCAACAGAAACCAAGATGAGAATTAAATGACATCATGTTAGGATGTTTTGGGCAACAAATAAGAAAATATCGGCATAAAAATTACTTACAAAATAATAGTTTATTCATAAGTCTCAAAAGAGACATACGGAACCCCACAATTCTGTATCTCAAAAGAGAAATACGGAACCCCACAGTTCTATTTCTGGACATCTGTCTAAAAGGACTGAAGGCTGTGCCTTGAGGAGATATCTGTACAGCCACGTTTACAGCAACATGGTTATTACAGTAACATAAAGGTGGAAGCAAACCATGTGTCCATCAATGGACAAATGAATAAACAAAACATAATATATATAAACATGGAATGTTTGTTATTCAGCCTTAAAACGGAAGGAATTTCTGACACATGTTAAAACACGGATGAACCTTGAGGATATTAAACTTAGTGAAAAAGCCAGTCATAAAAAACAAATACCATATTATTCCACTTATGAGAGAGAGTAGTCAAATTTATAGAAACAGGAAGTAGAATGGTTGCTCCCAGGGGCTTGAGTTAGAGAGGAACAGTGAGTTACTACTTAATGGGTTCAGAGCTTCAGTTTCACAAGATGAAAATTGTTCTAGAGGTAGATGGGTGTAGTGTAGCGTACATATGAGTGTACTTAATGCCTCCAAACTCTACATGTAAAATAGGCTGGTAAATGTTATGTTACATGTATTTCATTAAAATTACTACTAATAATAATGAAAGGGGTCACTGAACACAATGAAAAAGAAGAAAGAAGAGGAGGAAGAGGTGAAGGAGGGCAGAGAGATGTAACACCAGGGATGATTTTAGTAAATTCATGATACCTGGGCTCCAGGTAACTTCTGCATGACTCTTTTAGTCTTCCCTTCATGGTCACAAGATAGCTGTTGAAACTGAGCATCAAGTTATTCCACAAAAATGTCTAAGGCAGGAAAGAAGAGTCAGGGACTTTTTTCTCATACAACCCTTTCCTTCTACCAATTAATAGAATATGTTTCTCAGAGGCCTTCAACCAAGATCACTTTGGTGTAATTGGCCAGAACCATAATAAAATTGCCATACTTGTCTGCAAGAAAAATTGTGAAAGAAGGTTTCTAATGATTTCAGATTCACTTCGAGGGCAAAAGTCAGTGGTGTGCTGATAAATATTTAACAAATAGCTATCTGGGATGGGAGAGAATGTGTGTACATATATAAGTGTATTATACATTTTATTGATATAAAAGATTTGTGGGACACTATAAATAATAGTAATATATACAGTATTCTTTATTGTCAATTTTATATAGCCAAATGATCTACACAGTATGTGTGCTTCCATTGATTTTTTTCCGTGCTTTTTTATCCATAGCCAAAATATGGTTGCAATTCACAAGTGTAGTTCCAACAAGAATGGTAGTAGGTATTTTCCTCTTAGTTAATGAGTGATACACAATGAACCAATGAACGCATATATAAAAACTTAGTGTGAGTAAGCTTTTTCCCAAATTTTCTGAATACCAGAATATTTCCTCAATTTTTTTGCACTATTTACAATGTAACAGCTATTGATATGATATACTTTTAACTTTAATCTCTATTATTAATGTTTTCTCCAACGTGCTTAAGTCTAAACAAGCAACAGGAGAGTGCCAAGACTGGCTGACTAGAAGCAGCTGATGTGCACCACTCTCATGCAGAGGAGAAAGAGTAGCAAGTAAAGGCTGGCCCTTCAGCTGGATATTCAGGTAGACATGCTGGGATTCGTCAAAGAAGCAATATGACCTACACAGGTCAGAGAGGAGCAACGTAGGACAGTTGCCCACCCAGGATTGGCATGGAGCAAGGGGAGGCTTTCCACTACAGGAAATTGTGAGTAATAGCCCCCGAAAGCCCACTACCAATTGAAGGGCCCCCTGGCATAGGCTGATCACTTCCATTGGTAGTGGCTCTGCATTTCTCTGGGATAGAGCCCAATTAAAAGTCCGTCTGCCTCTTACCACTGCTAAGGACCTGCTGAGGAAGGAACATAAGGCCCGAGCTTACCCCAGGGCTGCTATGTGCAGCCAAGGAGGACCAAGCCAAGATCTGCATCCAGCACTCAAGTGAGATAGAAGCCTACACTTCCTGAGCACTGAGAGGGATCATGGCTGCAATTGTGAGGAAATACAAAGAAGTCATGTTGCTGAGCATGAGCCTACAACATGGCCATTACACCTAAGCACCATCTACTAGATCACAGCCCAAACTTCAACACCAAAAATACTTTTCCAATATACCCCCAATCCACTGCAATCCCTTCCCTGTGAAACCAAGGACAAGAATTCAGCTACAAATGGAGACGCTGCACAAAGCCTTGTCCCTCGGGAAACATCCAGAAATGAAGTCAACTGACTTCAACACAAATTCCAACACAATTAAAGGAACATCAGCCCACACAGATGAGAAAGAGCCAGAGAAAGAATTCTGGCAACTCATATAGCCAGAGTGGCTTATTTCCTTCAAACAACTGCACTAGTTACCCAGAAAAAGTTCTCAATCAGGCTGAAATGGCTGAAATGACAGACATAGAATTCAGAATATGGATAGGAATGAAGATCATCAAGATTCAAGAGAAAATTAAAACCCAACCCAAGGAATCTAAGGATTACAATAAAATAACAGGGCTGAAAGACAAAATGGCTATTTTAAGAAGGAAACAAATTCATCTGATAGAGCTGGAAAACACACTATAATAATTTCATAATATAATCACATATTAACAGCAGAATCAGCTAAGGAAAAAAATTTCAGTGCTCAAAGACTGGTTCTTCAAACTAACTCAGTCAGACAAAAATAAAGAAAAAAGAATAAAAAGAAATGAACAAAATGTCCAAGATATATGGGATTAGATAGAGACCAAATCTATGACTCATTGGTATCACTGCAAGAAAGGGAAAGAAAATAAGCAACTTGGAAAATATATTTGAGGATATTGTTCACAAAAATTTCCCTAACCTTGCTAAAAAGGCCAACATTCAAATTCAAGAAATGCAGAGAACCCCTGCAAGATACTATGCAAGACGACCATCCCCAAGACACACAATCATCGTATTCTCCAAAGGTGATATGAAAGAAAAAATATTAAAGGCAGCTATAGGGAAGGGGCAGGTAATATACAAAGGCACCTCCATCAAGCTAAAAGCAGAACATTTAGTAGAAACTCTGTAAGCCAGAAGAGATTGCGGGCCTATATTCAGGATCCCTAAAGAAAAGAAACTCCAATCAAGAATTTCATATCCAGCCAAATTAAGCTTCATAAGTGAAGGAGAAATAAGATTCTTTTCAGGAAGCAAATGCTAAGAAAAATCATAACCACTCAACCTGCCTTAGAAGAGGTCCTTAAGGGAGGGCTACATATGGAGAAAAAAGACTATTATCTGCCACCATAAAAACACACATAAGTACATAGATTATTGATAATATAAAGCAATGACACTGTCAAGTCTGCATAATATCCAGGATCAAATCCACAACATAGCAATGTTAACCTTGACTGTAAATGGAATAAATGCCCTGATTAAAAGGCACAGGGGAGTCAGTTGGATAAAGCAGCAAGACTCACTGTGTGCTGTCTTCAAGAGATCTATCTCACATACATTGACACTCACAGGCTCAAAGTAAAGGAATGGAGAAAACCCTACCAAGCAAATAGAAAACAAACAAAAAAATAGTGGCTGCCATTCTAATTTCAGACAAAACAGACTTTACACCAACAGTGATCAAAAAAGAAAAAGAAGGACATTACATAATGGCAAAGGGTTCAATTCAGCAAGAAGACATAACACAACACAAGAGCAGACAGATTCATAGAATAAGTTCTTAGAGACCTATGAAGAAACTCAGATAACCATACAATAGTAGTGGGAAACTTCAACACTCCACTGACAGTATTAGACAGGTCTTTAAGGCAGAAAACTAACAAAGATATTCAAGATCTGAACTCAGCACTTGACCAAATGGACCTTGCACACATATACAGAACTCTCTACCTAATAACAACAGAATATACATTCCTCTTATCTGCACTTGGCACATACTCTAAAATCAAGTGTTATATGGTAAGCCATATAACACTTCTCAGCAAATCAAAAAAGAAACTGAACCAACCATACTCTCAGATCATAGCACAACAAAAGTAGAAATCAACACCAGGAAGATTGGTCAAAACAATACAATTACATGGAAATTAAACAACCTGCTCCTTAATGACTTCTGGTAAACAATGAAATTAAGACAGAAATCAAGAAATTCTTTGAAACTAATAAGAACAAGGATAGCACATACCAGAACCTCTGGGTCACAGCTAAAATGGTGTTAAAAGGAGAGTTTATAGTGCTAAACACCCATATCAAAAATGGCAGAAGGATCTCAAATTAACAGCCTAACATCAACATCACACCTTGAGGAACTAGAAAAACAAGAGCAAACTAACCCCAAACCTAGCAAAGTCAAGAAATAACGATAATCAGAGCCAAACTGAATGAAACTGAGCCGTGAAAAAGCATACAAAAGATCAACAAAATCAGAGGTTTTTTTTTTTTTTAAGAATAAATAACATAGACCACTAGCTGGACTAACAAATAAAAAAGAGAGAAGATTCAAATAAATAAAATCAGAAATGACAAAGGGGAACATAACCTTTGACCCCACAAGAATAAAAAAAACCATCAGAGACTACTATGAACATATCTATGCACACAAAATATATGACCTGGAAGAAATAAAGATATAACTTCCCAAGACTAAATGAGTAATAAATTCAAACCCTGCACAGACCAATAATGAGTTGAAGTATGGAATCAGTAATAAAAAGCCTACCAACCAGAAAAAGCCCAGGATCAGACAGATTCACAGCTGAATTCTACAAAATGCATAAATAAGAGCTATTACCATTTGTACTGAAACTATTCCAAAAAGTTGAGGAAGAGGGACTCCTCCCTAACTCATTCTATGAGGCCAGCATCATTATGATACCAAAACTGGAAAGAGACACACACACAAAAAAGAAAACTTCAGGCCAATATCCTTCATGAACATAGATGCGAAAATCTTCAATGAAATTCTTTCCAAAAAGTCCTTGTTTTTTTGTTTGTTTGTTTGTTTGTTTTTAGAATAAATCCAACAGCACATCAAAAAGCCAATCTACTACAATCAAGTAGGCTTTATCCCTGGGATGCAAGATTGGTCCAACATATGCAAATCAATAAATGTGATTCACCACATAAACAGAATTGAAAGCAAAAACCATATGATCATTTCAATAGATGCAGAAACAGCTTTCAATATAACCCAACATGCCTTCATGATAAAAAATACTCAACAGAATAGGCATCAAAGGAACATACCTCAAAATAATAAGAACCATATATTACAAATCCACAGCCAACATCATACTGAATAGGCAAAAGTTTGAACCATTTACCCTAAAAACTGCAAAGGGTGCCCACTCTCACCACTCCTATTCAATATAGTACTGGAAGTCCTAGCCAGAGTAATCAGGCAAAATAAAGAAATAAAAGGCATCCAAATAGGAAAAGAAGAAGTCAAACTATCTCTCTTCACTGAAAATATGAACACGTACCTGAAAAAACATAAAGACTGCATAAAGCCTTCTAGAACTGAAAAACGACTTTAGAAAATTTCAGGATAAAAAAACCAATGTGCAAAAATCAGTCACATTTCTATACACTAGTAATGTCCAGGATGAAACGCAAATCAAGAACACAATCCCATTTACAATAGCCACAAAAAAGAGAAATATATAGGAAAACAGCTAACCAAGGAGGAGAAAAATCTCTACAAGTAAAACTACAAAACACTGCTAAAAGAAATCAGAGATGACACCAAAAAATGGAAAAATATTCCATGCTCATTGATTGGAAGAATCAATATCATTAAAATGGCCATACTGCCCAAAGCAATGTACAGATTCCATGCTATGCTTACCAATCAAGGCCATTCTTCACAGATTTAGAAAAATCTATTCTATAATTCACATGGAACCAAAAAAATGAGCTGGAATAGCCACAGAAATCCTAAGCAAAAGGAACAAAGCTGGAGGCAACACAATACGTGAATTTAAACTATACTACAAGGCTACAGTAACCAAAACATCATGGTACTGGTACAAAAATAGACACATAGACCAATGTAACAGTATAGAGATCCCCAAAATAAAACCACACATCTACAACAATCTGATCTTTGACAAAGTTGACAAAACAAGCAGTGAAGAAAGGACTTCCTATGAATAAATGGAGTTGGGATAACTGGCTAACCATATATAGAAAATTGAAACTGGACCTCTTTCTTATAACATATACAAAAAACAACTGAAGATGGATTAAAGACTTTAATGTAAAACCTAAAACTATAAAAACCCTTGAAGAAAACCTAGAAATACCATTCTAGACATAGGCCTTTGAAAAGATATGATGACAAAGATGCTAAAAGCAATTGCAACAAAAACAAAACTTGAAAAATGGGACCTAATTATTAAAGAGCTTCTGCACATCAAAAGAAACTATAAATAGAGTAAAGAGATAGCCCATAGAATGGGAGAAAATAAATGCAAACTACATATCCAACAAAAGTCTAATATCCAGAATCTATAAAAACTTAAACAAATTAACAAGCAAAATACAACCCCATTAAAACTAGGCAGAGGATATGAACATATACTTTCCAAAAAAGACATATATGCAGCCAGCAAGTATATGAAAAAAAATGTTCAGCATCACTAATCCTTAGAGAAATGCAAATCAAAACCACAATTAGATACCATCTCACACCGGCCAGAATAGCTATTATTAAAAAATCAAAAAAACTATAGATGTTGGCAAGGTAGTGGAGAAAAGGGAATGCTTATATACATGCTTTTGTTTGGAATGTAGTTTAGTTCAGCCACTGTTGAAAGCAGTTTGGCGATTTCTCAAAGAACCTAAAACCAATTGACGCAGAAATGTCATTATTGGATATATACACCCAAAGGAATATATATTATTCTACCATAAAGACACTTGCACATGTATGTCCATCACAGCACTATGCACAATAGCAAAGGCATGAAATCAACCTAAGTGCTCAACAACAGTAAACCAGATGAAGAAAATGTACATATATATACACCCTGGAATCCTATGCATCCATAAAAAAGGAATGCAGGCTGGGCACAGTGGCTCATGCCTGTAATTCCAGCACTTTGGGAGGCCCAGGCAGGCAGATCGCCTGAGGTCAGGAGTTGGAGACCAACCTGGCCAACATGGTGAAACCTTGTCTCTACTAAAATACAAAAATTAGCCTGGCATGGTGCATGGTGAAACCCTGTCTCTACTAAAATACAAAAATTAGCCGGGCATGGTGGTGCATGTCTGTAATCCCAGCTGCTCGGGAAGCTGAGGCGTGAGAGTCTCTTGAGCCTGGGAGGCAGAGATTTCAGTAAGTCGAGACTGCACCACTGCACTCCAGCCTAGGTGACACCACTGCACTCCAGCCTAGGTGACACCACAGAGCAAGGCTCCATCTCAAAAAAAAAAAAAAAAAAAAGAATGCGATCATGTCCTTTGCAGCAATGTGGACGAAGGTGAAGAAAATTATTCTAAGCAAACTTATGCAGAAATAAAAAACCAAACACTGCATTCTCACTTACAAGTGGGAGCTAAACATTGGGTACACATGGACACAAAGAAGGGAACAATAGACACTTGGGCTTGCTTGAGGGTTGAGGGTGGGACGAGAGTGAGAATCAAAACACTGCATATCAGGTGTTATGCTTATTATCTAAGTGATGAAATAATCTGTAAACCAAACCCCTGTGACTCACAATTTATCTGTAGAACCAACCTGGACCTACACCCCTGAAACTAAAATAAAAGTTAAAAGAACAAAAAGAGCAAAGAATTTGGAGTCCCAAGACCCCTGGGACTTATTAGCCGAGTGAGATTGAGAAGGACATTCACTTGTTTTAAGTCTCAGGTTCCTTATCTGAAAGGATATCATTTGAAAACAGTACACATCTTACAGGGCTGTGATGAAGACTAAATAAAACTGTTGACATACTGGAAAGTTTTGAAAAATTTACCTGACTTCAAAGACTGAAATTTCACTGCAGAAAAAAACTTTTAAAAAACCTTGATATAAAAAATTAATTTAAAAAAATAAACAAGCAACAAAACAATAACTCGAGCCTTCATTTATAGCATTGGCCTATTTCCACGGAGTAAATACTCCCAATATATCCAATTTCCTGGTACCCATTTGACACCATTGAATGTAAATTTGAGATTGTGCAATAGCAAAACATTCTATAGGATTTCTAATATTAAGATATAATCAATGCAAACTCAAAAGCATAGGCAATAGTAAGAGGTAATAATATATTTGGAAAGGATGAGTTTTGAGCTTTAATTGTTTCGCATTTAATGTAATTAAATTTTTCATTAATATAATTTGATGTTTAATCATATCTGTTTATAATATGGCTTGCAAAATTCCTGAAAATTTAACAATCAGCTCTCATAGGCCTCTTTGGATCAAATGACCAGCGAGGCATAATACTAGCAAGTAAGGAGGAATGAGATGGCTTTGGCTTTACAGAGTTTAAACATTTAAATTCACTTAGGTATATAGTAGAAGCATTTTTACTTCCAATTGTGCTTAATCTAAGGAAAATAGCATCTTTGAATCTTTTCCTTTTTCTAATCAACTTTTGCTCCTAATTTTCCATTCTAGCTTCTAATATCCCTAGATTAAGAACAAAAATAACATTGATTTCCACCACAGATAAAATGTCCAATAAAAGGCAAAGTAAAACTGGAATCAATTGAATATTCTCTGTTTAACAGCAAATTGATTTTAAGGCTGCCAGATGAGGAAGGGAGAAATAGAATGTAAAGCTGTCCTGAGAAGAGATCACTCAGTCTGAGCCCCTCATTTTGAAGATATGAAAATAGAGATACCTCAAGACTGGCCTAAAATCACCCAACCCACTAGCAGCAGAGCGAAGACAAGAATGCTGGGCTCCTGAGTTCTGAAAGCCATACCTGTTCTACTGCTGTGCACCAAACCTTAATTCCTGGGCCATCTTTATTAGAAGAGTGTTTGGCAAGTTCTTTGGGTGTGAAAAGAGAAAACAGTTCTCATAAATCAGGTTTCCATACCTGGTCTGTTAAATCCACCACTGGCACGATCACAGGGAAGTGCTGCTCCAGCTCACTGTGCTAGAAATAAACTGAGGTCTCATAGCAGCCATTAGAGTCTAATTATATGTGACAGCCAACCTGACAGGTTTTGTTTATTTGTTTGTCTATTCTTTCAGTGCTTATGGCTTGAAAAAAAAATGAATAATGCTGTCAAAACTATCTTACCCTTCAGGAGCTCTTTCTCTGCTTCATTGGAAAGCATAGGAAAGCATTTACTTCTAACATGCCTGGTAAAGCTAATAAGGAAAAATGATTTCACTGAGAAGTCTGTATAATTATGCATGGCTCATGTGACACCTACTGATGGTCAACTGTCACTAGTACACTGTGATATACTTGATAAGAGAATGAGAATCAGGAGCATCAAATACATAGAAATCACATAAGAAGTCTTTTCGGAAGAAATGCGAGCTATGAAATCATCTGAGGATGAGGCAACAAATATATCTAGAAAACATGAGCAAAATAAAACATAAAATTGTATAAATTTCATAATGGAACTAGTGGACAATTGACAGATTATATTTAACCCTGTCTTAATTTATTTTTCCCAGACCACTCACCTTTTAAGAATATCAACATTATGTTTGTACTGAAAGTAGATGTGATAGGTAGATCTTGATTATTTTCGAGTCCCAAGCAGATCTCTATGTTTTTCTTGAATGATTCCAATTTTACCAATGATCTAGCTAAGGACATTGACATGTTCCTGAATGCCTCTAAACAAAGTAAAAAAAAAAAAAAAAAAAAAAAAAACTTTGAATGGCAGTATTAAGATCCAATTCCTTATCAACATGTTGAAATGATAATGTGAACTTAATAAAATATAGTAAGACTCAACATATTAAACTTAAGAAGAGTTAAATAAGTAAAGGAAAACAAACAACAACAAAAAGCTGGAGTGGGGAAAATAGAATCTAATAGCCATCTGTATGAGAAAAGATTTTATTTGGCTGCAAACTCATGAGTCGATGTTGTAACAAGACTGCAAACAGCAAGAATGTGAATATATTGAATCTTGCCTTCCTCTGGGAAGTGCCAATGAGAGTTTGTACTAGCTCCACTCCATTCCAGACTGGAAAGATCATACCTAGTGTGCAATCAGCTTGAGAAATATGTGTTTTTATCTCCCATGGCTTTGATTAAGTTGGGTTACATCTGGCTACTACTCAGTCTCAGTTTGGACAGTGTGGGCTCCACAGCATTTGCCCACTCCTCATGTACTTGCAGAGTTCTGTTGTCTAAGTTACACTTTTTACACTCTTTTCTAATGTGGCTACTGATAAGGTGTAAACATTGTTTTGCCAATGTGAAAAATATAAAAATAGGTTTTACAATGCTCCATTGTATATACTTTTATATACATAGTGATTTCTAGAACTAAAGCTTTCTACATTATTAAGAGTTGATTGTACTGTGTTTAATTGTAGGCAAGACATTAAGTGGTATGTTTAAAAGTTGGGTGTGCTTACATAAGAATCCCCAAGAAGAGAAAGACTCTGTAAACCAATATCTATGAGGAATAGTTGAAAAAAATAAAGAAGACTTATTTATGCACAAGAAAAAGAGAAAAAATTAGTGGGTAATTCTTAATGGAATAATTACTTAGAAGATGAATTGTCATTTTTTTTGGAATTCAGTTTATTTTTGTGACTGTCAGGATGGAAGTTGCAAGGTCACAGATTCAGGTCAGCTTTAGAGCAGGTTGAAGTATTAGAAAATGGAATAGGATGCTTTATAATCAATTTTCCATTCATGGAGGTGTCCAAAGGGTACTGAAAGATACATGTATTAACAGCTTTATAAATGGGAGTGATTAATTAGATAGTCTTCTAATCAGTGAGTTACAATATTCTTTTCCACTGCAAGAATCTATGAGTCAATGTTGTATCATTGATGACATGATGACAAAGAAGCTCTATACAACCTTCATTTTGGTTCTTTTAATTTGTAATCTCTCATTTGAAACACAGCACTGATTGAAAGGTATTTTAAAGTATTATCCCTACCACTCATTAACACAAATCACTCAACCTAGAAGAACGTGTGGTGGCTGTTTATAGGCCTACACCTACTTTTTGATATTAATTTTTCCTTCTAGATTTTCATATATTTAATTAGCTTACAAACAACTCACCTATTAAATTATAAAACTTATGTATAGATTTGATATAGCATAGTTTTTACATAAGAATGTTTAATAATGAAGAGTGGTGTTTAATCAACTTGTTGAATGTGAAGCCAATTCATAATTTGAAAGGTCAACAATAAAGGGGCATCATCCATCATGATTTAATCAGTCATATCTTATTAAGAGCAGCTGCAAAACAGGTGAGACCATTCACAAAAGGATTAGTTCATAATATTTAGGTTAGCATTTAAAAACCATCACTAGCCATAGTGTTCATGATATTAATTATATAGAAGTATGCCATTTTCTAAAGGAGCAGGAAAACTTTTAAAATATTAACAACACTGAGATTAGTCTTCAGAAATTTAAAATAAAATTCAAATGTCTTTAGAGTTTAAATTTCTTTATGAGGATGTCAAAATGATAGGATAAAACCCCAATGAAAGATATATATTGCAATATTCATATCCAAGTGAAACTTCTCAGATCATGAGTCTATTACCATACTCCATTATCCTGAGATGAAGCAATTACATGTTCTCTTTTTATTTTTCAAATACTGTTGACTGCCAAAAAGAAACTAGTGAAGATGTTCTTTATGCCAACTTTCCTTGTCTTCTTTCATTTTTTCAATCAACCACCATTTGCTAAGCAGCACTATGTACCAAGTGTCAGTTACTCTGCCACTATACACATTTCTGTGATTCAAATTAGCTCAAATAAGATCCACAAGTAAAGGAATAATGTTTGTATTATACAAAATTTCATTGGTTTACCTGTGATTTTCATAAGCCAAAGTAGCCAGATGAGTGTGAATAGATTACAACCTTCAGTGGGAAAGGAAAAAGCCATCATCTTAGCTACTGCCCTGGCAGTGGGAGTCCTTTCAGAACATTCCAACTAAGTGCAAGCAGTTGGAGCTTCCTTCCCAGCCAAGTTCACCATCAGTTTTGTTCAGCCAGTGGTAAGTTGCACTATCTTCCAGGTTTACTTCACCAGCAGCCCCACTCTCTGAGATCTCCATTTTCATCGATTTGGACTCAGTACTGGCTAAATCTTCTTAACTAATGTTGTTTGTGAATTACTAAAATAGTCTGTGGCAACCTTCAGCTACACTAAGCTGCCTGCCTAGGTGGTCTAAGTTAGCTCTGCAGAAACTTATTACTGTGTTTGCTTGTGCTTTGGTTAAAACATTTACATAAGATTTTCTTTATCATTGCCTACTATTATGCAGAATATGAGGTTTCCTAATAACATATATAATTACAGAGACATGTCTCTATTGTGATAGTCGCAGGAGATTCAGAAGTGAATTATACGCAGCTGATGCTTTCACACTGCCAAGGTTTAGTAGAAATGACATGCAAACTATGAGTTTTACTACAATGTGATGAGTGTCATTGATATGCTAAAAAATACAAGAATTCAGAGGTTAGAAGGCCCAAATACCATGAGTTTTACTACTTCCCTAATAGCTCATTTCACGATAAAGAATTTCTGATCATCAGAAGCTTATTATATTGAACTAGAATTTTCACTTCTTTATGCAATCAACAAGGATTTATTGATCAGTTTCTATAAGTCAGGAAGGTTTCTGGACAACTGGAGTTTGCTTGAGAAGGAAAACTGGACCTGACTTAGTGTTACAGAGTTTATATTTTAGATTCAAAGATTGAAAATCAACAAACACACAAGAAAATAAATGAATCTGTGAACAAATAAAATTGTTTCAGATAGTAAGGAAATCTCTGAAGGTAAGCAGAGTAATAGGACAGAAAGTGACCGTGTAGATTAAGGGTGTCAATACTCTACAGGCTAGTAGAAGTTAAGCTCTTCTGTGGAGAAGTATGGGTTTCAGCTTAATGGAAGACAAGAAGGAGAGGTTTACAGCCTGAAGTCACCAATTATGCAGAGCCTTCAGGCAGGGACATTATGTTTGGCAGGAGGGCAGACATGGGAACACTGGCTGCTTGGGAAGATAAGAAGAAGCCAGGCAATATACTAGTCCTTAGGAATCTGGATTTGATTTGGCATGAGATAGAAAGTCACTGAATTGTTTTTAGCAGGAAAAGGACATGAGATGATTTATTTTGTGAAAATATAAGTTGACGGCCAGATGAAGAAACGATTGTTAGGTTATAGGCATGGAAGCAGGCAGTTAGGTGTTGGGAGACGATAGCCATGTGCTAAGTGAGGCGTTGCAGTGGTTTGACAGGGAAAACAGAGGCCATGAGCAACAGAGATGAAGTAGATAAACTAGAGTATATTATGGTGACATAATGTGTACGTTATATCATTTGGGGATAGATGGAATGTGCTGGTGATTAATCCACAACCATCAAAGTCCACCAAGTAAACAAGAACAGTTCTCTGCATCTCCACTCCATTACTGATGTGGTTTGGCTCTGTGTCCCCACCCAAATCTCATCTCAAATTGTAATCCCCACGTTCCCAGGTTCCAGGATCACGGGGGCAGTTCCTCCCTGCTGCTCTCATGATAGTGAGGGAGTTCTCACGAGATATGATGGTTTAAAATGGGCAGTTTCTTGTGTGCACACTTTCTGTCTCTCCTGCTACCTTATGAAGACCTTCCTTGCTTCTCCTCCTCCTTCCTCCATGATTGTAAGTTTCCCAAGGCCTCCCCAGCCATTTGGAACTGTGAGTCAGTTAATCTTCTTTCCTTTATAAATCAGTCTCAGGTAGTATCTTTATAGATGTGTGAGAATGGATTAATGCGATTACCTTTTTTCATTCTTTGCCCTCATTCACTGAGGTTTTCAAACTACAGTTAGATGACAACTTTTTGTGACTGTTACAGAGGTTTTCCTGCCTCTATTTAGACATTGGAACAAGATTACCTTTAAAAGGGGGTCTAGCATATGATATGTAGATGGGAATTTTTAAGGACTATGATTCATTTAGCAGCATGGACTATTAGTAAAAAAAAAAAAATTATATTAAATGGCATTCTTTCCATATCTATAGGGCCAAGTCAAAAGCTCTCCATTATAGCTGGAGATGCCCTCTTTAAGCTTTTACATTCTCCTTCCGCCCCCAACATACACGCTATACTTATACACATATACTTTTCAACCTTCAACCTCCCTTTAGAAAAATAAAAATTATCATTAAGTGCTCAGATCAAAAAGTAATAGGCAATGAAAAAATATTGATTTGTATTAAATCACCGGTGCAGATATGGTGTGCGAGGATAAGAATGTTTGGCGAGAGCTACAGTATTATAAAATAAATGATATGCTAGTCACTGAAGGCCCTTGTCCATGTAAGTGAGCAGAAATATATAGCATTTGCTTATTATCTCCAGCCCAAGTAGTAAATTATCACTGAAATGGCAAAGACTGAAGTGGACATAAATTTGGGGTTTGCTGTGCTGAGGAGTGTGGAGCTTGGTATATTTCAAAAGCCTTAGGAGGCTGCCGATCATCATGATCTGCAGACAGAGCTGCAGATAAAGCGTAAGGTGATTTCTAGTTGGAAACTGAACCAAGGCTCTCATGGCTTACAGTTAGAAAATTATTTTCCTCTAGTACAGAGTTTACAGATTACCTTTTATTTCTTTTTAGCTTCAAACCTATTGTTAAAATATCAAATTATTTGTATTTTCCTACTCTCTGTGAAAGAATCTTTTTAAAAAATTAACCTTTCTACCATTTGATTTTGATTACAGAATGACCGATTTACTCATTAATTACCTATTCATTCCTACACTATAGCAGATGCTATTCTAGGTACTAGAGAGTGATGAACAAAAGAGGTGTAGACTGTATCAGAGAATTTATAATCTTGTAAATGTTATGAAGATAGTGAAACAAAAAATGACTCATAAGAGAACAAAATAGGAGTGATGACAGAGGAGAAAAATTTAACTTATTTTGAATGAAAGTATGTTTGCATCAGGTAAGGTACATATGTATATTGGAATTAACTCAGTTCAGGAAGTGGCCGATTTTAGAGAACATAGTTGTCAGTTTAATCTCCTGATATTGCAGTTAGCATATTATCTGATGGTGGCTATTAGCTTGCAAACAGCTGTTGTTTAGCCAAAGCAGAAGCCATATAGGGTTCGCAAGGTTGAAGACAGACCTGTTACCACTTCTAGTAAGAGGCTTTCAAATATATGGCCTACTGATGTCTTGGTAGTAATTTCAGCAAAAAAGACAAGTCCTGTTTTCCTCCCTTATTATTCTCCTGTAGATTCAGCACTATGTGTTCGCAGTCTTTGTATCAAGGCTGTTCTATTTACGTTCCATGCAAAAGATGTTTGTTTTCTTTTCATGGTGGTGATGGCTAATGGCTCCCTCATTGTGGCAATACCTCCCAGTGTCATTCCCTATCCTTCTGCTCCTTTCTCTGCCTCCTACTCCCATGTAGAGTTTCTCCAAGAGCAGACTTACTTGATTACCTCAGAAAGCCAACTCCTGTAATGTCACAGAGGCATAGTACTCTATGAAACTAAGACGATCTAAGACACATGGGAGGGAAATATGACTGGAAACTATATTCTCTGGTTGCTACTAAGAGCCTCACTCGGTTTCCAGTGTCTTTCTGGTGGTTTTACAGCTTTTTTTTGGTAACTTACAATTGTCTTCTCTAGTACCCTTCCCAACGGAAGAAATGTAGGATATTCTAATTATTTTGCACTCATTAAAATGGACATTCATTTTGCTGAAATATAGCTTATTCTATATATGTTTATAATGAATTATCTTGTATAATTTTTTTATCTTGACCTATTTTTGTATGTGTAATGTCATTCTTTTATGGGCCTGTGCATTCTCTTTAGCATTCTAATTCCCATTCTAGGGAACAAATTACAGCACCTTTGTGTTTTAATCATCAATTATCCTACTCGAGTGTTTTAAGCACCCTGCAAACAATATCTGGTATGTGCCTTGCCTAGTTTAATTGTTGAAGCACTTTTGAAAGCACCAGGATTTCATTAGTGATCAATATAAATTGGGCCAGTCTTCAACCAATTTGTGTTCATTATTAAAGCCTTCGGTTCCAATGATAACTTGGAGACAGAGAACTGATGAAGCTGGTTAGACAATTGCCTAATGAGGCAAGCAGACTCTGCCTCTGATCTTAACCAGCCTCTGGGCTCTGAAAACTTTAAATGGTCCCAGTGACAGATATCACACTAGAAACCAGCCATTGTCCATCTAATCACTACCTCTAGCTGAGCTGAGAGGCATAAAATAACACAAATGAATTGAATGAAAGACAGAATCTATCATGCTACAGGTAATTGTGTTTATCAAGCATTAATATCTGAGACTCAATCCTAGGGCTCTAATCCATCTCATAAAACAAAGTCCAGAGACAGGAGCAATCCTCGGCAAAGAAGCCATTCGTAGAAAGTAAAATCTGTGGGATCCAAAAATAATTGACATAAAATTCCAGCAAAATAGACTGACATTCCAAAAGCACTTTAAAATTACAAGGGATTGAGGACGCAGATCTTTTAGCAGAAGGTACCGATTAACCGGGTCTTCGATACATACACAGGATGTAGGTGACGTGTACAACTGGAGTTAAATGGCAGTTGAGACAGGTAGGCTTTTTCTAGTTGGAGAGCTCTCAGGGAACCGGTGACCACTTTGGTCTGGTACACATGAGAGATACAGAAATTATATCAGGTGGGAAGTAGACATCTGGCCAGGGAGAAATGCAGGGACATAATTAATCCCATTTCTGCTGAGGGTGACAACTTGATTAGTGCCCTTAATTAAGGTCAGGCTTTGAGTATCTTTATAAATTCTTGCTGTGGGAGCTTTGTGCCAAATATATCCATGTATATGTGTAGATAGTTACATTATTTTTCCCTACATCAATTTCATGATCTCTAAAATGAACTGAGAGAGATCTGATTTGAAATAGTATTCTTACCTGTTCTCAAAATCTGAAAGTCCAGGAGTCCATGGGAAAATAAGATAGAGTTTTTATTACATATTGAGTTATCATAACTCTTCCTCAACATGGAAACAAAGAGCTTGCATTATATCAGGTTTGAGCTTGTTAGAAACATCATTTCAGCAGGCTTTTCGGATTCTGTGTTGGTTGCTACTGAAGTAAATTTGCACAGTACTGTTGGCCTTTGGGGGTCTTTCTTACTCAACCACTATAGTTGTTGCAGAATTTTGCACCTTAGTTCAGCTAAAACCTGGTTCTTGTCACACGACCAGGAAAATTCAGACACGTTGAAGGGTGAGTAGAGCAGGATTTTATTAGGCAAAAAGGGGAAAAAAGGGAAAAAACCTCACAGATTAAATCCCAGGCCACCACACAGAAAGTGAAGAGACCAGGCTCCTCTTGCCTGCCCATGGCTCCACCCTGTTCCCCCAGTGCACATGTGGGCATGCTCCAGCAAGGCCCTGGGCAGCTTCCCTCATCTGCGCCAAAGCCTCTGATGTAAACACTTATGGAGCAGGTCGGAGATTCTCCAGGGTTCCCTTTTTATCTGCTTAGGCATTCGGCTATCTCATAGTTAAGATTGAGTAGATCTGGGCAAGAAAACAAGGGAAGAAATGGATATACATATATGCCTTTCACCTTCATTAATTTGAAGCCTCAAGTTTGTATAAGTATGTTTCCCCAAGGGCCTTAACATCAGATGTTATGTAAGTAGGATTTTGATTATTCAGAAAATAAACTTACCAAGTTAAACACAGCGATATTACCTTGATTTAGAAAAAAATCATTTAGCAATGGAATTCAATTTTATACCCCGGTACCTAATACATGATTCCACAGGGAATCATGCTTGATTCTGTTAGAAATACTAATCTGGATGTAAGCACTTGCCTTCAAGGAGCTTTAAACTAGTGGAATGTAAAAAAATGCATTAGAAGATACTGTAGACTGTGAGGGAAAAAATGTTATGTGATA
Source organism: Gorilla gorilla gorilla (assembly GCF_029281585.2). Taxonomy (NCBI): domain Eukaryota; kingdom Metazoa; phylum Chordata; class Mammalia; order Primates; family Hominidae; genus Gorilla; species Gorilla gorilla. Next base: position 10,743,001 of record NC_086017.1, read on the forward strand.
GAGATGAGTTTCAGTTAGAAAGATTGGGCAGATTTTAAGAAAGGGGGTATTTGACTGAATCTTGAAGCAAGGATAGATAGAATTTCAGCTGATGAGTAATAAAGCCTCAAAGGGGAATAGCATTTGTTTTATTAACGTGCTTCTAGAGCTCAGCTTGCATAACTCATTTTTCATAAGACTAAGTTTATGCTTAAAAACTCACCGATGTCATCAAAAATCTAATAGGAATATGAACATTTTCTGCTAGTGGTTTTGGTCTCTATGTTAGTTCTATAATTTTTTTTTTTGATAAGAAGTATGGATGGTGGGAAACCAACTGCTTTGATGGAAATTCAAGCAACAGACAGATCCCCTGTCAGCTCCACACAAAGATATCCTGATGAAGTTCTCCTGACTTCTAGGAGGGGATGTTTCAGAAGTGCACATGAGGGAGAGGAATCCTGCTGTCAGCTGACTTTTTGCTTTGCTTACTGTATTTGTTTTGTTTTGTTTTTAAAACAGGCTTGGACATACATTTTCAATTCGAAAACTCCCTTCTGAGATCCAAAAGTAAACATGTTTACAGATTATGCAAAAGTTTGAGTTTAGTTTCAGAATTTTTCTCTCAAAGGCTCTAGCACAAAAAAAATGGGGGATGTCCAAATTCTGGAATTTGAAACAAATAACAGGACAGATTGCAAGCTGGCAGCTGGCAGGGAGAAGTCCATTATTTCCCAGCTCCATTCCTTTGACTTCAGCCTAGGGAAAGGTTACCCTAACCTTGCCTCACCTTATTACCCATTCTATTTTTAAGCATTTCTCATTTACTGAAAAATATTTACCACATACTTCTAGTGAATCTAATCATTAGATTCTTAGGTGGACGCTTCTCAATCAATGAAGGACAGAACCTATCGAGCTTCCTGACCTCTTTAGTTCCTAAAACACGGCATTCTGTTTTCTCTTTTTACTACTAATAAAGGCAGTTAACATTCACTGGTGGGCCACAGTGAAAACTTCAGATAGTTTTCTGAAGGTTTACTACTTTCTGTTTAGTTTTGTTCTTTTTTTTCCCTAAAAATTAGTAGGTTCCCCAGTTTGTGTATTGTAATTCCCTTTTTTTAAGTCTTGTTTTTCCTCTTCTTCTGTGATTTCTACTCATTCCCAAAACTCTGCATAGTAATCATGACCAAATGATTTCTGAATTCATGTATCAAATCCCCCAAAGGCTTAATATCATCTCAGAATGTCAGCCAAGCTCAGATTTCCAAAAGTTTTATATTATTACATTGGCTTGAATCATAGACTTGTGTCCTTCTGTAGTCAGCACCCATTCCTTCACCTTTAGGCATAGCTCCAGTTCTGAGAGACCTATCCTTGCCTCTACTGACAACAGCCTGGTAGGGATATCAGTAAACGTAGCCAGACATGTATATTGCCACATGGCTGCTGCATGGCCCTGATTAGGCCATCTTGATCTGATTGAAACAAAGATTAGAAATAGTAGAAGTTGATTCATTCCGAATACTTGATGGGACAGCACATCAAATCCCACAGCTCAGACCCCTGGAGCTGCTCTGGTCTGTGTGTTTTCTAAGCATACCTTTTAAACCCTCCCTCTGTTTCTACAAAGCCCTGTGTATTTTTCAAAGGAATCTCTTTTTGTGCTAGGCAGAGGTGGTCTCTGTTGTTTGCAACCACACACACACACACACACACAGATATTCTCAACAAGTAGTTTCTACACTGTTGATAGGCACATTCTTAGAGATAGAGTTAAAAAATGAATTCCTGAGTCCTAAATATAGGCGACTTTTATTTCAGTGAGGACATAATACATCCATACCAGAGATCATTATAATACCATGTGTTGGTACCAGGACCTGGAGGATATATTGAGGCATCTTCCTAAAACTTCAACCTAAGTTGCTATCTGAGATTTAAAACCAAAACTTAAGAGACAAGACATAAGCCGCCTCATATAATAAATACAGGACAACTTCTATGCCATCAGGACATAACTGAAAACTAAAACACATATTTGTCAAAAGGTGTGTTGGTAAATGTTGGAAGAATAGATTTGTAAAAGTGAAGTTTGGAAGTTTTCATAAAAGAATTAATTAGTAGAGAAGGGAGTACCTTGACCAATGAGCTTCCTATATCAGATGAAGGCAGATGAGACACAATAATCTGAAGTCTAATGCAATTTGTTCAAATCCTGGATAACTTGCTTAACCTGTCTAGGTGTCTGTTTCCTTAGTTATAATTTGAGGATAATAACAGTATAAATTATTATTAGTTTATTGTGTTGATTATATGAAATAATCCATTTCCTGTAGTTTTTACTGCACATGGGTTAATATAAAATATTATCAACTTTTTTACTACTATTATTGAGTTGGCAAAGTTATTCCTATTATGGGAAAAGATTATCAGACATTTTAGCCCAGTGCCTTACAAAATTTGAATCTTATCATTCTTTTAGTTCCGATTCTGGGCTCATGAAGCAACCTTCTGTTGCTAACTGGCATCCTACATAGGCCTGCCTTGAGGGAAGAATTGCTCTGCTAAGGCCAATTAGTTTCTAAGGAAACTCTATTTTAATACATAAACCAATAGTTTGCTTTTTTAAAAAAAACTTTAAAGATCAGATTTATTTGAAGAAAACAAAACACCCACAACCCAAAGGATGGGATTTTACGTCAAGACATCTCCCAGGTAATAAGTCTACAGATTAAATCATTTTCATAGAAGATATTTTTGTACAAATTTTACATGTATTCAGGAGCTGGACATTAATCAATCCCTGTTTCTATTTTAAAAGGGAGGACAAAGTAGGGGAGGGGGAAAACAGTTTTGGATATAACTATTTGGAAGGAGAGTAGACATGAAGAGGGCTGACCCTAGCTTTTCATTATCTACAACCAATGTTTTTTTTCTTTTTTTTTGAAAAAAAAAAAACAAAAACCTTTCAATCTGCAACACTCTTTAAAAGCCCACTTCTTAGCTACTGGCCAATTCACAGCAATTATTTAAATTCACTCGGTACATACCTTTGTCCTCTGGGTAAATTATATTCATTGTGCCCACTGCTGCAGCACGCATAAACCAACACGCCTGCATGGCTGAGCAGGGCCTAATCTAGGACTGACGGGAGAAGGGCTTGCAAACCAAGATCAAGGTGTCGTTTCTCTGCTAATACTGTCTACCAAGCTGATCCCTACAAAAATGCACATAAAAGCGGGCAAGTTTATCTACTGTGTTGCAAGAGAAACCAGGACTTTGTTAAATAGTTCTCTCCATTACCATTTATTCTCTCAAGGGAAGCTTAAAAAAAAAAAGAGAGAAAAACAGCACATTGGTCTGGCCCCATCATGAATCCAACAAGCATTCGTGTGGCATTTCAGTGGAGAAGGAAAATTGGGGGGAAAAAGCCCATCAAGGTTGTAAGAAAGACTCCCAATTTAACTGTCCCTTTCCCTATTTATCCACCATCCAAGACCATCCATTATTCTAGAGCACTCTGATCTATAAAAGGGGTCAAAGCATCAGGAGCAGGCAAGGAGTGAGAACCAAAAGACATCAAGAAACCGATTTGCTTGAGAAAAGCAGCGATTCTTCCTTTCACAGCTCTCCATGGCTGAGAGAGAAAATGCCCGAGACATCATGTATGTGACTTAGAGACTGCTTTTTGGGAGGTTAAGAGTAGCATGAAGAGCTTAAGATGACGATAAGAGTCTAAATTTTTAGTTTCAAGGTTTCAGTAGAATGTGGATATATTCAAACTTTCCAAAAGGACAGTGTTTAGAAAGGGCAAAACTAGGACACAGAAAACACTGGGAATTACCATGACCCCCACGTGCTTCCGGCTCCAGGAAATAACCATTCAGGTGTTTGCTGGAGGTCACACAATTTTCCCCTATTACCTGGTGCAAAATGACTCATCACTTCCCAAAAGCTTCTTTTCAATCCACAATTTTCCCATTTATTTTGGTCCAATGCAGTCCCATTCTTTACGGCCTACCGTCTCACTCCCAACTACCCCCCTGGGAGTGAAAAAAAAAAAATGGAATTCCCCCTAGGCTGGCCCCCAAAACTCAGAATTAAATAAGAGGAGGGGCTGGCAGCCTCCTGGAGACTAAAACAACTTGAGGCTAAATCTACCTTTCCAAGGGTGGAAAATTTATTCAGATAATGTTTGAGAATTCATATATGCCACCATAGGATAAAAACTAAAACGTAGAAATCTCACAGTTTTCCTTCTACCTCCCTCCCATACTGCCCAACCAGGTTCCAGGCTTTATATCACTGTCATTACCATTTCTGCTAAATGGAGACCTCTAGTTTGCTTTTATAAATCAAACTTGTGATTTTGGCAAGTGAATGCCAGCCTTTTCGTCCAGCTCCTAGAGGTAGGACATCCTATGATAGACACAAACCCTGGGGCCTTGTGGAAGCGTTTAAATGGCTGAAGCATCAAGGAAGCCTTCTGAGAAATGTTTAAGAGTTAACCAGGTCAAGGAGATAATGAAGTTCTCACTGCCGAGGTAGTATAGGGCAAACAAAAAGCTTAAGGTGTCAAGATATATAAACAGAATGGGGATGGGGGTGGTGTCATGTGAGGGGACTACAAGTACTTCAGGGTTGCTAAAATAAGAGTTAAAGGCAGATACTTGTAGGAGACTGGGCAAAAAGTCTGGCTGGGTCAGTATTTAATTGTATGCCCCCCCCCCAAAAAAAAAAATTTATAAGCTGAAATCCTAAATCCAAGGACCTCAGAGTGTGACCTTCCTTGGAGATAGAGTCGTTACTGAGATAATCAAGTTAATGTGAAGTCATTAGAATTGGTTCAAATTCAATATGACTGATGTCCTTATAAAAAGGGGAAATTTGGGCACAGACATGTATAGAGGCAGGGTGATTTGAAGACACACGGGGACAGATGACCATCTCTCTTCCAGGCTAAGCAAAGGGACCTGGAATAGATCCTTTCCTCATAGTCCCCAGAAGGAATCAACCCTTTCAATACATTGATTTTGGGCTTTTCACCTCCATAATTGTGAGTTAACACATTTCTGTTGTCTAAGCCACTAAATCCACGAAACTTTGTTATGGCAACCCAGGGGACTAATTCAGCCAGATTTTAAACTTCTGTATGTATCTGCTAATGAGCTTATACCTTCTTTGAATGATAGGAAAGCATTGAAGTGTGTGTGTTTTTTTTTAATGTGTGATATGAGAAGACTTGGTGTTTGTATGCATTAGTGTGTGTGTGTGTTTATAGATCATTATGATATCCCTGTGGAAGATGGATTCATGGAGACTAAATATTCAAGTCAAGGACATCAGTTAGAAAATTATTATGTTAATCCAAGTGAGTTATTACTATGTGCACTAAGGGTAAGAAAACTTTAATATCAGAAGGACTCAGGAATTGTTTACAAAGGTAGTGTAATGACATTCCAATGGGCTAGAATTGGAGCTAGACTCTTGGGATGTGTGTTATACCTCTGCCACCTGCTAGCTGTGTGACCTTGAGCAAGGTACTTAACCTTCTTGATCTCATTTCTTTACAGTTTGTCTGTCCACTGAAGCCAACAAAGTTTCCAAATCATAAACCTGATTGTCATTTCATTTTCTCTTCTTAAAGATAAAATAATTCCATGGTGCCTGCTCTTAAGGGGCTCACAAGTGGGACAAGATTTCCTTCCTTCCTCTCTTCCTCCCTTCCTTCCTTCCTTCTTTCCTTCCTTCCTTCCTTCTTTCCTTCCTTCCTCCTTTCCTTCCTTCCTTCCTTCCTTCTTTCCTTCCTTCCTTCCTTCTTTCCTTCCTTCCTTCCTTCTTTCCTTCCTTCCTTCCTTCCTTCCTTCCTTCCTCCTTTCCTTCCTTCCTTCCTTCTTTCCTTCCTTCCTCCTTTCCTTCCTTCCTTCTTTCCTTCCTTCTTTCCTTCCTTCCTTCCTTCTTTCCTTCCTTCCTTCCTTCCTCCTTTCCTTCCTTCCTTCCTCCTTTCCTTCCTTCCTTCCTTCTTTCCTTCCTTCCTTCCTTCCTTCCTCCCTTCCTTCCTTCCTTCCTTCCTTCCTTCCTTCCTTCCTCCTTTCCTTCCTTCCTTCCTTCCTTCTTTCCTTCCTTCCTTCCTTCCTTCCTTCCTTCCTCCTTTCCTTCCTTCCTTCCTTCTTTCCTTCCTTCCTTCCTTCCTTCCTCCTTTCCTTCCTTCCTTCCTTCTTTCCTTCCTTCCTTCCTTCCTTCCTCCTTTCCTGCCTTCCTTCCTTTCCTTCCTTCCTTCCTTCTTTCCTTCCTTCCTTCCTTCTTTCCTTCCTTCCTTCCTTCCTTCTTTCCTTCCTTCCTTCTTTCCTTCCTTCCTTCCTTCCTTCCTTCCTTTTCTTCCTTCTTTACACCCCATTTTTCTTTAATTAAAGTATCTAAGGCTCAAAACCCCAGTCCAATTTTACTCTCATCCCTGACATGAGTTTCCAATCACGATAGATACTAATTTAAAAGCACCTTTCTTGAGTCCTTTTCCTTTACGTTACCATCCATCTGTATGATCAGTCTGTCTTTAGTCACTCCTGGTTTCCAGTGAGTGATTTCTTCTATACAATAATGTTCAACAGCTTTTCAGTATCTGTTGCATTAAATGCAGAATCTCTTTTTTAGCATTCTAGATCATTCATGGTTCTAAAATACCTTTCAACTTTATCTCCCATTCTTTCCCTTTGTATTCCATCTGCATTGATCAAATGAGATTATCTCATCACTGCCTGATTCTATGCAGTCCCCTCTCAATTCATGCACCACTTCTCCATTCTTTTCTATAGAAATTCTACCCATTCAACAGGGTCCTTCCTAAATGCCATTTCCAAACTAAAATGTTCTCTGCGTTAGGGTACTTTCTCAGTGGTGTGTAGTAAACATTTACTCAGACTTGAATGAGGGAAATGAATTTACTGGCTTAAATAATTGGGGAGTCTGAAAGTTATTTTCAGTTTTCTCTAAGTGGTGTGTGTCTTAGTTTCCTGTTGCTTATAACAGAATACCTAAAAGTGGGTACTTTATACAGAAAATAAATTTATTTCTTGAAGTTATGAAGGACAAGAAGTCTAAGGTCAAGGAGCCTCATCCGGTGAGGACCTTCTTGCTGGTGGGGACTGTCTGCAGAATCCCGAGAAAGCACAGGACCTCACATGAGAAAGGATGGAGCATGCTAGCTCAGGTCTCTCTTCCTCTTCTTATAAAGCTACCAGTTCCACTTTCATGATAACTCATTAACTCATTAATCAGTGAATGGATTAGTCCATTCATGAATGCAGACCCCTCATGACCTAATTACCTCTTAAAGGCCTCACCTCTCAATGCTGCAACATTGAGAATTAAGTTTCAACATGAATTTTGGAGAGGAAAAATATGCAAACCATAGCAGTGGGGAAAATGGCTCCCTTTCCCCATCTCTCCATGCAGCAGCTCTAGGCTACAATTTATAAGTGTAGAAGAGGAGTGAAACTATTATTTTTATTGTTCAGAAAAGAAAGGAAGGAAGGAAGGAAAGAAGGAAGGAAGGGAGGGAGGGAGGAAGGGAGGGAGGGAGGGAGGCAGAGGGAGGGAAAGAAATAAATTCCAATTGGCTCTACTTGTGACAGATGATCACCTGGGCCAATTACTTTTCCAAGAGATTTGGAAAGTCTGATTGGATAGCTTGGATAGTGTTGAGAGTGGCGTGGCTTTTTGATTGACAGCCCAGACAGGAACAGATGAAGTGACAAAGAGGCATTTACAAAACAATATGTAGAAAAGATAGGAGTGGTTTGGAATCTGGTGCTGCTTAGTCAATGGTAGAAGTAGAGACAGTGGTCTGAACACTGCCATAGAAACATGTGCTAGAACGTTTATTGGCTAATTATATTTCTTATCACTGTGTGCATGCCCCTGTATAGTGTGACTTTACCATATCTCAATTAAGAGGCATTTCACTCCTTTGATCCTGGGCTGGATTTGTGATTTGCTTTGAACCATACAATCTATCAGAAGAAACAAGGTATGCAATCCAGAGCTAGGTCCCCAGAGGCCTTGGAGATTTTGTTTTTGATGCCTTAGGACACTGCCCTGACATTACCATCCCAATGAGTAACGAAGACAGATAGCCACTGTCCCAGCAGTTCCAGTTGAGCCTAGTCCCCAAGCAACCCACCTTCTGAATGCAGCACAGGTGAGCCCAGCAAAAGAATCACTCAGCCAAACCACAGAATCATGAGAAATGATGACTAGTTATTATTTTAGGACACTAAGTGTGGGGTGGTTTGTAACATAGCCCTAGAAAACTGATGAAGAACAGGACCAGGCTTGCACTCCCAGGAGAGCACGAAGAAAAGCTCTCAAAAACGATCAGTATTACTAGTGTGTTTTGGAAATAAACCCAATGAGAAAAAGCATAGGCTATTTATTGAGAGTTTGTTATAGCAAGAAAGTCAGCCACCATCACTTGTGTTTGGGCAGAGACTCAAAGTCAGGCAGAGGAGTAGAAAAGCCTTAGAGTGGATGAAAAAGGAAGGCTTCAGCTGTGCCTTGGGGACAGGGTGTTGGCAGGAGGAAGCTGGAGGTGAGCCGACTAGATACAGGGTCCCTATGTGATTGATTGGGGGGCATATTTAGCTGTCTTTGTTTGGCTCTAAGTTGGAAGTGGGGTAAAAATTAGAGACGCTGTTAATTAAATTGTGGCCTTTTTGAGCCAGTTGTGGCAAGGCTTGTTGTTTGGCTTCCTGGACTGGTTGCTGAAGAAAGTGGTCCGACTTGTGGCCTGGTTACTGTAACTAGTAGGTTAGGTGCCTGTGCTGTTGTTGCAGACTATGAGTCAGAGTTCTATTTTTATAGGCACTCTAATTATTGTCCATTTGTCTATTCCGTTTCTTAATATTTTACTTTGTTACAAACAGAAAAAAATACGTCTCTCTGAATTGTTCAGAACATGAACCCCAGAATGGGTTTAATCAAGATAAACTAAACTGTGAGAAGAAGACCTTTGTAAAATGTTCATTAAGGTGGAAAGATATGGGTCAGGAGAGCTGGGAGTTTGAGTCCTCGAGGGCACAGGGGTCACAGCATTTCAGGGGCAAAGTGGTAAAGAAAAATCCTCTAAATGGAACATTATAAAAGGTCAGCAGAGCAAGACAAAAATATATATTGCTGTCCATGTTATAAAAGCTGTCAAAAATCCAAGGCAGCATCACTAAGAAGCCTCTTTCTAAAGGCAGATGCCTGGAGTGAGAATAAAACATTAACTCATTAACCTTTTTATTATAAACATGTTTATTAATTTCTTAAGAGAGAAGGGAGTTCTATGAGGGAATTGGACTTAAGACAAATAAGTTTTGATGAGTTCAATAGAATTGAAAAAAGTGAAACACTTGTAATTCACTTAGCAAGACCTTATTGTGCACAAGCAATATGTAAATCATTATTTATCAGTGAGAGCAATGCAAAACGTATGTGACATGGATCTTCCCTTTAAGGAATGGTTAGTCTGGCAGGCTCATGGGCACTAAAGCATGCCTATAAATTCCTGGATATGATGTAAAAAGTGATAAGTGTGGTAACAGGCAATAGGCCATGGGAATATGGAAGACCAGAAGATTCTCCTTTCTCTTTAGAAACATGGGCAATGATGGCACGGAATAGAAGCTGTTAAGAAGAAGTTTAAAGGAGGCATAATAATGGAGCTCTTAAAAAAATCAAGTGGAGGACAAGTTCAAGGGCTAAAAAGGGACTTTGCGATCTGGAAAACAAATTATTAAAGCTACAGGATAAAGGTTAATTGGTTGGAGTGTTGAGTTAACTGAACAACTGAAAAAAAAGTGAGGAGTACTAGAAAAAAATATCAGTTTCAGTCAGACAGTGGAAGACACTGAATGCCTAGATAAGAATGTTGACATTTATTCTACATGAAAATGCTCACAAAGCTTTCAGGAAGTAGAATATTATTCAGAACAGTGCTCTGAAATGAACAATCAAGCAGTGGCTTTTACAACAGATAGGTCTGAGGTAGGTTGCAATGGCACCAGATAATAATTCACTGGCAAATATCTAATTGGGGCAACAGAAACGAAATGAGAAGAGATAATAGATGGCCTCAAATTTCCAAGTATCTGACCAGATAGGGGCTGAGAACTGAAAAAAATGGAAAAGAGAAGTATAAAATCAAAATACCAAAGAGTTGTTGCTAACTTCACAATAAAGAGCCAAAAGTTATCACCCCATGTAATTTCAAAAGCCTGTTCTCCCCCCGGGAAATCCTAAAGGGACACATGGAAATAAGTTTTGAAATGGCATGTGGCCATATGATTCATTGTCATACCTGGAAATTAGAACTCAGAATTATGTTTTCTTTTCTCCTTTTTGCTATTTCTTTGAAGAACTTTCTACAACCCAAATACTCTGCCAGTTTTTCAATGTATTTGTGAAATGGTGATAATGATTTTGGCTACCCTCATGTGGATTTAGAGAAGAAAATAAATTGAATTCATTTCTGCAATGCACGTTGAGGATTTCAGAGATTTTCTTTTATTTGAAGAAAAATATAAGCTTCTAAAATACTCGTAACAGCCAAGGTTGGGCAACTGAAATTGCCTTTTGCTCTATGGAGACTGCGTAATATGAGCTGGAAGGAAAAAAAAAATGATCCTGAAACCTGAGGTTTCACATGAACAACTGAAAAAAAAAATCTAGAACATAAATTGTAGTTTTCTTGCAGAATATTTATAACAGCTCACTTGTAGTACTCCGGTCTCTAGCTGAACAGGGCCAATGGAAAAACATTTCTCGATTCAGCATTTTGTTTGATCCTTACTACAGAGTGATTGATCATAGCAATTTCTTTCACATAAACAAAATCCTCTAGACAAGCTTGTTGGAGACACTCAGGGCTATGAATACACTGCAGACCAAAAACTAATATTTTGCTTGCTGTGTTTAAACTCAGTGCCAATAGGGCTCAAATTACTTGTATCATAAAAGCAAAACTCTTTTAAGCATCCTGATTTAATTAGGTTCCGGGGAAAGGGCATTGCCTAAACATGTTTCTCCTGTAGAGAGGTATCTGTCTTTTCATTAGAGCCCCAACATACAAGCAACAAAACGTATGGTTTAACACGGTGAGCATCTTTAATCATTAGGAAACTATCCAGCAACTAGCTCAGCTACCTCATTTTGGAGAGCAGAGAGCCATATCGGGAAGGAAGAGAAATGGAGGACAGCATTTCCTGTGGTCCTGAACATGTTCTCATATTGATGATGGTCATTTCTGCCACTGGAGTAGCCGGAATTGTAATTTGAAAGGAGTGTCATTTTCTGCAGATACAAGCCTTATGTAATCCTCCCGTTTAAATGACATGATCCTGCAGGCTGATGATTTCATGGCCCACAATTTGTCACCTCCCCACTGCTTGAGAGCGAAACGGTAGCTAAACGACAATCAATAGACTGATTTTGTTATGCCTGACTGTTCACCTTGTTTGAACTAATTTTTAGTTTGTTAATTATGTTTTAATATGCCACCAAGGGGGGAGGTGGTCATTTTTTTTTTTTAAAAGGAAAGAGATTGTCAAATGAGGTGAGGAGAGGGTGATTTAAGTGGGATACATTACAGAAAATCTATAAAGTCACCCCTGCTCCCTGGAGTAATTTCCATAGAGGAAATAAACTAGTTACATTTAATGTTTGTGTGCAAAACTGATTTTTTTTACTTCTTGTTAATATGCTTTATTTTTTCTATCAGGATTCAAATAATTGTAACTATATAAACACCTATATATGTTACTATGAATAGATTTTTGTAGTTTCAATATGGAAATATAATTTTTCAGAGATAGTGAGCATTTAGTTAGTCATTGATTCGTGTGTGGTGGAAGTCATGCCTGGTAAGATGTCATCTTTTCTGTTTAAGAATCTGTAAGTAGACTGGAAAAGAAAGGTTTCAGAGTTTTTTTGAATATCATGCTTTTTGGACAAAGACAAATCTTTAATATAAATAGACTTTAATAAAACTTTAGGACCCATTAATTAAATGTCACTTTCAAGATGCAGAAGTGAGGCTGAATGCAGTGGCTCACACCAGTCATCCCGGCACTTTGGGAGGCCGAGGCCAGTGGATCACTTGAGGTCAGGAGTTTGAGACCAACCTGGGGAACATAGCAAAACCCCTTCTCTACAAAAAATTGTTTTTTAAAAATTTGCCAGGCATGGTGGTGCATGCCTATAGTCCTAACTACTTGGGAGGCTCAGATGGGAGAATTACCTGATCCCAGGAATTTGAGGCTGCAGTGAGCTTTGATCATGCCACTGCATGCCAGCCTGGGTGACAGAGAGAGACCCCTAATCTCTAAAAAATAAAAAATTAAAAATTAAATTAAATTAAATTAAATGATGTAGCAATAATACAGATTAGGGTGTGGGTGCCTGGATTACCTCTGAGTGAAGGCGGCTTCTGGAGGTTCTTAATCCCCCAGTGATTACAGTAATCTGTAGTGTCCCTGGAAGATTAACATACTATGGTATATGTCCTCTTTGAAACTGTTTCTTTCCTCTTTTGTTGGTATCTGAACATTAATATCTTTAGGATGATGACCGCATTCATCATCCAAACTGAGAGGCTTTTGAGAATGAAGGAAAGAGTTATTAGTATGTATCCTGGGAATATTGACAAAAACTGGGGCAGTCCCCACCAAACTGGATGTACGGCGGTGCTAAATATCTGCTCTCTGGACTTTCAGGTGGTGTGATATGAAAATTCACCCACATCTTTACATAAATATGGGAATCGTACAACTGGTTAAACAGAATGTTTCTATATATGGTATGGTGTGGTGACAGGTATGACAGAAAAAACTAGAAAGTGAAGAAAGAAGCATGTGAACATCTTTGCATCAAGAAACTGCCTAGACTTTATTACTCATGAGGGTAACATATTAGTGATTTCCAGAAACTAGATAGAACGAATGATCTCTAATAGAGAACCCTCCTCCCCCAATGGTTTTGTATACTATTTTCTCAGGATACTTAATAATTTCTTTCTAAACTGCAAATGAGAAAATGAAGCATAAATATGGTCTTGACTTTGGCACACCCAATTATTTGAATTGTTGGTATCATTTTCAAATAAAATTGTTTTATATTCTTCTTCCTAAATGGTTCAACCTCAAGACCAATTCAAGTGTTATTCAAATAATTTGAATATCTTTCACTTCATCCCTTAAGAAGTACAACAAACCTATGGTTGGGTTGATGGAGAGAGGTTGATGTCATGCCCCAACCTAGGAATCAGAGGTGCTAGCTAGGCTCTGCTCATTAGCTCAGAGACTAGAATGAGCTGACCTGCCTCTCTATTCTACCAGTTCCACTTCTAAGGGAGCTATTTGCTGAATAGCTGTGACCCCTTATTTACAGAAAATTGCATCTGTAAAATGAACAAATGTAAAAGCAAAATGAGTCTGAACAAGCATCTCTGACTTTGTTCATATCATCAATTTTATGTTTAATTTATATATATATAATCAAAGTTATTATTTCTCCTATTGAATAAGTTTTTTACTATTAGGAGCTTTGAATTTGTTGTCACAGTTGAAGCTATAAAAAGTTAATCCAGGAACATTTTTGTAATGTTACTTTTTCCTTAAAATATGTGAAACCTTATATATCTGATATACCCATCTTTCATTTTTTAAATTTTCTTTCCATTTTGAGCAGAATCAGATATAATTCCTTCCATCCTCTCTTCTTTTATCCCTTACTTCACACAAATATTTATATAGTGTTTACTATTTTTCAGGCACTATTCTTGGCACTTGGGATATATTAGGGAATAAAAGCTAATTCCACCATGGAGGAGCTAATATTCTAGTGGAAGGAGGAAGACAATAAATAGGGTAAATAAATATTGCAGGTTAGACAATAAGTGTTGTGGAAAAAAATAGGACAGATTGGAGGATTCGGGAGTACTGGGTCAAGACGTAAGAGTATACATTTCAATTTTAAATAAGATAAGCCCCATTGAGAAAATAACATTCAAGCTACATGATATTGTATGAGCAGGAGCTTTTTATTTTGCAATCAGCTGTATTGTTTCACATGGGGAAAACCAGAGATGAAACTCAATAATATGACATGGTTGAGATAATAAAATAACAAAAAATATATAATATTGGGTGCTCTGATAATGACATTGCATGTGTCATTTTATTTAATCTTCATGACAATGTTATACAATTGGCACTGTTATCTCTCTGTGAGGAAAGTGAGACCAACAATAACACACTTGCCCTGGGTCACACAGATAGTAAGTGTTGATTCCAGAATTTGTATCTAGGTATTCTGATTCTAACTCTACTCCCTTAATTACTAGCCATGTTCTCTTGAGTTCTTTCATACCAAGGAAAATGTCGCTATTATTCCTGACATATCTTCAATAACCTCAATAATTATTTTGCACTGTGTAGGGCCTTTGAAAAGATGGAGGACACACATTAACTTTCCGGGAAAAATGGTGATGCTCACATTTGATAAAACGAGAGTTTAACATCAGGAATGAAGAAGGCATGAGACTTCCTCTTCTCACTAAAAATGGGTTATGCATGATTAGGTGTTTCTCACCCACTCTTAAGAGAAAAAGCATGCATGATTAATATGAATGGGAGTTTAAGTGTATATATCAAAGGGAGAAACATCCTCTTGCATTTTAAAGATTGCAAATAAATATAGTTTAATCTGCTATACATAATTCATATTAGCAATAACCACTTCAAAATTAATGTCAGCCAATGTTAAGATTTGTGAATGACATCTCTAAAGCTTTGCTTCAGGCTATTCTCACAGAGACTGGTTAATGCCTTTATGGCTAATTTCCTGAGGCTTATTTTTTTGGTTTTTCCTGATGAAATATTAAGCTCTTTTTAAAAAGAGATTTATCTGATAAAAAGGAAAAGCAAATCCTTGTTCAGCCCGTTACATAGATTTTTCTTTAAGATAGGGTAAGGCTTTGCATAAAAATTGAAAAGATTGCAGAGGGTTCAGTAACACTAGAGGATCTGTGAGATGTTTTTTTCTTCTTGAACTTGACCTCTTACTGTTCAGCACACTCTAAATAAGGGATGTTAATTTCACACCCAAACATACTTTATTGCTTTGGATATTGAGAAGACTGTTAATCTTCTACTTAAAAAATCTCAGAAGGCAGGAAGTAATTGCAGAATTTAACACTGAACAATATTAAACTCTAATTTGACTACTCATTCTGATATTAGGGGTTATTTCAAAATTAAAGACTAGAAGTTCTAAGAGTAAAGAGATAAGAGTTGTGTGCTGTATTTATTCTTTCCTCTTCTCTTGGGAAGATGCCAGCATCCCTTCAGTAACAACACAAGAGCGTCTTTTCAGACTTCTCTTTGCTTTTGGTAAAAACATTTATGTGTGTATCGAAATTTGAACATTTGCCCTGAAATGGTACTCAAGGAGATTTCTAATCATTCAAATAATCTCCTAATTTCTCTTATTTCCACCTCAACATTCCCAGGCCGTTCCTAGCTCTGTTCTTTTTTTTTTTTTTTTTTTTTTTTTTTTTTTACTGTATGGGAGGAGAAAATGCCTATCTTCACTGCCAAGGCCAACACATTCATCTCTGCCAGAGCAGCATTCACTTCTAGTTTCCTCTGGGACATTACTCCGTTGGGTACCTATTTTCTTACTGGTGTTTTTTCACCTCCCTAACGATTCAAATCACCTTCCAGGTATGCTCAGCCTCCCTACCCTAATATCATAATCCTTCTAAAGTTATTTTTTCTCCTTAGTCCTTTTCTGCCCTCTCCTCTCTCTTCTCCTCTTGTATTTTCTCCCCTGTGTTCTATCCCTCCTCTTTATTTATTTTCCCTCACTTGATTGCCAAACTTCTCAAAAGTGCAAACTGTGTCTACTTTCTTAGCATCCTGGCATATGAAGCAACCATGGCCTTGGAGGTAAGATGACTGGGATTGCTTTCCTGATTCTATCTTCTAGTGTGTAACTTTGACAAGGGACCTGAATTCTTTGGCTTGCAAATACCATATTATATCCCTCTAGTTTCCAGTGATGGTTACACAAACTAATAGATGATAGAATCACATATCATTGCTCTTGGAAGATAGCAAATTTTCAAGAAGTAATAACTAACATGTATTCTTCAGGGTACACCCTTCTCCTTTCCCCTAAGATGAGTTTTTTAAAAATATCATCTGGAAAGGAGGAGAAAGAGTACAAAAGAATAGGTAATCATTAACAAAAAATATTGAGTATACATAATAGGTGTAACAAAGCATTAGATGCAGGGAACTTGGGTCACAGAATAGAAATTAGAAATTCCATTTCTCTTCTCAGAGCTATGATGCTGTGGCAATACATGTAGGAGAGGCAAAGTGATGAGACAGAACCAAAAGCAGACTAAGATGAGGAATGTGGTTCCTCTAGGTTGTCCTATTGTGGTAGATGGTCTCGAAAGATGTCCACAATTAAGTTTATTCCTCCCATGTTGCTCCATGGAAAGATGGGTCTTCTTCCTCTC
The DNA here is from genome assembly GCF_029281585.2 of Gorilla gorilla gorilla. Taxonomy (NCBI): domain Eukaryota; kingdom Metazoa; phylum Chordata; class Mammalia; order Primates; family Hominidae; genus Gorilla; species Gorilla gorilla. The sequence goes on from NC_086017.1 coordinate 10,759,550, forward strand.
CCCTTGAATCTAGACTGCATTTGTGATTTGCTCTGACTAATAGAATATGGTAGTAGTGATAGTTCCAGGCCTGGCCTTTAAAGGGATGGTGGCTTCAGGATCCTCCCTTGGCAGTGACATGCCATGTTGTGAGGAAGTCCAAGCCAACCACATGCAAAAGCCAACTGGGAAAGGAGAGATGACTGGCTATCCCCTAGTGGGGCCAGCCATTATGGCTGAGATACTGCTCATGTGAAAAAAGACACACCTTGTACTTTCCAGGCTCAGAAGAAAGTGGAGCAGAAGGACTATCTGGCTGAGTCAGCACTGATTCCCCAATGATTAGATATAATAAAGTGTTATTGATTCAGTCCAGGAAGTTTTGAGGTAAATTTTTGCACAGCATTAGATAACAGACACAATTACTAATGAAACCAGCCCAATTGTCCCATATAAATGATATTTACAGGTTTTTGAATCAACATAGAAATTGATCTTCCTCATCTTAAAACTTGAAACATATCTGAGTTCCTTCCTAAGAAACCAACTCTGGGGCAAGGGAATGAGACTCAGCAGATCACCACATCCAGACAATGAAATGCCAGACCCCTCATCCATCATGATTGCTTCCTTACCCCTCCCTAATTCCTCTCCACACATAGCTACATCCCTTCCCCACTATATAAATCCTTCAACTTTAGTTGTTTGGGGAGATTATTTGAAACTGATCTGTCCCTGTGGCTACAGCAGCTGATTAAAGCCTTCCTCCCTGGCAACATTTGTTGTCTCGGTGATTGGCTTTCTGTGCAGCTAGCAATGAGACTCAGACTGACACTAACACTAATATACTTCAGCAAGTCATCTCAATTTGCTGATCCATTCCAATTTATCAAATGAGACAACTGAACTAGCTCATTGCAAACATGCCCCACCCAGCCTGAATTCTGGCCATTCATCAGTTTTGCATGTGCAAGTATTTTTACTGATAAAAGTTAGACCCTGAGTTCAAAAAGTCTTAGAACTTCACTCTTATTTCCTTTATGACTTAAGTCCTCTCTCATCTGTCTTTTTCTACTTTAAATGAAGTTAATATCATGGATCAACTAGATTAAATGAGATAGTCTGTGTAATACATAATTCTGGAATGTGATAAGTACACCACTTTCCATGCAAGCTCTTATTATTAATGAAAGAAAGAGGAGGTCCCACAGCCTGACCCAGAGTTGTGTACTCTGATCCACACCATCAGTGGAAAAGAAAGTGCCGTTTGTGAGTTCTAAAGATAAATGCTGTAGATGTTTTCCAACATGGTGACATCTCTGTGTTTCCCTGCTTAAAAACCTGATAATAATCTTCATACTTCTTTGGAAAACTTAATAGAATGTAATGTACTGAGGCGTCACATCCTTAGTCCCTCTTAAATTTTCTTTGTTAGATAATCAGGGCAGAGTATCAGAAGTAATTAAAATTAAACTCTGCCTGAAAACATGTTAATAAAAAGTATGATATGAGATTATAAGTATTGTTAAGCAAAAGTTTTAGAACTATGTAGAAAAAAAGTACAGAAGACAGTGTTAAAAAAAAAGGAAGGAAAGCATGGCTAGATAAAAAAGCTGAAGAAAAAGTTAAAGGGCATATGGCTCTGTAGCCCACTACAAGTTTGCAAAATTCATTTCTTTTTGTAGACACAACTTGATATAAGCTGAATCCTGACAAATTATTCCTTGTATTCAGAGTCACTTAATTTAAAACAATGTAAATTCAAAGGAAGAAGATAATGTTCCTAACCTCACTGTGACCCCAGTCCAATATTGCTACAACACCTCAAGCGAGTCAAATTCACAATTTATGTGCAGGAAGTTAACCACAAAATTAGAGCAACTCTTTATAGGCCCCAAGGTTAAGCATCAAAGGCAGAAATCCAATTAAAATGTTATTTGGATTTTCAGATAGCAAACAATCTGGAAAACTTTCCAGATTATGAGAAGGATATGTATATGAAAGCTAGAGATTATGTCTTGCATAAATCAATAAATAAAATTTAAAAATGTTTATTCATTTATTCAACAGAGATTTATATTTTTGCAGATTACATACAAGATTTTTTAAAGAATTGTGGAGAAAAGATAAAAAATGACTTCAGCCCTCAACTTAAGAAGATAATAATTTTTAAAAGGTAGCTAAAACATTCAAATATCTATGATGGTAGGTAGGATATTAAAATTCTAGAAGAGTGATGCACATAAAATGAGACAGCTGTTTAAGGGAGGAGAAACTCCTTCCAGATTTAGGGATCGTAAGGATTTCAAATACTTGTATACAATATCTAACAAGTACATTAGACTTTGAAGATGCATACATGACACAAGCACATTGTTACACACAATTCATATTCATTTATTTCAGTCACTCAGAAGATATTTGTGCATACCTGCCTAGCTTTCACATGCTGATAAGACAGTCTCTTTCCCGAGCTGTATAATATGTGAGTGGGAAGAAAAGGTGCTTTATTTAAATTAAAATTAAACTATAAGGCTGATTTGTAAAAATATAAAAGCATAAAACCTCAAATGAAGAGGGTAGACAGACTGACGAGTTAGCAAATAGAATCATCTATCAATTAACAGTGGGGACCTGGATGTCAAGTTGCCCGGTTTGAATCCTGAATATACCACTTCCTGGCAAAGCTGAATTTAGTCATCTGTAAAATTGTGATAATAAAATTAGTAGCTTCTTCTTGAGGATTGCTGTGAGGATTAGATACCGTAGTCCTCCCTTATCCATGGTTTTGCTTTCCATATTTTCAATTACCTGCAGTCTGAAAAGAGATGAAAAACTACAACAAGATATTTTGAGAAAGAGACCACATTTACATAACTTTTATTACAGTATATTATTATAATTGTTCTACTTTATTGTTAGTTGCTGTGAATATCTTTTGGGGCCTAATGTATAAATTAAACTTTATTATAGATATGTATATCTAGGAAAGAAACAGTAATATGTAGGGTTTGGTCCTAGCCATGGTTTCAGGTATTTACTGGGGGTCTTGGAAAGTATCTCCTGCAGATAAGAGAGGACTACTGTAATACAGTGCCTGGAATATAGTACTGTGCCTGGAAAACTGAATAATTGCTAACATTATCAAGATTGATGTGAAACTACCTAGACCTGGAAGGGCTTGGTGGAGCTTCAGGAAAAAAGAAAATGTTTGAGCTAAGCTTAGAATAGTCTTTGGACTTGCTGGTCATAAAAGAAAAGCTTTGTTAAAACAAGGACACTGTTGGAATTAGCAATCACTAAAGCTTCAAAATCTTTTAACTTAGAACCATTAGGTTCTCACTCATCTTTGGAAGACCTCTGAGATTTACCTGCATTGGCGTTGTGTTCCTCTTTTTCTTGATGGAATTTAGGCTCAGAGAATTTTAGAAACTCGTGAAAGTCAGAAAGGAAACTAATTTTCTAATTTTCACATATGATGCCTTATACATCAACTAGAGAAATATACTCTCAATTTTAGTTTGCAAAGTAGACTCGAGTCTAAGTGATCCTTTCTTTGTGTACTACACATAACTAGTTTTGTCATTAAAAGACAAAAATAAGGAAATAAATAAATATATAAAATAAACGGTAATGTCTCTACCTGAATTCCCACATCAGTAAAACAAAGCTAAAAATTATCTTTGCCTCTATATTTCTAAGTAATGTTTGATATAAGTATGAACCATGACATCTTAAATAAAAACCTGAGAGAATAAATGATCTAAGTGGTGCTTCCAAGGAAAGGTGTTATATAAATATGATATATTTTCATTAATAGCTATAAACTGTGAGTCCCTGAGAGGATGGGACCCTAAGCACTTCTGTTAAACCTCAATGATCTTGTGAAGATGTGTCTGGTCATCACATTTTCTATGATACAAACAGTTAAAACACCAACATGATTAGAAGTTAAATTAACGATAATTAGAAAAGGCGATACCAGGAATTGATTTAGTAATTCAGCCTCTGAGATATCATTTGTATTGTGTTCAGTTTCTTAGCTTACCTATTCTATTTTCAAGTACCTTATTATGAGTTTGTTATTTCACTTCCCCACAAAATAATAGATTTTAGCTTTGTACGTATTTGAAAATTTATAATCCATGTTTTGTGCATGTGTAACTCTCAGCTCACCAATATATTTCATTATCTGAAACAGCCTAAATCATTCCATATGTGTATTTATTACTTTATAAATAATGCACATGTGAGAAAGTGAAGAGAGGTTGCAGATGTTCAGTAAAGTGCTTGGTTAGACTCAAACAATATTATGACTGGAAGAAACTCAACTAATTATCCAGTTCAGGGTTGGCAAATTTTTTTCTGTAAAGACCACACAGTAAATATTTTAGACTTTATGGGTCATACAGTCTCTGTCACCACTACTTGACTCTGCCATTGTAGCATAAAAATAGCCATAGACAATGCAAAATGAGTAAGCATGACATATTCCAACAAAACCTCATTTACAAAAACAGGCAGCCTGCCAAATTTGGCCCTAGGGCTGAAGTGTGCCATTGTATAATCTAATGTGACTCACCTATTTCACGTGTGAGGAGATTAAGGCATAGAAGATTTAAGTGCCATTATTGGCTATTATTAATTGAATTTTCATGGGGAGAAACAGCTCTGTCTGCTAACATTTTTATTCTGCTTTGTCAGTGAATCAACCTTCCACAAGGCTTGCTGGAATGATCTTTATGAAATACAGAACAAGACGTGTCTTTTCTGTATTTAAATTCCTTTAACAGATCCCTGACTTCCATGTGAGATTCAATCTCCTTGTCTAGCATATTTAGGATCTGTATTCATGAGATTTCTGATCACTGCATCGATTCCATAGCCTACTCAGTTTTGCAGGAAGACTCTATTAAGCCCCCACAGTATGATAAACTGCATGACAATAGGAAGTGGTCCTGTGTTATTCACTTCATCTCCCATGTCTAACATAATGCTTGATACACAGTAGATCCTGAATAAATAGCTTGAAATTAATGGATAAATTAAAAGCTGAGATCAGAAAAGAGTTTTAAGGCAAATTTGACAGAATACCTCCTTGCTTGGCCCTGACTAAACTTTCCTGGGTCTCACCAAGTGTTCATGGAAAATGAAAGGACTAGGATCAGAAACCTCCTCCCAGGTGACCTTCATCAGAGCTCACTTCATCAGCCTGTCTCCCTAGTAGCCCATTTCTATGTTAATGTCTGGTTACTCAGAGGGCCCCATCTGTACCGCTAATTGTGCAAAAATATTCCACGAACTAAGTAAGGACATTGCTATCGTATTATCCAGCGTGGTTTTCATCAGCTGGTCACACTTCCTTCTGCTTCTCCAATTTCTCTAAGGAATTTGATTCTCCAAATGTACAATTTGTTGTGAGGTAGCACAACCTAGAGTTACAACTTGTATTCCTAGGGCTATTATAGTGACTCACAGCAGGAGAGGATATTTTGATACCCAGATCACTGAACCCACCTGGGATGCTAATGTATATGTCCGTGTAATGTGTGGAACTACCATCACCAGAAGGTTGTCTTCCCCAAGGCAGTGTCACCTTCCTCCAGGAAAATGCAGGATTGTCATCACTGTAACTCCATACCAGCAGCATCCTTTCAAGGAAGGTCTCACAGTCTGAGCCAAAAAGAGCACACTGTGATGCTCATGACACTGTTTTTGCTAAGCTAGACGAGGGTTCTTTTTAAAAATATTGGCCACCAAACAATGGGATTGTGCTTTCTTCTGCTTTTAAAAGCATGATTTTTTTAACTATCTCCACTCAAGCTATTAAATTAACTGATTAAATATATTTATTAGCCAAATATTTCCTGAATCATCTGATTGATCTGGAGACTATTCAGAAGGGAAAACTTTTTCTCTACCCTTTTACATTCAGTATTGGAGGCCTATGAATTAAAAGGACAAAAGACAGATTAGCAAGATAAAAGATAAAGTATGTTCATATACGTACAGGAGAGCCTGCAGAAAATGTAGCTCCAAGAAGTGGTTGGAATAGCATCTGAACTAGTGGGATGCATTAGGATTTCGAGGGACAATAAATGGTGAGAAATGACTGTGAAATATATGGAGGACATTAATGGAAGGTAAGATTTGAGTGAGAAAGTCCTGTTTATGCAATTTCTCATCCCAGTGCCCGCTTCTCCTCTAAGGGGACAGGAGTCACTCCACGTGGTACAGGAAGACTTCCTTAAAGGGGGATTTATGACAGTTGGTCCTTTTGGAACACTTGGTTTTTAGGCAGACAACAGGAATGCAGAGAAAGCTCCTTCCTGCATGTTTGGATTCTCAAATGCCTTTAGTTCAAGATAATCCTTATGCCACAATGACATAATGTGAACCCCTTCAAGAAAAATGACACTCCACAAAGAAGAAAATCAAGGCAAAGAATTCAATCATTCTGGAAGACAAACCTTTTGACTAAGGTACCCAAATAATATTGTAGATGTGTTCGAAAGCCCTAAGTTAATGTGACTAAGTATTCACTTTATTTTTCAATCAAGCAGAGCCATCTTATTGAAAGTTGAAACCAGGAACACTCTAATTGAATATCTCCTCCCAGAAGATTAAGAATTTCTTATTAATATTTTATCTCTAAATGAATCAATTAACTTCTCAGTACAAACTGTGCCTCTTTTTAAAATATATAATTTGGTAAATTTATTATCCAATATAGCAGAGCTGAACTTTTTGAAAAAGAAGGGTTCTCTGTTAGTGTGTGGCAGCATCCATAACATAATTAGAAGCTCAGAATATTGGGGCTAAAAGGTGTCTTGGTAAGCTCAGCAACTGATCCTTGGCTTTATAGGGAGAAAAAGAGGCCCAGAGTGGTTAACTGGTTTACCCAAGGTCACATAGTGAGCTCGTGCCTTAACTAGGACTTGAATCTTGGGCTCAGTCCCATTGAAATACTTGAAGAGTATCTAATGACTTGTAGGTTAATGAATAGAAGTACATTCATCAGATTAATGCAGCAAAGCCCTGGATATTGAGAAAACACAAAATGACTTACAGCTAATTAAATACAGAGACAAATTAGAAAATGAGGCTTAAGACAGAATATTAATAAATTCTGGTAGATATCTCATCTTTGTGCTCTTAAAGCACCCTATGCTGTCTTCTCTCACAACATAATGTCACCTCCTTGATTTCAATTCATTATGCATGGGTTCAATTCTGTGCTACCCTCCCATTTATATGTTGAAGTCCTAACCCCCAGGACCTCGGAATGTGACAATGTTTGGAGATGAGGTCTTTACGGGGATCATAATTTAAAGTGAGGTCATTAGAGTGGACCCTATTCCTATATAATTGATGTCCTTGAGAAATTTGGATGCAGAGAGATGCACAGAGGGAAAACAATGTGATGAGACATAGAGATAAAACGGCCATCTACAAGTCAAAGAGAGAGGTCTGACACATATCCTTCTCTTATACCCTTAGATGGAACCAATCCTACAGATACCTTGACCTTGAACTTCTAGCCTGCAGAACTGTAAATCAATAAATCCCAGTTGTTTAAGCCACCCAGTTTGTGGTACTTTGTTAGTGCAGTTCTAGCAAATGAATGCACACTATTTACTCAATTTTTCCCCAAGCCAACTCTCACGTCTACCCTGCCCAGCACCAACAGAGATGGTGCGGACTTCTCCTTATCATCTCAGAAACTTCCAGTGTCTGGCTTTTCCTGGGTACTCAGTGCCTGTAACTGAATTGCCTTACACTAAACAGAGTACTTGTACTACTCTAACTCAACTCTTATTCACAACAGCTCCCTACTTTGGGTAGAGTAGTTTATCTTATTCTTATTTAACTGATGATTTTCCAAAGCAGATAATGACATTCCCATCTAAGGTTACAAAGTATTACAAAGGAAAGAGATGACAATCCACTGAAATGCTTTCCAAATATAATCCAAATATAATAGTCCAGTCTTTAAAATCTGAGTTGCTTTTTGTTGAATCTGAAACTGCCTTTAATTTACCACATGCAGCTTGAGGGGTCTTTCCAATGGAAACTGTTTTCCATCAGGGAAAAAAATAAGTAAACAAATAAAAGCCCTCAAAACTGATCACTAAATCAGCTCAGCTTATCAAAACAAAACAAAAGAAAATCCCCCAATTAAAACAGGATTTAAAACAATGAATTCAATTTTGGAAAAGAAATTGCCAAGTTTGATTTTTACTGATTATTACGTGTTTCAACAAACTATTTAAAGTAGTGGATCTTTCTGGGGTTTTACAGAGCTCTGTGTCCATAGAAATCCTGAAATAAACTCAAATTTACCAATTTAGGATTGTTTTCCAAGAGGAGTATCCACTAACACTGATTAATAATAACAAATGGATAATTATGTCATTTTATATGTTCTTTTGTTACACATAAAAATCTAGTATTTCTTAAATGCTGGCTACATGCTTTATACATCAGTTAGCACTCTGGCAGAAAATAAAATGGTTTAATGAAAAGAGTTTAATTGAAGAAAATTTAGTGAAGGCACATTTTTGCAGAGTGACAGGCAAAGTAAGGGAAAAATCAGTGGTTGGTGAGGTACCCAAGGCTCAGCAAAAGTGAGAAGCTATTACAACCTTAGGCCTGAAGATGTGGGGAGTTACCATCAGAGTCCAGAGGAGGATTGTGGGGGATGGGGTACCTGACAGGGAGTGTAGCCATGGAGGAACACAGCCACTTCTAGAAGACTGGTAAGGCAGGGCTTCTCTCTGGTCAGGACCCCCTATGACCTGGCAATCCCACCCAGAAGTCCCAGCCCTGGGAGCCCAGATGATACACTCTGTAAAGCTCTGTTGGTCTATTTTTGCATTGCTATGAAGGAATATCTGAGGTTAGGTAATCTATAAAGAAAAGAGATTTAGTTGTCTCATGGTTCTGCAGGCTGTACAGAAAGTATGGCACCAGCATCTGCTTCTGGTGAGGGCTCAGGAAGCTTACAATCATGGTGGAAGGTGAAGGAGGATCCAGCGTATCACATGGCAAGAGAGGGAGCAAGAGAGACAAGGTGGAGCGCCAGACTCTTTTAAACACCCAGAACTCACATGAACTAACAGTTAGAGCCCACTCATTACTGCAAGGATGGCACCAAGCCATTCATATGAGATCCACCCTCATGACCCAAACACCTCCCACCAGTCCCTACATCCAACATTGGGGATTACATTTCAGTATGAGATTTGGAGGGGATATACACCCAAACCATATCAAGAGCTTAATCTCCAGAGACCAGTTAGACAATGAATGGGAGGGGCAGTTTCAAATGGAGAACAGAGTATTTTATATGAACCATCTAACTGAATAATCTTCAAACCCCATGACATATTTTACAAATTTAGAAGCACAAGATCAGAGAAGTTAAAAATGTGCCCAGTTTTTAATGAGCAAGTAGAATGAGGAGTGTATTAGTCTGTTCTCATGCTGCTGATAAAGACATACCCAAGACTGGGCAATTTACAGAAGAAAAAGTTTAATGGACTTACAGTTCCACATGGCTGGGGGAGCTTCATAATCATGGTGGAAGTCAAGGAGGAGGAAGTCACATCTTACACGGAGGGCAGCAGGCAAAGAGAGAACTTGTGCAGGGAAACACCCCCTTATAAAACCATCAGATCTCATGAAATTTATTCACTCTCACGAGAACACCACAGGAAAGACCTGCACCCATAATTCAATTACCACTCACTGGGTCCCTCGCACAATACATGGGAATTCAAGATGAGATTTGGGTGGGGACACAGAGCCAAATCATATCAAGGAGCAAATGAAATCCAACTTTGTTTTAGATCTAATGAAGAAGAACAAAAGAAAAATATTGTTTTGCTTTCATACAATACATTTCTTTTAAATGAAGGAAGGGGAAGAGGGCATTATGTGAAACTTGAGAAAATTGTAGATGAGTTTTATGTCAAAGGAATTTGTGTTTACTTCAGAATGTGGAATGACTTGACTTGGTGTGGAAGAGGAGCAGAGTCAGTGAATTGAAAGGAGGATGGAGAACGTGCCAGACGAGAAAGTAATGGACATATGTTGATAAGGATGATCAAAGACCAAAGAATGAGGCCTGCCCAGGTGGTGCATGCCTGTAGTCCTACCTACTTTGGAGGCTGAGGCTAGAAGATTGATTGAGCCCAGGGGTTGGGTCCCATCTAGGAAACACAGCAAGATCCTGACTCAAAAACAACAACAACAAAAAGACCAAACCTCATAAGAAACAGAAAATATTAAGAAATGAGGGGGATAGGAGGTTAAACAAGATAACTAGCTCTTGTAGAACACTCTGTAATTTACTAAAATTTTAGTATAGCTCGTATGACTTGATACTCAACAGATCCTTGAGAGATCTATTATAACTATTTGCCCCCTCATGTTGTAGATGAAAAAACAAGTTCACAGAAGTTAAGTAAATGGTAGATATGGAATTTGACTGCTAGCCTGAAGATTGTCTAATGAACCAAGAATAATTACTTGTCTGAGAAGTCTGGAAGTAGTCTGTGATATGAAATGTCACCAAACTATGATGCAACTCTGTGAGTACTAAAGTAGAAATTTAGTTGTTTTTAGTCATTTATCTAATCAAATAACTATTTCTAATCAAGGTATGCTAGCTAACTATGTATTCCAAATCCTTTTAAAATTTTTTATTAGACACCTTGTGCCCCAAATAAGAAAGCTGCTAAACGTGAGTATAGCCCAGGGCTTTGATAATTTTCATTAGCACCTGAGTTTAACTAATGCATTATCTGTTAAATAAGTCTGATTAACACTTCTCTACATAATCATTTTCTAACGCATGCAACTGTTGCCTCTAGAGATTAATTGCCAAGCTTTTATGTTCAACTAACAGTAGATTGACATTTAGCATCTTAGATTTATAGATTTCCTGGTATGTTATTGGACGTTTTCTTTGGATGGATTCCTCCAACCATTTGAAATTGGATTTCTCCAAGGATAGGTCGATGTAAGCAGTGGAGCTAATCACATCATTTTACTTCAGCCTCTTCTCAGAGAACTTGGTTTATTATGATCTTAAAACCTCCTGGGATATTTTTCTAGCTCTGGGTGTATCTGAATGTACCAGGTAAAATCAGGACTACTGTAATTCATCCATTTGCTGTACTATCTTCTCATTCCATATAGATACCTTTATGTTGACATGACAGTATTAGAAAAAGACAGCTACCAGAGCCCTGCCCACCCATCTACAAGGTCAAGAACTATCCCCACCAAACTATTGAGGCCTTGTATATACTAGGTGCTTAAATGACATTTGATAACCTGGTTTATTGACTTTGAAGAACACTAATTTAGTTACTTATTTAATATTCCAATGCACACCTTCTTCAGGTAAAGTGCAATGTTGGCTATTGAGGAGAAGATAAGTTTGTGGCTTCAACTATGGGAATAGTGTTTTAGTTCAAATCTTTTAGTTTCAAAAGAGTTAAACCTTTCAAACTCAGTTAAAATAATGAATGAAATTAAGTGGAATCAAAGGCAAGGAGTACAGAGAAGTCATTGCTTCTCTAAACCTAAACATTGTTGTCATTGGTTCTCTGCATTTCTGTCAATGGCCATCACTACATTTGATTCTATAATATTTCTACTGCAATCAAGTCACTAACATAGGCAAAGTTTAACTTGTTCCAGGTCAAAATTCCTAGGAAAAGGAATCTGATTCATCCAACCTGTGTTAAAAATTAATACTTGATACAATCAACTGCTGCCAATGGATCTGGCTCCCATAATAAATCCTTGGCCACTAAGGAGAGCTGGGTAGAAACGACTATTATCCAGGAAAGAGGAACACACCTGGCCAACCCCTCTCTTTCTGTAGTACATAGGGTATCTACTTTGACCAGTTTCTGAGAGTAGTTTGCTTCACCTCTCCCTCTTCCTCTATGACTGATGGCAGACAATCTAACATTTAACTCTACCTCTGTATTAGTCAGGGTTCTCTAGAAGGACATAACTAATAGGATATATATATATACACACACACACACACACACACATACACTCACACATATATACACACACACATACACACACACAGATACATATATATATATATGTAAAAGGAGTTTATTAAGTATTAACTCACATGATCACAAGGCCCCACAATAGGCCATCCACAAATTGAGGAGCAAGGACAGCCAGTCTGAGTCCCAAAACTGAAGAACTTGAAGTCTGCTGTTCAAGGGCAGGAAGCATCCAGCATAGGAGAAAGATGTAGGCTGGGAGGCTAGGCCACTCTAGTAGTTTCACATTTTTCTGCATGCTTTATATTCTAGTTGCACTAGCAGCTGATTAGATTGTGCCAATACAGATCAAGGGTAGGTCTGCCTTTCCCAGCCTACTGACTCAAATGTTGATATCCTTTGGCAACACCCTCACAGACACACCCAGGATCAGTCCTTTTCATCCTTCAATCCAATCAAGTTTACACTCAGTATTAACCATCACAAGTCTACCCATTGTCAACTTGAACCCACACACATCTCCTGAGCTCATACATAACCTTCAAATAAAGACAATAATAAGGTCATAATTACACCTAACATAATACAACTATCTTTTGTACAACTGGAAACACACCAATACCCAATCCAAATACTATTACAGAAAGTTAACAATACTTAAATGCTGCTATGAGGTCAATAAATTTTATGTCACATGATAAAGGAAAAAGGAAATAAAATGAAGATATTTTCTTAGTACAAGTGTATATATGCACAAACATGTTTTTAAAAAAAGGAAGGAGGAAATACTCAAGGGAATTACAGTCCTTGTTTCTGCAACTGGTCTTGGGATCATAGCTGGTATTGATGACTACCTTCTTCTACTGCCCATTCTATATTCCCTTTGCCTTCAGCAAGAACCTCAGCAGGTCATGGTTTTGTTTTGTTTTGTTTTGTTTTGTTTTCTGGTGGAGTGACCCAAACCTTTATTCCTGAAGGGTGTGTGCCATTTGTATTCCTGCCTGGATTGGGCTGTTGTAGTTTCCCATTGACCTTAATCAGAGGGCATGGTAATACTAAGAGATGCCCTAATGGATCTCCTGTATTCCATGCATACTCTCCCTTACCTCTGTTGTAGAGTAGTAGATGATTTCATCTTGATAGTCTGGATCAATCGCCCCAGCCAACACTGTAACTCCCTTCTTAGCCTGTTGACTTAAAGGTAGGAGGAGACCAAAGTGTCCAGGTGGCAAGCCTAACTTCCAGTTTAGTGGGATCATTGTTGTGTATCCTGGTGGAAGTGTTCCTCCCTCTGGAACTAAGACCTCTAGCCCAGCAGAAGGTAATGTTGCAGGAACAGGAAGCGAAAATTTTGCTAGTGGATCACAGGGGTGATGGTGAGTGGTGCCACTTCCACTTCCACCCCTTGATTCCAAGACCCATGAATCCTGGCTATGGGAGAAACAGTACCATATATTGGACACTGATTCAGAGCATACACGGGCTTCTGGAGAACTTTGCCCCTGCCCTGCAAAGTATTGTCACCTAGTTGGCATTGTAATTGTGACTTCAAAAGGCCATTCCACACTTCTATCAATCCAGCTGCTTCAGGATAATGGGGAACATGGTAAGACCAGTGAATTTCATGGTCATGAGCCCACTGCCACACTTTTTTAGCCATGAAGTGAGTGCCTTGGTCAGAGGCAATGCTGTGTGGAATACCATGACGGTGGATAAGGCATTCTGTGAGTCCATGGGTGGTAGTCTTGGCAGAAGCATTACGTGCAGGACAAGCAAACCTATATCCAGAGTAAGTTTCCATTCCAGTGCCCTTTCCATGATGGAAGAGGTCTAATATAATCAACTTGCCACCAGGTAGCTGGCTGATTACCCTGAGGAATGGTGCCATATCAAGGGCACAGTGTTGGTCTCTGCTGCTGGCAAATTTGGCACTCAGCAGTGGCCATAGCCAGCTCAGGCTTTGTGAGTGGAAGTCCATGTTGCTGAGCCCACGTGTAACCTCCATCCTTGCCACCATGGCCACTTTGTTTATGGGCCCATTGGACAATAACAGGGGGGTGGCTGGGGAAAGAGGCTGAGCCATGTCCGCAGAACAGGTCATCCTATCCACTTGATTATTTAAATCCTCTTCTGCTGAGGTCACCCATTAGTGAGCACTCACATGGGATACAAATATCTTGTTTTTGACCACTCAGAGAGGTCCATCCACATACCTTGTCCCCAAATTTCTTTCTCACCAATTTTCCAATCATGTTTCTTCCAAGTCCCTGACCATCCAGCCAAACCATTGGCTACAGCCCATTAATCAGTATATAATTGCACATGTGGCCATTTCTCCTTCCATTCAAAGTGCACAACCAGTTGCATTGCTCAAAGTTCTGCCCATTGGGAAGATTTTCCTTTACCCATCATCATTCTTCAGGGGTGTCCTACAAAGCGGCTGTAGTGCTGCAGCTGTCCACTTTTGGGTGGTGCCTGCATATTGTCAGAACCATTTGTGAACCAGGCCCTAGTCTTCTCTTCCTCTGTCAGCTGATCATAGGGAACTCCCCATGAGGCCATCAGTGCATGCTGGGGGAGAAAAGCCAGGGTGGCTGGAGTGGAGACAGTGAGCATTTGAACCACTTCCTTATGTAACTTACTTGTTCCTTCAGGGCCTGCTTGAGCCCAATCACATATATACTACTTCCGTCTGATGATCCAGTGCTGCTGTGCGTGACCCACTTTATGGCCTGATGGGTCAGAAAGCATCCAATTCATGATAGGCAATTCAGGTTGCATGGTGACTTGATGATCCATAGTCAAATGTTCAGTTTCCACCAAAGCCCAGTAACAGGCCAAGAGCTGTCTCTCAAAAGGAGAGTAGTTATTTGCAGAACATGCCTTGCTCTAAAATCCTAGAGGCCTCTGCTGTAATTCATGTATGGGGGCCTGCCAAAGGCTCCAAACAGCATCCCTATCTGCCACTGACACCTCAGGCACCACTGGATCTGCTGGGTCATATGGCCCAAGTGGCAGAGCAGCTTGCACAACAGCCTGTACCTGTTGCAGAGCCTTCTCCTCTTCTGGACCCCACTCAAAACTGGTAGCCTTTCAGGTCACTTGATAAATGGGATGGAGTAACACACCCAAATGAGGAATGTGTTGCCTCCAAAATCCAAATAGACCCACTAGGTGTTGTGCCTCTTTCTTGGTCATGGGAGGGGCTAAACGCAGCACTTATTCACCTTAGAAGGAAGGTCTCAACAGACCCCACACCACTGGACCCCTAGAAATTTTACTGAGGTAGAAGTCCTTGAATTTTAGTCATATTTATTTCCCATCCTCAGGCATGCAAATATCTCACCAATAAGTCCAATGTGTTTGCTACTTCTTACTCACCAGATCAAATCAGCATAATGTCATCAATGTAATGGACCATTGTGATATTTTACAGAAGCAAAAAGCAATCAAGTTCTCTCTGAATAAGATTATTACAGAAAGCCGGAGAGTTGATATACCCCTGAGGTAGGACAATAAAAGTATATTGCTGGCCTTGCCAGCTGAAGGCAAATTGCTTCTGGGGCTTATGGACAGGAATGAAGAAAAAGGCATTTACTAAGTCAATGGCTGCATACCAGGTACCAGGATATGTGTTAATTTGCTCAAGCAATGAAACCATATCTGGTACAGCAGCTGCAATTGGAGTCACCACTTGGTTAAGCTTATGATAATCCACTGTCATTCTCCAACATCCATCTTTCTTCTGCACAGGCTAAATGGGAGCATTGAATAGGGATGTGGTGGGAATTACAACCCCTGCATCTTTCAAGTCCTGATGGTGGCACTAATGTCAGCAATCCCTGCAGGGATGTGATATTGTTTTTGATTTACTACTTTTCTAGGTATAAGCAGTTCTAAGGGCTTCCACTTGGCCTTTTCCTTCATAGTAACCCTCACCCTAACAGTCAAGGAACCAATGTGGGGGTTCTGCCAGCTACTAAGTATGTCTATGCTAGTTATGTATTCTGGCTCTGGGGAAATGACCGCAGGGTGAGTCTGGCGACTCATTGGACCCACTGTAAGTCAGACCTGAGCTAAAACACTGTTAATTACCTGACCTCCATAAGCCCCTACTTTAACCGGAGGACCACAATGATGTTTTGGGTCCCCTGGAATCAATGTCACCTCAGAGCCAGTGTCCCATAGTTCCCCAAATGTCTAGTTATTTCCCTTTCCCCAATGCACAGTTACCCCAGTAGAAGGCCAGAAGTCTCCTTGGGGAAGGATGAGAGAAAGATTCCTTGCATAAATTGTTGGTAATGTAGTGGAGTCCTTCCTCAAGGGGGACCAGCCTCCCCTTCATTCAAGGGATTCTAGGTCTGTAAACTGGCTTGTCTGGAAATTGAGGAGCTATGATTCTGTTTTTATAATTGAAATTAGACTTAGAAGTTTTCTGCTTGTATAAATTAAGTACGAATGCCATAGGCTCCCTATCAATTTAACTTCTAAGAACACCATGATTAATTAGCCAGTGCCAGAGCTCTACATGAGTCAAACTGTTCTGATTGCCACTTTGCCTCTGCCGTCCATTACGGTAGCTATGCCTACCTTGCTTTTGACAGTTGAGTGCTGCCACTTGGCCCATGCCACCTTGGGATCCAATTATTCCCATTGTATTTAAATTTCATAGTTGGGTGACTGTGGTTCCCACTGTTAGATCTGACATACTGAGAAGAGCAATTACAGGACTCTTCAAAGATGCAGGTTTTGCCCTCACAAATCTATTTTGCAAGGCATTGGTCAAGGGTATATATTCTAGACCTAAATCTCCCTAAGCCTTTGCATCCCTTCATCTACATTAAATCAAGGGAGATCAGGCATTTCCAGCTCACTCACAATGGGCCATATCAATCTGATTACCTAATGTCGAGAGATCCGGGTCCCGTAGTAAATCCTTGGCCACTAAGGACAGCTGGTAGAGATGACTCTTATCCAGGAAAGAGGAACATACCTGGGCTACCCCGTTGTTTCTATAGCACATAGGGTATCAACTTTGACCAAATTCTGGGAGTGGTTTGCCTCACTTCTCCCTCTTCTTCTATACCTGATGGCAAACAACTTAACATTTAACTCTAACCCTAGGCTGTTAAATTTTCATGCCATCCAAAATGCTTATCTGCCTTTAACAGCAGCTTGAATACTTCCCCCTACCCTTTCAAAGATTTATCTCAGGAACAGTGCAGGGGGACAAGGCCAAATCCTGTTTTGTTTCTAAGTACAGGAAGCCTGAACTGTACTATTATTTAGATACCACCACTTCTGAACTAACTGCAAGCAGGAGAGTCAACTATATCATTTCAATGGGTTTTTATAACACGGCGGCAGATTTTAGAGGTGAAACTTGGAAGAGATTGATCTTTTTCTATAAGGAGGTAGAGAATATGATGAGAAATTTCTCTATTTGCACTGCAAGATATCTTTAATGAATCTCTTCTCTATTCCTCAGCTACAAACATTTTAACTTTTTCTCTACAGCAGGTTCATCACAGTAAAGATAGTAGGCCAAGTCCTCACCTTTTCTCTGGCAAATATAGGAAGAAACAAAATAGAGGTCAGATAAGCCAGAAATTGCATTTAGGAAACATACAAATTGACCTTGTAATGAGCATGCTGTGTAGTTTTTTTCCCACTATGTTTTCTTTCTCAAAATCAAATCTAAATAATACAGCCATCATGTCTAGTTAATAGTTGTGCCCTTGGCTGGGTGCAGTGGCTCACACTGGTAATCCTAGCACTTTGAGAGACCAAGGTGTGCAGATCGCCTGAGGTCAGGAGTTTGAGACCAGCCTTGCCAACATGGTGAAACCCCATCTCTACTAAAAACACAAAAATTAGACAACAGTGGTGGTGCACACCTTTAATCCCAGCTACTTGGGAAGCTGAGAGAGGAGAATTGCTTGAATCCAGGAGGCAGAGGTTGCAGCAAGTCGAGACTGTGCCAGTGCAGTCCAGCCTGGGCAACAGAGGGAGACTCCATCTCAACAATAACAGCAATAACAACAAAAACATAATTGTGCCCTTAGGTGGACTACAACATAAAGTTACTGAGGGGAAAATGTCACATCACAAGCTTCCCTTGTTTTACAAGGACTTGAGGTTAAGTAATTTCTTCCTTCCTTATGGTTTTAAAATATTGACTTCAGAAGTTGTCAAATTAGCCTGGCATGGTCCTTGTTACAAGTAAATAGGTTCCTTCTGTGGAGACACTAGCAATCAACTTTCCCAAGGATGAGGTGCTGATATCCCAAGGCTTGCCTTTCTCCCTATTGAATTTATCTATTTGTGCACCCGTACACTTAGGCAGACAATGTAATACATCTATTTATCGCTACCACCAGCGTATCTGTCTAAAGCTATAACTGAAGGCATGTGTTCTCATAAAAGAAGACAGGCACATTAGTCTAGTTTGATGCAGCAGTCACAGGCTTTATCTAGTGACTTATCTGGAGATAAGAGTCTTGACTGTTGTGAGACACCACCGAAAGTCATTACTTTGTGACTGCAAGGAGGATGACAACTCAGCTGGGTGAAACTTCCAGCAGGTTGTGCATTAGAACTTAGAACAACAAAAGTGACAGAAGTGGGGGTCCTGGATTTCTATTGATTACAAAATAAGCTGTTTATCATCATAAGATAAGCTCCTTATGACCAGTGACTAGGATTTTATTTAATATTATGCACAGAAGTTTTTAAAAAAAACAGAACACTGTATGTGATAAATTTTTGCCAGCAAATAGATGGGTGCATGCATGGATGGATGAATGGATGGATGGATGGATGGATGAATGGATGGATGCACAAATGGATGAACGAATGCATGGATGGATGAATGGATGGATGTGGATGGATGGATGGATGGATGGATGGATGGATGGATGGATGGGTTCATGGATGCATGAATGAATGGATAGATGCATGAATGAATAGATGGATGCATGGATGGATGGATGGATGCACAAATGGATGAATGAATGCATGGATGGGTGGATGGATGGATGGATGGATGGATGGATGGATGGATGGATGCATGGATGCACAAATGGATGAATGAATGAATGAATGCATGAATGGATGGATGGGTGGATGGATGGATGGATGGATGGATGGATGCATGGATGCACAAATGGATGAATGAATGAATGAATGCATGAATGGATGGATGGGTGGATGGATGGATGGATGGATGGATGCATGGATGCATGGATGCACAAATGGATGAATGAATGAATGCATGAATGGATGGATGAGTGGATGGATGGATGCATGGTTGAATGGATGGATGCATGGATGGATGAATGAATGGATGGATGAGCCAGACTACTTACTTTCGGAGTTTTCACGAATAATATAGGATGCTAGGTTACTAAAGTTATTACAAATGTGTGATTTTTAAGGAATCTACAATAAGAATGATGCCTACTTCTCTGGCTGCTTCTTGTAACCTCCGCGCCTTGCCCACAGAGTTCTAGTCACACCATAGTTCTTTCTGTTCTTCATGCCTGTTTAGCACCAGGGCTGTTGCACAGGCTGTTCCTCATGCCCAAAAGCTTTTCTTTATGATCTCCACATATCTCTCTCTTTCCTGATATTCAGGATTCACCTCACATGTTCTATCATTAGGAGTGATTCTTTTAACCATTCAGTCTGAAGTAGTGACCAGATTGTTCTCCTTCATGGTTCAATTTCAATTCTCTCCTCAACATTTATTGTGCTTTTATGTATTTATTTGATAGTTTTATTTTTTCTTTACATTTGTGGCTTTATTTATCTTTCATTCTCCAATAACGTGTGAGCTTCACGATTATTTCCCAGCTTATTTAGCACTATATCCTCTGCATACACATCCAGTTATAGACTGAATGAATGGAAGGGAGGAAAAAATCAAACATTCTCCCGTAGGTTTAATTACTAAAACTTCCCTAAATTATATGCACCCATAAAACATTTAAAACAGTGTAAATTTATACAAATTAGATATATAATTTGAAGTGATCAAATTTCCTACTTTAAAAAGGTGGTTGTGTTGACCTGTTTGTCTATCAGCCTTGGAAATATATCAAAAGTTAAATAAATATAATCATGTTATATTCTTAAATCTTTTCGGAATGAAGTGAGGTATAAACACATGTGTGCTTTTATATATATAAACACACATGTATATATACATGCACATATTTCTATAATACAGGGATTTGTTGGTTCAGACTAAGAACTCTTAGTTCCTAGTTCTTTGCTCTATGATGATTTAGAAACCTGGAATTTTTTAAACTGAAAGGGCTAATGTCTTTTCGTGCAGTGGTTTTCACTGGAGGCAGTAAGATCATCTACCATTGCACTTGGAATTTTGTGACGTGTTAGTTATTATAATAAATGGGAGCACTAAAAGGCATTTGGTGGCCAGGGGCTAGATTTGCTACATATCTTAATGCATGGAAAAGCCTTATACCTGAAGAAAGCTTTCATATCTCCCACAACTTTCAAAAATCTGTTCACAATCACCCGAGCCTTATACATAATTCTGCTTTACTTTTAAACACAAAGTATTTTGCACTCAGACCTGCCAACTAAACTCTAGCCCCAGGTACTAAGCTTTCAAATAGGAACTGTGGCTTATTGCATTTTACTCCCTTTTTCCTGAAAATTTATTAAAATTCAGTTACGAAGTCTGTCTTTAACAATATCAAATGGAGCCTTTAAACGATGCCCACAATGTATAGTCCTTTCAAGGAGGAATGTCTTTGCCCATCACATATCTTTCTGAATTTCTAGAAGTCTGTTAAATAAAAAGGAACAGATCCAGACTTAGGTAAGGAGATATTTTGTTCGGAAAGACTTTTGTAGTGGGAGGAAAAGGACTATTGCAATACAGAGAATACTCTGACCATAAGATCTGCAAACATCTCAAAGGACAGGCAGAAAGGGCTCCTCTTTTACACGAAGGAGTAAACAAAGCTAGAAAGAGCTGTCTGTGGGAGTGTGAAGACCAGATGGTGTGGTAGAACAACTGATTGGGGAATGTTTCTCCTAGGTGTCAGTGGACTCTTGAGAGGGGCCTTAAAGGATGAGCTCTTCTATATTCTGATGCTTGGTTAAAGTCAAGGGAGAGTCAAACTCCAGGAGTCTATAGAGTGGGAAAACCCTAACTAAATTTTGGTCCAGACAAGTCAGCAGATACTTTTCCCAGATTGATTAAATTGTATAAACTCAATAAATCAAAGGATGATTTCATTTTCCTTCCACAAGATCACGGTAAGGTTTGTTTGCCGTTTGGGGAAGTCGCATTCCTAACGGTCGCAGTACTTGTGGTATATGAACAGTCAATACAACCACTTGTATCATCTGCATTTGTGGTTACCAAATTCGTGATAATTCTGGAAGAACCAATGCAAACAGGTGACTACTGTATTTTATCTTTTAGTGTACTGAAGCAGTTGGAGAATATTTCATTTTTAATTGATTTCCTTTTGTTTCTCCATTATATTAATTTAAGGAGTTATATCAGTTTTCCACTTCCCTAGATTATGTATAGAGCTAGACCACATGGCTGTAAATGTAATTTCAGGATAATAAAGGTGGCATCATGAAATATTTGTTCTCAAAAAGGGCTGTAGGTCCTTTAAAACTGCAATTCCTATTCTACTACCAGATTATTATTTATGTATAATGACTCTGAAACTAATAGAAGTTGAGAAATTTACCCAAAGCCACAGAGAATATTAATACAATTACACACATACATACTCTTAAACTGTTAAAAAATGTTGACATGATAAGCATGGGGCTAGGAATGTAGATGAATAAAAATGCCTTTTTCTGTCCAGTAAAAAAATAATTTCTACACAGAAATGATAAAAACTCAATTAAGAAGTGACTGGTTTAGCAAGCAAAAATTCCTAGAAAAGGTGATTTCTGATAAGTACATTAATACAAACTTTTCATTGCTGGAAACTTTCTTGCTATATTTAAGACATATGAAAAAGCAAAAAAACAAAAACCTCTAGAAATCTATTTCTTAATCTGCAAAATGGGGATAAAAATATGTACCTCATAGCATTGTGTGACTCAAACAAGGTAAGTGATGTGATCCATGATTTCCAAACATTAATGTTCTTATAAATTACCTGGAAATTTTGTTAAAATGTAGAATCTGATTTTTAAGTTTCTGTGGGAATTAGAATTCTGCATTTTGAACAAAATCTTCAGTAGTTACCAATGATACTGGTTAGAGATAATTTTGAATGGGAAAGATGGAAACCCCTTGGCACGTTGGAAGGGGCCAGTTTTGGTTGGAGGTCCTTGGCTTCCACTCTTGTACTAGCTCTTTTTGAAGAGGCATTGGCTGTTTCCCCACAGATCTCACTTGCTTCTTTTATTTTTAGATCACTCCCATTTCACTCATGTATAGGTTTTAAGAATGAGGGGAGTGATTAGATGAAGACTGTTTGAGGGATTGGTAATTAATACTCAAAAATAAATTTTTGAATATGCTTCTTTCTTCTTCCTGTTAAAAGCATAATGTTCTGGTACTTTGTCCACGTTTAAAGCAGCCTTTCTGCGTTAATATAGCTGCTAATAGAAAGGGGAGAAAAGTTGCTATGGTTAGAATACATGCGTTCCTCTGAAATTCCTGTGTTGAAGCTTAACCTTCACAGTGATGGTATTAAGAGGTGGGGCCTTTGAGTGGTAATTAGGTCATGTTGTAATTAGGTAATGAGGGCTCTGCCTTATTGTAGTGAGAGAAGAAGGACTATTGCAATACAGTGAATACTCTGACCATAAGATCTGCAAGCATCTCAAAGGGCAGGCAGAAAGGGCTCCTCTTTTATAGGAAGGAGTAAACAAAGCTAGAAGGAGCTGGCTGTGGGAGTCTCTCTCTCTCTCTCTCTCTATCTCCAGATAGATAGATAGATAGATAGATAGATAGATAGATAGATAGATAGACAGACAGACAGACAGACAGACAGACAGACAGACAGACAGACAGATAGATAGATAGATAGATAGATATAGAGAGAGTCTCACATCTCACTCTGTCACCCAGCAGGCTGAGATGCAATGGTGCAATCGTTGTTCACTGTAACCTGAAATTCGTGAGCTCAAATGATCCTCCCACCTCAGCCTCCTAAGTAGCTATGTTTTATTTTTTTTTTAGGGATGGGGTCTCCCTGTGTTACCCAGGCTGGTTTCAATCTCCTGGTCTCAAGTGATTCTCCCACCTTGCCCTTCAAAAATGCTGGGATTACAGTCATGAACCACCACGCTGAGTGGTTAAATACCCTTCTAAAAGAGGCTTCAAAGAACTGCCTGTCCCTTCCATCTCCTCTGCCATGTTTTTACAAGATTCATCCTCT
Source organism: Gorilla gorilla gorilla (assembly GCF_029281585.2). Classification (NCBI taxonomy): domain Eukaryota; kingdom Metazoa; phylum Chordata; class Mammalia; order Primates; family Hominidae; genus Gorilla; species Gorilla gorilla. The sequence continues at coordinate 10,782,966 of NC_086017.1, forward strand.
TTTGCCCATCTGCCTTCCACCATCTGATGAGATGCAGCAAAGTGCCACCTTGGAAGCAGAAAGTGAGCCTTCATCAAATATGGGAAATATTGGCATCTTGATCTTAGACTTCCCAGGGTCTAGAACTGGAGACATAATTTTCTTTGCTTATAAACTACCCTGTCTAAAGTATTTTGTTACAGCAGCAGGAATAGAATAAGATGTAGGTATTATTATTATATTCTTCTGGAGTGACATTCTTATTACTAATATATAAATATTCATATCTACTTATCTAAAACAATCACATTTCTTATTTTACAAAATAGTTTTACATTTCCTCAACTGGGATACAAAAAGCCCACTTTTTTAGTGAGAAAAAAATGATAAAATGAAATACAAAACAGTTCTACTAGCCTCAATATTCTACAGATGCTTCTTCAATGGACCTAAGAATGGTAAACAGATTTTTTTTAAAGACATCCAAATCTAAGACACCTTGTATTTTTCAGTTTTACCAATAGATGACACTAGTGATACACACGCACGCACACACACGCATACACACACACACGTATATAATAACATTCCAAGAAAATTCTTCAAGTCTGCAGTCTTGGGGATAAAAGCCCAAGGTAAAGAAACCAGTAACACTGAGTTGTTAACATATTAAAATTGTTTTTATAGAGTGTTTTTTATTATTTTCATAGAATTTGCAAAAGCATCATCAAAGACAGTTTTTGTGGCAGATGACTGAGCATCTGAATTATTTTTGTCATCACACAATTATAACACTAATCCTGAAATAAGAAAAAATCAGAGGGACTTCATGAAAGGAATATGTGAATATATATTTCATCTTGTAAAAATTGGCTGCTTATTCCTTCATCTATAAAACCATGTGGTCTGAATATATTGTTTCTCAGGCCCTGGATGGAGTACCAAGAATGCAGCCTAGTAAGGCAAGACACTGCCTAAAAAGATGGTCAAATTATCTAGAAAAATTAGTAATGTAATCACGCTGTCCAAAGTCCCCATGACATGGGAGTTTCAAGGGTTGTCATGCCTTCCAGATGTGAGGGGCCATAGTTTGTAACCTGCAAAACAATATTATTGTGAGTGGTGCTTTTCTTTAAATGACGTCTCTAAAAGCGATTCACATTCTTGATACCACTTTGGAATTGGAGATATTTCATTTAGAGCCCTTGAAATCTGAGTACTAGTGTGCATATTTTATTCCTGCCTTTTCTCTTGTTACTGTATGCACCTAAACCGAGTATTTTCATCATAGGTTTTTTTGTTTGTTTGCTTGTTCTTTTTTTTTGGTAGAGATTGGGGTTTCTCCATGTTGCCTAAGCTGGTCTAGAACTCCTGGAGTCAAGCAATCCACCCGTCTTGGCTTCACAAAGTGCTGGGATTACAGGTGTGAACCACCATGCCCAGCCAATTTTTATCATAATTTTAAATTGGCAACTAACCAGATGCTTTATGTTACCCCCCCATCATCCCCTACAAATGACTCCATGTCGGACACAGACATTAATCGGTTTATGGAGTTAAATTTACAAAAAGGAAATAGGAAAAAGCGACAGGTGCATGGTATTACGTGCTGTAATGTGTATTAAAAGAGAGCTCTTATAGATCGAAAAAGTGATGTAAATACCAGCAGGACATATTTTTCAAAGGACACATTCAGAAGAATCCCATATAAGGTTGCCTGTCAAAGGAAGCCATTCCATTTTAACTGAATATTTAAGAATTTTATAGTGACATAGGTTTCATTTGGTTCATATATAAGTGATATATTTTATTAGTAAAATATATGGTGCATGATTATCACTACCCAGATATGAAGCAAACATTGCATAAATCATTGTAATTTTTGATGAAACAAAAGAATATTTTGTAATGCTAATTGTCATTTTATTTTTTCAAAAATTTGTAAAAGTGAGAGGCTAATAGGAAGCCTAACCATTGGCAATGAAATAAATTCCATTTTGATTTTCTTTTTTAATAAATATTGCTGCACATTCCTTTCCAGGATCAAGTTAAACTCCTTGCTAATTCTTTCATTGAACAAAATAATCGTAAAGAAAACTCATAACATATTCCGATTTCAGCATCCGTGGGTATTAGTAGTCACATGATCTACCTTTAGAGACAGAAAGTTGAAATCTGATTTTTTTTAAAAAATTAAGTGCAGTGGCTATTTTAAGTGATTCTATGCTTTTAGACAGTATTGTCTTCAATAATTAATTTGTATAGATAAATATAGCGTAGCATCTTTACATATTATTAAAATATTGTTTTGAGATTGTCATGGCAATATACATGCACAAAATATGTAGACTGGGACAACAACACAAGGTACTCAGTAACATTATTAAATGAAAAATAAGGTTTTTGGTTATGTACATCCTGGTTCTACTCTTTTTAAAAAAAACTTAAATCAATTCATTAAGAAATATTTATTACAGAGAAAATGATATATATTCAAATATGTATTTATATGTATTCACATATATAATACATAAGATATGTATAAACTATGAAACATATTAATTAAAATAACCATCACTACCCTACTTAACAAAAACCATATATTGCAGTCTTAGATAAAGTTGAAAAAAATTATTGGTAAAAGTTTCTAAGTATATCTACTAACATAAATAATTAGGCCTCTTAATTTTTAATTATCAAAAAACTATATTTTTCTTTATTTAAGGGTAAAGGTTCTCACAGCACACATGCACAACCATGATATATATCATCTGAGAACTTATTTCTGTATATGGTTGGGCAGTAAGCAATTCTATAGATGTATACACCTATATAACCTATATTAAAATATGGAACATTTCCAACTTCATAAAAAGTTCCCTAGGGTTCCATTTCAGTCAATATACACCAAGATCCAAACAAAACTGATCAATATTCCACCAATATAGCTTACTTATGCCTGTTGAGAACTCAATATAAATATGATTATACAATATAGACTCTTGTGATATTGTGATATAATAAGTAAGTTTTATTTGGTCTCTGCTCTTGCTTCCTGACACACCGCTTCGAAAACCCTTAGAGAGTGTCTTTTGTATGCCAATGAGCTGACTGGTGGCAAGGGTTCCTGAAATAGCTTCAGGATGGGGGCTGTTCACCAGAAAGACGGAGGCATGATTAGAGAGTTGAGACTTTCAGGCCCGCCCCGCAACCTCCATGAAGGAGGGAGAGGCTGAAGATCGGTTGAGTTCATCACCTATGGCCAGGGATGTAATCAATTATGTCTACATTATAAAGTCTTCATAAATGTCCAAAAAGACAAGAGTGTGGAGAGCTTTCAGGTTGCTGAACATGCGGAGGCTCCTGAAGGGTGGTGCGCCAGGAGAAGGTATGGAATCTTCAGCTCCTTTCCTATACCTCACCCTATGTATCTCTTCCATCTGGCTGTTCATTTGTATCTTTTCTAATACACTTTGTAAAAAATGGATAAGTGTAAGTGTTTCCCTGAGTTCTGTGAGCCATCCTAGCAAATTCACAGACACCAAGGAAGGAGAAAATTCACTGGACCTGCGATCTGTAGACAGTCAGAAGAATGGGTGACAGACCATTACAATAGTCCCTTGATGTCTTCCAAGATGCCTTGTGCGTACCAAAATCCACAGATGATAAAGCCCACAATTGGCCCTGCAAAATTCCCAGAAACAAAACGTCAGCCCCTTGCATCCCTCTAATTCTGTATTTTTTGATCCTCAGTTATTTATCCAAGGATATGGAACGCTCATATTCTGAGGGCTGATTGTACATGTGATTGGTGTCTGAAGAGAGGCAATCTTGTGCGACTAAGCCCTTAACCCGTGGGATCTGACTCTAGCTTCATAAAGTTACTGCAGTTCTGACATGATAGTGGTAGAATTGAAATGAATCATTGGACGCTTAGTGTCCACTAGAGTTAGTTGTTAATGGGGAGAAATCCATACACATTTTGGTGAGCAGAAGTGAACTATTCTGTGTTGAGTTGTGAGTTGTGTGCATGAGAGTCAAAAACAGTTTGATGTTTCCCATCTTTTCCAATGGTTCCTTTTCTAGCTCAGACTCTCCTCTGTGTCCAACTTCACTCACATTATATAAAGTCGGTGAGGTTTTTTCCTTCTGTATGTATAGCAACTGTTTGTTCCTTTTAGTAGTTGAGTAGTATGAATATATAATTTCTGGTGTGGAGCTATTATGAATAAAGCTACTGTTGAACATCTGTGTATAAGTCTTTAAATGGACATGTGTTTTCATTTCTCTTGGGTAAATTCTTGGGTGTGAAATTTTTGAATCCTATAAGTGATGCATGTTTAAGAAACTGCCAAACTGTTTATCAAAGACCTTCCACCATTTTATGAACCCCTCAGCAATGTGTGAGAGCTGCAGTTACTCTGCTCCAGGCAGTCATCAACTATTACCAGTTGACTCTCCACTCCCACATTCTACTGAGTGTGAAATCATATCTTATTGTAGTTTTAATTTGAATTTTCTTGATGATTGCTGATATTGAGTCTCTTTCCATGTGTTTGTTTTCATGTTTATATTTGTTACAAAAGGCCATTAAATAATTTAGATACAAATATTTTGTCAGAAATGTTACAAATATTTCTTTTTAGTATGGGGGTTGACTTTAGAATTTCTTGGTGTCCTTTGAGATTAGAAGATTTTCATTCTCTTGGAGGCCAGTTTTTTTTTTTAATGTTTCAAGCTTTTGTGTGTACTATCTTTGAAAACTCATAACAATATTTTCTTATATTTCTGTCTCTGGAATTTTTATAATTTTACCTTTTATGCTTATATCTATAATTCATTTCAAATTACTTTTCATGCATGATGTTAGTAGGGGTTGTAGTGAATTGAATTGTGGCCTCAAAAAGTCCTATCCCCAGTACCTGTGAATGTGACATTATTTGGAATAGGGTCTTTGTAGATATAATTAAGGATCCTGTGATTAGATGATCTTAGATTTAGGGTGGGCTCTAAATCCGATGACCGGGGTCATTATAAGAGAATAGAGATGGTAATTTGAGACACAGACACAGGGGAAGGTCATGTGAAGGCTGAGACAGAAATTGGAATTATGCCTTTTCAAGCCAAGGAATGTCAGGGTTCACAAGCAGATACCAGTAGCTGGGAAAGAAGTATGGCATGGATTCCCCTTCAGAGCCTCCAAAAGAACTAAATCTACCAACACCTTGATTTCAGATTTTAGGCCCCTGGAACTGTGAGAACATAAATTTTTGCCATTTTAGACCACAAGTTTGTGGTAATCTGTTGCAGCTAGCACGTGGGGCGGGGGTGGGGGTGGGGTGTCAAGGTTTATTTATTTTCACAGATGGCATAATACAGTTGTTCTAGAACACATATCGAAAAGATTGCCATTTCATTGTTAATTATTTTGATGCCTTTGTCAAAAACCAAAGTGCAGGTCATTCCTAGACTTGCTGATTCTGTTCCATTGATCTATTTTTGCACCAATGCTATGCTGTACTTTACATTTTCCTGTATGTCAATTCTCTACTGTCCTGATAACAGTAGCTGTATAACATCTTTTGAGATCACATAAGATAGATCTTTCAAGTTTGTTCTTCCTTTTCAGATATGATTTTGCTATTCTCAATGTTTTGTATTTCTATATGAATTTGGGAATTGACTTGTCAATTTCTACATTTTTTTGTAGAAATTGGCCTAGGATTTTGATTTAAATTGGTTCATGTTTATAGGTCAATTGGTAGAAAATAGATATTTTAAAAACATTGAATCTTTTGAATCATGAATATAGTATAAATGCCCATGTTTTTGAGGTTCTATTTTTGTAAAATTTTCAACTGCATTTTCCAGTTTTTCTGTACAGTTATTGCATAGCTTTTGCCAAACTGATTTATAATTATTTTATATTTTATATTATGGTAAGTGGTATTTTAAAAATTTATTTTTTTCAATTATGTTAGTGCTAGCATATAAAAATACAGTTAATATTTATATATTTACCATGCATCCTATGACTTGGCAAGTTTATTTCTCAGTTCCAGCAAGAAATTTTTGTACCTGTGTCAAGATTTTATGATGTGGAATATCACATAATCTCAGACTAAAGAGTTTTAGCAGTTCTTTTTTTATCTTTATTAATTTATTTGCCTTTTTGGCTTATTGCACTGAATATGATCTGTAGTACAATATAGTATAAAATTAGTGAGAACAAATGTTTTTTTATCTAGTTTTCTCATATTAAGAAAAAAAGCACTCAGTCTTCAATCATCATGTTATGTCAGCTGTAATTCTTTCAAATATGTACTTTATCAGGCTAAAGATGTTTACTTTTCTTCATAGTTTGCTAGGAATTTTCATCATAAATTGGTGTTGAATTTCTAACTGCTTTTTCTGCATCTATTAAGATAATCATTAAATGTGTATCCTTTGTCCCTGAGATTTAATAGATTTTATTGGTTGATTTTTTAAAAACATATTGAACCAAATTTGTATTCCTTTAATAAGCTCCCCTTCAGTCAAGACGCATTTTCCCTTTGTATTTCATTGAATTTAATTTCCTAATATCCCATTGAAAATGTTTGTGTTCATATGGGATACTGAATAGTAATCATATTTTTTTCTTTTATTAATATGTCATACTAGTACATATTTTGATGGTATGTGCGGTAGTACATGTAGGCAATGTGTAATAATCAGCTTTTAATCTCAGGGAACTTCCAGCCTCACAGCATTTGTTGGAAAGAGTTTCCTCTTCTATTTTCTAAAACAGTTTGTGTAAGATTGGTATAAATTCTTTATTTAATGTTTAATGGATTCTTCAATGAAAGAACGAGTCTGGTGTTTTTCTCATAAGAAGCCATTCCTTTTCTTTTTTGTACTTACTAAGTTACTAAACTTTTTTATCTAACGTTTCCAATTTTTGGGATATATTTCCTCATGATTTTATTTTATGTTCATATTGATATTTGTAGGTTTTATAGAAATATCCTCATTTTATTTCTGATATTGTCAATTTGTGTTTTCTCTCTTTTTATTACTCCTGTTTGGAATAATAAGTTATCAATATTATAGATCAATACTATTGGTCTTATATCAATATTGATATAAAATTGATTATTGATCTTTTCAACAAACTAACATTTGCCTTATTAATTTTTTCTACGGTTTATTTTTTTGTTTTGCTATTGTTATTTTTGTTTATTTCTGTTTGTTTACTTTGGCTAAAAGTACTTTTCAGCTTCTGTAGGTAAATAAATCATTAATTTTAAATATCTTTTTCTAGTATTGATACTTTAAAAATCTATATTTTATATTTAAACTGTACCACTTTTGGATAATGTATAATTGGATCTGCTTTACTTCTATCTAGCCTATCAATTTCTGTCTATTAATTGGGACTGTTTAGTTTATTTACACTGAATATAATGATTGATCTCATTGGTTTAAGTGGACCAGCTTACTACTTGTTTTCCATTTGACCCTTCGGTGTCTTCTTCTCTTTTGCATCTTTTTTGCTTTCCTTTGGGTTATTCTTTATTTTAGCATTCTATTTCACTTCCTTATTGACTTTGCAGCTATGTCTCTTTATGTTTTTAATTGGCTCTCTATGGTAAACAATATGCAGCCTTAACTTGTCGGAATCTGTTACCCCTTCACTCTTCACATGATCTGAGAAGCCTAAGGAGGTTTGGCCCAGCACAGGGATAGCCCAATCCTAAACCAGAGTCTCCTACCATGAACTTAAGAATCCCTGTCCATTTTGCTCAGCTCTCTTCTCTCCTGGGTTCTGTCCTGCAGATTCAAGCCACTTCAGCTGCCCAAACTCTCTTGCCTGCCCCATCAGGTCAGTGGAACACTCCAGCTATGCTTGGATTCCAGTTCTCTCAGATGTGATCATAAAATTATACTCAGGTAGAAGTGGGTTTTCAGAGTGCTCACCTTGTCAGGTTCCCTTCTCAGTCATCACAGTTTGTGCTGCATGTTGACCACTGCCTGAATTCAACTGCTTCATGTATTTTGTCAAGTTACAAAGTTTTATGTGGTCAATGGGCTAGTCTGGTACCAGTTATTAAGTTATGACCAGAAGTAGAAGTCTTATTAGAATGTACTGTTTTGAAAAGGAAAAATACTGACATGTACAGCAAGAGCAAACTTGGGGTTGGAGAAAGATTACCGTATAATTATAAAGATCAACAATTGAAAGGAATTTGTGTGGGGAGGCACCACAAAAAGTAACATGATTTATAAGCAGACATGTCTTTGTGTCTCATTTTTCATATGTATCTGTAATGTAAGATGGAGTTAAAAATCACAGTCTTTTGAGTTACACAAAAACGGATTTGAATCACTTTTGCCTCATATAAGTTAGATGAATATTTCTCTCTTAAATATCAATTTACCCATCTATGAAGTTGAAATAATAAATAATATTACATATCACAAACCTTGTTTTGATGGTCATTGAAAGTAATTAATGTAAGTTATGTAATGAATCTGAATGTAATGAAGTTATGGAATGAATAAAATTATGTAATGAATCTCAATAAATGTAAGTTATTATCTTTATCATCTGCAGTAGAATTATTATTATTACTGCCTTATCATTAAGGCATTCTTAAATACTTTGTTACAATTAGATGGTTAATAATATAAAAATTAGTTTTTTACAAACTTAAATTCTTACTGAAGAACTAGGTTTATATGTGGGTGTGTGAGTGTGTGTGTGTTAACTCAAAATATGCAATACCCACACACTAAATATACACAGTCCTTTGAGTCAATACATAAATTTAGGTACAGCATAGGGTCCAACTCTACTCTATGTTCTTTAACTTGACATTTAACTTGACATATGCTGAGTATAGCTTTGACCCACAAATGTAACATTATTTAGATGTATTTTAGGATAAGAATGTAAATGTGAGTCATCATTTGGTTATGACTTTATTTTTAGTTAATTCTTAACTAAAATTTTAACAAGTTTCAGAAAGACATTGCAGTCTGAGTTTGACCTACAGATCAATCAGATGAAGATCAAATTTGAGCAGGACTTTTTCTTTCCCCAATTTATCTGTCTCTAGAATGGTTATCTATGTAATACAAGAGAATTCTTAGCTGCACTCACCCATTAAAATAAAAATTCTACATTATCAGCAGATAATTAATTTCTGTTTTAAGATTTCTAGGTGAATAATTCATTATTATGTTCAGCAACCCAAATAGTGACAAGTTAAAACTTTACTCAGTAAGGACGATAAAGGAGATAGTACCCATTCTTATCTATCACATTGGTCTAGTTGAAAATAGAAGAGCTGACATCAGAGGCCTTTATAGTCTCAGATAGTAGGTATTACACAAAATTCTGATCACTTCCATATAAGATTGAAATGGAAATAGTTGGAAAACAGCTGTTTTTTTTTTTTTTTTTTTCAATCCAATTTTTTTTTTTTTTTATTATACTTTAAGTTTTAGGGTACATGTGCACATTGTGCAGGTTAGTTACATATGTATACATGTGCCATGCTGGTGCGCTGCACCCACTAACTCGTCATCTAGCATTAGGTATATCTCCTAATGCTATCCCTCCCCCCTCCCCCCACCCCACAACAGTCCCCAGGAAGGGGAATATCACACTCTGGAAAACAGCTGTTTTATCTTGGCAGATCCTTTAATGGGACTTAAGGTTCACACTAGCAGAACCCAAGAATATTTGCAAGAAATTGCTAAGTAATGAAAATTTATCCTGCAGTTCCAACCAGAAATGAAAGTATCATGTCAGTGCAATTCCCATCAGATGGTCTTTAGATAAAGAATCTGGGCTTTTAACTTCATTTAATGAAAAAAACCTTGGTAATCAGTCTTGTAGTGTAATGGAACTTTTATCTCACTGTGTAAGTAAATTATGGCTGGAGTTATACACCCAGGAGGTGACCTACATAGTATATTCAAAAGGCAAAATTAAGAATGGTATTCGACCTTGAACCAGATTTCACACCTGTACTGAAAAATTAGGGGTAAGCTTGGTAAAGTGCTGAATGCAAACATCTCCCAGACAAGCCAAAGTATTTTATTCCCCAAACATTCCTCCTGGATGTGGATCCTTACTAAATCTCAACTTTAGGAGTTCTTCTCTTGGTTGGGCACGGTGGCTCAGGCCTGTAATCCCAACACTTTGGGAGACCAAGGCAGGAGGATCGCTTGAGCCCAGGAATTCAAGATGAGCCTGCACAATGTGACGAAACCCCATCTCTACTAAAAAAAAAAAAAATACAAAAAGTTAGCTGAGCATGGTGGGGCGTACCTGTGGTCCCAGCTACACTCAGTCCCAGGCTGAGTTGGGAGGATCACCTGAGCCATAGGAGGCAGAGGCTGCAGTGAGCCAAGATGACCCTACTACTGCACTCCAGCCTGGGCATCAGAGCAAAACACTGCCAAAAAAAAAAAAAAAAAAAAAAAAAAAAAGAGAGAGAGAGAGAATTTTTCTCTCTTTGTTTTCTTTGTTTTTTAGAGAATAAATCTGAAACTGCTTGCAATGTGTTAATCTACACCTTTGGTTGGGACCATGACCTTCGGCATTAGAAAGACAATAGTTCAAACATCAGCTTAGATATTACTATATTTGGGACTCTGGATGATTTACATACAACTTTTGAACCTCAATTATCTTATATGCAAAATGGGACTAGAACTTGCCTGGCAGAGTTAATTTGGTAAATCAGTAAAATAATTTAAAAGACATGATATTACTATGCTTAACACATTTTAAATACTCAAAAGTAGCTATAATTATTATGGATGATATCTATTTCAAATGTGTAAAGCTTTAAGCAAGGTACTAAACCTATGGCTCCCTTTTCCTATAGTTAAAGTGGGGATTATTTAAAGGAAAAGAAATCATTATATTAAAGATACCTGCACTGGTATGTCTATCACAGTGTTATTCACAATAGCAAAGATATAGAATCAACTTAAGTGTCCATCAACATGATTGGATAAAGAAAATGTGATATATATCTATATATATAGGCAATGTGTAATATAGACATATATTTCATATATATACCTTCAAATATATACATCTATATATATACCATCAAATATATACATATATATATATATACCATCAAATATATACATACATATATATATATAGACACACACGCCATGGACATAAAAATGAATGAAATCATATCTTCTGCAGCAACATGGATGGAACTGGAGGCCATTATCTTAAGTAAAATAACTCAGAAACAAAGAGTTAAATACTGCATGTTCTTACTTGTAAGTGGGAGCTAAATACTATGTACACATGGATATAGAGAGTAGAATAATAGACACTGGAGACTCAGGAAAGTGGGAGGAGGGGAGGGAGTGAGGAATGAGACATTACCTATTTGATACAATGTACTCTATTCAGGTAATGGTTACATTAACAGCCCAGATTTCACCAATAGGCAATGTACTCATGTAACAAAACTGTACTTGCATCCATTAAATCTATAAAAATAAATAAGTCATAAAGTGAGGATATTATAACTATATTATAAAGTTGTTGTAAAAATTAAACAAGTTATTGCATGCCACATGAGGGAAACAGTGCTTGCCATTTTGTAAGTGTTCCATAAATGTTAGCTTTTATTTCAAGTGAGAATATCAGATAGTGTTTAAGAAGAACACCAGCTGGCTGTGGAACCTTCCTGCCAGGAATTTAATACTAGCTTTCTCAGTTACTTAACCTCTCTGTGCTTCAGTTTCCTCATCTGTAAAATTTGTGTTTTAATAATAGAATTTCCCAAACAAACTACTTGGGAGGATTAAGTGGGCTAATACACATAATAAACTCAGAATAGCACCTGGCACATGTAAATGCATGATAAATGGTTTTGTGCTTTTGTATGTGAGTATATGCTATTTTTTCCAAAAAACAAAATAGAGAAAATTATAAAGACTCATATAACAAGCATCCATATGCTCAGTACTAAAAAGTAACAAGTGCTAACATGTTGTATCATTCTAACAATATAAAAATATTTCAATACCCTTTTTATTCTGAAGTGAAATATTGAGAGTTTTTTCCTTTTTTTCTGTAACCCTGCCACACTGAATTTTAAAATGCGAAATACTAGACATTAGTAAAGACCATGCGTCCTTGAAATCAGATTTCTTAAGTTTGAATTCTAGTTCCACTACTTAGTACCCATGAAATCCTAGCTGTTTCCTAAACTTCTTTTATCGTGCTTTCTCACCAGTAAAATGCTGGTGATACGTTCTTTGCAGGTTTGTTACAAAGGAAAATAAAAGTAGGAAAAATTTTCAGCACAGAGATTTGCCATATAGTAAGTGCTCATTTCACTGGAAAATAAATTCCTGAAATATTTTCATAAAGTCATAGGAGTAAAATGGGATTTGAAAAGCCAGCTAATCTACTCCCTTTTTAATGCAATTTTTACATCTTTAAATTTATGAAGATCTCACTGGTATATTTAATCTCCTTGAATAGTGATTTTTTTGGACTATTGGTTTTCACATTTTCATAGGATGTAAAGTTATTTTAATTAGTTGTGATCAGAATTAAAAGATACTCTATTTCAATTTAAGCTCTACAAGGGCAGGGTTTTGCTTATTTCGTTATGTATATATGTATACGCACACATACACACACACACACACATCTCAAGTGCCACATGGTAGATGCTCAAATATTTTCTGAGTGTTAAATGAATAAATAAATAAGAATAGGATTGATTCAAATGGTTATTTTTAACTACATAGATTTCAAATATTTGTTTGAATAAATATATAAATGTTGTATTTCCTTCTGACCTGAACCCCATCATATAGTCTATATGATTTACGCATGTAGACTATAATAGCTAACATTTATTTAGCATTTACTACATGCTAAGTACTATCCTCAGCACTTTGCCAGTATTAGCTCATTTACTCCTCATCCCAATCCTGTGAGGAGGCCATTATTAGCCTATTTTAAAAATGGAAGCTGAGATACAAAGAACTAAGTAATTCTCTCAGGACTAAATAGCCGATAAATGTGAAAGCATTTCACAAATTCAGCTGCAAACCTTGGCAGTAAAGCATTTGCTTCTGGCTAGAGTCCATGTCAGCCCCTGTTTGTTTGTATTTAACAGACAAAGAAGAAGATACTTTAACAATGAATCGTTCTTGTGAGAAAAAAAAAATGGTGGTGGTAGATTCAGTTCTAAAATCTCACCAGATGACACAATCTTCCACCTCATGAAATACTGCAGAACTTAAAAGGAGAAAAGAAAAGAAGCCCTCTTTCCTCCTACAGGGTAAGAGGATTGGAAAATCACTTGCACTTTTCTCTTTATCACTTCTGTTGACTTGGAATGCAAACTTTCAAAAAGTAACATGTGTGGTGTAGTGTGATTTTTAACTAAGGTTGGATTTCAGTTTCACTACAGAGCCAGAAATAGATAGAACAGACCAACTAAGCCCTGCTTTGTTTTCCTAAAAATCTTTCCTTAAATATAAAACTGTCCCTGGACCTGCTACCATCTTTCTATGCTACACCAGAGTGCATTTCACCTCACTCTGGGCCACCTTTTAAAATGTCTATTAACGGTCTTGTTTTATTGACACATCTCTGCTGTCTACCTCACTGGTTCAAGAAATTCTCAAGAATGGATTGTTTTCTCAATCAGTTTTATCCTAGTGCTTAGCACAGCCCAGAACTTCTTGAGCATTCCACAAATATTAGTTTAACCAGTGAAAGAAGGATGACAATGCATTAAGAAAAAGGGATTCTGTCTACACTCCCAACAGGCACACTGTACTGTGGGCTGACAATCAGAGGAAAATGTGTTCTTTTTTAGCTATAGGTTTAAGCTCTTAAATGAATAACAAATGAAGACCTTCACCCACATTAAAGAAGGCAATTTCATTATTATTATGAAGATGCTTAACACATTGTTGATTGTTGTCACTTGATTGAGGTATTCTTTACTTGAGATGGCCATTGAAGCCTCTAAGGTTGAAAACTGCTGAACTGTGAAGGGAAACACAAAAGATAAAGGTCTGCATTTTCTTCGATCTAGTCAGGGTGTCTGATTGCATTTTACTGTCTTTAAAAATGGTATCGGATTGAACCTTAACTGAGAAAAGAGCGATAGGAGAGAGACTAATATTTTAGACATTTTCATATTAATTTAGAGAAGTAAGGCAACAATAGGGCTGCACCCACAGACCTTTATTCAGTTTTGAATCTAAATTACTTGGGGATACCAATCCTTCTTCATTGTGCCACTACATGCACCCGCACAACATATACAGAAATACATATTCCTCCCTTTCTCTCTCTTTATTCCCAATTGTATGTTCCTTTAATATGCTGTACTTAGATTTTTATTCATATGTTGTTTCTCCTTTGCCAGAAAAGAATGCAGAGCCTCCCAAGGGTAAGAAATACTTTGTTTGCGTATCTGTCATATACATTCCCAGCACTTTCACCCACTTGGGTTTCCTGTCATAAGCTTTTCTTTAGATTGAGCAAGTGAAGCTCAGATAAATTAGAAGAATTGCCTCAAAGATGCACAGATCATATGTTTTATTGTTGGACCCCACACGAGGGACTATCATAGGGTTTATTGCTGGACCCCATACAAGGGACTATCATAGGGTTTGTTATCTGTGTGAAATGAGAGTACATATCTGTGTGAATTTCATCTGGGTGACATGCATAGAATCAAGTTGTGTTTACCTATATGCCTATTAAACCCAGTCCAGTGTAGGTTTCAACTGAGTATTGAGTAGTGAAATCTAAAGAAGATGCATGTGTTATTTTCTGGTGGAATAATTTTATTTTCCCTTTGTAGATTGGCAAAAAAAAAAGATGAGAACAGCTTAAATTTTGTTTTGGGGAAATCTTTTAACAAAAAGTTGTTGTCATGAATTTTGTTGCTTTATGTATCTATATCTATATCTATATCTATTACTTCTTCAAGGTCCTTTAGGGACTCAACCATTTTTCAATAACAGATTTTTAGCAGTAAAGTTGCATATATTCCCTAATCATCCCTTCCATGAAAGGAAGTGGATCCTAAACAACTTGGGTTGTAGGAATGATAAATCCCCAATGTTTATGTGACTCAGCAGGTAGGGGATAAAGGCTTAATTTTTGAAGGTATATTAAGGTAAGTAATTAGGGAACTATTATGTGCTAGAACAGTATTAATATATCTCCAAAGACAATCTACCTCTACTTAGCTTTACTGACCTGCCCAGTAAATTCCACAGAAGCTGATGGCGTAATCCAAATCCAGCCTATTCCAAGGAACACATTTAGATATAATTTTAGTTAGAGTCATTGTTGAGTTTGAAAGAGATGAACACATTTCCCTTCATCTTGAAATGTTCCCTTTTGGAAAATCTAATTCTCCCCAAGAAAATGATTGGATACCTAAATCATCTTTGAAAAGTAAAATCCTTCCCTAGATCTTATCTCATCTTTTAAAGCTCATGTGTTTGTCTCTGACAATGCTATAAATGCATTTTCAAGAGAGGAATTTGTCCTACTCTTTAAATTACTTTTATGAATAGTCAAAGTAATTTTCCTTTACTGTTCAAACTTCCTGCTGATGATTAGTCCACACTTCCAGAAACCAAAATACATAAAGACTTCTTCCTAAATTAGTCATATAACTTTATATTGGGCAATAAGTGAATACTGTGCAATTTTGCTTTGTCAGTAATCTGACAAATACTGAAAAATACTGATGTATATCAAGATTCAACTTCTTAGTGCCCAATGGCTTTCTAAACTGATCAGTTAAAAAGTTTTGTCAGACGCCTGTAGTCCCAGCCACTCCGGAGGCTGAGGCAGGAGAATGGAGTGAACCCGGGAGGCGGAGCTTGCAGTGAGCTGAGATGGCGCCACTGCACTCCAACCTGAGCCACAGAGGGAGACTCCGTCTCAAAAATAAAAAAAAATTAAAAAAAAATTTTAAAGAAAGTTTTGTCATCCAATGACAACAAGTTTAAAAATATTTTAAGAGAAGTATGAATAAGTAAATACTGTATCAGATTGATTATAAATTATAGAAAAGTTAAAATAGGTCAGATTTTTCATTCTTCATTTTCATAGTTTGAGATTCCTAGATTATTAAAATAGAAAGGAACTGGTTTTCTAAAGGAACTGGTTTTCTAAAGGAACTGGATTCAAAGTCACTTCTATCTTATGAACCCGTTGTATACATGACATCTGGTGAAGAAGACCGATATGAAAAGCAGGGGAGAGTCTCTGGTTGAATCAGAAAGCTCCTGGCCACCACAAAACTTGTAACTTGCTCCTTGCCCTGGTGGCTCAAGAACTTTGTGAGGTATAGTTTGAAAACTACTGATCTAGTCAAACAGTACTTTATAGAGGGATAAAAAAAATTCTGGAGATGTGGCATGAACTGAATTATTTAGGATCACACATTGAAGTGAAGGCAAAATTTAGAATGGAAATCAGCACACCTTTAAAACAGCCTTCTCCATGGAAACATCCCTGAGAAACTTTCACCCTTACTGATCATTTTGTCTTCCCATCTTCTCAGCAAACACATCATTTATTGGCTATGTCCACAGTAACATAATGTAATTTGTGAAATGTTTCAGGTCAGTGAAGTAATCTGGGAGAATTGAAAATGCTTTGAGGGTAGAACTACATAGCACAGCTTTCTGAGTCCCATAGAGTGCTTTTGGTCTATATAAACAAACAATGGGATAAAAGGAAGATAAGACCAACAATACAGTATTATACAGTATTGCTTTGGAGGCAATATATAGCACAGAACACTTTTATACAGAACGTGACAAGTGTTTCAAAGGAAAGGATTTCATGCAAAAGTAAACTTATAAAGTCTGCACTAAACAAAGTTAAACAGTAACGATTGCCTCCTCTGAGTTTTGAATATGCTAATGTATATTAAGAATCTGCAATAATGGGAATTTTTCGAATTTTCTATAGAGCCTTAAAAATATGATAGATATTGCATGCCTCAAGTTAATGGTCTGCAGAATATATTTAGTAAAATTTAAGAAAGGAACAAGACTAGAAGTCAGAAGTTTGATGTTTTGAACTCAAACCCTGTGCCACAAAAACTTGGGAAAGCAACTTCTCTGATCCTCAGTCTCTTCATCCATAAAATAGCATTGCCTATCTGAGAGTTAAATATCAAAGAAGATTAATATAAAAGGCTTTGCAAAAAGTTAAGCTCCACTGAAACATAAAGCATGTTTATCGTGTTGTAAGTTTGCAAATATAACTTTACTGATTGACTTGAATAGAGGCACAAACAGCATCCCTTCAACAGCATTTTCAGAATAAAACAATGATATTTCTAGACAATAGTGTCTCAAATAAAAAACCAAAGTTTTATTCAAATAACTTGCAATTATGATAGACATTTTTCAATTTTATTTAGTAGCCAGGAATTTGAATGTTAATTACTTTATCGTGAACTTATTTCTTCCATGAAGAAGCTAATTGAAAAATTACCAAATTCTGTATTTTGTAAACATAACAAAAAGATACATTGAGTAAATATTTTAAATCTACTCAAGTTACTTGAAGATTTTTCTTTATGAGAGTTTACAAAAATTAAACAAATTCACATTTCTAACAAAGAACAACATATTCTCTCTACAAATATATACATTGTATAATGTAATACTAAGTCTAAGAAGATATGCAAGGCATGGTGGCTCACACCTGTAATCCCAGCACTTTGGGAGGGCAAGGTAGGAGGATTGCTTGAGGCCAGGAGTTCAAGACCAGCCTGGGAAACACGACGAGACCCTGTATCTGCCAAAAAAAAAAAAAAAAAAAATTGACCAGCCATAATGGCAATGGCCTGGGGTTTCAGCTACTCAGGAGGCTGAGGTGGGGGGATTGCTTGAACCCCAGAGTTTGAGGCTGCAGTGAGCTATGATCATGCCACTGCACTCCAGCATGGAAAAAACAGTGAGACCCTGTCTCAAAAAAAAAAAAAAAAAAAACTAGGAAGATAAATTTAAGCTATTGGTTATTTTTAAAATAATTAGTCACAATATTTTTCTAAGGAAATAAAGCTCTTTTGAAACAACTAATATTTTGATTTACTCTAATTTGCCTTGCCCATGTCATCAAAACACTTTTGTTATAGAAGGACTACAAAAGGCTCTCATAACTAATAGTCTTATTAGAAATGTTTTAATGAATAGAAGTAGTCATTTAAAGGAAGATGAAGACTTTTATGCCAAAAGAATGTTGAATTGATATAAATGGAAAAAGTAGAACAAGGTTTCCCTGTATTTACATTTGGATAAAATCAAAGAAGAATATAAGTTCCATGAAGGCATGCATTCTATCTACTTAGTTTACTACTGAATCTCAGAGCCCAGAAAAATATTTGAAATATGCAGGGTGCTTTACACAAATACTTGTTCATAAGATCCAGGATTGACAGTGCCCTGGTGCCTGATGGTGGCAAACAAATATCCTTTCTGGAAAAAGATAACGTTGTCCAAGTTTTCAAATTATTTCTACAAACCCTATTTCAATATTTCCTACACATAATAAAATACATCCAGGCAGATAAATAAATTGCAACACAAGCGACAGGAGAAACAGAAGCACAGGTACTACAGATAACTGGAAATAAAAAAATAACAGATAAATTTGCAAGTTTGTAATGAACTCTCAACTCAGAATTATATAGTGAATTAAAATATTGTTCAATAACCAGGTTAAATAAATAAAATGTAATATAGCAGGTCTAAAAAATAACCAAATAAAATCCTATAACAGATAAAAATAATCTAAACCATTTAATAGATGTTATAGTGGAAAAACTAGATTTACTGAAACAGTATTTGGTTAAAACAAGTAATATGCTGAGAGATACGTTAGAAGAAACTATCCAGAATGAAGACAGTCAAAAGGACACAATATAGAAATCTGAGGAGAAAACAAAAAGCGATGATGAGAAGGTCGAACGGAAGAGTCATGAATGGAAAGAATAAGAAGAATTCGGCAAAGCAACATTCAATAAATGTTATGATCTGAACGTGTCCCTCCAAAATTCATGTTACAACCTAAGACCCAATGTGCTAATATTAAGAGGTGGGGTCCTTTGGAAAGTGATTAAGTCATGGTGGCTCTGCTCTCATAAACAGTATTAGTGCCCTGGTAAAAGGGCTTGAGGACACAGCGTTTGTCCCTTCCACCACGTGAGGATGCTGGGGTAAGTCACCATCTACGGAGTAGAGAGTGAGATCTTACCAGATAATGAATCTGCTGGCACTTAGTTCTCGGTCTTCCCAGTCTCCAGAACTGTGAGAAATAAATTTCTATTATTTATAAATTACCTGGTCTAGGGTATTTTGTTACAGCAGCATGGACAGACTAAGACAATGAGGTTGATCCTTGCCCAAAAGAAGTAGAATGCATAAATCCACAGGATCAATAGGCCTAACAAATATGGAGCAGTATAAATGGAAGTTAGCACCTAGTCATATTGTAGCAAAATGTCAGAAAAACAAATAGAAACATAAAATTATAAATGCATTAAGAAAAAAAAGAAAATAACAGGATGCCTTCAAAGGAGCCCCAATTAGAATGGCAATAAACTTCTTGAAAATAATAATAAAAAACAGAAAACAGGCCTGACACGATGGCTCACACCTGTAATCCCATCATTTTGGGAGGCCAAGGTGGGCAGGCCACTTGAGGTCAGGAGTTCAAGACCATCCTGGCCTATGCAGTGAAGCCCTGTCTTTACCAAACATATACAAAATTAGCCAGGTGTGATGGCATACCTTTGTAATTCCAGCTACTCAGGAGGCTGAGAGAGGAGAATCACTTGAACCCTGGAGGCACTGGTTACAGTGAGCTGAGATTGTGCCACTGCATTCCAGCCTGGGTGACAAAAAAACCAAAGCAACAACAACCAAAAAAACAGAAAACACTGGAATAATATCAATGCACTGCAAAAAAACAGAATTAGATAATAGTCAATGAAAATATTATTTTGTAATACTGAATATTAATTTGTTAATAATATTCAATGAAAATATTATTTAGTAATATTGTTTAATTTTATTATTTAATAATAATAATTGTTTAATAATCAAGGTGAAATAAAGACATCTTTCAAAAACAAAAATTGAGAGAATTTACCAGCAAAACCCCTTGAGTCAGGTTACATTTTCCAATTATTGTTTTTTAAAAGTGTGACTGGCACTGCACCTGCTCAGAAATAGGATCTATGTTGTCTCCCCTGGAATCTGAATGGGCTTTGTGACTCCTCTTATAAATAAGTATGGAAGAGGTAATACTTTGAGACTTCTACAGTAAGGTCACAAAGATTATTCTCTTCTCTCTGTCTCTGTCTCTCTTTCTTGCTTTCTTGAATTTTGCCTTTGGAACTCATGCATGCTGTGAGGAACTCCAACCCAGGCCACATGTGGGAGAGCACACAGAGAAAATAACAGGAAAAGAAACTGAAGTTCCCCATCAATAGGCAGCATCAATTCCAGACAAGTAAGAAAACAAGACTGCAAAGATTCCAGTCCACAGCCTTTTAACTCTTCCAACCAAGGCTCCAAACCTGTGGAGTAAAGATTAATTATCCCCCTATACCCTATCTACATTTCCAACACACATAAACTATGAGCGACAATATAAACAACTTAGTGTTGAGACTTGTAATGTAATCACAGTACCTGAAACCAATTTTGGTACCAAGAGTGGGGTCCTATGTAACAAAGACTTTAAAAAGCCACAATGACAATGAATGGGACAGATGGAAGTTGAAAGGGCTTTGAACAGGCTGAGAGTGGAAGCCTGATGGAGACGATCAGTGAGAGATTATTTAAAAAAATAATAAAGGAGGAAAATTTGACACTTGAAGAAAGGGAATCCTTGTTAATATACTGGCAAAAAGTTTACCAACACTACACTCACGGTAAAGTAGTAAGTAGAAAACGTACTTAGTGAAATGGATAATTTATTTAAGGAGATTTCTGGGTAGAGTGTAGAAATGCTTCCTGGCTTCTTTTTGCTGCTTATAATAAAATGCTAGACAAGAGAAATAAACAGGAAGGCCTGTTAAGTAGAGAGGATCCAAGACTTGGATTCAAAAATAAAACCGTCTCTCTTTACAACATCCAAGATTCTCAAAAAAGAAAGTATTTCAGAGCAAAGCAATATTCTTTATAAAGACTGCAAGTATATGAAATGGTGCCTATGAGAATTGTAGAGTGAAACATAAGTTCCTTTATGGATCTTAAAGACATGCTATATTTTTTAGAATTTCATTTAAAAAATAAATCTCAAATCCAAAGTTAATAAAACATAAGGGTTGACTTTTACTGTTAGAATAATATTTTTCCAATGCCCCCAAATTGGATTGACCAATAATTTTCTATTCATGCAATATAGCATTTAGCTTCTTGCAATATGCTGGGGTCTTCATTGACCACTTAATAACCAGGAAGCCAAATTAATAATCTACAGCATAAAATGAATATAATTTCTCAAGTCAAGAGTACTGTATTTCATTAAATCCGGCCATTGATAGATATATCTTTTATATAAAACTAAAAAAACTGATAAATAAACTATGACACAATACTCTCTTATTTTATAAAATCTTATTACTAAAATTTGTATTTATACTCATTACATTCAATTATTTAAGGTTTTTTAGGTTTTTTTCTTATAAATAATTTCCATGTGGTATGTAAAAAGATAAATACTTTTGAAATGGTTAAAGTACTTCTAAAACATCTTAAAATTAACTTCTAATTATCTTGATTCGCTTTATATCTCAGAGCTGTTGATGTCATTGTTTTCCCACACCATAGTTTCTTTTGTGCCATCCAAGACATTATTAGTGCAGCATTTCTAAAAGATTCCTCCAATGTTGTCTGTAGAATTTTCTTCTAAGCTCTGACATCTCATCCATTCTGCAAATTTTACTGCTTTCCTGATTTTACTAGATGATAACAATAGAAGGTTTTCAGGAAATATCTAGAACACATAGTTCTCAAGTGATTCTTAGGCGATTTATTATTTTAAATGTCAAAAGGTCACAGGTATCCAGTGATGCCACAAATAATAATGACAAAATTTATATGTGTGCAAGCCACTACTTCATGGATGCCTTCTGGCCAAAAATAATTTTAAGATGTTCTGATTGTGAGCTATCTCTAGATTAAGATGTTAAATTACGACAAAATATGCATGCTAGAATCAATAAAGGATGGTATTTTGGGTAAAACTATATGTCACTTAATAGCATGTGTTGTCCTAGGCCTAGAGTACTTTATTTTTATTTTTTATTTTTATTTTATTTTATTTTATTTTATTATATTACATTATATTTTATTTTATTTTGAGACAGAGTCTTGCTCTGTCACCCAGGCTGGAGTGCAGCGGCGCGATCTCGGCTCACTGCAAGCTCTGCCTCCCGGGTTCACGCCATTCTCCTGCCTCAGCCTCCCGACTAGCTGGGACTACAGGTGCCCGCCACGATGCCCGGCTAATTTTTTGTATTTTTAGTAGAGACGGGGTTTCACCGTGTTAGCCAGGATGGTCTCGATCTCCTAACCTCCTGATCCACCCGCCTCGGCCTCCCAAAGTGCTGGGATTACAGGCGTGAGCCACCGCGCCCGGCCAGTCTAGAGCACTTTAATAAGCTCACTTAGATTTTTTGTGGATCCAAGAGTGACATCCAGTAGGGTATAAATGAATTAGATTTTCCTTTCCCAAAGGCAACCTGAAAGTTATATTAGAGACCCTATAAAGTGAAGAATTGGACCCTGCCTACCTACAGTGGTTTAATTTAATCAGAATCACAAACCCAAGCTAGTTGGTTAGTTACTTCTGCTGCCTAAGCTCTAGATAATATAAATGAAAATTTACGTGGTGCCAGTGCTCCTCTGATCAACATAGCTTTGAGTAGCAATCTGTTTGGTGTGAGAAAATTAGTAAAATTTTGATAAATATCAGGGCTCTGCAAGTTGAATCTGATGGTATCAGGCAAGTCTAATAACAGGATGGGGTATTATCATTCATAGGTTTTCAAGACTTTCATAAGCTCATTTGTATTTCCACAGTTCCAAATTTCCTGGAGAATAAACACAAGAGTTACAACTTGATGATAGATCCCTATGCATTCCAAATGGCCACAAACAAGTACTCTATTCATGGAAATTTTGCTAACCCTGGATGTTTACACTGGTTTTAAACCAAGTTCAGTGTTCCAAATAACAAGTGCTCCAGAATTATGAGAGTCAAACATTCTCTTTAAAAAATTTGTTTAGCTAGTATTTGGGCATAAAAGTAGTTTTTTTGCTGAGAGATATAGAATGTATTTGTACTGATAGCTCACTATTTATGAAATGTATCATTTATATCTGCTATCTGCTATTTAGACCCATCTGTATGTATATGATTATTTGCAATCTGCAACTAGTTATAATTAAATGTAGCCAACAAAAGCGTGATACCTGCAAATTTCTCTCCAAACTGAGTATAATTGCTGCTGATCAACTAGTTATCAAATGTCTTTTTTCTGCTTGCTTTATATCAGCAATTTTAATATGAACGTATTGATATTTCAAGCATCATCAGAGTAGTATGTTTGTTTCTGTTAAACTTTGCTGTGTGTTTTAGCGTTTGGATAGAATCAGTGAGTGAAATTTTGCAGGCGTGTGTTTAACATGAGAGGAGGCAAGATAAAGTATACTGCTTTGACCAGGTCTGCAAGTAATGTATTAATAGTATTTACATTCCTGACCTCAAAAATCAGTTCATGTACATTTCTATCTTGTTCAACATATTGGCAAAGGCAAGACTGCCGGAAAGACAATTTAAAATACCAATGTGGTACAAAGTAATAGGGATGTCCAGGAGAGTTTTGAGTGAGTGAGGCTTTCAAATCTGGGCCCGTGGCGGAAAATGGGGGAAAAAAGTGCATGTTCTCTGGCTTTGTTACCAAAGTAGGAGGGTAGCATTCAGATGTTGCTCTGTCCAATAGCAGGGTACAGTGGTAAACGCTCTGAGCTTAAGATTTAGAGGACTCAGAGAGAGAGGTTAAGAGGCTGGCCCAAGGTAACTAACATAAAAGAAGCAGGATTTGCAGTTTATTCTGATGTTTTGTTTTGTTTTTTACTCTATAAAAACAACCACTATTATAGGTAATCCTGTGTATCAGAAATATATATATATATATATATATATAATTAAATCTCCATAGATAGCTCTTCTATGGTCTTGAATTCACTTGAATGTGCATGACGTCATCCATAAAACTTAGTGGTTTAAACTAATAAGCATTTGTGATTGCTCTGACATCTATGTGTCAGCTGAGTGGTTCTGCTGATCTGAGCCAGGCTTGGCCCATCTTGGCTGGCTTCCTCATGCATCTGTGCTCAGCTGGCAGGTGAACAGGGCAGTGGGTGTCCCTTTATGGACCTCACCCATGTCTGGCACTTGGCTGGCAGTCACCTGGCACAACAGTGCACAATAGGCCTTGTGTCTTTCATTGTACAGCAGAGTATACTGAGCTCGTTTTTATGTTTATGGCAAGTATTGAGAGTGAGAGGCAATGTGCAGGCCCTTGGAACTGGCATATTTCACGTCCATCACAATCTTTTTGACAAAGCAATTCATGCAACCAATCCAGATTCAGGGGGTAGAAAAAACATACTCTCATCATGATGGGAAGAGCTATAAAGTCACATTGCAAATGGCTTGAATACAAAAAGGACATATTTTTAATCATTCTATCAAAGCTTGAATAAGAATGCTTTAGAAATCTCAGATAAAATATTTCAAAAGAGGTCACAGTTTAGCTGAAAGTAAGAGTTAAACAAATGTTATAAATGCAACAATAAAAAAAGGTGAATGTTTTGGCTCATGTGGAGATAAAGGAGTAGAGTACTAATAGTGTAAATAATTGAAGTTTCATGATATCAATTTTATGTAGAAGTACTTACTTTAATTTATATGAAGTGTTAATGGTCGAAAAAGTGACATGAAGAAATTACACTTATTAAGTGAACTGATTAATTCTAAAATATTATTGTAACATAGTTTATCTTCTACTTGCAAAATTTCTATATTTGGCTACTGAGCCTAAAGTATTCCAATGTAGATTCATATGAAAGGTTCTACATATCAGACAAACCCAATTAAGAATGTGATAGGGATATAGCATCACAGAGCAGTTTATTACAAGTTTTTTTAAAGGAAAGTAATTGTTAATGTAACTATTTGTTTTATTTTTCTTCTAATATCCAAGTACATAAGAAAATAACAAAAAAGACTGATTGCATCGATACAAAAATAAAAACAGATGGTCATGAACTTTTACTTAGAATTATTCAATAACCTTAGAAAAATATAAAGATCATTCTCCTGCTTTGAAAGAATATGAAAGGTCATCTGGTTTATCTTTCTGACTTTAGATGGAATATTCTTCTCTTAACACACAGTTCTATATTTAGCAACAACATTTTCTAGACCAGTGTACATCAAACAACAAGAGATTAGTCATTTCAGAAAATGAGGTTACAAAAACCTTGATTTTATACTGCAATTAGTATGTCCCTGCCCCCCACCTTGAACTTATTGTGTACCTCCGTTCTGCATCTCCGTTCTTTCGAGTGCATTGTAGCCTCTGATTATGTTACCCAGGGACAAGACACTTATCTTCACTGGAGTCATTTTCTACTTTGATGAGCAGGAGACTTATATACTGTTAAAGTTGGATGCCGTATTACATGTGATTACACTAAAAACCAGAACACTGTAAATGTTAAGTGTGGATTTTGCAGACACATTGGTCTTTAAATCCTTTTTCTGTACTTTCTAGTTAAATCTCATTGGTCAATCCTTGAGCTTTATTCGACTTGATGTCTACATATGAGGCAAGCAGATGATCACATTACCTCCCTTAGTTCCCATGACAAGTAACTAAGAAAATGCATTAAATGAGTCCCTTGCACATTTCCAATGTGTGGCAAGTGCTTCCATGGTAGTCATAAAATGAATAAAAAAATGGTTAGACACATCAGTTTTTCCTAACTTATTTGATATAGATGATAAGCTAACTATTATTAACAAAAGAAGATAAAAGACTGTGGTACCAAGCTCTGAGCTGAATAGAGCATCGGTCACTGGATTACTCTAACCAACTTCAGGTTTCATAAGCTTAGGACCACAACAGATGCACATTGGACTCGATATTATTCAATCACCACAAACAAAAACATCCACAATCTCTTTGGAAGAAAATTTTTCATTAATTCATTTAGTGTTTTATTTAATATTATAATTACTTAATTGTTAATGACTTTCCTGCTCTACCTAAAAAGTTTCCATTTAAAGGTTTTCTTTCTCATGTATTAAGAATATTCTAAAATCTCTTTTTTTCTTCTTATCTCTCAATTTTCTCCAAACAACAAAATTGTCCAGTATCTCCATTTTTGCATAGCTGTCTTTAGCTATTTTAACTCTGAACACATCAGTTGAACTGTGGAATAATTTACATTTGTTCAACAATAAATAAACATATAGAAAGCTGATAGATCAATGTTTCCCTAGGCTTACAGTGCAATTATTTAATCTCTACATGGTATAAGTCACCCATATTTATTTTTCTCCTGTTCATATATTTTTATGTCCAGGACAGTAATTTCCTTACAGGAGAGTTCCTAATGTTTTTGTTTGTTTGCTTTTATCAAAGCAAAAATAAAACATGGAGCCCTAAATTGTTTTCAGGAGTCAACAGGCTTTGTTGGGGCAAGTATGTATGCATACCAGAGGAAGTAATGAAATCATTTACTCTATTCACTTTCCTCACAAGAAACCTGCCAAGAAAACGTGAGTAAAGACACAGGTCGATTTTTAAACCTGGAAAGGACCTAAGAACTTCTCTAGGTCAATCTTTTTATTACATCATTGAAGAAACTGAGGCATAGAGTAAGCCACTGCGCAAGGACGCAAAACTATGGAAAAATCTGGATAGGAATATAGGCTTTTGCTCTTCCTAATTCAGCATGCTCTTCTCTACACCATGATAAGAGGAAGGAAGGGAGATCTATAGAAAACTTTGGTCCCTATGTGGTTCTGCAACCAAGTATCTGGTGATAGACCTGGGGCTGCTATGGGCCAAAGCCATCCGTGGAAAAAATGATAGACACAGAGTGGATGAGAGTGAGTATACCTGGAGCCTGCCAGGCTCTGTAGTTGCTCAAGGACTCCATCTGACTATGACAACCTACAGAATGTAATGGATGTACCACTTCACTCACTCCTTCCAAATCGCATGAAAGTTCATCTTTTGACCAAATCTAACCTGTCACCATAGAGTGAATAGGATTCTGGGAAATAGAGTAAAGTTTAGCTATGCTCTCCCAGTAAAACCACCCCAGCTGGTAACCTCTGATCCATTCTAAATGTAAAATTCTTCAGGCATCACTCTGCTAAATTTATTATTTTAGAACAGCAAAGTTCTAAGGTGAATAGAGTGAAATACAACTTTTTGAAACCTTTTTAAATTTCTACGTTGTAATATTATTGTGAGCCTTGATGAACCTCAGTTTCTTTCTTCGATATCTCTCATCAACCAAACCTTTAAAAAAATATGTAATACTCCTTCCTGTCAAAATGTTCATAAAACAGCTATTTGGATCTCTCTTTCTGTCTCTCTCTGTCTCTCTCTCTCCTTGTGTCTCTCTCTCTCTTTCTCTCTTGTTCTATCTCTCCCTCTCTTCATCTCTTTACATTACTCTCTCCATAGCTAGCTAGCTAGTTAGCTAGTTAGGATAGATAGATAGATAGATAGATAGATAGATAGATAGATAGATAGATAGATAGATAGATAGATAGATAGATAGATAGATAATTGAGAGAAAGATAGATGGAGAAATAGTTTTAAACAGCTTCATTACATAAAAGAATATTAAAGTTCTGAAACTAGATTTTTTTTTTGTAAATTTCACAAGAATGTAGACTTCTCTTTTTCTTTAGTCAACTTTTTGGTGCTTTCCTGGAAGCTGAAACAGCACTGGTGCTGAAAGGGTGGCCATTGCGATCATACTGTCTTCCCCGTACATTTTCTCAAGTGTGTTGAACCTTCCCGCAGATGAAATGAACTCTTAAAGGGCAAGCACTGTTTGTAGTGCTACCAAGAGGACAGGTTCCTTCTATAAAACAGTAACATTTATCAGACCCACTCAACACTAAGAAAAAGGATAGGGATATGGAAGCAATTGTCCTGGTCATTTGAAGAAATAACCAATGGATACTTTAGGCTAAAGCATGTTTGGCCTGAACTACCCAATAATGACCTCCTAGCTCCATGTGGATATGTTTGAATGTCCACTTAAGTTTATGTCTCTCTTCACTTTTTCCTCTGTTTGTCCAAATACAATATCAAGATCATCCCCAGATGATTTTTTATTATACTCTGCTTGGGTCTTTCAGGGAGTACACTCCTAGGTAGAACCAAGGTGCCTCTGTCCGGGCAACGGAAGCCTCTGCTTTCAATTATTTCTGCCCTGCAGGCACTTCTTATAAAGGAGCTTTCTTTGCCAAGTTCTAGTTATTATTTCCTGAGGCCTTTTTTTCCCTTTCCAAGATACCTCTTGAGAGCAAACTTCTGATAGAACTGCAACTTTGTGACACTAGATATTACAAGAATCTCTCATTATTTTGGCTTTTTCACTTTCTGACTTTTTACACACTTATAATTACATGCTTTGCAGTCTTTCCATTCAGATTAAAGCAGTATTCTTTAAGACTTTTTTTCCTTTCCTTTATTTCTGTGGTTATGATTGGAAAGAGAGGCTTCCAGGAACCGCCTTGAAAGTACCAACATATTTCATTCATTTTTAAAGTTCTCTTTAATTTAATTTTTTTCTTTCAACTAGTTATAATCTGAATATTATTATAACCATAATATGGTGGCAAAACTGTCACCCTCTTTGCACGTTCACAGTTGCACTTAAAGAGAGACTTATGATATCACGGATGGAATCACACATTGTTCTTACTCGTGTGTGTAAACAAAGTTAGAAATATTGCTGAAAATCGTCAAAGGGACGTAGGTTCTGGATATGCCAACATTTTGCATGATTCTGAAAATAGTTTATAGTTGTGTCTTTCAGGCAAATCAATCAGAACTTTAGTCATAGTCACAACATAATCAGCGAATCCAGTATTTCCCTTTGGGTCATACAGAAGGAACATATATCTGATCAGTATACCAATAAAAATCAGATTAGTTCTGAGATTCTCCTTATGATTGAGAATCTACTTCATCTCAAAACTGCTTTACAGGTCTGACCTGCTACAGTTCAGGTTAATAGCACACGTGTGACTTAAAATTACTTAATTGAAGCTACAGATGTGTTTAATTTAGATTCCATAGTAACGTGTGTGTGCGTGTGTTGGCATGCATACATTTGTGCAATCAAAAAGACCATCTAATTATAAAATAAAGTAAAAATTGAGGATTTTAATTATGCATAAATATATTACAGATAGTTGTACGGCTTCAAGTCAATTGAAAAGACCATTGGGACGTTAATAATTAAAGTGTGGATTTAGAAGCTTTATTCACTGCTTATGCTACTTAAATATAATTTTCTTTTAACTTTAAATAAAGGGAAAATTGATTCTGATTAAACAACAAAATGGAACCATTGATGTTAACTAATGCCGTCTATTGAGAGCCAGATTTTTCTAGTGTAATCTTTTTTTTTGGAAGACAATATGAGATGGAGATCATAGGGAAAACTTGACAAAGCTTGCAAGATAATATTCCAATTAGAAATACAGAAACATCTTGTTTGAAAAAACATTAGCACACAGAAGGCTTCATATTCTTCAAACACACTTATATACCTTTACTCAATTCAGAAAAATAAAACTGTAAGCTTGAGCAATATGTATAGACATCACCCTTGTATTAGATTTTTAACCTTGCAAATTCTATTTGCGTTGGAATTCAATTTTCCATTTGTAAATTGGAATCACTGAGTCAGTTAGCTTACTTGCTATAGATATCCAAGGATACCAAGCTACAATATACATCTGAAGACTTACTAAAACACAAGCAACCTTAGTGAGCAGGATATCAGTGGGATATAATATAGTGGGTTTTGGAACCACATTCACCAGCATTCAGAGCCTGTCTCTGTTATGATTTAGCTAAGTCACCAATTCTGAGTCTCAGTGACCATGTCTATAAAATAAAGATAACCATATTTAAGGTTTTATAACAATTCAGTGAGGTCACCTAGGTTAAAGACTTTTTACTGAAACTGGCATATAGAAATTAATGTTATGGTTCATACTATCATATATTTCAACCTTCTGTTACCAATGAGGTAATATGTGACTTGTCTCGAATCATGCTATTATAGCATGTTTGGGAAAGAAAATGGGTTTTCTTATTCTTTTTTCCTGCAGTGACTAAAAGAAAAAAGTATTGTAATTTTTGAGAAACATCTCTGTGACAAATATGTGATCTAGAAGATGTCTCTGGGTACATGGATAAATGAGCCATGAAAAAAATGGGCAAATAAAATTGTCAATTTTTTGATAACTCAATCTGTTTGGGTAGGAACTTTCCTGCTAATAGCTTCCCAGTGGGTAATTCTTTATCGGCTTTTTGTCTTATGGTTAAAATGGCACAAGTGGTCCCAGCGGCTGTTGGCAGAATAATCTGACATTTTATGTTATTGGTTTCAAATTCCCACCAAAAACACCTCCCCATGACCAGAAGATTTAGTATAGTCCATAGACAGCCAATTTCCAAATTTTTGGCTCAACCTAGAAGGGTTTTGTCCCATTAAAAAATATCCCCCATCTATTCCTTGATTGATAGGATTCAACTGCTCCACTTATTTTGCCATTTGACCAGACTTAAATCTAATAGATATGGATCATAACTAACAGCCAGCCTGCCAACAAATGATTCAAGAATGCTGTATGGAGAATTTTTTTCTTTAGTAAAATCAAAATCAACTAAGCCGCCTGATGAATGATATTGCTGGAAGCATTATAAACACCATGACCAAGAAATTCAACTGCAACCTCTTCTATAACAATCACTAACAATGTTCCTCATAGCTTGAAGCTGAACTGAACAGAAGCAGAAAGTATAAACAGGCATGTTTTAGTCATTGACACCTAGATGGGAGGATCTCACTTTCTTGTTCTATAAATACAGCAATGCTACTTGGCTGTAGGTAAATAATGAAGTAAACAAAATTATGTTCTTCATACCCAGAGCCTTGAGTTCAAGTGCTGGCTATGCTCCTCATTAGCCAGTTGTGGGATCTTAAGTATGGGACCACAGTAGGTTGGGATTGCAAAATGAGAAAAGTCAGAATAAATTACTTTTAAGTTTCTTTTTATCTAAGTTTTAAAGATTGTCCTTTTCTACCCCCAGTGCAGGAACACAGAAGTCTCAAATTTCCACTTACAACATAATAATAAACTTATTTATCCCTTTATTTTCTTTGTTTAATTTGGTTATTCAAAAAACTTGCATTGGATATCTGTTATATGTCAGGCACAGGGCAAAATTCTGAGGATGAAACAACAGTCCACATTATTAGGAAACAAATCAGCAATGAGTCAAGCTCTGATCCTCTGTGATATTTCTTGCTTCATTCAGGTCACTGCTTTCACTTACGTAAAGTGGCAATTATTTGGGTACACAATTCATGCTATTGCAGGTTGCAGGTTGCCCTTGGTTCCTTATGAAATACAATTCTTGACAGTAGTTATGGCGAGGAGTTGGCTCTTTTTATTATTTCAAAAACATTTACCTTTTTTTTTTTTTTTGAGACAGAGTCTCTCTTTTACCCAGGCTAGAGTGCAGTGGCGTGATCTCAGCTACTGCAACCTCAACCTCCCCAGTTCAAGCCATTCTCCTACCTCAGCCTCATGAGTAGCTGAGACTACAGGCAAAACCCACCATGCCTGGCTAATTTTTGTGATTTTTGTAGAGACAGGGTTTCGCCATTTGGCCAGGCTTGTCTGGAACTCCTGACATCAAGTAATCCACCTGCCTTTGCCTCCCAAAGTGCTGAGATTACAGGTGTGAACCACTGCGCCTGTCCAGGTTTTACTTTTATTAAAGAAGCACAAACTGAATCAAAAAAGTAAAGTTTTAGGTGAAATTAAATTAATTCTCTGATGTTTCAATTATATTATAGGCTGATAAAAATTTCAGAATGTGGCCAGGTGCGGTGGCTTACACCTGTAATCCCAGCACTTTGGGAGGCCAAGGTGGGCAGATCACGAGGTCAGGAGTTTGAGACCAGCCTGACCAACATGGAGAAGCCCCATCTCTACTAAAAATACAAAAATTAGCCAGGTATGGTGGTGCACACCTGTAATCCCAGCTACTCAAGAGGCTGAGGGGAGAATCGCTTGAACCCAGGAGGTGGAGGTTGCGGTGAACCAAGATCGCACCACTGCACTCCAGCCTGGACGACAGAGGGAGATGCTGTCAAAAAAATAAAAAAATAAATAAAAATAAAATTCAGAATGTTAGGTAAAAATGATTTTGATTTAAAAAAGGAAATATGTTAACAGTTAATAAATTGTAGTTTATTTGGTAGAAGATATATTAAAACATGGGATCCAAAATGGAATTAGACTATGATTGAATAAGATAATATTTAACCTCCCTTTAAACTTAAAATGACAAGATTCTTCATACCTTTGAGTTGCTTCTTTAGGTTTCAGAGTTTAAAATTCAAACTTCCACTTTTGGACCCATATGGGATCTCAAGTTTGATACATGATACCCAGAGCCGATTTTCTTTCTTCTCTTTCTTTCTTTTCTTTTTTCTTTCTTTCTCCTTCCTTCCTTCCTTCCTCCCTGCCTCCCTCCTTCTCTCTCTTTCTCTTTCTTTCTTTCTTTCTTTCTTTCTTTCTTTAACAATATAACAGAGAAAGTCTCCAATCTGAGTAAAAAAGAAATGATGCAGCTCTGGAGCCTATCTAACAGTAAAATAATGTGTCACAACAGCACCACAACAGCAAAAGTAATTAATCACTTACTTTAAGAACATTATGAAACTTGACAGTAATTTCAAATGGAGTTCACTACAAAAGCAGCCAAAATGCTGCCATAAAACATTTTAATATTCAAATTAAACTTGAAATATTTTTTAACCAGACTGAAACAAGTGTAATTAAACACCACACAAGCACACACACAACACACACACACACACGCACACACACTTGAAGACAGAATTTCTGATAAGATTCAAATGCTGATTTATATAGCACCAAATAACTTTAGAGTGTCCAGGTGTTCATTTTAACTACAAAGAATATTATAGAAGTAACACATTGCTTCCCAAGAGTATATAAACAAAAATTGTTCTGTTCTTTTTTTTTTAATATAGCACCATAGATTCATTGTCAGTTTGCAACAGCATCTTGAAGGTTCATTTAGTCAAAAGTATGACCAAAGGTCCTAAAAAAGCTGTTTAAAATATTATCAAAGATGGGGGGAATGGAGTTGTTTATTATATGTGGCTATTTGTAATCCAACATGAATTAAGATACCAGTAAAATCCTGCCTGGAAAATGTTGTATTTTCTATCAAAACTCTAATTTATAGTTTACCACATCATATTACTTTTAGCTGTATTGAAAAGTAGTCTTTAAATCAATAGACTAGAAAATTATCGCCTGCAAACTTGCAACAATGGAAATAATGAAAAATACAGTCAGGGATCATCTAAATGTTGTAAGCTATGGGAAAAAAGTTCAACAAAAATGAATCGAATTTAGTGTCTTTTTGAGAAACCCCTACATAAAAGAAAGATTCGTTAACAAAACTGATATTTTAGGTCTTAGCGTACAAAATAAATATTAGGAGAATGGAAGCGTTCAATCAACTTCTTTTCAAGTCTCATTTTCCGTTGCCTAAATAAATAGCCTCGTTAGGGGTACTCAAATAGGCTGGATGGACAAGAGTTATGAAAATTCTGGATTTTTTAAAATAGTTTGTTTTTGAAATAAAAATGTCAAAAGACAAAAAATATAAAGTCAAGACCTATAGGTATTGTATTATTGTTTGTTTGTTTTTTAGTATTCAGTTGAAAGGCAGGAATTCCTGAAGATATACTAAACTTCCTTCTGAAATATTGGGAAGAAAATAAAAAGATATAACTGTAGAAAACATAAACTCAAACATGACATTATCTGAATTCTGCACTATTATATTAATTGCAAAATGTTCCCTAGACTCCATCATTTCTGTGCATTGTCCTCAATTTATATACAAGGAAACTGAGACTTAAGGACCAGAAATAATCCAAAAGAAATGAACGTGAGTGTGGCTTAGTGAAGACTCATATTTTTTAACCTTGAGAGGAATAGAAGCTAGAACAGGAAGAACTCAAAGAACAGTTGTGGTCATCACAATCAAACTCACTGTTCCCAGAAATATATTTGACAAAACTTGAGAGTAGCATTTATTCTGGTTTTATTATATCAAATTGCTTTTTTCCCCAAGACTTTATAACATGATGTGTATTGGAATTACAAGTAAGAATAGTTCTGAATATATATTTGTTTATTCACCCATTTTTGCATTCAACACCTATTTCTTGAATACATTCCTGTCTCAAGAATCTAAAAATTTAAGATACAGAGGGAAACCAGATAACATAGTTGTTTCCCTCAAAGAGTTTACAGGGTGGTGGAAAAGACAAATGTTAGACATATAAGCCCAGTGAAGTGTGATACACACTATAATCACATAATATGTAAGCATATTACATAATAGAATTAAGTGATTGTAGAAAGTTCCTAAAAGAAGTGGTATTTAAGCTAAGTTCCGAAGGACAAATATGCATTAATTAGAAACCAAAAGGTAATGATTGAGTGTGATTGATGACATTGAACTCAATGAAATATTAATGTGTTCAAGTGCCAACAGCTACATTTGCTACAGTATAAAAATATGATTAACACTTGACCTACTTTATTTACTGAACTCTTGAACTTCTTAAAGTCAATCCAAAGTGGTCCTTTAACATAATTGTTTTCAAACCTTACAGGGAATTGTTGCCATTTCCAGATGTCAGTGATTTTCAGAAAGTGCTTCATGTTGAAATGAAAATCTACTCAATTACATACTAAATCACATTTCACAAGAAAACACATTACATAACTAAATGAAAATAATTATGTACCCTTCAATGAGACTATGAATTTTCTTAACAATATTTTTTTAAAAAACATTTTGATGATACAAAAATTACATTCTTAAATATAAGTAAGTAAAGGTAGTCAGAATACCATGGAAAATAGTCTTCTCTATTTATTTAAAATTCTTGTAATATGAATTGAACACATTAGATTTTATAATGGACTCTAGTAATTAAAAAATTGATCTAACTATAAACATATCGATTTCCTAATAAAAATATAAAGCTAAAGCCCCATTATATTATATAAATATGAAATAACTTTTAGTAATACGGTAGACTGAGTTGGTGTAGAATGACTTCTCCCCTGACCCGCAACTACCCAATAACAGTAGATAGAAATTCTGGATAAAATGTAACAGAAGCAGTTTAATAGTGTCATCGTCCATCTGCAAAGAGGAGGGAATGGAGAAGGTAGGGGGAAAGAAACCTTCAAGATGTCAGCTACAAAAATATTTTTTCCAAGTGGCAAAATGTTACTAATGTTCTAGCTTCTCACATAGTTGGGGGTAAGGTTGCGGGTGGACGTGGTGGGGAGGAAACCATTAAAAATGAGCTTATAGCTAAAATCACAACCAAAGTTGTGATCTACTCTGAGGCATAATTAACAGGATCAAGAAGTAGGAGAATCAACATACAGAAAAATACAAACATGATACTTTAATTATATGTGTCAAAAGTTACTAAAAATCAAGAAAGTTTTATGACTAGTAATTATTTATTTTTAATTTTATTTTTATTATACTTTAAGTTCAGGGATACATGTGCAGAACGTGCAGGTTTGTTACATAGGAATACATGTGCCACGGTGGTTGGCTGTACCCGTCAACCCGTCATCTAGGTTTTAAGCCTCGCATGCATCAGGCGTTTGTACCAGTGCTGTTCCACCCCGTGCCCCACACCCCGCAACAGGCCCCTTTGTGTGATGTTCCCCTCCCCGTGTCCATGTGTTCTCATTGTTCAACTCCTACTTATGAGTGAGAACATGCGGTGTTTAGTTTTCTGTTCCTGTGTTAGTTGGCTGAGAATGATGGTTTCCAGCTTCATCCATGTCCCTGCAAAGGACATGAACTCATTCTTTTTTATGGCTGCATAGTATTACATGGTGTTTATGTCCCACATTTTCTTTATCCATTCTATCATTGATGGGCATTTGGGTTGGTTCCAAGTCTTTGCTATTGTAAATAGTGTTGCAATAAACATACATGTGCATGTGTCTTTATAGTAGAATGATTTATAATCCTTTGGGTATACATCCAGTAATGGGATTGCTGGGTCAAATGGTATTTTTGGTTCTAGATCCTTGAGGAATCATCACACTGTCTTCCACAATGGTTGAACTAATTTACACTCCCACCAAGAGTGTAAAAACGTTCCTATTTCTCCACATCCTCTCCAGCATGTGTTGTTTCCTGACTTTTTAATGACCACCGTTCTAACAGGTGTGAGATGGTATCTCATTGTGGTTTTGATTTGCATTTCTCTAATGACCAGTGATGACGAGCTTTTTTTCATATGTTTGTTGGCCGCATAAATGTCTTCTTTTGAGAAGTGTCTGTTCAAATCCTTGGCCCACTTTTTGATGGGGTTGTTTGTTTCTTTCTTGTAAATGTGTTTGAGTTGCTTGTAGATTCTGGATATTAGCCCTTTGTCAGATGGATAGATTGCAAAATATTTCTCCCATTCTGTAGGTTGCCTGTTCACTCTGATGACAGCTTCTTTTGCTGTGCAGAAGCTTTTTAGTTTGATTAGATCCCATTTGTCAATTTTGGCTTTTGTTGCCATTGCTTTTGGTGTTTTAGTTATGAAGTCTTTGTCCATGCCTATGTCCTGAATGATATCACCTAGGTTTTCTTCTAGGGTTTTCATGGTTTTAGGTCTTACATTTAAGCCTTCAATCCATCTTGAGTTAATTTTTGTATAAGATGTAAGGAAGTGGTCCGGTTTCAGTTTTCTGTATATGGCTAGCCAGATTTTACAACACCATTGATTAAATAGGGAATCCTTTCCCCATTGCTTGTTTTTGTCAGGTTTGTCAAAGATGAGATGGATGTAGATGCGTGGTGTTATTTCTGAGGCCTCTGTTCTGTTCCATTGGTCTATATATCTGTTTTGGTACCAGTGCCATGCTGTTTTGGTTACTGTGGCCTTGTAGGATAGTTTGAAGTCAGGTAACATGATGCCTCCAGCTTTGTTCTTTTTGCTTAGGATTGTCTTGGCTATGTGGGCTCTTTTTTGATTGCATGTGAAATTTAAAGTAGTTTTTTTTTTTATTCTGTGAAGAAAGTTAATAGTAGCTTGATGGGGATAGCATTGAATCTGTACATTACTTTGGGCAGTATGGACATTTTCACAATAGCAATTCTTTCTATCCATGAGCATAAGATGTTTTTCCATTTGTTTGTATCCTCTATTATTTCCTTGAGCAGTGGTTTATAGTTCTCCTTGAAGAGATCCTTCACATCTCTTCTAAATTGTATTCCTAGGTATTTGTAGCAATTATGAATGGGAGTTAATTCATGATTTGGTCTCTGTTTGTGTATTATTGGTGTATAGGAATGCTTGTGATGTTTGCACATTGATTTTGTCTCCTGAGACTTTGCTGAAGTTGCTTATCAGCTTCAGGAGTTTTGGGGTTGAGGTGATGGGTTTTTCTAAATATATAGTCATGTCATCTGCAAACAGAGATAATTTGACTTCCTCTCTTCCAATTTGAATGCCCTTTATTTCTTTCTCTTGCCTGGTTGCCCTGGCAAGCACTTCCAATGCTATGTTGAATAGGAGTGGTGAGAAAGGGCATTCTTTTCTTGTGCTGGTTTTCAAAGGGAATGCTTCCAGCTTTTGCCCATTCAGTATGAAATTGGCTCTTTGTCATAAGTAGCTCTTATTATTTTGATATATGTTCCATCAATACCTAGTTTATTGAGTTTTTAGTTGTTGAGTTTGATCAAAGGCCTTTTCTGCATGTATTGAGATAATCATGTAGTTTTTATTATTAGTTCTATGTGATGGGATATGTTTATTGATTTGCATATGTTGAACCACCCTGCATCCCAGGGATGAAGGCAACTTGATTGTGGTGGATAAGCTTTTTGATGTGCTGCTGGATTCTGTTTGCCAGTATTTTATTAAGAATTTTCGCATGGATATTCATCAGGGATATTGGCCTGAAATTCTTTTTTTTGTTACACCTCTGTCAGGTTCTGGTATCAGCATGATGCTGGCCTCATAAAATGAGTTAGGGAGGAATCCCTTTCTTTCTATTGTTATAGTTTCAGAAGGAGTGGTACCAGCACCTCCTTGTACCTGTGGTAGAATTCGGCTGTGAATCCATCTGGTCCTGGGCTTTTTTTTGGTTGGTAGGTTATTAATTACTGCCTCAATTTCAGAACTTGTTATTGGTATATTCAGGGATTCAGCTTCTTCCTTGTTTAGTCTTGAGAGGGTGTATGTGTCCAGGAATTTATCCATTTCTTCTAGATTTTCTAGTTTATTTGCATAGAGGTGTTTCTATTATTCTGTGATGGTAGTTTGTATTTCTGTAGGATCAGTGGTGATATCCCCTTTATCTTTTTTTTATTGTCTATTTGATTCTTCTCTTTTTTCTTCTTTATTAGTCTGGCTAGCAGTCTATCTATTTTGTTAATCTTTTCAAAAAACCAGCTCCTGGATTCATTTATTTTTTGAAGGATTTTTTGTGTCTCTATCTTCTTCAGCTCTGCTCTGATCTTAGTTATTTCTTGTCTTCTGCTAGCTTTTGAATTTGTTTGCTCTTGCTTCTCTAGTTCTTTTAATTGTGATGTTAGGGTGTCGATTTTAGATCCTTCCCACTTTCTGATGTTGGCATTTAGTACTCTAAATTTCCCTCTAAACACTGCTTTAACTGTGCCCCAGAGATTCTGGTACCTTGTGTCTTAGTTCTCATTGATTTCAAAGAACTTATTTATTCTAAATTAATTTTGTTGTTTACCCGGTAGTCATTCAGGAGCAGGTTGTTCAGTTTCCATGTAGTTGTGAGGTTTTGAGCGAGTAGATGCAGTTTCTTCATAGTGTCATTGGTCTTTATATTTTGGTATGTCTTTGCAGTGGCTGACACCAGTTTTTCCTTTCCATATTTAGTGCTCCCTTCAGGAGCTCTTGGAAGGCAGGCCTGGTGGTGACAAAATCCCGCAGCATCTGCTTGTCTGTAAAAGATTTTATTTCTCCTTCACTTAAAAGCTTAGTTTGGCTGGATATGAAATTCTTGGTTGAAAATTCTTTTCTTTAAGAATGCTGAATATTGGCCCCCTCTCTCTTCTGGCTTGTGGGGTTTCTGCAGAGATTTGCTGTTAGTCTGATGGGC
The DNA here is from genome assembly GCF_029281585.2 of Gorilla gorilla gorilla. Taxonomy (NCBI): domain Eukaryota; kingdom Metazoa; phylum Chordata; class Mammalia; order Primates; family Hominidae; genus Gorilla; species Gorilla gorilla. The sequence goes on from NC_086017.1 coordinate 10,822,573, forward strand.
TTCTTTTAATAGGTAACCTGACCTTTTTCTCTGGCTCTCCTTAACATTTTTTCCTTCATTTCAACCTTGGTGAATCTGACAATTATGTGTCTTGCTGTTGCTCTTCTAAAGGAGTATCTTAGTGGTGTTCTCTGTATTTCCTGAATTTGAATGTTGGCCTGTCTTGCTAGGTTGGGGAAGTTCTCCTCAATAATATCCTGAAGTGTGTTTTCCAACTTGGTTCCATTCTCTCCGTCACTTTCAGGTGCACCAGTGAATCGTAGGTTTGGTCTTTTCACATAGTCCCACATTTCTTGAAGGCTTTGTTCGTTCCTTTTCATTCTTTTTTCTCTAATCTTGTCTTCATGCTTTATTTCATTAAGTTGGTCTGCAATTTCTGATATCCTTTCTTCTGCTTGATCAGTTTGGCTATTGATCTTATGTATGCCTCATGAAATTCTTGTGCTGTAATTTTCAGCTCCATCAGGTTATTTGTATTTTTCTCTGAACTGGTTATTCTAGTTAGCAGTTCCTGTAATCTTTTTTCAAGGTTCTTAGCTTCCTTGCACTGGGTTAGAACATGCTCCTTTGGAGGAGTTTGTTATTACCCACCTTCTGAAGCCTACTTCTGTCAATTCGTCCAACTCATTCTCCATCCAGTTTTGTGCCCTTGCTGGCGAGGAGTTGTGATCCTTTGGAGGAAAAAAGACTCTGGCTTTTGGAACTTTCTGCATATTTGTGCTGCTTTTTCCTCATTTTCATGGATTTATCTAGCTTTGTTCTTTGATGATGATGACCTTTGGATGGGGTTGTTGCATGGATCTCCTTTTTGTTGATGTTGATGTTATTGCTTTATGTATGTTAGTTTTCCTTCCAACAGGCCCCTCTTCTGCAGGTCAGCTGGAGTTTGCTGGAGGTCCACCCCAGACCCTATTTGCCTGGGTATCAGCAGCGGAGGCTGCAAAATAGCAAAGATTACTGCCTGCTTCTTCTTCTGGAAGCTTCACCCCAGAGGGGCACCAGCCTGTTGGCAGCCAGAGCTCTCCTGTATGAGGTTTCTGTTGACCCCTCCTGGGAGTTTTCTCCCAGTCAGGAGGCATGGGGGTCAGGGACCCATTTGAGGAGGCAGTCTGTCCCTTAGCAGAGCTCGAGTGCTCTGTTGGGAGATTTGCTGCTCTCTTCAGAGCTGGCAGGCAGGAATGCTTAAGTCTGCTAAAGCTGTGCCCATAGCCGCCCCTTCCTCCAGGTGCTCTGTCCCAGGAAGATGGGGGTTTTATCTATAAGCCCCTGACTGGGGATACTGCCTTTCTTTCAGAGATGCCCTGCTCAGAGAGGAGGAATCTAGGGAGGCTGTCAAGTTACAGTGGCTTTGCAGCACTGTGCTGGGTCCCGCCCAGTCTGAACTTCCTGGTTGCTTTGTTTACACTGTGAGGGGAAAACTGCCTACTCAAGCCTCAGTAATGGCAGATACCCCTCTCCCCACCAAGCTTGAGCATCCCAGGTGGACTTCAGACTGCTGTGCTGGCAGCGAGAATATCAAGCCAGTGGATCTTAGCTTGTGGGGCTCCATGAGTGTGGGACCCCCTGCCTGACCAAGACCACTTGGCTCCCTAGCTTCAGCCCCCTTTCCAGGGGAGTGAACGGTTGGTTTTGTCTCGCTGGGGTTCCAGGAGCCACTCGGGTATGAAAAAAACTTCTGCAGCTAGCTTAGTGTTGCACAAACAGTGCCCAGTTTTGTGCTTGAAACCCAGGACTCTGGTAGTGTAGGCACCCTAGGGAATCTCCTGGTCTGTGGGTTGCAAAAACCGTGGGAAAAGCGTAGTATCTGGGCCAGATTGCACCATTCCTTATGGCACAATCCCTCACGGCTTCCCTTGGATAGGAGAGGGAGTTCCTTGGCCCCTTGCACTTCCTGGATGAGGTGACACCCCCACCCTGCTTTTACTCGCCATCCATGGGCTACACCCACTGTCTAACCAGTCCCAGTGAGATAAACCGGGTACCTCAGTTGGAAATGCAGTAATCACCTGCCTTCTGCATTGGTCTCACTGGGAGCTGCAGACTGAAGATGTTCCTATTTGACCATTTTGCCAGATTCTCCCCCATGACTAGCAATTGTAGTATCATAAAATATTAGCTTGAAATGAGCAAGTTAATACACTTGGTATGCTGCCCTTACTTTAAGAAAATGATAAAGAAGTAAATTGACAAGGTGATTTTGTTTTTCAGTTTTGATCTTACCCAGTGCCACCTCTCAAAATATGTATACATGTACTTATTTTATTGTTTTGATTGATTGTGAAGAATCGGTTTTTAACCAAAATAATATGATTTTATTAAATGACACTTTCTCACAAAAGCCATTTGAAGCAATGCAGAATGGGATTTTTCTCTGAACATGTCAAGTTCTGGGAGAACATTTTTAGTGTAATAGGAGAAAACTGCATTTTATCTATTCAATTCTGTCATGCAAATTGGAAAAGAACTTCTGAAGGAATTACATAGGGCTTCAAAATATAATACTTTCAGCAAGTTAATTGCATGAATTAATAACAACATTTTCAGACAGTCAAATCAGCCCACTCCACTATGATATAAGCACGAAAAGCATGGCTCCAGTTTTGTCATTTGTGTGACCAACATATAACACTGATTTAAGCTTGTCTTGGACAAATGAATTTCAGTTATTCAAATGAACAGATATAACAGCAATGTATATTAATTTGAAAATGTAATTTCACAAGAAAATATAACGACTATTTTTCAAAAAACTACAAGTGAGAGCTTTTCTATGAGAAACCCAGTTAGCTTTATTATTAGATAGTAGCTGTTGGTAATCACACTGTTTACACAGCTGAGGAAGGCCATGGATTCAGTGCTTTGCTATTAATAACATTAATAGTTGCACTAAGCCCTCGTCAAATGTCAGACCTTTCTCAGGCTTCCCTGTGATGCAAAAGTGAAGATGTGATAAAAATGTTAATGCTGGTGATCATTGTGAATAAGTCCATATATCTTCAGAATGATGATTTTGCGCATGTATGCTTTGGTTTGAATTTCCTCTGAAGCAGATCCTGAGACAAGAAGTTAAGAGCAAATAATTTCTCTGACAGGTGCAAATGACATTGGTAAAATTATAGGAAAATGTTACAGGGAAGAGAAGCAGCAAAAAGTGTGATAACAAGCCAGGAACCGTATGAATATCTGCAGCTCTGTTCTACAGGAAGACTCTTAACCATGATGAGAAGCACAGACCTCAGAATTACTTCACAAGCAGGCCAAGGAAGCCGGATAATTATACATATATTTCCTAGAACCATTGATTGAGAACTTCTCTCAGAGGTTATTAATACCCTGGCACTTCCATCCTACAATAAAACATGGATAAACAGCTTTCTATGGCTCTGTGAAATGCCTTAGGCTCAAATATGTATTTACTGGCAATTGGAACTTGGTGGAAACACACCAAAATAGTGAGTTCTGAGGAACATGGGTGGGGCACTGAGAACATCTGCTGCAACTGACAAATGATTTAGCTAATTAAACAATGCATTTTAATGAGTTATCTATGATTAATTCCAAATAAAAGTAGCATTGTATGAAATCAGCTCACAATTGTTTACACATTCTTTTGCTGATTAGCAATATCTTAATGATATAGTGTTGAAAATAATGCTTTTATACATGTTGAAATTCTGCATATTAGAATTGATAATAGTAAGCCATCTGCACTTTTTAATTTATATACGACTACCCTTGGGCTCCAAGGAATCAAAACTCCAACTGAAAGAGCTTAAACCATAAGAAGATTAACTGTTTTGTATAAGAAGTCCTAACACGTGGTGGATACCGAAATGGTTGGCTCAGGAACTATAACAATATGAGCTAAGATTCATGAGATTCATTGCCTCTTTAGCAGGTGGACTTTGGCCCTTAGGACAGACATACCCATGATTACAAGGTAGGTCTTGGAGACCCAAAACTTACGACTGAAGCAATGCACAATAGAAGAAAGGTTTATTTCTATCTAGGTGTCTCTTTAGGAGTGAAGAAGTTTTGTTCAACATCACCAAGCACAACATTTATTTATATTCTTTTTACATAATTTACTTTTAATACTGATATAACTGATATATGACACAATTTGCCATTTTGAAGTGTACAATTAAAACATTGTTGGTATATTCACAAGATTGTGCAACCACCTAATTCCAGAACATTTTCATCATCCCACAAAAAAACACAATACCCATTAGCATTTACTTCTAATCTACTCACCCGTCCTCTGTAACTACTATCTACGTTATGTCTCTATGGGTTTGTTTATTTTGGGCATTTCATAGAAATGAAGTCATATAATATGTGGCCTTTTGTTTCTGTCTTCTGTCACTTAGCGTAATGTTTTCAAGGTTCATTCATGTTGTAGCATGCATCGGTGTTTCATTCCTTTTTACGACAAAGTAATATTTTATTGCAGTAGTAATAGCAGTAGGGAGAAGATGAGAAGGATGAGTTATAATACTAATAGTAGTAGTAGCAGCAGCAGTAGTAATAGCATTCAGGACCACAGTTAGTTTATTCATTCGTCTGTTTATGAACATTTGGTTTGTTTCCATATTTATCTATTATAAATTATGCTACTGAACATTTTTGTAAAGTTTGTATGTGAACATATGTTTTTAGTTCTCTTGCATATGCATATGCAGAATTCAAATTCTTTATTATATGGTAACTCTATGCTTAAGTTTTGAGGAACTGCCAAGCTGTTTTCCACTGTGGCTGCACCATGGTACATTCTCACCAGCAATGAATGAGAATTATTCCATTTTCTCCATATCCTTGGCAGAATTTGTTATTGTCTGTTTTTCTTTGAATATAGCTATTCCATATGGATATGAAATGGTGTGACATTGTGGTTTTGATTTGCATTTCCCTAATTACTAGTGATGTTGAGCAACTTTTCCTATATTTATTGAACATGTACATATGAATTTTAGTGAAATTTCTATTAATTGCTTCCCCATATTTTAATTGGGTTATCTTTTTATTGTTGATTTGCAAGTGCTCTTTATATATTCTAGATACAAAACATTTATCAGATATATGATTTGCAATTATTTTCTCCCATTCAAGCATTCTATTTTAACTTTCCTAACAGCATTATTTGAAACACAAAAGCTTTAGATATTGGTAAAATCCTATTAATGTACATTTTTCTTTTGTTGTTCATACTATAGGTGTCAAATCTAAGAAACCACTGCCAAACTCAGGGTCATGAAGATTTAACCCTGTGGGTTTTTTTTTCCCTAAGAGTTCAATACCTCCAATGCCTCCATTGTGGTCCATTTTGTGTTCATTTTTGTGTATGGTACAAGGTAGGGGTTTAATATCACTCTTGGATGTAAATATCCAGTATTCCAGCACAATTCTTTGCAAGGCTGTTTTTTTCCACAATGAATGTTCTAGCCAGGGGTGTCCAATCATTTGGTTTCTGTGGGCCACTTTGGAAGAAGTATTGTCTTGGACCACACATAAAATACACTAATGCGAGGCCAGGCGCGGTGGCACACGCCTGTAATCCCAGCACTTTGGGAGACCGAGGTGGGCGGATCATGAGGTCAGGAGATCGAAACCATCCTGGCTAACACGGTGAAACCCCGTCTCTACCAAAAATACAAAAAATTAGCCGGGCATGGTGGCAGGTGCCTGTAGTCCCAGCTACTCGGGAGGCTGAGGCAGGAGAATGGCGGGAACCCGGGAGGCGGAGCTTGCAGTGAGCCGAGATCGCACCACTGCACTCCAGCCTGGGCAACAGAGCGAGATTCCATCTCAAAAAAAATCAATAAATAAATAACAAATACACTAATGCTAACAATAGGTGATGAGCTAAAGAAAAAAAATGCAAAAAACCCACCTCACCATGTTTTAAGAAATTATACAAATTTGTGTTGTGCCGTATTCAAAGCCGCCCTGGGCCACATGGAGCCACTGGGCCGTGGGTTGGACAAGCTTGGTCTAGACACCCAAGTTGAATATCTATTGGCCAAAGAGGTATAAGTTTATTTTTGGACTCTCGATTCTATTCCATTGATCCATATGTCTACCATTTTGCCAATGCTGAACTTTCTTGACTATTACAGGTTTGTAGTCCATTTTACATTCAGAAGGTGTAAGCCCTCCATTTTTTTTTCTTTCAAAATTGTTTTGGCTATTTGGGGAACTTGCATTATCATATGAATTTTACAGCCATCTTGATAATTTCTGCAAAAAAAAAAGGCAGGTAAAATTTTAACAGCTATTGTTTTGAATCTGCAGATCTATTTGGATCTATTGGAGAGTATTGCCATCTTAAGACGTTAAATCTTCCATTACATAACTACAAGAGGCTTTTCCACTTATTTAAGACTTCCTTAACTTTAGTCAACAGTGTTTTGTACTTTCATTGTAAGACTTGCACTTCTTTTGCTAAGTTGATTTCTAACTTTTTTTTATGCTACCGTAAATATAATTATTTTAAATTTCATTTTCAGGTTGTTCATTGCTATGATTTAATGCAACAGAATTATGCATAGTGATCTTGTATCCATAACCTTGCTGAACTCTCATTTATTAACTCTATTAGTTTCTTTTTGGAGGATTGCTCTATCTTACCATCTGCAAATATAAGTAAATTTTAATGTTTTCTTTCCAATTTGGTTGCCTTTCCTCTATTTTCCTTGCCTAATAGTCCTGTCTAGAACCTCCAGCACAATGATGTATAGAAGCAGTGAGAGTGGACTTCTTTGTGTTATTTTTGCTTTGGGGGGTTAATTATCTGGTTTTTTTACAGTTTAGGATGATATAAGATTGTGGTTTTCTATAAATAACTTTTATCAGATTGAGGAAATCACCTTCCATTATAAGTTTGTTGAGTGTTTTTACCATGGAATTATTTTTTTTTCTGCAATCATCTGCTCATTTGGTTTACTGGCTAATCTATTACCTCAGCATAGTGTATTACATTGATTGGTTTTTCTATGTTGAATGAACCTTGCATTCCAGGATAAATTTTGCTCTGTCATTGTGCAAAATCATTTACATATGCTGCTGCTGGATTCAGTTGCTGTTATTCTGCTGAGGATTTTTGTGTCCATATTTGTAAGAGTTATTGGACCGTAGTGCTCTTGTAATGTTTTTGTCTGGTTTAGGTGTCAGAGTAATTACGGCCTCAGAAAATGAGTTATAAATTGTTTCTCCTCTTCTAAACTTTCAAAAGGGTAGTGAAGGACTGGTCTTAATTCTATAAAAGATTGATAGAATTATCCAGTGAATATCCCTTAGTCTTGAGCTATTCTTTGAGAAAAGTTTCGATTACTAAACCAATTTCTTTACTTGTAGGTTTATAAATATTTTCTATTTTTCTGCAGTCGGTTTTATTAGTTTATGTCTTTCTAGGAATTTCTTTTTAATATCACTTGTTGGCATACAAGTTTTTATAGTATTTCCTTATAATCATTTTTTATATAAGGTCATTATTAATGTTCCCTCTTTGATTCTGATTTTAGTAATTTGAATTTTCTGTTTTCATGGTCTGTCATGGTAAAGTTTATCAGATTTGCTAATCTTTTCAAAAAATCAACCTATGATTTTGTTGATTATCTCTATTATTTTTTCTACTGTTCATTTTATTCACCTCTGGCCTTATGTTTATTATTTCCTTCTATCCACCAGCTTTGGGTTTGGTTTTCTCTTCTTTTTCTAGTTCCTCAAGGGGTAAAGTTAAGTTATCATTTTGTAATCTTTATTCTTTATTTTTGAAGGTGTTTACACCTTGTACTCTCTGCCTGCCTTGCTTCTCCTACATTACAGCATGTTATGTTTTCATTTTCATTAATATCCAAGTATTTTCTAATTTTCCTTATGATTTTTTTCTTTGACTTATTAGTTGTTTAAGAATGTGTTGTTTAATTTACATGTAGTTTTAAAACTTCCAACTTTCCATCTATTACTGATTTCTATCTTTATTGTAGTTGGAAAAGATACTTTATAAGCTATCAGTTTTTAAAAATTTATTAAGACTTGTTTGTGACCTAACAAATCTGTTCTGGAAAATGTTCTACATGCACTTCAAAAGAATGTGTATCCTGAAGTTTTTAGGTGAAGTGTGGTCTATATGTCTGTAAAGTGGGGTTGGTTTATAGTGTCATTCAAATCTATTTTTATATTGAACTTCCATTTAGATATCCTATACATTATTAAACATTGGTTATTAAGTCTTCAATTACTACTATAGAACTATTTCTACCTTTCATTCTGACAATGTTTGCTTCATAGATTTTGATGCACTTTTGCTTGATGCACATCTTTTTTTTAATTTTATTATTATTATACTTTAAGTTTTAGGGTACATGCACACAATGTGCAGGTTTGTTACATATGTATACATGTGCCATGTTGGTGTGCTGCACCCATTAACTCATCATTTAGCATTAGGTATATCTCCCAATGCTATCCCTCCCCCCTTCCCCCATCCCACAACAGTCCCTGGAGTGTGATGTTCCCCTTCCTGTGTCCATGTGTTCTCATTGTTCAATTCCCACCTATGAGTGGCACATATTTGTTAATATTTTTATTTCTTCTTGGTGATTTGACCCTTTTATTAACAGATAATATCCTTCCTTGTCTTTTGTAACAATTTTGACTTAAAGTCTATTTTGTCTGATATTAGCATAGCCACAATAGCTCTTTTTTAGTATATATATGCACACACACACACACACATACATATAAAATCTTTTTCTGTACTTTTACATACAACCTAGTTATCACTTTGGATCTAAAGCGAGTCTCTTGTAGACAAAATATATTTGGATTTTTTCCCATTCTGCAAATCATCATCTTTAGATTGAGGTTTTTGTCTATTTACATTTAAAAATGTTACTGATAGAGAGGAAGTTATTTTTGATGTTTTGTTATTTGTTTCTTTATGTCTTAAATAATTTTGTTTTTGTTCTTATCAGTCTTTGTTTCTTTCATTATTGCATTCTTTTGTGCTTAGTTTATTTTTATATCCTCCTAATTTCCTTATATGTATATTATTGTATTGGTCAGGGTTCTCTAGAGGTACAAAACTAAGAGTACATATATTAGGTATATATATATGTATATATACTATATATATTATATATGTATCTAATATAATATATATTTTATATAGAGTGTATATATATAATTATATATAATGTCCTTTCATCTCAACATGAAGATTCTCTTTTAGCATTGGTTATAGGGTAAATTTTGTGGTAATGTACTTCTTCATGTTATTAAGGTGAAATGTCACAATCTCTCCCATATGTATATATATATTTCCCATATATATATATATTTCCCATATATATATTTCCCATATATATATATTTCCCATATATATATATTTCCCATATATATATATATATTTCCCATATATATATATGAGGTTTTATATATATATATGAGTTTATTAAGTATTAACTCACATGATCACAAGGTCCCACAATAGGCTATCTGCAAGCTGAAGAGCAAGGAGAGCCAGCCCAAGTCCCAAAACTGAAGAACTTGGAGTCTGATGTTCAGGGGCAGGAAGCATCCAGCACAGTCTGAAGATGTAGGCTGGGAGGCTAGGTCAGTCTAGTCTTTTCTGCCTGCTTTATATTCTAGCCATACTGGCAGCTGATGAGATGGTGACCACCCAGATTAAGGGTAGGTCTGACTTTCTCAACCCACTGACTCAAATGTTAATCTCCTTTGGCAGCACCGTCACAGACACACCCGGGATAAATACTTTGCACCCTTCAATCCAATCAAGTTGACAGTATTAACCATCACAATTATTAACATATTTTTGTGTTTATCATTGAGAGTATACTTAACATTCTAAATTTATAACAATCTAGTTTAAGTTGATACTAATATAACTTTAATAGCATAAAAACTATGCTTTTATAGTTTCATTCTCTCTTCTTTATGTTGTTGTTGCCATGTTGTCACAAATTACTTATTTATACATTGTGTACCCCAAAATACAGCTGTATATTTTTAAAAGTTTATTTTATTTTAAAGCTTGTAAGATAAGCTTTATTAGGAGTTGCAAACGCATAATACCATAATACTGACTTTTTAAATTGCCTATGTATTTAGTACAATCAGAGATCTTTAATTATTTATATGGCTTTTAGTTAGTCTAATATCTTTTCATTTCAACCTGAAGATTCCCTTTTAGCATTGGTTTTAGGGTAAATTTTGTGGTAATTACTTTTTCATGTTATTAAGGTGAGATGTCACAATCTCTCTCTTATCTTTGAAGGATGATTTTGTGGGTATAGAATTTTTGGTTGACAGTTGTTGTTTCCTAGCACTTTTAATGTAACGTCCCACTGTTTCCTTGCTTATATGGATTCTGATAAATAATTAGCTGTTAATCTTATTGAAGAATCTTTGTATGCAATGAATGTATTTTTGTTAGTGCTTTTAATATTTTCTCTTTTTCTTTGGATTTCAAAATTTCATAATATGTCTTCATATGAGTCTCTGAGTTTATCCTATATGGAGGTTATTGAGGATTTTGGATTTATAGAATCATGTCTTTCATTAAATTTAGGAAGTTGTTAGCTATTTCTTCAAATATAGTTTCTGACCCTTTCTTTCTATATTCCACCTTCCACCTCCACCCACACCTGGGAAATTCTATAATAAATATATTGATTCACTTGATGGTTTTCACGGGCCCCTCCATTCTCTGACTCTTTCCTTTGTCTGCCTGAATCTATGGTTGAATGCCTCTAGTAAATTTCTCATTTTACTTATTGCACTTTTCAGCTCCAAAATTTCTGCTTTGTTTCTTTTTATAATTTCTCTTCATTGATATTCTCATTTTGTTATACACAATTTTTCTGATGTCCTTTAATTCTTTATCTATATTTTCTAATATTGTCTATGTTTTCCTTTCCTTGGCCTTGTGATTTTTCTGTTAAAACTTGGACATTTGAATATTATGATGTGGTGGTCCTGGAAATAGAATCTCCCCCTTTATCAGGGGTTTGCATTTTTCAATATTATTAAGGCTGTTATCCTCCATTTATTTAGTGACTTCTCGAAACTTTATGCAAAGACGGTTTCTTGTTGAGTGTGATCCCTACAGTCTGTGGTTTCTTGTTTGTATTTACTTAGTGTTTTAAAAGAGATTCATTTAAATTCCAGAAGCCAAGAACAAATATACAGAAGAATAAAAAAAAAATAACCCTCCTCCAGTCTTTGCATCTTGGGTCTATGTAGGACACTTTCTCAATATTTAGCCAGGCTTGCACTGAAGTTTTAGCTTAAGATGAAAATTTATGACCTTCTCAGATTTTTCTCTGAGCATGCATCTTATCCTAAACAAGGTTTTTAATATAGATTTTTTAATTCCCTTCACACACAAGTCTTTTTGGATGTCCTAATTTTTTGAAGATACTCTCCCAGCTTTTGATCCTGGGTCTTACACAGTCTGTTATGTGTTTTGACTGTAATCATTTGGCCCAGAAATCTTGGTTGGTTAGTTTGCTTTGCAGTGTTTTTGAGCAATGTCCGTCACTTTTCCAGCCTATGTTTAGAGGTAGGTAAAACAAATAATAGTGTCCTTAATCAACCTCCCCACTATCATTCAGGCAGGTTAGAATAGAAATACACAATAATCTGTGAATAAGGTCTTTGCTCTTTCCAGAGCAAGAGATCAGGGTTCCAAACTGGGAACCCAAGATTTCCTCTTCGATTTGTGCTGTGCCAGAGAGTGGTGGCAAAAATACAAGTAAAAATGTCATAAAGCTTTCCTATCATTTTGGAGTTACATTTCTTGATTCAGTGTTTGCTTAACTGCTGTAAACCTTTGACTCTCTCCCAGAGTTTTGACAAACTTGGTTCTGACACTTTCTGCTTCGTTTCCAGTGTTTTAGCTGGGGTACAGTAGCTTGAAGCCACCATTTTGCCGATGCCACTGCTTTGGCTATGAGTGCATTGTCTTGGTTCAGAGAAATCAGAATGTATGTCTCAGAGCTTGGAATAAGGCCATCCACTCCAAAAGGACAATGTTTTAAAGAGAAATGTAGCTGGAACTCCCTGTGTCACCATTACTTAGTTTTATGTTCAGGAAGCTTTGTCTAGAAAAAAAAAAAATTAGACCACCTAGGTTAAGATGTCTCAACTGTATTTTCCAGAAAGCCTTCCCTAAGAAAGCTAAAACTACATATAAATACTTTTTTTTTTCTTCAGGGAGTTCTTGAATATAAGGGTATCTTAGATAACTATTTGCTCACCTTAACAACCTGCTTGCTTATCAAACAATAAATTACTTATCAAGGATTACTTAAAGACCTTTGCCTTACTATGTCCATCAAGCTTAAGTTGTTATCTTAAATGTTGTCCTACCCCAATAATTTATTTTCCCTGAAAGACCTTCCTTGACACGTGTAAATTCAGACCCCAAGTTCTGTAAATACCCAGCTTATTGCTTCTCCTTCTGAAAAACTGGCAAAACTCTGTCAGGCTGGTGTCTCCTTTATTGCATGTTTTTAAAAAAATGTTAATTTTGATTTATGAACAGATTGGTGATATTTTGGAGAATTCTATATTAAGCGAGCAACAGTGTACATTACAATGTCTAATAGTTACAGTAGAAGTTATTGAAACTTTGAAACATTAAAAAGTGTGTTTGAGTTCTATACCTGCCTGTAAGTTTTAACATCTGCTTAACTTGGATTATTATAATAATCTAATCCTGAGGACTTCATAAGTTCTAATGTAATATTACAGTTTACATATATTGATGGTTTTAAAATAATTTACAAAAGTTATGTTTTTTTTATAATCTGTTCCACAAAAAAATCGTGCATATCATTTTTCCCAACCTTTGAAAACCTTGTTGCTAGATTATATTATGAAAAACTAGCAAATAAGTAATTGTGACCACTTAGCAAGTGTCACCATCTGAGTTGCCACAAGTATCAAGTAAACTTCTTTGAGAGTATAATATAGATTGGAAAGCAGCATGTTTGTATCCACAGATAGAATTATCTGCCCACCAAAGATAGTGAAGGTAATTAGTGTCGCCTCTTGCATTGTGAATAGTTGGATGGATAGAGTTGGTTGAGATTGCTGAGGTGCTTATTATTAACGGCTTAACTCTTAAGTATTTTCTCTCTTTAAAATTTCCCATTAAACTACCACACCCACTGGTTAATTTCAGTATTAGTTAGCTTTAAGTTTCAAGTTAGTGGAGAAAAAAATTTTATGCGCTTTCTCCTCCTATACTGGAAGAGGAACATGAAACAGAAACGCAAATTCTGGGTTTAATGAATCTAAGATAAATCAATATCTTCAAATGGCAATATAAAAAGATGGAGAGCTGAAGACATAATAATAGACTAAGCAGAAAATCAACAATTGTGAAATTTTCTTCCTTCGTGAAGAAAATATTAACAAAGTATACACTGACTTACTCCGGGAAGGTTAACGTTTTGAGGCACAGGTTGATAAAAATACTGTAATTTAAGTTGGTGTTGGATATGATGAAAACAGACACTGTTTAAAAGTCTGATTATAGAACAAGAAGAACTCAAGATTGCAAGTTCCATTATTCATGGGCAGGTGGATAAATCTTCCGCATTTCAAGAGATAGAAGATTTAATCTTTGAAATAATTCAATTAGCTACTCCCAACTTCAGGATCCAAAGAAGTCAGACACTGCTTTCTGAATTATGAGACTTCAGTTCTCATTTTCTTCCTAACTTTTAGAAAAATGACAGAGAGACTTTTCCTTCAAGGAAGAATATAGGTGTATCCTTCTCTGGCTAAACAGGACAACTCCAGGTAAGAGACACATAGATAATTGACATTTGGGAGCAACAAATAAAGTTCAAACAAATTGCCAAAGCTGGCCAGAATTTGGGGAAACACTCCAAGGTGGGAAATGACCAAATAAACACACTTTTTAAAAAAGAAAAGCTTTACAAAAAGGCTCAGGATGAACAAGGCTTTGCAAAGAGTAGAACACTTCAAAACTGTATAATCTGTACCCCTTGGGAAAACCCAAAATAAGAGCAGAGGAAGCTATACAAAAACTATAAAAATTGCAATTAGAGATCAAGATAAGAATTTTAGAAACTCGACAAATGAGTAGATAAAATTAGAAACATCTGTGAAATTTTGCAGGATATAAATCAGGAATTCTTTTGAAAATTAGGGGGATAAAAATCAAGAAAATAGTAGAGAACATATAAGAAAATTGAGTGAGTTAGGCAGAACAATATCCCTCTAGGAGATGTCTCAGAAAGAGACAACAGAGGAAATACTGGGGAAGAAATTAAGAAGGAAATAATACAAGAGAAAACAATCTCAGAACTATAAGAAATAAGTCTCCACATTAGAAGGGCTCACCAAGTGTCCAAGAAAATGAATGTAAAAGGATTCACTCTGAGGCATGTAGTCATACATTTTCTTCAAAATACTGCTTATAAAACACATATCCTGAAATCCTCCAGATATTGATAATAAAAAAGTTTCATACAAAGAATAGGAAATCAGCATGACATGAGGCTCTTTATCTGCCACACCAAATGCAAGTTAGAAGATAATGGATAAAATGCCTTCAGAATTCAGACAGAAATGATTTTCCTCTTTAAAATGTATTTACTCAAATAATATGACTGAATCTGGATTTCAGTATGAAGGTAGAGTAACAATGTTTTCAGATATTCACTGTCTCAAACATTTTCCTTCCATGCACCCTTTAAATAAAAATTGAATATAGGATACACCCCAAAAATAATGAGAAAAGAAAGAAAGGGGAAGGATAGGATTCAAAGAACAGAGGATCTACTGCAAGAAAGAGATCAAGAGAATTCCCAAGATGAGGTCAAAGGAAATATTGTGAAAAGAGCCTGACAACAGGTTTAAATAAAAGCAACTGGTATTTGGAGCAGTATGAAAGCAACCCCAGAAAGGATATCTACAGAGGAAAAAATAAAATTGACAGATTTTCTGACAGGTCTGTCTATATGAATATTTTATTGGGAGGACTTTTCGGATTTTTGGATAGTATAAAAATTGGGCAAAAGATCCAAAGACTATTAAACAATAAAAATGAATAATGTTTAACTATAAGGAAACCAACAGGTGAAGTGAAAAATATGAAAGTATAATTGTAGTAAACTATGACTCAATAGTGAACAGTATTTATTATGATGTCATAATAATTAAAACACTGATTATGGCCTTAAGCAAAGATTGTGATATAACTACATTTGAAATATAAAGATCGGGAAAGTAGACAGTAAGAAAGCTTAAATCCTCACTTGCCACAGTAGAAAATTTAATGAATAATGTCAATGTATATCTATCCACCAACATAAGCATGTTATTTGGAACTATAGAAGAAAGATCCAAAAGTTTCTCCTTCCATGATTGGCGTGATGGGAGCAGGAACCCTGGTGTTTATTCTATGCACTTAGCACTATTGAATGCTCAAGATGTTTTCCTTGTTTTCCTTTGATAAAATATTAATTAATTAAAAATTGTTTGGCACCAGTACATGTGCTTGGCCATTGTGAGAAGTGCTAAGAAAAAACTTTGTTCTGAATTAAGAAATTGGGTTAAAAGCAAGATGCCCAAAGAGTTTGGCTTTAAATCTTGAGTTCTATTCCACGTATCTGTATTTGCTTGAACATTTATTTACTCTCTTTACTTCATATGCAAATATCAGATAATTTTACTACTTACCTTTTGGACTTGTTGATTCTTCTCACTTTTTTGTCAAGGTAGCAAGATAATGATGTAAAATGCTGGGCACAGGAATAGCAACTGTTTAATGAATGAATGACTGATGATGATGAAGACAATAGGGAAAATGGTGATGAGACAATCATAAATCCAACAAAACATTCATTATTTCCCAAGCATCCTCAAAAATTCCCAAACTATACAGTAACCTACCTTATTCTCTATCTTTTATAAAACTGTATCTGATAGTATCATCTTTATTGTCATCAAAATGGCTGATAAAGCGAGAAGCATTTTCATAAAGACATACAAATTTGGATTATCCTAATAGTAATTAATACCAAAGTTATTTGGTTGTGTATTTTTTCATCATTTTTCTTAATTTTGACACCATTTTTTGTTGACGTTTTTTATCCAAGTCGATATTTTTCATTCACTTTGACTATTCAGTGTTTTTAATATGCATCTCTATTTAAACTTGAAGAAGGCTCCACACATGTAAGATATACACAAGTGGGAAGGTGGGGAACAGAAAGATGCCCCCAATGGGTGGATTGTTTGATGAGGAGTGGGTTAGAAGAAGGCAGATAAATTATCTATTACTATGATTTTTTAATGAAACATTAAAGAAGGGTGTAAAGATTGAAAGCTAATTGTTTTTTGCCTAGTGAGATTCTGTCGTTGCCATTTTGACTAATGTTTTCTCAAACATTAGTTTGAGAAATCATACCATGATTTGAGGCTATTAATTCCCAGGAAAAGAGCATATGACATTTTGCTGCTGAATCTTGTTTTTAATTACTAATTACTTAAGGAGATATGAGAAGCATATAGTGGCTTTTAATTTCTTTTCCAGTTTACAATTTAAAAAAATTAGTTTAAATTATTTACAGAGAAGATAGTGTCGCATTAGTACACTAAATTGAAATAGAATTGTATTCCACTGCCTTGGCTTCAAATGACTTAGTGTGCTTGAAATGACTACCTGTATATGGATGGCTAAATAGAGAAATATTAGGTGTTTAGTATGTTGTGAACTTCTTCCTGGCCTATTTATTGCCTAAGTGGCACTTAAGAAAATTAGACAAAATTTTGCACTAAGCCTGATGCATAATCAATCTATTCAATAATTCCCACTATGCCTTGACCTTCATAAGGTCACTCCATTGTTGACATGTCTTGACTCAAAGTCAGTGACTAAAGTTACAGACAGCTGGATAAGCCCATCGAGTGTCATGGACACATCTATTTGGGCACTTCTTCAATACTTTGACTTTGAAAAACTTTCAATTCACCAACTGGTATCAGTGGTCTCAAGAGGGTCACTTCTTGATTATCTGACAGCTCCTGGAAATCTCTGTGTTTTTTTTGCTTCTCTCTAAGAATAATTGTAGATATAAAGGCTTGGAATTCATTTTAAACCTGTGATAGTGTGACTACAGTTCAACATAAAGATTGATAATGTAGTGTCTGTTATGACTCATATCTTAGCCAGTTTTTGTTCCCTAATGTCAGTTTTCATGTTATACACATTTCCTTTTAGTTGAGTATGAAAAGTAGAGCTAGCAACATATATTTGGAGTTTTTGAGTTTGTAGGCATCATTGCAATTGTAATAATTTTATACTCACTGAGAGGGCCACAGTTATGTTTTAGGTATATTGTAATTGCCTATGATTCCTAGCTTTGGTTGG
The DNA here is from genome assembly GCF_029281585.2 of Gorilla gorilla gorilla. Lineage (NCBI taxonomy): Eukaryota > Metazoa > Chordata > Mammalia > Primates > Hominidae > Gorilla > Gorilla gorilla. The sequence goes on from NC_086017.1 coordinate 10,840,010, forward strand.
CACTGCTATTTGGACATTAGTTGTTGATCATCAACCTATTCACAAATTGTTATTCAATATAATGGAATATTCTGAACAAGAAATTTTGCAATGATTTTGAAAAGTTCATACATTTTGGCTATGTTGACCATGGGCTTCAGACTTGTTTCCAAGAAGCATCAAGATAATTAAAACTAAATTTCAGGCACAATAAATAGCCATGTCAACTTCCATATCTACATGATAAAGTGAGAACGGTTTGGGAGTATACAGCTGGGTGCATAAAGTTACAAGGGAGTTTCTTTGAAGAAAACAATATTTTTCTCTTACAAGAATTAATTCAAATGCTGCTGGTTTGTGGTGCTAAAAAAATGTTTCTAGCTACAGTGTTTTAAATTCCCCTGAAGAAAACAAAATGTTTTATGAATATTAGGATTCAGTTTTAGACTTTCTTACATTTGGAAACAGGGCTACTTGTTGGAGGGGTTCTCATTTAACTTCACAGTGAGTGAGTGGCTCCAGCTGACTTCTTGGGTGCTTTGATGAATTGGTGGAATAGGCAATAGTGGTGAATGACTAAACATGGCAGACATAACCATTAGTGACTCATAGTGACTTGGAAGACACCTCGAGGGAAACAGAGTTCAGCCCTTTCATCTTTTGTAGCTAGGCCTTCGGTCTTTCAGTTGCAAGAAACTTAAATTCAACTCAAACTAACTCAAAGAGAAGAGAAATTAATTGACCCATATAGTCAAGGAGGGATTTAGGAGTATTTACCGAATAGAATTTTTAAAAAACAAACAGCAGATGAATTAAAGATTTAGAACCCACAGTTCAACAGTGCTGGGATTTTCTTTGACCTTCTCTCGCTTCTGTTTCTTGCTGTGTGTTGGCTCAATTTCCTTCTAGTGATCACAAGCTTTAAAACAACCACATTTTAGCAACTTCAGTGGGAAAGCACATGAAATTTGTAAATACTTATGGATTAATATCAAGCAGAGAGTTGGATTTATCCATCCTTTGAGCCAACCACTGTTGTCTGGGAAATAGGTTATAATATTTGCTAACTCCTATTGCTCATCGCTATGACCAGAGGGCTAGTGCAAACTACAGGTGGAAGAATATAAAAGACATTCTTTTGTAAAAACAGGAAAAAAAGTAACACTGGCTAGCACGTCCACTGCACCACTTCTTGTGCAAACACCTGTATAACATCCTTAAAGGTACTCCTCAGCATTAACTGGGTAAAATGTAGGATATGATGAAAAGTTTATTAGACCTGGCATCTATCTCATCTCTGTTTCTAGCCAGTTTTGTGGTGATGAAAAAGACATTTTGCAGCTCTGAACTTTATTTCTTCATCCATAAATTTGTTCTTCTATCATTTTCAATCTCTGTGAATAGGAGTTACTGACTGACAATCTCATTCTGTTGTTGTAGAACTCAGATCAAGCTCCATTGAGCTAAATGTTGTCTTTCTTGCATTATAATACAGAAATTAAGAGTGAACTCTTATATCAGATAACCCTTAGTTTGAATCCTAGTATGTGGTACTCAGCAATTCACTCAAACTCTCTATGTCTCAGTTTCTTCATTGAAAGGATTTAATTAGAAAATGTATATAAAGTGTTGGCAAAATGCCTAGCACATATAAACACTGGATAAATATTAGTCATTGCTCTTATTAGTATTATTGTTTTCATTATTATTTTTAACTTACAACAACTGGAGTTTGGCTTGTCAAGAGTCATGCAGAATTAAAGAGTCTGTCTTTCGTGGGGACAGATCTTTCTTTCCCTCCTGCTTCACCATAGTTTACAATTCTTTAGAGAAGAGGCGCTTTCGATACTTCCCCACATAATACAGACAGTATCTTTCATTTCTAATTGCCCAGGATCAAAGACTAGTTCCACATTAACTAAACGGCCTTACCATTTTAATGTGTTTTGAATCATTTACAATCCAGAGATATGGAAACATAGCAAAATTTTAGAGTAGTGGTAAAAAGCACCTGGGAACATGGTGTAGGATGGTGTAGGAGCAGGTAATGGAGCACAGACAGTTCATTTAAATGCCTAGATCATGTAAAATTATTTACTTGGAACTGGCCCAAGTAATTTGCGGTAAATGACCTTATTTTTTGCATGTTGAAAACTACTTTTTTTTTTGCTTGAGACAAAATCTCCCTCTGTCACCCAGGGTGCGGTGGAGTGGCACGATCTCGGCTCACTGCAACCTCCACCTCCTGAGTTCAAAGGGTTCTCCTGCCTCAGCCTCCTGAGTAGCTGGAATTACAGACACCTGCCGCCATTCCCAGCTTTTTTTTTTTTTTTTGGTATTTTTACTAGAGATGAGATTTCACCATGTTGGCCAGGCTGGTCTCAAACTCCTGACCTCAAGTGATCCACCTGCCTCGGCCTCCCAAAGTGCTGGGGCTACAGACGCGAGGCACCACGCCCAGCTAAAAACTGCTTTTGATCATTAATTTTTTGGCATGTGTTATTATCTGGAAGAAAGTAATAACAGGTGAAAAAATAGTTGTTACTTTAAATGATGTCTTAGGGACAGACAAAACATGCCATTAGCTGGGCAAAAATTTATTCAAACTACTTCAGAATTATGTAGACAGTTTTTTTGTTTGTTTGTTTGTTTGTTTTTTAATGGGATGGGCATTTTTGACCGAATGTGCAAAATAGCTTAGCGTCATTTTTTATGATTTTTAATTTTCTGTCTTAAACTTATATACTTTTTTGAACAGTGGTATTTTAAATTAATATTAATGTGGAAATTTCAGAGCATTCTTGTTTCATCATCTTCACAAGCAGGTTAGACTGGTAAGGTGGGAATTATAATGATTATCTTCATTTTACTAAAACAATTTTCCCAAAGTTACACAGCTAGTCTATGGCCAACACAGACTTCCACACATACGTATTATAACCACAAGAAAGTGTTCTTATTAATAGAAAATAGGGTAAGGTATTTGTTCTGTTTTTCTAATGTTGCTTTAGATTCTTTAGACACATCATCTGTGCTAAGGTTGCTTATAAAAGCATCTGAGGATCAATGGAATTAAGTCCAGACAATTCTGAAATGAAAATTCAAGTGATGAAATTCCCCAGAGTTCAATTATTTGAGTTAAAAGTGTTTGTAATAACAGATCTTAGTACATAGTTGGCACATTTCTCCGTTGTGTTTTTCCTCTTTCTATCATCTTTCAGTTTCTATTACAACACTCTTAGGGAGTTTACTAATAAATTAATTATTGGAAAGCATGTATTGCCTCAAGGTTTATGTACCAGTAGCCATTAGCCACAATATGCCTAGAATAGATATGTCATTTCCCGGTTGAAATATCGATCCAGGAGAACAAATGAACAAATGATCAATTTGGACATGCCAAGAAAAAAAATTTGAATATGTAGCCATGTTTATTTGAGACATTTTACTCCATAAAGCATGTTTAATAAAAAGAATGAGTTCATGCAAGAATTGCAAACAGCCAGTCAGAGCCATGTTATGGTACTGGAAGTTGTTTTACAAATGTATGTTCCAGTTCAGGAGCATCCTCTCTTAGTAAAAACTTCCTTTTAATAGCAGCATCTTAGGCACTTGATCCACAGAAGGAAGTAATTAAATTTAATAGATGCAACACTCATTTTGAGGACACCCTCAATTTAAAGTAGCGGGGGGCATGATTAAGTCTCATAGAAATCATGGCTTGAGAATGAAGATACACTATCAAGCAAACACAGACCAAGTCTACACAGAACCAATTACCTGGTTAATTAGAGCTACAAGCTGTGTTTATTTCCTGTTATTCAACCGAAGCAAAGCTTGAGGGTTGATATTTGTTTGTTTATTTATTTAGTTGGAATTACATTTATAATTGGAATTAAATGAATATAAACCACAATATTAGATGAGCTTAAGGCTCATATATAGCCACCCAAAAAGAAAAACAAAGAAGTGGAATCATTAACTAAGTGTTTTTAACTGAAAGAATAGATTTGGAAGCATATATATACATAGCCTAAACCATCAGAAAAAAAATCTATATTCCCCTTTCCACTCTTTATCATAAGTATAACTTCAATTAAAGGAAATAACTTTGATTTATAGTTAGACCACAACATAGTATCTGTTGTCCTGTCTGTTATAGATCAAGTCAGTTTGGTGTAATGGAAACAACCCTGGCTTAGGAGTTAAGAGTTCGTGGTTTTTATCATTTCAATTCATTTATACTTCTGTTTGTCAAACATATGTTGACCCTACAGTGTGGTAGTCAGCAGAGGGAAAGATGGGGAACATAACTAAACCAACAAGATCAACTTCTTACCATTGAGGAGCTTGTAGAATACTGTTAGAAGCAAACATTTGAGAATAATTATGGTAAGATGTATTTAATAGTAGAATGGATGTTTGTAGAAAGAGTTGTAAGACATAAAGGAGGAAGAACTGAAAAATAAAACAGGAATCAGTTACTGTGTATTTTCCTGGACCTTAAAGGGTGATAACCAAAGGCCCAGGGAATGGCAATGGAGGTAGAGCCAGGAGCACATGCAAGGACATGGACAGAGGCCCAAGACATTCCTTTGAGATTCCAGATTATATGGGGGATCTGTAGTAAAATGGGCGTGGGACTAGGAAGCTCTGATTGTTCACAGCAGATGAAACCTGAGGTGAAAAAGGAAAAGGGAGGCCAGATGCTGGGTACACTTATGGGATATATTTAAGGTTTGACTTTACCTTTTGGAAAACAATCTTTGAAGCCAAGGAGTTCTTTATGTTTTGCCCATATTGTTACCTGAACCCTGAGACCTTATACTTCCTTTTATCCAAACAGTGTCTGGTATACTGTGTGTTGAATGAATATGAGTGAAGAAATAATTGGTAACAATTAGTATTCAATTTTATATCATAATTTTTAATTTATGATTTTAAGGATCATGCCCTTAATAAATTAGACATACAGTGGCCTTCCTGGAATACTTTTATGCCTAGATACAACACCAGAAGCACAATGTAAATTGACGATAATAAAGAACTGACACATGTGTCAAGAAACAGCAATGTAAGCAGTTGTGTCTTAGAGAAAGGCATAGAGAGTTTTAGCAAAAAGCTGTGCATTGGGTAAAAATCATGGAAAAAAAGCCAAAGAAAAGTTAACTCGGGCTCTCCAATAATCCGATTGTGAGGTTTCACTCACATCATTCCTCTAAGTTTTATTAATTAATTATGTAAGTTTTTTGAGCACTTACTGTGCTCAAGGACATTAGGGCATGAAGCAACAATGGACACTGTTCTCGTCCTAATTTGGCTTGCATTTAATGGGCTAAAGTCAGCAAGGACTCTTTGAGAGCAAGCAACAGACACCACCGTGAGTTCTCACCAGCCAAAACGGACTTAATTAGAAGCACCCAGAGTAGCTTACAGATGGAAAGAAAGATGGAAATCCAGGCCTTGGAAAGACCAGAGATCAACAAAATAGAAAATTAGGTAGTAGGAATTAATAGAATATGGAATATATATACAATGGACCATGGGGTGCAGTGGGGGAGCAATTTTGCAAAGGAGAATGGAATTATCACTAACGGAAAAGATAGGGTATATTGAATAGGCAAAATAGAATGTTTGTACAAAAAAAATCTCTTTTTCTTTAGATAATTTCTGAGGCGTTTTCTGGTTGTAAAAGTTCTGGAAGTTGGCAAAGGATCATGGTTTGGTGTTTCCTACTTTTTTAAATCATATTTTTCTTTCTTTAGAATGCAACCCTGCCTTTTGTGAATAGAATTTCATAAGTGAAGGAAGCTGGCTTTCATCTCAAAGTAAAACTAAAAAAAAAAATAGTAAAAAGTTTTCCTTTCAAAAGAAGAGGCTGTGATTGTCTTTAAAGTAGTTCTATAAATAAGCATTCTGCAATCTGTGACACACTTTAGCGAACGGGCAAAGTTCAGTTCTATAGCTCATTTAAAAATATCCTTCTTGAGTTGAGATTTTCCCACAGAGATTTATTTTCATGGATTTATAAGCTCTGAGAAACTGCAGTTTAAACATAGGCTGGCTGAAAGATGCTTAATTACTCAGTTTGGTCACTGAAGCAACAACATTAGCCCTCTAGTTAAAGAAAATGACAGTGTTATCAAAACTAACCTGCAAAGCTTTATTAAAACTATCTTTGGTGATAATCTCTCTTAAGAATGCATTGTTTTTAATTAGACCTTGGCTTTGAAAGCAAGAAGGGTCAATGAAAAAAAGTTTAATCATGTCCAAGCTACTGTGCTACATCTTTACAAAATTCAATTATTTCTATCCAGTGTGGCACAAGAAACATTTGGCAACTGATTAAAACAATTCTTAAAGCAAATTACAGCACTGTCAGAAAACAAGAAATCAGAATGTCAAAATACAAGGACATTTCTGTGCAAAATGTCTTGCAAGTGTCTTTGACAGAGTATTTCTGTCTGCTTGTTTTATTACTTTCATTAATTTGGTCCACATCAAGTAAAAAGAAAAAAAATACTTCCATGTGTTAGCTATTTGAAATAAAAATTCTCAAATGAATAATATTCCCAAAGATAACCAAAGTAACCATGTGGGGAAATTTTATGCTTTAATTTTATCCAAGCTTACTCAGCACTGTAAAAATCTATGTTGAGGTTTCTAGCTGTAGGGATCCCAAAATAACTGCTTTTTTTTTTTTTTTGGCAGTAAATCCACATCTATGCGATTTCAGCTACTACTAATATATAGATGCCATTAGACGTAGATGTTATGTATTATTTCAGGGCAGAATAAAACATAACAATATGTAATTTATAATATATTTGATGTGCATTTTAAAAAGTGAAGTTTCTTAAAGTTTAGAATGAATAACAAGTTTGTTTTTCTTAATTATGCTTTAAGTTCTGGGATACGTGTGCAGAACATGTAGGTTTGTTATATAGGTATACACGTGCCTTGGTGGTTTGCTGCACCCATCAATCCGTCATCTACATTAGGTATTTCTCCTAATGCTATCCCTCCCCCTGACAGGCCCCGGTGTGTGATGTTCCCCTCCCCGTGTCCATGTGTTCTCATTGTTCAACTCCCACTTATGAGTGAGAACATGTGGTGTTTGGTTTTCTGTTCCTGTGTTAGTTTGCTGAGAATGATGTTTTCCAGCTTCATCTATGTCCCTGTAAAGGACATGAACTCATCATTTTTTATGTCTGCATAGTATTCCATGGTGTATATGTGCCACATTTTCTTTATCCAGTCTATCATTGATGGGCATTTGGGTTGGTTCCAAGTCTTTGCTATTGTGAATAGTGCTGCAATAAACGTATGTGTGCATGTGTCTTTCTAGCAGAATATTTTATAATCCTTTGGGTGTATACCCAGTAAAGAGATTGCTGGGTCAAATGGTATTTCTAGTTCTAGATCCTTGAAGACTTGCCACACTGTCTTCCACAATGGTTGAGCTAATTTACACTCCCACCACATCCTCTCCAGGATCTGTTTTTTCCTGACTTTTTAGTGGTCGCCATTCTAACTGGTATTTCATTGTGATTTTGATTTGCATTTCTCCAATGACCAGTGATGATGAGCTTTTTTTCATATGTTTGTTGGCCACATAAATGTATTCTTCTGAGAATTGTCTGTTTATATCCTTGGCTTGCTTTTTGATGGGATTGTTTGTTTTTTTCTTGTAAATGTGTTTAAGTTTCTTGTAGATCTGGATATTAGCCCTTTGTCAGATGGACGGATAGGTTGCAAAAATTTTCTTCCATTCTGTAGGTTGCCTGTTCACTCTGATGATAGTTTCTTTTGCTGTGCAGAAGCTCTTTAGTTTAATTAGATCCCATTTGCCAATTTTGGTTTTTGTTGTCACTGCCTTTGGTGTTTTAGTCGTGAAGTCTTTGCCCATGCCTATGTCCTGAATGGTATTGCCTAGGTTGTCTTCTAGGGTTTTATGGTTTTAGGTCTCATGTTTAGGTCTTTAATCCATCTTGAGTTAATTTTTGTGTAAGGTGTAAGGAAGTGGTCCGGTTTCAGTTTTCTGCATATGGCTAGCCAGTTTTCCCAACACCATTTATTAAATTGGGAATCCTTTCCCTATTGCTTGTTTTTGTCAGATTTATCAAAGATTAGATGGTTGTCAATGTGTGGCATTATTTCTGAGACCTCTGTTCTGTTCCATTTGTCTATATATCTGTTTTGCTAACAGTACCATGCTGTTTTGGTTACTGTAGCCTTGTAGCATCCTTTGAAGTCAGGTAGCGTGATGCCTCCAGCTTCATTCTTTATGTGTAGGATTGTCTTGGCTATGCGGGCTCTTTTTTGGCTGCCTGTGAAATTTAAAGTAGTTTTTTCTAATTCTGTGAAGAAAGTCAATGGTAGCTTGATGGGGATAGCATTGAATCTATAAATTACTTTGGGTAGTATGGACATTTTCACGATATTGATTTTTCTTATGAGGATGGAATGTTTTTCCATTTGTTTGTGTCCTATTTCCTCAAGCAGTGGTTTGTAGTTCTCCTTGAAGAGGTCCTTCACATCGCTTGTGAGTTGTATTCCTAGCATTTTATTCTCTCTGTAGCAATTGTGAATGGGAGTTCACTCATGATTTGTCCCTCTGTTTGTCTATTATTGTATAAGAATCACAAATATAAGAATGCTTGTGATTTTTGCACATTGATTTTTGTCTCCTGAGACTTTGCTGAAGTTGCTTATCAGCTTCAGGAGATTTTGATCTGAGACAATGGGGTTTTCTAAATATGCAAATATGTCCTCTGCAAACAGAGACAATTTGACTTCCTCTCATCCTATTTGGATACCCTTTGTTTCTTTCTCTTGCCTGATTGCCCTGGCCAGAACTTCCAATACTGTGTTGAATAGGAGTGATGAAAGAAGGCATCCTTGTCTTGTGCCAGTTTTCAAAGGGGATGCTTCCAGCTTTTGCCCATTCAGCATAATATTGGCTGTGGGTTTGTCATAAATAACTCGCATTATTTTGAGATACATTCCATCAACCTTTCATTTATTGAGAGTTTTTAGCATGAAGAGGTGTTGAATTTTATCGAAGGCCTTTTCTGCATCTGTTGAGATAATCAGATGATTTTTGTCATTGTTTTTTTTTTACGTGATGGATTACATTTGTTGATTTGTGTATGAGAAACAGCCTTACATCCCAGAGATGAAGCAGACTTGATCATGGTGGATAAGCTTTTTGATGTGTTGCTGGATTTGGTTGCCAGTATTTTACTGAGGATTTTTGCACCGATGTTCATCAAGGATATTCGTCTGAAATTTTACTTTTTGTTGTGTCTCTGCCAGGTTTTGGTATCAGAATGATGCTGGCTTCATAAAATGAGTTAGGGAGGAGTCCCTCTTTTTCTGTTGTTTGAAATAGTTTCAGAACGAAAGGTACCAGCTCCTCCTGGTAGAATTTGGCTGTTGATCTGTCTGGTCCTGGGCTTTTTTTGATTGGTAGGCTATTGATTACTGCCTCAATTTCAGAACTTGTTATTGGTCTATTCAGGGATTTGACTTCGTCCTGGTTTAGTCTTGGGAGGGTGTATGTGTGCAGGAATTTATCCATTTCTTCTAGATTTTCTAGTTTATTTGCATGGAGGTGTTTATAGTATTCTCTGATGGTAGTTTGTATTTCTGTGGGATCAGTGGTGATATCCCCTTTATCATTTTTTATTGTGTCTATTTTATTCTGCTCTCTTCTCTTCTTTGTTAGTCTGGCTAGTGGTCTATTTTGTTAATGTTTTCAAAAAACAGCTCCTGGATTCATTGATTTTTGAAGGGTTTTTCATGTCTCTATCTCCTTCAGTTCTGCTCTGATCTTAGTTATTTCTTGTCTTCTGTCAGTTTTCGAATTTGTTTGCTCTTCCTTCTCTAGTTCTTTTAATTGTGATGTTAGGGTGTCAATTTTAGATCTTCCCCTCTTTCTCCTGTGGGCATTTAATGCTATAAATTTCCCTCTAAACACTGCTTTAGCTGTGTCCCAGAGGTTCTGGTATATTGTGTCTTTGTTCCCATTGGTTTCAATGAACTGCTTTATTTCTGACTTAATTTTGTTATTTACCCTGTAGTCATTCAGGAGCAGGTAGTTTGGATTTGAGTGAGTTTCTTAATCCTGAGTTCTAATTTGATTGCACTGTCTGAGAAACTGTTTGTTATGATTTCCATTCTTTTGCATTTGCTGAGGAGGTTTTTACTTCCAATTATGTAGTCAATTTTAGAATAAGTGCAATGTGTGTTGAGAAGAATGTATATAATAATGCTGATTTGGGGTGGAGAGTTCTGTAGATATCTATTAGATCTGCTTGGCTGGGAGCTGAGTTCAAGTCCTAAATATTCTTGTTAATTTGCTGTCTCACTGATCTGTCTAATATTGAAAGTGGGGTGTTAAAATCTCCCACTATTATTGTGTGGGAGTCAAAGTTTCTTTGTAGGTCTCTAAGAACTTGCTTTATGAATCTGGGTGCTCCTGTATTGGGTGCATATGTATTTAGGACAGTTAGCTCTTCTTGCTGCATTGATCCCTTTACCATTATGTAATGCCCTTGTCTCTTTTGATCTTTGTTGGTTAAAGTCTGTTTTATCAGAGACTACGATTGCAACCCCAGCTCTTTTTCGCTTTCCATTTGCTTGGTAAATATTCTTCCATCCCTTTATTTTGAGCGTATGTGTGTCTTTGCACATGAGATGGGTCTCCTGAATACAGCATAGAGATGTGTCTTGACTCTTTATCAAGTTTACCAGTCTGTGTCTTATAATAGGGGCATTTAGCCCATTTACATTTAAGGTTAGTAGTGTTATGTGTGAATTTGACCCTGTCATTTTGATGCTAGCTGGTTATTTTGCCCTTTAGTTGATGCAGTTTCTTCATGGTGTTGACAGTCTTTACAATTTGATATGTTTTTGCAGTGGCTGGTACCAATTTTCCTTTCCATATTTAGCACTTCCTTCAGGAGCTCTTGTAAGGCAGGCCTGGTGGTCACAAAATACCTCAGCATTTGCTTGTCTGTAAAAGATTTTATTTCTTCTTTGCTTATGAAGCTTAGTTTGGATGGATATGAAATTCTGCGTTGGAAATTCTTTTCTTTAAGAATATTGAGTATTGGCACCCACTTTCTTCTGGCTTGTAGGGTTTCTCCAGAGAGATCCACTGTTAGTCTGATGGCCTTCCCTTTATGGGTAACCCGACCTTTCTCTCTGACTACCCTTAACATTTTTTCCTTCATTTCAACCTTGGTGAATCTGACGATTATGTGTCTTGGGGTTGCTCTTCTCGAGGAGTATCTTTGTGGTGTTCTCTGTATTTCCTGAATTTGAATGTTGGCTTGTCTTGCCAGGTTGGGGAAGTTCTCCTGGACAATATTTTGAAGAGTGTTTTCCAACTTGGTTCCATTCTCCCGATCATTTTCAGGTACACCAATCAAATGTAGGTTTGCTCTTTTCACATAGTCCCATATTTCTTGGAGGCTTTGTTCATTCCTTTTCATTCTTTATTCTCTAATATTGTCTTCACACTGTATTTAATTAAGTTGATCTTTAATCTCTGATATCCATTCTTCTGCCTGATCGATTCAGCTATTGATATTTGTCTGTGCTTCACAAAGTTCTCGTGCTGTGTTTTTCAGCTCCATCAGGTCATTTATGTTCTTCTCTAAACTGGTTATTCTAGTCAGCAATTCATCTAACCCTTTTTCAAGGTTCTTAGCTTTCTTGCATTGCATTAGAACATGCTCCTTTATCTTGGAGGAGTTTATTACCCACCTTCTGAAGCCTACTTCTGTCAATTCATCAAACTCATTCTCCATACAGTTTTTTTCCGTAGCTGGTGAGAAGTTGTGATCTTTTGGAGGAGAAGAGGTGTTCTGGTTTTTGGAATTTTCAGCCTTTTTGCACTGTTTTTTTCTCATCTTCATGGATTTATCTACTTTTGGTCTTTGATGTTGGTGACCTTTGGATGGGGTTTTTGTGTGGATGTCCTTTTTGTTGATGTTAATGCTGTTCCTTTCTGTTTGTTAGTTTTCTTTCTAACATTCTGGCCCCTCTGCTACAGAGCTGCTGGTGGTCCTCTTCTTCAGACTTCTGTGCTGGCAGTGAGAATTTCAAGCCAGTGGATCTTACCTTTCTGGGCTCCATAGGGGTGGGATCTGCTGAGCTAGACACTTGGCTCCCTGGTTCAGCCCCCTTTCCAGGGGAGTGAACAGTTCTGTCTCGCTGGCATTCCGGGTGCCACTGGGGTATGAAAAAAAAGAAAACTCCTGCAGCTACCTCGGCGTATGCCCAAATGGCAGCCCAGTTTTGTGCTTGAAACCCAGGGTCCTGGTGATGTAGGCACCCAAGGGAATTTCCTGGTCTGTGGGTTGTGAAGACCATGGGGAAAGCATAGTATCTGGGCCAGAATGCACCTTTCTTCACAGCACAGTCCCTCATGGCTTCCCTTGGCTAGGGGAGGGAGTTCTCCAACCGTTGTGTTTCCCAGGTGAGGTGATGCCTCACCCTACTTTGGCTCACCCGTGGGCAGCACCCACTGTTTAACCAGTCCCAATGAGATGAGTACCTCAGTTGGAAATGCAGAAATCACCCACCTTCTGCATTGATCTCACTGGGAGCTGCAGACCAGAGCTGTTCCTACTCGGCCACCTTGGCAGCCACCCTGAAAAGTGAACTTTTAAGTTACATAGGTCTGAGCCATGTGTTCTAAAATATATTGTTGTTTTGACTTCAATTTAAGTGAGATTTGTGCTTTTTAATAGAAGGTTGCACGTTTTTCTTCTCTTTTAAAGCTTAACAGAAATTCAAAGGTACACATTCTAGAAAAGTGAAGCTCTAGGTTGATAATAAAATAAGATAAACCACAAAAAAATCTGCCTTTTATTAACGTAGTTCTTGTCCCATGTCAAAATTCAAGCACTAGAGTTTTGTATTCAGCCTTATTGAGTCAGTTAGCTAACTATATGCTTTGCTTCTATGTGGCTGCTTGTTTTAGTGAGGCAGAGCCTTGGCTATAGTAGTTATCCAACACATTTGTTGAAGTATATTGAGATAAAGAGCTATAAGAACAGTTGAGCCTATTTGAATTGCTTGGCAAAGAACTATATATTCAATGTTCACAAATTTTATGGAATTGGGTCTTAACTCAAATAGAGAAAGAATTTGAATCATGGAGGAGTTTCTAATTATGCCTACTATATTGGCAACTATAATGTTGTATAAGTCAGATCTCTTTTAAGTAATAAAACCTCAGCTGAAACTGGTTCAAGAGATAGACAATAGATAGATAGACAGATGGACAGATAGAGTTTTTTAGCTCAGGAAATAATGTTTCATAAGTAGTTTGGATTTGATTTAGGAATTCAAATAATGTAATCTGGATTTATTCTCTTTCAGACACATATGTGCATGGGCACACCCACACAGACTTACACACACTTCTGCTTCCTTGGTTGTTGACTTCATTCTCCAATAGCTCACTCCCTCTACGTAGTTGACTCCAAATTTCTAGGCTTACACTCTTATATCTTAGCAAGTGGCCCTGGTAGAAAAGCGATCATCCCTAATTGAATAGACATAAAAATGTCCCAGATTTGAGAATCATTACTTAAAGTCAGCTGCTCTCTCTATGGGCACAGAGATGAACTGGACTGGCTCTCATCATAGGTCTGTGTTTGCGTCTGGGATATAGGCTCCAGGGACATAGATCAGTCCCGTGTCTGGGATATAAGTTCCAGGGATATAGGTTGGTCCCTCCTGAAAGTGAATGAAAATAGAGACAGATGGCTCACCACATGAAATATCATTGTGTTAATTCCAGATGAACTGTTAAAAACTATTAAAATAAGTAAATACAGTCAATGTTCACAACTGGTATGAAACATAGTAGTGAAAAAATATAAGGGAAAATTATATACTGTAACATCACACTTGGCTTGTGGTCTTCATTAATATCTCTTAAATTCAACATGAACCTCACACAATGATTTAGTGTCCTCAACTCCAATGATCTCCATTCATTAGAAAACAGAAGTCAGTGTTTGTGGCTTAAACTACGGTAGGTACTGAAGACAAGTCTTGGCATACATATGGGATGGAGGTAGCTTAGTGCTGTAGGTTTGAAACCATGTGGAGCTAAACAGTCTCAAAATTCCAAACCCACATTGCCAACTCTATCTGCATATACCTTAGTATGACAAATTCAATTATTCCAACAGTAAACTCATTCAGTATGTCTCAAGCTGAACTGATTCTTTCCTGCCAAGTCAGTTATCTTCTAACTTTCTATTAAACTCCTCATGATTCTTCATTGGAAGCTTCCCCATAATGGCTTCTACAACATATTTTGTTTTTTAAAAATTAATTTAAATTTTGAGTATATAATTAATTCACTTTTAACAGTAAAAGGTTTTTCTCTCTTCTTTATCTGTTAGCTCCCTGTATGATAGTGTGCACAAACACTACTATAAATTTCTTATAGCTTATCTTTTTAAAGATACGTATGTATACACAAAAATGCATACTTAGGTTAGTCTAAAATAAGTTATGTTCCAGGATCTACCTTATTTTTAAAAATACATATTTTTTCAAGAGACAGAGACTCACTGTGTTGCCCAGATGAAATGCAGTGGCTATTCACAGGCTTGATCCCACTACTGATCAGCCTGGGTGTTTGGATCTGCTCCACTTCTGACCTGGGCTAATTCACACCCCTAGGCAAGCTGGTGGTCCCCCACTCCAAGAGGTCACTATATTGATACCAAACTTATTGTGGATAACCCAATTAGTATAGCAAACTACAGCCCAGAGCTCTAGGGCTCAAAAAATCCTCCCGCCCCAGACTCCCAAGTAGCAGGGACTCTAAGCACCTGCCACAGTGCCTGGCTGGGCTCTACTTTTTATCCCTTTACAATATATCTTATAGCATGTTTTTATATCAATTTAAAATAAACAATCTCATTTTAAAATGGATACCTGATATGACCTGATATCCATCCATATAATATATGTAACCAGTTCTTTTTTGATGAGCATAAATTTCCAACTTTTTGCTGTTCCAAGCAATGCTGCAATAAGTAACACTGTACATATATTACATATATATTTTATTATTGAGTTTTAAAATCTCTTTGTATATAATGGAAATTAAGCTCTTGTCTATAAATTCAAGTGTGTAATAGCCATGCTCACAGAGAGGAAGAATCAACATTGTTAAAATGGCCATACTGCCCAAAGCAATTTATAGATTCAATGCTATTCCTATTAAATTACTGTTGATATTCTTCATAGAACTAGAAAACACTATTTTAAAATTCATGTGGAACAACAACAACAAAATGTCCAAAAAACCAAGGCAACCCTAAACAAAAAACAAAGCTGGAGGCATCACAGTACCTGACTTCAAACTACAGTAACCAAACAGCATGGTACTGGTACAAAAAGAAACACATAGACCAATGGAACAGAAGAGATAACACAGAAATAAGGCCACACACCTACAGCTATCTGATCTTCGACAAAGCTGTCAAAAACAAGCAATGGAGGAAGGATTCTCATTTCAATAAATGGTGCTGGGATAACTGGCTAGCCACATGCGGAAGATTGAAACTGACCATTTCCTTATACCACATACAAAAATTAACTCAAGATGGATTAAAGACTTAAATATAAAACCCAAAAGTATAAAAACCCTGGAATACAACCAAGGCAATACCATTCTGGACATAGGAATGGGCGAAGATTTCATGATAAAAACACCAAAAGCAATTGCAATGAAAGCAAAAATTGACAAATAGGATCTACTTAAACTAAAGAACTTCTGCACAGCAAAGGAAACTCTTGACAAAGTGAACAGACAACTTATATATTGGGAGAAAATACTTGCAAACTGTGCATCTGACTAAAGTTTAATATCCAGCATCGATAAGAAACTTAATGAAATTTACCAGAAAAAAATAAACAACCCCATTGAAAAGTGAGCAAATGAAATGAAGATGCTTTTCAAAACAAGACATGTATGTGGCCAAAAATCAAATGAAAAAAAGCTCAACATCACTGATCATTAGAGAAATGCAAATCAAAACCACAGTGAGATACCATTTCACACCAATAGGAATGGCTATTAATAAAAAGTCAAAAAAGTAACAGATGCTGGTAAGGTTGCAGAGAAAAAGGAATGCTTATACACTGTTGGTGGGATTGTAAATTAGTTCAACCATTGTGGAAGACAGTGTGATGATTCCTCAAAAACCTAAAAACAGAAATACCATTCAACCTAGCAATCCCCTTACTGGATACATACCCAAAAGAATCTAACTCATTCTATTGTAAAGACACATGCACACTTATGTTCACTGCAGCACTATTCACAATAGCAAAGACATGGAATCAACTTAAATGCCCATCAAGGTAGACTGGATAAAGAAAATGTGGTATATATACACCATGGAATACTATGTAGCCATGAAAAGGGACATCGTGTCCTTTGCAGAAATATGGATGGAGCTGGAGGCATTACCCTTAGCAAATTAATACAGAAAAAGAACAAAATACTGCATGTTCTCACTTATAAGTGGGAGCTAAATGATGAGAACACATGGACACATGGAGTGGAACAACACACACTGACACCTATTGGGCATTGGAGGGTGGGAGAAGGGAGAGCATCAGGAAAAATAGCTAATGGGTACTAGGCTTAATACTTGCATGATGAAATAATCTGTACAACAAACCCCCAGGACACAAGTTCACCTGTATAACAAACCTAAACATGTACCCCTGAACTTAAAATAAAAATTAAATTAAAAAAATAAAAACTAAAGTGTGTGGGTTCTAAATTCAGAAAAATCATATTTCAGAGTTTTGGACCTACATATTGAAGCTGTGTGAACCAAGACTAACTTCCATGTAATGTGCAACTTATGAAAGTATCTATAGGACTCTATTTCCTCATCTATGTAATGGGGTTAGTAAGACTCACTTAGTTGCTATGAGAAATAAATGAGGTGATGCCTTCAAGCCACTGATTATTTTCATTGACATAATATTTGAATTTGCATCATTGGGTAGACTGAATCTCTTTTATAACATTGGATATATACTCTGCTTTATAAGATAACCTCACCAGTAAGATAATTGCCATGCATAATGTTCAAAGGATCAATATAGACCACTCACATGGCTTGAGGATGAAGACGTGTCAGCGTTTGAACCAATTTGTTAAGCAATACCTACTAGAAAACAGATGCCTCAAAAAATCCCGATTGAATGTTAAGAATTTTGTCAGTCTTCAAGAAAAAAAAAAAAAAAGATACTATATACCTTCACAGTCAAAATATTGGAGATTTAAGGTGACTGGAATACTGCCAATTCTTTTGTTTGAAATTGATTTGCCCTTTGAAGTGTTTTGGCAGAATTTTGGCCTCATTCTCCCTTTTCCCAACAAATGCACCTATCCGGCTACCATAAAGAAGTTACAGAAATGTTTTGCTTTATATAATCAAGGGAACTAGCTAAACTTGAAGAATCAGCCTGAAAACCATAATCCAGGGTGACTATCTCTATATTTTATCAAATTGGTTTAAAAAGCGCAGGATCTTTACTTCTGGTAACTTCAGGTGATGCTCTGTGCACATGCTCGCTGCCTTAGCTTGAGGGAACAAGAACCAGGGAATAATGTTTCCTGATTTCCTACTTGAAATCCCTTAGGTGAACATTATCTCCCATCTCCCTATTTACTTGTAAACAAAGCATAACAAAATAAAATCCAGAAGATTGAGAGTGTTGGTTCTTTCAGAAACTTCCCTTTTGGTGAAAATCATTAGTCAGTGAAAAATAGCTCTTCACCTAGGAGACAAATAAATTAGAAAAGGCCAATATGTTTGTGAGAATTTCAGGGAAAGTATAAATGGAAGAACCAGATTCACAAGGAAAAAATATTTCTTCAATTCAGAGAGGACACTAGAACAAAACAAAACAACTTGATTTAATACAATCAGAGGGAGAAAAACATTTAAAATGTGTTGTGTGTAGGTATGTAATGCCCTAATGGAGACAGATGTTTATTACGTATCATTTATTCAAAATTTTAGTGTGCATGTGTGGTGTTGTGTATTTGCTGTTAAAGTTTCTGAATAATACTTCCACCAGTTTCAGTTCAGCAACCTTTGGAATTTGTTGAGAAAAGCCAGGAACTGTACTGTAGGGTCAGAATGGCTGACTTCACTCCATGCTTTCACTCGGGTAACGAGGCAAGCTGTCATAACTATGGTTTCTGGTGTACAGGGGAGGTTTTGACTCCAATGTCATAAATCTCAGCAGTAGAAATAATCAAATAGGTGAGTTCTTTTTGTAGGGCATGTCAGTACATGTCCTCTGCCCAATTTCTAAAGTATAATGTATCTCTTGGGTTTTCAAAGTCAGGCACAAAATCCTCAGTTTAGAATGTACACAGTGACCCTCACCATTACTGAATGAATTGCTTCATGCTGTACTGTCCAGAAATATCAGAGAGTAGGTCTCTGTGTTTAACAAACACAGCGCTGACTCTATTTGGTTCTTGCATTTGGCTAGGTTAGCAGTTGTCAACTCGGGGTGAATTTGCCCCCGCCTCCCCAGGGGACGTCTGGCAATGTCTGATCATGTGTTTAATTATCACACCTGCAACCTAGTGAGTAGCGGCCAGGGACCCTCCTCCACCACCCAAATGTCAATGGTGCCAAAGGTGAGAAACCTTGGGTTAGTTTTTGGGTTGAGCACAAATTCAGATAAAAACATAACTCAGCTCCTTAAATAAAAATTTGATAAAGGAAATGTAACAATGAATATACTGAAATTTCATTTTGAAGTCCCTGAGATTTTGTCATATAAAAACATGTGGGCACAGTTTCTTACCCCTTTAATTCTAATTCTCTTCTGATAAATGGATTTTGCCAAGTGAAAGAAGACTGAAACTTACCTTCTCTAGGAGAAAAAAATAACTTGGTTGTTTGCATTGCAGTACCTCAATTATGAGTAATCTATAATTTTCCAACCCTTGAGAAATGGCTTTTAGCTATTTTTCTTTTTTTTCTAAGAAAATGTAAGATTAAAATGGTTTTTACCTATGCAGGTATACCTTGCCTTAAGCAAGTTCTATATATACGAAAACACAAATTTATAAAGAATATTAATCTGGGCCAAGTGTTTGCTATAGAAAAAGAATTTGTTGCTTTAAAAAAGACAATGTGGGAAGTTTCCTGCAAATTTTTAAATCATGGCACATTTACAGATAGTTTGACCCATTTTCTGCTTTGGGAAACACATAAATATTAATTGAAAAATTAAAAATATAAAATTAGTGAATCAATTAGCTGTCTTAAAAATATCTGCTAATTTTCTAACAGAAATCGCTTCATTTGGCTGAGTAAATACAATAGTTGAAGTATAGGCTTTACATAAGTATTGTATCTATTAAACAGGTTCCAATAATGTCCTTTTCTTTTCTCTACACTGCTATCATTCTTCTGTGAAGAATGGTACCTTAATCTTATATTGAGGTAATCATTCTTATGTGAAAAACTGCCAAAATTAAGACTTTTTGTTTTTCTTATCAGTCTAAGTTTTCAGGGGTGTTAACACAACTGAACAGGCTTACATCTAATGCAGTATTGCATCATGGATATGTCAAATACATATTGAAAATCACAAGAAAAAAGTAGAATAACAGCATTAAATATAATCCAACCCAAATCCCTAGCAACTATTTTCAAAATTTCTGCAAAATGCACACTTTATTCACTTATTCATTCATCCCTTCCAGCAACAATTATATATCTAGTACCTGTGGGATTTTAGTACCCAGGAGAGGCACTCTAGCACCTGCATCTTTGGTTATGGCTATTCAGTTTTTAAACCACATAGGCAAGGTCCTTCCCTAAGTTTACAGTATAGAGGTAAAGAGGATGAGTCAAACTCAGTCTGCTCAGTGGACAGCTGATGGAGGGCAGGGCCATGAAACTGTACAGAAGCAGCAAAACTAGCTTTGTCCAGAGAGTCAGGGACAACCTCTTAGAGAAATAACTTAGGAAGAAAATCTTTTAGGAGATCCAAGAAAAAGAGATGACAAATGAGAAGATAACCTCCTTAAGTGCCCATGGAAATTTGAAGTTCACTTCAAACCATTGATTACATTGTTATTTAATAAACTCAGATATAGTGGTGGGAGCATTTATTTGTAATAGAATCCAAAAGCTAGACTAGAATATATAGAAGTTTTTTTTAATAATCAGTACCTAAAAGTGTATTGGTGATATAATCTCCAGAGTAAATTCACCCTTTTTTTTTTTTTTTTTTTTTTTTTTACTGACAGGAGTCTATCTTTGAGCGGGGTATAGATTCAAAGAGTAAATCCATAATCGATGAGCTGCACACCCTTGGAGAATTCATGAGTCTACTCTGAGTCTCAGTTTTGTCATTCTTAAAATAGGCATAATATCTACCTTTAGAATTTTGTCCTGAGAATTCAAGGTAACTCCATAATTTCTAGCTCATGGCAGGTACACATCAAGTGGTAGTTTAATTTTTCTCCTAACTAAAAGAAATTGGTCATCAAATATAAAAACATAGTTCCCAGACAAAAATTACTTTTTAAAGATAAATGATAAATCTACATATATATAATACATATATTACCTGTGAAAAGCATTATAAAATAATTTCTTAATTTTGTATAAGAGAAATAATTTAAAAAGAACATTTGATAAGACTGACTGGCAAACCTGAAAGAGATTTTTATTATTGCAATATAAAAAAATTATAAAAAATTGTTAAACATGACAAAAATGGAAGATGAGTAATAAGCAAAGACTAAAGTAATATGTACACAAAACTGTATGATATGGAAGATAATCAATTCATATATAAACTATTACGTTTTATAGTAGGCTGAATTATGAGCCCCAAAAATATCTCTGTCCTGATTTTCAGAACCTGTCAATATGTCAACTTGTGCAATAAAAGGGACTTTGCAGATGTAATTAAGTAAAAGATCTTAAGTTGAGGAGATTATCGTAAACTATCTGGGTGAACCCAATGTAACCAAGCATTAGGATTTTTATAAGAAGGTGGTGGGAAGATGAAACTTAGTAATAGGAGGTGTCACTTTAGAAGCAAGAGGTTGGTGTGATGCAAGAAAGGGCCTGAGAGCCAGGGAATGGAGGAAGCTGGAACAGGCAAGAACGTGAACTCTCCCTCTGAGCCTCCAGTGGAATGTAGCTTGGCCAACACCTAGATTTTGGACTTCTGACTGCCAGATCGGTAGGGTAATACATTTTTATTAGTTTACCCATTACGTTTGTGGTAATTGGTTACAGCAGCAATAAAAAAAAAACTAATACAAGTCTAAACATGCCCAGGTGTTCAGAAAATCATGTGAAGGAAGACGGCTGACAATGGCTGATACAATAAATGAATTGAACAGAGAATGTCAGAAACCAAAATGTATTATAGATTTATATTTTCTGTTGCAAAAGTAAGCAAAAACATTTATTTATTTATTTATTTATTTATGTATTTATTTTTGAGATGGAGCCTCGCTCTGTCTCCCAGGCCGGAGTGCAGTGGTGCGATCTTGGCTCACTGCAAGCTCTGCCTCCCGGGTTCACGCCATTCTCCTGTCTCAGCCTCCCGAGTAGCTGGAACTACAGGCGCCCGCCACCATGCCTGGCTAACTTTTTGTATTTTTTTAGTAGAGACGGGGTTTCACTGTGTTAGCCAGGATGGTCTTGATCTCCTGACCTTGTGATCCACCCGCCTCGGCCTCCCAAAGTGCTGGGATTACAGGCCTGAGCCACCAGGCCCAGCCACAAAAACTTTTTATATATTTAGAATTACATAGTTTTCGAACAATATTAAATCCATTTTATAGCAGTATGAAAGGAGACGAGGGTAATGTGTATTGAAATACCCTGCGACATTTGTAGAATAATATGGAAGTAGCATAGAGATACCTCGTTCCTCAGTGAGATGCATTTGCCGTTTTTGTTTATTAACAAAATCCTCCTGGTCACCGTTTCAGCTCACCCAGAAGTTAAACTCCTTATTCTGTATGTTTGTTCATTTGTAATTAATGATAAGTGTTTTTTAGTGTTAGCGTCTTCGTGGTTAGCACTAAGGAGCTTTGGAGAAGCCTCAACTTGTTTCTCGAATTTTAGTAAAGTTGATTTCACCATAGAGCAACTCCTCTTTGTGTATTTACATATCTCTATTACTGTAATTTTAATTTACTGAGCAAGAGTCAACATCTATATCATTATGTGTGATTAGACAAAGAAGATCTATTAACATTTTCCTAAACTTATATTGCTTTCCCCCCATGGTTGACCCTACCACATGAAAAAGAGACTTGTGGTTGAAATGGTACATTGGATGAAAACAATGAATGACAATAAAGGTGGAGAGAGGGGAGAAACAACTGCTGGAAAATCTCTCTTATCCAATGTCCAGAATGCTGATTGTTTTGGGGAGGAAATAAATTTGTATTGGCTTAGGGGAAATCAGTTTGTGGACAATACTGGTTTGGGGAAACTTTGTTGCATTTCTAATTTCCTGACCTGGGTCGTTACAATCAAACAAAATTTTATTCTTTTCACTTGCACTCCAGATGGAAGAAAATGTAAACAGCTGTCCAAGCGGTGATGGAGCCTTTTCTTCCACATTCTTGCATGTCATTATGTTAGAGATTTACTTTTTCAGCAAATTGAAACCCCTAAACCAAGCAATCAAATTTCTCCCCCTCTCCCTCTCTTTGTATTCCAACTGTCATCAATTGCTTACTTTCAGAAATAGTTTTCTAAAGATGAAGCTATGTTGAATATGCACGGTCATTATCATATTTACCCTCATCAGTACCATATAGCATTATGTTGTTTACAATAATTAGCTGCTGGAGGCAATCCTGTAAACACAGCCATGTGACAGCCCGAATGGAGAAAATCAAGTCATTGTTAAGAAAGAGAACAGGTATGCGCCGGTTGGACTGCTATGCTGTGGTTATTGGTGGTGATTGCAATGTATGGGTCCAGTCCCAAAAGAAATCTCTTACTCAATACTTCTCTAGTTGCTGGGCACATATGAAAGAAATGAAAACATGAGGGAATTTAGATGGTTAAATAAAACTAACAAGACAGATTTTTCTTTTTAAAATTTTGTTTAAGTCTGTGGGCTAACTATATTCACTTAGGAAGCAATACATACAGTAAAAATGCAAAATTAATATATTTAACTTAAACAAATTTAGATTTATGCATAGGATATGCCCCTATTTAGGGTACACCCCTATTACTCATATTAAGCAGACAGTTGATGCAATCACACAGAAAACAATCAATGCAAGCCATCAAAATCTATGAAAGTATGTATAAAGTTTGTTTCAGGGTTTCCTGACCATCAGAAAAAATTAAAATTCACTTTAAGTGAGCCTCAAGTAGATAGTGATAAAATTATCACTATTCTCAAGGAAGAAATTGAAGAAAATTGAGGGCAATAAAGAAATATTACTAATATAGAATTAGAGGAGCAGATATATATATGTGTGTGTATATATATATATTTATATACACACACACACAAAGCTTTATATGTTACTTAATGGGAGTTTTATAAGCTTTTCAAGGATTATTTTAATTTTATGGAATTGCTGCTTTCCTTGAACTGCCTCGAAAAATGTTACTCCACAATCTATTAACTAATTCAACACACATTTATTGAGTACCTCCTAGATTGAAGGCACTACTCCATGGAGAAAACATGAAGAATCAGACACTTTTGCTTTTAGGAGCTGACAGTCTCAATGGTACTGATACATCAAAGTAGAATGTGATGCAATTTCATAGCAGAATCAACAGCGTGCTAACCAAGCATGAAGAAGTATGGAAAGTGATGTGAGAGGAAAAACTCTTTATAATTTGTTCATTAAAATATATTGCAGTTTTAGAGTTCCATTGTGTTTACCAAATTATCAAGAGAATACAGAAAATTCCAATAAATAGAGAAGAAGTGGGTAAAATGTGGGTCTTTACTAGCTTATTGTAAGATAGAGTAAATGTATATTATTGCATATACTTTTGTGTTTTGCTTTTCTTTTTGTGAGAGAGGGCATAAATTTTCAAAGCTGTGTTGTGGCTAGATAGGGAATACACAATTTAGATAGTGAAACAATCAAGCCCATTCTAAGTGCCAAAAGTTTAATCCCTTAATGAGAATCTAAAAAAGTTTTTTTTTAAGTGTCTCTGAGAAATACTAATGGTAACTTTAAAAATGTATATATTTATATGCTTACTTTTATTAGTGATTCTTAGTAAGCTCCCCCATACCAATAATCTCATATTACTGAGCAATCATTCCATGTAGTTAGAGCAAAAGTCTTCTGCTGTTGTACGGAAAAATTGATCTTTAGCCCGTGTAGTGGATGTTGTTGTTGATTGGCACAGATCTTTTCTGGGTCTGCACTTGTCCATCAACTGCTGTGAGTATTATCTCAATGGTTGTCTTTTCTCGGCCAAGCCAGAGCCCCTACGGCTAGGAAGGTATGCTGCTCTCTACCTACCTTCTTCCAAAGCCCAGAGCCAAGACTGACTGTTTTCCTTGCCATAAAATGGAATCAACTTTCTGGCACTATCCATACTCTGGAGCTTCCCACTGGACAGGCTGAAGTTAGGTTATAGCTACTTAGCTTTTTCCCCCTGGCTTATCCTGCTTTTTTTACTCCCCTTATCCAGAGAGCATGTGTCCGATACATTACTGGAAAAAAGAATTCTCATCTCAGACTCTCTTCTAGGGAGCCTGAACTAAGTTAATATCCCTACATTCCCAGTACTTAACCCAGTGCCTGACATATGTCAAATTCAGTTAGTGATAACTGAATGAATGCTGAATGACGTTTGCATTCATGGTATTAGCCATTTGGCAATACTCAGGACTCTCAGTTTATTGCAGGATATATGTCTTGATAGACCTCTCTACACTACAACATTCAAAAGGGAAATCATTTTAGTGACCACTTACAGATTCATGAAGTACAACATTGAAAATCCACTGACATTTTTGTTCTTTGCTTTCTTTTTCCTGGTTCCTCTCTACTTAAGGAAGTCAATTTTAGAGGTGATCCACTTATCTGATACTAGAATGAGCCAAGTTGCAGAAGCAACAACCAACACAACTAAGAACAAATAAAATGAAAATAAAAATTAAAAAATCTGGAGTTTAAAAACCAAGCGTGTTGTAGTCAATAAAGTGTTAAAATTTTTTTAAAGTTTTCAAAAATACATGCTGTAAATTAACTGAGGATTGACTAGCTGCACAGCTTCAATAAAAATATTGAAGACATTATGAAATGGTACGCTTGCATGATGATTTATAATTTACACATGGGTATTAATTTGAAACTACCCCGAAAAATATAGCCTACTTACATAGCTTCAGAGTTTAACCCTTCTCCCATTTTTCCCCCAAAAGTGTCCAATTATCTCCTGTCAGACCTGACAGTGAGTTATCTTGTTAAAGAGCTTGCAATTCCATTATAGACAAGCTCCAAATATTGATTTGTGCCTTTTATTTCCTTGGTCTGTGACATCATTGTAGGACTAAAAATGTTCAAATCTGTTGCTGCATGACAGAAAGAAAATGGTCAAGAGATCTCAGATACATGCAAAAAATAGTTTACTGAATTTATACTTCACGAGACACTGTTTTTGTAGTGTAGGCCTACGTGGGTCCAAAGGAGAACCAAGTACAAAAGTGTGAGCAAGGAACAGCTTTGGAACACACTCATTAAAGGTACCTGGAAGGGGCTTGTCAGGGAAGCCTCCATGGAGTGGCCTCAGAGAGGCACACGGACATCATGGCAGCCAACAGAGAAGGAAATATTGTCTTAAACAGAATTCACAGTGCCTATTTTGTAGGCATGCAAATTATTAAATATTTAATGTGAGCTCTTGGGGTAAAGCAAACAAATATATAAACAAAAACTCTTTGTCTCTTTACCCTTTGAAATCTATGTCACCATAAATAGCTAGAAAAATGCTCATTGAACAAATAATGAGTGAATGAATGATAAATTCAGAATAATTACTTTGTATTTATTTGGCACTATATGGGGGAATAAAATATGTTTCTTGAACTCCAGTTTTCATAATCAGTTTGTTCACCTGTAGTTCATGATTTTCACTTGATTTTAGGAATTTTTGGTGTGATAATAGGTGGATTTGAAAATGTCAGGTTTTATCATTAAATAAATAGTATTCTAATAGAGAAAGTAGAAATTGAATAATTATCTAATAAATTCCAACAGTGAGAACTACTAAGTTAGATAACCACCCTGAAGTAATTTGTATTTTTCTTTCAGAGTAAATTCTTTTAACATATGTTTAATTTCTTTAAATGACTCCACTCAACCTAAGATAAAAAGAATAGCAGTGGCTTTTTAGAGCATTCAGATTTCAAATACATTTTCTGGTAATAATGTTTCTACCAAATAAAAGAGGATTAACTCTGTAGAGTATTTTAAAGTTGTGTTCTTACAGCATAATCACATAGACATTTATAGTTAATGCTACATTTCTTCCATTTGCAGATTTAACTAACACTTTAATGAACATTGTTCCGTTTTTTTGTTCCAGTAGTTTATCTTTACAATAAACAGGTAACTATAGGCAAAGTGCTATCCTGAGTTCTGTGAATCCTTCTAGAAAATTATGGAATCTGAGACAATGTAATGGGAACCCCCAGATTTATAGCCTGTGGGTCAGGACCCAATGGGAATTGGTTACTGACATATTAAGTGAGAGCAGTCTTGTGGGACTGAGACCTTAACCTGTGGGCCTGTGCTATCTAAAGACAGTGTCAGAATGGAATTGAATTATTGGATATTCAGGTAGTGTCAGAGAGCTGGAGAAGACACAGCATATTTGATGTCAGGAGGAAAAGGTCCTTTTATCAACTGAGTCAAATTTTGAGCTACACTATAAAAGAAAAATGTCGAAATTGAAAAAATTTTAAATACAATTAAATGTGTACAGATAAACACAAAAACACTGAGTGGAATAACTTGGAGATAAATTTGAAAAAATATCCCTTAATTAAGATAAAAAACAGTCAAGGAGAGATAGAGAGTAAGAAAAGATATAACAAATTTCATTGGATCAATCCGATGAATTAAACACAAATTTATTATAATTTTTTAGAGACAAAAAGCAGACTAAGAGTGGGGGAAGCTGTCATCAAAAAAAAAAAAAAAAAAAATTACCAGCACTTGAAAGACACAAATGTGTCTAGGAATACAGAGACTCTAAACTGATAAGTGAGAGGAATTTTTAAAAATAACATACCTAAACATACCATCATAAGATCTCAAAACACCAACAGAATGTGCTAAAACTTCCAGAAAAAAGAAATCTACAAAATATTGAGAATCAGGCTGGCATCACATATCACATCAGTAAAACTAGTCTCTAGGAAATAATGCTTTCAAAGTTTGTCAGGAAATTATTTTGAGTATAAATCCTATTTCAGTCAAATAACCAATGCCAAAATAAATATTTTTCAGACAAGAAGACTCACAGGATATTTGCAGGTATGTGCCAGAAAAAAACTTAGAGTGAAAACCAAGAGAAAGGAAGATTTGAGATACAAGAAACAATGACAATAACTTAGAAGTGCAATGAAAATAAGCCTCAGGATGTTACCCAAAAAGGGACCAATTTAGAAAAGGAAATTCTTAGAGGATCTAAGTTAAATGTCTTCAGAAAATGAAATGGAGTCAATTAGAAGTAATAATGAATAATAAACTAGAAAATGCTAATTAATATTTGAAAAATATTTTCCTTCTCTGGACAAGAAAAATATAAAATAAATGAGAAAATTACAAAAATTCTCACAAGGCATCCAAGTTTCAAATAAAAAGTAAAATAAAATGTACTATGATCCTAAACAAATGATGAGTTCAGAAAATAAACAATTTATCTGGACGTGATTCAAAAAATAGTTTTTATTAAATGTCTTAGAAGTAGTGGGCACTGAAACCACAGGAAAGAAAAGTGAATCCAAAATAGTTTAAATGTTGCTAATGGTTTTCAGTATTTCAAATCAATTGGTAGAAAACCCACAGAAGTCTTAATTATGTTTACTGGACCAAAAACAATGTTATCACAACTGACAAATGTAAAGGAAACTAGAGGCTGGTGGACAAAGTTGAAGGAAGGGTAGGAATACTAATTTTTTTTTTTTTTTTTTTTACATAGTGGAGTGTGTAGAAATAGTTTCTAAATGTGATGAAATAGTGAGATGTTTAAGTGTAGTATTTGCAGATTTAAAGGTAACCAACAGGATAAAAATAATAAAGCTCAAGATGTAGGGAGAAAAGTTAGCTGATAAATCCTTGTGTTAGCAGAAGCCGGAAGATGCTGTCTAAAGTTACTTAAGCAAATAGAACTACAGATAAGTATTTGTAAACTAAACATAGCATTTTGAATATAAAATTTGAAATAACTGAAACCCCATAAAGTTAAAAGTACTTGCATCTGGGAAGTATAGCTCAGCATGAGGAGGGGCAGAATGCAATCATTGGTAAAACACAAAGCAAATCTTTGCTTTTCTTCCACATTCAAAAGTGCCAAAATCACCTATTTTAAAAGTAAAACTAAATAATAAAAAATGCAACAATTTTATTTCCATTTCTTTGTTTCTCAGAACATTTATTAATAGTTCTTGAACATCTCTTCCAACCCTTTCAGCCTCCTGTCTTGTGTCAGCTGATTCTGTGCAGTCTTTGACCAGATTCACACAACTGCCGTCTGACAGCATTTGCCTCCAGTCCTGCATTGTGCCCTTTGTTTTCTGCCTCAGGGCTTCTGTGTCCTCATAGCTGTGAAATACCCATGACTACCTGTTTAACATACACATATACACACAGCAGATGGCACATGTATACATAGGTAACAAACCTGCATGTTATGCACATGTACCCTAAAACTGAAAGTATAATTTAAAAAAATAATTAAAAAATGATAAAAAAAAGAAGTGTGAAGGAGTTAATGACCTTCTGGGACAAATCTAACAAAAAGGGAGTCAGAAGCTGGGGGAAAGATGCTTCTGAGACTTACTTAAGTTTCAAGTGGTCCAATGGGACAGAGCAACAAGTCATCATAGCAATAGAATAGACAATGACACATCCTTGTATTGACTCTTCTTTCTTGTCTCCACCATCCCTCATGCTTCTTGAGTTCATATTCTGGATTTAACCACCCACATGGAAGCCACTATCTCTGGTTCTGCTTTGAAGAAAACCAAGGCTAAGACCCAGGACGTGTAGACTGTAAGGGAAGTGGGAAAACTCAACTGTGACTCCCTATTTGATATTCTGAGAAAGACAGGAATCAGTCTTTAGTATTCTTGGTGACAGTTCCCGGAAACTTGGACATGACAATCCCTAATAAATAAAATTAGGCAGCAAAACAGCCTCACCGTTGTATTGAAGAAAGTTTCAGAAGACTTAAAATGAGGAGGTTAAAATGAATTTTCAGGAAAGCCTACCCCCTTACCATGATTCCTTGGAAGGCTTAAAGGAGAATCCCTTCAAGAAGACAGCGAAGCTTGCCCTGGCAAGGGGAGCAATGGTCTCTTTGATGGTGGCTGTCCTTTGTAGACTAGATTCAGCATCATTGGATGTAATGGAACAGGGCTCCCTCATATTAATAGGAGAGGTGAAATTCCAGAATGGTGGTGACATCTTTCAAAGTTTATTTTTAAGGGCAAGGTAAAGACCATAAGCATAATTGGCAGTAAGGCCTGAGTGACAGCAAAATGCCTTTACTGTAGGAATCAGTGGCGACTAATAGATTATGATGTTCCTTTGGATGTAAAACATGGCCAGTCTACTAACTGGTTACTGGACTTGTGATATTAAAAACAAAAGTTTAAAAGAGAGCTAAGGAGCAGAAGGCTGATATCAAAGATCACAATGAAAAATCCACTGTGTTTTCGAGTTGTAAATTTCCATATGTCAGTTCTAACCCAGGGCTACTTGGGCTACTTGATTCAAGGTGGACCAGGAAGAATCTGTAATGACACTACAATTGTACATAGTAAAAATGCCTCTGATTCTTCCTTAGAGAGAACTGTGGCCATTTACCACCATACTTGTACTCTGGCAGGAGGAATATCCAGAATTTGGGGAATTTTTGAGTATTGTCGGATATAAGTCTGAACTGACACACCTGTCAAGCTATGATAGTCCACTAGTTAATGTGGACTTTGGAATCCAGATTGAAAAAAAAAAAAGACTGACCCAAGTCTGTGTGTGCACTGTACCTATAGACCAATTATTTGGTTACTTCCCCAATTCCTTAATATAAAATTGGATAGATATGCCTAATTGTCAGCCAGCAAAACCTTCAAATTGGCTTCCTACCATTCAGAGTAAGAGTTGCTATGATAGAAAAGCCAACTGAAAGATTCCTAAATATCCTTTCCTTTCCCTACCCCCAGGCAAAAATATGAAATCTGAAGAAATAACACATCCTCTGAGGAAATGTACAAATTAGCACCACCAGAAAAGATTTAAAAATTGTAATGTTAGTACTCCATTATATCTCTGTTTAACTGAGCTACAACAACAGAAACAATAACAACACCAAGTGGATCGGGCAGTTGGTGAACTACATATACCATTAAGGTTGTAGCCCCAAATGTAACTGCTATGCTACCTGTGTTCTCTTTGCTGGAACATGTCAACACAGCCTTTGAAACTTAGAATGTAACTATTGGTCTGATGATTGTGTTTTTTGCAACTCACATCAGAAGAAGAGAACAAAAGCAGATTGTCTTTTCATGTGAATGACAGTAGTACATTTTCAGCGTCTTGTTACAGGGCTGTTTACATTCTCCTACCTTGTTTTCATATTATAGTCCTGGGCACCTTGATTATCTTCGAATTATTCAGAATATTACTCTGTTGTACTATACTGAAGATTATCCTAATTGACCTGGTCAGCAAGAAAGACAAGTAATTTAGATGTCCTATTAAGATAAACATGCCATATGGTGGGACATAAATCCACAAAAGCCCTGGAACTGTTATATTAAAAATACCTTTGGATTTCCAAATATCTATGGCATCCTAAGACATCCCTTCTAAGATTAAAAAAAAACACCTTATTTCATCTTATAATTCTTATTATTAAGGGCAAGACCTATTACTTGGTGGGCTTTTGGATTTTTGAGCCAATATCTATTGTACCTATAAATACTGACCAACTGAAGAGGGAAGAAAATACCTCAAGCCTATGTAACAATTCACTTGGTGTGAAATGTTTCTGTGAGCCAAAAGTGGGCTGATGTCTCATTGTGTTTCATCTCAGAGTTGATTCTAAACAAAGTGGCAAATAGAAATCTTTCTGGAAGGTGGAGCTGTGAGCTGTGCGTTCGTTGTTCTCTTTGTAGGCATGGAAAAGTGACCAGAGTTACAAATACACATCAACTCTTGACCAGTGGGGAATGGTTTGTCTGGTTAGTAAAGAGTCTGGTAAGGACAAGAATGGAAGTTAAAAACAAGGAACAAATCTTGATGATGATGGACTTTTGGGAGTAGGCATTTGCTCATTTCTTTGTGTCTCATGTTAGTGTCCACCAGAGGGCACCCACTGCAAAGAGGCGGTCAACCACCTAGCTGTTGACCAGTAGAGAACAACCTGCTTGGTGAATGTCAGTTTTCTTTCTTTGGCCACAGGAGTGCTAGTGCAATGAGCCCATGAATTGAGTGTCCATGGCCTCAGGAATAGTAGTGAAGCATGGATTCAACAGCATGGGCTCCCTCAAAGCAGAGAAGATGAGGTACTGCCACTGCTGATTGCCTAGTCCACTGGCAACAGAGACCAATCATGACTACTTAATATGACATCATTCCTCAAGGAGTCCAGCCACACTCTTGATGATTATAATAGACATTATCTACCCTAAAGGGAACAGTGATTTATTCTTATCAGTACTGAAAACTACTCAGGATATAAATTTTTTTTTTCTCTGCCAGCAACACCATCTGAGGACAGAATGTCTAATCTATCATTATGGTGAGATATATGTGTGTGTGTGTGGTGTGTGTGTGTGTGTGTGTATATATATGTATATATGTCATATATATGTATATATGTCGTATATGTATATATGTCATATATATGTATATATGTCATATATATGTATATATGTTGTATATGTATATATGTCATATATGATCTATATGTCATATATATGTGTGTATATGATCTATATGTCATATATATGTGTATATATGATCTATATGTCATATATGTGTGTATATATGATATATATGTCATACATGTGTGTGTATATGATATATATGTCATATATATCATATATATACATATATATAAAACTAAGATCAAGGGACCCATTTTGTAGCAAAGGATGAATGACAATGGATGAATGACAATGGAATTTTCAACGGTTTTATCATGTACCCCGTCACTCAGAGGCAGCTAGTCAAAAATAATGATGGAATAAACTGTTCAAGGTTCAACTAAGTTGAGAGTTCCAGGAACATACCCTGCAGAGTTAATGCTCAGTCCTCTAGAATATGAAATATGCACTAAACCTGCATTTAATATATATGGTTCTGTGCATAGCGGGTGGAAGACATGGATCCAGGAAATGACAGGTGATGGTAACATTAGTCTTTCCATTTGCAGAATTTTGGCCTCCCATCCCCATAAGTCCTACCTGTTCTCTTTAACTATCTTATTCCAATAGACCCAAAGAAAAAGAAAAAAGTTAATATATGAGTGGATATAATTAACCCATAATGCCATAAGAAGCCTTATTTGCTGCTACACAGTGGCATCTGGAAGAAGCATGTTTGCAATGGTGGCAATTCAGTGGAGTATCTCCTAAGATTTACTGTACAGTAATAATTGTGAAAGGGAAAATACAGCAATATAGTTTCACTAGGGCAAAGTATGTAAGATTATCATCTCTTCAAGGAAGAATGTCTGGATTACTCAAATAGATAAGCAACTTGGAAAAGTAAAATTAGTAGTGAAGGATGAAGAAAGTCTAGATTTGGAAGTAAAGAAATGAAATGATGGATATGAATTACGGCTTAAGACCAAGTTCAGTAAGCTTGTGAATTTTTTTCTCTAATTCTGTTACCCTTAAGTCATTGCAGGCAATTTGGCTGACACAATTCAGAATCTGACTTTGTTACTGATTGGACTTAAAGAAGGTCATGAGTAGATCTGAGTGGTTCAAAGGAGGAACTATATTCCATGCCTTGCTTTTCTGCATCATTTCAAATATTCTCATCCTGACCAAACATTCAAGCTAATGCTTCATTCAGCCTAACATAAATATTACCTGACAGTGATCCATTTCTCACAATTCTCATTTCCCATCCAGCAGTTTCTCTGATACTGAGTACTCACACAAAGCTGACTCTTACTCATATAGGTATGTACTCTAGATGTGTAGAAGAGTTAATATCCCACAGGACAAACTTTGACCAATATGTGGGGTGGCCACACAGCCTCACTGGCTCAGGATTGATTTCAGCTATACCAGTTTTTTCAGCATTACTATTATTAATACTTTCTCCTTTCACTCTGGTTATTGTCCTGTTTTACATAATGGGGTATATGGTCACCTTGTTACTAAGGTATCGGAGCCAATAGATAGATGCTTCTTCCATGCTTAATTCAGGTGGAAAGCCCTGAGAGGCATTTGATACACTTTAAAGATGTCTCTATACTATTGAACACTTATTCCTATATGGTGTTGAAAAACTCAATACATCCTTTTATTGGCTTTTCCTTGCTTCATTTTTAACTCACACTGTGATTACTGTTTTCTGAGATCACATTTTGAAATGAGTGGCTAACGTGACAAAAGGCAAAAACTCTTTGACTGAAGCTCCGCTCTTGGGAGAACCCAGACTAAGTCAGCTTGGTTTCAATAAGTGATAATATTGTATCGACTAGTTATGGTTCCATAGAAAATCATTTCAAAATTCAGTGGCTTAAGACAAGAAGAATTGATTTCTCTCCCATGTATACAAGATGCATGAGGGTCAGGTCATCTGGGCTGTGCTTAGTTGGGCAGCTCTGATGTTTACTGAGATCTTTGGATCAACAGGAATAGCTCTGTTCCAAGTACCTTTCATCCTCCATGGATTGCAGTTTAGCCAAAGTGAGTTTTTCTATGGTAATAGCAGAGGTAACAAGAAGGTAAGAAGAAACACAAACAAGAGTTAAAGCCTAGGCTTATAGCCAGCACGTTGTGACTTCTATTCACGTTATTGGTCAAAGCAAGTCACATGTTTAAGCCCCAAATCAAGCGGCAGAGAAGTATACTCCATCTATGATCAGGCAATGGCAAGAGTGTATGTGCAGGGAAAGGTGAGGAATTGAGGCTAATAAATCAATCTACCATATGATTATAAAAGAAATATCAGTATATTTCCTGTGAAAGAAAAGCCTATGACGTATTTCTGGTAATGATGCTAGTAGGCCAACAGGTAAATTCTATTTAATGGGAACTAATGACTCTCATGTTTTCTATGTCTAAACATCAAAGAAACACAACGCAACGATTTTTACACTTCATAAATTACAAACAAAAATGGAGGAGACAGAAAAGTTATTTAAGAGACTACACTCTTGATGCATAGTAAGATTTTAGAGGGTATGGCTTCTGACCTCTTCATTATGTCTGGGAAATAAGATACAGTAATAATTATTACATGTGGAACATCTCTCAGTCTTCAGAGTTGAAAAAAATTAGAGTAGAAGAAGAATAGCATTAATGAAATACATTTATTTTCACTGGGGCCCAAGCAATGTATTCTATAATTTAGAAAGATCACAATGGGCTTTATGGTAAAAAATACCTCTAAAATAATAAGCCTTGCAGAGCAATTGGCACTCATTAAAATTCAGTGTTGGAAGCAGCAGGTGGCAGGCAGTTTCATGGAACAGTTTTGCAGTGTCCTTCCAGGGTTGAAGCAAAACAATTCATGTCATAAGATACCAGGTCTTACCCAGTCCCCATTTTAAGTTGTCGTGAGTAACAGTTCTTCTATTTTTATATGAATAGATTCAAGGAACTTGAATTGAATGTATTACAATAGCTTTCTAAAATATACATTTTCCTACCATGTGGTAGAAGGTGATTATATGCATTTCACTTACTATTTTCCCTTTGAAAAGGAATACGTTTCATGGCAAAATGTTGTTACTTGTTTTTCCAGAGGGAAGTGAAATTTGAATATCTGTAAAATTACACATATGTGGTATAAGTGAAAAAAATTGTTTTGGGGGCAAAAGACTAAGGAAATTGTTATCACCCTCCCTTCAGTGTACTTTTTCCTGAGGGAAAGTAAACGTTGATATGTGCAGTGGATTTCTCTTCATGACACTCTAATCCCTACCACTCCCTCACCAAAAAGGAAAAGAAAAGGCAAGAGAAAAAAAATGATTTCCATTTCCTGGGACCATTTAATATTTTCTATTCTTTACCAAAGCACCGTGGAGGTTTGAGACAAATAATTAAATTCAGACCATTTTCATGAAAACAAGCAGTTCTTTGAAGAATGTCGGACTTAACTATCTAATTAATTGTTAAATCTTGGCAGTTATAGCCTAAAACGTTACATATTTAAGAGAAACTTTTTACTATACCTTCAACACTAGAAATAACCATAAAATTATAGCACTTATTTTCGCCTTCTATTTGATATACTAATGGACATAGCAGGGGACTCTTGACAAGAGGTTTAGAATACAAATGCTGGGGTTAGGTGGACTTGGATTCACATCCCCGTTTATCTTTTTACCGTTGTGTGATCTTGGCAAAAACCTCAATTGCTAGTCAAAGGTGATAGGAATATCTGCCTCATAGGGTTGTTACCGGGACTAAGTGAGATTTTGGATTTGGTGTCTAGCTCACAGGAAGCACTCAGAAGATTATAGAAGATTATTCATATTTTGGTAATATTAGAAGTGTCTGTGGTGAATAGAAGAAAAGTATGTTATAGAAAATATTTTTTAAACAATGGTTATTTAGAAAAGTTATACATACCAATGGGCATAACAAACAAACAAAAGCAATAAATAACACCGAGACAATATTACTCATGTTGGTATATGACAGATCTTTAAAATAATTGTGCATGTTCAATAAATTATTATGTGTTAATCTTTGCTTTTAATTTGTTTGGAGAAAAAACTGTCATTACAGGTTTCTTCACAACAAGGCAATTATTGAAGAGCAATAGTCAGTAATAGTTTCCTGTAGGAGGCAGAAGTAGATCAGGGTTTTGTGGAGCCTGAAGTTTGTAGCATTTTGAATGCCCACTTCGAGAGCTGGCAGCTAAGAGCAACCCAAGTATTTCACTGGAAAATATCAGGAAAAGTACAGACATTGGATTTTTCCCCCTCTTTGGTAAGGAGAGAAGAGGAAATAGCAGCTATAGGAAGAGGCTCCCCTTGGGGCCTTGAGAGATTAAAAAAAAAAAAAAAAAAAAAAGGCAGTGCTTCCTGGTTCACTGAAGTGGATTTTACTGGCAAAGAAACTTTGCCACAGCATTCCTTCAGAGAAATTCTACTTGTGAGCTTCTGCCTAATGTCAGCGTCCGCTAAGTGATGCAATTCCACTGGAATGTGTGGAACTGAACTGTTGGGATCAAAACCTCTCAGGCCTTGTGGGACTGTGTAGGCTACCTGCACCTAAGGAGACTCTGGAACCGATGCCTTTGCAAACCTCAGGAGGAAAAAATATATTCGGTACAAATGTTAGCTACTACACTAAATACAAATGGGACAAGCTACCCTATAAAAAGACAATGTCAATTTTTTTTTCAGTCAAGCTGAATGATGTTTATAAGAAAGGCATCTAAAACAGTGAGAAAAAGTGTTAATATTCTAGTATATACAGGAAAATAAAAATCAGAAAGGAGAAATGCTAAAAATAATTCATGTCAAGGAGATGTAAACATATTTAAAAGGATTCCTAAGATGTTATATAATCATAAAAACAAAACCCACTAGAGATATTTATATATATAGTGTGTATGTGTGTGTCTGTGTGTGTGTGTGTGTGTGTGTAGCCTTTATCGATGAAACAGTTTAGCAGCAGAATATATAGTACAAAGCTTCTTGAAAGATAATTGCTCCATTTGAAAAATATTTCCGGGAAATATTTAAGATACTGCTCGCAGAACTTGACATGTCAAGTAGACAAAATGTGAGAAAGAGTATAGCGATTTGAATAATAAAACAATATTAGTCTAGATTCTTGAGTCAGGCTGCTTAGGTTTTATTCTTCCCCCACTGTCACCCAGTTGGATGTTCTTGGGCAATTTAAACTTTTTATGCGTCAATTTTCTTGTTTGTTAGATTTTGCAAATAATATCAAACCCATCAGGTTGTTATAAGGATTGAATAAATTGCTAACGCAAATGTAATGCTTGAGACACTACCTGACACATAATTTGAGTTATAGAAGTTGCCCATCAATATGTTCATCATCGTCATCATCATTGTCCAGAAAAAATATAAATGAATAAAACTAACTCAGATCTATAAGAAACTAAAATGTCTAAACATAAATTGAGATTAGAGAGGTGATTGTTTCACTAAAATCAATAATAATAATAATGTACACAACAAAAATATTTTGGTAGAATGATAGACTTATTGATTTTATTTTTTCAAAGCCTTTAAGAGAATCTACAGTCTGTCATCATTTAATTCATTAAAAATCAACTTTATTGAGGTATACTTTACATGAAATGACATATACCCATTTGTCTAGGTTGATAAGATTTGTCCAATACATATACCCTTGTAATCACTGCCACAATCAAAAACAGAATGTTTTTATTACCCGAAACATTCCCTGTTGCCCATTTGCAATTTATCTCTTTCTCCTTATCCCTAAACAAACATTCTGTTTTCTGTCAGTATAGAATTGCTTTTTTTTTTTTTTGATATCTTTCTCTTAGCATAATAGCTGTGGAATTAATCCAAGTTGTGAATATCAGTAATTTCTGGCTTTTTATTGCTAACTTGTATTACAATTATGCATTCCCCACAATTTGTTTATCCATTAACCTGTTGATGGACTTTAGTGTTGTTTCCAACTTTTGGCTGTTATAAAAAAAATTTGCTATAAAATTTCCTTGCAAAAATTTCTGTGGACATACGCTTTCATTTCTTTTGGGTGAATACATAAGAGCGGGGTTTCTCAGTAATATTACTTTAAGAGTGCCAGCTTGTTTTACAAAGTAATTGTAGCACTTTATATTTCTACCAGCAACGTATGAGTTCCAATTGTCTCACATACTCAAAATCTTTTGGAATTTTCAATGTTTTTATTTTATTTTATTTTATTTTATTATTATCATTATTATTTTGAGATGGTGCTCACTCTGTTGTCCAGGCTGGAGCACAGTGGCACAAACACGGCTTACCACAGCCTCCGTCTCCCGGGCTCAGGTGATCCCCCCACCTTAACCTCCTGACTAGCTAGGACTACAGGCACCTGTCATCACGCCTGGCTAATTTTTGTATTTGTTGTAGAGATGGGGTTTCACCATGTTGCCCAGGTTGGTCTCAAGCTCCTGGGCTTCAGCTGTCTGCCCACCGTGTCCTCCCAAAATGCTAGGATTACAGCTGTGAGCCACCAGTCCCAGACTGAATTTTCAGTGGTTTTCATTTGAGCCTGTTTAATTCGTGTCTAGTAGCTGTATCTTGCGGTTTTGATTTGCATTTGTAAAATAATGATGTTGAGCATCATTTTTATGGGCTTAAATGTCATTTGGATATCTTTGGTAAAAATGTTCATTTTTTTCATTTTCTAATGGGTTGCTTATTTTTTTGTTATTGAGGTGTAAAAATTTCTTAATGATATATTTCAAAAGTCAGTCTTTTTAAATTTAATGAAGTCCAATATTTCTATTTATTCTTTATGTTCTGTGTTTTTATGTGTGTGTATGCACATGAGTTTTAAGAAATCTTTGCTTAATCCTAGGACTCATACATTTTCTTTCAGAAGTTTTTTTTTTTTTTTTCAACTTTTATTTTAAGTTCGTGGTACATGTGCAGGATACGCAGGTTTTACGTAGGTAAACAAGTGCCATGGTGGTTTACTGCACAGATCATCACATCACCTGGGTATTAAGCCCAACATTCATTAGCTGTTCTTCCTGATACTCTCCCTCCTCCCACCCACCACCATGGGTACCAAGATGTGTGCTGTTCTCCCTCCATGTGACCATGTGTTCTCATCATGCAGCTCCCACTTACAAGTGAGAATATGTGGTGTTTGGTTTTCTTCCAGAAAATTTAATGCTGTACCTTTAAGTGTGTGATCTATTTCACGTTAGCTTTTTGTGTGTGGTACGAGGTAAGGATTAAGGTTAACTTTTGTACAAATGAATATTCATTTGTTCAAGCACCATTTCTTGAATTATGATGCCTTTATCATTGAATTACCTGATAACTTTGTCTAAAATCCATTGACCCAAAATCGGCACATATCCATTAGCACAATATCCATTGAATTACCTGATACCTTTGTCTAAAATCCACTGTATATGTGCTGATCTGTTTTTGAACAATTAATTATGTTTTGTTGACCTATCCTGCCAACATCACACCGTCTTTATCGCTCTATTACTAGTAGTAAATTGTAAAAATCACAGGATATGTCTGCCAACTTTGTTTATCATTCGATTTTACTTTCTTGGTTAATTTTATTGCTACATAAATTTTAGCCTTATTTGATGATTGCTACAAGAAAATCTCCTGATATTTTCACTGAGATTATTTTAAAGCTAAAAACCTATTGGGAGATAACTGACTTCTTAAAAATATTGAGTGTTTTTGACCCATGAATGTGGCATATTTCTTTACTTATTTAGGTCTTAATTAATTTTCCTTAGTAATTCTGTGTAGTCTTTAGTGTACAGACCTTGTTTTAGATCCTCGGTACCCACACCTCCTCCCCCAGTGTTTAAAAATTAATAAAATGAGAAGATATCAGCAAAGGGATCTGAGAAGGAGCAGATAGTAAACGAGAAGAAAATTTAAGAAATTAAGCAAAAGCAGTGCTTAAAGGAGGAGTACTTGGTAAACTGTATTACTTGTGAGTGACACATCAAGTAAAATGAGGACTAAGTTGACCATCGCATTATTCTATGTGTAATTTAATATTGGCTATGACCAGAAACACTTATGTGGAACAGTGGGGACAAAAGACTAATCAAAGTGGATTCGAGAGAAAATGAGAAAAGGTGAATGGAGACAGTAAGTACAGAGAATTCCTTCAAGGTGTTTTACTATAAACAGAAGGGAGGAAATGCGGTAGTAGACAGAGGAAGATGCAATGTTAAAGGGGTGCTGATTTTTAAAATGGGCCAACTAGCAGCAAATCTCTATGTTATGATGCTACAGAAGGTAGGGAGAGTTGATGATTCCACAGAGAGAGACAGGTGGGTAGAATGGTCCCTTGAGTAGAAGACTATCTAAAGCACAGGCGGATGGCTTGGTGTAAGGAGGGAGCACGGTTCACCTCAAGTAACAAGATGAAGGGAGAGTCTGTGGTCACAGGGGCAAGTATGTGACTAGATGTAGTGACAGGGGCTTATTGAAGTTTTCTTCTGGTTCTTATTCCTTTTTCGGTAAAATAGAAAGCAAAGCAATCAGCTGTCCTTGAATATGAGTCAGACTGTTGGAGATTTGAGTAAAGGGATATTCTTTAAGTTTGAATGAATTTCTTTCCACAAAAAAAAAAAAAAAGCCTACTACATAATGATTATTTTTCTTAAAACTCTGCAGAAAAAGTCATCTTGGCAT
Source organism: Gorilla gorilla gorilla (assembly GCF_029281585.2). Lineage (NCBI taxonomy): Eukaryota > Metazoa > Chordata > Mammalia > Primates > Hominidae > Gorilla > Gorilla gorilla. The sequence continues at coordinate 10,880,887 of NC_086017.1, forward strand.
TTTTACAAATAAAATATATTTTTATTCCTAAAGGGCAAGAAATACTTCTATTTTTAAAAAAAGAGGCAATAAAAACATATTCTTTCTATAAAATTATTAGTCTAGTTTGCCTTCTTATGGATTGGGAGAAACAATAGGGTAGCCCATTTTGAGTTTACCTTGTGTTAGGAAGCATCACCTCCTTTCTAAAGCCTCTTACAATGTTGGTTAGACCCTGTGAAGAAATCCACAGGACATAGTCATAAAATGTAGTCATAGAAACCTTCTTGCTCATCAGATGAAAGTAAACTGAGGCCAAGAAATATCTTTTGACTTATTTCCATTTGATTTGGGGATTTCATTTTCTCAGTATCCACTTACTTTAAGATGCTAAGAGTATAATTTCTTTGTATGCCAACATGAAAATAAGTCCGAACTATCATTCTTTTCTCATGTTATAGTTATGTTTGTATGCATTAGAGTCTCAGTGTGCATGTATGTGTAATTCCTATTCCTTAGTTTTCATCCTTCAAGCAGTTGGTCCCTTCAAAACCCAATGACAAGACCCAAACATATTAAAAAGTTTAGTTGGAGTGCCCAGGGTGAAACACAAAAACAATTCTTCTTCTTACAGAGCTCTTAGGCAAACACATAGACACTTGTTCTCTGCCTCTGGAATTACAAATATGTTACTTGGAAAGCAGCAATACTCTTTTGGACTTGTTTGACTTCACTTTCTTTACCTGTCTTTAAGAAGCCTCATACACACATTTAAAAAATACAACTTACAAAGGTTTTAGTGATAGTGCATGCAATCATTTGATTTTATTTCCCTTTTCTCTTCACCTTCACTAATAGGAGTTACTGGCATGCTTCGAAAAGCTTACATTTGAATACTGTCTAAATCAGTACAGACCCTTGACCAGCTTAATCTTTGCTTGCAAATGACAATGCAGTGAAACCAGAGGAAGAAAAAAATTACTTCCTTTCCTGTTGGAAACCTAATAAGTAGTTAGTCTGACCCAGTTTTTCAATAAGAGAGATTTTCTGATGACCCGACAGGAGTGACTACCTCCAGTCAAAGAAAGAGGAGGGTGAATTTAATCTTTCATGCCCCTGGAATGGCAGCTGCTCTCAGCTCTCTCTGATTCTGTGAAGGTTGATGAAGATAGAGCTGGCTTTCAATGTAGAAAGAATTTTCCTTTTGAATATTCCAAACGAGAGCTTTGCACATGTGCCTCAAGAACTGATTGTCTGGGCTCCGACAGGAATGCAGCAGCAGAGGAGCGTATTTCATGCTTAAGACCAGAGAAGAGCCACGCAATACTCAGTGGATAAAAGGCTTGCAGTCCCAGCTGGGAAAAAGAGTCCCATTATCTCCCAGCTGCATAGACATTCCATACGGCTTGGTTCTGCCTGGACGCACAGCATGCCTGGCTGAGAGCTTGAAACAGAGTTCTGCAGAAAAACTGTAAAGATCCCGAGACATTTCCCTGGTAAGATCTGTAAGTACAAAATTGTGCTGTCTGCTGCAATGAGAATATTGCTGGGCAAGCTGCAGCTTTTCTTCCTTTCAATGTCTTTGTATTAGCATAACAGGTAAAAGCTGGGGTTGGGGGAGAAGTCGCTGCTTTATTGATGCTGTGTTTCTATGATGCTGATGTTTAAAATGCATTTATTCCTTGTGTGGGAGAAATGTACTGAATCTGTATTCCGGGAGGTTAGGATCAAACCAGGGAAAGAAAGACTACGGGTATATTTCTCAGTGTTTCACTAGTCTTTGCTGCAGTAAAACTAATGGGCAAGACGGGATGACAGTGCTAATTCTGGGACTTTCAGATGGCTACACGCCCTTTCCGTAACGGCAGATGGGAAAATGTGATCGCTAAATGTTTTTTGTCTTTTTTTTTTTTTTTTTTAATCGAAGGGATGAGGGGTGGGGTTTGCAGTTTTCACCGGATGATTTAAAAGAATGGTTATAAAGTTTCCTAGGGGAGAATTTGTAAGGGGAGCAAAGCAAGACTGGAGGTCATAGGGGCTCACCAAATTTTGTCTGGCATTTTGCTTTATAGCCAGCTTCTAGATAACAGCCTCTGGAGTTTCCTTTCCCATTTACTCCAGTTAAGTTGTCAGTACTAAGGTTCTTATAATACTTTGTGAAAACTTTCAGAAGTTGATGACTTGGGAACAAAACTTTTAAGAGCTCTGAGATTAGCCACGCATATCCCATTATGTTAATGGGTTACTGTAACATTGGGGTTTGGGGGGAAAATTAGAATTCATAGTTTTTGCTTCTCCAAATGGAAACTACTTATGTTTAAATAATCAGCATCCTGACTATGTCCTCTGAGAAACATTCACAGAATGACTAAATAGAAGTTATACTGAGAAAAAATAGAGAGAACAGTAGAATCACACAGAATCAATTTGGAAAATGAGGTATTCATAATTTTATCTACAGTGGCAATGTTTTCTGAAGATGTCTGTAAAAGAAGGAGCATATGCTGAATATTGAATTGCTTGTTTTGAGCAATTTCCATTTATCTGATGGGTTTATCATCTTTTTATTGTTGTTGTTGAAGGTTTCACCAATTTATGTGCATTGTATTTTATAAGGAAAGAAATGTTTAAGCAGACTCTTTTTCCCTCCTCCTTCACACACATGTGTAAACATACGCGTGTTCACAAAGCAAGCATAAACATACAAAAATACTTACACAATTTGTGTAAAAAAACAGAAATACCGAAGCATTTCATCTTTGATGTTTCCATGGGGTTTCTTTTTCTTTTTCTTTTTCTTTTTTTTTTTTTAGCAATAATCATGGCTGTGTAGTCCAAAGATTTCAAATATATAAATGTGGAAACTTTTATATAAAGCTTTATACGAGGTTATATAAATGCATAACTTATCACATCTTAGCAAAAAGTCAATCATTTATAAATGACTTCATTGCATTACTTCCTTTGAATATTTGTAGTGAAGGACCAGAATTGTTTTTTAGAATTTTTATGTAGCTTTCCTTAATGAAAACAAATTCACTTGTTTACTTAGAAAAGAATCACATATTTTCTCTGAGTTTAGACCCCTCCTGAAAAAAATCAATTATGTTGTGAAAAGAATGTGTGGTATATTAAATTGATTGCATACTTCTGGGTTTCTTTTTTTAGTAAGTAAAAATGCTCAGTAGTATAATAGTAAATTTGTACCTTTTTAATTTTTTTATGTGAGGAGAAGGAAAACAAAATATTTGCTTATTTATTCACTGTTTATTTTAATAACATATTAATTGGAATGCAGAAGTATAAGTTCTACCTATTAAAAATGACTCAAACTATACATAAAAGTTCAAAAAGGAAACCCCATCACCTGTAAATAACAATCATGAAATTGGGCGACTATCATTGGAGACATACTGATGCCTAAATTCAGATAAGATGAGAGATAAATACTTTTGTAAGAATGGTTTCTTACTATACACCTTTTAAAAAATAAATAATAAGTATTTAGATAATAAAGTCAATAATAGATACTCTTCTGTGAGAATGAGATCTTATCCTACACTTTAAAAAACAGAAATATTGGCCGCGCGCGATGGTTCACACCTATAATCCCAGTACTTTGGGAGGCCGAGGCGGGCGGATCACGAGGTCAAGAGATTGAGACCATCGTGGCCAACATGGTGAAACCCCATTTCTACTAAAAATACAAAAATTAGCTGGGCGTTTTGGCGTGTGCCTGTAGTCACAGCTACTCAGGAAGCTGAGGCAGGAGAATCACTTGGACCCGGGAGGCGGAGCTTGCAGTGCGCAGAGATCGCGCCACTGCCCTCCAGCCTGGGTGACAGAGTGAAACTCCATCTCAAACAAACAAACAAACAAAAAACAGAAATATCGAGTTTAATTTTTGATTTTAGATTTTAATTAAACTGAAAAAAGGGAAGTTGAAACAACATTGAAGAAATTGTTAAATTTCAGGTATAGATTTCTCTCCAAGGGAGATATTATGTCCAGAATACCCTTACAGTTAAGACCAAAAATTTTGAAAATAGAAGTAGTTTGAAGATTTTTTTGGATGCACGTTTAAATAGTAAACAAACTTTTATAACCCTTGTTATGATAGTTAAATGCATTTGCAATGTGATTTGTTGTCATCAACTCCACCCATACCACCTCAATTTAAACTACATCAGTTTTACATTATTGAGTACATACATTCTGGCTGAATTCCCATGGTCTCAGTTTAAACTTATTTCAAATTTGTAAGGAATTATTCTTTATCAACAGGCTTTTACTACCCAATTCACCATTCCTGTGTTCTTTATTTTCAATTATTTTTTGGGTTGTTAGATTTCAGTAAGTAGTACCTCTCCACCAAAGAAATAGTCATAGGTGCTATATTTTCTGTGAGTTTGCATAGTTGAACATGTATTTCTTTTGCCTTAGACATGCAAGATACGTTATCTTTCTTGGATCAAGCTTAATTTTTTCTTTTGGAAATGTGTAAATGTTTAAACATTTTTGGAGACCCTTCCTGTACTGAAAGTTGTTTTGCAACATTTTTAGGTATGTCTACAATTTCCGTCATTGAATGTGACTTGCTTTTTTTCTGATAAATGCCTACATGATTCTTTTGTTTTGTGTGTGTGTGTGTGTGTGTGTGTGTATGGGTGTTTGCTTTTACAGAATATTCCTGGATTTGTTCCATTTTCATTAACTTTTTTTGAGATTTGCCCCATTAATTTAAGATTCTTTTATTTTAGGATATGTTGTACTATTTTTTTGTGTGTGTGTGTCCCTTAACTGGGCGTGGCCAAATTGTGGTTATCTTGCTTCTTTCTTTTCTTCAGGATCACCAATTTTGTACATGTTGTATCTCATTTGTCTACTTTCCACATCTTTCATATCCAAATTTCTTTTCAATTTTAATTGGCAAATTGGTTATCTTCTTTATTTGAGAGCCACTTGTTCTCTTGTTTGCCACTTGAATGAATAGTATAGCTTACAATAAACCTATTAAGGCACCACCTTCTGTATTGTGATCTTGTAAATACATGTTTCCTTCTCTTAACACTCTAGCAATTTCCTCAGCTGGCAGGTTTTTGGGCAATCTGTATCCTCTTGAAAGTAAGAGAAAACGAGAGTACTTATCAGTTTTCTCTGATGTCCCCCAAAGGTCCATGATTTTTAGTATTTGGCTACAGTGGAAATGGGCTTCAAGTTGTGTTTTGGGGTTTTGTCCACTAACATTTTATTTGAAGACAGAGGGTTTTTGCTTTGTTTTTTATCCGCACCACTACCACTGCTACCTTTTATATTTCTCTTTATTGTTTCTGTGGGACAATAGAGGAAATTTAAAAATCTCTTTATTTAAGGAGTTTTAAATAGCAATCTTTCAGTTTGGAAGAATTCTTTGAATGAAAATTTTATTAGAATGTTGTTATTCTCAGTATTCATATTGAAAAGAGCTGTTCTAGTTAAAACTGAGTTCATCTGCATGATGTGTTGCAGTATTAAACATTTATTATGGTAAAGGCATAACACAGGACATAGTAGAGGAAAAAACAGAGCCATTGGGCATGCCTTCTGATAATGTCCCCTATTCGTTTATATTGATGAAGTCTGTGGCCTACTTAACTATTTTGCAATGAGTCCTAAGGTAATTTACAGAAACTTTACATCATAGTAACATGAATCAAAATCTGTAGACTCAAATCCTTTTTGAAAGTATACTGAGTAGAAAACTTATATGTATTAGGTTTACAATTAAATGAATAAATGAATGAATAAGTAACTGAATTTCCCTATATCTCAAATCCTTAAAAGAGGCAATGAAAGAACGTGATGTGTCCTATGAAGTATTATAAAAAACTAATGATCTTACTAAAAAGCAAATCGCAATTTCTCAGTGTCAATAAAATGATAGTGAGAGCAAGATTCAGGAGGCAAGCTCTTGAGCTGAAGTGCCGCCCATTGCAAATTTCCTTCCCTATATCTAGCACAGAATAGCTCTGTGGTCTTAGGCAAGTTTCTTAGCCTCTTTATACTTCAGTTTCCCCATTCGTAGTGGAGATAATATTAGTATTGACGTTACAGTATTTTCAAGAGAATTCAGCAGGTAAATATGTAAAAAATCTTGGAAGAAAGCCTGGCAATTAAGAAGCACTCTATGTGTTAGTTGTTTAGTTACTGTTATATTATTATTGCTATTATAACATTTATACATGAGCCTTGGGATCAATTGGGTAAAAATAATATAAAACAATGAAAAGACTAAAATTATAATTATCATCTAATCAATTGTATTGGGTATTTAGTAGAGAACTAAATTTGGAGTGTAAATCATAAGTGGATATTAAAATAGAGCTCAGGAAAGATGGTGAGAAGACATAGAGATGCTGGTCTCTGGATCCAACTAGATTAAAAATAGAAATGGTATTTCTGTATACACCAAGCAATTGGACCTGATCAAGAAAAAGGGTGTATTTGCGGGGGGGGAGGGATACCATTGGGATATACCTAATGCTAGATGACAAGTTCGTGGGTGCAGCGCACCAGCATGTCACATGTATACATATTAACTAACCTGCACATTGTGCACATGTACCCTAAAACTTAAAGTATAATAATACTAATAATAAAATAAAAATAAAAAAAGAAAAAGGGTATATTTGATGTTTTGATTATAAAAGCAATGAAGAGAAAAGCACGAGAACAAATAAGCCAGAATTTCCTTCTTCAAAGAAAAACATCACAAATACTTGTACATTGCTTTCCTGTTGTTTTATGTTGTTGTTGTTCTTTTTTTATGATAATGCCTTAATCAAGTAATGTATGCACCTGGAAACAACAACAATAAAATTGGAAATTATAGAGAAAACAATAAAATAAAAAATAAAGGCCTTTCCATGATTTCCTGTCTTATTTCACAGAGATATTTTCTATAGTTTATTTTATTGTAATGTTTTCCTTCTGGCCACCATTATACATTTGAATAATATATTTGACTTCTATTGCAGAATCTATAAACTCAACATCATGTCTGCTGATTCCATTTTTTTAAAGATGGGCAGTTTTTCCTATTTTCACACTTTCACAAGACAATTTTAGGTGTTACATAAGTCTTTGAATTCTTTTGGCAGTAATGCACATATATATATATATTTTGGTAAAGTGGGAAATTTTAGGTATTCAGGGAAGGATTAAACTTAATAATGACCAATTCCCACCCCCAGAATTACCAAATGCTAAATTTTATTGGAGATTTAACATCTTCAGTATTCATAAAATGAAAATACTAATACAATATATAATAAGGGCCTACGTTGTAACTCTACCTAGTCCATTCCTCATTCTACATTACCATGAATTGTATATTTACATATAATTGTTATATATGTATGCCTATATAAAATATTGTTTTAAAATATTATGGAAATAGTATATTGAAAGCAAACTTATTTAACTTGTGTAACTCATTCCATATTAGACTATTTAGACTCATTCTTATAAATAAACACATTTCGCCGGGCTCAGTGGCTCACGCCTGTAATCCCAGCACTTTGGGAGGCCGAGGCGGGCGGATCATGAGGTCAGGAGATCGAGACCATCCTGGGTAACACGGTGAAACCCCGTCTCTACTAAAAATACAAAAAATTAGCAGGGCGTGGTGGCGGGTGCCTGTAGTCCCAGCTACTCGGGAGGCTGAGGCAGGAGAATGGCGTGAACCCGGGAGGCGGAGCTTGCAGTGAGCCGAGATCGCGCCGCTGCACTCCAGCCTGGGCGACATAACTAGACTCCGTCTCAAAAAATAAATTAATTAATTAATTTAAATAAATAAATACAGTTCTAGGATATAGTTCACCTCAAGTATTTTATATTCTTATTATTCATTCCCTTATTGAGGGATATTTAATTTATTGAAAATATTCACTATTGCAATGTTCTATTATCACATACACTGAAAACTTATACACATTAAGTGAGATTTTCATTAAGAATATCAAGTCCGTGCTGCATGTCAACAATTTCATGTTTGTTATTTCTGGTGTCAGAATTCCTATGTTTCAACAAATGTACTTCATTCATCCGCACCTACTATGATGTTGATGAAGTTGGACCTATTTCTTACTTCTTACTTCATATTCAACTAAAGTGTTTTTTAGTAAACAGTCTTTTATTGGTTTGAGGAAATATTCTTTATTCATTTTTTCAACTTTTATTAGTTAAAAATGGTATACTCCCTTTATCGTGTTTTAGTAAATAACTATTTTAACATAAAATGTACTTTTATATTTTCAAATAAAGACTAAAGAAGTGTATATATCTTCTTCATAAACAGGACAATGACTTGTTTAAATTTACTCTGAGATATTTCTCCCAGTGCTCATATTTGCACTATTTATTTTTAAACTGCCCCCAATATTTTTGTCAAGGTTTTTTTAGACTTATGACGTGATTTCCTGAGTTCTTTATTTACCATATTCTTGCTATTTATGTGCATCTCCTAGATTCTCTTCTTGTGCTCTGAAGACCATTTTAAGGTCATTCAAAAATTGTTTTAAACTCCCTTAAAATTTATTTGTTGAAAATCGCTTATGTTAGTCACATTCTAAAATATTACTGTAGTTCATCAGAGCACTCTATGTGGAAGATACTTTTCTCTCAACAATTTTTGCATATTCTGTTCCATGATCTTCTGGAATATAATTTTGCACGAGGGGACTGTTTATGATGTAATTAGCACACTTTTGAATAAATATTCGTCTTTTCACTCGGACAGATTTTAAGAATTTCTCTTTGTCATTGATTTCTTCAAGTTCACTGCAATGTGTGTAGTTGTGGAGTTGTTTCAAATTTATCTCATTTAGGCCTCGGCAAGCTCCTAAATCTTTCTTCCATTCTGAAAAATTCTCAGCTATTATATATTTCAATCTTGCATCTTTTAAATCCCTTTATTTTCTCCTTCAGGAATGCTCATTCATTATTTCTAGGCTTCTGTCTTTGATTTCTTTGCATTTCTTTCATTTTCTAGTGTTGCAGCCAGTGTAATTTCTACCAATCTGTATTTTATACTTTTATTTTTTAAGAAAACAGTTTTAATGTCTATAATTTATATTGCTCTTTTTAAAATTATCCTGCTATTCTGCTTGTTCTTAATAGTTTCTCTCCCATTCTTAAGCTCTCGAAAAAATTTCGGTAAGTTTATTTTAGATTGTGATTGTTTTACTATTTTAATTTTTAGAGTCAAATTTCTTTATTACTTATGTCTGCTGGATTTCCCTCATGGTGGTTCATTCTTCCTGGTGCTCATAATTTTTTTATGACAAATTCACCTTCAACAGATGTTGTTTTCTATGGGAGACCAACATTGTTTGAGTTGTGTATGCTTTTGCATAGCATCGCATTGCTGTTGATTCTACAGTGGCTCTACAAATATCTCTGGTTCTGGACTATTTTATATGTGAATTTTTTGGCTTCAAATTATATTACCATATAGACAGTATGAATTTGGGCCCTACAACCAAGCATAGTACACATTCTGGGTTCTGATTGCCTTTTTGGGATTCTTTTTTCTACCAGATCACGAAGTTTCTATAAGGTCAGCTATGTAATGCAAAGGACCCCTTTTTGGGAGGTTATTCCAACTTTACAATCTCCTTGCCAGTCTGAGTTTCTCTCCATTTGGTGCCTCTGAGGGCTTACCTCTTTAACATTTAACCTCGGCTATGTGTACTTCTTAAAGAGTTTTATACTTACATAGCATTTACATGTGTTTGTAGTGGAAAAGAAATCCCTCTTCACGTTGCATGGTGCCGTGTACTTCCCTATACTTCCATGTTGGCTGGACTTGTTCCCATCCGCTTTCCATCATTTAGAAAGTCATCAAACTCTCACTTGCTGGTATTTTATTTTTATCAGGTACTCTCATGGTTTCATGGAGTTATTTTGTAATAGGCAATGGAACATTTGCTAATTTTTTTTCTGGAAACCTTGTCAAGTCTCAGGTATATAATCTAATAAGAAATGGTTAATGTCAATTGTATATGTCTTTCCATTGGCTCCACAAACATTACCGTAACAAATTTAAGTGCTTGGTTTAGCCCAATGAGAGAATATGTTAGGGAGCTCTAGAATGTAGTTAGAAAAGCAAGCCAGTGGATGTTATTAGTTTATATATTCTTTGGGAGTGGCAGCTCTATTAATTCCTTAAGTTTAATGGTGTGCAAATTCTTAAAATGTAGAGGCAATTATTCAAAAACTTTGTTAGCACAGCAATTCCTAGTGACACAGTACAAGCTGAATGCTAAACGGACCGTATTTTTAAGATGATTTCTGCTGAATAAAAGTGAGAATATTGGATGGGTCCTTTTAAAATCCTTTTTTAAAAGTCTTCTTTTAAGGCGGGAAGGAGAGATCAAATAAGAAATTTGGTGAAGTTTCTAGTAATTTATCATTCATGCGTGTAAGAGGCCAACATGAATGAGCTCTCAAAAGAATGTAGACATTTTATTTTCAATGCCTTTTTTGCATATTGTTTCAAGGTTTATTTGGTTTCCCATATTTGTATGTCTAATGTGGTTGTGTAAGGAGCTCTATATGGAGACCGCTGAGCTATCTTTCTAAATAGCAGGAGTGCAGTATACTTGCTGGAATAGAGCTTTTAGTGAAAGAACATGATTTTCCTCTCTGGCATCTATCAGGGTCTCCCAATCACTAAAGCGCAGTAAATGAAAGAGAAAGTCAGAAATCAGGTGTGCTGCTAATTTTCTATCAACAGAGTTAAGAATAAATTAAGAATACTCCTGCCGGGCGCGGTGGCTCACGCCAGTAATCCCAGCACTTTGGGAGGCCGAGGCGGGCGGATCACGAGGTCAGGAGATCGAGACCATCCTGGCTAACACGGTGAAACCCCGTCTCTACTAAAAATACAAAAGATTAGCCGGGCGTGGTGGCAGGTGCCTGTAGTCCCAGCTACTCGGGAGGCTGAGGCAGGAGAATGGCGGGAACCCAGGAGGCGGAGCTTGCAGTGAGCAGAGATGGCGCCACTGCACTCCAGCCTGGGCGACAGAGCCAGACTCCGTCTCAAAAAATAAATAAATAAATAAATAAAAAAGAAAGTCCTTAAAGTTGTGTTGAGATGAAAAAGCTTCTGTTATTCTAGACTTGATAGAACACACTTGTTTAAAGTGGAACATGAAGGTGTTTTCTAGGCATTTAATGTCGTTAGTCAATTCCTAAACATGCTCAGTTGTGAATCTGTGTTGCTGACAGGTAGAATCTTGACAGCCCTATATATAAATTTACCACAAAAGTATATGCTGAAAATAGTTCTATTAGAATTAGCCGGTGCTTATAAAATATAATTTTTTCAGAGGTGCCGACTTCACTTTTTTGTTGTCCCTTTGTGCAGACTGTGCCTATGCGGTTTGTAGACAAGAGAAGGAAGCTTTCTATCTGCTTTCTTTAGGGCACTTAGGTGGCAAAAGCATTATTTTTACTGACTTCACTCTTATTCTGTCTTTTGTCATGCAGATGTACAGAGTGATTATGCAATAAACAGAAACAACTTTCTCATAGAAAAAGAGAGACTGGAGTTAAAGAAAAATAATCTATTCATTAAGCGTAGTTCAACATAGGAAGCCAAACAGCAGTTTTTAAGAAATTACACACACAAGACACAATGCCTGAGCCAATTGCTTTTACCATTAGGGGGCTCCTTTTACTTATGAGGCAAAAGTCATTTTTCCAAAGAAACATGGAACAAAAATTCATTTTCTGCCAGTGAAGTTTCAAGATTCACATATATCTTTAGATATCCAAAAATAATGTTAGTCTTTGAGTATTAGCCCCTGGATATTATTTTCTTTTATGATTTTTTTCTACATGAAACGGTCTTCAATTCGTACAAAAATTCTAGTTAATTCTGATAAATAATTTAACATACGAAATTACCAATATTAATAATATTTTTATTCAACAATATATATTAGTAATAATTCCACAGATATTGGCTGAATACTTACTATGTAATAGATGCTATTTCAGGCACTAGTGATGCAACTATGAACAAGACAGAGAAGAGTTCTGCTCCTGTAAAATTCACATCTGATATGTATTCTTGAATTCAATTAAGTATACAAATCTGTCAAGTGGAAGCGGGGGGCTAACATTGTTAATTTTTGGTCTTACCCGACAAATGAGCATTAGAAGCCATTAAATTATTTAATTCCAAGATGATTATTTTAGTAAAGTAAACTTGCATAGTGAGCTGCACCAAAAAGACTAAATAAAAAGAAACATATATTTACTAAGAATAATAATTATTCCTCTATTTTTATAGAGAGTGATATATTCTGGGTTTTTCAGAGGATTAACAAAAATAGGATCTCATATTATATACATGTTTAGGGAATTTCCTAATTATAGACCCAACTCTTTACCTGAAAGTTATTCATTTTCATCAGGTGAATAGTACCAGTGGATTTACTAAGAAGTTAAAATTTGTTCAAAATTTGCAAACTACACTAAATTATTGAATAACCTTGGTAAATTAGTACGTATATAACAAGTGAAGGAAAATTAATAACCAACAGAATATTGTTTAATACATTTTTCCAATTATAAAATCATATATGTTTATTATTACAAAATTTGGAGAAGACAGCATATGCATAGATTGTTATTCTATTACTCTGCATGTGGCATCCTTTCAGTCATCTTGTATATGAGCGTACGTGTGTGCGTGTGTGTGCGTTTAAAATACAAAATTGAAATTAATGCATACGTTCTGCTTTATAGCTTGTTTTTATTAATTAACATCTTATAAACATTCTCAAGTATCATTAAATATTCTCCTAATGCTGAAGGATTTTTCACCAGATGGGTGTTCCCTGTTTACTCAAACCAATAACCTATTGTTAGATATTTATATTTTACACAATTTATTGAACAATGCTATGATACATATCCTGGTACCTGAATCTTTTAATATGTGTCTGATTATTTCCTAAAAACAAATTCCTAGTAGTACAATTTGCATGTCAAATTGTGGGTTTTTAAAAGTGTGAGTGTGTATATTACTAAATTGTCCTTTAGGAAGACAACTCCCTCTGTACTTTCAGGCAGGTGAGTGCTCTTTGTGACCATCCTTGTTAATACTAAATATTATTAATTGTAAATACTCTCCGATTGGATTACAAAACAAATACACAGATAACAGTATTTCAGTATTGCTCTATATTACATTTTTTGGAAAATGCATGCCTGAATGAATATTTCATGAGTGCTTGAACCATTTGTATCTGCTCATTTTGCTGAAGTCAGCCTCTGTCCTTTGTTTATTCTTTTGATATTTTACATTTTTTCTTATGCTCAGGAAGTTCATCACATATCGATGAGATAACTTGTAATTTTCACTTTTCTTCAAGTTTATAAGACATTTAACTTATTACATTTTAAGTGTGAAACCTTGAAAAATGTTTTATAAATTATTTGAACCTCGGTTTTCAAATGTACACAGTGCAGCCAGTAATACCTGACCTGGCTTTCACAAACTCAGAATGGTCAGATAAAAACTGAAATAGTTAATGTTTCTAAATGTATTTTTATAGCTATAAGTGATATAAAGTTATTGTTCTAGTCTTATTAAAGATAAATCAGTGTTTGTCCCAAATTGCACGTCTGGTCATAAGCAAGTCTACAACTTAAAGTTTCCTAAATATAGGTCCAATGTTATCAACTTTTTAGTTCCTGCACCTAGCATTGTCTGGCCTGTGGTGTGTGATCATTAAGTGCCTGCTTAATGAATGTAGATTCTAAGTATACTAGAGAAACATAAATTAAATACATCTGTGCTCATTCCAAGTATGCTATTACAGTGTCATCTAAATCTAATGGTGAACAAAATAGCACATATTAAGATGATAATTAATGTTAAACTTCAATTTATGTCTCTGCCCTTGGCAACCATGATAATCCACTCCATGATGAAGCAGTCAGGAAATTTAAGTAGTTATTTATTTCATCACTACAAATTGTATTTGAGACCTGTGTTTTGGAGGTAATCTACATTGTGGGCTCTTCAGGAATTTGGTATGTTAGGAAAATTCAGGACTGCATAAGGGGAACAGGAATAGGTCTGAGGGTAAAAGAAAATTGTAATCATCCCTGAATTTAAAAATAATTTATACGTTACAGATAGGTAAAGTATACACAAGGTGTGTGATATTTTCTTCTTCAAAAACCCTGCCAAAATGTGAGATATATAACTTGCTTTTCCAGAGAGTCAGAACAAGAAAGAACTTCTTATTTTTGTTTTAACTTGCATTTACGTTGCCATAACACATTATGTTAATATTTGATGTTATTTGACTTTGGCAGAACATAATGAAATAAGGTGTTTGACTTTGCCAAAGAGAGTTTTAGGAACAAATTTGTGTTTGATTTAGATCTGAGGCCAGGTGTTCAAGACGAGCCTAGGCAACAAAGTGAGACCCCTGTCTGTAATACACACACACACACACACACACACACATGCACAATCTCTCTCTCTCTCAAACTTTGGCATATTTAGTAATAAATATTAAAGCCATGAAACGAACATATTTTACTTATAGCTTAGAATAATCACCTTTATAAATTTCTTAAGTGATTTGTAGTACACTGTGGACTTGACTGTTACTTTTATATCAGGTTATAAGTAATGTTGGCTAGACGTCTATCCAATGAACTTTCCCTTTCACTTCACATATTCTCTGGGCTCATGGTTAGCCAGAACAATTTAGAAGCCAAAAACATAACCAAAATTATCACAAGTATTTTTACTGCATGGTGGGATTATTTTGTTTTGTTGACATATATCATTTTGGTCAATAATAATAATAACAATAAAACAGCATTGAGTTACTCAAATATTAGTTGGGGCTCTTCAGAGAAACAGAATGAATAGTGCCACATTATCTATCTATCTATCTCTCTCTCTCTAAATATATGAATTTTCCCTTTCTCCATTTTCTGTTTTATTAAGGGTCTCAATGGATTACATGATACCGACATTGGAAATGGTAATCTACTTTACTGAGTCCCCTGACTCAAATGCTAGTTTTATCTGGAAACACCCTCACAGACACGTCCAAAATATTATTTAATATGGGCAAACCATAGCCTAGTCAAGTTGACACATAAATGTAATGATCACAATGATACTAGTAAGAGAAATTCAGTTGACCTTGCTGATAAATAGGTATTTTTCACACAAAAGCCAGAAAATGATCATAAAATATGTCATATGGTTTAAAATTATAATTGTTGAATACCCATTTCAAAATATTATTGTTCATTTGAAGAATAAATTTTAAGTTGGTTCAATTCTATAGATAATTATGACGTGACTGAATATCTATTCATGGCAAATCCAAGAGCATTCATTTGCAATTGCCATTCATGTAGATGTCAAAGATGCCGCTTTTTATTGCACATATTGTGAGAGGGTAAAACAAATAACCTTTCCTCCTTAAAATTAGATTGCTCATTAAATGTGTCATTAATCATATTTTAGACTCCAAAAGATCAAAGTAAAATGGCTCTGAATTTTAAATTTTCCAGGGTGACAAAAGCTGAACAGTTTATTAATGTTTGACCACACTCCAGGTGTGGTGGCTAATTTCTGAAGATGATGTTCCTCTCCTTTCAATTGCCTTTCAGCTCTCATGGTAGGTGCTAATGTGTGTAATTAGCATGATTTCAGAGTTGTGACCTGAACGACAGACTAATATCTATAAGGGTTGTGGTCCAGCCAGGTTAGAATAATACCAAATTGATATGCAATTAATTGAGCTTGCAAAGAGGTTACTGAAAGAAGTTAGGTGTAAATTGGGGTTTCAAAATAAATCACCCGAAATTATTTAAGAGTATAACTGGGACCCCCCAAAAGTTACCTCCATCTGAAAGGTTTAGATTTGGAATCTCCAATTGTGATGATAAATATAATTATAATTAAGGCTCTGGGTGTTAATGTCAGTGTTATGCAGAAAATTACCCTAGACATAGATAGCTCCCAGCATCTACATCCTGTTTTCAATTTTATTTCTAATAAAAAAATTTAACCCATTTGAGGTGACAAAATTCCTTAGAGAATAAATGTTTTTTAACCTTGGGTAGTAGAATAAAATATAGAGACAATGACATATATCAAACTCATGGTATTACAGGTTGTGTATCCCTTATCCAAAATGCTTGAGACCAAAAATGTTTTAGAGTTTGAAATTTTCTGAATTTTGGAATATTCGCATATATATAATGAGATATCTTGGGGATTGGGACCCAAGTGTAAAAACAAAATTCATTTGTATTTTATGTAAGCCTTATACATATAACCTGAATGCATTTCTATATGGTATTTTTAATAATTTTGAGCAGGAAACAAAGTTTTGACTACGTTATGACTGTGATGTGTCACATGAGGTCAGGTGTGGAATTTTTCAGTTTGGAGTCCTGTTGGTGCTCAAAAAATTGTAGATCTTGAAGCGTTTCAGATTTTGGATATTGAGCTCTTGAGTGCTCAAACTGTAATATCATTGAGCTATTTAGAATTAAGTTTGTATTAATTAGAATAGTTTCTACATGTTTGGTGTAAAAAGTGCTTGTTATATTTAAGACTCTAAGGAGTCTTTGCCAGATTTGATTTGTATTTGCACTTTTAATTTTGTAAATAAATAACTGATTTTAGACTTACCCGTTTAAGTTGAAAAGTACTGTATATAAAAATTAACTTTTTAGAAAAAGTTTTGAAATATTTAAAAGAAGTTAAGATTTACTATTTTGTAAGGGCAAATACAAAATAATTACAAAATTACAAAAATACAAAGAATTAAATGCTTAGGTTTTTCTTGTTAAGGACCTACTGTTGATTTGTCAGACTGTTTAGACACTTTAAGAGAACATAATAATTCAATTTTAGAATTACCATTTAAAATATTTAAAGCAATTGTAGTAAGGTAAGTCAAAAGTCCTGATTGTTTATGTGTGTTTAGTCTGTTCAACATGAAATAATTGAATGTTAATTGTGGCGAAAGAGAAGAAAGTTTTTCTTGTTTTAATAAGATTATAAAAAGAATAACAGACATATAAATGAGGCTAAAAATTTTAAGGGGGAAACAGCGTTTCCATTTGAAATTATAATAAATTTGATATTATGATCCCCGATGAGCACTGGGGCTCTAAGGGGATTCAAGGGAATTGCCTGAGACTACAGAGCAGGAATTCACATACAGATTTTCATATACGAATACAGTGGCTGTGGTTTCCACATTCGTTCTCAAAACCTCAATGTACCTTTTTGGAGATGCATGCAACATTGTAGAGGAAAAGAAAGTAATATTTAGAATATAGTTTCTAATCTTTTATTGTTAATCTTCTTGTTTACAATTTACCAAGGCAAAAAAGAAACACTTTTAAAATGTCAAAATAATATAAATATTATCTACCATTGTTTTTCTATTCCCAGTTTAATAAACAAGTTTATCTGTGTGGCGATAATTTTTAACTCTAAACAGAGCCAGTAGCTCCTCTATTACTTTGGACTTTTTAAAAGATATAGTTATTTTGAATTTGCATTCACACATATTCTAACTTAGAACACACAAAAATTTACTTTACATTATTTATTTTCTCTTAACATATTTGCAAAGATTTAGTTATATCTGCAAAAATGATATATTTTTTATTCTTCTATTTTTACCCAAGTTGTTGATGATCTTCTGAGATCCATCTGAACAGACAAGGAAGAGACACATACTTCTATTTATATACACACTCATATTTTGTGTGTGTATACAACCTTATTAGCTTCTTGACAAAGAAACCAAGAAGAGATTTAATTTTTAAATGCTTCTTCCCATACTCTATCCTTTTATTATAATTTTTAAGTCTTTAATTATTTTTACTTATCTCTTCTATATACAGGTCTTTATAGGTGACTCAATTTTGAACTACCCATCGATCTTATCTTAAAATTGTTGTCTAGTTAGTGGAGCATTTATTTATCAGCTTTTCCATTTGCTTGAATATTTTACATGGCCAAGTATATATCTGACCAATGTCCTTCTTTAGGAACAGTGCTTTATGTTTTTCACATCTGATATTTACATCAGGTGCATTCAAAAGGCAGTGAACCAAGTCCTATAAAAACAGATAGAAGAATCACTTTTAAGTATTAATGTCAGAAAAAGAGAATTGCTTTTTGATTTAGGATATGTAAATAGTCAATCTTATTAAAAGATTGACTTTAAAACATATCCAACTCTGCTAAACAATGGAAGAATCTAATCTTTTTTTGATTGAAGAAACCACATAAAACAGGTATACCATCATGGGGAAAGTAGGTACTTTCTGTATTACTGTCAAAAGACAAAAATTGCCTCTTGATTTAGGATTCCATAAACTTTTATGGAGGTGTTCGTGGCTGGAAGACATCAATACCATGCATTGTTCCTTGGATGGTGGGCTAGGCACATATTCTAACCTTTGAACATTTCTAAAATAGTATCTTTCAAAGCTGGCAAATTTGGGGAAAAAGAAATTCTTTATATAGATGAAGCTTGAAGGAAGGTGATGTATGTTGTAATGGGTTTGCTAAGATTTTCACTTAATATTCAGCAGCCCTGAGAAGTTTTCTTATTTTCTACTCTAAGTCAGTACTTTGAAAAAAAAAATATGAGGAGCAGGTTTGACAATGTTGTCAGGATTGTGATTGAGATGAAGCTAGAACGATGTGCAGTTGAAGTCCTCCCAGGTCCTGATTCAAATCTACATCTGATTTCATGACCTCTGCTGCATTCCTCTGTCATGAGAAGAGCAGGGACTCTTAGTCCAATGACAGAATCAACCTTACCCTTTGGTTAATTAGAAGGGGCAGTAGTAAAGAACTCGAATTTTGGAGCCAGGCACACCTGGATTTGAATACTGGTCAGATGAACCTCTTACTACATGATTGGCCAGAGACATACACTTTGATTTCACTGGCCTCATTTTTCCTATGTGTAAAATTGAGAAATAATAGTTTTCCCACCTCATATGATTGTATGGAGGATTAAGTGAGATTATTGAATCTAAAAGTCTTAGCACAATGTCTGACATACAGCAACTAGTAGAGAATTTCAGCCAGTGTAGCATTATTGAAATTATTATGAATAAGGGACTATTGTAGATGTTATGTGGAAAGTGGTAGTCACCTGGGGCCATATAGTGAACCCCAGTGCTATTTAGCTCATTTCTATTGTCTACGCATTATATACAGTTCAAATTAGTAACAATCACCACAAGAACAACCACCAATTGATATAGTTTCAGGCACTTTCTTTAGTACTTTAGGCTAACGTATTTAATTCTCATAAAAACCTCAAAGGATATGTGGTATCATTCCCCATCTTATAGAAGAGTAAAATGAGATTCAGAGATGTAAAGTAAATTGGTTAAATAGAAAAAACAGTTGTTAGATTGTAGAGTCAGAATTCAAAACCAGGCAGGCTTTTGCCAAAATTAACGCATTTTACCGCCACATTCTTAATTCCCAAACAGAGCACCAAGCACCCTAGGATGCAACAGTGAACTCAGAGAAGGATCATAGGATGTAATTAAATATTCTGGTGAAACACTGATGCTCAACATCTGTCAATTACTGAGTGTGAGGTAGTTTCATTTCAACACGTATCTTATTATATTTCTTTCAATATCATATATTTATTAAAGCTGGGTTTCCAGTGGCTGTTGTGGTAAAAAGGAAATACTGTGTGAAATCAGTGTAGAACAGGAAATGAGGCTGGGCAATCTTATTCCAAGTTTTGAAAAGTCGTGCCGTGCCCAATGGAAGTATCCTTGTTATAAGTAGAAGTGGGTACTTAAGAATAAAATAAGAATGCTATTTTTCCTCTAATATATACATATTATATTTTTAAAGCATCCTGTAAGTCACTTGAATATAACTTCTTTGAACCAAAATACTTAAAAATGGAACTATTATATAGTTATTTTGCCCTAGGGGTGCCATAAAAATGATTGATCCACGAAGGAGATCATGATACGAATAAGCTGGGGAACCTCTGAACTACGTTATTCAGTTTATCAGGGAAATATGTAAAACTTAAGGATCAGTTCATCAAACCTCATTAACCACCTGTTACTTCTCAAGTACTTAGAGATTCCTTTCTAAAAGAGCTCACAGCATAATAAGAAAGATAGACACTGTATTAGTCAGGGTCCTCCAGAGAGACAGAATCAGTAAAGTATGTGTATAGCTATTATGACAGAAGTTTATTAGAAAAATTGAGACTCTCGATTATGCAGACTGAAAAGTCCCAGGACAGGCCTTTTGCAAGATGGAGCCCTTGGGATGCTGGTAGCCTGGCTGAGTCTAAGTTCAAATGCCCCCAGACCAGGGAAGCCCGTGGTTTAACTCTCAGTCCAAAGCCAAAAACCTGAGAACCTGGAGTGCTTCTGGTGTAACTCCAAAAGCTGGAGTTTCAATGTCAGAGGCAGGAGACTAGTGTAGCCCAGCTCTGGAGGCAGAGACCAATTCACCTTTTCTGTTTTTGTTCCATCCGGGCCCCCAGCTGATAGGATTGTGCCCACCCAATTTGAGGACAGATCTTCCCCTTAGTTCACTCAGACTCACATGCTAATTTCTTCTGGAAATGTCCTTGCAGACACGCCCAAAAATAATGCTTCACTAGTTCTCTAGGTATTATTTAATCCTATCAGATTGATTCCTAAAATTAACCATCACAGACACAACGTGCATACTGAAATACAGTGTGTGAACCAAATTTCCAAGGGGCCAGACTCCCAGGCAGGTCACATAAATATTCAAAAGGCCATAGCATTAAGAAGTGAGAGGAAGTTGTATTGGGGAGAAAAGCAAACGTAAGAAATTTTCCAGAAGAGATGAATGAAAGAGGCCCAAATGCATGCTATTTATAGAATAATGAGTACGGTAATAATGGAGCACCCACTAATTACACTATCACTTATTAAATACTTGTTACGTTCCAGGCAATGCATTAGGCGCTGGGTTGTAAAGATGAAAGTCAGAGTGACTTTCCTCAGGCTCTGACGTCTCTTGAGGAGCCTGACAAGAAAAAAGTACATTCAGGCAAATGATAAGAGATGAGACTGGAAAGCATGGCTGCGGTAGAAGTAATATATTGCCTGTAACTTCTAAAGAGGCCAGGGACTTTTAGAATAATTAACACAAGGTCTAACTACTTTGGATTAACTAGTAGCCAAATGCATTCACAAATATTGATGTTATTCAAATTAGCTTCATCTTACTAAAAAAGATGCTGTATTTGTGTATTCTTCTGCCAAATAAATGAGAGGCATATGTATATTTTTCCAGAATCATGACTTATTCAGTTTGTGGTCTAATTATTGGTTGAGAAGATAAGTAAATAACAAATTATCATATGAAAAATGTGAGACTGGGAGTAATTAATGCAATAAAATAGATTGCTCAATATGCGAACAACTTCACTGTAAATTCTAGGAAAAGGGCCTGATTTTAGAAGAAAGATAAAGTCATCAAAAGTCTTAAGGATTAAATTAAAAGATAATTTTAAACATTTACTGCTGTAGTATTTAAATTTAATGATTCTGGCACAATGAGACTATTGAATCTATGCTGCGTTATATGTTTACGGGGATGGACTCAGGTAGTTAGGATGTGATTATTACTGTCCTACGCCCTCTAGTTAAATCCTGATAGAATTCTAGTTTTAACTGAAGACCTCTATTTAATCATAGGCTGCATCAAGTTGCAGACACAATTCATGAATACTCATATGTAATGGCATCATGCTACTAAAACACATTAGTTAAATACTCTCACTCACTCAAATGGTAGAGGAGAATCATCTTTCTAAGATATCTCTCCATGACTACAGTATGGGCACAGAGCAAGGATAATCCTGTCTCCCACATGGTCACCATTTATTTATTTATTCATTCAGTAGAGATTTTCGTGCACAGAGGCAGCTACTGTGATAGCACAAGTATTACAGAATTCAAAAGAGAAAGAGATGATTTCCAGCTGGGCAATCAGGGAAGTCTTTAAGAAGTAGGTGGCATTCAACTAAAGAATACACTCTTCAGTTCTGTGTGGCTTGATGAGTATACACCATTACAATCGCAGACTTTGGCAGAACGGGAGGGTCGAAATAAGATAAAAGAAAGGAGAAGAGTGGTGGCAAAGGCAGGATGACTGGTAACATTAATTGAAGAATTCTTTATTTGTATTCACCAGTGTGGGCCTCTTTCCTATTTAGCCCTCACTTGAATGCACGTTGTCATTAGCTCGCTTTATTCATCCTATGAATCAAGCCTTGGAGATGTTGAGAACCCAGTTTCTGTATGTGGCAGAAAAGTAAAGAGATGAATAGAAGTAATGACATAGAATAGCATCCTCTTGCTTTTTCCACTATTAATTCTATTCTGCCAGCAGATATTTAGCAGCTTTTTTTGTGTTAAGTCCTATATGGATACAAATTTAAGAAATGACACATTTTCTTTCTCAAGGGGATCACAGGTCAATAGGAACACAGGGATCTGTCAAAGATCATGATAAATGTAATAAATAAGAGAACATAAATATGGACATAGTAAAATGGTAGACCAGAAAAGGCAAAAGATAATTATTGATGGTGGTCAAGGAAGAATACTTCGCAAAAGTGGTATTTTTAGTCTCAAGACATTGAGCAAAGACTTTTTTTTTTGCTCTGGTCATCCCATAAAATGACTCTCAATAATGAATAGAACAAGAAACAAAAAACTAAATTTCATTTTCAATGAAACATAGAAGAAAAAAGTCACACTAAAGTGCTTTCAAAGGAAGACAACTGGAAGAAGCAAGTGAATTACTGTGCAGACTTCCCTAGAAGGCTCAGCAGCTGGGCATCTTAGGAGGCAGTGGTAGAAATGCTTAAACCTAAAACAGAGGGCTCATCTGAAAGTCTGTCACTTACACCTTCTTTTTCTCTCAACCTACGGGAGGTTGGAAAATATTTGTAGATAAATCGAGCTACAGGAGCTGCACAATTTCAGTTTTAAGACCAAAAAAATAGCAGAAAGCTGGGAGTTTATATGATCGTTCTGTGTATAAGGTGAAAGACACATAAATATAAATAAATGTAACATATGCACATAGGCTCTTAAATACCCATGTTTAGAAATTCCCCAGTAAAAACTAGAGTTAGCCTTGATAACCTAAGAAGAAAGCCCACAAGTCAACAAGCCACAATGATGAGCACAGATAAATGAATGTATTGCTAGGGTTATCACATTTGAAGAAGTCCTCAGTGAAAGAAGGTAAGACCCCAACTAAGTAATTACTGGCATTATGAAGAAAGATTAAGAACAGTTCCAAAACATCACCATTTTCTTCGTAGAGATTTTAAAGCCTTTTTCAATCATAAAAGGGAAGCTTAAACAGTAAACAAAAGGGCCGGGTACAGTGGCTCACGCCTGTAATCCCAGCACTTTGGGAGGCCAAGGCAAGCGGATCATAAGGTCAGGAATTTGAGACCAGCCTGGCCAATATGGTGAAATCCCGTGTCTACTAAAAATACAAAAAAATAATTAGCCGGGCATGATGGTGCATGCCTGTAATCCCAACTACTCAGGAGGCTGAGGCAGGAGAATTGCTTGAACCCGGGAGGCAGAGGTTACAGTGAGCTGAGATAGTGCCACTGCACTCCCACATGGGCAACACGGTGATACTCTGTCTCAAAATAAATAAACAAACAAACAAACAAACAAAAGAACACCAACCAGCAGAGAATAAGAAAGAATTTGAGGACATTTAAGTTATGATAGCCAGACTCACAACAAACAAAAAAGGCAACGAAAGAACACTTATTACAAGAACTGTAAGATAAAATTGAATAAATTATCCAGAAAGGAGACTGGAAATAAAAATAAGTTGTTGATAGTAGCGGTAACGTCAGAATGCTAAAGAATTTTTAATCCTAAATAAAATGATCCATATCTTGGAACCAGAGTGATACAGAGGACACCTTAAGCAAATATGAGAGTAAAATAAAAATCCTTTTTATATTCCAAAATTATGTAAAATTTATTCCCTGTAATCAGAAATCTGAAGACATGCTCCAAAAATCAGGAATACACAAAGGAAGCTAAAGACAAGGAGTGTAAAACAGGAGAGTCAACAAGGAGGAGGATTAAGGGAAGTCCATTAATAATAGCAGTTTAGCAGGCCTGGAGAAAAACAAATGTGTATTGTAGTAGTGTAGGAAAGGGCTTCAAAGAAATAACTCTAGCAAAATCGAAGGAATGAGTGGATTATCTGACAGGAACTATCATGAGGAAAATTGTATCAAGACAGTTTTATAGAGTACTTGAATAGTAAAAACAAACAAACAAACAAAACCTCTTCTTTAGATGACAAAACAATAAAAGCAATGAAACTTACAAATAAATTATTAACTCTTGAATAAAAAAGCAAAAGTTATTTACAATGAAAATGTGATCATACTATTTGAATCTTCAGTGGACAACATTTGTATAGGCTTAAGCATGAAAGTACTGAATATGGAATATGGATGGAAAGAAAACCTGATACAGAATTATATTGGAAAACTGAGTGGAGAATAGAGATACAAGAGGGTCGTATTGTTACCTGTTAAAATTGGATGCCAATGGAGAATGCCAAGTCACCAAATCTTTTTTTTTTTTTTTTTTTTTTTTGAGACAGAGTCTTGCTCTGTCGCCCAGGCTGGAGTGCAGTGGCATAATCTCAGCTCACTGCAACCTCTGCTTCCCAGGTTCAAGCAATTCTCATAACTCAGTCTCCCGAGTAGCTGGGATTACAGGCGCCTGCCACCACGCATGGCTAATTTTTGTATTTTTAGTAGAGACAAGCCATGTTGGTCGGGCTGGTCTTGAACTCCTGACCTCAAGTGATCCACCTGCCTTGGTCTCGCAAAGTTCCCTCTGTGGCTTCACAGGCATGAGCCACAGCACCCAGCCGGGGAATGCCAAGTCATGAATCAAAATATCACCATGTCATAGACATTATTTAGAGATATGGAGGTAAATGCCAGGGAGAATAACTGGAAAATAGAGTGGATGCTTACAAGGAATGGCCTAGGGAAGAGATTTATATTGCCTTTGTTGTTCTCAGGTTTATTTGGCTTCTTAAACACACGTGTGCATTACTTTTATATAAATATAAATAATTGCTTAAAATTAGAAAAATGAATCTCTGACAAAGATTTGGAGTACTATTTGGTGTTTACCAGGTGGACCAAGGACAGAAGAACATGGTAGCCAGAGCGGTAAGAAAGGTTAAAAACAAAAATCAGAAACAGTAAGTCCTGTTCAGGGAACTGCAGGTGGTTTGATATGGCTGAATAATTAGGAGGCAGAGAAGCAATGTGTTATAGTGGTTATGGGTTCAGGCTCTGGACCCTATCTTTCTAGTTTTGTTTTATTGACATGTGACTTACTGTGTGACCTTGCTAAGTTCTTTAACATCTCTAAGCTTTTGTATCAATTTCCATATGTGAAAATTGGGAACTTTAATTTGTACTGCAGGAAATGAATCTACGACCTGTTAGTATGCATTTAAGTTCACCCACAGATACTACTGGAGAGTTCCAAGCTTCTCTCCTTCAAGTTCCTGCATTGCTCCCTGCATCTTTGAGGTTCCCCAGAACTTGCTAACCAATGCATAGGGCAAACCAGAAATGCTGACTGGAAGTAGCAACAAGTGATTTAATGTTCCCAGAGGTATTCCTGAACTGATGAAGTGAAAGAGTAGGTTGATAAATATACCAGGTTCTCCATCCCTTTATACAGCAATTCTAAAGTGTATATTATATAGAACCTCAGTGGGTCTACAGAGAAACTGAGCTTCAGTTCCTTGCAGTGTGATTCACACCATTCTGCACATTTTACTGAATTTTCTCCCTTCCCTGTCTCACTTTCTCCACACTCTGATTTGTGCTTCTGGTAATCACTTCCCAAATAAGCCCTTGCCTCAAGGCCCACTGTTGAAGAAAGGCAATCTAAACAAATACCTATGCCGTGTTTTCAAGAGGATTAAATTATATGCTCCGTACTTAGTAAGGCTAAATATGTAACTCTGCCGCGGTGGTTGTTAAATGCCAGGATACGAGGAAAGTTCATTTATGCCTGTATTATCAGTTAAGTTATTATCCTAAAGGTGAAGAGAAGCCTTTCACAAAAGGAGTTCAATCCACAGGACTCAGTGACTCACTGAACACCTGTGGTGAGGAGCAGGGCTAGGGAAAGATAGTGCTCTGAATGACTCACAGCTTTCTAACCTGTATATGACCTGTACGGAATAGTAATGCTCACAAGCAAGAAGCATAATAGAACAATTACAGTTTTATTTCTAAACAAAGCCTAAAGTCCTGGTTTCATAAATGAAGAAAATAATGCTGTCTAGGTAAACAATTTGGCCAAGATTCACAATTCACTGATCCAAAGTCCTAAGTCCCCCAATAATGTCCTTTTTCTGTAATTTTTTTCAACTATCATTCATCTTTATTATTCTTGTCTCTTGAGGTCATGATTGGTGCACAGGTGGTCAATATAGGTAACATAATTGCTGAAAGAATTAATAAAGATTTGTTTCCTAAATCGATCCAATTCATGTTGTTTTCTTCTATTCAAGTACTGGTCACTTGGTCTTTCATATAGTCATGTCTCTCTAATTCATAATTTAATGGAAATTATTTTGGCAACTCCAGCAGACATCTGAGAGATAAGCATAGCTTTTGTATTGTTAGTGTTTTCTGCCAGACTGAAGACCTTGGTGTTAATAAGATGGCTGCTTTCCAATACCTCTAAAAAAAAAAAAAAAAAAAAAAAAAAAAAAAACAAAAAAAAACACCATTTTCCTCTCTCCTTTTTCTTTTATTTACAAATGTAATCTCTGATCCATGAATTCATAAGGTGAGAACGGTGAGTGGCTAGATTTTTATGGGACCATACATAAAGGGCTAAATTCAGTGATCCATCTCCCATCTTTCTAACTACTTAGGGAAGGAATTTGAAAAGAAGTCAATGTGGCAGATTTGAAGTAGGGGCTGTTGGAAAGTGTGCCACAGGATTTTTTACATTCTGTCTTCGAGACAATTTGAGTCTGCATTTTTTGAGTGAAACTATTAGTAACGAAGTGATTTCAGGTTTTTTTTTAAGTTGGTAGATGTAGGTCATAATAGGACTATAATTTTATTTATTTGTTGATGGTCTGATTTTAAGCCCTTAGAACATTAATGTCTAGGAACATTTGAGAAAGAATAACAGAAAAATCTTGTGTGTGTGTGTGTGTGTGTGTGTGTGGAGAATGTCTCTTTGGCCCAGATAAACTCTTCGTGCTTTGACATCTTAAAAACTCTATGATTACCATATTGTTATACATAGTCAGATACATATAGGTTCATAGTCCTGAGAACTGGTTAAACTGAGTTGTCTTATTGCCAGGGTCTGAGGAAATTTGAAAGAGAGCAGCATAGAAGACAGTGTGTTGAACACTGTTAGGCTAGTAACAAAAGAATGAGAGCCACAAGACTAAAAGAGAATTCCACTTGTGTGTAAACAGAACTTCAGTTACTAGATAAGCATGGCTTTTTCCTCCTTATTTTTCTACCCTTTCCTTTATTCACTTTCCATCACCCCCCTTAGTTCCCTCCAAAATATGAAATTGTCATTGACTTTATTAAGATATAATTCACATATAACAAAATGCACACATTTTATGGGTCCAGTTAAATGAATTTGAAAAATGTGTATGCCCATATAAATCCCTGTTCCTCCCTATCAAAATACAGAATACTTATATCACCCAGAAAAGTACTTTCACACTTTTTTGAAGTCAGTCCTACCACATTTCTTGCCTACAATGACTGATCTGATTTTGATCACCACAAATTAGTGTTTTTCTGATTCTAGAACGTTATATAAATGGAAGCATGTAGTACGGTGCTTTATGTTGGACATTTAGTTCAGCACATTGTCAGTTTCATCCATGTATTTACACAAATCACTACCTTTTTCCTTTTTATTGCTGAGTAGTATTCCATATGCCACAATTTGTTTATCCATTCACTTATTGATGGATGTTTGGTTTTTTTCAAGTTTGGGCTTATTATGAATAAAATTCCTATTAACATTTAAGAGCAATTCTTTGGGTAGATACATGTTTTCATTTGTCTTACATTCTACTTTAGAGAGGAATTGATGGGTTATATGTGATGTTTATCTTAATAAATGTTTTTGAAAGTGGTTGTGCCATTTTACATTCCCGCCAGCAATATACGAAAGGTTTAGCGTTCTACCTCGTCATCAATGTTTGGCATGATCAGTCTTTTTAGTTTTAGTCATTATTCTGGGTATGAAGTGCTGTATCTCACTGTAGCTTTAGTTTGCATTTCCCTAATGACTTATCTTTTTATGTACCTATTGACTCTACATATTTTACTTTGTAAAGTGTTTATGAAAATATTTTGCCTATTTGCTTCTTTTTAATATTATTGTTTTATGTATTTTAGACACAACCTTCTATCAGATATATGTATTTTGAATATTTTCTCTCAGTCTCTGAAGAGCAGGTAGTCTTAATTTTTATGAAGTCAAATTTATCTATATTTTTATGGTTAGTCATTTTTGAGTCCTAAGAAATCTTTGCTTATCCCAAGGTCACAAATATTTTCTCCTATGTTTCCTTCTAGAATTGTATAGTTTTAGTTTTTATGTTTACTCTGTGATCTACTTAAAATTGATTTTTGTGGATAGTGTAGAGTTTCATACAGATATCTTGTTTTTCTGATGTCATTTTTTCGAAAGATCATATTCCTGGCTAAATTACTTTCTTTATTACAAACTTGGAAAAGCCTTTTTAAAGCCTGTTACCTTTTATCTAATGGCAGAGTACATAAAGTCTTCTAAAGTTTGTTTGGAGATTAGCATTATTCCTTTGACTATTTTCTACATTTCTGATTTTATTTAAAATACGAACATAGTAGATAGGACACATACTACATAATGATCGTTGTTTCATAATATAGAAAGTAAATTAATATAGCCAAGTCACTGAGTTGGGAAGAAAGTGTGTGCACTTACTGGCCTCTTTATTTTCTATGTAACTCCCTTTCCTTTTTCTGTGTCTTCATATGTATGTAAATATTTCTTGAGAGGTATGTAGTACTGAACTACTCTATTGGAACACAGAGTTAAACAAATTGACAGGATCATTATTGATAGGAGTTTCAGGGAAAACATTGTTAGAACTAATCATTACAAGTTTTTTGAAACTGAATCTCTTATTTATAAAAAAGCACAGAAACATCAGTATTCCATAGCTCCTGTATAAGGTCTTTGTGTTATGAAGCTCATGTTGCAAGATGGATATTGAGTAGTTTGCCATATTAATTTTGATTTGTATTTATTTGTAAATATGATTTCATCACATTAAAACAAGAGCTACAATAACAGAACTTTAAGTAAGAGTTAAAAATATTCACCACCAATCTATTTCTCCTACCTTACTGATTTCACTTACCTATGTTCTTTTGCTAATCTTTGTATATAGTCAGAATGTTTATATAAGGATAACTATACTACAGAAATGGTTTGCCTTTCTGATTTTTTTTGAAACATATAAGATTACAAATATTTTTCCTGTTGCTACACAGCCTTCATATTTATCCATTTTAATGACTACGAAGTAGTCTAGTAAGTGATGGATAGTAAGACCATCATTTACCTATTTTATTACTATTGATGAGTTTAGGTAGGCCACACATTTTTGCTTAGAGCTGACTCCAAACATGAGAAAACACATGTGTATTGCCTTTTCCTTCTTTGTATAATTTATATTTAGAATATCAGCATAATTAAGTGCTTGAGAATAAAGAAGCTAGATTTTTGTATTGAAATCCCACTTTTGCCATTTTCCAGCTATTTCACTTTGGGCAGGTGTTCTGATCTCTCTAGACCTCAGTTTTCTTATTTGTAAAATAAGGATAATAACAGTGCCTGCCTCATATATTTTTCATGAAGATTAAATGAATTACTTTTTTGCAAATCAATTACAGCAGTAAAATGAATGTAAAAACTATATAAATGTCTTCTTAAAGTTCTGGGTAATGGAACTAGTATATTAATTTAATTTATATTGTCACTGAATGTATGTGCATATCCAGATATACCACAGTATGACCCCAACCTTGCAGGAAATATACATTTACAAGAAAAAAGAAAGAGAGAGAGAGGAAAAGAGGAAGAGAGAAATGAATAAAGGAAAAAAAGGAAAGAAAGAAGGGAGGGAGAGAGAGAGGGAAAGAGGGAAGGAGAAAGGAAGGAAGGAAGGGAGGGAGGAATGAAGGAGGAAGGAAGGAAGGGGTTCTCAACCAGGGGTGATTTAAAAAACACAATTTATTGAAGTATAATTCCCATGACATAAAAGTAACCGTTGTAAAGTGGACAATCCGGTTGCATTTAATACAGGCACAATGTTGCACAACCACCACTGTCCTCTTGGAAAACATTTGCATCAATCCAAAGAAAGAAGCTCTTACCAATTAGTAAATTTCTCCCCATTTTCTCCCTTTCACTTTCCAGGCCACAACAACTACCAATCTGTCCTCTGCCTATATAGATTTATCAGTTCTGGATATTTTGTATAAATGGATTCATGCAATATATGACCTTTGTGTCCAGCTTCTTTCACTTAGTATAATATTTTCAAGGTTTATCTACGTTTCAGCGTGTGTCAGAACCTCATTGCTCTTTATGGCTGAATAGTATTCCATTTTATGTATATATCACAATTTGTTTGTTAATTGAGCATTTGGGCTGTTTCCACCATTTGGCTATTTTGAATGTGCTGCTATAAGCATGTGTGTAGAGGTACTTGTTTAAGTACCAGTTTTCAGTTATTTAGGGTATACACCTTGGACTGAAATGATAGGGTTACAAGGTGGTTCTTTGTGGAGTTTTTTGGAAACCACAAAACTTTTCCAGTACCACATTGTTTTGATTATCATACATTCATATTTAGCTTTAAAATTGGGAAGTATAAGTCCTTCAAGTTTGTTCTTTTTCCAAGTTATTTTGGCTATTCAGGCCCTTGCAATTACATAGAAATTTGAGAATCAGCTTTTCCATAACCGTTTTCTAAAAAAGCCCTTGGAATTTTAACAGGGATTGCCTTGAATCTGCAATCACATGAGTAGTTAACACTGACATCTTAACCATATTAAGCCTCCTAATCCATGAACATAAGATATCTTTCTATTTATTAGATCTTCTTTAATTAATGTCAGCAATATTTTCTAGTTCTCAGAGTACAAGTCTTTCACTTTCTCTGTTACATTTATTCATGGGTATTTTATCCTTCAGAATGCTATTATACATTGATTTTTTTTCTTAATGTGCTTTTCAGATAATTAATTGCTGGCATATAGGAACATAACTAATTTTTGTCCTTATTTTTTATTTGTTTTTTAATTTAGTTTATAAAACTAATTTTTATATTTTGATCTTCTACCTACAACTTGCTGAATTTGTCCTTTAGTAGCTTTTTGCAAGATTGAGATTTTTATATGTAAGATTATGCAATCTGCAAATGGACATGGTTTTGTTATTTATTTTCTTCCCAATTTAGATACCTTTTATTCAGTTTTCTTGCCTACTTGCTCTGGTTAGAACTTCCAGTACAGTGTTGAACAGCAATGGTGAAGGAGACTATTCAAGTCCTGTTCCCGATCAGAGTGGGACAGATGTCAGTCTTTTACCATTGAGTATGATGTTAGTTGCAGGTTTCCCTCCAATGTCCTTTATTTTGAGAAAGTTTCTTTGTAGTCCTAGTTTTCTGAATGTTTTTATCATGAAAGTGTTTTGGATTGTGTTAAATGATTTTTTGTGCATTAATCGATATGATCATATGAGTTTTTCTCTCCCCTTCATTCTATTAAGATGGGGTATTCCTCTGATTGTTTCCTTATGTTGAACCACCCCTACATTCCTGGGACAAATCCCGATTGGCCATAATGTATAATTCTTTTAATATTCTGTTGGACTAGAGGTGATTTTAGCTCCCAGTTTACATTAGCAATGTCAAGATATTTTTGATTGTCATAACTGGAGGAGGGTGCTACTGGCATCTGGTGCATGAAGGCAAGGATGCTCGTGGATGTTCTGCAACAGAGAGGAAAGCGTTCCTTTCTCTCACAACAAAGGATTAGCCAGGCCAACGCGTCAACACCACCCAGATTGAGAAACCCTGAATTATACCAACCCTGCTACTATTCTTAGTATACCCCACCCTTATCTCTCTAGCCTGTCATTCTGTCTTTTCCCCCTCCATCTCCTCCAAACACATAACTTTGTTTCAGTACTCCAACCACACTGAACCTCACTTAATTTCTTCTCTTAGTCAAGTTACCTTTGGCCTATTATCTTCCACACCTGTACTTTCTCTAATCCGAACATCTGGTCCCGTAAGAATGATATAATGGACTTTGGGGACTCAGGGTTGGGGGAGGTTGGGAGGGACCTGAGAGATAAAAGAACACATATTGGGTATAGTGTACACTGCTCTAGTGATGGATGCTCTAAAATCTCAGACATCACTGCTAAAGAACTTATACATGTAACAGAAAACCACCTGTATCCTAAACATGATTGAAATATTTTTTTAAGAGGAAGAACATCCCTTCCCCTTCTTCACTCCCCAACATCATCACCGGGTTTTACTTATTATGATTCAATTTTCAGCCACTTCCTCCATGAAGATTTTCTGACTTTCCTTAGACCAAATGAGTTACTTGTGCTGCATTTTTCCCAAACACCAGCATTGCCCATGCCATAGCACTTACCAGAGTTTGTTAAAATCACATGTTAATTTCTACAAGGTCTGGGAGGGTCATATTATTGCTCCTATTTGCTCACTATTGTATCTTCAAGACCCAGATTAGTGCCAGTCACAAAGTAGTCGTTTTGTTATTCTTGTTTTTAAGTTATAGAATGAATACAAGAATAAATGAATAAATCAGCCTAAATTTTTCTGTATCTGGAACATTCAGGAAATGTGATAGTTAAGAAATATGTTAATGTTTTATGTGTGTACACCTCAGATATGCCTGAGAAACAGAAATAACCAATGGAAATATTTTTATTTTAGTTATCTAAATCTTTACTTATCTGCCTTGGCCCTAATTGACTAAAACTATATCTGATTTTTTAAAAATTCTCAAATGTTTGATTCAGTATCTGTGCAGACTGAGACACAGACCCAAAGCTTTACAGTGTGAATTTTTAAAACTAAATCTTGAATAAATTATCAGATACATAAGCAAAATTTGGAAGGGAAAATTGGGACGAAAGAAAGCAGTTCATTTTAGCCTTTTACATCAATGGGCTTGGAACGTGATTTCCAAGGAATTGCTGGTGTTCCCTGGCAGTGCCCAACTTCTGAAGAAAGAAGCAAAATGTAGTCTGCACACAGTCAAATGCCGGAGGCAATGTGAGTATTGTGCAGGTTCAAACCAGGTCAGAATAAAAATGACTACTAACCAGCCATTCAGCTTGTAAAATGATATAAGAACTAGTTCTTACTTATTGCCCTTCACCAATATTAAAAAATAAGTCATAGTGTCAGCTACTAGATGCACCAAGTTTTAGTGCTGCTTTATGGGCTAGAAGTGTTTCAAGTAAGAGTTGGCTGTGATGTGAACTTCTGTAAATTAAAGCTTAGCTTTCCACTTAATCTAATCAAAGTACCGGTAATATATTCTAATGATGATTTGACAACCCCAGACATATTGAGATAGTATCATTTTAGGAGAAAAGATTTGAGACAAAAGCCAACTCCATGTTATGATGGTGAACTAGGTACTGTTCTGCCTTTTGGGCATTGTAGTTTTCAGTTTGCTTTTAGTTTCAGTTTGGCTTTAGTTTGGATTTATATTTCACAGGATTTTTCAAATTGTATTCTCTCTTTCCACTGTTAACTATACCCCAAAACACGCTAGAATCGTAGGAATTCTCCTAGGCCTAAGAATCTTCTCAAGCAATATTATTTACCCCAGAGTATTTTTGTCTTTCTCATATGATTGTCTAAATATTTAAATCAATGACTGATTTTGAGAAAGTTGCTGGTTTTACTAGCTTATTTTCCTTGAAGGCTTTCTAAGCCTCCATTCCTCACTGGAAAATGGAAAGGTATACCGAAAGTTGAATCAGTATGTGATTTTCAAAAACATGTATATACATGTATTCAAATGTGTCCTAATTATAAATGTTTATTAAAATAAATATGATTCTACTGGTTAAGATAAACCAGATTCTCTAATTTCCCACCTTTGTCTTGCCATGTAGAATGGTGAGAGTCTATTTGGCTCAGAGAATGTTCAGATATTTGACCTTTTCCAGTCAGTTTATCTAAAGCAGCGGCAATGATTTCCAATCTCATTATACCCCAGGTCACTGTCTTATTATCACATTTATTCCCCTCTTCATACTTATCACAATCTTTGTTAATTGTAACTCTGCCTATTTTCCTACTGTCTGTCACCACCATCTTTAGAATAAGAGCTCCATCATGGCAGTGAGCATGTTTGCCTTGCTCAATTTTGTATCACTGACGTGATGAGCTCTTAGCACACTCATCAATCAATATTTGTTAAATGAGCTTTTCTTGGCTGCAGACACCACATTTTATTGACTGGAAACAATGTCTTGAGCCAAGCCTAAAGAGAAGAGAAAGTCATAATCTTTACATTCAGAGTTACTTCCTGTGTCTCTTCAACATGATTCTTCCAACATCACCAAGGAACTTCCTACATGATTGAAGAAAAGATAGAAAGAAAGTCATCTGGAGAGTTAACACATTTCCCATTGGTGCTGAATATTATCTCCTAATATTCTGAAGATGTCATCACCAGGTCAATGGAATCTCAACATCCTAAGTTATATATAGATATCTGCATACATATGTACATTATATACAAATACAATATTATTTAATACAAATTATATAAAAGTATACAAATTATATAAAAGTAAATTTAGTTTTTATATATTTTATATGTGCTATATATAATTTATACATGCTTCTGTAAAAGTGTTTACTAATTCATTTACAAGCAAAATAGAAAAGTTGAAAATGCCTGTTTTTCCCTACTAAGGGATGTGGAAATAGGGTTGCTTCAAAGACACATTCTAGCATAGTTTAATAATAATTACTCAATCACCACAGACAGGAAAAAGTTAATTTATTTGGAAACGCAACTTTATATAAATGTTACTAGTATATACCAATGATAGTATTACATAATGGACAAAAGGATAAATATTTAATAAGTTTGATACTTCAGGTACAGTAAGTAAAAATCCATTTTTAATTACATAAATTCTTTAAGTTTAAAGTTACCTAGTCAAATTTATCTGTACTGATAGCTGCTGTCAGAATTACATGTAAACACATAGACCTCTCTAAGTGATTATGTTGTATTCTTCTATAACAGTGAGATTCAGTAAAAGCCATGAATGATAACACTAGCCAATAATTTGATTCAACCGACACAACCAGAAGAAGCCTGTGAAGTCAATAAACCAGTTCCATGTCTTATATACAAAAATAATAGGTTGATTGAATTTTTACTTTCTGAATCTGTTACTTTGATACGTATTCTAGACATTAAATATATTTTGTTGATTGAATTTTTGCACACTGAGAAAATACAATCTAAATATAGCTGGAGGGTCTTTTCTATTTTTTTCCAAATTTTTCAGGCCTTTCATTAGGCCAAAGCAACAATTGATGTGGTATTTTCTAATATCTGATACAGCTTTTCAATTTTGTGTGTGTGTATATATACATGAAACACAGATTGTTCAAGGGGAACAGAAGCCTATGAGATATAGAAACCGAAGGATATGCCTTTTGAATTGGGTGAGCACAGTCTTTAGGGCCTACAGTTTCAAAGTTTTGTATTAGGGAATGGCTGACCACAGAAATTTTTCTAAACTAAGTGCATACCAACTAGAATTACACAGTTGGCTTCCCTTTTGCTACTTGAAGCTCCCACCTTGAGCTGGTTTCATTCACTTATTGTTGAATTATAGAGACATAGATGTAACTAAATTTGACTCTTTTACCTCATCCTTTTGAAATTGTTATCTTTCTTCCATCTCCAAATATAATTTTGCCGACCATGACCTTCAACATTACTTCTGCATCATAAATGTGATTTTGGCATCTTGTTGCAGAATGCCTACTCTGAGGCCTTAATTCTCACATCTAATGATACCCTGAGGATGACATGTGAGGCCAAGAGGGAGTGAAGCCTCATCCCCACTTTGTGCTTCTCTGTTAACCAGGTAACAGTTATAGTGTTCTTTGTCATCTGGTCAACATCACTAATTTATCCTGTGCACAATTTGAGGATCACCTAGTCCAACTACCTCCCCACTCCACAATTTGTCAAAGAGCTAACACTCATTGAAGCAAAGTACATTCCAAAAATCACACAGAAGATTAGGCATAGTACCTGCACCAACACTTAAGCATATAAATCAACGATTATCTAGAGAAGCCTGGGGTGATGGAATCATTGAGTTTAGAAACGAAGAACATAGCTGTGCTGGTTTTAGAGAAATAAAGTCACTAACTATTCACCTATTCTATTTTCCTTTTCCTTTTGAGTGCCAACAGCCTCCTGCAGATGCATATATTTATTTACAGAGCAACATGCTTGTGTTAGCTGTTTGTTTCTAAAGTTTTTTAAAAAATGACATTAGAACTTCCAATTTTCTCTTTAGCAACCCAAACACATTTAAATTATAAATTGAAATATATTGCACTTTTAATAGTTCAAGCCTTCTGAGTACTATTCAGTTCCATAAAACTATTTTGGACAGGTAACTTTTTTATTTCTTATCTTCTCTAATCTTCACTTCAATATTGGAACAACTAGATATATGCCTTCTTTTGTTTGCATAATTTTTCTTTTTAGTGTTTATGTAAATACATAGAAGGTAAAAATTAGTGAACTATATTCAAGGAAGGGTGTTAGAATACTAATGTAGCTAATGCTGTGCTTGGGAACTACTTAGGAAGAAATAGATTGGTTTAAAAAGAAAGTTATAGAATTTAATCAATCTTAAGAGACCAGCAGCATGCTATTGTGGAACTATAACTTTAGAGAACATCTATATGACAGTATGATCACCAAAAACTTCAGCATATGCTGCCAAGATTATGTGCATATTTTAAGTGCAAGTTAGAGGGCTCCACCTTCCCTTTTTGCCTGTGGTCCCCTGATTATAGCACTCAAGGTATTGCATCTGGGTAATCCTCCGTTCCCAGGTGACTTGAGGAATTTGATCCCGTTGGTGTGACCAAAATTTCCAAGTGAAATACAGAAATTGTACCGTCTTCATGCATATAGGCACAGGCTGGGGAAAGGTTTGGGATGATTTTTGGCTTTGCCCTTCCTGTTTTGTGACCTGCAGTAAATTACCCAACTTTCTGCACAGTCACTTTGCATTTTTTTGTAAAATGTGAATAATAATGCCTTTCTCACACTTATTTTGGAGATTAAAGATAAATATGAATGTGCAATGAATTCTAATATGCAAAGTGCTACATTTATTAAATATAAGATGTTTTCTGTAACTCCAGCAAGTTTCCAGTGTCAATGTTGGTATATCCAACACTTCCTACATGACATCTGCTGGAGGCACACGTCTATAACTGAAAGTTAAATGTATGTGACTTCTACATGAATTTAAGTATGAATTTCTATATATTTATCAATAGTTATTGATTTCAAGTCTCAAGTCATGCTTTTGAAAACTATTTACGTCAAGACTCTATTCATTTGTATAAAATTGTTTTTTAAAAGCAGTTTTTCAAGACTTTTATAAAATAATATCCTTTTGAATAGATACATATACAGGTAAATCTAGGTATATTTTTAATGTTGAGTTTAAACAGTAGTTTAAAAAGCAAATCTTTAATTTTTAGTGAGATTTATCTATTAAAAGTCCTGTCTTCTCTATATTCTCTCTACTTAATGAAAAAGCAGATTGCAAAACAAGAAGATTGATTAGGGGTAATAAGCTTGGTATTCTAGTAATAAAAATCCTTGCCAAAGTCCAATCTTTACACAAGACATTGACTATATTTCAAGGCCAATTTCTAACCCTATATCTAAAACATGGCAGGGGTTTAATCATTGTAGCAGACGCTGTCTATGCCCTTAGTGAATCTCCTACCCTCGCTCCCTTCACCCCTAGGATTTGCCACTGTAACCCTGCAAGATAACACGGTGAAAACCTAACTAAGTATCCCTGACTGAAGGCTATTTTCTGGCCTAGGAAGCATGCTTTCCTCCAAGCAAGAAAAAGCAGAAGTGCGTGAGAGTTAATGCTCCCCAGAGCAACTCTCAAGCAATTATAGATGGGGAGTTGATAAATAAATACCCATCTTTCTAGCCCCGTTGTTGAGTTCCTGAGCGTTGTTCTGCACCGCCTTCCAGTGGTCCCCAGAGGAACTGACATCCAGTTGATGACACTGGCAAATGGCTTGATAACAAACCTCCACTGGCTTCATTCTCTTTCTGAGTAACCCGCTATCCTACCAATGTTTCTTGGGATCCCAACTAAACTTGCATTCAAATCCTTGATTCAGAATCTATTTTGGGGGGATCTCAAATGAAGACAACAATGTTTGATCAGTAAATCAATTGACATGTATGAAAAAATGTGCACATATGCAGACAAGAAAGCTTCTGCCTGTCTGTGTCAAAATAGGAACGATTTTTCTTTCTTTAACCTGGTTTATAGCAACTATTAGAAATGGAATTCAACTAAGTGTTGCAAGAAGTCCATCATTTATAAATTAAGATGGAACTTACTTACCGTACTTTGTCTCCAGAGATTCTTTGAGTATAAATAACATAGACAAAATCATGGAATATTAAGAATGGCAAAGGAACTGAGAACTCTTTCTCACAGCTATCAGGTTGGCCCATTGAAATAACAGGCAGACCCTGGAGATGTTCCATAAAGCTGGCTGCTGCTAAGGTCTGCTCTGATACCTGCTATGTGATAAAATTTCCTGACACTTAGCAGGAGTTGATGTCCTGGTATTCCACCTGCAAATGGTAGGTCTATAGGGCACACCAAGCACGATGATATTCATCCTGGAAATGTGGTGCTGAGCTCAGAAGTAAGTAGGGTGTTAATTATCCATGACTAGTCACATAAAATCATGTCTCATACTCAGTTCTGGCCTGGAATGCAGGGTACACAAAGGGAGGTACTCATTGATACCAGCAGGAGCTATATGCAAGCTTCCAAAGGAACAATTAGTCCTTCAGTGCCTCATTCAAAGGCTGCTTAGGGGGTTGTTCTCCTTGAGTTAATGGGAGTATGAGTGTTCAATGAATGGAGATTAGCCCCAGAAGACAGGGAAGCAAATTAAACCCCTATTTTGATTTGAATTGGGAGTGAATAAAGTGTTCACTGCTCACTAAACTCAAGTGAAGTTAACATGCAAGAATGAATAGAGACTAACTTCTCTGTGTGGCAAGGAAGACCTCAAGGCAGTTAGCACCTGGGAACCTCCAGGGATAGAGCTGAGACAGAGGTGGTCATTCATCATTCTCTGGGGTGATAAGAGTTTTTCAGTAAATGCTGTATCAATGTAGATAAATCTTCCTAGAACCAATAAAAATGCCCTTTGCCTTTTCTATCTTCTATTACAAGTAATTGCTATTCACCTTGTTAGGAATATCTTGAAAGTAGTCACAGAGTACTTGGAGTGCCTGCGGGATGGAAAGTTTGAAGGAAAAATGTAGCCGTATATCATTGACATTCATGAGAAAATTCAGATTAGATGTTTGAAAGGCAGGTCCCCAGGAGGCAATAGAGAAATCAGGAACAATATTGTGCCAAAAATACCACTCTGGCCAGGACATCAGGGAGTTTATGTCAGGTAGAGTGAAGGAAAGCAATTTGGAAAGAAAAGATATATGTGCTTTTCTATATGCATTTAGTTTATTTATATGCGTACATCCTCTGAAAAACTAGTATGTTCTGGGAATTGACAAGCAGATTGGGCCTGACACTTCTAAAATATGTAACTGTGTTTATGTTTCTTTTACTCTAAAAGCTCTGAATAACATCTTGCAATATGATCAATACTTTTTCAAACTCATGTCTTTTAAAAATCTGTTTGCAACCAATAAGCCAAAAATGGGATGTGCTCAAATATCACTTTACATTTGGGAGGTCAGGTTTATGCCATTGGAGTTTACGTGCAGATTACAAAATATTTTTTCTTTCTAAAGACACACCTACTCTGGTGTCCTAAAAATCAGTTGTCTCACTGATGACACACCAGAGATATATGTTTTTTAAAATGTGGGCTGGGTATGGTAGTTCAAGCCTGTGATCCCAGCTCTTTGAGAAGCTGAGGCAGGAGGATCATTTGAGACAAGGAGTTTGAGAATAGCCTGGGCAACATAGAAAGACCCTGTTTGGGGCAGGAGGATCATTTGAACCCAGGAGTTCAAGGTTGCAGTGAGCTGTGATCCCACTACTGCATTCCAGCCTGGATAACAGAGGGAAACTCTGTCTAAAAAATAAATGAATAAATAATAAATAAATAAATAAATAAATAAATAACGTGAAGCTGTTGTGGATGATACCATCCTTGCTGGGGTGATATTTCTGCACAAAGAATTTCACTTCTTTCCCTCTTCTAGAGTGTTTGAATAACAGTCACTTGATGACAGTTAGTTCAGCTTAAGCCTACTTACTTTTCTTCGTTCCCTTTATTTAAAAAAGTCTTATGTGTCTGCTTTCAAGGAGACTCTACTGAATTCTATCAAGATAACAAGAAGAACAATAACTCAAAATTATTATTGCTTTTGAGAGGCTTTTTCTATAATATACCTGAAATACATTTAAGGCACTCATAAGTAGCAACCAATCACCCACTCATTCATTGAATGAATATAAGTTAGTGCATCATGTATACAAGGACACATACACAAGATCCTGAAAAATACACCAAGCAATATGCTGAAAAAGGAGACATGCCACAAATATTTTGTTTATTCATTTATTAAAGGTAAATTGATTAGAAGTTGAAAGGAAAGTGGAAGTTCTTTTAAATGAAGGTTTAATGAAAATTTCGTAGAATAAGTTCATCGAATCTTGACAATGATAAAAATTAGAGAATTCCAAGGAGATGGACCAACATAAACAAAGATAAGACAGTCTTCAAATAACTTGATCTTTTCAATTTGGTTGTTTTGTACTTACTTTTGTAGTAATAATAATAATAATAGCAGCTAGTATGTATTGAGAGTGCAGATTGCCTATAAAATATTGTTCTAAGCAGTTTATATGAGTAAACTTATCCTCACCTTAAATGTGGAAAGTAGCTACCATTATTAGCCCCATTTTACTGATGAGGAAACTAAGGCACAGAAGAGTTAAGTAACTCACACAAATCCTTCACCTAGTGAGAGCCACAGGTCAGATTTAAACACTGGCAGCCTGGCTATATAGCATGGACTCAACTGTGACTGCCCCCTCTTGAGGCGCTCATGGAGCCAGTCAGTGACTTTATTTTCTTTTCCATTTTCCTACAGACATGGGTAGACTGACAAAGTCAATGCTGTCTTGGACATGTGAGCTCAGGGCCATGCAAGATAAACTCCTAGCTTAGGTTGGTAGCTATGCTCTAGAATTAGGACTTCTGATTACATCATGCAGGGAAAAAGGATTACTGTTAGGGAAACATGTATTCTCATATTCTTCTTTCCTTCCTTGGATACTCTAAATCTAATCAGTAGCCATCAAGACTGAAGCAAAGGCAGTATCTGGAGCAACAGCCTGCTGTGGATCTCACTACAGCCCTTCCCTTCCTGGGTGTTTTCTCAAAAGTACCTTCACAATCAATCTGCCTCCTGTGCTGCAAGCCAGTTAATTTTTTTTTTTCAGACTAATTCCAAATACATATATCCAGGTAGCTAACAATAATACTGTGCTTCCTGTAAATAATATGGAAAGACCACTCATTGTGAAGTCAAAAGATCTGGGTACAAGGCCCCGATCGACCATAAAACATCTATGTGCTTTTGATCCGTTACTTGAAGTAGTGTTATATTACTTGG
Source organism: Gorilla gorilla gorilla (assembly GCF_029281585.2). Lineage (NCBI taxonomy): Eukaryota > Metazoa > Chordata > Mammalia > Primates > Hominidae > Gorilla > Gorilla gorilla. Next base: position 10,923,099 of record NC_086017.1, read on the forward strand.
AAGTCGGCCTCCTCCTTTTGACCACAGCATCTCGACTTTTACACTTGTCGTTATTGAGTTGCCCGCTCTCCCATCTCAATTTGGAAATCTGAGACCAGAGTTCTTGCTCCATTTACTCAACTAATGTTGCTGATGATAGATAGTAGGACCGTCATGGAGTCCTTTGGATTCCTGGCCCAGTGTTCTTTCCACTGAGCTAGTCTCCCACAGTGTGCTCTGTGGAACCTAAGCCCTTGGGGAAGCTCTGCAGAAGGTACTTTTTCTTCCCTCTAAATGTGATTTTAGCATCCTGACATAATCCCCTCCACACCGCTAGTAGCCCGTGATACTCTTGCCTAGACCTGGATACAAATTAAGATCATAGTTTTGTCCCAAGTCACCTACATTCAGAGGGTCCAAAATGTAAAATAATGCTTTTAAAAGAATATGAAGAATTTATCCTCTGTGGTTACAGGAAAGTTAGCTAATCTCCCTGAACCTGAGTTTTGTTTTTTTTGTTTTGTTTTGTTTTCCGGGTAGTTTAAAAAATCAAATGAGACAATTTATTTAAGAAAGCATCTTTCACATTATAAATCAGTTTACAAAAGCAGGGTACTATTTATATAAACATGAATTCCAGATATTGGAAGGTGGCAATGTCTGCTGTTAGTAAGAATGCAGGAAGCACACAAGCAGTGTTGAAAAATCTTAGATAATATTTTAGTCCCCTGCCCTTGGAGAAATGTATCATGAGGTCAGTGGGTGAATTTCTTTGCCTGCGAATTGTATCTCCTTGGATACAATTTGCAAAGGGCTGAGGAATGAGGTTGGACCCCCATGCCCCATACCACAAAGTATTTCTGCTCAGCAGTCATGTATTTTGCAAAAATAACCTACCCACAACGAAGTACTACCTGATTTAAGTTTCTGCAATTTCTAAAAGCCGGGGCACTTAAGATACTGAGATGAAATAACATTCCCTGTTCCCAAATGAATAATGCATTTTCTCACTCTTTTTTATTTTTATTATTTCAAAATTCTTGCCTCTCTTTTGCAGAGAAATTTCCCAGAGTTTTACAGCATCACTGTTGACAGGCAACCACATTTTCCTCCCAAGGCGACTCCTATTTCTGTGAGGTCAAGATTGACAATGGGAGCACATATCAGGGGATGGGTTGATGGAAGAGAAGGCAAAAGGTCCAATTGTCCAGGGGCTGGGGACCATGAACCTTAGCCAACAGAAACAGAATGGAATCAGTGTACATCCTGCTGTCAGTGCTCTGTGATTATTTTCCCCTTTCCTTCTCCTAATGGATAAGCTTGGAGGAAAGTGCATTCTTTCTCAGGAGAGAGCTCAGAACTGCAGGGTTTTAGTGTATTTATTGTGCTACATATATATATACACACACACATATGTAAATACACTGTATATACGCTACATATATATATAAGTTTCAATAATTCTTTCCTAGGTAGGTCAGAAAATTCACATTTCTATGCATTATTAAAAAGAAGTTATGAGGCCAGGTGCAGTGGCTCACGCCTGTAATCCCAGCATTTTGGGAGGCCAAGGCGAGTGGATCACCTGAGGTCAGCAGTTCAAGACCTGCCTGACCAACACAGTGAAACCAGTCTCTACTAAAAATACAAAAATTAGCTGGGCATGGTGGTGAGCGCCTGTAATCCCAGCTACTCGGGAGGCTAAGGCAGGAAAATCACTTGAACCTGGGAGGCGGAGGTTGCCGTGAGCCGATTGCACCACTGCACTCCAGCCTGGGTGACAGAACCAAACTCTGTCTCAAAATAGAAGAAGTTCTGCCGTCATGTGTGGTTAGAGAGTCACTGATTGGCATGAAAGCAATTAAAACCCACCCAATTTTCCTGACCACTTTTATAAGACAGAGAAAATTTAATAAGTTAATCCCTTATGGATATCATGGGCTCTTTGAAATTTAGAGAACTCCATTACATCCTTTATTAATTGACCCTAAAAAAATTAGGAGCAGTCTGTGTGGTAGGTAGTATTGTCACAGTATTTACAGTGGGCAACCCAAGAACAGAGGTTCTAAGACTTACTCAAACTACATTGTTAGCTATTGACACGATTAGGACTCTAAGACCTCTGTTATTCTTGTCCATGGCTCTTTCCCCTTGATTAGACTTTCCCAAAGTGTGTTCTGTGAAGCGTTCACTGTTGGAAAAGCACGACAGAAAACCGAATCCCATGATCATGGAAGTTTGGGAAACAGTGCAGGCTATACCCCTGTCTTCAAGTTCTGTAATGTACATTGGCCCTGGAGAGATACAGAAATCCTGCAGGAAAGGAACTGTTTTGCCTTATTTAGCCTCGCATTTTGCATATTATTTAGCTGGATGGTGCTTTTTTTAAGCCCCATAAACACACTGTAGGAACCCTTACCCTGTGCCATCTAGCTTTATAACAACCCAGGGTGGGAGTCCTCAATTTGCACCTCTAATAAGTAGAAATGTTTCTCTTTCAAATGTTCAGATTTGAGCAAAATCTCCCAGAGTAAGCTTTCGGCAAAATTGTAAAGTCTGTAAGATTGGCCATCGGGATGAAAAACATGGACTCAGGATTCTGATGATACTGGTCAAATGAGGGATTTTTCTGCCACTTATCAGCTGTGTGCACTTTGTCTAGTTACTTAGTTCCTCCCAGTTTCAGTCTCTTCACCTGTAAAATGAAAACAATAATTGTATACCTCTTATTTGACTGCCATGAAGATGAAATGAGGCAGTGCCTGTAACTCCTGGCATAGAATCTCGCTTCTGTTGGGTATTTGAAAAATTCTATTATTACTATTATTCTCATTATCTTCCTTTTCAGCCTACCTCCTGGCACCCCATTCTGTCTCTTCCTCCTATTTTTCTATCTTGTCACACAATCTTAAAGGACTCTGCTTCCAGCTATCTTGCTTACCTGGTATAGTGCAGAGATGGTATACACGATGCCTTCCAAGACTGGGCAGGTAATATGAAAGAGTGAAGGGAACTAGGTGTGAGACAATAGGGGGTGTCCCCCAAACTATGGCAAACACTTGTGTTAAAGGGCCAGTCACTCCGGATATTTGTTGTTGTTAATGCCGTTTTGTTGTATTTTTACCGCATGGAAATATGGACTAGTGATGCCAAATTTTCAGATATTTAATGAGAAGTCAAATGTTTATTTTTATATGTAGTTTTCCAATTTTTAAACACTCTTTTTAAGAATCTGTTAGACTACCAGTTGATGACCCCTGGACCAGGGGATTTTTAGCATCCTGTTCCTATGTAGTAATAAAGAGCTGCAAATTTAGAAGTGTTTAAGAGGTCATCTAGTTGAACTTCCTACTTGATCAGAAATATTATTTATAATATACTAGAAAAGGTGTCATTCATCTATTCCTAGTCAGAGAGAACTAAGCATCTCATGGAAAAAAACATTACACTTTGTATGTACAAACTCACTGAATTCTCTTATGAACCTCATGAGGTAGATGCTACTTTTTCCATTGTAATTATCATGTAATCCAGGCTCAGAAAACTGATTTACTTCTTCTAAAGTCACAAAGCTATTAAGTGTCTGGCAGATTTTAAGAATGGAATTCCAGACTGTTTAGGTTTCAAAGCCAGTGCACTTAACCACTGGCTAAACAATTCTACTTGTTAAAATGCTCAGGGCTGATATTAAGCTGAAATTTGCTGCCCTGAAATGTCCACTATTTGGTCCCAGTTTTGCTCTCCTGAGACACAAATAATAAGTTTAATCTTTCTTCCACGAGACAGCCCTTCAAATATTTGAAGATGACTCTCCTCTGCCTGCTAAATCCTCTCTTCCCCAGGCTAAACATACTCGTTTCTTTTCACTGACCCTCATAAGTCATGGCTTTCAGCCACTTCATCATCCTTGCACTGCTCCCCAGGAGAGTATTTCAATTTGTCAAAGTTCCTCTTAAACCATGATGCTCAGAAGAGAACACAATCCCTCTGTGTAGTTACACAAGTGCAGGTCAGGATGGAACTAGCACCTCCCTGGTTTTGGCCACCATGCTTTTATTAATGCAACCTAAGTAATGCCAGATTTTTAGCAACTATGTAAAAAGAAAAGCAAACATTGAATATTGGTCCAACTTCACACTATAGAATTTTATTCTCTGCTTTTTTTTTTTTTTCCAAACTTGAATTGAAGGAAAGCCACTTTTACTCACTCTACTCCTACCCAATATATTTAAGCAGGTCATTTTTAAAACTCAAATACATTACTTAGTATATATTCTTATTAAATACCATCTTTATTTATTTACTGTTTTGGCCGATACTGATCTGTTTTGTTTTTTCTTTAATTTGACAATTATAGCAAAACAGAAGAGAAAGAAACATTTTCTGTAGTGTGACCACTTTTTCTTAAATACATTAAAAAAGGGTTTTTTCCTCTACTGCTCCAATATTGCTCGCAGATAACTCTATTTATATTTTCCCAAAAACAAAATTTTAGAAAGTGCTTTGCACACATTCTTGTTTTAATAGGACCTTGCTATATTATTGCTTTGTTTAGTTTTTTAAAAAATTTGGAATATATGAAGAAGCAAAAACACTGAAAAGAAAATCTGCTGCTTGCTATTTTACTTACATATATGTATTATATATCTATATAATTATATGTTATATCTATTTGTATGTATGCATCTACCTTTTCATTCTTTTCATTCCAGATATTTCTGATTTCTGCTATCTGATATACTCACTAACTCTTCTAGCTTTCTGTGATTCTGAGGTTAATCAAATATTCAGTAGGATTGGGCTGAGAACTTACCACTAGAAACTTCTCTCTAGGGCAACCTTTAGCCCAGGGGTGGGAAAACTATGGCCATGAATTAATTATTCTTCACCTGTTTTTTGCAAATAAAGTTTTTATTAAAAAAACTGCCACTTCCATTTGTTTATGTCTTGAGTAAGACTAGTTTTGCATTCTAATAGTACAGTTTAGTAATGACAACAGTGACCAGGCTGGAAGTATTTGCTATCTAGTCCTTTATAGTCTTTTACAGAAAAGATTTCCCAATCTCTGCTTTAGTCATTAGTAAGTAGTCCCTGCATTCTATTATTGAATTCATTGCTGAGAATTGAAACTAGCATAAATTCCTATCCCTGTACTAAACGGCACTGAAAGCAAAAATAATTTAGCTACTTGCTTCAGGAAATTCTTGCTTCTAGAGGACAAAACTTACTTTTCAAGACCAACATCATCATCTGTATCAAGAGCCTGACCTTCTTGTACTCGTCAAATTAAAGCTATTATGCCCTAATCTCTACCCACATCTAATCAGCTCCTCATCTTGCAAGAACAACCTCAAAATCACCTAACCCAGATCATGAAGCCCTAAAAATATTGTTTAAAAAAAAAAAAAACCTCAGCTGAATTAAATTGAAAGGAGTTTAATTGAACAATGAACAATTCACCAATCAGGCAACCCCTGATTCTGGGGCAAACTCCAGAATCACAGCAGATTTGGAGAGACTCCAGGGATACCTCATCATCAGAACAAATTTGTAGAAAATAAAAGGGAAGTGACTTACAGAAATAGGAAGTGAGGTACAGAAACAGCTGGATTGGTTACAGATTGGCATTTGCCTTACTTGAGCACAGTTTGAACACTCAGCAGTGTATGACTGGTTGAAGCATGGCTGCTGGGATTGGCCAAGACTCAGCTATTGTTTCAGGCACATATTCCTAAGTTATATTTTCAATCTTGTCTACCTATTAAGTCAGGTTACTGTTGGTCCTCAAGGACTCAAATATAGAAATATGAATTTCTTCAGGCCATTTCTAGTTTATATTAACAATATCACCCACTTATTTCTCCTTCTGAGAAAGTATTACCACTATGCCAAGTTGTATTCTCCCTGACTGTGGAAAGTCTAGCAAACTTAGATTTGTCCAATGAATAAGTATTTCTTGTCACCTTTTTAGGAATGGAAAGTCAACACTACAAATCCTCAAAGCTATAGCAGCGTCACTCATCTACATTCTTGTATTCTGATTTAGATAAATACAAAGAGCATTTCTATAAGATATAATTACCTGCACATTGCAGATAGAAAAACAGGTGCACACAGAGGCTGGAGCTATGCTTTGGTGATGTGTGCAGTGCCCCAGATCAAGAGGTCACATAGTAGGGGGGGACCCTCAATCAGGGATCCGCCTTCAAGCCCCAGGTCTCGTTCTAGGTCATGGACTAAATTTTATTTAGTTAACTATCACCTATATATGTAAATAATGGCAACTACTTATCTCCTCTAGGCCTCAGTTTCCTCAGCTATGAAAATAGAAAGCTGACTTCTATTATCTATATAGTTTCTTTCAATTGTGAAATTCATTGAAAGTATGATTTTTCAGCAGTCTTAAAACTAATTTCTTCACACTAGTATCTTTCAGCAAGACTTCATGGCCTCAAGCAAAAGGCATATGAGAGATACTCTCTTCATGACTGAGTTAAGTTCTACAGCTTGGTTTCTCTGATTAAAAAAAAATTGTAGAAATGATTCTGACTATTTCCATAACAAACATATTTGCATTTATTTCATGCTGTTAACAGCTTAACATGTAATCATGGCTCCTCTAGGAAAAGCAGTACTGCTTCTTCTATGACCTCATTAAACACGCTGTGTTATATCTTTCTACTAATCTATCATCTATTATGGCTGCCTATTTTGAGAGCTTGGCATAACAATTACCATAAGTAATAGCATTATATTCTGAAAACAAAGAATTTGATGGCACAATTTATCTTGCTACTTGGCCTAACTTAATGGTGGTGGGGTTTCCTAGTCTATACTATATTTTTCTCAGATCACAAATAGTTCACTTTTTAATTTATTATTGATTTAGCTTAAAAGTAAATAACTCCGTGAATGCTAAAGTTGGAAATCTGTTATAAAAATTATTAAAAATCTTCTCTTCCTTCTGGCCATGGATGTTTATCACACTGAAATAAAACTGTGGAGCTACCTGAAGAAAGTGAATTTGAGATTTTTAATTTATCTGCTGTAATTAACTGGTCAACTAAAAACAAAAGGGCAATTAGTGCTGCACACATTTGTTCTGATGATGAACATGGCAACTGAAAATGGATCTTGATCTTCACTATGAAATCCTTTAGTATCAAAGCAATGTTGCTGTAAATAAGGGGAGAACGAAGCCCTTGAGGAGTCACGCACTTGCAACAATGATGTCCTGATAAACAAAAGCCACACCAGTAAGACAACTAGAGAGAGAAGTTGGCCAATATTTCAAAGTAATATTCCTCCTTGACCATTCTACTGCCCTGTACTTACAGCAATAACCAAAGCCTTTTAGTAGTAGTTTCTACTTTTCCTGCCACCAATGTGAGAAAGTCATTTCATGTACTGCAAAAGAGGTAAGAAAAAGGTATAATTTGTAATTGACCTGAGGATTTCCATAAACAGTATGTATTAATGCACATAATTCTCCAGCGTCCAAGTCGGTGTCACCTAAATGTATTTATAGAAATTAAAAAGCACAGTGTTGACAGAATTGGACAAGAATAATTTTGTATTTTCCCCCACCATAGAGTAAGATGTTTTAAATTATTTTAGACATTCTCTGTAGCTTCTAAGTTAGGTTGGGAAGTACCAACCCTTCATGAGCACCTTTCAGAAGCTTATTACAGAGCTATGCATGCACATCTACTCCGCCTTTTTATTCAAGAAATTGACCCTAGTTCTCACTGGAAAAAATAAAGTTGGAAAACTCCTCTGTAAAAGATAGATAAGAGAATAACAGAGGTGCCATCTCTGTTTAGGTTAACTCTCATTATCTCTCAAGCCTGCTGGACAAACCAAGGTTTAACATGGCAGCCACCTTCCAGAATTTTCCTGATGCCTGAGGTCCAGCCATTATTTGACTTACACATTTATTCCTGGTTTACTGGCAATTGTGCACATTTATAGACTGACGAATGGTTTTAGAGCCAGGAGATGGAGTGAGTGAGAATTTTCCTAAAAAAAAAAAAAAAAAAAAAACACGATTATTCTGAACCAAACGAAACTCTTAATGTTGTTTGGGTTAAGCATAATTAGCACTGCGTATAACCTCACTGTCACAGCAATAATTTCTGAGTTCTTTCATCTGCCTTCTGGGATCAGAAGCAAGTCAGTGATACATGGTGAGAAGAGGTCGTATAAAGGCAGGGCTCACAGTCTGAAGCTACTTCAAAATACAGGATTGCATCTTTTTCTACTAAATACATGGTATTCTTGTTGAGTACGTATACACTGAATTAGAAAAATACAGTTGGATAATCCTTTAACAGAAATCTTCACAGCCAAATATATTTTAGAGTTTAGAATTCATTAAACGAGAGATCAGCAAAAGAAAATTCCAGAAGCTCAAAAGCCAGAAAGGGTCAGATAATAAATATTTTCAGCTTTGCAAGCCATATGGTCTCTGGAGCAACTCTTCAGCCCTGCCTTTGTAGCACAAAAACAGCCATAGACAATACATCAATAAACAGGTATGTTGGGTGGCAGTGAAATTTTATTTACCAAAAAAAGGCAAAGAGCCAGACTTGGTCAGCAGGCTATGGTTTCCTGACCCTTGTTTTAGGCTTTAGAAAGGCAATGGGGTACGAATTTATATGTATTTCTATATATTTATAAATTTGTGTGTACAAATTTATATGTATTTTTATTTGCATGCATATACATATTATAGACAGATATGTACATTAAAGATACATATAAATTTGTGTGTGTGTGTTATATATATATAGTATATGCCCAATGAACAATACACTTATCATCAACCAACATCTCTGTTTCAGCAGAAAAATACATCAATATTTATAATAAGCTGGGTAAAAAGATCTAAGCAAGCACACATTGCTTGGTGTGTATTGCCTGGGGACAGTTCTCTGCCACCAAATAAATTTTGCCACCAAGCTTACATGTAAGTTTCAACTTTCAAAGATTCTTTTTAATTGCAAGAAAAGGGATTATAGACCTGTACATACTCTTTCCTTGAAGTGTTTGAAATTATTACTTTTGTACTGAGCAATTTCATGCAAGAAAAAGTAAATACACGTTAGTTTATGAACCAAGATACTCACTGCTCTGGGCCAAATTATCATTTAAAAGACCTCATCTAAAACAAAATGCTGGTGATACATTTTTGAGACTCCTTTTAGGTTCTAGAAGTTTCTTTAAGTTAGATTTATATATTGGTTTTCCTTTATTACACCATTTTGCCTCAAGTGACCTGTAGGATTCTAGGAACCTAGAATTAATTCCTGTGGCTATTTTGCATGTCAGTGACTAGCAGAAATTTTACTCACTGAATATTTCTACTCGATTCTGCTGTGAGTAAATAACTACACTTTTCTTAACTACATTGTTGTCATTGAGCCAGAGTATTCTCCTTCCTCAGGCAATTTAAACTTTTACAAATGAAACTTTTACAAATGGCAACCGATGCATAAATATTAGCTATTTAGGCTAGCAGTATAGAGGAATGCCAAATAAAACATCTTTCGGGCTTTGGCCTCATTATAGTATGCTGATAAGCAATCAGATGATAAAGGGCAACATTTGCTATGAAATTATACACTGGATGGAATCAAACCATCTTAGAATATTAGAGCTGGAAGAAACTTGAAGGTGACTTCTAGGTCAAACCCTTCAATTTTCAAAGGAGGAAACTGACAATCAATGTGATTGTACATGAATCACTCAATGTTACTCAGCTGGTTAAGAGAAAGAGACAATAGTAGAAGCAAAATCTCCAGATTCCCAGTGTAGCCTTTTTCTCTGTACCACCAGGTTGTTCAGCTGTCAAATGCAAACTTAGCTCATGCTTACTGAATACCTATGAGCTCTGCATTAGACACCACGCCGAGTATTACGAGTAAGTGTTACACATGGTGTTTATCGTCAAGGTAAAGTACAAAACCCTTGGCAATATAATGGAGTCTTTGGTAAGTGCAAGCCTTAAGAGAAATACATTGAGTCAGTGTGCTCTAGAATCTTTAAGAGAAACTTCATATAAATTCGAGATAAACGATACAGGGGACTGGGCGCTGTGGCTCACACCTGTAATCCCAGCACTTTGGGAGGCCAAGATGGACGGATCACTGGACATCAGGAGTTCAAGACCACCCTGGCCAACATGGTGAAACCCTGTCTTTACTAAAAATACAAAATTAGCCAGGTGTAGTGGTGTGTGCCTGTAAGCCCAGCTACTCGGGAGGCTGAGGCAGGAGAATCACTTGATCCCAAAAGGCAGAGGTTGGAGTGAGCCAAGATCGCGCCATTGTACTCCAGCCTGGACAACAAGAGCAAAACTCCATCTCATTAAAAAAAAAAAAAAAAAAAAAAGAATGAAGGGGCTTGGGGCTTGTCAGATTACTTAGGTAGAAGGAGACAAAAACAAAATACAAACAGGACTAGGCAAATATTTGTCTTCTTGGCTCAGGTAAGATGTTTCATGATTCTACGATACTGGGTATGATTCTAGGTTCTTTGGATGATGGAATGAATCACAGTAACACTCAGATACAGAAAAAGCAGAACTCTGCTTCTTACAGCTCCAAATGAGGCAAAGGGCACAAAGGAAATTGTACCCAGGAACAGAACTACAGCACGCTGGGACCGTTGGAGGTAGCTTGAGAATGGAAAATGGGATAGAGACGGCTAGGCTTTGCGCACCTCCGGAGGACTGGGTATTTTAAATAATTTTCTAGCCCAAGGAAGTAGGGGCTGTTTCTGGGTGTTAGAGATTTGGAGATCTGTGGTATTTGCGTCTATGTGTACTATAACCCAGGATTATTAAAGCCTAATAAGGGATATATTTGGGGTGGAGTCTTAGCAAACTGTCCATGAAGGGGAACTGAAAGTTTTTAGCTGTAGCTGCAAACTTTCGTCAAGATAACAGTTGTGAGATATACCAGATCAACAGGTTTATTATCTCTTGATGACTTAATGGAGAGATTATACACTTTTTCTGATAATATTGGCAGAGGTCCTGGCTTCGACTGCCATTGGTTTCAATTAAGCAATATGCTGAATTTTTTACAAAATATTGTAGCCAAAGAAATAGATAACTGATTGACAATGACCTGGTCATATGCTTGTCCCTGGAGCAAGAAGGTGGAGGCAATAACTCCCCAACTGTATTGTCTGATGGTACATAGGGAGATGGTTCCTCAAAAGAAAGTCACAGACCTTTTATCACAAGAAGAAGACAGAATTATTGGGTAAAAAAATAATGAATATCCGTTAAATAAGTGTACCATGTAATTTACGTTATAAGCTGAGGCTTTTTTGAGAAAAAGAGTCTATTGATAATTCTGCCATGACAATTGGATACATGGAAACTGTCCAGTGAAAACAGATTTATGGCCATGCTACCATTGTACAGGTTTTTAGGGAGATACCCTAAGGAGGAATTCTATGCAAATTAAATGACATCTATATAGAGATAATACATAATGCACGTGCACAGGAAGTAGATCTTTGTCACTAGACTGGAAGTATTTAGTAGTAGTCTCGTTGGAAAAGGAAGATTAGAAACCTATTGTGTATTGTCTTGAATATCATTCCAAAGACTTTGGATGTTTGTGAAATTGAAAGTGATTAAAGTCTCCATTGCATAAACTGGCATAATTGGACCAATCTTTGTTTTAGGAAGAAAATTTTGATGGTAATATTTAAATGAGTAGAAAGGACAAGAGATTTAAGGCAGGAAGACTATTCAGAGATCCAATTTTTTTTTAATCTTCGAAGCCACTACTCTATTTAAAACCTTCATTATTCCTTTCTTGTACTACAAAAGTAGCCTTTAATTACTCTGTATAATTCCAGTTTTTACTCCATCTCTTTCATTCTCCACGGTAGCCAGAGATATAACATAAATTTTGATTCTGTTCTGCTTAACATTCTCAATTATGATCTGAAAGTACAGCATTCATATGCATTAACATGACCTAAATGTCTTGTATATTTCAGCCTCTTTCCCTTTCTCCAACCTTGTCTCATGCCGCAGTTCTTCTGAATATCAAACCGGACTTTCTCATATCTTTGAACATGCAACTCAAGGCTTGCTATAGGACCTGAGCACACCGTCTCTCTTTCGTTTAGGAAGCTAGTCTCATCCTTCCTTCATACCTATTGTAATCCCTACAGCTCTGCTGTTTTCACCCCATGTACACACACTCTTTGCCTGGCAAAGAGCTACTCATATTTCAAGCCTCAGCTAAAAAATGCTAACTGAATTCCACCCTATAAATCTCATACATATTACATTTTTCTTTAATATTATCGTATTTACTACACAAATATTTTCCTGTGTGCGTAAGGTTTTTTTTGTTTTGTTTCTCTGTTTTTGTTAAATGTCTCTCTCACAAGGGAACGGTGCCTCAAAGGTAGAAATGAAGGATTTTAGGCTCACCGTTAACACCATAGTGCCCATTGTCGTGCAAAGAATGTGATTATATAAAGAAACAAACAAATAAATAAATGCTTATGAAAATATAATTAATGAATGGATAGATAGAACATATGATCTAATTTATGTAAGGCATTAAAGGCTGTGGTATCAAAAGGAATGGAAAGATGATGTCAGACATGAGAACATTTGAGAAGGAACATTGACTCAATATATATGTTGACCCCTGAATATTGTTTATTTTTCCTGTGATTTTTATCCTTTGATTAAATTTGGAAAACATTTAACTTAAATTTTATTTAAACGTTAAGTATAATCAATGTTTTTGGTTTAAGATGAAGTAACTCATGACAGAAAGAAATGATTTTTACAATTTAAAAATACATCAAGAAATAAAAATTTTATTATTTATTATCATCACACTTAAACTCCATACACTTCCAATAAATATTTAAGGTTGCAAGAAAATATGTTTCCACTATGTTAAAGTTTCCAAAGGATCTTATCACTTGATATATAATAGTTTTATCAAATGTAACCTACTACATCTCTTGATAGAAAAGCTGCAAAATTATACCATAAAAAGGCCATAGAAATAATAAAGGCAATAATAGTGGCTGTTTTTGTAAACAATCAACCATAGTCTGTTACAATCATACAGTTCATAATAACTGAGCTTAATTGTCAAGATTAATTGTTGAGCTTACCTAAATGAGTTGTTACAGAACATGGACATAGATAAGTTTATTCTGAGCTTATTTTAAATTTTTATAAGTTTACGAGTTTTTATGAACCTCTTATTAGATTTCTCTTTTGGACTAAAGGCCAAACTAACATTTTATCTTGATTTCATTTATCACTGCATAGCTTAAATGTCAAAATAAATTAGAGAAAATTATGATGCAACCCCTTAGGAAAAGCAAGTCTCGTACCTGAAAGATAACACTGCTAGAAATTGATTTCTTGCAGAAATTTTGTAGCACAATATTAATTTTATTTCTTGTGATATTAGGACAAATAATGTTTTCTAATATTTGAGGTGTGAATTGAAATTAAGAAAATATGAGCTGACATTACTGGAACTCGCAGAACAAATGTATGTGTAGAAAGCATCCATTTAGGTTGCTTTATTTTGGATAATAATATTAATATTAAATTGAATTAATATGCAACAAAAATATGCTTATTAAAATATTCGTGTTTGTACGTTTTTCATTTCATGACAATTTTGTCTTTTTCAGACTCTTGAGATACTGACTGGAAGATAGACTGTTTTTTTCCACCTGATTGTATGGGAGAAATTTTTGACCTTAGAAAGTGGAAATGAGGTTGCTATGGAAACTGGTAATTCTGCTGCCACTCATAAACTCTTCTGCAGGTAAAGTGTTCTATTATTATAAGTTTTGATTGATAAATATATTGGCATTGTATTTCTTTCTACGGGTGAAGCCATTTTCAAAATGCACAATTTGTATGTTATTTGAATGACTAAGTGATAATGTTTTGAAGGTAACCTCTATGACTCAGACAGGGAAAGTTTAATCCTTAAAAATGTATCAAATGCCAGTTTTAAATGGAAACTAACATTATTACATTTATAAATTGACAAATATGACATTTTTATACAATGTAATTATGTAATATTTAATTATATAATATACTATGACATTTTTATAAAAGAATGTAATTAAATATTTTTATCACCAATAAACAGTGAATAATTATTCTTATTTTCATTATAGTGAAGTCTTTAAAAAATTAAAATTAAAATACATATTTTCTCTCATGTTTAGAAATTGATATGGCAAAAAAATCAAAGCTATATTCATTTAGAAGAAAAGGTGATATAGAATGTTACCTCAGAACTAGAAATAACCTTAGATATATTTTCTTTTTAATTATTTTAAAAGAATAGACAAGAACATGTTCTTTTATTCAACTTGAACATATTAATATCTGTGTATCAGTTAACTTTTGCTTTGTAATAAGCCACACCAAATGTGAGTGTAATAAAATAACAAATAATCATGTATTTAGTTGACAAATCTGTGGGTTAACAATTTACGATGGGCTCAAATGGGTCTTCTTTTGGTTTTTGCCTGGGTGCACTGCAACTTCGATGAGCTGAGTCATCTGAGACATGACTAGTCTAGAACATTCGTAACTGAGACAACTGTGCTGCCATGGCTGTGGTCCAAATGTTACCCTCTATGAGTCTGGGTTCTTTTACATGGTGGCTGCTCAGGGTTCCAAGAAAACAAAAGACAGAAGAATGCAGCATTTCTTGATGCCAAGGCTTGGAACTGCTACCTTGCCATTTCTGTGAGTTATTTTGACAATTATAAGTCACAAGACAAGTCCAGCTTCAATAGATGTGGAATGACACTACATCTCTTGATAGAAAAGCTGCAAAATTATACCATAAAAAGGCCATAGAAATAATAAAGGCAATAATCGTGGCTGTTTTTGTAAACAACCAACCATAGTCTTTTACAAATCATAGAGTTCATAATTACTGAGCTTAATTGTCAAGATTAATTGTTGAGCTTACCTACATGAGTTGTTACAGAGCATGGACATTGATTAGATCATATGATTATCAAAGAAGCCTCTCTTCTACCACACCATGCTTCTTCCCCCCGACTATGTGTTGATAGGTACTAGTGAAGTTTCACATACTTATAACAAAGCAGTAATACATTGACAGACATGCAGGAATAAACATAATAATTTAAAAGGCAGAAACACAGTAATTGTAAAGGACATATATTATATATTTTATAGCAATCCTGAGAAATAGATATGCTGATCTTAAAATGAATGAGAATGCTAAAATATGCAGAAATCAAACAGGAGAATCAGAAAACCATACAAATAAAAGCAATTTTACCACTAGCAAAGCTAGCAGCTAGAAGTGCCATAGTTATATTTACTCAAAGTGATTACAGTATTTTGATTGGTGACACCTCTAAGTCTCAATAACAAGGATTTGGGATTAAATAATAATGTATTCTTTTTTTTGGTAATAGATTAAGAAACGACAGAAAAAACTCATCAAGGTGCCCCCAAATCATATATGTGTGAATAAGAATTATATTCCTACCCTTAAGTTTCATCTTCCTGTCAAAATTCAACTTTAACATTTTGCCCTTTAAATATGTATATTGAATTAGCATAGGATCTCTAAAAGACCTTTTGTGTTAAATTAAAATAAATTATTAGTCTCAGAACACGTATCAAATCTGAGAAATACTCCAGCTCTTATATTCACTTTTATTTATCCAAACTGGATGTGATTCGACATGTCCTGTTGCTTTATTCTGATGGGAGAAATCATCATATACCCTTGGTGCACAATTTCATTGTGAAAGAACAGATTGGATCTATTTTTTTAAAGCCATAGCTACTTAAATGAGATAATCTAAGCTAAACATTGCCCCAGAGGTAAGGATGTTGATAATGATATACACAAGACAACATTGCTTTAAATCTGTTTGTTCTGTTAGAGGTTTCGTGGTGTGTCTCCCTATTCACAGATACTATTTTAGTTTAGAAAATTAGATTGTCTGATGATAGAGTTCTGTGACTATGCATAGTGATAATATCTTGTGTTTCCAAAACATACTTTTTATTCATTCTGAAATGCCAGCAAATCTTTCACAATTACTTACTTTTTCCTTGCTATTTTAATTATTATAATTTGTCTAACAGGTTGATACTTTAAATCTCCCTAGACTCTAAATTAAAATTTAAAATTTTTTGACAACCTCTCCTCTCATTTTCTAAAAATTAACTACAACTTCTAGTGCTTTTACTATAGTCACGGCCTCACAGGCCTTTACAATGAAACTTAATCCATACAGTCATACATGATTGATTCTGGGACACTTTTAAAGTTTTGAGTACTTAAAAGTTTAATTGTTCTATTTTAGTATTTTTAAAATATTAGAAGAAAATGAAGGCCCGTTTAATTAGGAAATACAGTTAATAATTATATACTTTTTAACTGTTTCATTGATATGCATGACAGGCTAAATAATGGCCCCAAAAGATACCTAGGTCCTGATACCTGGAACCTGTGAGTGCTACTTGATACAGTAAAGTGGATTTTGCAGATGTGATTAAGTGAAAGATCTTCAGATGGGGAGATTAAAATGGCCCTGGACTATCCAGATTGTAAGAAGGAGGCAGAGTTAGACCTGACAGAGGGGAAGGCAATGAGGCAGCAGAGCAGAGGGAGACGTGAAGATGCTGCATTGCTAGACTTCAAGACTGAGGAAGGGATCATGAGCCACGGGGTGTGATGAAGGAAGCTCTAGATGCTGGGAAAGGCAGGGGCACAGATTCTCCCCTCTATCTATGGACTGAGCATGGCTCTGCCTGCACCTTGTTTTCAGCCCTGTGAATCCCATTTTGGACTTCTGACCTCCAGGACTCTAAGAAAATAAATATGTACTGTTTTAAGCCATAACATTTGTGGTAACTTTTATAGAAGTCATAAGAAACTGAAGTTTCTTCCTCACTATGCTTTAAGCTTCCAGATGGCAGGGACTATATCTTGCTGGTACTTGGTAGGGATTCAGTAAATATTTGTTAAATGAATGAATTAATTAATTACCAAAAGTTAATGTTGTTGGTTCTATTTATGTTATCACAGTAGAATAAATTTAGTCATATAATATCTTCTGGGGAACTGTTAGTCTGGTTCATTCCTTTATGGTTGCCAGTGTGTATTAAAGTTACGGTCATAAGTTTCTAGAAATAGAATTGTAGTAACGTTTTAAAAGTTTTAAATCATGCCGTATTTGAAACTCTGTGAGGGCAGGAAACTTCATCTGGTTTATGCTTTACTGATTCTCCATCCCCTAATACACGGATTCTAAATATTTGCTAAATGAATAAAAGAAAGCAGGTTCATTCACTTCAACAAATATAGAAATATATTAGAAACTATGATTTGCCAGGCAAGGAGCTTGATGTTGACCTTCAACAATAGGTCCATAGTCCCTGCCCTCTTCAACCTGACAGTCTAAACAGGGAAACCAGCAAGTAAGTCCACTTAAACTGAGATTCTGCCCCTTGTGACAAAAAAGTTCTTGACTAATACAGCTTTAAAAATTTGGTTTTGAGGTTGAGTTAGTAACAGAACTCTGCTGGGATAAATGCTTATTCACTAATGAAAATGAGGAAAAGAGCAAATAAAAGAATTTTAAGAAGTCACAATAATTCCTGGAAGGAAACAAAATCAAGAGGTTTAATGTAGACTAAGAACGTTTATTCTCAGCCCTGAGTTACTGAAAAATCGACATTTCTTAAAGCAGAAAAAATATGTTAATGAGATAATTTGGATAACCAAATTAATAAACGGAGAAAAACTTATAACTGTAAGTCTACTTTTTGTCTTTGTAGACAATGCACAGATTGTTTTCATGAAGAAATATTTTATTTATCTATTTATTTATTTGTTTGTTTGTTTGTTTGTTTGTTTGTTTGTTTTTTGAGATGGAGTCTCCCTGTGTTGCCCAGGCTGGAGTGCAGTGGTGTGATATCAGCTCACTGCAACCTCCACCTCCTGGGTTCATACAATTCTCCTGCCTCAGCCTCTTGAGTAGCTGAGATTACAGGCACGCACCACCATGCTGGGCTAATTTTTTGTATTTTAGTAGAGACAGGATTTCACCATGTTGCCCAGGCTGGTCTCAAACTCCTGAGCTCAGGCAATCCACCCACCTCAGCCTCCCAAAGTGCTAGGATTACAGGCATGAGACACCACACCCGGCCCAGAAATATTTTATTTTTTAATAAATACTAAACAATGTCAGTAATGGGTAGAAGCTGAAAAACCACGTAGGGTCAAATTTTGTTGACCCTAGAATGTCACCTGCATAAGAAACCCAAGATTAACTGATGTGATTAACTGTCACATTTTCCCACAGTGAAAAATTCTCAGAATGCACAAGATGATTCTATTTTATTAAATCTTTCACCTTACCGTGGCTTTTATGTAAAATTTGAAAAATATTAGACAGATTTCAAAATTTAGTTCCAATCTTTAAAAATTTGATAATTATTAAAAATGTTTAATAAATACTTGATGATAATAGGTTGAATCGTGTGCTATATCTGTTCTTATGAGTTAACCAGGGTTAGAGATAGCACAATTTTATCTGCGGACTATTAGAAGATCTGCAGTCCTTAAGAAGAGTGTCAGTGAGTGTCAATGGCTGCTATTATAACTCAAACATAATAAACAATAGCAGAATAGTAGTTACAAGGGATGTGATTTTCCTGATACTAAGTATTCATATCATCTTAAGAATTTCTGCCTAATGTATTCTCTTTTAACATTCTTATTTTAACTAAGTACTACCATTTAAATGGTAGTTTATAAAACATTCACTTGGTTCATAAATATAACCACTTTTTTGTCATTTGTGTTTGTTTTGCCATGGGTTAAGGACTTTTATATGTATTTTATGAAATTATGGACTGAATACCTATTTGGTTAGTCCTGAAGAAGTACCAGTTATTCAGTGTGAGACTTGGTTTTGTCATGAAGAAGTGCAATAATTCAAGAAAGTCAACATAGAGCTAGTCACATTTATTGGCAGAGTAGAATCAAAGCCCTCCTTGAGGCATTCTAATTATTGTATTATGCCAACAGGGCCTAATGAGCTGGTTTCTCCTACTGTATTAATTACTCTTGAAGAATAAACTGAGACTCAAAATTATAATAAGTCTTTACAGCCATCATTTTTATGTAATGTTTGCTGACAAATGTGGTTATATTATTTTCAAAACTTCTCCCAAAGTAGTTGACTTTTAACACTAAAATAAAGTTATTTTTAGGGCTGATACCCATAAAGAAAGAAAAAATCTATTTTGTCGGTATTTTTACATAGCTTACTTCTTTGTAAATAACACAGCCTGAAAGTGAATCTGGGAGAAACTGTCCCTCTTTCTAAATACTCACAGTCAGGCACCTAGGAAAAAGGGACATTGGAAAGTATTTATGATTGCTTGAATTTCACTCTATTTCAAACATAGCCTTTTATTGAATTGAGAGGCAGAGCAAATGAACTACCTGAGAGAGAAAACCAGAAGAATGAAAATACTCACTATGACCAAGATTTCTTCAAAGACAACGATGTATCACACAGCAAATCCATGAAAATTGGCAGGTGTAATAAACCTGCTTTGCTCAAGGATCCCAGAAGCACATAATGGATATTCCTTTCGGTCAGAGTGCGAATGAATATTGAGTACATCACAACCCACACTCTGCCTACGGTCGTGTTTGGATTTATTGTTAGCATAATGGCACCTTTAGGAATGGAACACCAGGCTGTATTTTTAAGCCAAGTGACATCTTCGCAATTTCTAATAGAAATGGTCCAATTTAGAAATGCTGAAAACACCATTTTCATGCAATGCCTGCTGATAAAGGTGGTTATATGATTATCAAACCTTCTTCCAAAGTAATTGATTCTTAAACCTTAAATGAAATTGTTAGGACTGATAACAACGTAGGAAAAAAATTATGTTTTGTCAGCATTGGGGGGAAATGATTGGTATGCAGACTGGCATACTATAGGAAATGTAGGCTCTTAGTTGAATGGAATGTGAGTAATTGTGTTTTCACCATGAAGTCTTTGAAGGAGAGGGTCAAGTACTCTATGGAAGTAATAACACCAGGTCATATTTTCACTTTAAGGGTACTCAAAAATAGCTATGCCATGACTTGAAAATAGCATGGAAGGATTCATAATATTTTTCTTTTCTTTTCTTTTTTTTTTTTTGAGATGGAGTTTTGCTCTTGTTGCCCAGGCTGCAGTGCAGTGGCACAATCTTGGCTCACTGCAACCTCTGCCTCCCAGGTTCAAGCAATTCTCCTGCCTCAGCCTCCCAAGTAGCTGGGATTACAGGCATGCACCACCACACCTGGCTAACTTTGTATTTTTAGTAGAGACGGGGTTTCTCCATGTTGGGCAGGCTGGTCTCGAACTCCCGACCGCAGGTGTTCCGCCAGCCTCAGCCTCCCAAAGTGCTGGGATTACAGGTGTGAGCCACTGCGCCCGGTCCAGGATTGACAACATTTTTCTTCCCCCGATTTAAACAACTCCAGATGCTTAAAATCAAACTCCTTGCCATTCCATCAAGTCACGAAACAGTCTGGCTTCTTCTGCCTACCTCTTTCATCTCTACTTTTACTTAACTTCCCTTTGCTCACTGCATTAGAGTCACATTTTTTTCTTATGCTCATCAAAATACCAAGATTGTTCTCTGCTTAGGGTCTTTGCGTGAGCTGTTCAGTCGTGTGAAACACTCTTCACATCTTTCTATGACTGGCTCTTTCCATTATACCCATCTCCAATCAGTCACCTCCATAGTCTGACGTTCCCTTAGGACCTTGTCTGGGTAAGTAGTAGCTTATCCCACTCTTGGTCCTAGTCACTCTTGTCAACCTTTTTTACTGTTTTCGATGAGCTCGTCGCTATCTGAAATTAACTTATTTATACATTGTTTACCAGTGCACTTTCTGCCTATACCTAGAGGAATATAAGTTTTATGTAGTTAAAATATTGTGAGTCGTATAAGTGGCTGCATCACTGATGCCTAGTACAGGTGCCTGACACATGGTACGGACTCAATAAATATTTAAAATAAATGAGCACGTTATTGGCCTCTCAAAATAAGACCCCAAGACTACTTAGGGATAAACCAATATTCCCAAACACCTTTAGCAAATGAACTGGTTATTGTTAGAATCTACTTTTAGGCATAAATGTTTTAGTCACAGTATATATTTTGGGCTTAGGATTTTTTTTTTTAATTTTTAAAAACTATGCTGTATACTGAAAGTAGAAAGCTATTCCTAATTTTTGAAACGAATACAGTTTACTTAGACACACTTGACCTAGGCAGGTGTAACTTCAGTGTGGTTTGTTCAGGGAGTAGTGCATTTAACATACAGCCAGTGCTGTTTCAGTATTACTGGGTAGCAAATACACGTTGACTTTGTGTCACAAATAATTTAAATATTTAAACTTGTGGGCTGTATTTTATCTCAAGATGTATTTTTTTATTCCTTTTTAGTTCTGTCGTTACCAGTCAAGTTAATCCACCATTGCCTCTCCCCCAAGACATTTGTACCAGCTTCCTACAGTTTCTCTCTATTTTGAGGCATCCTCTGTGTCCTTTCCAAGACTTAGCTTATTGACACAGACGCCTATGCAGAGAAAACTTCATAAAGCACGGCTGATGTTGTCATTACTCTATGTCAAGACCTTTACAGATCCCATCTCCTATAAAGTTCAAACTGTCTAATCAAGCATTCAAATTCAATTTCCTTCAACAAATATTGGAAGTTCTCCAATTAATTCAATTCTACCTGTGTCATGAGCCATGCCTTCCCTTACTCTCCTTCATGTATCCTTTATTCAAGTCAGACTGTGCTACTTGTAAGATCTCTGTACTTTTTAAAAATCCCCAAGTCTCTCCTTATATCATTGTGATATTCTGCATTGTTCTTCTTCAGATCCATTTCCATTTATTAAAAGCAAATCCAATCTTTAACACACTTATTCAAATGCTATGTTCATTCTGATTAATCCTCCCAGTAACATATTCTTCCATTTTCTCCTTAAACCTTGATTCTGTGAAGAAGAATTTTGTCATTTCCACACTCTTTGCTTAGAATCAGGTCATTTCTCTCAAATGTATACTCATTCTGAGAAATATATAGTATTTACACTTGTTGAATTTGTAACTGTAGAATTCTTAGTCTTAAAGGGAAAATAAAAACTCAACTCAAATATTTGACTAGTTATACCTCATAACCAGTGCATTAGAGTTTATAAAGCACTTTATGAAGAGTGTTTCATCTGACCTTGATAGTGGGCAAAGGAAGAAACTATATTTGAGTCTCAGACTTTCTTGCTTTTTCTTTTTTCTTTCTTTCTTTCTTTCTTTCTTTCTTTCTTTCTTTCTTTCTTTCTTTCTTTCTTTCTTTCTTTTCTTTCTTTCTTTCTTTCTTTTTCTTTTCTTTCTTTCTTGCTCTTGCTCTTTCCCTTCCTTCCTTTCTTTCCTTCCCTTCCTTCCTTGCTTCCTTCCTTCCTTTCCCTTCCTTCCTTCCTTCCTTCTTCTTTGTTTTTCTTTCTTTTTTTTCGGGTCTCGCTCTGTTGCCAAGGCTGAAGTGCAATGGCGCTATCAAAGCTCACTTACTGCTGGCTTGACCTCCTAGGCTCAAACAATCCTCCTACCTCAACCTCCTGAGTAGCTGGGACTATAAGCATGCACCATTGTGCCTGGCTAATTTTTTATTTTTTGTAGAGACTGTCTCTCACTGTGTTGCTCAGGCTGGTCTTGACTTCTTGGCCCAAGCAATCCTCCTGCCTTGGCCTCCCAAAGTGCTGGGATTACAGGCATGAGTCACTGCACCTTGCCTCTTTTTTTTTAATTTTTAATTTTAATTTTTCTGTGTACATAGTAGGTGTATATATTTATGGGGTACATGAGATATTTTGATATAGACATGCAATGCATAATCACAATATGGAAACTGGGGTATCCAGTCCCTTAAGCATTTATCCTTTGTGTCACAAACAATCTAATTATACTCTTATTTATTTATTTATTTTATGTACTTATTGTCTCTTTTGCCCAGGCTGGAGTGCGGTGGCGCGATTCTGGCTCACTGCAACCTCTGCCTCCCGGGTTCAAGCGTTTCTCCTGCCTCAGCCTTCCAAGTAGCTAGGATTACAGGCATGCGCCACCACACCTGGCTAATTTTGTATATTTAGTAGAGACGGGGCTTCACCACGTTAGCTAGCCTGATCTTGAACTCCCGACCTCAGCTGATCTGCCCGCCTTGGTCTCCCAAAGTGCTGGGATTACAGACATAAGCGACCATGCCTGGCCCTGTTATTTTCAAATGTACAATTAAGTTATTACTGACTAGAGTCACCCTGTTGTGCTATCAAATACTAGGTTTTATTTTTTCTAACTTTTATTTTGTACTCATTAACCATCCCCACCTGTCCCCCTCCCGCCATCCCAGTGTCCTTCCTAGCCTCTAGTAACCATCCTTCTACTCTCTATCTCCATGAGTTCAATTGTTTTCATTTTTACATCCCACAAGTAAGTGAGAACATGTGAAGTTTGTCTTTCTGTGCCTGACTTAGCTTAATGACCTCCAGTTCCATCCATGTTGTTTCAAATGGCAGAATCTGGTTCTTTTTTATGACTGAATAGTACTCCATTTTGCATACACACCACATTTTCTTTATCAATTTATCTGTTGTTGGATACTTAGATTGTTTCCAAATTTTGGCTATTGTGAATAGTGCTGCAACAAACATGGGCGTGCAGATATATCTTCGATATATTGATTTCCTTTATTTTGGGTATATGCCCACCAGTGGGATTGCTGGATCATATGGGGGCCCTAGTTTTAGTCTTAGTTGCTGGATCATATGGTAGCTCTAGTTTTAGTTTTAGAGGAACCCCAAAACTGTTATTGATAGTGGTTGTACTAATTTACATTCTCACCAATGGTGTATGAGGGTTCCTTTACTTCACATCCTCACTAGCATTTGTTATTGCCAGTCTTTTGGATATAAGCCATTTTAACTGGGGTGACATGATATCTCATTGTAGTTTTGATTCACATTTCTCTGATGATCAGTGACGTTGAGCACTTTTTCATATGCCTGTTTGCTATTTTTATGTCTTCTTTTGAGAAATAGCTATTCAAATCATTTGCCCATTTTTTAATCGCATTATTAGATTTTTCCCTATGGAGTTGTTTGAGCTCCTTATATATTCTGGTTATTAGTCCCTTGTCAGATGGGTAGTTTACAAATACTTCCTTCCATTCTGTTGGTTGTCTCTTCACTTCATTGATTGTTTCCTTTTCTATATAGAAGCTTTTAAACTTGATATGATCCCATTTAAACACTGTTTCTTGTCACAGACTCAATTTTTTTTGGCGGGGGGCAGGATTTTCCTCTGTCACTCAGGCTGGAGTGCAGTGGCAAGATCATAGCTCACTGCACCCTCAAATTTGTGAGCTTGAACTATCTTCCCACCTCCACCTCCTGAATAGCTGAAACTACAGGCTCATACCACAATGCCTGGCTAATTTTATATATATACACATACATGTATATATGTATGTGTATATATATGTGTATATATATGTATGTATATATATACACATATATATGTGTATATATGTATGTATATATATACATATATGTGTATATATGTATGTATATATATATACATATATGTGTATATATGTATGTATATATATATACATATATATGTATATATATGTGTATATATGTATATATATGTATGTGTATATATATAGACAAGGTCTTGCTAATTCTTAAACTCCTGGCCTCAAGTGATCCTTTTGCTTAAGACTCCCAAGTAACAGACTCAAATTTATGTAACAGTTAACCTTTAAAATCTGAAACCAATTGTAAGGGGGAAATCACTCAGGGCCTTGTAAGTCATACTAAGGAACTGGATTGTGTTCAAATTACCGCCTAATTACCATAGTGGGGGCTTATTCATGGAGGATATGTGCCAATCCTCCCAGTGGATGCCTACAACCATGAACAGTCCCAAGCCCTATACGTATTATGTTTCTTCAGTCTGATAACAGAGCCAGCTACTAAGTGATTAAAGGTGGGTAGCATACACAGCGGGGGTGCACTGGACAAACGGATGATTTCCTTTCTGGGTGGGACAGACTGGAATGGAGCAGGATGGTGTGGGATGACTGGAGATTTCATCACACTACCCAGAATGCAATTTAAAACTTATGACTTGTTTATTTCCAAAATTTTGTGTTTAATATTTTTGGACCTTGGTTGAGCATGGTAGCTGAAACTGGGGAAACTGAAACCACAGAAAGTAAAACCGTGGATAAGGCGGGACTATTATATATATATATATTTTTTTATTTTGGCAAATATATTGTCATTAATTTTATTTCTTTTTATCTTTTAAAAATAAATACCTTAATATATTTAACTAGTATAAATTGACAGAACAATTAATCTATATAAAAATAATCTGGTTCTCAAACTTAACTTCACATTGGAATCACTTGAGGACATTTAAAAAATACTGTTACTACAATCCCACTTAGAAATTTAGAGTTAATTTATCTGTGTTCAATGTAATCATTCGTTTGTTTTTTTCCCCCTCAAGACAAAGTCTTGCTCTGTCACCCAGGCTGGAGTACAGTGGCGCGATCTCAGCTCACTGCAACTTCTGCCTCCCAGGTTCAAGCAATTCTCCTGCCTCAGCCTCCTGAATAGATGGGATTACAGGCATGCACCACCACACCTGGCTAATTTTTGTATTTTTAGTAGAGACAAGGTTTCATCATGTTGGCCAGGCTGGTCTTGAACTCCTGACCTCGTGATCCATCTGCCTTAGCCTCCCAAAGTGCTGGGATTACAGACATCAGCCACCATGCCCGGCCAATCATTCAGTTTTTAATTTTTATTAAAATCCAAAATATCTCAGTAAGTATAACGTGCATAAATTGTGTCAGTTCAATGAATTTTCATAAATTCAACCTACCCATGTAAGCAGCACACAAATCAAGATGCAGACCATGGCTGGATCCCAGAAGCCCTTTCCAATCACAGCTGAGACACAGAAGGGTAGCCATTATCTGACTTCTCATCACACAATTTACTTTTACTGTATATATATATATATATATATATATACACACTACCTATATGGTCATTTAGTGTGTATTCTTTCGTTTCTGGCTTCTTTCATTCAATATTGGGTTTGTGAGATTCATCCAAGTTGTTGTGTATAATGGCAAGTTTGCTTACTCTCATTGCTGGGTAGTACATTATTCCATTGTATGAATCTTTTACATCCTGCCTTTCCATTCTACTCATGATGGACCTTGGTGTTTTTAAAAGGACCTAAGTGCTTTTAAAAGCTAAGCAAATGATTCTAGTATGCTGTTTCTGAGGTTGAGTATCACCAATGTAGTCATAAATGTACGTAAAAAAAAAGAAAAATTAATTTGATATCCCATTAGGCTTCCATAGAATTTGTGGTAGTGTTTTTAAATTTGCATAATTCTCATTTTTATTTATCTCTAGTTGAAAATTTCTGACATATTTAGCCAGGGTGTGCTGGAGCTGACTCGTAGCAGCTCATGAAAGCTGAGTGTTAGTTTCAGGAATTTTGTAAGCAAGTTGTTTAAACACAGCTATTATTAAAAATTAAATAGACATCCAATTAAAATAATTATATTCAAAATTTCATAAATATTTAAAATTCATTACTTCCAAATTATTTTAGAATATTTTCCTATTACTTATGGTCTTGAGGTTGTTCATATCTATTGTATTTGTATGGTGGAAATATCATATCATGGAAACTACTGTGCATTTCTTCCCAAATTATGTCATGTTATTATCTGGAAATCACTCATGGGGAGTATTTACACCACAGCAATTGGCAAAAGCGACAAAGCAGGTCCTCACTTAGTGTTGATGCTGAAAGAGTTTCAGTAATGGATATAATTTGTATGACAGTGAGAAATACTCTAAGATTATATTGCATATAAGCTGTAATGATAGCAAATGTTTACTGGGAATAAAGTTAGCAGATTGGGATACAATTCCAATTGTCAGGTCATGGTTGAATTGCAACTGAAGCTTAGCTAGAGATAAAAATATTCAATAAAACTTAGCAAAAGCCTTCTATGAAAATCAATTGACTTATGGAATTTATAATAAATTATGATATTATATATTTTATTATTTTTAATTGTGGGCTACACATCACATCCATTGCATTAGTAAATTTGATAATAAACATGTGTATATACATATATACATTTATATGCACACAAATATATGTATCCACATTCTTTTCAGAGACATGGTTGTTAAATAACTGCTAGCATGCTGCTCTGTTGAGCTATGTTTTATTTTTTAGCCATTTTTATTAGTGGAAGTATGCCATGTTTTGCAGATTTATTCGGTACAAAAAATAAGGTAGAGAAGTAAGTACCAAGACCCCATGGTGCCCTTAGGAATATATATATATATATATATATATATATACACACACACACACACAAATATATATATGTTCTGTACATGTATATGTGTGTAGTTATATATTTTCTATACATGTGACATTACACTAAATGATATTGTAATTGTTTTGTCTATTTTAGCACTAATTTAGATTTTGATATTTTATTTTTCATACAGAATTAGTATAAATTGAAGAACAAAGATAACATATTTGGACTCAGTTAAAAAAAAATCTCAACCTGAAGATACCTAATAGGTTACCAGAAAACAGATGAAGAGTTTCTTTCCTCCCTCATAAAAAATCAAACTTGGTTTACTGAACCTTGCAGCTAACAACAGGTGCTGTCTGCTCACTTTGCCAGAAGCTCACAATAGAACAGATTGGGTACACACAGAACTAAAAACAACATTTGAGTAACGAACAAAACCCTCCCAAATGTTCTGACCAGCTCTATAATCAGTTCTTAATATTGAGCCTGGAAACAATAATGATTTCTTTAATGTCAAAATGGGCAAAGAACCTTGTTTGTTTTGTTTTGTTTTACCTGTATTTGTGCACATGGGAATTTCAGAAAGCACTTATAATCAAACACAAAAGTGCTACATTTGGGGTTGTACAGCTCAGAAGGGAGGGGAAAAAAACCCCCTTCTTCTTCGTAAAAGTCTTACAGAGAATCACCAATCACAGAGGGAGAAGTGTGTTCTAATATCAAATCTGTGTGGCTGCACCATCCCTTCTTAATTGCCAATTGTCTTTTCCACTTTGTCCTCTTTCTGTAACATTGCTAAACTGAATCTGAGGCCAGGGCTTTAACTTGATATATCTAAGTTCATGGCCGTACATTTATTTTACTTACTCAAACACTTAGTCTCTCAAATAGAATTGATGATTTGTCAAATGATTTGTTGTTGCATAATGACATAGCTGTGGAAGCCGGATCTTGCTTTATGTTTGAGAACACATTTCCAGAGTCCAAAAGCACGTGAGGATTGATGGCACAGATGGGCTTGAAGAACTGGTTTCAGAAGTGCCATCTTCTACTCAACTGCCAGTTTTTCTGTTTAACATCTAGCTAGACATTCTGACCCTTTGTATCCTTCCATTGCTTATATTTTTACAACGTCAAAATCACTCCAAATGAGAAATGTGGGAACAGAAAAGCAAAGCAAAGAGTATTCAGACCACAGAAAATCATCTGTGCCTAGGGACTGGCCTGGCAGCCTCTTGTTTTCTGTTTGTCCCTTGAAGACAATGGAATTGTAATCCTTGTACCAGGAGATCACAACATCCTTTCCAGTTCTGATTACCCAATGATTCTAAGATGAGAAGCGTTACACAGTTTTACAATTTCTTAATAGTTCTGATGAAAGAATATATGAGGACAACGCAGCTTGTTTTAGCTAAAAGGCAATTTGGGACTCTTCTGTGAATTTTATTTATCCATCTTATGCTATTCCCTTGGGTAATTATGAGTGAATTGCTCTGTACTGTTTTTCATCAGACTTTTTCTGACTGTTATTTTGAAATTATTATCAAGAGCATCACTGAAGGAACATAGTCACAAATGGATAATGCTTATTAAACTGTAGTGTTATATTTGAATGCCACTATTCTATGGCTAAGGTGGTGCTATACCCTCATGTGTCAGCCTTGAAAGCTCATTAATTTGTTTGGTTCTGCCAGTCAGGCTGGAGTGCAGTGATGCGATCATAGCTCACTACAGCCTCGAACCCCTGGGCTCAAGAGATCCTCCTGCCTCAGCCTCCCAAGTAGCTGGGACTGCAGGCACATGCCACCACACCTGGCTAATTTTTTAAATTATTACTACTTTACAGATGAGGTTTTGCTATGCTGCCCAGGATGATCTGGAACTACTAGCTTCAAGTGTCTTCCCACCTCAGCTTCCCTAGTTGCTGGGATTACAGGCATGAGCTACTGTGCCCAGCAAAGCTCATTGATTAGTCTGCCTGTCTGTCAATGCGGTCAATCAGTTAATTCAGTGAGATACTCAGACACTCCAAACAAACTATTAATCTGAGGAGACAACCTGAAACACATGATTAGCAGCTGATGTCGTAAGAACATAAACACTTAGCCAATCTGTAATCAATGGATTCATCTCAATTTAAACTACTGCTTCTTTTGGTGGTAAACATTGAAGAGCAGGGGAAATCTGCACCAGGAAACAAGAAGTCTCACTAGACTGACAACCTTGGCTGAGCTAGAACTATGTTTTCAGAATTTCTCTTCCCTATCCAGATCTGGATTAGAGATGAACAAAAAGGAAATTTGTGTGAGATTTAGAAGGTGGAAATGATGCTACTCTGTGAAAGCTGCATGTAAGTTTTTCTGGTGAGAAAGAGACACAGGTTAACAGAGAGCTCGTCCTCTGTTTCCTTCTTCATATCCGGCTTTTTGTCCCAACTGGTGGCACTACTGACCAACATTGACCTTAGGTCCACTCCAGTTTTAGAGGCAACAGTTCACAAACACTTCCCCTTCACAAGCCCATTCTGGCAGCTGAACTTGCTGGCTTCCTTGCAAGATCTGACTTGACCACCTGCTCCAGTGCCCAAGAGGGCTTGTTAGCAGTATCACTGTGATATTTCCCCTCTCACTTTTGTACCATCATCTTCTCTTACAATTACATAAGGTCTTCCTCCTAAAATGAATCCTCTATTTTACATGATTCACAGTAGTTTTGCTTTCCTGATTGAACCTTAACTAGTATCTGTACAGTTCAAATTTGTCATACATGACAGGGGAATGATATCCAAATCACTATACTTCGGTTTTTCCTATGATAGCTGGTGAATATGGAGGCTTTGGAGGGGCTATAGTTTTCATGTAGAATGTGATTAGGATACTGAAGAAATTCTTGACATATATTAGGACTCAGAAGCCTATGCAACTTGGCATAGGTATTTTTTGTCTCTTCCTCTGTATTGTGAAACCTCCCTGTGCCATTTAGTTTTTAGGCAGCAGTTCCTGCTTACCATCCAAACCCCTTTTGAACCTTACAGAATCCCCAAAAGTCAGCCTTGGCCTTAAGTCCCAGAGTACTGTGCTTTACCTAGGGAGCATGTTAATTCATGCATAAAAATTAAGGACTCAAGGTACATTATATCACTGTACATCTGAGTGGATTTTTTTGTGGCTTAACCTTGATTTTTAGTGCTGTAACCCAAATAAAGAAAAATGCAAGCATGCATTGGAGGGTATTGGGCTGTAATAAGGTAATAAGGACTGTTTCAGTGGTATCATATATAGTGCTTTACAGAATATAGGGTATTTTCTTTTTTTTTTTTTTTTTTTTTTTTTTTTTTTTGAGACGGAGTCTCGCTCTGTTGCCCAGGCTGGAGTGCAGTGGTGCAATCTCGGCTCACTGCAAGCTCCGCCTCCCGGGTTCACGCCATTCTCCTGCCTCAGCCTCCCGAGTAGCTGGGACTACAGGCGCCTGCCACTGCGCCCGGCTAATTTTTTTTTGTATTTTTAGTAGAGATGGGGTTTCACCGTGGTCTCGATCTCCTGACCTCGTGATCCGCCCACCTCGGCCTCCCAAAGTGCTAGGATTACAGGCGTGAGCCACCGCGCCCGGCCCAGAATATAGGGTATTTTCACACCTCACCTCATTTACAGTTCATGATTTCTCATGACGTTATTAGAAGGTCAGAGATGTTACATGCTTGTCCATGGTTATTTGTGTGGCTTGGAGGAACCAGAAACCAACCAAGTGTTCATATCCTAGTGTTCATTTCACTGAAAGATCTGGCTTTTTAATGAAGCCGTTGGCTCTTCCCATTCCCATTCTCATTACCGCTCATCTAGGCTGTTGCAGAAGACTCTGCAATCCTCTTTTCTCCTATTATCAGCCCCACTCTTCCTCCCATTACACCAATAGGAAATCATAATAGTTTTATGTTTCTCATTTTGCAAATGAGTTTCAATGGTCCATCTGCTTGGATCAAACACTTCAAGTGCTGTCCCTTTGCTGCAGAACCAGATAGATTCTTCTCAACCTTGTATTGAAGTTCTATCAGGATTCCAGTGAGCTTTTTCAAACTTTTTTCCTACCTTTCTTCTATAAAGACACTTTGTGCTGGCCAAACTGAGTGCATCACCCCCACTACACACACACACTCACTTCTGCAAGGACTTATAATAATAATAATCACAACAGCTACCTGCATTGACCATTTAGTAGGTGCTGAGTATCTCACTAGTTCTTTACCTATATTACCCAGGCAATAACCGTATGAGATGTGCATTACTATTGTTTCCATTTGTAATGAAGAAATCAAAGCAGAAGAGGTTAAGTGACTTACTCAAGATAACATGGCAGGTCAGTAACAGAAGTTGTATTTTAGCACGAACTGAATTTAAAAACGGCACTCTCAAACTCTCTGTGCCACTGCCTTTCTTCAAGCACTCCCCATTTCTTACAGTGCCTGATCCCTCTGAACGCACATTTTGATTTCTTCCTTCCCTTCAAGGGCCACTGCAAAATCAGTAAGTCTTCCATCATCTCCACATTACCACTTACCCACAGAAAGTCTCCCTCTCTTGAATTCCTACATCTCTGAGAAGATGCATGAGGAAAGAGAAGTATAACTTATAAGTTGGTAACATTCGGTGCTCATTTCTCAGTGTGTTGCTTGGATCCTGGCATGCAGGGGCAGCTCATTGGCATCAACTGTTCTAAGCCCTGGCTAAACAAGAGACAAGCTCTAAGGCATATAGTTACAAATATGGGCAGTAAGGAGTTATCTTGGGAGTGGTGAATGTGGAGGGGCTCTGAGTGGGAAATAGTTCAACCTCATTTTATAGATCCCAAATCTAGGATACAAATCAGTTAAGCCACTTGCCCAGTGTCATTCAGATAACACAAGAGTACCTGGGAGTGCTGAGATCTGAACCCAAGTACACATATATTCTTCCTGCATTTTGCCAAACACAAGGCAATTTCTAGGCTTAGTGAAGTTAATGATGAGCAAAAAAAAGGCACATCCTAGAAGCTCCTGGTCAAATGGCAGAGATGCTAAGATACAGATTAAAATTTTTTTTAAGAAAATACAAGTTTTTAAAATTGTTTTAAAGGAATCAAACTATACATCTCATCCAGATGACAGATGCTACTGGGGAAGGAAGCACAGCACTTATCTATCAGTAGGGCTAGGGAGCTCTTAAGCTGATTAAGGACACAGGCTCCGCAATTAAAAACACCTGTGGCACATATACACCACGGAATACTATGCAGTCATAAAAAAGAATGAGTTCATGTCCTTTGCAGGGACATGGATGAAGCTGGAAGCCATCATTCTTAGCAAACTAATACAGGAACAGAAAAACCAAACACTGCATGTTCTCACTCATAAGTGGGAGTTGAGCAATGAAAACACATGGACACAGGAAAGGGAACATCACACACCAGGGCCTGTTGGGGAGTTGGGAGCAAGGGGAGGGAGAGCACTAGGAGAAATACCTAATGCTTGTGGGGCTTAAAACCTAGATGATGGATTAATAGGTGCAGCAAACCACCATGGCACATGTATACCTATGTAACAAACCTGCACGTTCTGCACATGTATCCCAGAACTTAAAATTAAAAAAAAAAAAGAAAGAAAAGAAAAAGTGGTTGTGAGAGAACAGTGCAGTAGAGTGGTAGTGATGAAACACAAATTATAAATGGTGGAGGAGTTGGGGGAATAAAACAAAAACAAACAAACAAAAACACCTTGGTTCATACCTGGCACCTTACTACTTGGGTGGCAGGGCAAGCTGCTGAACCCCTCTCTGTCTTACATACTGCATGACACATGACACACATTCAAGTCACACTAGTTTTCATTTTTTCCTATCAGTTGCCAATTTCTTATACTAGAGATCTTTACAGGAAGGTCTTACCTAGGTGTTACCTTCCTTTTCATCTAGATGACGTATCTGAAATGTTGCCTAGATGGGGATCCATATCCAATGTATCTTTTTACTCTGTCTCCAAAGTACCTAACATGGCTTTGGTAAATATCTTTTGTTTAGCTAGCAAGCACATATTAAAATAATGAAGTACCATGTGAGTTACAATAATCATCACAAACAGCCATACAACATTTCCTATGCACTTTTACACTCTTTTAATCTCCCAGGTGATTATATAGATATATAGCTTAAACATACCACAAGTCCCTCAGGTGGGCAAATTGTATTGGCCCCATTTTACAGATGGGGAAAATGAGGTAAGGGTAAGAAGCTTGCCCCAAGGTACAGAGTGAGCCAGTGGTGGAACTGGGATTTGAATGCAGGCTGTCTCGGTCCTGAATCTAACTTCTTAGCTGCTAGATTCAACAGCTGTTCAACAGAGGGAAGGGATGCTAACACCCAACATATATTGAGCACTCATATGTGCTTTCAAATAATTCCATGAGTTAGGATCTCAAAATAATTTGACGACATAGGAAATGTCATTCTTTTTTTCATTTCATTTATTTATTTTGAGATGAAGTCTCACTCTGTCACTCAGGCTGGAGTGCAGTGGCACAATCCCACTGCAACCTCCACCTCCTGGGTTCAAGCACTTCTCCTTCCCTCAGCCTCCCAAGTAGTTGGTACTAGAGGTGCACGCCACCATGCCTGGGTAATTTTTGTATTTTTAGTAGAGAGGGAGGTTCCCCATGTTGGCCAGGTTGGTCTCGATCTCCTGACCTCAGGTGATCTGCCCACCTCGGCCTCCCAAAGTGCTGGGACTATAGGTGTGACACATCGCGCCCAGCCTGGAAATGTTATTAACCCTGTGTTTTAGGTTGGGCTCCTCCAGAAGCCGACTTTCAGAAAAAAATTTGAGTGAAAGTAATTTATTTAAAAGATAATCCCCAAAAGCCCCAGTAAATGGTAAGTGAGACAGGGTGAGAAAGGATGAGGTTTGTTATTGAGCAGTGCACATCTAGTGATGACTGAGACTCTGTATACAGGAGGTAGTGTAGAACACACCTCAGTGTCTTATCAGAATGTGACTAAGGGATCAGGAAGCTGGGACACTTGCCCGTCACTGCCCTTTCATCACTGGCATCAACTGTTCTAAGCACTGACTAAACAAGAGACGAGCTCTGAGACATATAGTCACAAATATGTGCAATAAGGAGTTATCTTGGGAGTGTTGAATGTTGAGAGGCTCTGGGTGGGAAATATTTTAACCTCATTTTACAGATCCCAAGTCTGGGATACATATCAGTTAAGCCACCTGCCCAATGTCACTCAGGTAACACAAGAGTACCTGGGGGTGCTGAGATCTGAACTCAAGCACACATATATCATTCCTGCATTTTGCATGTTCTCTTTAAGCACAGAGCAATTTCTAGGCTTAGTGGAGTTAATGATGAGCAAAAAAAGGGACGTTCTAGAAGCTTCTGGTCTAATGGCAGTGACGCTAATATATAGGTTAATTTTTTTTAAGAAAATACAAGTTTTGAAAACTGTTTTAACGGAATCAAACTATATTGCTGATACAGAGAATAACTCAGGTGGATGTGAGTGGGAAGGGTGTTTAAAAAGGCGTATTCCTGGCAAGGGAAAGCCAAAGTCACTCATCTGTGGAGATAAAGCAGGCCAGAATGACTGATGGGGATGCAGTGAGTGGCAGAGGAAGGATGGTATGAAATGAGGAAGAAGGAAGGGAAAAGGCAGACATACTAGTCTAAGAGGCCCTAGTCGTGCTTTAGGATTTAATTCTAAAAGCAATGAGAATTTATCAAAGCGCATGCAATTGGCAGAGGATTTGTTCTTCTATTTAGCCTAAGAGGCCTCCAGATTAAATGTTCTTTCTAAATACTTAAAAAAGGTGACATAGTCTAAAAGGGAGACAGCAAACCAGCTAGAGGCTGTGGTCAGGTGTGGGGAAGGGGGGGACATTCAGCCTCCTCGTTGTATTCAACCGCCTTCCTCAGCTCTGTCTTCTCTTTTCTGATTCTGTCCACATTCCACTTTAATCCTCAATGCTTGTGAGATGTTCCAGAGTTTGACTGCATATTTAGCTTTTCAGGGATACTGCAGATAATGATGAGAATTATTCATCTTTCTTCAGCACAAACCGTATTTAACAAGAGGCTAGAAAAATAATATAAAGAGGCTTTATGGTCAAGTTTCAGAGCTGAGTTAGGAAAGTAATTCCAAGTAGTAGAGTTTCAGCATATTTTATTTCCTCCTTTTACTTTTCTAAATTTTCCAAAAGGATTTATACTATTTTTAAAATAAAAATGGTCAAGCCTTTAAACATTTGTGCCAATTATATAGATAGCCTGCAAAGCTGAGACACTTCTCTCTATACTAATCAGATAACTGGCTCAGGCTTTCTATTTTATTTGATAAACTTTGGTCATTCTGAATTTCCAAATATCACCAAAAATTCTGACTTTGATAAATAATGAAATTTTTAGCTCTATTGTGTATTTTCTTACAATTTTCAAGTGATATGGGTGGCCCATATTATATTCACCTTAAATTTTATTAGAAAAAGAATACTTTTGCCAGTTGCGGTGGCTCATGCCTGTAATCCCAGCACTTTGTGAGGCCGAGGCGGGCGGATCACTTGAGGTCAGGAGTTCAAGACCAGCCTGGCCAACATTGTGAAGCCCTGTCTCTACCAAAAATACAAAAAAATTAGCTGGATGTGGTGGTGCAAGCCTGTAGCCCCAGCTACCTGGGAGGCTGAGACAGGAGAATTGCTTGAACCCGTGAGGCAGAGGTTGCAGTGAGCTGAGATCATGCCACTGCACTCCAGCCTGGATGACAGAGTAAGGCTCCATCTCAAAAAAAAAGCAATACTTTTAATATGCTTACTCACACTATTCAACGATCTTTAATTATAATCATTTAAAAACTGTGAGGTAGAAAGGACAATAAGTATTATTCTCCCCAATATACAGACCAAAATATTGGTAAAGTAAGCTAAAGACCCACAGTTAGTAGCAGAACCCGTTGAAAATTGAGTGTCTATTTAAATAACAAACCTGGGTGTCTATTTGGGGACAAAACACGCAATCTCTAGAGCCCTTTGATTTCAAAAGAACTGATATCCCAGGAAGATAGAGAACTTAACATAAATAAGAATAACCAAAGTGAAGCTTAAACATTTGTACAAACCTTGACAATTTCATTTTTTGTATTGTTTGTATTACCCAAGTCTTATCACAGGGGACACTGAGAACCAAATTAAGTGTGTCAAAAATCAAAAGAAAAGATACATAAGCCATGTCCTCTGAATTTTTTCCTCCTTCCCTTGTTTCTTCCTTATAAACACTGCTGTGTACTTAACTTTTAAAAACATGGGCTTTGAGGAAGGACATAGCTGGGTACCAGTCCCATCTCTGCTCTTTAAGAAGTTGGGTTACCTCTGACAAGTTACAAACCTTGCTTAGCATCCATCTCTTTACCCTTATATTAGCCATAATACCCACTCCATGGAGTGGGTTTTAGATATTACTATTTGTACAGACTTGCAAGAATGCAAAGTGCATAGAAAGTGCTCAATAAACAGTAACTAGTGGTGACTGGGGAAGGGGTAGTGCCAATAGTTGCTTTATTAAGAACAGTTGAACTAGCAGCAATGGCCAATGCCATTGGCAACCAAATGGTGCTCATAACTCTATGGACCAGATCTTAAGACTCGAACACTGGGAAATTTGCTGTCATTCTTTGATCCCTGGGCTTAAATGTCTACTTCTTAATGCTATGAGCTAAATATTCAATGTTTAAATGGACAGGGGGTCATGCTTCATCTCATTTATCATAAGTGAATAACTGGGTTATTTTGACCATAGATCAAACTCCAAAAATTTAAGCAAAGAAATAATATGTGTAGGTTCCAGAAAGAGATGGGGAAAATGTGAAAATACCGCTAAAATAACCCACAATTTAAATTTTGGCCACAGAGTTAATATCCTATTTGTAAACCAGAATTTTATAATCTCAACACTACTGAGCAGATAACTAATCATATTTTGAACCAAATAATTATTTGCTGTGTGAGCCTGTAGATGTTTAGCAGCATCCCTGCCTGTACTTATAAATGCCACTTGTGCTACCAACCCCCGGTTGTGACAACCAAAAAATGACTTGACTCCCAAATCCACTGGAGCAAAAGTACCTTCAATTGAGAACCACTGCTCTGTACTCTTTTTTTTTTTTTCCTTTTTTTTAGGCAGTCTCACTCTGTTGCCCAGGCTGGAGTACAGTTGTGTGAACAAATTCATTGCAGCCTCGACCTCTTGTGCTCAAGTGAGCTTCCCACCTCAGCCTCCCAAGTACCTGGCACTACAGGTGCATGCCACCATGCCTGGCTAATTTTTAAACTTTTTGCAGAGACAGAGAGTCCCCATGTTGCCTAGGCTGGTCTTGAACTCCTGGGTTCAAGCCACCCTCCTGCCTCAGCCTCCCAAAGTGCTCGCATTACAGGCGTGAGCTACCACACTCAGCCTGCTGTATACTCTTGACTTTAGAATGCTCATAATTCTAAAGAACCATGTTGCATCATGCCTTCTCATAAAGCCTCAGCCTTCAATTTCACACCATCCAAACCCATTGAAGCTCTTGAGTCCCTTGACGTGGTAACTCCTATCCCTCTCCCATCAGACCATCTCCTCATGGAGGTGACAGACAATTCAGGAAAATCTCCCATTAAATCCACTCCCCTAAAGCCCTCTTGGAAGAGTAACTATATGAACTTTATACTTCTCTCCCTCCCAACTTTGTACCTACTTTCTCAGAGGTGCTTAAAAAATATCACTTCTCTGAACCCCAGTTCTCTGTTTTATCAGTTTCATGTCTTCAAAAATAGCAGGATTATATTGCCCTCTGCAGATGCTACTGGTGATAAAGAATAAAAATTGAAACTGACTTTTTATGTAACAGCAGTGTATCACAAAGGAGGAAAACAAGAAAGAAGGGAATTAACAATGATTAAACACCTACCATGTGCCAGCCTCTGCACTAAGTACCTATAATATTACTTCATTTAATCTGTATAGTGAAACTTTCGAGTGAAGTTTTCTGAGATCAAAAGAAAGTGCATTTCTGACATTATCTTGTAAATAAATGGTCATTTCAGATTGTCCCGCCCACTTTAGTGTACGATTTCCCAAAAGCATCCAAGAATCCTTGTGAAAAGTGAAGACAGTCTGCAATAACTCCCTCTCTCTGTGTATATGTGTGTGTGTGTGTGTGTGTGTGTGTATCACAACTTAACCCATAGTTTTGGAATGTCAGTCATCTCACCAAAATCCGGAATGAACTATGTCCCAGTGGATCACATATTCTTGAAAGGGCAGCCAGATTTCTGATAAGCAACTCATATACACGAGAGCAAAGGCAAGGTTCTGTCTATAGCCCTGTCATGAGGCTAGCTGTCTCTTTTTGAAAATGATTTAGAGTCAGCTGGCCTCTGGTCTGCTGGTCTGTTGGTGTCTCACTTGGCTGTTCAACATCAGAGGCAGGAATCTCTGCCCATTTTCACATAATGCACATGTCTTCCTACTGCAAGATCTTTCTCCAGGAGTGGAGGGTTCGGGTCAAGGTCTCTGCTCACAAAATAAAGACAGAACTCAGCACTATTTATATCACACCAGAACTGACTCAGCGCCATTGCCCATTTAACTCACTTGTCTTGCTATTTGGAGATGTTCTCTCTCTGCTGGCTTTTCTGCCATCTGTGACATCTCTCCAGGCGTACCCTAAGGAGAGGACATTTTGAAGGATCACTCTATTTGTTTCATCCTAGAAAAGTTTATATCAGTCCAGTTCTGCTGATAACTGGACTTTGTCTCTGGCTTCTTCATTTGGAAATCTAGCCCTTATGTCACCTGGCGGTTTGCAAAGAGGTTAGTGTGAATGCTCCAGTAAAAACAGCTGCCTTTACTAAGCTTTGCAACATGTGCTCAATATTGTGCTAAGTGCTTTACGTGAATTATTTCATTTAATCCTCAGAAAATCCTCTAAAGAACAGGAAGTATTATAATCTCCATTTAGATAAAGGCAACTAATTAAGATAAGTTAACAGCTGTCAAATTTCATACAACTAGTATATGACGAAGTTGGGATGTGAACCCGGACCCATCCAATCCCAATGCCCAAGGATGTTCCACTTTATCACACCGCCTCCCTGTGAGCTTCTGTTGAGATTACTTTTTTATTGCCTGATCCACAATATTATTTTCATCTTTATTTTGCTTGGCTGTTGACAAAATGAATGCATTTCTAGAATCTTCAATGACATGAAAATTGGATTACAAACAAAACCATCTCTGGAACTGCCTGTTTCCTGTATTTTCCTTTTGGGGGAAAAAAAAAACTAAAATAATGAGCTATAAACGAGAATTCTGATCTCAGATATGCCACTACATGCTCCCGCACACCAGAGCAATGATGTACCTCTCGAGACTTCTGTTTCTTTATTTGTAAACTGGTGGGGTTGGAATTATGAATTTTAAATTCCTTTCTATCTCCAATACACTGTGATTTTCTGATGCAGTGGGTATTACTGCCTCACAAAGGGCTTACAAAATGCACTGGAGAAAACACCAGTAATAGAAAATTCTACATTCATTGCTACTTAACTTTGTGCTCATTCAAATATCTTCATAGTGCCTCTCTCCAGAGACTCCAAGCACTTACTTAATTTAATATAGCCCCTTATAAAATGGGTCTTCTCTGCAAATCTCAGCTTGAGGCATTTCTCTGGTACCCACACAATACATTCGCTTTTACAGAGGCTTTATTTTTTCCCCTAAGAATTTCCTGTTCATTTAGCTACAGCCAGAGGTAAAGCTAACAAATTCGTACATCTCTTCAGAGGCACCCAATTTACTAAATGTCTTTTAATTGGCATAGGAGCTTATAGAATGTCCTCTGAGAGGTCATGTTAAGAGTTATTTTGTTAAATACAAGGGTAGAGAGGAGGTATTTTCAGATGGAATCTGAAACTCAAAAGGAAATTTTTCAGCAGCATGTCATGGAACTTCTCAGTTTTCTTATCACAAATGTGTTCTCCTGTCAGATCTTCTGTCGTAAATATGACCCTGTAGACTGAACAATGGAAGTG
Source organism: Gorilla gorilla gorilla (assembly GCF_029281585.2). Lineage (NCBI taxonomy): Eukaryota > Metazoa > Chordata > Mammalia > Primates > Hominidae > Gorilla > Gorilla gorilla. Next base: position 10,963,721 of record NC_086017.1, read on the forward strand.
ACAGCCACTGAATCCATCTCTCTTTCTCTTTTCTGCATTTAAAATTCAAGATTATAATTGTAGTACAAAGTATGATTAGTAACTATCAGTGTGAACTTTGGAGTCCACACTAATCTCCTAAAATTTCAGTCATCCATTCAACAATACTCATGGCTTCACCCACATGCTCACTTCTGTGTCCCTTAAATCAGTGGCTGACACATAGGAAGAACCCAATGAATAATAATGCTAAATTGATATGCCAAGCACTGTGCTACAAGTAAAGCACTGAACAAAGCTGACATTGCCCCAATCCTTAAAAAGTTTATAGTCCGGAAATAATTGTTTATTCTTATATGCATGCGCCCGCACACGCGTGTGCACACACACAGACACACTCCCAAGCACATCTATAATCAGTGTATTAAATATCTTGGCAGAGTGTGGTGGGCCATTCCTGTAATTCCAGCATTTTTGGAGGCCAAGGTGGGTGATCTCTTGAACCCAGGAGTTTGAGACCAGCTTGGGCAACATGGTGAGACCCCATCTACAAAAAATACAAAATTTGGCCAGGCATGGTGGTGTGCCTGTAGTCACAGATACTCAGGGAGCTGAGGAAGGAGGATTGCTTGAGGGTGGGAGGTCCAGGCTACGGTGAGTACCACTGCACTCCAGCCTGGGCAAGAGAGTGAGACTTTGTCTCAAAAAAAAAAAAAAAAAAAAAAGACATATCTTTAAGAGCATGTAAAAGGAAAATTTCACTTGATCTAAGGAGTTCAAATAACACTACTATAAAAAATTGACTTCCTAACTAAAATGTGAATAAAATTTTACCAATGATTAGATACAGTGGAGAAGAGGCATTTAGGATATAGGCAAAAACAAACAAACAAAAGAACAAAGTGAGGTATGGGAGAAAACACAGTCTACTCAAGGCTAACAGCAGGCTAGCCAATTGCAGATAGCAACTGGGAGCACTGCAGATGAGGCAGCAGGGAGAGGCAGGGACCAAACTATATAGGACTTTGTAGGTCCTTTTACAAATTACTATTGATACTTTACTATATTGTAAAACAATATGAAGTTATTAAAGACTTTCTAGCTGCAAGAGGGCGGTAGAGCAGGAGAGGCAAACAACAAAGACATTATCTGATTTGTATATGCAAAAGACCCCATTGGCTACTCTTTGGTGAATATACTGTGAGAATAGAAAGAATGAGAATTAAAAGGCAGTCATAGAAATCAAAGCCAAAATAGCAATAGTGTGATGTGGGACTCCTGCTGTAGCAATAGAACTATTTGAATAGATTTAGGATGTAATTGAAGGGTTAAAAGTGAGACTTGGTATTGCATTTTATATAGATACAATGGAGAAGAAGGAATTTGTCAAGGAGGACTCTTAGGTGTCTAACCTCAGCAATTGGTTCACTGGTTGTGGCATTTTCTGAAATAAAAAAGGAGAAAACTAAATCTGGGGTGAGATTGTAAGTGCTTCCTTCTACATTTTGATTTGAAAAGCTCTGAGTTTATTGTCCCTGTAGAAATATTGAGTACAAACAGTGGATGTTTGTGGAATAAAAAGAAGGAAAAGGAGTCCGAGTTGTGATGAATTTGGGAACCACCACAACATGTATAACAAAATATAGTAGAAATATTGGGAGGCCAGGGCGGGCGGATCAACTAAGGTCGGGAGTTTGAGACCAGCCTGACCAACATAGAGAAACCCTGTTTCTACTAAAAATACAAAATTAGCTGGATATGGTGGTGAATGCCTGTAATCCCAGCTACTCAGGAGGCTGAGGCAGGAGAATCACTTGAACCTGGGATGCAGAAGTTGCTGTGGGCCGAGATCGTGCACCGCACCTGGGCAACAAGAGTGAAACTGTCTCAAAAAAAAAAGCCCCAGATCAAACTTGAGGCTGTTTGATTCAACCTGGTTAGCCGAAGAGAGTGGCTGGTAGAGAATGAGTAGCATGCAACGGTGATGGAGAAATATTAGCCACAAAGATACGAGGCAAACTAGAGAGTATGGAATCACAAAAAGCAAAGAAAAAGCAAGTTTTCAGGTGAGGGAACAATTTGTAACTCTTGATTATTCAAGTATATAGAGAAGTTAAAAATATCTACAGGTATCATAACAAGCATGTCACCTACAACTTTAGTTGAACTATGTCTGTTTATTTAAGAGATAAGTAAAATTGAATTTACTAAGTGGAAAGTGTGGAAATAGAAGCAATAGATATAGACAACAATTCATAGATGTTTAGCTGTGAAGGGTTTTAAAATGTTTATGCTAATAAAGTATTAATGAGTAAAATGTACTACACATGATCTCTAAATATCATTCCACAGATTATTTCTTCATTACAAGCAGAGTAAAAGGCCTCCTCAATGCTAAGAGGTGCACTTTCTACTACAACCAAGTGATCAAATTTTGCATCACTAATAATGAGACCAACTGAAATAATACATCTCTGGATGACAAAAGAAAGCACAGAATATTACTCATGTCCTTTTCTTGCCATAATGTTTAATCTTAATCTAATCCTGGGGAAACAATCACAAAGTTCCAACTGGGAACCCTTCTCCATGGCCTGGGATCTTCAAGAACGTCAACGTGATAAAAGTAAAAAATGTGAGGAAAATGTTCTAATTAAAAGAAGCTAGAGATTGCATAGTAAACACAAGGTTGGTTTGATATTTTAAAAATCAGATATAAAAAATTTTGGGGGGTTTGTTGAATAAACTTGAACATAGATTATAATGAAGTATTGTGTCTACCTTAATTTTCTCAAGTGTGATGTTGTTATGATTATTGAAAGAGAATAGTCTTTTTCTCAGAAAATAATACTGTGGAATTTAGGGATGAAACGTGATACTCTGCAACTTCTTTCAAAGCAGTTAAAAGTAATACATTTACATTGTATTTTTGTCCTCATTTATTCCATTTATAGAACTCTTAACTTCCTTGTCGAGATTCAAGATTCTATCTAGCATCACCTTTTTTCTGCCTGAAGAAATTTTTAAAATATATTTTAAGTTCAGCTCTGCTGACAATGTAATCTCTGAATTTTTGTTTACCTAAGAAAACCTTTATTTCTCCATAATTTTTGAAAGATATTTTCACCGGGTATAGAATTGTGGGCAGACAGATTTTTTTCTTTCAGCACTTTAAAGACATCACTATGTTTTCTTCTTACATGCATGATTTCTGAAGGGAAATATTCTTTACTTTTTTTATTTTTCTGTATATATGTATACATTTTTTTTCTTTATTGGTAAGATTTTCTGTATGTCTTGATACTTCTATTTGAATATGACTTCTGTCTTGATTGGTGTTCACTGAGTTTCTTAAACTCCCCCTGCCCTTTCCATTTTTTTTTTTTTTTCTTTGAGACAGAGTCTCACTCTGTCACCTAGGCTGGAGTACAGTGGTGCAATCTCAGCTCACTGCAACCTCTGCCTCCCGGATTCAAGCAATTCTCCTGCCTCAGCCTCCCTAATAGCTGGGATTACAGGCACCAACCACCATGCCTGATTAATTTTTGTATTTTTAGTAGAGGCAGGGTTTCACCATGTTGGCCAGGCTGGTCTTGAACTCCTAACCTCAAATGATCCACCCACCTCAGCCTCCCAAAGTGCTGGGATTACAGGCGTGAGCCACCACGCCCGGCCTCCCCTGCACTTTTCTTACTTTATTCTTCCAGGATTCCAATTACACTCAGCTCTTAGATGCTCTGTTCTGCCTTATTCACTCTTTCTCTCTTTGTGTTTTAGTTTAGGAATTCCTTAATGACATCTTCAAGTCTACCAAATCTTTCCTTTGATATGTCAAGTCTACTGATAAGATGAAGGTTTCTTCATCACTGCTACTATGTTTCCCATTTCTAGATTTCTACTTGATTTTTACCATCTATCTATTGAAATTAGCCTGCTGATGATGCATATTGTCTGTGTTTTCCAGTAGAGCTTCAATATATGAATTAGAGTTATTTCAAATTCTCTATGTGATAGTTCCAATACCTGTGTCATATCTGATTCTGGTTCTGTTGATTGCTTTGTCTCTTGGTAGTTTCTTTCCCCCCATTGTTTTCTCATACGCTTAATAACTTTTTGCTGAAGCTCGACATTTTGTCCAAAAGAGTGGAGACTAAATAGTTTCTAAACCTAGGAATAGGCATGTTTCTACTTCTGATAGGTCTTTAGTGTGGAAGTTTGAGCAATGTAGTCAGTAGTTGTGCTGGGTTTGGGTTTGTTATGTTTGCACTCTACCACTGGCTTCCACTTCCTTTGGTTATACTTGTGTTTAGAGTGAGGACTGGTTTGCCAGAGAGTAGTCTGCTTCACTCCCATCTTTAGGGTAATCTCTTCACACTGCAACTCTCTGTTAGTCTATTTGCATTGCATTCCTATGTAAAAGGAAATCCTGAGGCTGTGCAATTTATAAAGAAAAGAAGCCTATTTTGGCTCATGGTTCTGCAGGCTGTACAAGAAGCACGGTGCCAACATCTTCTGGTGAGAGTCTCAGGACACTTCCACTCACAGGGGAAGGCAAAATGGGAGCAGGAGCATCACATGGCGAAAAAGGGAGCAAGAATGACAGAGGGGAGGTATCAGGCTCGTTTTAAACAACCGAATCTTGCATAAACTCATTGAGTGAGAACTTACTCATTACCACAAGGACAGCACAAGCCATTCATGAGGGATCTGCCCTCGGGACCCAAACTATTCCCACTAGGCCCACTTCCAACACTAAAGGTTATATTTCAGCATGAGATTTGGAGATGACAAAACATCCAAACTATATCAATCTCGGAGTCTCTACCTACACACTTTTGTAACTCTCAAAGCTCTTAATCACTGTTAGATGTCACTGGAGGCTTTTCAGCCCGGGAGCGTGGTGGTAAGAGGAGCATTGCTGTTCTAATTAAGCCTTGGTTTTAGGCGAATTATGTCCTTAGGTTTCAGAAAGGTGGCTGCCTCCGTGTTCCAGTGTTTCCCACAGCTGTAATTCTGGGAAGGGAGTAGAGTTTTATTTTTAATGCTTCTTATCTCTAGCTGCAATGGCTGTTCCCTAGTTCCCTAAGACACTTCCTCCTGCAGTTTAAAGTTTTTCTCCCAAGGAGAATTAGGGGAGGGTGGGATACAAGCAGGACTGCTTGTCTTTCCTGCAGTGGCTGCTGTTCTCCTCCCCATGTTTTGTACAATGAGGATTCTACCACAGTCATTTTTTTGTGTGTGCATGAGCTTCTGGTGGGGCCCAAGGAAAGGGCCTATTCTGGGTGCAAATTTCCGTGTTATCTTGCCCCAAGGTTTTCTACAGTGAGAATCTACAGTTAAAATTTGTTTTATGCCTGCAGCCAACTGAACCACATTCCTTCTTTACTAATTTGTTACCAGGTGAGCAAATGCTAGCTTACCCTCTCTCCCCATAGGCACATATCTTTTTTTAGGTTTTAAGTTAGTTGGTATTCCTGCAATCACAGCTCTCTGACTAGTTCAAGAAAAGTTATGAATTTGCAATTTGTCCAATTCTTTTTTAATGCTGAGAGTGGGCATAATACTTTTTTATTCCAGCTTTGTTCATCCCAAGCAGAAGTTGGAGGTCTCTGAAACTTAATTTGAAATAGTTCAGCAAAAAAATGAAAAGAAAGAGTAAATGAAAGAGAAGGAGAAAGAAAGAGACAGTGAGAGAAAGATTTATAAAGAAAGAGCACAAATGTGGCAACACATCAAGAATTAATGAATCAAGATGAAGTGGGTATGGGTATTCATAATACTTTCCATTTCTGTGTTGACACACAGGCAGTGCTCAATTAATTACCCTGAATGTAATTAAGACATAATTTGCTGAATGACAGTATTATTCTTGTTATTAGTTCCCACCAAAATAGATGAATCAATTTTTTTCCCTTTCTAGTTTGACATTGTTACCCTAAGATACTAATCCTGCTAACTCTATTTTTAAAATCCAGGTTTACTAAATATTTTATCTACTTATCTGTCAGCAATGTTTCAACTAGAATAGAAATGCTTTGCATAAATTCATCACTCACTGAGGGATCAGCTAATTGGAAAGAGCATTAGATACGGAATTTTGAAAAACAGGCTTAAATGCAAGCTTATTCATTTCACCAATATTTATGGAGATCTTACCGTGTTCTATTGATTGTATAAGAGGTTCGGGAGTGAATAGTAGCTCTGCTGCCTCTCAGTCCTTTGCACCTGCACAAATTTATATTGTTTAAGCCTTGGTCTCCACCTCTGTGAAGTATGGATAACAATGCCTCCCTCATTTGTGAGAGTTAAATTCCCTGTTATATGATAAAGTGCTTTGCGAATCATAAACAAATGATCCAAAAGCATATTATTCTAATTCTCTTTTAGTTTCTTCCTCACTTGTTCTAATCTTTTTTTACTTTTTTTTCTTTGCATTTTTGTAATGTCCTTGGCCTTGGTTTCTTACTTTATTTTATTATGACTGCTTACAATGTTGTAGTCATTTACAACTTCATGTTAATCAAAATTGTGAATTTCGGCAAAGGCAACAGTCCCTGCCTAGTCTATGACCTTTTTTTCCCTTTGATCTTGGCATCTGAAAGCTTTTTATACATTCTAATTCTCTTCCATTTTAATAGCTCTGTGAAGCAGTACTATTTTCTTTGACTGATAAGATCATTGAAGGTGACCTGATTTTCTCTAGAGATGCACAATGAATAAAACACATTCTCCACTACACACTCACTTACTCACATCCCATGAAGGGGGAAAAATCCTGAGAGGTTGCTCTCTCTCTATAAAGGTCACAGAAAAAGGAAATGACTTCTCAGATATTGTGATTATGCATGTATCATCAAATTATGCAAGCTGCTTATTATTCCAAATCTTAGGGGTTTTTTTGTTATTTCATCCTGTTTTACATAAAACTGAATAGCAAAAGTGGCAAAACAAATATAGCATTTGTCTTTGTTTGTGTGTTTTTGATGAGCCGAACAACACAAACACCTTAATTTTGAGGGTGCATCTTGTTGAGACACAATATTATAGATACGTATTTGTACTTGTGTGTATGTGTGTCTCCAGGTATTACATTTATGCAGTTTTCAGCTGGAAAGGTGACCTCTTTCTATGGAGTGTGTGCCCTGCACATAGGGTATATCCCTTGTGACTGGTTTGTGTGTTAATGATTCATGGCTTAAACAGCTAGGTTACTCATGGGTGTGGAAAATTGATATTTGAGAGCATTTTATTCTGCTCAATCAGGCTTATTCTTTATAAGGAATCAAAACAGTGATAACATTTACCAAAAACTACTGAATAGAATATTCAATGTGTATCTATGCCACACATTGTTTCTTTCCATACACTCCATCATAACATACCTCCTCTGCCTATCATCGCTCTGGCAACATCACTGCCAAACCCCTATCCTCATACGCTCATCACAGAACATCTCTTCATTTTGTTCAGAAACTGTGCTTTTCTTTCTTAATCGTTCTGCTTTTCAAAGCTTTATTCTTTCTAGGCATTCAATATATATTGAATAATTTCAAGGTATTTTTATGTTCATTCATTCAACTAATATTTTCTTAACTATTTTCAGCTACTCTTCTAAACATCTTGTTCAGGAATTGTGGAAGAATCTACTCACTGTTTTGTCCCAATATCCAAGGGAGAAAAATAAAACTAGCTCAACATCCCTGTGCATGAACTTTTAGTAATTTTATTTCCCCACTAGAATTGGAATCTGATGATGAGCATCTTTGTTCTCCAGATTTCAAGGAGGTACTCTAGGTAGCTGACTTTCCACAGAGCCCTAGAAAGTAAATCATGGAGGTGAGGATACTGTTCTCTGAAATTAATATAGAACTATAGTTACTTGGTAGTTTATCTTGAGCAAGTCTTGTTAATTCTACTGTAATTCAAAATGGTAGTATCATCCTAAGAAAAGATGACAAACGTAGTTATAGTGAGTATTCTCTTGGTTTAAATCACAGCATTAATCAGCATTCTGTATTCAGAAAAAGGCAATCATTTGCCCACATTCTATTCTCCTTTTCCTTAGTTTATTTTTTAATTTTTAGCTTCAGAAATGTAACTCATATACAAAGTATGCCTATAGTTATACCATGTATCACACATTTCATATGAGTAAAAGAACAGAAAATTGATGAAACATGCCTGAATGCTTGTGATATAAAATTATATTTCAGTTCCAGCTATAAAAGTGTAATACAATTGAAATGTTTATCATGCATCTATGAATATTTTTTCTTGCATGCATAATGGTGTTGCATGAACAATTTAATTTCTTTTTTGAAAAAAGTCATCCTAGAGAGGTCTACTCTATATCTTTTCAACAGATTCATCTGAAGACCAGCTCTATAAAAGTCCAGATTGAATGCATAAAATGTATTGTCTCAAGTGATTATTGTTTAAAAAAATGTAACTGTATTGTTAACTTACTGAAAAGCACTGGCATAATTCCGCAGGCATGGCCTCTTTTCTTCTTATCTTCATGTGTGTGCTCATGTTGTGATCTTTTTAAAATGCCAAGATGAACTGTCCGGTATACAAAGATAAAAGATTTTAAAGGCAACGCATAATGCCACTGAATTCCTATTGAAATTTACAGTTTTCAAAGAAATAGTATTCATTCTAACATCAAAATTATTGTCAGAAAAATATAAACATAGTAAAATAAAAGGCACCTGTGAATCCGAAGCTATCATGGTTCAAACTCTTCTATGAAAAGACAATGGCTTTCAAAGACTTACTATGGCTTAATATCTATTATTAATCAATTAGTATTTTTCATTGTATGAAAAATTTATAACTAAAATTTTAAATTTAAAAAGAAATGGATTGATTAGAGGCCAGGTAATCAGGCTCTTGGCCATGACCATATTTTTTTTCAGTATTAGTTAAGTACCAAAATATTTCACAAAGACCAGTATTCTATTGATTGCACAATACACAACTAGATTTCATATTTTTGTAATCCTTGGCGTTACTTATTTTCTGCACATTCTGGACACATTCCTACATTTTTATTTAAATGGCTTTTACATCTTATAAAAAGAGTACTTTTTGGATTCAAATCCCTTATTCCATTTCTGGCAACCTTCCAAGAGAACTCTAGTCTGAATCATTGCATTGATTTTCTGTTGCTGTGTAATAATATTACCACAATCATAGTGGCTTCAAAAAACACCCATTTATTATGTCACCTTTTCTTTGAGTCAGTAGTCTGGGCACAGCTCATCTGAGTTTTTGCTTCAAGTTCTCATCCGAAAGCTACAACCAAGGGGTCACTCATGACTGGGTTGTCATGCAATGACTCAACTAGGGAAGGGCCTGCTTTCAAACTCATTTGGTTGTTGGTAGAACTCAGTTACTGATTGTTGGATTGAGGGCCTCCATTCCTAGCTGGCTAGTGGCTGAAGGCCATTTTCAGTTCCTTGCAATTAGGGCCTTTCCTACACAGATGCTTGCTTCATTACAGTGTGCAATTTGAGTAGGTAGTAGAGATACTCTCTCACAAGATGGAAGGTATAATCTTATGTACCTAGTCATGGAAGTGATATCTGTCCCATTTTCTGTGTTTTGTTGGTTAGAAATAAGGCACAGGTTCCACCTACACTCAGAAACAAGGGATGTAACAGGGATATGAATGCCACGAGGCTGGATCATTGGGGGTCATCCTAGGATCTTCCCAGCACACTTTTTTTGTTTTACATTTGGTAGTTTGGTAATTTTTCCAAATGAATACTATAAAAGTGTAATAGAAGAAGTAGTATATGTCATTGAATGTAGTTCTAACCCAGAAATTATAGTGAAGGTAACGCTTATATGATAGGATGGGCAGTTTCATTATTATTTGTCTTGCCTGTTACCAAGCATTCTAATGATGTTTCATTGAGAAGAATGTTCTTTGAGATTAGTATGTATCATAAAAATGCCTCTCTTTAACTAAATTGTGGATATTTGTCTATGAAGTTCAGGTATTTGTTTTCACAATAGGCCGTATTTGAAGGACACAAAAATTTATATAAAAATACTAAACAAACTGAAGCCCAAATTTGTTACTAGTTCTAGTGCACCACCATGACATATTGATTACACTGAAATACAATAATGACTCTCAATATGGACATCTGAAAATTAATAATAACTATTTGATTGTCCTAGGAAATGATCTGGATAGCTAAATATAGTCTGACTAAAACTTACGTAGCCCAGGCATTAAGTATATATTTGAATGGGCAAATCTTATGAAATAATGCATTATTTACTAGAACATTTTCCCTACTGGTATTTTCTACTAGAAGTCCAAATTAGGGAATCATATGAGGATATAAAATTAATTCAAAGATATAAAAACGTTTTGGCCGCGTTTACAGCATTAGGAACAAGCTGTACTCATTCTAGCATTACGTCAATGTACACTTGGTATGCATTAGAGGAATAAACAGTTCTAACTACCAGAAACAGTAAAAAATAAGATATATATACTCATAAGTCTTCTCATTCTGTTAAGAGCAGTTAGTAAAGAATTATTTCTAAAATTTGTGGAATAATTATTGCTCATAAAATTTTTAGCTAATAAGAAACTTCAGATGGTTCAGAAGGTAATAGAATATGTCCTATTTGGTTCAGGAAACTTAAAATTCCTTCTCCTTAAAAGTGTTGGATTAAGGCGTTTCATAATTTTTGAAAAATTTTCTATTTATTGGCAGTAGTTTTTACACTTAGAGATTCTTATTTCTTCCACAGTGAAATTGTTTATTTAAAAAAGATGTTTCTAAAATATGTGAAGAGAAAAAATAGTGCAAAATATTTACTTTGATACCAAGAAGAGCTTTGATTATACAAATACTCTAAAAAGGTATTAAGAACCTCCAGGGGTTCCATTTCCACAGTTTGATAACCACTGCATTAGTACAAATCCTTGGAAGTATGAAACACTTTGTCTATGTTTGGTATAAAGGCCACTGAATGTGCTAATCTATGTGACCTTGGCATGTAGTCAGCATCTGTTAATAGATTTCATGATATAAATGAGATAGTGCATGTAATGTACTTACAACAATTAATGACACAGTAAATATTATGTGTTAGAAAAGCTACATGTAGCATAGTAATTGAGAGTACAGACTGAAGACTGCATTGGTTCAAATCCTTGCTCTGCCCCTCTGTAAGCTTGAATAAATTATTTAATCCCTGTACCTCACTTTTCCCCTTTGTAACACTGAGTTATTAGTAATAACAACTTGTGAGTATTATATAGATGAAAAACACAGTGCGTTGATCACATTAAACACTATGTAATTTCAAAGATCATTTTAAATTATTTAGTTCCTAGAGACAGATGTATTCTTAATACATTTTAGGCCTTTGTTACTTCCAGTCATTTAACAAATATCAATTAATTCACCTACTACATCCAAAACAATTCACCAAACAGTATGAAGAATACAAAAGGGAATATAAATGTGATTTTTGTGATGGAAGTGTTTATTGTTTAATATAGAATATAATGTATTCACATATATATTAGTAGCATATGGAAGAAAACGAAAGACAGCACAAGAAATTAAATTCTCAGAGAAGAGAAAAAAAGTAAATTCTATGTATTTATGAAAGTCATTTTAAAAAGTATTCAGAAGGTTGTGAGAATTGAGTCACAGAGATGGCTGATGTTACCAAGGGTTACTTATCATTGGAAAAGAGATTCATAGGTACATGTTTAAATATGGAAATCTTTCATATCTTCAGACGTTATTGTCAGCTGAAACCCGATTTTCACAGATGGCTTCACACACTGCAACTACTCTCTTATAATTACTTATGAGAGAAAATGACCTGTTTCCCTTTGGCCATTTTGAGAAACTTTGAGAAAAAAAAATCTTTAATTTAGAATAACTTAAATATTGGGCCTTACAGATTGACTGGCAAAGTCAAATCCAAATGCAAGTTATTTGGACTACTCTGCATCCCACTGAGGTGTTTTTCTTTTGTGAATTATTTCCTGGGAGTTAGGGCTCTTTCATCTTTTATTTGCAAAGTGAAAAGCAAAATTGACGCCTCTTAACTTCTAATTTAGCTTTCTGAATCGGAAAGACAACCTGAAAGTGGCTGTGGGGAGGAGCGCTGCTTGGTCTAGCTGGCTGGAGACATTTTACAGTGTGGATGGAGCCCCTTTCTCAATGGTTAAGTGGCTGCCACACTCAGTAGCCTTTCTGAAGTCGCTTGGTCCCATTCTTTTTTTTTTTTTCTTTTTTTAATAAAGGGGTTAAAAGAAAAAAAAAAAAAAAAGAGGTAAGATAAACTGCCCTTGACAGTATGATTCCTTTCCCTTCCCTCTGCCCAAATACAGACAGTAAAGAAGTCTTTCCATCTATAAAGGCCTATTTCATGTTACCTAAGAGGAAAAGAGAAGTTGAGAAATGCAGCCAATTAGGAGAAATGAGAGCAAAACAGGTAGTACCTCCGTGTGTCCTAGCAAATGGCCCAACACGAGGATTTTTACCTATTTTATCCACACAGAATGGCTTGCAAAAAGCCTTTGTTGTTGTTGTTTTTACAATTCATAGACTTCCCACTGATAAATTCCAATGGTCGATTTTCCCCTTAAAGTGAAAACCTTCCTTTGGGAGGCAAGCAACTCAACAAAAACTGCCTGATGCGTAATGAAGTATGTTTTTTGTAACCCACACCAGTTCTATCCATACATACTTTTTTTTTTCTTTCTGACACCTTCACCTCCTGCCTTACGTTCCTTTGAGCTATGGAAGCCAATGAGGATGAAATAATTAAAGTTTGTGCCTGCTGTACAAAAATCATTCTCCATAGGCTCTGTTTTTATCTGATCTTTTGTAGAAAACATAGCGTCTTTATGTACACAGTTATAGGCCCATGGTGTCAGGCTACAAAGGCTTCATTTCCTGCTATCCAGAGTCCTGGTGTTATTCTCCAAGCATAAATTCAGTAGTTTCCCTCCTCTAGCCCAGCAGGTGTCTGGGTTTCATTTTTGGTTGTTACAGTTTTCATAGGGAGGCTGGGGTGGTCTGAAGTGTCACAGCAGGGACCCAGCATTGCCCCTACCCAAAATTTGCTACCTAATTTGGGAGGCCAAGGGAAAAATGCAAACGCAGGACCTCTTGTTCATAAATTATTAAGTGGGTGTTTTTAAACACAGTGTGCTGTGAAGCCACACACGTCAGATGCCCAAGAAGCTGGCTCTGCCCCTACTGTGCCAGTCCCTCCTGGGCACATGGATGGCAGGGACCCTGTGTGTTGCCCTTCTGTGAAACAAGAAGTCTGTATGGTTGGTTGGGCAGTCTCTTCTTTCCTGTGCACTTCCTGGGCCTCCTATGGTGGTCCACACCTCGAAAGCCCCACACTGTACCACCTTCCTTGGAGGACAACTCTATTAAATTCTGCACACCCGCCACCCCTGCCAAATCTTACTGTTTTTTTTCTATTTAAATATCATTTATTCACACCCCCTACAAACACATACATGCAAAATCCTTAATAATGACCCAATGATGCAAGCAAATAGTCAAGCAATGCTTAATAGCAATTGAAAAACCGTATCCCCACCTCAAGGGTAGAGAGGACTGAAGCCTTTATGAACGCAGTGGCTAGTCTGCATCCCCACAACTGGAGGGGAATGCTTGCATTTCTTCATTTAAGACTTCTCCCCTCCTCCTTTCCAGAATGAACTGAAAGACTTCTTACAAGGCACCACCTCTTATAACCCTTTCCCCCAAAAGGAGATTTTTATATTCAAAAACATTGTACATTCATGTATTAAGGCTTTTAGAATTAGCAAGGACTTTAACTCTTTGGAATTTGCAGAAGTTGATAATGCAATTATATTTTTTAAAAGTTTACATTTTAATTGCTTTAGAAAAAAAATTAGTGATACTGCATATACGGAATTAGCCACGCCTGTGTACACTTGCTTTTTCTGTGGTCTCCATGGACTGGAATTTGGTTAAAAAGGCAAGTTTATCAATTGAGGTTTTTAAAAATGCCTGCTCTTTCAACAAACCCAACAATAAATAATGAAACATAATTAACACTGTAATATCAAAAGTGAATATTGCCAAGGACGAAGATAAATGATAGCCAAAAATACAATGAAAAATCTCAATTTAAATATAGGAAAAGGGAACTTGGCTTCCAGAGAACAGTAGGTTTCCTCCCAAGCCTATGCTGAGTAATGTGATGTGAAATTGTTACCACTGCTTTTCTATTAGAAATCTTCCAATTCAGTTTTCTTTATTGACCCAATTCCCTGGTGTTTAGGGCTAGGCTGCTTTTTTCTGTACACGTGTGATTGCTTATCCGTCTAGCCTAGGCTTGAGTTATTTTATTTGATTGGTAACACAGACCTGGCAGAAGCTTCACCTTTGGCATGCAGATGTCCACAGGTGATGTGAAAAGAGATTGAAAAAGGCATTTGCTGATAAAAACAAAACAAAACAAAACAAAAACAAGCTCAGCATGATTTGATTGCCATCTAGCTACAAAGTGTAGCTAGAATTGATGCAGTAGGCCAGAAATTATAATTCTATCCGCCTTACAATTTCAGAACAGCCATGTGACCCAAGTTTATAATTGTTGGTGCCATAAGAGACAAAATAGCTGAGTAAACCACTCCTACAATGTTTTTGAATATAAAAATCTCCTTTTGGGGGAAAGGGTTATAAGAGGTGGTGCCTTGTAAGAAGTCTTTCGGTTCATTCTGGAAAGGAGGAGGGGAGAAGTCTTAAATGAAGAAATGCATTTATACAAAACATTATACATTGTACATTCATGTATTAAGGCTTTTAGAATTAGCAAGGACTTTAACTCTTTGGAATTTGCAGGAGTTGATAATGCAATTATATTTTTTAAAAGTTTGTCCAATTCCTTCCTGAATCCTTTAAAGTGCTTACCACATTGACTTGTACATCCTGAATAGACTTAGTATTTGTTTAATAAAGGGATATATGAAATAATTTTGGACTGTTAGAGCCAGAACTGTAGATTATATATACCTTGACTGGTATTACATTGCCTCCTTCACGTTGACTCCATTTCATTATCTGTGGATGCTTGCATTTAGTACTCACTGCAATGAGAAGCCTTTGAGGCCACGTCTGAACCCAATGGGAAAGAATCCTGTGATTGAATAGTAACGTCTGCCAAACCCAAGGAAGAGAAAAAAATGCCACCATCTCTACTATAAAGTGACTTTCCTCCACCAGAATGTGTTCCATCCCCTCTTTTTACAGGCAAACAAATTGGGGATCAGAGTGGCAAAGCATTCTATTGCATATCACAAAATTAGTAGCAAAATGATGATATGAATTTAGGTTCTCAGACTCTGGTTGTATTAGTCAGCTCAGGCTGCCATAACAAAATACCACAGACTGGCTGTCTTAAAGAACAGACATTTACTTCTCACAGTCCTGGCAGCTGGAAGTTTGAGACCAGGGTGCCAACACAGTGAATCTGGTAAGGGCTCTCACTGATTTACAGACGGCAGCCTTCTCCCTGCATCCTCACATGGCCTTTCCTGTGTGTTTGCACAGGAGAAAGGGAGAGAGAAAGAGGGGGAGTGGGAGAAAGGTCTCTGATGTCTCTTTTTATAAGCGCGCTATCCCATTCATGAGGAATTCACCCTCATGACCTCATCTAAACCCAGTTACTCCTAAAGTCCCCACCTCCAAATACCGTCACGTCGGGGGTTAGGAATTCAACAAATACATTTTAAGGGCACATAACCATTCGGTCTATGACGTTAGTCACATGCACTTTATATGTCACAATGTCTCTTCTCCTATTAGGCTGACTCTAGTTCTCTTTTTACTGAAACCGCCTTGCTTTTTGTATCATCGTTTTAGGCTTGGAGAATTATAAACAGCCTCTAGGAAATACACATGGTTGAGTTGTTTGACAGGTTATGAACACAATGTGATCAAATGCAGTGGCTGTTTATAAAATGGGTGCCTTGCAGAGGAGAGTTTAAGCAAAGTTTAAGAATTGAGAAAGTCCTTAATCACATCTCTACACAAAGAAAAAAAGCTGTAAGAGAAAGCAGAATGGTACAGGAAATACTCCTCAGAGAACAGCGGTGAGGGAGGGATAATATGAACTACCTATAAAATATGAGGAAATACTCCTCAGAGAACAGCGGTGAGGGAGGGATAATATGAACTACCTATAAAATATGAGGAAATACTCCTCAGAGAACAGCGGTGAGGGAGGGATAATATGAACTACCTATAAAATATGCTCTTGACCAACCATATCTCACCTTCAGCCTGTTCTTTTTGACGCGTGACTCACTATCTAGGGATCCCCTTCTGTTGGCTCACTTGGCAGCCTCTGAGATTAGTTTTCCCAAGGCAATTTATTACCCAGGTGGTGGGTACATGTTACATAAGTCCAAAAGTCATTACTCACCACTTTTCTTGTCTTCCTTTTATTATTCTTTTAAAAATATGCTACTTCTACTTCATCATTTTCAACCATCTCAGAGCATGGTTATTGACATGTACTTTCAGCATGAGGAAAGGAAGTTACTGCAGATAACATAAGAAGAAATATGTGTTTAGTCTCTGTCCCTGGTTCTAATACTGAGCTCCTAAAACTCTTACAATTTCCTTAGTGATGAGTGCTATGAGCATCTTTTGTCCTAATATTTGTTTTTTGTCCCTGGTTCCTGACACAGAACTCTGGAGCTCCTGATTCCAGAGCTTGGAATTTCCTGGATCATAGGAGTGTCATTTGTTCTAATGATGTGACTCATGGTGGGCTCCTGGATAGCTTCAGAATGGGAGCTGGCCACTGGAAAGCCCAAGTTGTTATTAGAAGCTTGGAACTTTCAGTCCCATCTCCCATCCTCCAGGAAGGGGAGATTAGGTTAATAATTAATAATGTCTATGTGATGAAGCCTCAACACCAGTCCCTAGCCTATGAGGTTTGGAAAGTTTCTGGGTTACAAATGCATCCATGTGCCAGGTGGGTGGTGCACCCCAACTCCACAGGGACAGAATCTCCTGCACATAGGACCCTTCTGGATCTCTCCCTAGGTACCTTTTCACCCAGCTGTTTATTTGTATCTTTGTAAAAACCTGTAAATGTGACTAAGGTTATAGCAAATTATCTCATCCTAGAGGGAACTGTTGAAACTCCTAATTTGTAGCCAAGTTGAGCAGAAGTGTGGACACCCTGGGTACCCAATACTTGCAACTGGCACCTGAAATGGAGGGTATTCTTGTGGGATTGAACTCCTAACCTGTGGGGGCTACACTTACTCTAGGTAGTTTAGTGTCAGAATTGAATTAAATTGTAGGACACACCCAATTGGCATTTGCAGAGAATTGGAGAATTACTTGCTGTAAAAGAAAACCCCATACATGTAATGTCAAAAGTGTTGTGAGTAGAATAACAGCTTTCTTTTACTCTAAATTATAATTTTTTGAAAAATCACTGTTACAGTTCACATTCTGATCACAATAATAGGTAAGCAGAGCCTCATTTTTGACACCTACCTACTTTATGGCGGTGCCATGCTCTAGTATTTAGTCTGTATCTCAAATAACTCTTCAATCTGCCTCCTCCTTTTGATCCTTTTAGGTCAGTCCTTCATTATCTCCTGTTAGAAGTCTCCTAATTTTCTAATGGATAAGCTCATCTAGTGGATAACAATGGGATAATATTCAAAATTCTTACATGGCCAGAAAGCCTTCATTGATTCTTTTCTGTAGGGTACCACCAATTCTCACTTTTCTGAAGTACTTATCTTTCCCAAGGCACTAGGATTTTAACTTCTCTACATCTTTTTTACTTGCTAGCGCCTCTTCCTAGAATTTCTTCCCTTACCGTGTATTTCTGGCAAGCTACTACTAATCTTTCAAAACTTAAAATTAATATCTTCTGGCCAGGAAGCTATTTCCTGTCTAGCATTCCGGTTGCAGGCAACTGGAGCCCACATGGACCATACTATACATTATTTGCAGCATTTGTAGGCAAAGGTGCCTCATTTGCTGCAAATGTATAATGGACCCTGTGCTCATTGAGCTCCATCTTCAGTCTACAGAGTCCAGAACTGCTTTCAGAAGTTCTGTTCTTCTGGAGGTAAATAAATGGAACCTAAGTCCAAAATTATTTATACATTGTCACAGGTGCACACCTGCTGCTAGGCCTCACATGTGCACCGCAACAACAAAGATAGCAATGACAACCACACACACGCACACCCCCCTGTTGTGCTCATATATGTATAAATACACTCATTGTACAGAAAGCCTTAAAACTGCCCTGGAATATGAAAATAAGATATTTCTCTTTTATTTTTGTCCTCCCTTATCCAGCTTAGAATTAGTCTACCTTCAATGCATCCATTATTGCTTCCTCAACTTAGCTCACCCACACAGCAATTAAACTCCAAGTATTTGAACAACTCAAAAATTCCATGTGTGCAAGAGCCTAAGTGCATAAAAATCCTAGGGCCTAGATGACAAGAATTACTCAGGAAACGTAGCCCACTCCTTCTCACTCTTTTGAAGTTTTGTATGTTATATGTACATTAGTATGTTACATGTACATTAATTTGCCTGAAGTTGCTGTATTGGCTTAATGGAACACCATTGCCACCTGCTGGCCATATTGAGCTATTAAAGTCCTGCAATTAACCAAATTAAGCACAGGTTAACACAATCAGGTTTTGCTGTGCTATTGTTGTAAGTAACTTTTACATATTTAAATTTAGAGTGCACAGTGTGACACAGCTTGCCATTTAATGACTCAGCATGCATACAGTAACCTAAGCTAACCAGCATTAAGGGGAAGTATTATGTCTTGGCACTGAAGAATATAGACTGACATCAAAAATAAGAGTTTCAAGGCTCAGTTCCACCATTTGTTAGTTGTATGATCTTTGATAAGTCACTTAACCTGTCTAGACTCACATTATTAAAAAAGGTAAAAATAGAATAATAGTAGTGCCTTCTTCATAGGGTTGATATAACCATTAATGAAATAAGAAATTTGAAATACTTACATGATAACTACCACATGGTCACAATCAATGGATGTTCCTGCATCTTATTTCTCTAGCATTATTACACCTTTCTTCTGATTGCCAAATATGTAAATTCAACTGTCTCTCTGGGCCTCCATTTTCTCATGAACTCTATGGTTTAATTTATAAATATGTTCCAATGTAGTTTCATTTGTTTTATAAAATACAGTCCACTACAGGTAGTGCTCCATTTGTTCAACCTTATTTGTATATGATGCAGTCCACTCTGTGAACATCAGATTTCAATCATCATTGCCTTCCCACTGCACTCACTTTTATAAAGTCAAAGCATAATTTATAGTAAATAAAATACAGTGATCTTAAGTGTTCAGATCAATACATTTTAAGAATTGTATATACCATGAAACTGCCATCCAAAACAAGATATGAAACGTTTTCTTGTATGTAGGAAATTCCTCATGGCTTTTATCTATGTTTTTTTTTCCCCAAAGCATGTGTTATCCTTATGCAGGCCCTATGCTAATCTCTGCATCATGTCCATTTTAGTTCACACAACCAAAGTAGACATGACACATTGCAATTCTGATCACCTCTCTTTTTCTCACAAATCCAGTAGAAATTATAAAGAAGAAAAAGCAACAATTAATCCAGAAATGCTATTTAGTCAATTGAAGATCAACACATTCTAGGTGAGCGTTGCCCCAAGAATGTTTAAAGGGAGAAATCTTTTAAAATAAAATGCAACTATAACATTATTGATATTTTTAAAGGGAGACAACAGGATATCTCTTAGAGAAATGGAAGTACCTGTACAGGGCATCATGTTCTCAGACTCCTCACTTCAGAATCTGATTCTTAGCTCTGTGGACTTGGGAGACTGGGTTTTCTTAGTATTCTCAGAGTGGATCAGATCTTTATGGAGAAAAACTTGCAAAGAAAATTTAGAAAACATTTACATATAAATCAGAAAAATGATATATTTACTTACATTAATATAATATATTAATATGCTAATAATGTATTATCATAATCTGCTGTTTTCTTTTTTCATTTACCATATACTTACATCTCTTATCTAGGATTCCCTGTTCTCAACCTTTAGTTCATTATCACCCTCCTCTCCTCACAAAGGAGACTTTTGAGACCACTGCCAATGAAATTTTGATACTGCATTTGTATTGTATATCTGTATATATCTGTTTATGTATTTCTGTGCCTTATACCTGGAAAGTAACATTTTCTTTCATTTCTCCCAATACCCCAGAGCCAATTTTCACTTCCTTGGGGGTGATGTCAACTCCATTGAGAACATGTATCTTATTCCTTTTTTCCTGCTACCTGGCAGCATGAGATGTTATATTAATCCTGTCTTTTTATTTTCTGTACTTTTGATGCTTTGACATCTAGGGACTTGCTGACTCTGGAAAGACTGCCCTTTCCAAAGTTAGGCAATTCTTAGAGATTAAAAAAAAGACTCCCCTTCCAGCATCCTTTTCATATGCCTTTAATAGGCAAACCAAACAATCTACTACCCACATCCCAACCATCTCCTTTACTGATCCTTTACACTCCACGCCAGGTTCAGCTTGTCCTAATTATTCCAGGGCCAGGTTCCAGACAACTAAAGACAGCCTCTGCACCCCAGAATCTGAAGAGATGATCCAACTAGCCATTTCTAAGCCTTCTTACATTGTATTCTTTTCCATGGAAACCTCTATACAGGCTCTTGCCTATGTTTTTCTCCACTTTCTCTGCCTCTAAACTGAGCCTGGTGATTCCTCTGAAACCCTGCATGGTGGGTCCTGCCCCCTCCTCTTGGGACCTGTGAATAATAAACCATCTTTTCAATGGTAATCTTCTCCTGATTTCTTGGGTTCATGATACCTGAATAGTAATAAAACCTAAATTTAAAAATACCTATGTATCAGGGAGTTGGTTGGCCAGTATGGAATATGAATGATCTTGAGAGATATTTGTTAGAGTTTTGATGAAGCCTTGTAAATTCCCCCTGTTCCTTAGAAAGAGTGCTATGAAAACACTACCAAACTCTTGTTCTTTTTACTTTTACTTTTCTTTTCTGGGTCTATACAGACATCTTTATAGTTAATTGACTTTTTAGTAAAGAGTAACTGATTAAACTCATAGCCTTTGTTTAGGCTCCACCTGGTTCTGCCTTCTTAGTTTACCTTTTGAATGAAACTGAGTGTCTCCAAACATTTTCAGACATATATTTATAGTCAACTCTTGTGGCTATTTTGACAGGTGGTTGACTTCATTCATTATGTATTGAATCTTACTATTCTCACCTTTAGTATAATCTTATTTCTAAATTTTTGGGACACATCACTGAAACCTTCTGTGTTCCATATGAGACCTGTACCAGATATTTCTGCAGCCAAAGAGAAGTTTATTTTTTTATTTTTATTTTTTCATGAGCTAACACAAGGCTTGCACAAAACTCAGCAGCAAGTAATTCCTTTCTTGTCCAGTCTGAAAAAGTGCTGTCTTTGTCATGAAGCAAAAAGAGACAATGAAAGGTTAGGTTCTTATTGCCCCATCTAATTATTGTTAATGCAAAACTAGACTAATTTGCTTGTGGTTATGGAAACCACAAGGTTATGGAAATACCTCCTTTAACCTTGGCGACTGAATCAGAAAGAATTTGTTTTAGAGATGGGCATTGCTTAACAGCATTTGGCATTTGCTCAGGCTGAGCATTCATCGTGAGAGTATGAGCCTTCTTTCTTTCTTTAGTGTAGTAATCTCTGCAGAAATATCACATGAAATATGGTGCAGAAAACCTTGAGCATAGTGGCTGGGATAGAGGCAGTGTGCTTTGAGTAAGGCTCTTCAGTTGGGGCCTGCATTTTGTCTGGAGCCAAGATACTTCTGACCTCAGCAAATGGCTTAACTGCTCTGATAAAAAGTGGATGATAATGATAACACTTCCTTCTTTTCAGATCCATAAGAAGAAGAGGTTTTTTTGTTTTTGTTTTTCTTTTTTTTGTTTCATCTCCTGCTGTATGCTTGGTCTCTAAAAGTGACTGGCAGACGGAAGACAATAAATATTTGTTGTTGAATGAATGAAGTGTTATGATGAGGGTTAACTGACATTATAATGCAAAGCTCTTGGACCAAGACCTGACTTATCATAGGCCCTCGAAAGATATTCCTTCCAAAAACAATGACAGCAAAATCAAAATAAATGCTTCGTACTCAATAAAGTGTCTGGTGATGGGTTTATAGGAAATTTAGTAATTTTAATATTAAAAACTACCATTTACATCATCTGATTATTTATTCGCCAAATATGTATCAAGCAATCACTAAATACCATGCATTATTGCAGGTCCTGGAGATTTAGAGGTAAACAAAAATAGCCAAAAGTAAAAGATGTCCACCTATAAAACTTTCTGCCCAGCCTAGCGCAGGTTAGAGTTCCCATATGTCTATCAGTGATCAATAGCTGTGGGAGAAGAAACCTGTAGAACACTGAAAAAAATAAAGCATTCAGATCATTAACTTTTTTATTAATCTTTTGCCATTTGTGGATCTGTCAGCTTCTCTAAAACTCTTGAGATACAAAAGCATTGTCTCTGAGACAAGAGATAATTCCCAAGCTCTCCTCTTGATTGCCCACGTTTGCCTGAGAGAATTTCTCAACCAGTTGTTTCAGGTTATAGACATAATTGGCTATTAGTCATTGCAGTGCCATTGTTCATTGACATACCTCTCAGCATCATCTCTCAGCCATCTGCAAAGCAAGGTCCTGGTTTCTGATTAATCTTTGGCTGGTCATTGAGGATACTGAAGCAGCTCCTGGTTAATTAGACCATTTTGTCTCTAACCTCATCCATTCTCTGAATATAATAATAGTGATAGAGGTGGCAGCAATTGTAAGCACAGCCCTGAAAACTTGCTAATCGGCCTTTGTGATTTACCAGGGGTGCCATTGTTTAAATTGTTAAAGCCGAATTGTTGTGAGAGGCGGTAAGTGGGCATTTTTATCTCCAAGTCAATTACACACCTTTAGTGAAATCTAAGGAGCTCATAAATTAAAAGTAAATAAGTAAATAGGAAAGCAGCATCTACAACACTTAGTTATGTAAGTCACACACATACACACCACATACAGGGTGATAAAATAGCGAAATGTGCACTTATGTGGAGAAGAAGCCCACATAGTGATAAGGGGTGAGGGCTCCTGACTTTACCAGCTGTGTGAACTTGGGCAAGTAACTGCTCTCTGAACCTTCTTATCTGTTAAATGGAAGTAATATTAAAGCCTACAGGGACATCAAAAGGATTAAATTACATTAATATTTTATGTTATTTCATTAAACAAGATTTTATAAACTATCTCAAAGTCTGCTCTATTACGTGTGCTAATTATCTGGTAGCTACTATTATTCTAGAAAAGCATCCTATCCCCCCAACTCATGCAAAGAAACAATGAACGTTTCCAATACTTCACATTAAAAAAATTACTTTTACAATATCCACAGGAAACCAGGTAAAAAGCAAAGACAGACAAGCTTAGCTCTTTCCACTGGACTTTGTGAGATGTGTCTAGTTGTACTAGAGTTCAGGCGAGCATTCTAAGAGATGCTGGAGGGCAGAAAATGAAGTGAACTTCATTCTATGACGCACTTGAGACTTGTCTTTCCCAGTATTTCCCCATCATCTCTCAAAGAACTGCCTATTAATAAAAAACAAACAGAAAAACTTATTCCTTGATATGCTACCAAAAAATATTCTTCATTCAAGTAAGTTTGGAAACCACTGAGTATTACATTTCCCTGTGAAGAATCATAATCATTATTTTGGTGTTAAAAGGCCTGAGAAATCAGGAAAAGCTCTAATAAAAGGAATAAAAAGAATAGCTTTGAATCCTTTAACCTAATTTTTCAAAAATACCCCACACAACATGTGTTACCACACAAATTGCATTTTGAAAAAATGCTAGCCAGGCACAGTGGCTCATGCCTGTAATCTCAGGACTTTGGGTGGCCAAGGCGGGTGGATCACCTGAGGTAAGGGATTCGAGACCAACCTGACCAACATGGTGAAACCTGATCTCTACTAAAAATACAAAATTAGCCAGTCATGGGGGTGCATGCTTTGCAATCGCAGCTATTCGGGAGGCTGAGGCAGGAGAATTGCTTGAGCCCGGGAGATGGAGTTTGCAGTGAGCCAAGGTTGCAACATTGCACTCCAGCCTGGGCAACAAGAACGAAACTGTCTCAAAAAAAAAAAAAAAAGAAAGAAAGAAAGAAAGAAAAAATGCTGAGCTACAACATAGTAGGTTGAATAGTGTCCTCCAAAGCATTCACACCCACTCAGAAACTAAGAATGCGATCTTATTTAGAAACAGAGTCTTTGCATATGTAATTTGTTAAAAATCTTGTAATTTGTTAAAACCTGGATTTTGACTGGGCCTTAAATTCAGTGGCTGATGTCTCTATGAGAAAAGAATAGGACACACAGATTCAGAGAAGATGGTGACGTGAAGATGGAGACAGAGGTTGAAAGGATGCATCTACAAGTCAAACAATGCCAAGGATTGCTGGCAACCACCAAAAGAAACCAGAAAGTCATGGGATAGTTTTTCCTTCAGAGCCTCCAGAAGGAACCAACCCTGCTGACACCTCGGTTTCAGGCTGTAGACTTCTAGAATCCTGAACCATGAGAGACAATATATGCTTTTTTTTTTTTTTCCCGAGACAAGGTCTCCCTCTGTCACTCAGTCTGGAGAGCAGTGACACCATCACAGCTCTCTGCTGCCTCAACCACCTCAGGTTCAGGTGATCCTCTCACCTCAGCCTCCCTAGTAGCTGGGACTACAGGTGTATGCCACCATGCCCAGCTAATTTTTGTAATTTTTGTAGAGACAGGGTCTCACCATGCTGCCGAAGCTGGTCTCAAACTCCTAGGCTCAAGCAGTCCTCCCACCTTGGCCCGCCAAAGTGCTGGAATTACAGGTGTGAGCCACCACACCCAGCCAAATTTGTTGTTTTAAGCCACCTATTTTGCCGAAATTTGTTGCAGCAGCACTAGGAAACTAATTCATATTTAGTATTTTTAAATGGCTATTTGAAATGTAAAAAAAAATGCCATGAAATATATTGCAATTAAAAACTTTGTTCTCTCTTCTGCCTATTTGTTTTGGTTCCATTTTTCGGCAATTTGAGGTAGAGGAATTGGAACACAGAGGGGAGGAGATAAGAAGCACTCACTGCTAAGTGAATGATTAAGAGCTCACTCATGGCTCAAAAGGAAACTCTCCATTATATTTTCTATTATCACTTGTGTTCTTGTCAATATAAGTACTTGCCACTTGTGAATCATTTTGGCGTTTGCAAAAAGTTTCTTAAACAGTCAATTTCTTCCATTCTACCACCAAAAGAAACAAATAAAATAAACAATAGACAAACGCAATAGCAATGTTTACTAAAATTAAGTTTTTCACTCTGCTTAGCTTTGAAATCTGTATGGAAAATTAAGATAAAGGCCTACATTTTCATAGATAAAGCGCTAGAAAACTTTGTTTTTAGACATATATATATGTCTTTTTTTTAGACATATATATATATATTTTTTAAGATGAAGTCTCGCTCTGTTGCTGAGGCTGGAGTGCAGTGGTTCAATTTCTGCTCACTGCAATGTTCACCTCCTGCTGAGGCTGGAGTGCAGTGGTTCAATTTCTGCTCACTGCAATGTTCACCTCCTGCTGAGGCTGGAGTGCAGTGGTTCAATTTCTGCTCACTGCAATGTTCACCTCCTGCTGAGGCTGGAGTGCAGTGGTTCAATTTCTGCTCACTGCAATGTTCACCTCCTGCTGAGGCTGGAGTGCAGTGGTTCAATTTCTGCTCACTGCAATGTTCACCTCCTGGGTTTAAGTGACTCTCCTGCTTCAGTCGCATGAGTAGGTGGGATTACAAGTGTGGGCCACCATGCCTGGCTAATTTTTGTACCGTTAGTAGAGATGGGGTTTCACCATGTTGACCAGACTGGTCTCGAACTCCTTGCCTCAAGATATCTGCCCTCCTCAGCTTCCCAAACTGCCAGGACTACAGGCGTAAGCCGCCGTGCCTGGCTCAGCATGTATTTTTAATTCAGCTTTTTGGAGAGCTGCATCTACTGAGCACTGCGTGGGCTTAGTCTCACTGTGTAGGTGAATCTTGGTGGATGGAGGCCATCTGTGGTACCTCTAAAGCCACAGTAAGAACAGCCAATGCCATGGCATCAAAGGAAGCCAGAGGCATTTGGACCTTTCGGGGTCTGGCAGGCAAATAAAGAAAAGACTAGATTTGGCCTTAGTCTAGTTTCTTCTCATCTGGACACTAGCTCATAGCTCATAACTGGGCTCTCTTTTTTAAGCTCCATAAATGCAAGCATGGCATGCATATGTGTATACAGAATTTGGACATGTTTTCCAAGTTGTAAATGTGATCACAGGCTTAAGTAAAATTTATGTCTCCCAAGGCCCTCAGGATTAGTTCCTCATTCTTTAAGGAGGCTCAAAATAACTTCATGTCACTTTGGTTATCTCTCTAGCCCATTTCTTGTCAACTTTTTCCTTAAGAGGAATAACTTGACTTCTCTAAATACTCCTTTATTTCTCTCAGGGCATATGCATTTACTTACCCTATACTCTTTCTTCTTTCTTTCCCTTTCTTTCGTTCGTTCTTTTGTTCTTTTTTTTTTTTTTCCCAAGGTCTGATTTTATCGCCCAGGCTGGAGTACTGTGACACAGTCTAGGCTCACTGCAACCTCTGCCTCCTGGGCTCAAGCCATCCTCCCACCTCAGCCTCCTGAGTAGAGTAGCTGGGACTACAGGCACCACTGCGCCCAGCTAACATTGTGTGTGTGTGTGTGTGTGCGTGTGTGTGTGTGTATTTTTTGTAGAGACAGGGTTTCACCATGCTGCCCAGGCTGGTCTCAAACTCCTGAGTTCAAGTGAACCACTCACCTTGGCCTCCCAAAGTGCTGGGATTATAGGAGTAAGCCGCCATGCTCAGCCCCTATTCTCTTTCTAAAAGAATCCATTCGCTCTTTATTTCCCTATGATTGGGTTAGCATCACGGCTTCCAATGTTTGACTGAATTGTTTTAAATTCTACCCTCCATGAAACGGGAAAATTAGCTTTTTTTTCTCATGGAGTTTTGTTGAGATTTGAATCAGATAATAAATGCCAAGTTACTACATATAACAGAGAGTTGTCAAAAATATCATCACCACTCTCATTTTTCATATCCCAGCTTAACTATCATTTGAACTGAAAAACACTCCCTGAACCTCACAAGATTCGATTAGATAAAATTAGCTGTAATTATTAGAACAACCCCAACATCAATTCCCTTATATCCAGTAGTTCCACTTCTAGAAAAGTTTGCTAAGAAAGTAATTCTAAATTTAGGAAAAACTTTTATTATTGCATTATTTATAATAGAAAACAAAAATATGGAGCTACCCAAACATTTTCACTTCATTTAGACTTATCAGTCGTGTGATGGATTGTTAGGGACCTTCTGAATCATATTATTCCATTAAAAATAAAAATTCACAAGGACAAATTAATAGCATAGAAATTCCTATGTTATATTGTTAACCGAATAACAGCAGGGATTAAAAATTGATGGGATAGTATAGAAAAAAAATCCTGGAATTACAGGTGCAAGTATCCTAACACAATTATTTTATAATGTAATAATTGGGTATTTTTTTCTCTATTTTTCTGAGTCTTGCAAATATTCCATAATAAGCATCCATTACATTTATAATGGCATAAAATAATAACCTTAATCTTTAAAAAATGCTAGTGGAGTAAATGAAACTTTTCCTGCATTTTCTTGCCAGTTCATGTCGCTGGGGAGTGTCACTTATTTCTCTTGCCTAACCGTTTCCCTATGGTGAAAAACATAGAAACATGTTGATAAAGAACACAAAGAAACAATGCATGACTAGGAATGAGGAGAAGGAAAAGCTTCATGCATACTCAGCTGTAACATGCTTGGGCCGGGCGCGGTGGCTCACGCCTGTAATCCCAGCACTTTGGGAGGCCGAGGCGGGCGGATCACGAGGTCAGGAGATCGAGGCCATCCTGGCTAACAAGGTGAAACCCCGTCTCTACTAAAAACACAAAAAATCAACCGGGCGTGGTGGTGGGCGCCTGTAGTCCCAGCTACTCGGGAGGCTGAGGCAGGAGAATGGCCTGAACCCAGGAGGCGGAGCTTGCAGTGAGCCGAGATGGCACCACTGCACTCCAGCCTGGGCGACAGAGCCAGACTCCGTCCCAAATAAATAAATAAATAAATACAAATAAAATAAAATAAAATTTTTCCAAAGTCAATGTAACAACTCAGGGAAACTATTTGTCTTCAAACATTGAAGTAAGAAAGACAGGAACCCAAATTCAGAACCGGCTGAACCTTGAAGGAATAAACAGTAAATGTCAAGGGCTTTTCTCACACAGGGAAAGAACCAGTTTTCCTGCTCATAAAAGAAAACAAAAATATTGAGTATGAGTCTGAAAAATATGAACTTCCTCATGTTTGTCATCTCCATAAACTATCCCTGTCATTTTATCTTTATACTGAGAGGAAGATAATTTAGCAAAATGAAGCACGGGCTGCTATTTCATTTTCTTATTACATATTTGAATTCAGTCTAGTATAATTATGGTGTTTATGAAGTTTAAACTGATGTAGCAAGAGAGTAATACGAAGAATAAGTGATCATCCACTCTCAACATGATAAGGAGCATTTCTTGATAAGAAAGATAACTTTACCAAGTACAGGAAATATGTAAGAGGTTTTATCAGCCAATAATTTTAATTTATGAGATGCTTTCATTGTGTTCCACTAAGAAAATATACATTTATTTCTAAATAAGTTAGTTTTAAAGCAAAGTGAGAACAACAGTAGCAAAAATGTCTCACAGTTACAGACACAGGCAAAACAAAAACAAAAATACCTGCCCCCATCTGTGAGAAAAGAGCTCACAAAGAACCAGGAAATTATAAATGAGCAGATTTGCCCTTGGCTGTAGGCAAGATCCCTGAGACAGTAATAAGAAATGAGGTTACCAAACATCCAGAGAGATATGAGCTGATAAAACTTAATCAGGCTAGTTTCACAAAGGGCAAATCTTTTCTGACGAATTTGGTGGCATTTTTGCATGGCACATGGGGCAGGAGAAGTACGTGACAGGAATGCGGGATAGAATTCAACTTAAGAAGGTAGAAAGCCATTGATGATATACATGAAAATGAGGTACGGTCTTAGCTTTCCAGAGGCCACTTGGGAGACGTTTAACCCAAATGCATTGATTTCATTAAGATATTTATGTTGACAATAAACATGAAGCATGGTTGATGGATTGGCATGCTTAGCAGTGAAACCATGGTAGCAAAATTATGTCTGTTATCATCAAATAATGCATGCTTGGGGTGCGTATGTATGTTTGCCATTCCAGATTTTTTTTAGAGTATTCTCATCAGTTATTTGCAGTCATGCACTGCATAATAACATTTTGGTCAATGACCGACTCCCCCCTATGAGATGGTGGTACCTTAGGATTATAATACCTTTTCTATGTATAGATATGTTTAGATACAGAAATACTCCCCATTGTGTTACAGTTGTCTACAGTACTCAGTACAGTAACATGCTGGCTGTGCAGGTTTGTAACCTAGAAGCAATAGGCTGTGTACCATACAGCCTAGGTGTGCAGCAGGCTATACTGTCTAGGTTTGTGTAAGTGCACTCTGTGATATTCCCACAATGACAAAATTGCCTAATGACACATTTCGCAGAATGCATTTCCATTGTTAAGCCTCTCATGACTGTATTTACTTTTTCCAAATGTTTATGTTATTAGTATATATAGAGAGAGCCAATGACATTTCAGAGAGACACACTCTTATCTCGAAGAGGAACCAATGGGCCACACTGCAATATCTCAATGATAATAATAGGTTTTACAGCATTTCTAGCATCTTTACTCTGAGACATTTTTAAAAAGCACTTTTAGTTGTTTTGTGTACTTGACAGTAGGCTGTTATTTTTCAAAGGTTAATGTTGAAGTGTTCTAAAATTGGGAAAGTAATAGGGTCAAATACCCAGAGGTTCAAAAGAAAGAATCTGAGTTTCCTGCTTAGTTGGTCCCTCAGCGTCAATGTACAAATAGGCTTGTCTCTTTCATCTTAAAAAGATAAATAATCAAAACTGAAATACATACATACAAACAACTTCTCTACCTCCTGCTGTTGTTTCTGCTCACCTCTCCCTTCTCTTTGCTGTCTGACTTCTTTATAGAGTAACCTGTACACCATTCCATAGTTTTATTTCAGTCCTCAGTTTATCTCAAGCTTGGCCTTTATGTCTCAATTCATCTTGATTTGAGAGTGAAATTTCTCCCAAAGAAGAAACAAGAGACTTTCTGATGATCAACATTAGTGCCTTATTGCTGTTGCTCTTGTTTTTCATGGTTACTCTCTAACATATATAACTCTTGACATATGTAACCAATATAACTCTTAACTACATCCTCCTTGTTAAAAACTCTCCTGTTTTGGCCTCCCGTATGATGGATGGGGTAGGCAGAATAATGGCCCCCAAGATGTCAATATTCTAATCCCTGGAACATGTGAATCTGTTAGATTACAAGACAAAGGGAAATTACGGTTAAAAATGGAATTGAGGTTGCTAATAAAGAGATTATTTTGGATTAGCTGGGGAGGCCTTTGAAGTAGAAGAGGGAGGTAGAAAAAGGGCCAGAGGAAAATTTAACTATGGAGGAATAGTAGAGTAATTTAATGTGAGAAGGACTCAACATGCTGTTCCTGATTTTAAAGATAGAGAAAGGTGTCCACAATCCGAGGAATGTGGGCAATCTCTAGAAGTCGTATAAGGCAAGGAAACAGATTTCACTCCAGAGCCTCCAGGAAATGCAGCCCTGATGACATCTTGATTTGAGCTCACTGAGACCCATTTTGGAATTCAAACCTACAGAACTATAAGATAGTAAAATTGTGTTGTTTTACACCATTGAGTTTGAGGTAATTTGTTACGGCAACAATAGAAAAATAGTACAATGGTGTTCTGGCAAAATAGTCTCAACTTCTCATGCAGATCTTCCTCAGAACATTGGGCTGTTTTCTTTCTTTTGTCAGTTCCCTAGATGTTGACAGTCCTTGGTTTTCATCCTTAGCTTTCTTTTTATTCAGTTCCATGCTGTTGCTGCCTTTTACAAAGCAATGCCATCAAACTCGGTCTCTTTCCCCAACCAGACTCCTGCTTGTAGCTACCTATCTACATCTACAAATCCCTCACAAAATCCAAATTTAACATGCTGTATGATAGTTTTTAAAAGGGCAAAATCATCAATCTCAAAGAAATGTAAATGAACACATGAAAGATTTTCTTTAACTCACTGATCAATGAAGGGACCAGTAAAATGTTGCAACTTGTTCAAAGAAGAATCCAAAGTACCACACATGTGTAGGTGATAAGGAATGCTAAAATAAATGTATAAATAGATGCAGAACAGGCTTACCATGGGTAAATTGGATGGTATGTGAATTATATTTTAAGAAAGCTGTTACAAAAGCAAACAAGCAAAAAGTTTGGCTTATTCATTAGGGAAAAATAGAAAAAAAATCACCTGCATTTCATTGGACACAGTTTATTTGCATTTCAGTGACCAAAAATTATTTGCATTCTTAATAGTTTTCTCCTCTTTACATTGTTGCAAAGTAGTTAAGAGTCATTGAAAGGCAGGGTTAATCTTATAATCTGCAATCTCCAAGAGTACCTAATTGCAGGGTACTCTGCAATCTTTCCATGTCCATATTGAAATTTTCACAAGTTTTCCTGATATGTCCTATCACATATCTCTAGTCCAAATACTTTGTCATTCTCCTGAAGATCATTTCACACATACATCCCTCTTAAACCTCCCATACTTCCTCTCCTGTCATCTGTCTCAGCTATGATCTTCCTACTTCCCAAGGAAATAAGAGAAAAAAACAGAAGATAATTTTAACTTGCTTTCCACCCCACATGCATCAGTGTATTTTCCATCTGTCTCCACTTACTCTGCCTTCCCTCCTGTTACTGTGGATGGAAGCTTTCTTTCTAAGGCCAACCACTGCACTGTGAACTCAATGCCTCCCTGTCACCCCCAGGGTGTCACTCAAGGTGTTGTCTTCTCCCTCTCCTGTATCATCATGTTCTTATGCAACTGCATCATGCCCAGAATCATGTCAATATAATGTAGTATCCCATCTCAACCAAATGCACAATTGACCCCATGTCTTTCTGTAGTACAAAGCTATTTCTCTGGACCCTTTTATGAGAAACTCCTTAGAATTTTTTCTTTTTCAAATTCACTGTCTTCAAATCCTCTCTTTACATACTCCATATCCTCACTCCATTCAGGATGTTCACTCCACTCAGCAACTCTTGCTAGGTCCTTAGTAACCTCTTCCACATTGCTAAATGCAGTGGTATGTTTTTTACTCATCTTATTTGCCTAGCTTCCCTATTTGTCAAAGCTGACCATTCAGCTTCTTTAATTTTAGATTCTAGTCCATCACTCTCATAGGACACTCCTACAACATTGGCTATTGTTCCTCAGTCCCTTTACTGGTTCCTCCTCACCAGTGTGATCTTTAGTTGTTGCTGTGTCTTCAGGATGGGTTTGGGGGTCTTTGTTTGTTTGTTTTGCTTTGTATACACTCAATCCAATGACCTTCAAATGCATATACCTTCAGTTCATAATTATCTCCAGAACTCCAGATTCATCTATTGGATGCCACCTTAGATATTTTAGTAGAAAGTCTAACAGAAACCTCAAACTCAACATTTATAAAACCAAAGTCTTTGTCCTCCTCCCAACCCCCAGCACAAGCAAACTGTTCTACTTGAGTGTTTTCTCTCCCCAGAAAATGGAAAACCTATCCCTCCATTTCCTTAGGCTGAATACCTGATACTCATTCATGATTTCCAAATTTTTCTCCAACATATTACAAATCTCATTGCTTTAATATACAAAAAAAGATCTAGAATCCAATTATTATACATCCATACCACAAATACTTTAGTCCCAGCCACCATTATTTTCCCTTAAATTATATAAATGCTTTCAGCCTCAGGGGTTTGACACTTGCTATTCCTCTGCCTGGAAATTTTTCTCAGTGGGTGTTTTATTATCCACTTTTCTTTAGATCTCTGCTCAGATGTCACCAGACCAGTGATGCCTTCCTTCACTGCCTTTTATAAAATAACACCTCACTTCAGCATTTCTAGCTCCCTTACCCTTTATTTCTCTCCATAGCACTCACAACAATCTCATATACCCTCTGTTTGTTTGTTCATTTATCTTATGCCTCCCTCAATTAGAATACAAGCGCTGTCACAGACTCAAAGTTATCTGTTTTGTTCATTGCTGTATTTTCAGGCTGTAAGATGGTTCTTGCACGTAGTAATCCCACAAATAAATGATTGTTCAGTAAATGAATAAAAAATAAATTAAACTTATATCTCCTTTCTCATCTTCTTTCATTCTCACTGCTCCTCATCTTTCTGTTCTCCTTCTTCCTTTAACAGCTAAGGACTTCAACATACATGCATTCTTCCATTCATCCCTAATAGCTAACTCTGAGTAATCTCTAATGCTGTCTTTGCCTCTTTCCTCACATCAAATCATTTATAATATTTTGTTGGTATTGTGCCTACATGCTCCAAAAAAGCTCTCACATCATTCTTGTCCTCTTTATTCCTACTGACAATGCCCAATTATCTCAGTGGTTTCAAACGTTTGATAAATAATCTCCTTGATCTGTGGTTTCTCTTTCCCTATCCTTCCTCCCGTGAGTCATAGATCTAAACATATCATAATCTTGCTTAAAACTGAAAACACTTCCATGTTTTCTAACTGTTTACAGGTCAAATTCAAACCTCTGTCATATCATTTAAGGTCCTTCAAAACTGTTCTAAATCTGCCATTCCATCTTTTTATTTCATGACTCTCCTACCTTCCAGACTAGTTATATTCCTTTGAATGACAGGTATTTTCATATCTTTATTCAAGCTTTTCTTCTTCTTAAAACTTCCTTACTGTAACTCCTGTTTCAATGCCATTCTTATTTTCATTCTTTTACACATAGTTCAAATGTTGCCTCTTTTGGCATTCTTCCAAAACCTCTAGGTAGAATTAATTGCTTCCTTCTCTGGGCTCCTTTAAAACTATATTTATACTTTTGGTGTAGTACTTATCCTGTAATATTGTAGTTCGTTAATTTTTTTCTTATTGGCTTCCCTTTCTGGAGTATAAATCATAGTGATTTACGGTATGAGTTCTGGAGTCAGTTTGCCTAGACTCAAAATTGAGCCTCACCACCCTTTAGCTATTTGATATTGAGCAAGTTATTTCCATTCTCTAAACCTCATTTTCTCATCTTTAAAATGGAAATATTAAAATCTGCCTCGCAGAGTTCTTGAAAGGACCAAATAAGATAATTCATATACAAGTTTAACTTGATTCCTGGCACTTACTATGCTCCCAAATTATTCTTATTTGAGTGTCAGCTTCTTGAATGTAATCCACTTATTTATTTTTGCATTGTCAGTGCATAAAGAAGGTTCAACACAGAGTTAGAGCTAGTAAAAGTTGGTCGAGTTTACTTATGTTGGATTTATCACTGTGTGCTGGCAATATCTAGATAAGCAATGATGTAGAATTTTATTTTGGTCTGGCTTTAACCTAAAGAGATCAACAGAATGTGAAATATATGCTAATGAACTCTTCTTATTATAATTCACTTTATGATCTGCATGCCACTTCCAATATGGCATATACATTTCAGGCAGGTTTAATGCTTAATCTCAAATCACAGGGTCACCATAGATGTCTGACTGGACTGAAATACTTCATATTTCATATTTGAATACTGGATCTTCAACTTTATACCCTGTGTATACCATTAGTTCATTCTGCTAGAGTAACATAAAAATAACCAGAATGATTCCATTATGTGAAAAGCAGCTTTCACATTAAGAATTGTCTTCTCAAATGTCTACTGCATGTAAGAAATAACAAGCATGGCCACTGTCAGGTGACTGTGCAGCTCTTCTTCACATCTTTGGTGTTACCTAGAGTAAGAGGCCACTGAGTGTCCAGTCCTTAGACACAGTCTAGCTTTGCATCTTGTGAAGTGAGTGCTGATTTCAAGTATGGCTTGAATCTAACTGATGCTTGATGTTCAAGGGTTATTGAACATATACTTTTGAGATAATTCCAAATACATTTGTTGAAAGTATTATTATCAAATGATTATTACAATGAAAATTTATTTTTATTACAATTTAAACGGCAACAATTCAAAAATCAGTCTCCCATCCTAGCCCTTAATACTGAGCAACATCAGTGTCTCCAGTTGTTGGTTGGACAGGTAAACCTGTGAGCCCCAGCACCCATCAAAATCAGTATCTTTATACCTGAATTAGTATTTTTTCCTAGTACAAGCATTCCTCTTTTCTTTATTCCTCTATTTTGAAAAACAACAAATATCTGAGCAATCTTTAATGTTTCGTTTTCCTTTAATCATGCTCCCACATTCAATTAACTGGCAAATCACCTCTTACCTTTGCTTTCAATTCTTGTTCCCACCACCTTAGTAAGATGTATCTCTCTACTTAGACTAGTATAAGAATTTCATAACTATTTTTAAAACTCTAGCTTTATCATCTTTATTTTTGAACACAGCTGACAAAGTTTACTTTTTTCCTTTTTTCTTTCTCCTATGAAGTAAGTCTGACATATCTTCACTGCATAAAACCCTTCAAAAGATAAACATCAACAGGCAGTGGGATCTCAGTTCAGAGCTTGATCTTTTGACTTAAAGCTCCGGTCTGCCTCTAGTTCTTCAGTAGGACACTTGACCTCTTTAGAATTACTTTTCTGTTTTATTTTTTTTCTGTAAATTAGGTAAACATTTCTCTAAGTATTTTTTCTATTTTAAAATTTTGTGACTTGACTGGAAGTTTAAAGAAAATTGGTAAAAGATAAATACATGTGGTAAGGGGAGGGAGAAGGAAGAAAGAAGGGAAGTGAAGGGAAGGGAAGGAAAGGGAAGGAAAAAGGAAAGGAAAAAGGAAAGAAAAAAAAAGGCTTAACTCTTTATAGAACCTGCATTCCAAGAAAGATATTAAGTGAGTTTAGTCTAGCTTAAGCTCTACAGGTTAAAGAGTATGAGTTTGAAAAACTATGGTAGAAGCTTGGTAATAGAAGAAAAATAAAGCCAGGGAGGGTAGAGCCTTTATAGTACTGAAAGAATGCAGAACTCAAGTGGATGCATAATTTGTGTCACTCTGGACTTGGAGTCAAATCTGGATTTGAATGCCAGCTCTGGACTATTAATAGGGATGTGATTTTGAGCTAATTATTTAACGTCTTTTAGTTTTAGTCAGGTTCAACTACATCATTTGCAGACCCCAGTACAAAAGGAACATGTGAGGCCCCTTGTTCAAAAGGCAGAAAAAAAATTACCATTAAAGGTATTAAAATATAAAATGTTTTCTTACTTCCCTGGTATCTTTCTTGATCTGGAATGATGTTTTTTATTTGCTTTTTAATGGCACTTTCCTTTTGGGCATGGGAATACTTTCTCAGCGACCCTCACATGCCCTGGGGGCCTTGCCCCACCATTCAGTATAAATATGACTCACTGCTGACCCACTGACTTCCAAGTTCTCCCTTTCACCAGCTGCCTAACCAATATGCAATGCCCCAGCTCATAGCCCCAACTCACACAAATGGAAAATCCTCAAAGGCTTTGCAACATTTGTGCAAATTAGATTTCTGCAGTAGAAGATATTCTGGAGGTTCCAGGAGCCACGGTGGGGAAATAAATTGGGAGCAACAAAATTCTAACACAGAAAGATCTCAGGTACTTTGTATCTGGGTGTGATCTTGGAGCTCTCTAGTCTTATCCCTGGGTGAAACCTGAAATTTACCCAGGCTCATACAATGTGATTCAGGTAGAACCAAAAATAATAAGACTTTTAGTTCTGTGCTCTTGTAGATACAGGCTTTCTAATGTATGTGAGTTTCCCTTGTGATTTCCTCTAAAAGCCCAGGTTGTCTGCACTTTTGTGGTTCTGCAGAGGAAAAGCAGCCACACACTGGTCTCTTTCTATGGTTTATTTAAAGCTGTCTTTCTCAAGGCTGTTTTAGTTGTAAGAAACAGAAACCATACAATTAGTGGTTCATGTAACCTAGAGGCAGATCTCACTAGAAATTGAAACCAAAGATCTAAAAATTCAGGGAATAAAGCCTCTGTCCTCTAAATTACTCATTCTCTCCATCATTCTGTTCCCCCCACCCTCTCTGTCTATCATCTACTTATCTCAGTTTCTGCCTTTGTGTAGACTGGTGTTCTCTACCTCTTCATGAGTTTTATGGACGATGGATATTATAAAAGTTATGAACATCCTCATCTCTGCTCAAGCAACCAGCAGAGACTAGCATCTCTTAATATTATATCTAAATTCTTGGGAGAGAGAAACACCAGAGCCCAAGAAGAACATATTCACTTCTCATCCAGTCAGCCATGGCCCAAGGAATGGCCTAAAGCAGATTGAACATGCCGTTAAGGATCTCCACAGTTTAAGAGCTACTTCTCCGTGAAATGGTTCATGGGCCATTCAGAAATACCAGAATGTCACTGCATCCGAATAAAAAGTTCTCAGTATTTAGGGAATAATAATGAACGTTAGATACCGGTAGGTTAGATGTAATATTGCAGTCAGATCATGGAATTAACTTTTTAATTCCATAGAAGATAATGGAGGAAGAAAGGTAGGGCAGAACCCTATATGCATTTTCAACAATAGTGTACAATTTTCCTATAATTATTACTTAGAAACATTTATTTTTCAGTGTCCACCTATTCCAAAGTTCTTGACTTACTGCCAAATAAAACTTGTTTTTTTTTGTTTTTTTTTTTTGAGATAAGGTCTTGAACTTCTGGGCTCAAGCAATCTGCCCGTCTTGGCCTCCCAAAGTGTGGGGATTACAGGTGTGAGCCACCATACGCAGCCTCTCTAATAAAACATTTTGTAGAGAGTACCATTATAATCATTGGTGATTACAATGTATAGTAGTATGTATGCACATATAGTTTTTATATGTGTGTGTATGTATATACACATACGTGTGTGTGTATATATATACGTGTGTGTATATATATACATATGTGTGTGTGTATATATATATATGTGTATATATATGTGTATACACATACACATATAGTAGTATGTGTCCTCAATACAATTACTCACTGATAGTGGCAGTGGCTCAAAAATACCAACACCATTCTTTTTCCAAAATACATTCTTAAAGCACAAGTATTTGAAAATGCATTTTGATTTCTTGTCTTTGATATCATATTGTCACATGCTTTCAGCTGTTCCTATACAGAAAACCAACGTTGTTCTTGCTTTCTGATTGTATAGACAAAACAATAAAGACTTGCTGTTATTTAATCATTTCATTACAGTGTGAGAAAAATCTAACAATTTACCAAAAGATATTAAACAATTAGTTGAAACTAGACTTTTTACTTATCAAGTGGTAGAAATTCAAGCTCCTAAAAAGTTGATAACAAATATAAATGAAAAAAAGGAATGATATCAACTGACTGATGATAATTCAACAAGACCTAACTTCTGTGTCTTTCAAAATGACCTAGAGTTTGTTAGAAAAATGTCTTTAAGTTTCTCATCTATCAAATGGGAACAGAAATGTGCATCTCACAAAAGGCATCACAGGGATTTAATTTGGAAACTGCTGTATGTATATATTTTTTGAAAACCACTAATCATTCTCACAAATATAAGATATTATTAAGCCAAGTTATACCCCCAATTTGGACTACATGAAGTTTAAACCAGACTTTTCTCTGAGTGAAAGTAAAGGAAAGCAAATGAATTAGCATTTGTTGCGTGCTTGTTTTGTGCCTGGCATAATGTATGTTGCTTAATATGCATTATTTCAACCAGGTTTTCTTTTTTTGTGTAGGAGGTAGGGGGTTGGAAATTTTAAAGAGATTTTATGGAGATCTGCAAAAAAGTCATTCATATTCCCACCATCAAAAATTAAGTTACCATCTCAGCGTATTTATTTCCCATCTCTTTTCTTCATTTTTTAGAAATCTGATGTTTCTTTAATATAATACATTTTTATTTTAATCATTCAAACTATGAAAAATTATGCAAAGAAAATAAAAAACCTATCTCCAATAAAACTTTCTCTAAAAATAAAAATTATTAATATTTGGTAAAATTATAGCCATCTTTCTATATATATAAATACAGAAAAGATATACTGTATTCATGTATAGATAGATAATAGCATAGAAGAATACAAATATTTTATAAAAATGAGATCATACCATAGACGTTATTTTTAACATCAAGATTAAATTTTATTTTAGAAAACAGAATAAAACAAAGTAAAAATGATGAATAATTTGAACTTCTAATAAATGATTTGAGACAAAAAAAGAAATTTTTTAAATGATTTCTCTAAGGTTAAAAGATACAATGAATGATACAAAGAGGTCAGAGTGCCTTTGTTTGTAAATACAATAATATTATATGTATATATGTGTACATGTATGTATCTATAGACTTTTTGCTGTGAAAGATGATACTAGCACTCATACTAGCTAATTATATTCCCTCATTCACTTCTCATTTTTCTATTTTGTTGTTTATCTTATCGAGCTTGTAGCATTTATATTCTGTTCTATAACTAAAACTAGCAGAGTTCTTAAGTGTACATTTGTGTTTGAAAGTATTCTGTGTGTGTCCTATTATTCCTCCTTCATTCTCAAGATCTGCATATTGATTCATATTTAATTGAATGGATTTCATTGTTAAGTGATCTCTTTAAGAATAATCATCTGTTATTTTTCATATTAGCTTTTTTATATTAGTTTTTTTTAATGTTCAAATTGTTCAAATGTGTTTGTTGGATGTCTTTTTTTTTTTTTTTCTTTTTTGAGACGGAGTTTTGCTCTTGTTGCCCAGGCTGGAGTGCAGTGGCGTGATCTCAGCTCACTGCAACCTCTGCCTCCTGAGTTCAAGAGATTTCCTGCCTCAGCCTCCCTAGTAGCTGGGATTACAGGCACCCACCACCACGCCCAGCTAATTTTTTATATTTTTAGTAGAGATGGGGTTTCACTATGTTAGCCAGGCTGGTCTAAAACTCCTAACCTCAGGTGATCCACCCACCTCCACCTCCCAAAGTGCTGGGATTACATGTGTGAGCCACCGTGCCCGGCTCAGATGCCATTATATTTGAAAGATATATTGGTGATAATACTAAAGTCATCCTTCCATTTGGAATATTTACAGAATTTTCTTCATTGTCTTCTGGTATAAAATGGTACTGTTTAAAATCCCAGCTTATTCTGAGTTTTCTTTTTTACTCTGTGTATGTATGTGTGTGTGATGGGGTCTTGCTCTGTCACCCAGGCCATAGTACAGCAGTGTGATCATAGTTCACTGCAGCCTCAAATCCCCGGGCTCAAGTGATTCTCTCACTTCGTCTCCCAAGTAGCTGGGACTACAAGCACCCACCACTGCTAATTTTTCTTTTCTTTTTGTTTTTGGTAGAGACAGGGTCTCCCTATAGTACCCAGGCTGGGTCTCAAACTCTTAGCCTCAAGTGATCCTTCTGTCTTGATCTTTCAAAGTGCAGGGATTACAGGCATGAGCCCCTGTGCCCATCCTTTCACTTTTACTTAGCTTGCTATTTCTGTCCAGTCTTCTTAAAGAAGCTTCCTCTTGATGTTCTTCAAATATTAGTCACTTAATCAGCAAATGCTTTGGTGTTGAGTACTCACTCTTTCAAATATTTCTGGAACATGTTCTTTCCATTTATAGCAACTTTTCTTAATGGTGTTTACTGAGACGTGTTTGATTCTATAACTCGGTGACATCAAGGATCTTAATGTTGAATCATCTTTATCTATGTTTCTAATCCATTACCTTCTCCTCATTGTTTGATTATCTGTGCTTTTTTCACATTATGTGAGATAATTACAATCATCTCAAAACATTATAGCAGTAATGTGACTTTCAGTGGGTATCTGTTTTGTTGCTTGCCTATTCCAATTGATTTATTTGTTATTTATTGATGTTGCCTGGGTTACAATTTGTATCCTTAGGTTTATGGTCTCCAAATTTATCTGGTTCTATTGTCTGTGTATTTTTTTCATATTGACATTGTTATATTATTTTTAAAAACTCATGCTCTTATTCTATAGCATAAAACTGTTTTGAGGAATTCCCTAGGTTTTCTTGAGTTATGTTTTCTTTTAGATTGAGTATGTTCCCTGTCTTGGTCATGCCATGTTTTACTCTTTTATTGCTGCAATATATTTGCATAGTTACTATTCCATTTCTTTTCATATTGTTCATGCTTGAGAAACTGTGTACAGAAAATTCACTTTTTACTTAATGGGGAAATATATTTTTTGAACTTTCTTTTTATTATATCTGGGAACAATTTTTTTTTCTCCTTCTTAGCTCCAGTTTGGAGACAGGATTTATGGCGAGTACCCACATTTTGTAGCCTGAGAGAATGATGGGGCCAAGGAAAGTTCAGCCTTTTTAGGATACCTGGGTGCTTCTCTCTATCCTAAGATTTCTTTTTTAACGGATTGTAGCAAGATTATTGTTGGAAGAGACATCAGTATACTTCATTGGAAGATGTAGCACTTTTCTAATGGGCTTCAGAGGCTTCACCCCTGAGTGCATGGGCATGACATTATTAATTGGTTAAACAGAGTCAGCTTTACTATCCATATTTCCCCACTTTACTTTTTTTTTTCCTAGAAGCCCTTTTCATTGCTCTTCAGCCAGAAAAGAGGTAAAAGAAAAAGATAAGACCTTTCCATCTGTGTACATACAAATCTGCTTATCTCCAGATTTAGAAGTTATAATGAGAATTCTCAGAATGCTGTTATTTCACCAGTAAATCCTATAGGGTGTGAGGACGACATTAGGAAATCAAGAACTCCTTCCCTTTTCTGAGCCTGACCGGACTGTTTTTACTCCACGGTTGTTTTTGGTTTTTTTCTTTAAGTAATTTTGTCAGGGTATGTTCCTTTTCTTTTCAGGCATTGTTAATTTCTGTTTGTCTGTTAT
The DNA here is from genome assembly GCF_029281585.2 of Gorilla gorilla gorilla. NCBI lineage: Eukaryota > Metazoa > Chordata > Mammalia > Primates > Hominidae > Gorilla > Gorilla gorilla. Next base: position 11,005,971 of record NC_086017.1, read on the forward strand.
TTGTACTTACAACGTCTCACACATTTCATTAGGCACTGATACTGATATAAGAAAACTCACTCAAACATCTTCAATCCACTTGCTCAACCATCATTTACAGGAACACTAAAATATACGACACAGCGTCCTCCTTTAACAGCTGAGAAATCAGACAACAAGAGTGGTGAAGTAAATTGTCCAGCACTGGGGAGCCAGTAATTGACTAGGCTAGAATTAAAACCTCTATCTATCTACACTTCTAGGTCACTGACGAAAGGTGCCTAAATTACAATTTTAAGATGAGGTTAATAAAAGAACTTATTTTACCCAATTGCAAATATTTTAGAAGACTAATATGATGGAAGCAGATCTGAGTGGATGGTGAAAACAATGGAGAGGGAATCAGGAAGCTAAAGTTTAATTTCTTGCTCTCTCTTAAGACAGATGGTAAATTCGGAAAAGATGATTCAACTTCCTGGGTTTCAATTTCCTTCTCTGTAATAATAATGATGGATGATGATGATGATACTGATGATTGTCATAATTTGATGACTATATATCTACTCGTTATGAGGCACAATGTGACATTTTATAAACAATATATTATTAAATCTCAAAACAACCATCTGATATAGACATTGCATCTATTTTAATAACAAGGACACAGAAGATTGCTTAAATCCCCTGAGGCCCATTTGATTCCAGAGCACACGTTCTTAACCAGTAGCTCTATTGTCTTTCCAACCAAGAAGTCTGACCTGAGTGGTCTGTAAAAGATCTTCCAGCTTTGAGGTTCTCTAGTGCTATGGTTGATATAGAAGGAAATGACTATGGGTTAACATAGGAGAAGCAAGCTCACACATCACTCAAGTACAATTATTAGAGTTACAGACTGGACTTCAAATTAAGTCCTAACATGATCAGGTTTACGCTTGATGTTGTGCAATGCACTGTAGGGGAGAAAACATAATTTCTTTTATTTCCCTTTTTAGGTTTTTAGTTGAGACACCCTCCTACAAACAAAAATCAAATTAACAAAAGAAAAGCAGAAATTTATTAACACATGCTAGACCCATCATGCTGAGAGACATCAATTCAAAAGTATTTTTCTCAAGGCAGTGGCTTGGGGTGATGTTTCAATAACATTTTATCAAAATGCCATAAATTCTGCATAGTAACAAGGCAAAGGAAAGAACAGTTTTAGTCCTTTAAAAGGTGAGAAAATGTGAGAGGATAGTGAAATCTGTTCTCAGATTCCTCTGGTGCCTGCTGGTGCCTTCTCTGGGCTGATAACAAGTGCTGTCTCCAGTAAGGAAGCATGGATGTCCTGCCATCAAGCAAACAGAGGCTGAGGCCGGGTGTTCTCCTGCCTTTTCAGTGCCTTTAACTCAACAATCCTCAATATTTGGGGAAGAAATATTTTGGTTTCTTTCAAGACATTAAAAAATAAAAACCACAGAATTTCACCTTACACATGAGTACTAAGCTCTTCCTCATCCTCTTCCCCTTCCCTTTCTTTCATAGCAATTTAGTCCAAATGCCATGAATTGGAGCTGAGTGAGGTAGGCATCCATGTGCATGTGGAAGAGGAGAGCCACAGCAGTCCAGCCTGAGGTGCTGGAACCTGAGAGAGGCGAGAGAGGCATCCATGCAGGGCAGGGGTTAGGACAGTGGTGACTTGGTGTGAGTGGCAGAGCCCAAGTAAGGTGAGAAGGCCATACCTGTGGTGGGATGGCCTGGCAGAGGGTATCAGAGCCTGAGGAAGGGGAAGAGGGTTCCATTGTTAGGGGAGGGTGTTGAAGGCAGAAGCCTGGAGTCTGGTGTTGGAGCCAAGGAGAAGGAGGGTGGTTTCTGGGGGAAAGAGAGCTCCCGTGTGATCTGAAAGATGTGAGAAAGCGAGAAAGCTATCCATGTAGGAATATGTCCGTGTACCAAGTGTCAGAGCCCGAGTGGGGTGAAGGAGGACATCCACACTGGAGGCAGACCCTAAACAGGGTCAGAATCTGAGTGAGGTGAGGAGGGAGGAATCATCCAGCTAGTGGGGTCAGGGCAGGTATAGGAGTAAAACTGGGAGTGGACATCAGGACCTGAGCAGGGGGAAGAGGATACTGACAGTAATACGAGACTAGTCACATACAGGGGAATTGAGCAAATGCATAAATATGTCAAAGATAATGGGCACCAGGGTTCTCACAGTCTAAATGGGAGTTGCAAATATAAACAGAGGACAACTGTAAATCACCATAAATGAACACATCACACACATATAAAATCTACGCACACCCACAAATTTGCTGAGAGGCTCTGGGCAAGAGCACCTCAAAAAAAAATGAGTACACTGAGCATCCTCATGATGGCTTCTAAATACCAGTCTCTAATAAAGGAAGCCAGGTTGTTTTGTTTTGTTTTGTTTTTGTTTTTAACAACAACAACAAAAATGGCTACTTTGCTGGCAGAGCAGGTGAAATACAAGATGATCCTGGAACTCTTTCTTGTATCAGAAAGGAAGAATTCAAAGAAGGGTAAGGACATGCCAAAGGGCAAGCCATTTGAAAGCATCGAATAAATAGCAAATGTATTATAACTCATTTACCAAAATAAGAAAGCTTGGATTCACACCGATAAAACAGATCATCCTCATAGAAATATATGAATAAAAAGTTTAAATGTCCAGTGAGGCATATTTGCATTGTCTAAAGTCCCTAGCCACAAAACACTAATTATAAAGAAAAAAAGATACTTACTTTTATACTGGAGAAGTCTGACAGGTACCACCTTAGTCAAATGATTATTTAACTTCAAGAGCAATGGGACAGACAGATAGAAGTCTTAACCTTCTACCTGACAGAACGCAGCATAAAGAGCACAGCACCCTGAATCGAATTGTAATGAAAGTGGTTTATTACCTCCAATGGTGTATCCAGTGAAGGAGGAGAGGATAGAGGGAAAGAGGGCAAGACGGTGGGATCAGTGTACTTGCTGGCTGGGAGAAGCCTTTTTTATAGTGATTTTTAAAGCCAATTTTTACTGCTTTTATTATTATTATTGAACATCTTTATAGACCCTTTTATTATATGTGCCCTTGGCATATAGCTCCTACCAATACAGGGAAGAGTCTGTGACTTGCCATTGATACCTGACTATTCAGACAAGCCCAAATTAGGTGAAACTTTACCAAATAACTGCCTTGTGATCTAAGGTGTTAAAGTCAGGGAAATCAAGGAAAGACTGTGGAATTGTTTCAGATTGAAATAGACTAAAGAGACATAATTAAGAGAGGCCATGCATGGTGGATCGTGCCTGCAATCCCAGCACATTGGGAGGCCGAGGTGAATGGAATGCTTGAGCCCAGAATTTTAAGACTAGCCTGGCAACATGGGGAAACACCACCTCTACAAGAAAACAAAAATTAACCTGGCATGGTGGCAAAAATTAACCCAGGAGGGCTAGGTGGGAGGTTCACCTGAGCCCAGGAGGTTGAGGCTGCAGTGAGCTGTGATTGTGCCACTGCAATTCAGCCTGTGCAACAGAATGACAATCTGCCTCAAAAAAAAAAAAAAGAAAAAGAAAAGAAAAAAGAAAATAAATTATCAACTGGATTCTTTTGGTGTAAAAGATTTTTTTGGGGGCCAGACACAGTGGCTTAATCCTGTAATCCCAGCACTTTGGGAGGCTGAGGTGGGAGAATGGCTTGAGGTCAGGAGTTTGAGACCAGCTTGAGCAACAGAAGGTGACTCCAGATAGCCAGGCATGGTGGCAGGCACCTGTAGTTCTAGCTACTTGGGAGGCTGAGATGGGAGGATCACTTGAGCCCAGGAGTTAGAGGCTTCTGTGAGCTATGATCACACTACTGCACTCTAGCTTGGGTGACAGAGTGAGACACTGTCTCTACAACAAAAATGAAACAACAAAAAATAGAATTTTATTAGATAAAATGGGAAATGGGACCTGAAGATTAGCTGCTTAGAGCTGAATCAATGTTAATTTCTTGATATTGTTGGTTTTGGGGGTGTTATGCCCTTTGTTTGTTAGCAATATAAACTAATTTATTTGGGTAATAGGGGATTGGTTTACAAGAGAAAAAAATTCTTTGTCCATTTTTATAATATTTTTTGTGAATTTGAGATTGTTTTAAAATAATTTTAAATATGTATATTGAATTGATATTTAATATAGACTTGCATTCAAAACAGGGCCACATTTTTTTTCATGTGATTTATTCTTTTCTTTTCCCAGGTGATGGTCTTTTAAGCCGTCCTATTTTTACTCAGGAGCCACATGATGTCATTTTTCCTTTGGATTTATCAAAATCTGAGGTCATCCTGAATTGTGCTGCTAACGGTTACCCTTCGCCTCATTATAGGTAAAATCCTACCTGTGGGCACCACACTATTTTGTTCTTCCTCACTGAACCAAAACATACACAAAATAAAGTGTTTTATAAAATGTCCTAATTTGTAGTGTACAGCTCAAGGAATTTCTCTATGGGTATGCAGCCATGTGACAATCACTCAGATAAAGATATAGGCATTTCCAGTACCCCAGGGTATTCCCTCATGCCGCTTTCCAGGCAATAATTAACCCCCTACCCACCAGCTCGAAGTAACCATACTTATGTCTCTGTCTTATTGATTAGGTCTGCTTAGAACATTTATTCTTGAGATTGGTGCCATGCATTGCCTTATTGTCGTCAGAATTGAGAGAGAGAGAGAGAAGAGAGATAGGGGAGAGAGAGAAGAGAAAGACAGGAAGCAAGTAACACAGGAAGGCAGGAAGAAAAGAAAGATAAAAGGAAAGAAAAAAATGAAGAGAAAGGAAAAAAAAAGATTTGTTTCCTCAATTTGAAAGACTAAAATGTGAGCTCATTTTGCATTTCCCACCCCTACCTCAATGTGGAACTGCGGCCTCAGTTGCTGCATATGCAATGATTATGAAAATGTTCTATAAAGAATGCATCAAGATGGATATCTAGATTTATTTCATCAGATAAAATTATGTGGCTTCACTCGTGGGTCACATCACCCCAAAATACTGATTTTAGAAAAATATGTTGAAGACAGCTATGTACCCTCTAAGGCAGAAAGGGAATTTTTATTCTGGGCAAATAAGAAAAAAAAAAAACCTATATTTGTTTCTCACATATTATTTGTGGAATTATAGGGAGAAAGGGTCAGTAAGTTTTTGTTCTTATTTATCAAGTTGCAGCAAAGGCAGAATTTGCTTCATATTGTGGGTGGAATTTACAAATTTAAAAATATATGCATACATAAATATACATAGGTAAATAATAAAGATATTTAGTTAGTAGAAACTTCATGTGTAGTGTTAATACAGGAAAAGAAAATACATATTAAACTTTTGTAGCTTTGGGTTTTAAAATCATTTTTTTAAGTCTTGTTTTACAGATGTGAAGTTGATATGACACACACAAAGAGTAACAATTTCAGTGTATTTTGGCAAAATAAGCTGGTTTAGCCTAATTTTATTTTGCAGTAAAAATACACTCTTGATGTGCATAGTTATTTAGATCCTAAAATTGTCTAGATTAATGAGTTAAATGACTTAAATGCACTTAATTAGCTAAATGACTTCAAAGCTAAAGGCAAGTCTACCTTATCTTGAATTTTTTTGAGCTAACTTCAGCATCTTCTTTTTACAACAAAGGAGCTGAAAAACCATGTCTTCTCATTCCACATACTAAAGCTTCCTTGTCTTTATCATACCCAAGCCAGTGAAACTCATCTGTCAGGGGAAGATCCTTCACTTTACAAATTTGGAACACTCAATTCAGAGTTTGTCGATTTGTTAGTTTTTCTGAAACGATGAGCTGTCCTATTAGTTTAATATATGGTTAAATATATGAAAATTTGATTAATACATTTAGTGAGATCACCTAATACTTAAAGTAGTAATTTTATGTTTGAGAGCTAATTAGGTTGATCTTAGGGGTTAGTAGAGAAAGAATATAAGAATTCCTATAACATTTTTTGAAAGTTTGCTGAATATAAGACAGACACGTAAATACATAAATTATATATTTATATAAAAATATCTATTGGCTTTTAACAGTTAGAAGGATATAAAATAGGTTCTCAAGATAATTTGCTAATTAGTTTTATCTGTGAAAAAATACACAGAATGAAGGCGACAGTTTTCAATGTTGTTAAATGGCTTTTATTTCTAAGATCCTTGTAAGCTAAAAGGCTAAAGACAAGTAATTTATGTGCTTATTTCCAGCCCCCATAACCTGGTTTGGCTCATTTCTTTTTTTTTTTTAACTTTTAAGTTCAGGGGTACATATGCAGGTTTGTTATATAGATAAACTTGTGACATGGGGGTTTGTTGTACAAATTATTTCATCATCCAGGCACTAACCCTGGTGCTTATTAGTTATTTTTCCTGATCCTCTCTCTCCTCCCATCCTTCATCCTCCAGCAGGCCCCAGTCTGTTGTTCCCCTTACTCATACACAAGAAACTATGGAAAGAGAGTGAGAAAAGAATTACGTTTTTAATGCTTAAATGTCAGACTCAGGCCCAACTTTATTGATAATAAAGCAAAGGACAGAGGTATTTCAGATAATGTGCATTACCAACAAAATGTAAAAGTTTAGTTTTAATATGACCCTTTCTAACTTAAATTTTATTTTTTAAAAAGCCTCACAACTATATTCACCTTAGATTGTGTGTGTGTGCATGTGTGTCTTAGAAGGAAAGCCTTTACAATTCACAGATTCTAACGTTATTTGAGGTTACTTGGGTATAGTGTAAAGCGACATAAAAGAATCCTTGACTTAAAGTTATCATTTCTAGTCACAGCTCTATCAATCCATTGGTGACTTTGGAATAATCATTTTTCTCTCCTGGCATCATCTTCCTTATTCATAAAATGAGGCTGGGTTTGATTTTAAGATGTGTTTTCTTTCTTTTAGTAAATTCCATACAGCAAATGAAATCTCAGGGAAAATAAGCAATATTAAAAGCAAACTTTTTGAAAGAGCTTAAGCTTTCCCATGAAAAAGGATTACCCTTTATTCTTTCAAAGATCACATAACACATGAGAATATGAAGTCCAGCCCTGAAGCCCTGCAAAGGGAAGAGAAATGGGCTACCCAAAGATGGTGCTTTGGAAGGATTGCTTATACCTGGAAAGTCTAGGAAAATCATGTAGCAATGAACTTAGTTCTACCTCAGAATATATATTTGATTTGGAAAAATGAAATAACACGCACATAAATTATTTCTAATAGGATATACTCTCTATCAGAAAAAAGGATTTCTGACAATCTTCTCTCTACCTGGTCACCAGAGGAGACTCCTTTCTGTAATTTAGTCTACTCTACCCTAGTCATGAACACAACCTTAAGTCTAGAGAAGCTCTAGGCCTCTAAGAAAAAACTATAATAGTAGTCACTCTGCCCTTCTGTTCTTTTTATTCATTTCCCGCAACTTTATCCTTTTAACAATCCTGTGAGATAAGCAGAATATACATTATTGCACACATTGTATAATTTGTGAAATGACTTCTGGAGAAATCAGAGGGCTTGTTCAAGTATACGCAGCAAAGGAATGTTAAAGCTAGGACTAGGATTCTTTCCACAGGGGTAACAGACTCAAATTCAGTGTACATCACAATCACCCAGAGAGACTTAAAATTTAGATTTTGGTGTTCTCGGTCAGAGGTCTGGGGATGGGCTCAGAAATAAGCCAGGCAGAGAGAGACAAATATCATCTGATCTCACTCATATATGGAATCTAAAAAAAGTTTATTTCATAGAATCAACTCATAGAAGTAGAGTGTAGAATGGAGGTTACCAGAGGCTGAGTCAGGGAGGGGCAGGAAGGGAAAGGGGACACCTGGGTCAAAGGGTGCAAAGTGATCTTTAGACAGGAGGAATAAGTTCTGGGATTCATTTGGACGGTAGAGGGACTATACTTAATGATAATGTATTGTATATTTCAAAGGAGCTGGAAGAGAAGATTTTGAATGCTCTCACCACAGACAAATGATAGATTTTTGAGGTAATGAATATGCTCATTACTCTGATTTGATCATTACAAAATGCATACATGTATGAAAACATCACATTTCTCCGTATAAATATGTGCAATCATTTGTCAATTAAAAATAAATAAAACTCAAAAAAAAGAAACACATACTTTCAGCAAATATACCATGTAATTCTAAAGCAAAGCCTAATTTTGAAAAACACCAACAGACACAAGTGCGCACACATGCACACACACACACAAACACACACATATTACGGAAGGACAGCCAACAAACACAGCCCACAACCATTATTCTTTTTTTGTTTTTGAGACAGTCTTGCTCTGTCAGCCAGGTTGGAGTGCAGTGATGCAATTTTGACTCACTGCAACCTCTGTCTCCCAGACTCAAGCAATTCTCCTGCCTCAGCCTCCCGCGTAGCTGGGATTACAGGCATGTGCCACCATGCCCGGCTAATTTTTGTATTTTTTTAATAGAGACTGGGTTTCACCATGCTGGCCAGGCTGGTCTTGAACTCCTGACCTCAGGTAATCAGCCTGCCTCGGCCTTCCAAAGTGCTGGGATTACAGGCGTGAACCACTGCACCTAGCCCAGCCATTATTCTTGACACAGGACTGAACTACTTAAAAGTGAAGGATGTTTCCCAACAAAGGGTCAAGATTTTAGTTCACATCCATTGTGTTTTCTGGAACTAATGTGATATTAATTCAGATGCTAAAAGCAATCATTTAAAACACATTTCCTAGGTTGCATCATAGGAAGACACTTGTCAGTATGCAATTCTATCAGAAATGTGTGCATGACAATCATTTGAATTCATTAATACTGTTTCTCCATTGATTTAGACATATTAATTAGGACAAAGCCCACACCAGGAGTTGAACCCCTGATCTATATGTACAGTTTAATAATCATTGTACCGTAGTGATCAGAATGATTATGGGGATACTGTGAAAAATTCATTTGCTGCCGCTAAGCCAACAACTTTGAATTTGTGTTGAAAAACAATTACTGAGCTTAATTAGGAGCATGTAATGATGACAGCGGTTATTTCAGTGATTGATTCCAAAATTAAAAAGAGCTGGCAAACTAAATGTAGTATATCCTATGCTTTGAAAACGATAGGGAACGTGGAAGTCTAAAGAGCAAATTATCAAAAACTATATTAGAGTGCTGGCAAGGAGAATATTGGTGTCTCGAGACAGGCCTAAAGAAAGAAAAGTTTTGAAGGGTTTTATTATTGTTTTTTGTTTTTTTCACTTTTTTCTTACCCTAATATTGAAAACAAGGAGCAGTCTCTACAAATTCCTCTAGAAAAATGATCGCAGAAAATCTAGGCAAATGAAATGTACTCTTTGACTGCTGTCTTTCAACTTTCAGGTGTGCAGGAAATAGCTAAATAATTTCAAAGTTAACAGAGTTGGTTCTAAACCTTTGATTGATTTGATATCTGATCCATCACATCTCATCTTTAACATGGTAGAGGATTACCTAAATTCATATTTCTTTTCTACTTTGGTAGGCATTTGTCAGATTCTCCCCATGGGATGTTTGAAGACGCGCCTGAAGAAGTCAATGACATTTGAATTAATTCTGTGTTTTTAGTAGAGGCGGGGTTTTGCCATGTTGCCCAGGCTCGTCTCAAACTCCTGGCCTCAAGCTGTCTGCCCACCACTGCCACCCAAAGTGCTGGGATTACAGGCATGAGTTTCTGTACCCAACCTCTTTGAATTAATTGTGTAAAATGTCATTTTTTAAAAAATTAACCACTCCCACCAAAATATTTTTAATACGATTTTGGTATAAAGAGGAGAATTATAGCAAAGCTGGCAAAAACCCTAAAAAACACAGTTTGGAAATTGGCTATATTCCATAGGAAAAGATCATTCACTTGTTTTCCTAGATGACTGTGATGGGGTTCAGGACATACCACCTCAAAATATGGCACCTTGGCATTTGAGAAAATAGCAGAAGCAGGAAGATCATTCTCACCTTCCCCTCACTCTTCTTCTCTGAAGCAGGTCATAAAACCTTTATTCCAGAGGTATCATTTCTATATCCAGAGGAAAGAAACACCCTTTTCCTCCTCAAAGACACAGAGAAATCAAGAAGAATTGGAACAAAAGGCCTTGCTAACTTCCCGCCAGTTTCTTACCATTAGATCATACCCTCTTTTTACAATCATACTTCTGCAGGACTGTCTACTCTTCATCAAAACTAGCATTAAAAACACACAGGTTTTCCTGTTTTTTAGGATTTTTTTTTCTGAAGGCTTTCATGTCATGGAATATTTATATTAAATAAAATTATATGTTTTTCTGTTATTAATCTTCCTTTCCTTTTAGAGACCTCAGCCATGAACCTAGCAATGAGTGAGAAAAGATATTTTTCTACATGTACAACTGTTTGTCATTATTCAATAGTTTTAAGTGTTTATTTTAAAAAATGGTCTATGTGACTATACACAGCCTGTGCCCTAGGAATGCATCCCATTAGATATATACGATTCATGCTTCCAAATATTTGGGGATTTTGATGGACTTGGGAGTTCCAAGGTAGGAAAGTGAGTCTGGTTAGAGATAATTATCAGGTATTCATTTGTCTTAAAAATGACCAAATAAAATTTCTAAAACTAGTTATGAATCTTTGAAAGTAAATATAACTCTAAGACCCTTCAGCTAGTTAATTCATGTACTAAAGAATTGTTGACTAATAGCTAAGCCAAGAGAATTTTTGCTTCTCAAAATAAAAACCTCTCAAACAGCATTTGCTTTGCTAAAGCATAATTTTAGTTTGGCATTTCTAAGTACCATTGAAATATTTTCAACACGATTAATTTTCCAAGTAACATACTAACAGAGGTAATCATGTTCTAAAGTAGTCAGGTTATTATTGTTTTGTTATCAGCGTTGAATTGGCATTGTAAAATTATGCTTGCCATTTGTAATATACGCTTCTTGAATTCCTATCTTTAAATCATTTTGACATTCAATTTTGTGCTACCAGTTGTGGATGTTCACGTAAGGTATATGTTATTTGAAAAGTCACTAAAGGAATAGGTTGGCCAGTATTATTGACTGACTGTCTAATTTTTATTTCTCATGTTGAGAGTTCTGTTTCCTCTTTGTATACATTTGGGTGAATGTAACTTATAAAGAGTACATCTTTCAAATAATCTAGTTACTGATCTCACCAAACCCACCAAGACGGCTACCTTTGGTAAAACTGGTAGGATTACCTCCACATGTAATCATGTTTTTTGGTGTTTTTTATAGTTGCAGGAATTAGAACTACATGTTTTTTAAGACAAAGATTGATTGACTCTGTATATTATAAGCATAATTTTATTTTTTTTCCTTGAAGGTGGAAGCAAAATGGCACAGACATTGATTTTACTATGAGTTATCACTACAGGTTGGATGGAGGCAGTCTTGCGATCAATAGCCCTCACACGGATCAAGATATTGGCATGTACCAGTGCCTGGCCACCAATCTTCTGGGGACAATTCTGAGTCGGAAGGCAAAGCTCCAATTTGCATGTGAGTTTGGGGTAAATTTTGTAATCTTTGTCTCTGAAAATATAATATTCTTCTGATACACACATTTTAAAAATCTAGCTTTGCCAATAATATATTTGAGAATGAATATGACTTTATGGGCTTTTGACAATGTTCATTTTGTGAATCTAGATTCTTGGGTATAACAGAAACCTGCTTCTAAAAAAAGAATAAAAAAACAGGGAAAAGATCAATGTTATTATATTTTGTGAATTATTTTTAGAAACATTTCTAAAAGTTTCAGACAAATATTAAGATAAAGATATATGATATAGCATTCTTTTTCTTTTTCTTTTGCATTGGATATTAATGCAACGTGGAGAGCACAGGAAGAAAAAGCTGAGGGCAGAGATGTCATCTGGGGGAGGTGGGCGTTCTCCCAAGAAAAGCCATCATGCACCCATAGTTTGATGTAGGTGGAAATAAAGTGGTTGCCAAAGGCAGGCTTTATATTAACTGTAACAATGTCCAGCTGCATCACATAAATGTCATCCAAGTAATTACCTTGGTGACATTTGGGGACATTAGCAGATGAACAATAGACATACTGCGTCTAATATCCTTTATATATAGTGTTTCCAGGGACTGAAATGTTTCATATTGGATTCAGCAAAAGCCTTGCTTGAGAGTAATTATATCTGTTGATGTGGATAAAGTAGAAGGCTTGCATTTCTCCCTTTGCACCAACCATTATGTCCCAGAGGATCTAGCCAAGGAACCAAAAAGTGAGCTGCTATACCTGCAGGGCTCATAGAAATGTCTATACTGTGTGTTACTTTGAAAAAGTAATTGTTCTGAAATTTTATTAACGAATACATGACCAAAACTCACCTTGTGAAACTACTTCAGTCATCAGTGGATACATGAATTAATAACTGGGTCTGTTTCTCATTGCAAGTCTTGTGTTCCAAAGATTTTTCTACACCAGAGATCCCCTGATCTACACAGACTTCTCTTGAGGTTGACCATTTTGGGGATGGCTTTGCTTCTGATTTTACACACACCACATACACATACACACATGCACACACATATACATATATACAGATATACACACATAAATATGTTGCTAACTGTATCCAAATGTATTTGTATCTGTGGAAGTAAGAAGTGAACGTGGAAGTTTATTAACCTAAATAGAAGGTGGAAAAGGGCCAGTGGCTACTTTGGAACATAGGATAAAAATATTTATAACACTTGATTTCATCATTTCAGCTAAGACTATCACCTGGAAAAATAATAGGGAACAAAATAACATAAAAACTTATGTTATAGAAATAAAGAATTGTTCCAGACTTTGAATGATTCTGCCACAGTAATTGTTTATTTCTCCTGCTTGGATAGGAGATGACCCTACAACATACACAGGATATGAGTCAGATTCCATAATCATACATTTGACTGTTTGGTAAAGGAAACTCCATACAGCATATTTATTTGCTATACCCTCGAGTTTCTCTACAGTTATGATTCTATCTACTCTCGAAAACAGTTGAATGTCTACATCTCAAATCAATGCACTCTTTGATATAACCATGTATTTCTTCTCCTTTGTTCTGTACTTTTTAACAAAAATATGTTTTAAAATGTCCTACATTATTATATCATACCTTCTTTCTGCTTTAAAAATTTCTTGCAACTAGAAGTTTCTCTAGTTAAAACTTATTTTGTTTATGCCATATCAGAATACAAGTCTCAATTAAGAAGAAATTATATGCTTTCATCTGGCTAAATGGGACAAATCAATTTTTCTGTCCTTATTGACTTTCCCGTCTTATCATAAAATTTTCCGTTTTGGGGCAGAAGGTGTATGACTGTTGATCTTGAAAAGCATTTCTATTACCTTTAATGCAGAAAGTAAAATGGCCTATATCCATTAACTAATCTTTCTTCTGCAAAGTTAAAGGATCTTAGGCTCTAAGAGCTTGCAAAAGCAAGAACCACAACATGGTGGTGGTGTCATGTCTGAAATATTTCTCATTGTATCCAGGGAGACATGTGCTAGAGTGTGGAAACAGAAAGAGTAAAGGGTATAAATGCAAGTCCCCAACCAAATGGAAAGTTCCTAAAGTGCATGAACTGTATCTTCATCTTAATTATAATTCCTCACAACCTCCTTCATAAATTTTTAACAATATCAATTTTGATAGAAAAGGCCTTTGGTAGGATAACCACAGCAGATAAATGCTGAGATTTTGTGAAACAGAGAGGTGTGAGTTCAAATTATTTTTGTCAAATATCTAGTAGTATGAAATTAGGTCTTTCTTAACAACGTTAAGCTTCTGTTACGAAATCTATACGATGAGGATACAGCAGTAGCCACCACATAGGACAATGACATGGAGTCACTGAGAAAATGAATGTCAAGTCCCTGATCCATTATGGACCCTAGGGAAATGAGAGCTCTAATTCTTCCTTTCACTATTATTACCTCTCTCAACTTGGACAGACATCTATATATTTCAAACCACTTGAGTTTCTTATGGAAACTCTCCTAGTTTAGTTTACATTTGAAAACTTTCTATAGGCTAGTTTCTTGTTCTTTTGTTTTCATGTCAAATATAATACATGTGCTTTGACATATATTATTTCACTTGAATTGGACAACAGCTGTAGGAGGCAGTTGCTATCATTGCCCCCATTTTACAGATTAGAAGCCTGAGGCTCACTGATATCAGGGCTTTCTTAAAGTAAGTTGTTAGAGAAAAGTTGGAACTTGTGTGTAGACAAAGACTTCAGACTCTAAAACTCATGTACTTCATGTCACAGTATTGAGTCCTTCTCAAACACTGACCACACAGTTCTTGTGGGCCTTCTTTCTTTGTTTCACTTGCTGGCACAGTAATTGTCTAAATAATAAACCGTATCTTCAGGACAGAATGGTTCAAATAAGCCTGGTAGTAGATGCTGGTGATTCTTTGTCCACATCCGCTTTTGCAAGTGATGTGCCAACCCCCCAGCTATGAATACCCACAGATATCCCTTTTTGCATTTCATGCCCCAAACCTCTCTGTGGGATCAGGCTGAAACTAGACAACAGCTGCAACACCTTAATTAGTTTCTTAACTTGCTGTTTCCTTCTTCCCTCCCTGCCTTTCTCCTAAGAGGATTCCCTCAATAAATCATATGCACTTGAATCCTTGCCTCAGGCTCTGCTTCCAAGGCATCCAAAGTGAGACAGAGATTAAACATTTAATATGAGATTGCCGATCTACTTACTGACAGAAAAAAATGGGTCAAGAAGCCCCACTCCCATGAGCTCCCATAGATAAGAACAAGCTTTGCATCAAAATAAAAATTGGTCAAGTCCCTTGCTGCCTGTCGGTTGGCAGTCCATTGTAAAATGGATCAACTCCCTTGCTGCCTGTGGGTTGGCAGAGTCCATTGTAAAATGTCACTTTGACCTTCAGAACGAATGGCCTTATGAACAACCTTTCAGAATCTACCCTGTCCATGCAGAAACGCCGCAGGGACATACCTCTAGATAATTGATGGCTTTTGTTTGTCACTTTTATCCTGGTGTTCAGTAATCCAAAAGCACACTTTGAGTTTATTTCAGACACAGACTGTAACACTCTGCTTCATTATGAATCGTCTCATCATGAAACCATCCTGAAACGTGGCCTGTATATAAAAACTACCTGTTGTGAAATATACTCCTAAATCAAATCTGTCTTTAACTAACTATGTAACTTAGACAAGTCATTCACTTCTCTGGATTTAGCTAAAGCATATTTTGAATTATTTGATTACAAAAGTCTCTTTCAGCTATTGTCATATAATCTGTCCTTCCAAATACTCAGGTAGATCCTATTTTAAGTATCTCTGTCTTCCCCAACCCAAACTCTACCCTAAAACAAATTCAGCAGGAGTCTAGTCACCAAAGGGTTCTGTTATCATCCTGGCATTCTTGAATGATAAAACTAGTTTGACTTCTAAAATCACTTGTAGCTGCTTTGAATTTCTTTTATTTATCAAAGATTTTGGTGGTAAAGGTTGAATGTAGACCTCTTCCTTTTGTATGTATGTATGTTAATGAATTACTCTGTACTTGTGTGAGAGAACATTGCATCTGTCATTGCTGTTTAAAATGTCATCCTTGAGAAAATGAGATAGGTGTTTTGAAAGAAACCCATGATATCACTCAGATGTAATTTTTAAATGCCCTTATAATATATAACTCTACCGATGAAAAGATAAACATTTATGATAAAAGGTAGTCATGAATGGGACTTTTTGATCCTACATTATTTAATGTTTAATCACAGCTAGCATTTCAAATAAGTTTGCTCCATTATTGCAAAAGGAAAGGCAGCTGGGCTGGAGCCTCCTAACTGACCCTTCATTTATTCATCCTCCAAGCAACCGGAGAACACCTAATTGATACGCATCAAGTACTACACTAGGTCCTAAAGATTAAACAGTAGATAAGAAACAGCTACTTCCTGTCTCCACAGAACAGACAGGGGAAACCTTTAATACAATTAAAAATAAGAAAAGGAAAATAAAGGAAAGTGCTAACGCCTACAAAGTATTATGTGGCAGGCATTGTTCCAAACTCTTTATGTAAATTAGCTCCATTTATCCTCACAATAACCCTCTGAGAGTATCACGATCTTCACTTTCAGATAAGCAGACTGAGGCACAGAAGAATGAACTAGCCTGCCTAAAATCACACACCATATGTGGGAGAGTCTGTTTTCAAATCCAGACAGAGTGAAGAGTCCTACCACCTACTGCACCGTCCCAAAACATCAAGTGAAGTGAGAAAGGTGAAACTGACCTATAACAGAGTGGAGCTCAAAGTGAGAAGTAGTGAAGTTTGTCTGAATTGGAGAAAAGGCAAGGGAAGCCTTTCAAAGGAAATGGGGCTTGCATTGAACCTTGACATGTTAGTTTGTATTCTAGACAGAGAAAGTGGTAGAGAAAGTACAGGTCGGAAGAACAGTAAGAGGAAATGCAGATGTGTGAACAATCTTCAAGTATCAAGGAAAGTGCGGGGAGGTGGGCAAAAGACCTGAGAACTGAAATGCAGAAAGCTAGGGATCAGAAATGACTGGTTTTCTAGGTTGAGACTGAAAACTAATTTGGAGCCACTTATAAGTAGTCCTTTATATCCAGGCCTAATCTGCAAACAATAGGATAATTTAGAGATATTATGAGATGCCAAAGAAACATGCAAAAATCCATCATAGTGCAATATTCCACACTCAGTATGACACTGTGTACAGGTGTTAATTTCTGGTTAAATGCCACTATTGCCCATTTCATATAGGGTTACTATGAGGACCAAATACATTATGTGGAAAGCAGAGGGCAAGGGCAACTGATAGACTGGTATGAGTTGAAGATGGTGAGATAGGCAGGGGTCTGGCCATACGAATACTAATAGGCCAAGTTTTGTATTTTACTGCTTATCCTAAGAGCAATGGAACCGTTCTGAATAATGTTAAGGATGTTGAAGTTGTTTATAAAATGTAGTTTGAAGCCAGGCGCGGTGGCTCACGCCTGTAATCCCAGCACTTTGGGAGGCCAAAGCGGGCGGATCACAAGGTCAGGAGTTTGAGACCAGTCTGGCCAACATAGTGAAACCGCGTCTCTATTAAAAGTACAAAAAATTAGCTGGGTGTGGTGGTGTGCACCTGTAATCCCAGCTACTCGGGAGGCTGAGGCAGGAGAATCGCGTGAACCGGGGAGACAGAGATTGCAGTGAGCTGAGATCGTGCCAGTACACTCCAGTATGGGCAACAGAACGAGACTCCGTCTCAAAAAAAAAAAAAATGTAGTTTGAAATACCACATACTATTTCCTTAAATATGTTAGTCTGACATATTAATGATATTATTAATATTATCAAAACCATAGCACACATACTTAGGGGGCATCCCAAACCTCAGTTTTTATCATATACAATGGAGTGAACGAATTCTTGCACCACATCACAGGATTGATTTTAAATGGTTCAAGGTTAAAATGCAGTAAGAATGCATTTTAAAGGGCTATAAACATGTAGGCATTTACAATCATCATAATTTTTTCCAGAGGAATGCAAAGGGTTTTACACCTGCCATGCCATTCATCTTTATTCTATACCTGTAAGCTATTCTTAACCATGTTTTACAGGTGAAGACATTAAAAGGCAGGACAACTATGTTACTTGCCCACGGTCAACTAACCTACAGCAGACCCAGAATTTCTAACATTTCCTTCTTGAAACAACTTTTTAAATTTATATTTATTTTGTAGACAGAGGAAGTAAATCAGATTTCTCATGAATTTAATGCCATATTCAAAGAAAAACAAAAAAGGTAAAGTCGTAACATAAAGGTCTTTGACTCCTTACAGAAGGATTCTAAGATATTTGTGTATTTAAAGGTGATAAATATTTTTATTTCTATCTTTTGACCAGGGTCTTATAAGCAAGAACAAAACCCCTCACATTTAGAAATAAATTTTAAGAGTTTCCAAATTTCTTTAAAATTCGTTCATATATAAGAAATGTAAAAGCAGTTATACGTGCTCCCGATGATATGGTGATAAAGTGCATTTATATCAGAAAAAGAAATTAAGACCCAGGAGAAGAAGCTTTAAAAACAACACTTAAAAATGCTTTTGGAAATCGTAAAGTCTCTGATAATTGCGAAGTGCGTATTAAGTGGGTAATGCATACCTAATTATAAATGAAAATGCTAAATGGCTTTTAACCTTTTTTCTACATCAGAAAAGAACTAACTGAACAAAAGCCATGAAGAAATATTTTTTCTTTAATTTCTTAAATTAAAAAAGTTGGTAAATTAGTATTGATTTTTTCAGTATCATTTGCAAATAGCATAAACAATGTTACAATGGATTTAATATTCTCAATTTGTCTTAATGAAATAACAGCATAACCACCAATTGTTATCATATCAAGGAGAAAACTTTGTCTTTGCTTTTAAAAATAATTCAGATCTTAAACAAATAGACTGTAAGCAGTTGCGTGGTTAAATTATAGCAAGCCACTGTTATATTTATATTTAAAATCGACAGGGAAGTAGATTATTCAATGCTTTAGCCTCATTTTTTCCCACACTATCTCTGCTGGAAATCTATTTATGTGTCTTATCAGAAATGGTACTTTTTCAAAATTCAGGCCTTCTCCCACTGCCTACTTCTACTTATATTCAGCAGGAGCTAGTCTTTTTAGTTCATTTGAATAAAATTGCACAGGCTAAGAGTTGGGATGGGAGAGGAAAATATAAGAAAGTAGGGGATCCATTCTATCAAAACTGGGAGTTTCTGATTTACAAAACTGAGACAGATGCACAAGCTGAAATGCTTGTTTATTACTCTTATGTTATTTGACAAACTGTTTCAAGGAATTTATGAACATAGCACATAAAGATTTTGCTTCTAAGATTTATAAAATTGGTTCAAATTACAGTGACATTTTTCGCATTAAAGGATCAAATATTTCTATTGTTTATTTATATATAAATATATAATACATATAAAGAGCATTTATAAGTAATAATGTGTATATAATTATCTGAATATATATCCAATATTGTCTAAAAAGTAAATCAGATTCAGGTGTTTAAATAGCAAATACATGAGAGAAGATGGCAGATAAGCGGCAAGACTAGCTTGCAGCTCCTGCTGGGAGGGACAGAGCAGCATGTGGAGACTCACATCATAGTTTGCCCCAGAAACTACCCCAGGAACATACCAGGAAAGCCGAGAGAATCCACAAACCCTTTGAAAGAACTGGATCACCGCTGCAGGCTCCCTGAGATGCAGAAAAACTGTGAGTCTGCTTGCTTTCTCAATAGGGAGGCTGGTGGTCTGGGGCAGGTTCTCAGCCCTGGTCACTAGCTGTCTGGAAATAGACTCAGTGCTGCTGGGGGCGGGTGGGGCATGGTGGGAGTGAGACTGGCCTTTAGGACTCACGCTGTGTGGGGGTGGGGTGAGGCCTGTGACTGCGTTTTCCCTCACTTCCCTGGTGAACTGTATGACTCAGCAGAGGCAGCCATAATCCCCCTGGGAATATAACTCCATCGGACTGGGAACTGTACCCCCATCCCTCACAGCAGCTGCAGCAAGCCCCACCCAAGGAGAAGCTGAGCTCAGACACACCTTATCCCTATCCCAAGCTGGTGGTCTTTCTCTATGTGTCCTGGTAGCCAAAGACAAAAGTCATAATATCTTGAAAGCTCTATCGCCCTGCCCACCACCTGAGAAACCTGAATACTTAACAAAATGTCCCTAGAGCAAGCTTGCATCCTCCCTATAGGACCACAGCTGATGCACTCCCAAAGCGCCATCTCCTGACTGGAGGCCAACCAACACAAAACCAGCGCTAAACAAAAACACAACCAAGGACCCTCACAGAGTTCACTTCACTCCCCTACTACCTCCACCAGAGCAGGTGGTGGTATCCATAGCTGCAAGACCTAAAGATGGATCACATTACAGGACTCTGCAGACACTCCCCAGTACCAATCAGAGCCTGATAGCTCCACTGGGTGCTACATCCAGAAGAGCAAAGCAATCACTACAGTTCAGTTCTCAGGAAGCCCCATTCCTAGGGGAAGGGGGAGAAAACCAAAACAAGGGAGCACCCCATGGGACAAAAGACTCTGAACAGCAGCCCTTGAATCCCAGATCTTCCCTCTGACATAATGTACCCAAATGAGAAGAAACCAGAGAGACAATTATGATAATATGACAAAATAAGGTTCTTCAACTCCCCCAAAAGATTATGCCAGCTCACCTGCAATGGATGCAAGCCAAGATGAAACTTCTGAATTGCCAGGAAAATAATTCAGAAGGTTAATTATTAAGCTAATCAAGAAGGCACCAGAGACCAGGCGCGGTGGCTCACGCCTGTAATCCCAGCACTTTGGGAGGCTGAGGCTGGTGGATCACGAGGTCAGGAGATCAAGACCATCCTGGCTATCATGGTGAAAGCCTGTCTCTACTAAAAAATACATAAAATTAGCCAGGCGTGGTGGTGGGCGCCTGTAGTCCCAGCTACTTGGGAGGCTGAGGCAGGAGAATGGCGTGAACCTGGGAGGCAGAGCTTGCAGTGAGCTGTGATCACGCCACTGCACTCCAGCCTGGGCAACAGTGCGAGACTCTGTTTCAAAAAGAAAAAAAAAGAAGCCACCAAAAAAAGGTGAAGTCCAGCTTAAAGAAATTAAAAACATGATACAGAAAATTAAAGGAAAATTCTTCGGTGAAATAGATAGTATAAATAAAAAACAATCACAAGTTCTGGAAATCTAGGACACAGAGTAATGTAAAATGCATTGGAAAGTCTAAGCAATAGAATCAGTCAAGCAGAAGAAAGAACTTCAGAGCTCTAAGACAAGGCTTTCAAATTAACCCAGTCCATCAAAGACAAACAATAATAATAATAATAATAATAATTTTTAAAAAATGATCAAAGCTTCCAAGAAGTTTGAGACTACATTAAATACCCAAACCTAAGAATAATTGGTGTTCCCGAGGAAGAAGAGAAATCTAACAATTTGGAAAATATATCTGAGAGAATAATCAGGAAAACTTCCTCAGCTTTGCTAGAGATCTAGACATCCAAATACAAGAAGCTCAAAGAACATATGGGAAATTCATCACAAAAAGATAATCACCTAGGCATATAGTCATTAGGTTATCTAAAGTTGAGACAAAGGAAAGACTCTTAATAGCTATGAGACAAAAGCATCAGGTAACCTATAAAGGAAAACCTATCAGATTAACAGAAGATTTCTTAGCAGGAACCCTACAAGCTAAAAGGGATTGGGATTCTATTTTTAGCCTCCTTAAACAAAACAACTATTAGTCAAGAATTTTGTATCCAGTTAAAGTAAGCTTCATAAATGAAGGAAAGACACAGTCTTTTCCAGACAAATAAATGCTGGGAGAATTTGCCACTACCAAGCCAACACCACAAGAACAGCTAAAAAGAGCTCTAAATCTGAAACAAATCTTCAAAATACACAAAAATAGAACCTCCTTGAAGCATACATCTCACAGAACCTATATAACAGTAACACAATGTAAAAAAAAAAAAAGAAAACAGAAAACAAAACAAAAAAAACCACAAGGTATTCAGGCAACAAAATAGCACGGTGAATAGAATAGTACCTCACATCTCAATACTAACATAGAAAGTGAATGGCCTAAATGCTTCACTTAAAAGATACGGAATGGCAGAATAAACGAGAATTCTCCAATAAAGTCTCTGCTGTCTTCACAAGACTCAACTAACACAGAAGAACTCAAATTTACTTACAGTAAAGGGGTGGAAAAAGATATTCCGTGCAAATGGACACCAAAAGCAAGCAGGAGTAGCTATTCTTATATCAGACAAAACATACTTTAAAGCAACAGCAGTTTAAACAAACAAAGAGGGACATTATATAATGATAAAAGGATTAGTCCAACAAGAAAATATCACAGTTCTAAATATATATGCACCTAACACTGGTGCTCCCAAATTTATAAAACAATTACTACTATACCTAAGAAATGAGATAGATGGCAACACAATAATAGTGGAGGACTTTAACACTCCACTGACAGCACTAGACAAGTCATCAAGACAGAAAGTCAACAAAGAAACAATGGACTTAAACTATATTCTAGAACAAATGAACTTAACAGATATTTACAGAAAATTCTATCCAACAACTGCGGAATATACATTCTATTCATCAGCACATGGAACATTCTCCAGGATAGACCATATGATAGACCACAAAACAAGTCTCAGTAAATTTAAGAAGATCGAAATTATATCAAGTACTCTCTCAGACCACAGTGAAATAAAATTGGAAATCAACTCCAAAAGGATCCCTCAAAACCAGGCAAATACATGGAAATTAAATAATCTGCTCCTGAATGACCAAACAAAAAGCTGCCTCTTTGAAAAGATAAATAAAATTGATAGACTGTTCGTGAGATTAACCAAGAAAAGAAGAGAGAAGATCCAAATAAACTCTATTAGAAATGAAATGGGAGATATTACAACTGATATCACAGAAATACAAAAGATTATTGAAGGCTACTATGAACACCTTGACATGCATAAACTAGAAAACCTAGAGGAGATGGATAAATTCCCGGAAATATACAATTCTCCTAGATTAAACCAGTAAGATATAGAACTGGAACAAGATAGGGATGCCCACTTTCCCTCCTTCTATTCAACATAGTACTGGAAGTCCTAGCCAGAGAATTCAGAAAAGAGAAAGAAATAAAGAGTATCCAAATTGATAAAAAAGAAGTCAAACTGTCTCTGTTTGCTGACGTTACGATTGTATACCTAAAAAACCCTAAAGATTCATCCAAAAATCTTCTGGAACTGGTAAATGAATTCACCAAAGTTTCCAGATACAAAATTAAAGTACACAAATCGGTAGCTCTGCTGCCTACCAACAGCGACCAAGCTGAAAATCAAATCAAGAACTCCACCCCTTTCACAATATCTGCAAAAAACAAACAAACAAACAAACACTTAGGAATATACCTAATCAAGGATGTGAAAGACCTCTACAAGGAAAACTACGAAACACTGCTGAAAGAAATCATAGACGACACAAACAAATAGAAACACATCCCATGCTCATGGATGGGGAGATTCAATACGGTGAAAATGACCACACTGCCAAAAGCAATCTACAAAGTCAGTACAATTCCCATCAAGATAGCACCATCATTCTTCTCAGAACTAGCAAAAACAATCCTAAAATTTACGTGGAACCAAAAAAGAGCCCACACAGCCAAAGCAAGACTAAGCAAAAAGAACACATTGGGAGGCATCACGTTACCTGACTTCACCTTTTTCTCTGAGGCCATAGTCACCAAAGCAACATGGTACTGGTATAAAAATAGGCACATAGACCAATGGAACAGAATAGAGAACCCAGAAATAAAGCCAAAAACTTGCAGTCAACTGATCCTCAACAAGGAAACAAAAATATGCAGTGTGGAAAGGACATCCTATTGAACAAATGGTGCTGGGATCATTGAAAAGCCCCGTGTAGAAGAATGAAACTGGATCCTCATCTCTCACCTTATACAAAAATCAACTCAAGATGTATCAAAGACTAAATGTAAGACCTGAAACCATAAAGATAATGGAAAATAACATTGGAACAACACTTCCAGACATTGGCTTAGGCAAAGATTTCATGACCAAGAACACAAAGCAAACACAACAAAAACAAAGATAAATAGGTGGGACTTAATTAAACTAAAAAGCTTCTGCACAGCCAAAGAAATAATCATGAGAGTTTACAGACAACCCACAGAGTGGGAAAAAATCTTCACAATATATTTATCCAAGGAATGACTGATATCCAGAATCTACAAGGAACTCAAACAAATCAGCCAAAAAAAAAAACAAACAATCCCATTAAAAAGTGGGCTAAGGACATGAATAGACAATTCTCAAAGAAGATATACAAATGGCAAGCAAGCACAAATGGGAAAATGCTTAACATTGCCAAGTATCAGAAAAATGTAAATCAAAACCACAATGCAATACGACCTCACTCCTGCAAGAATTGCCATAATCAAAAACTCAAAAAATAATAGACATTGGCATGGATGTGGTGAAAAGGGAACAGTTTTACACTGTTGGTGGGAAGGTAAACTAGTACAATCACTATGGAAAACAGTGTTGAAGATTCCTTAAAGGACTAAAAGTAGATCTACCGTTTCATCCAGCAATCCCACTACTTGGTGTCTACCCAGAGGAAAAGAAGTTATTATACTAAAAAAAAAAAAAGAAAAAAAAGAAAAAATTTCATGCGCGTCCGTGTGAAGAGACCACCAAACAGACTTTGTGTGAGCAACATGGCTGTTTATTTCACATGGGTGAAATAAACCCATGCACCTTCACATGGGTGCAGGCGGGCTGAGTCCGAAAAGAGAGTCAGTGAAGGGAGATAGGGGTGGGGCCGTTTTATAGGATTTGGGAAGGTAATGGAAAATTACAGTCAAAGGGGGTTGTTCTCTGGTGGGCAGGGGTGGATCTCACAAAGTACATTCTCAAGGGTGGGGAGAATTACAAAGAACCTTCTTAAGGGTGGGGGAGACTACCAAGTACCTTCTTAAGGGTGGGGGAGATTACAAAGTACATTGATCAGTTAGGATGGGGCAGGAACAAATCACAATGGTGGAATGTCATCAGTTAAGGCTGTTTGTACTTCTTTTGTGGATCTTCAGTTACTTCAGGCCATCTGGATGTATACGTGCAAGTCACAGGGGATGCGATGGCCTGGCCTGGGCTCAGAGGCCTGACATTCCTGCCTTCTTGTATTAATAAGACAAATAAAACAAAATAGTGTTGAAGTGTTGGAGTGGCGAAAATTTTTGGGCGGTGGTATGGAGAGAGAATGGGCGATGTTTCTCAGGGGTGCTTCAAGCGGGATTAGGGGTGGCGTGGGAACCTAGAGTGGGAGATATTAAGCTGAAGGGAGGTCTTGTGGTAAGGGGTGATATTGTGGGGATGTTAGAAGAAACATTTGTCGTATAGAATGATTGGTGATGGCCTGGATACAGTTTTGGATGAATTGAGAAGCTAAACGCAAGATACAAGGTCCGAATTAAAAGGAGGAGAAAAATGGGTATTAAAGGACTAAGAATTGGGAGGACCCAGGACATCCAATTAGAGAGTGCCCAAGGGGGTTCAGTGTAATTACTTGCTTGGTTGGCAAGTTTTTGGGCTCCATCCTTGAGTTTTTTTATGTTGTCATACGCCAGGCCAGATTGATTTAGGTAAAAACAACACTCCTCATTTAAGAATATGCAGAGTCCTCCTTTTTCAGCAGTAAGTAAGTCAAGGCCTCGGCGGTTTTGGAGGACAACTGCAGCTAAAGAGTCAACTTGGGCCTGGAGGACTGATAAAGTTTGTGATTTTGAAGGCCTCTAAAAGTATTAAAGCAGCAGCAGCTGCTGCACGCAGACATGAGGGCTAGGCTAAAACAGTAAGGTCAAGTTGTTTGGACAGAAAGGCTACAGGGTGTGGTCCTAGCTCTTGTGTAAGAATTCCGACCACGCTAACCATGCCTAGGAAGGAAAGGAGTTGTTGTTTTGTAGAAGGTGCTGGGGTTTGAGAGATCAGTCGGACACGATTGGCAGGGAAAGCACGTGTGTTTTTATGAGAATTATGCTGAGATAGGTAACAGATGAGGAAGAAATTTGGGCTTGATTGAAGTAATGGGGGCTGTCTGTGAAGCTTTGCAGCAGTACAGCCTTGGTAATTTGCTGAGCCTAATGGGTGTCAGGGTCAGTCTAAGTGAAAGCAAAGAGAGGCTGGGACGAGGGGTGCAGGTGAATAGTGAAAAAAGCATCTTTAAGATGGAGAACAGAATAGTGAGTTGTGGAGGAAGGTATTGAGGACGAAAGAGTGTAGGGGTTGGGCACCACAGGCTGGATAGGCAAAACAATTTGGTTGATAAGACGCAGATCCTGAACTAATCTGTAAGACTTGTCCGGTTTTTGGACAGGTAAAATGGGGGAATTGTAAGGAGAGTTTATAGGTTTTAGAAGCCCATGCTGTAGCAGGCGAGTGATAACAGGCTTTAGGCCTTTTAAAGCGTGCTGTGGGATGGGATATTGGCATTGAGCAGGGTAAGGGTGATTAGGTTTTAACGGGATGGTAATGGGCATGTGATCAGTTGCCAGGGAAGGAGTAGAGATGTCCCATACTTGTGGGTTAAGGTGGGGGGATATGAGAGGAAGATGCAAAGGAGGCTTTGGGTTGGGGAGAAGGGCGGCAATGAGACACAGCTGTAATCCAGGAATAGTCAGGGAAGCAGATAATTTGGTTAAAATATCTCGGCCTAATAAGGGAACTGGGCAGGTGGGGATAATTAAAAAAGAGTGCATAAAAGAGTGTTGTCCAAGTTGGTACCAGAGTGGGGGAGTTTTCAGGGGTTTTGAAGCTTGGCCATCAATACCCACAACAGTTATGGAGGCAAGGGAAACAGGCCCTTGAAAAGAAGGTAATGTGGAGTGGGTAGCCTCCATATTGATTAGGAAGGGGACGGACTTACCTTCCACTATGAGAGTTACCCGAAGCTCGGCATCCGTGATGGTCTACGGGGCTTCCGAGGTGATCAGACAGTGTCAGTCTTCAGCCGCTAAGCGGAGAAGATCTGGGAAGGAGTCAGTCAGAGAGCCTTGGGCCAGAGTTCCAGGGGCTCTGGGAGTGGCTGCCAGGTGAGTTGAACAGTCCTATTTTCAGTGGGGTCCCACACAGATGGGACATGGCTTGGGAGGAATCCTGGGCTACAAGCATTCCTTGGCCCAGTGGCCAGATTTCTGGCATGTATAGCAAGCTCCTGGAGGAGGAGGTTCTGGAGGAACGCCTGGTTGCTGTGGTTCAGGCATTTGGAAGTTCTTGTGTGCTGGAGATATGGCTGAGGTTTGACTCACAGTGGAGGCAAAGAATTGCAACTTTTTTCTATTATTGTACACCTTGAAGGCGAGGTTAATTAAATCCTGTTGTGGGGTTTGAGGGCCGGAATTTAATTTTTGGAGTTTTATTTAATGTCGGGAGCAGATTAGGTAATAAAATATATATTGAGAATAAGACAGCCTTTTGACTTTTTAGGGTCTAGGGCTGTAAAGTGTCTCAGGGTTGCTGCCAAACAAGTCATGAACTGGGCTGGATTTTTATATTTGATGAAAGAGAGCCTAAACGCTATGTGATTTGGGATAAAGAAAAAGGAGTATTAACCTTGACTATGCCTTTGGCTCCAGCCACCTTTTTAAGAGTAAATTGCTCGGCAGGTGGGGGAGGGCTAGTCACAGAACGAAACTGTAAGCCAGACCCTGTGTGAGGAGGGGAGGCTGAGGAAGTATTGGGACTTAGCTGGGTCTGGCAATGAGCAGCTTGGGGAGGACGGGAAAGGTCAGATGGGTCTGTAGAAAAGGAAGACTGGGAAGACTCAGCGATGCTTGGGGTTGGGACCCAGGGGACAGGCGGGAGGGAAAGAAGGAGGATCTGGGAGGAATTGCATTGGGAACAGAGGCTAGGGAGGGAACGAAGTGTGAAAAATGCCTGGACGTAAGGCACCTCAGACCATTTGCCCATTTTTCGACAAAAATTATTTAGGTCTTGTAGGATGGAGAAATCGAACGTGCCGTTTTCTGGCCATTTAGAGCCATTGTCAAGTTTGTATTGGGGCCAAGTGGTGTTGCAGAAGAAAATAAGATGTTTAGGTTTTAGGTCAGGTGTGTGTTGAAGAGGTTTTAAGTTCTTGAGCACACAGGCTAAGGGAGAAGGAGGAATGGAGGGTGGAAGGTTGCCCATAGTGAAGGAAGCAAACCCAGAGAAAAGAGAGCGTAGAGACACGGAGGGAAGGGGTTTGGGGGTTCTTGCCTCCTAGAAAAGTGGGACTTGCCACTGAGGGTGAAGGAGAAGGGGTTGAGGGATACTTGCCCCTGCCCCAGGAAAGCGGAGAAGAGGTAGAGAGGTAGGAGCAAAGAGCAGGAGGACGGGGGATTGATCTCCCAAGGGATGTCCCCCGATCCGAGTCACGGCACCAAATTTCATGTGCATCCCTGTGAAGAGACCACCAAACAGGCTTTGTGTGAGCAACATGGCTGTTTATTTCACCTGGGTGCAGGCGGGCTGAGTCCGAAAAGAGTCAGGAAGGGAGATAGGGGGTGGGGCAGTTTATAGGATTTGGGAAGGTAATGGAAAATTACAGTCAAAGGGGATTGTTCTCTGGTGGGCAGGGGTGGATCTCACAAAGTACATTCTCAAGGGTGGGGAGAATTACAAAGAACCTTCTTAGAGGTGGGGGAGACTACAAAGTACCTTAAGGGTGGGGGAGATTACAAACTACATTGATCAGTTAGGGTGGGGCAGGAACAAATCACAATGGTGGAATGTCATCAGTTAAGGCTGTTTTTACTTCTTTTGTGGATCTTCAGTTACTTCAGGCCATCTGGATGTATACTTGCAAGTCACAGGGGATGCGATGGCCTGGCCTGGGCTCAGAGGCCTGACAAAAAATCTTTGCACACAAGTGTTCATAGTAGCACAATTTGCAATAGCAAAAATATGGAACCAGCCCAAATGCCCATCAATCAACAAGTAGGTAAAGAAAATGTGATATATATATATATATTACATATATATATATATATATTACATATATATAGCATGGAATACTACTCAGCCATAAAAAGGAATGAAATAGTGGCATTCACAGCAACCTAGATGGAATTGGAGACTATTATTGTAAGTGAAGTAACTCAGGAACGGAAAATCAAACATCATACATTCTTATTCATATGTGGGAGCTAAGCTATGTGTACACAAAGCATAAGAATGATACATTGGGTTTTGGGGATTGGGGGAAAGGGTGGGGGGTGGTGAGGGATAAAAGATTACACATTGGGTGCAGTGTACGTGGCTCAGGTGACGGATACACCAAAATCTCAGAAATCACCACTAAAAAGCTTATTCATGTAACCAAACACCACCTGTTTCCCAAAAACCTATTGAAATTAAAAAAGGAATATAAATAAATAAAGAACATTATTGGAACAATAAGAAACCCAAAAACAAATAAACAGCAAATACAAATAATAAAGAGTTTTGATGGAAATCCATTGAAATGTTAATTATGTTTTAAAGCAGGAGTGTCCAATCTTTTGGCTTCCCTGGGCTACAGTGGAAGAAGAATTGTCTTGGGCCACATATAAAATACACTAATTTTTAGCTGATGAGCTAAAAAAAAAATTGCAAAAAAATCTCATAACGTTTTAAGAAAATCTATGAATTTTTGTTGGGCCGCATTCAAAGCCATCCTGGGTTGCATGCAGCCTGAGGGCTGTAGGTTGGACAAGCTTATTTTAAGGTATTAATTTATGCTCTTCTTTCCCTAGAAGTATAATATGTACAGAAAAGTACAAAAAACATGAGCAGATAGATCAATGAAGTATTATTAAGCCAGATCCAGAAATAGATATTTCCAACACCCCAGAAGGTCCACCCACTATATCCCCTTCTAGTTATGACTTCCTCCTTCTGCCTCAAAGATGAGCCATAACTTGACTTGTGAATTTGTAATTATTATTGCTTTTTAATTTTTTTTTTTTATGATTTGAAATCTTTTTTTTTTTTTATACTTTAAGTTTTAGGGTACATGTGCACATTGTGCAGGTTAGTTACATATGTATACATGTGCCATGCTGGTGCGCTGCACCCACTAACTCGTCATCTAGCATTAGGTGTATCTCCCAATGCTATCCCTCCCCCCTCCCCCCACCCCACCACAGTCCCCAGAGTTTGATATTCCCCTTCCTGTGTCCATGTGATCTCATTGTTCAATTCCCACCTATGAGTGAGAATATGCGGTGTTTGGTTTTTTGTTCTTGCGATAGTTTACTGAGAATGATGATTTCCAATTTCATCCATGTCCCTACAAAGGACATGAACTCATCATTTTTTATGGCTGCATAGTATTCCATGGTGTATATGTGCCACATTTTCTTAATCCAGTCTATCATTGTTGGACATTTGGGTTGGTTCCAAGTCTTTGCTATTGTGAATATTGCCGCAATAAACATACGTGTGCATGTGTCTTTATAGCAGCATGATTTATAGTCCTTTGGGTATATACCCAGTAATGGGATGGCTGGGTCAAATGGTATTCCTAGTTCTAGATCCCTGAGGAATCGTCACACTGACTTCCACAATGGTTGAACTAGTTTACAGTCCCACCAACAGTGTAAAAGTGTTCCTTTTTCTCCACATCCTCTCCAGCACCTCTTGTTTCCTGACTTTTTAATGATTGCCATTCTAACTGGTGTGAGATGGTATCTCATTGTGGTTTTGATTTGCATTTCTCTGATGGCCAGTGATGATGAGCATGTTTTCATGTGTTTTTTGGCTGCATAAATGTCTTCTTTTGAGAAGTGTCTGTTCACGTCCTTCGCCCACTTTTTGATGGGGTTGTTTGTTTTTTTCTTGTAAATTTGTTTGAGTTCATTGTAGATTCTGGATATTAGCCCTTTGTCAGATGAGTAGGTTGCAAAAATTTTCTCCCATTTCGTAGGTTGCCTGTTCACTCTGATGGTAGTTTCTTTTGCTGTGCAGAAGCTCTTTAGTTTAATTAGATCCCATTTGTCAATTTTGTCTTTTGTTGCCATTGCTTTTGGTGTTTTGGACATGAAGTCCTTGCCCATGACTATGTCCTGAATGGTACTGCCTAGGTTTTCTTCTAGGGTTTTTATGGTTTTAGGTCTAACGTTTAAGTCTTTAATCCAGCTTGAATTAATTTTTGTATAAGGTGTAAGGAAGGGATCCAGTTTCAGCTTTCTACATATGGCTAGCCAGTTTTCCCAGCACCATTTATTAAATAGGGAATCCTTTCCCCATTGCTTGTTTTTCTCAGGTTTGTCAAAGATCACATACTTGTAGATATGTGCCGTTATTTCTGAGGGCTCTGTTCTGTTCCATTGATCTATATCTCTGTTTTGGTACCAGTACTGTGCTGTTTTGGTTACTGTAGCCTTGTAGTATAGTTTGAAGTCAGGTAGTGTGATGCCTCCAGCTTTGTTCTTTTGGCTTAGGACTGACTTGGCGATGCGGGCTCTTTTTTGGTTCCATATAAACTTTAAAGTAGTTTTTTCCAATTCTGTGAAGAAAGTCATTGGTAGCTTGATGGGGATGGCATTGAATCTGTAAATTACCTTGGGCAGTATGGCCATTTTCACGATATTGATTCTTCCTACCCATGAGCATGGAATGTTCTTCCATTTGTTTGTATCCTCTTTTATTTCCTTGAGCAGTGGTTTGTAGTTCTCCTTGAAGAGGTCCTTCACATCCCTTGTAAGTTGGATTCCTAGGTATTTTATTCTTTTTGAAGCAATTGTGAATGGGAGTTCACTCATGATTTGGCTCTCTGTTTGTCTGTTATTGGTGTATAAGAATGCTTGTGATTTTTGTACATTGATTTTGTATCCTGAGACTTTGCTGAAGTTGCTTATCAGCTTAAGGAGATTTTGGGCTGAGACAATGGGGTTTTCTAGATATACAATCATGTCATCTGCAAACAGGGACAATTTGACTTCCTCTTTTCCTAATTGAATACCCTTTATTTCCTTCTCCTGCCTAATTGCCCTGGCCAGAACTTCCAACACTATGTTGAATAGGAGTGGTAAGAGAGGGCATCCCTGTCTTGTGCCAGTTTTCAAAGGGAATGCTTCCAGTTTTTGCCCATTCAGTATGATATTGGCTGTGGGTTTGTCATAGATAGCTCTTATTATTTTGAAATACGTCCCATCAATACCTAATTTATTGAGAGTTTTTAGCATGAAGGGTTGTTGAATTTTGTCAAAGGCTTTTTCTTCATCTATTGAGATAATCACGTGGTTTTTGTCTTTGGCTCTGTTTATATGCTGGATTACATTTATTGATTTGTGTATATTGAACCAGCCTTGCATCCCAGGGATGAAGCCCACTTGATCATGGTGGATAAGCTTTTTGATGTGCTGCTGGATTCGTTTTGCCAGTATTTTATTGAGGATTTTTGCATCAATGTTCATCAAGGATATTGGTCTAAACTTCTCTTTTTTGGTTGTGTCTCTGCCTGGCTTTGGTATCAGAATGATGCTAGCCTCATAAAATGAGTTAGGGAGGATTCCTTCTTTTTCTATTGATTGGAATAGTTTCAGAAGGAATGGTACCAGTTCCTCCTTGTACCTCTGGTAGAATTCGGCTGTGAATCCATCTGGTCCTGGACTCTTTTTGGTTGGTAAACTATTGATTATTGCCACAATTTCAGCTCCTGTTATTGGTCTATTCAGAGATTCAACTTCTTCCTGGTTTAGTCTTGGGAGAGTGTATGTGTCGAGGAATTTATCCATTTCTTCTAGATGTTCTAGTTTATTTGCGTAGAGGTGTTTGTAGTATTCTCTGATGGTAGTTTGTATTTCTGTGGGATTGGTGGTGATATCCCCTTTATCATTTTTTATTTGTGTCTATTTGATTCTTCTCTCTTTTTTTCTTTATTAGTCTTGCTAGTGGTCTATCAATTTTGTTGATCCTTTCAAAAAACCAGCTCCTGGATTCATTAATTTTTTGAAGGGTTTTTTTGTGTCTCTATTTCCTTCAGTTCTGCTCTGATTTTGGTTATTTCTTGCTTTCTGCTAGCTTTTGAATGTGTTTGCTTTTGCTTTTCTAGTTCTTTTAATTGTGATGTTAGGGCGTCAATTTTGGATCTTTCCTGCTTTCTCTTGTGGGCATTTAGTGCTATAAATTTCCCTCTACACACTGCTTTGAATGTGTCCCAGAGATTCTGGTATGTTGTGTCTTTGTTCTCATTGGTTTCAAAGAACATCTTTATTTCTGCCTTCATTTCGTTATGTACCCAGTAGTCATTCAGGAGCAGGTTGTTCAGTTTCCATGTAGTTGAGCGGTTCTGAGTGAGATTCTTAATCCTGAGTTCTAGTTTGATTGCACTGTGGTCTGAGAGATAGTTTGTTATAATGTCTCTTCTTTTACATTTGCTGAGGAGAGCTTTACTTCCAAGTATGTGTTCAATTTTGGAATAGGTGTGGTGTGGTGCTGAAAAAAATGTATATTCTGTTGATTTGGGGTGGAGAGTTCTGTAGATGTCAATTAGGTCCGCTTGGTGCAGAGCTGAGTTCAATTCCTGGGTATCCTTGTTGACTTTCTGTCTCGTTGATCTGTCTAATGTTGACAGTGGGGTGTTAAA
This sequence comes from Gorilla gorilla gorilla, assembly GCF_029281585.2. Taxonomy (NCBI): domain Eukaryota; kingdom Metazoa; phylum Chordata; class Mammalia; order Primates; family Hominidae; genus Gorilla; species Gorilla gorilla. The sequence goes on from NC_086017.1 coordinate 11,039,247, forward strand.
GTCTCCCATTATTAATGTGTGGGAGTCTAAGTCTCTTTGTAGGTCACTCAGGACTTGCTTTATGAATCTGGGTGCTCCTGTATTGGGTGCATATATATTTAGGATAGTTAGCTCTTCTTGTTGAATTGATCCCTTTACCATTATGTAATGGCCTTCTTTGTCTCTTTTGATCTTTGTTGGTTTAAAGTCTGTTTTATCAGAGACTAGGATTGCAACCCCTGCCTTTTTTTGTTTTCCATTTGCTTGGTAGATCTTCCTCCATCCTTTTATTTTGAGCCTATGTGTGTCTCTGCACGTGAGATGGGTTTCCTGAATACAGCACACTGATGGGTCTTGACTCTTTATCCAATTTGCCAGTCTGTGTCTTTTAATTGGAGCATTTAGTCCATTTACATTTAAAGTTAATATTGTTATGTGTGAATTTGATCCTGTCCTTATGATGTTAGCTGGTGATTTTGCTCGTTAGTTGATGCAGTTTCTTCCTAGTCTCGATGGTCTTTACATTTTGGCATGATTTTGCAGCAGCTGGTACCGGTTGTTCCTTTCCATGTTTAGCACTTCCTTGAGGAGCTCTTTTAGGGCAGGCCTGGTGGTGACAAAATCTCTCAGCATTTGCTTGTCTGTAAAGTATTTTATTTCTCCTTCACTTATGAAGCTTAGTTTGGCTGGATATGAAATTCTGGGTTGAAAATTCTTTTCTTTAAGAATGTTAAATATTGGCCCCCATTCTCTTCTGGCTTGTAGGGTTTCTGCTGAGAGATCCACTGTTAGTCTGATGGGCTTCCCATTAAGGGTAACCCGACCTTTCTCTCTGTCTGCCCTTAACATTTTTTCCTTCATTTCAACTTTGGTGAATCTGACAATTATGTGCTTGGAGTTGCTCTTCTCGAGGAGTATCTTTGTGGCGTTCTCTGTATTTCCTGAATCTGAACGTTGGCCTGCCTTGCTAGATTGGGGAAGTTCTCCTGGATAATATCCTGCAGAGTGTTTTCCAACTTGGTTCCATTCTCCCCATCACTTTCAGGTACACCAATCAGACATAGATTTGGTCTTTTCACATAGTCCCATATTTCTTGGAGGCTTTGTTCATTTCTTTTTATTCTTTTTTCTCTAAACTTCCCTTCTCACTTCATTTCATTCATTTCATCTTCCATCGCTGATACCCTTTCTTCCAGTTGATTGCATTGGCTCCTGAGGCTTCTGCATTCTTCACGTAGTTCTCGAGCCTTGGTTTTCAGCTCCATCAGCTCCTTTAAGCACTTCTCTATTGGTTATTCTAGTTATACATTCTTCTAAATTTTTTTCAAAGTTTTCAACTTCTTTGCCTTTGGTTTGAATGTCCTCCGGTAGCTCAGAGTAATTTGATCATCTGAAGCCTTCTTCTCTCAGTTCGTCAAAGTCATTCTCCATCCAGCTTTGTTCCGTTGCTGGTGAGGAACTGCGTTCCTTTGGAGGAGGAGAGGTGCTCTGCATTTTAGAGTTTCCAGTTTTTCTGTTCTGTTTTTTCCCCATCTTTGTGGTTTTATCTACTTTTGGTCTTTGATGATGGTGATGTACAGATGGGTTTTTGGTGTGGATGTCCTTTCTGTTTGTTAGTTTTCCTTGTAACAGACAGGACCCTCAGCTGCAGGTCTGTTGGAGTACCCGGCCGTGTGAGGTGTCAGTGTGCCCCTGCTGGGGGGTGCCTCCCAGTTAGGCTGCTCGGGGGTCAGGGGTCAGGGACCCACTTGAGGAGGCAGTCTGCCCGTTCTCAGATCTCCAGCTGCGTGCTGGGAGAACCACTGCTCTCTTCAAAGCTGTCAGACAGGGACATTTAAGTCTGCAGAGGTTACTGCTGTCTTTTTGTTTGTCTGTGCCCTGCCCCCAGAGGTGGAGCCTACAGAGGCAGGCAGGCCTCCTTGAGCTGTGGTGGGCTCTACCCAGTTCGAGCTTCCGGGCTGCTTTGTTTACCTAATCAAGCCTGGGCAATGGTGGGCGCCCCTCCCCCAGCCTGGCTGCCGCCTTGCAATTTGATCTCAGACTGCTGTGCTAGCAATCAGGGAGACTCCGTGGGGTAGGACCCTCCGAGCCAGGTGCGGGATATAATCTCGTGGTTCGCCGTTTTTTAAGCCAGTCTGAAAAGCGCAATATTCGGGTGGGAGTGACCCGATTTTCCAGGTGCGTCTGTCACCCCTTTCTTTGACTCGGAGAGGGAACTCCCTGACCCCTTGTGCTTCCCAAGTGAGGCAATGCCTTGCCCTGCTTCGGCTCGCGCACGGTGCGCGCACCCACTGACCTGCGCCCACTGTCTGGCACTCCCTAGTGAGATGAACCCGGTACCTCAGATGGAAATGCAGAAATCACCCGTCTTCTGCGTCGCTCACGCTGGGAGCTGTAGACCGGAGCTGTTCCTATTCGGCCATCTTCTGCTTTTTAATTTTATATGAATAAAATCATGCAATATATAATATATTGCTTCAACTCTGGCTTATTAGCCAACTATGTTTCTGAGATCCTTTTATATTGTTGTAGGTAGCTGTAGTTCATTTTTCTGATCACATATAGTATTTTATTGTATGAATATAATGCAATTTATGTGGAACTTTTACTGTTATTGGAAAATTGTATTATTTCTAAGTGTATTCTTCTATGATTATTCTTCCACATATCTTTTGGGAGATCTGTGTAAATATTTCTCTGTTGTATATACCAGAAATCAGAATTATCGGGAAATTGGGCATGCATATGACAATTTTAAAAGATAACACCAAATTGTTGTCTATAGTGATTTTATTAATTTGTACTCTTTCCAGTAATGTTTTTTTCTATGTTCTTGACAACACTTGATATGATTAGTGTTTTTAAAAATTTTAGCCTTTTGCAGGGGGATAGTAAAAAGTATCTCATTTTGGTTTAGCTTCTGTTTCCTGATCACTAATGAAATTGGGCACTTTTTAAAATTATTATTGGCTATTTGGAAACCTCCCTTCTCCCCCTTGGTTTCTAGGAATAACGTAATTCATTTTTCCATATTTTAATTGGGTTGTCTTTGTTTTCATTAGTGATTGATTCTAGAGAAGAGCACAATGTTGCTTTTATGTGTAGGAAACCGCTTCTACTGTGTCGCTTGCCTTTTCACTCTCTTAATCATGTCTTTTGATAAACAAAAAAATTTAAATTTAACATAGTTCAATCTATTTGTCTTTTTCTTTTTGAGATTTTTTTGTAAAAAGTTTAAGAACTATTTTCCTTCCTTGAGATCATATTTTCCTGTTATCTTCTATAGTGTATTTTGTCCTTCGTATTTAAATTATAATGCACCTGCATTTTATTTATTTATTCATTTATTTTCATGGTGTAAAATTGGTTCAATATACATTTTTTTCTATAAGGATCCAATTGAGCCAGAACATATATGAAAGATGCAATCCTTTCTTTGCTGATCTTCAGTGCCATTCCTACAGGGAATTAAATCTGCATGCCTGCTTGAGCCTGCTATTGACCGCTTTTTTCTCTCTTCCTTTGTGTATTTGTAAATGCCACATTCTAGTAATTACTGCAGTCTTACAATAAGTCTTAATATCTGATAGCTATTAAAATAGACTATATGGTTTTTTTTTTTTAAAAAAAAAAAAAAGAGGCTTGAATTGTAAGTGAAACCAAAGGAGAATAAAATCCAAAGAGAACCAGAGGAGAATAAAAATTCATGCCATGAGATCCAATCCATTATGAAAATTGAGCTTTAAAAAGCTTTAGAATTAGTGACCAAGGCAAAGAGCGGTACATATCTTTCATTGGATAAAAATATAACAACTGTTTCTGTGAGTATAATCACTCTGAGTGTAAAAATCCTGAGGGAAGCTTCTCCTGTGAACCTGCATCAAGAGCAGTGGGTGATTCAGTGGATTATAGTCCCCTCACAGACATGCAATGCTGGCTTTCTTATGGTAGCTTCCTATAGCATATCTCAAAAATAATAGCTACCATGTATTAGGTATCTGTTAAGCCTTTTACATAATATTTGTTAAAAAAAAAAACTTCCCAAACTATGTGCCTGGTTCGCTACCTCTATAGCCAATGTCACTGGCTATCTCACTATTCTCTGACTGTAGCTGTTACAAGAGCGTCAATAGATTCTCTAAAATGCAAACGATGGAAAGGAGTTGCTAAATTTGTCAAACTTTAAGTGAATCTCATGCTTATTTTGTTGGTATGTTAGGTGGCTCTTCTTGGTGGAAGGCTCACAACCTGTAACTGACTCCAGAGCTTCTGCTTACCAATTTCAGAAAAGTAGGTTTAGAGTATTTCCTTTGAGTATTCCTTCATGTGCTTTTATGAGGCTAACTCTCCTTCCCTATTTCCAAGATGGATACTTCGGGAAGGTAACACATTCTAGTTCTCAAATTGATGTAAGTACATTTATGTTACTTTCTTCTCTATTTTTGTAGCAGTGAGGGAATAATGGGAATTTATACAAATAAAGCACATGAGTATTTTAAGTTCTGTGATGTTGATCACATTCTCTATGATGTATGCTTTAGTTGTATCTTCCTCAAAGTAAGTACCAACCTTCCTACAGTTATTTCTAATTAAACAGGATAATCTAGTTTAATCCTCAAAACTACCATGTAAAATAGAAGCTACTATTATAATTTCAATTTTATATATAAGGAAAATTAAGTTCAGAGAAGTGAAGTAATGTGCCCAAGGACATCAAGAAATAGTGAAGTTGGGCCTGTAATCTCAGCAGGCTGATGCAGGAGGATCGCTTGAACCCGAGAGGCGGAGGTTGCAGTGAGCTGAGATCGTGCCATTGCACTCCAGCCTGGGTGACATGAGTGAAACTCCATTGCACTCCAGCCTGGACAACAAGAGAGAAACTCCATCTCAAAAAAAAAGAATAAATAAATAGTGAAGCTAGGATTTGATGCCAGACATTCTGACATCTTAACCGCTTCCTTAATCATTTAACTAATGCTTGTCAAATTTTAATGTGCACAGGAATCACTTGGAGATCTTATTAAATGCAAATTCTGATTCAGTAGGTCTAAAGTGAGGCCCAAGATTCTACATGTTTAACAAGATCACAGGTAACACTGATGGTGCTGCCCTGGACAGATGTCAGACGGTGGGTGGCAAACAGTCTCAAAATGAACCTTAGGTTAATGTCTAAAGACAATCAAATAGCATTACCATAGGGGTCAACACAAGGTGATAGAAGGAATAGCTCTATTATGATGTAAAGAAATCTTAGGGGAAAAACAAATGGTAATTGGTGTTTCCCACCACTAAGATGGTCATTCAACTACCCATTTATGCATCCAAACAATGCATATTTATTAAGCACCTACCGTACGTGTGAAACATAAGTGCAAGCAGTAAGTAAAATAAGGTCTATTTTCTGTATTTATGCATCTGCCAAAGTATAAATGCAGACTCACTTTTTAAAAAAGGAATTATATGAATGCCATTGGAATAAAGCACCAGGAAAAAAATGTGCTTGAGCATTAACCAAAGCAATAGGTTTTCAAACTGTATTTCCTTGCCAGAAATACTATCCTCCTAGGCAATGTTTCTACTCATGACAGAAAATGCAAATAAGGAAGAGTCTACATCTATAGACGTGATTTAACAAGTCAATTGCAGGTGTTTTTCCTCCTTTTTGAGAATTGTGCGGTTGAGAGATCTACTTTCACATACATATTAATGAGTTGTTTTGCATAAATCAATTCTATTTTTATGAATGGAGATTATATAACCCTCCTGTAATTCTTCCAGAAATCCCATCCAAACAAGCTACTAGAGTTCTTACTAGGGTATGTCCCTTGAGCACAAAGGATTTTAATTATTTCATCCATTTTTAAGCAAAAGTAATCAAATATAAACAACTGTGCTGGAGGCTGCACCCTCTGCCGGCTGCCTCTCAGCCTTCTGAAAGGCTCTCTGTTTTTGTGTTGTTTCTGTTTTGTTCTTCTGTTGTTGTTTTTTGTTTTTTGTTTTTGTACTTTTCTCAGTACTCATTTAGAAAGCAATCCTATTGTTTTCATTTAAAAAGGTGTAAAATGTAGCTGATTCAAACTTTAAAATTTATGACATTCCTTTTTGGCAAGTCTAGCTGACTATGGGCCCTGAATATTATTATTGCTATAAATATTAAAATTAATAAAATCTTGTATGTGTCCAGTAAGCCAAAATATGGGAAAACATTTCCTGAGCTTGCTTAAATTTTCACAGCAAGTGAATGGCAGAGCCAGGACTTTAAACCTCGGTCTAATGGACAACAGAAATCAGGCTTCAAACACAACACTGGCATTTCAAAGCATGTCCCAGGTGGCAGATGTCCTAAAGAAGCATCTCACTTCTCCCTGTGGTTCCAGTTAGCTCACTCTATCCTCCACCTCTCTTTCCATAGTTAACAGGGGAAAATGTCGGAGTCTGTGATGCACTGGATAAAATTGTCCTCCCTGGAGCTCCACACTTTCACAGCTGGAGTGAAGAAGGTGTCTTGGCAAGACTCCCACAAACACACACTCAAAACACACATCCTCACTCCCATATTTGCCTTGACATCACCATCTCTGCTTTTACGAGGTCTTGACTCCTGTGTACATAAGGCAGCAAGCCTAGAATTCTTAGGTCATCCCTCATTGCCCAAACCTTCATCTACATATAGCTCTGCATGTTCCCGTATCTGAACCCACTTCCCAATCCTCCGCAGCTTGTGAAATTCTTCCTTGGGCCTCCTAAAACCAAAATCAGTAATTAGCAAAATCTTTGCACACTTAAAGTTTTCCCTTAAAGTCCCCCTGACTGTGTTGCTTCAACTGACATTTGGCTTCCATCTGAAGATGCTTCTCCTCTCTGGCTGAACTGCTGATTCTTTTCTCCAATACCCCTCTTACCACAGGTCTGTCAGTAGGGATAGAGTCGTCCCATCTCCTCCGTGCCATTTCCAGATGATCCCTCCTCCCTCATATCGAATTCCTTTGCCATTAAAATCATGCCATTAGCCCGCACTACTCATAACTTCTCTTTGTTGCAATCATGTTCTCATCCCCTAAACTCCAACATTTCTTGAAGATTTTACCTATTAGCTCACTGTCATTCTCTGCATAATACTCCTGTCGAATATCTTGGCCATTTCAGCCTTTGGTGAATTTGGTATTCAGTACTCAATATCCTGATTTGCCAGTTTCTTGACTTCTTTCCTTCTGTTGCCCTTGTTTATCGACCCATCTTAGCCAACAGCCACGCTGCTGAGATGACTCTTTTAAGACTTTGTCAATGTCTGAAGTTGCCAGTTCCACCCATAATCTGATTTTCAACCTTCCCAAATTTGACTGTCTGACTCACTCTCTACAGTCCATGGACTCCAGCAATACTTTGACTCTGCTAGATCCTATAATTCACGAATCCTGACAACTACTCCTGTCCTTCTCTTGCTTCACCTTGTCATTCCCTCTATACTGAGACAAAGGCAAAAAACACTTCTTCTCATTAACTTTTAACTCACTTGCTCGTCACTTGTACATCAATGATTCACTTTCACTTTCCCCCTTATTTCATTCATCTGGTGAAATCTAAGCCATGATGAAATCCAAACCAAAATTTTAATCTAGAGAAAAATCCAACCATGACACCTGCTTTCACTTTCCAATTAATGACCACCGACATCAGTGGTCCATTCAGTGGGCCATTAATGTTGCCTGACATTAAGTCACCATGAAGTTCAAAGATGTTACTGTACTGCCAGCATCTTCAGTCTAGAAAGGCCCTCTGTATGTGGAAAAAAGTATGAGCTAGTATTTTTCTCCTATAAAAGTCAACTAAATCATCCTCACATATCTCAAACAACATTTTCCTGACCCTTTAATATAATTTATGTTATAAACTGCTTGATACTTAGTTCTGATTCAGGTCTGACTCATTGCCTAGTCCCTGAGCCAGGATGGACTTTGGCTGTACTTGAGATGTCAAGGTAATCTGGCACTCTGACTAACTAGATGTGTTTCAGTTGCTTACCTCAAGAGTTATTTCCCCAAAATAATTCCAATGAAACGTTAAAACACACAACAAAGGCAGCCTCTTTCTTTTTCCAATCCCATCCATCACATACCATTGAATTTCTGTTTTGCTACAAAGTCCTGAAAGTTTTGGCCTTTTATTTTTATCTCACAACCTAGGCCCACTTCTTAAACATTGCCTAGCTTGCCTTTCCCTTTTAAAATCTGCCAACAATCACTTTCTCTGTTGAAATTATCTCTTCCTACATCCAAATGTGGGAAGAACAGCCTTTTCATTGTGCTGTTCTCTGAGGACAAGAATAGAAGCACATTTTTTAATTCTTATTTTTGTGTGACTTTTTTCTGCTTAGTAGTTACCAGTTTTTACTACAATTGTGATTCCTGACAATATATAACATTTAGAAAATAAGGAAAAGCTATTAATAATATCACCTGAGCCAGAGACAACCACTGTTAACATTAGTAGATTCTTCTAAAATTTTTTCTTATACAAATCATAAACACACACACAGATGGATGAATATTTGTCAATTGTGGATAACTATTTCACTTTACAAAAATAATACAACAAACACTTTAAAACATTTTCCCTACTAGTCATTTTAGAGGATATTTTAACAAAAATAATAAAATACGGAGAACAATTAAGATTTCAGAATTTTCAAAGTTTGCATATTCATGATCTGTTTTTTAAAATTCAGGTCTCCTGACTAAGATGCTTATTTTACTGCAGAGAAATAAGCTTTTGTGGATACTCAACCCGGGGCATAAGTAATGTTCTCAGGGCATTTCCTTAATGAAGACTCCCTATTGAAAGAAGGTATAGCATGAACAATGTCGGGAAGTCAGAATGCTTAATTTCTGCATTTTCTTCCTCTGAACTGCTAAGATAGTATTTAGAGACAGGTAGAGTCCTATGTGCATGTTCTAATCTAATTAATTCACTTCAGTCATCCTCTTTTATTTTGCCAGCAGGCAAAGCCCTTTCAGGATACCTAATTATTATTCCAGACTCCTGTCTTAGTTTTCATCAGAGGACTTGTATATTTCATTAGCTTCAGTCCTTGTACCACCTCTCCTTACCAAGCCCAGCATTGTGACACCATGTCCTTTACTCTTGTGTTTTTGAAAGCAAAAGAAGAAATGCATACATTTTTGTTATTCATTCTTTTATCTCACTAGTCTTGTTCTGCAAAAATTTGAGATCTCAACAGATAGTGAAACAGTCTTTCACCCTTTTCCATGAAATAAATAGTTACTGGTGTTTATATACTCTATTATATGTTGATAAATGGTTATGTAATAGGTGCATACAGGGAGGAAAAGTCCTTGCAGGTAATTTTGTCTGCTAATTACATGTAAATTGGTTAAGCAGTCATGCATATTAATGACATCCTTTTCAACTGATTTGACTTCTCAAAATTACTAAACTTCTACCTGGTCATCTAAGGCAGGAAATTTTTCCACAGGATGAGGGGTTGGAGGGCAATGGTTTCAGCAGGTATTAGATTCTCATAAGGAGTGCACAACCTAGATCCCTCGTATGTGTGGTTCACAATAGGGTTCACACTCCTATAAGAATCTAACGCTGCTGTTGATCTGACAGGAGGCAGAATTCAGGCGGTAACACTCTCTCACCTGCCACTCACCTCACCTCCTGCTGTGCAGTCAGATTTCTAACTGTCTATGGCCCAGCACTGCAGCCCAGTGGTTGGGGACACCTGATCTAAGGAATAATCTCAGTCTTTGTCTCTCTTTATCCAAAACAACCATAAGTCTATTATATAAAAATAATGTATGTATGTATACATTTTGCATGTGCTTACATGTCTCTGCGCACACACATAAATTTATATAAATGGGATTGTTCTAGTAACCGACATTTTTCTTTAAAATGTTTAAGTTATAAAAAATTTCAAACATACAGAAATGTCTATAAAAATATTATAAACAGATTTTAATTTAAATGTGTGTTAATGTTTTTCCATTTTTGCTTCAGATCTTTTTTAAAGACATAAAATATACCAATACTGCCAATTTTCATCTCGTGCTTTCTTTCCCTCCCTTCCCGGAAGTAACCACTTTCCTGAAGTTGGTGATAATTTTTTGAAGTATGGCTTGAAATTTTTATTGTCTTTTTTTATAATATTTATATAAATGTCATCAGAGTACAATTTCTTTGGCACCTTTTTCACTCTACATTCAGTTTTTGAAATTCAGCCGTATTTCTACGTGTTTACTTATTTTAAATGTTGTGTAGTATTTCATTGGATTAATGAAAGAAGTTTATTTCGTTTCAATGAAGGAATGAGAATAAAATTTAATCCTGTTTTTTCAGGAAAAATACACTATAAAGATATTTTTATTTATATCCATCAATTTCACTTGTTTTTATTGAGCTATTATCATGTGTCAGACTCTATCATGTGTGGAAGCTACAGTGCTGATAAAACAAACACATCCTTGCCTGCCATGAGTCTATGAAAGCAGTAGGAGAGGGATCACATAAATATGTACAGCATAAAAAATGTAATAAATAGCCTGAGGAGACTCTGAGAGACTAAAATGTAAAAGTTATTTATTGGAGGCTCAAGAAAGCAGGATTCAAGATGGATGAAATTTCCAATGAAGGAAAATTAAGGTTCATCAAAATTAGTTATCTGTTAGAGTTTTTTGTATCTAATGCCACAATAACGTGCTGAAACAAAGCATGAAAAAAACCCATGATGTCCAGCAGTAAACATTTATTTCTGGTCACAAATTTTTGGTTTACTCGGTGGTTCCTCTGGTCTTCTTGGGGTTCAGTTACACATTGGTGGTCACGTATGCCGTTACGTTAATCTTGCTGGGCTAATTCATTACGTATTGTTGGCCCAGGCTGGGGCAACTGAAGTGATTTATTTCTTCTGCACATGGCCTCGCATGCTCCAGCCTGCTACTCCAGGCTTTTACCATGGTAGCTGGGTGGGGATCCAAGAGCAAGGGGATAGAAGGCTACACAGCTACTTGAGGCATATGCTCAGAACCAATGTATTGTCACTTCTGCTGCATTTTGTTTGCAAAGTCAGACCAGATTGAGGAATGGTGAAAGAGACTATACCTCTGATGGAAGATGCTGCAAAGTCATTGCAATAGGGTACAGGAAGGTGAAAAATTAGGACTAAGTTGTAATCACTCTCCCATGGTGATATGAGGAATGGGGTAGGAATATTCTATAGACGGAAGCACCATGTTTAAAGCCTATGAAATTGGAAGGGGCTACGTAAGACATTTGAAAATGAAAAAAAAAAAAGAAAGAAAGAAAGGAATTGTGGAGCCTATTGAGGAAAAAAGGGAATGGTGTCAGAAAAAGCTGGAGAAATTGGCAGGGACCATATTATGCTGGCATTATTGCTAACACTCAGGATTTTGAGTTGTGTCCTAGGAACAGTAGAACTCCATACAATCTTAAGAAATGTATTATTTAATTGATGACGTTACCTAATTTATTACATGATTTCATCGATTATATATAATCTAAGTTTTAAATTATTTTTATTATTTTTTAGAATCAAGGTCTCACTCTCTTGCCCAGGTTGAGTGCAGTGGCACCATCACCACCTACTGCAGCTTCAAACTCCTGGGCTCAAGCAATCGTTCTGCTTCAGCCTCCTGAGTAGTAGCTGGGTCCGCAAGCTTGCACCACCATGACTGGCTAATTTTTTATTTTAGTTTAGTTTAGTTTTAGTTTTATTATTTTTTGAGACAGGGTCTCGCTCTGTCATCCATGCTTGAGTACAGTGGAGAGATCAAGACTAACCACAACGGGATCCACCTAAGTTCAAGAAATCCACTCAGCTCAGTCTCCCAAGCAGCTGGGAATACAGGCGTGTGCCACCATATCCAGCTAATTTTTAAGATTTTTTTGTAGAGACAAGGTCTCCCTATGTTGCCCATGCTAGTTTTGAACTCCTGGGTTCAAATGATCCTTCTGTCCTGGTCTCCTAAAGTGCTGCGATTACAGGCATGAGCCACCAAGCCTATTATAGAATGTAATTTTTAATTAAAATTATTTGCTTTATCTGTATTAAAATATCGTAAGAATTATAATTTTGTAAGTTGTGAAATAATCTGGGAGCCTATTGAGTCATTAAGATGTTAGACATGAAAGTGTGGGTGAGAGGTAGCAATGGAGACTAAGAAAACTGAGATATGGTTGAGAAATTTTGGATGTTAAACCAATAACATTTGCTATGAGGTAGGATGTGGGTTTTGAGAAAGAGGATGGTATCAAATATGGCCAAATGGATAATTGATATTTATTATTTACTTCGATGAGGAAGACTTGAAGAACTACTTTGAATAAAGAATTAAGAGTTCAATTTCAGAGATGTCCTGAGGTTGGATATAAGGGTCTGGATTGCCAACAGAAAATCCGTGCTAACCATATGAATTTGAGAATTATCTACATATAAATGTTACTTGAAGCCTTGGGAGTAGTTGAAGTCACCAGGAGTAAATTTTTCAATCAAGAAGAAAAGAAGACAAAAAATAAATCCAAAATAATTCCAATTATTAGACATCAGGGAATATAAATAGATATGTTCATGGTTTTAAATGGCTACATGTCATCTGATTATATGTCTTTACCATAATCATTCTAAATAAATGTCTCTTATTGGACTTTGTTAGGCTTCATTAGACAGTAATAAAATAACTATCTATTATATACTTCTTTACTCATTTGCCAATTATATCCGAACAGTAGATACTGGGAAGTTGAATTGCTGGGAAAAGTAGGTTACACATTTTAAATGTGAATGCATCTTGATTAACAACCTTTGAGAAATGGTTATGCCAAATGATACTTTCAACAGCACCACCCGATTATGCTATTACATCAATCCCTCTTGATATTATGTATTGCTTAATATGAACCCTTAGCAATCTGATGGGTGACAAATTCTTGTTGTTTTCATTTGGATGTCTAGGTTTATTTGTAAAATCAAACTTTTCTCATCTGCGTATTGGCACTTTAAAATTATTTTGTAAATTTCCTAAATTGGGTCTTTTCCTAGTTTTCTGTTGAAGGATTCAAATTGATTTCCAGGAATTATTTTAAATATGTTAATATTTTTCTTTTACAAATTATGTGAAATGTTCCTATTTTTATTTTAACTTTGCTAGTTGTGTTTTTTATGATACAGAAATTTTAGCAAAGAAATTGTTTTGTAATTCAATTTCTCTCTCATTTTCTTTATAATGCTGTTTGTGGCACATGCAGAAACATTATTTAAGCCCTATGATTGTAAAACCTATTTTTGGTCAGCACTCTTGTAATTTCATTAATTCCTTCGAGGCCTTCGATTCACCTTGAATTTTTTGTAATGAGCCTGAGGTAAACACCCAACCTTGCTTCCCCACCCCTGCCCTATGAAATTTCCCCAATTCCATTTAATAAGTAGTTCAGTGTTGACAGAGCCCATTTTCTACTTCAAATCCAAGAGGTTTTCTGCTGTGGAGGCAGTACAATATAGTAGTTAAGAGTAAAGTTTCCAATTACTCTAAATAATTTCCCCCCTTCACACCCCTCCCGGCAGGGTAGAACACTAGCTGGTGAGAACGAGCTATTCTACAAAGCTCAAAGCTACACCGAAGGGTCATATTTCTCCTCTAGAGAAAGCCCATTTAACAACAAAAGACAAACTTTTAAAATGGCAGCACTGCCTAGATACTAATGGTTTCTGATGCCTTATTCTTCCTGTAAATAGGTCAGATACAAAGGTTTAGAAGTCAGCATTAAGACCAAATGCAGCATCTAAACTAGAGAAAGTGAGTGAGGAGCTGCCTTGAAGTCCATTCTATCAATTTCATTTTAACCTGATTTATTTGGCTGTATGTTTGCCCCCTCTGCATTTCCTATATCAGCTCCATCACAAATCAGTCCCCTCCAAGTTGTATTGGAAAATCAATATATGTGATTGAGATATTGTTAACAACAAAGCCACTTCTGGTCCCAGAGCTGTTAGATTGTGATTGATAAAACTTAATATTTTGAAGGGAGGAAGAAAAAAAAACCTATTATTCCAGTTCTTTTATTTGTAGTGTGGGTGAAGTTCCTTTTATCACCTCTACTTTCATTGTAGCAGTATGACTGAAATTCCAATAAATTATTGAATGTAATATCCAGATGTCCAGATGATTTTTTGGTGCTGCTGCTACTTCTTAGTGAGCAAGAGAAAAGATAGTTGAGGTTCTGCAAAAAGTGTCAAAGCTTAGCAATAAAATAAGATTTCATTGAACAGAAACTAATGGAATCACTCAATTTATTTCCCTTTCACTGTTGTAATGCAGGTAAATCTTGCTTCATACGAGTCACAAAGCTTGAGTGTGCAGTGGCCTGGCTCTGGCATTGCATGGTTTGTGTGTGAGGGATTGGAAGAGTACTCATAAATACCTTTAATAAAAAAGTGTGGGATGAAGCAGCTTAGTCTTTCAAATAAAAGAAGTTTCAGTGTCTGGGGATCATGGCTGTTTAAAAGTCAACTTTTTCAACTTTTTCTCCTCAAGTCACCTTTTTAATATCCTTGGGGTCCCTGAAGACCTATGTCTCCAGTTCATCTTGGCATACTTAGGTTCAGGTTTTATCTGCTCCGTGGGGACAGCTACCTTTTTCTTAGAGTGCTTCCATTTTCTTTTCTCAGATGCACTTTGTGGCTGTGTCATAGATTAGCTAAGCATGCCTGATTGAGATATTAATCTGAAGGAGTGTTGGTTAAGAGACAGACTAGTGGTCAGCAAACCTTTTCTGTAAAGAGCCCGATAGTAAATATGTTTGATTTTCCGGCCAATGTCTCTGCTGTTATTGGGTGAAAGCAGCCACCCATAAACCCATTAATGTGGCTGTGTTCCAATAAAACTTTATTCACAAAACAGACAGTGAGTAGGATTTAGCTCATGGGTTGCAGTCTGCAGAGCACTGGAGTTCACTCAGAATACTTTATAGATGTGTCCTACCAATGATGATGTTAACATTTATTAAGCATTTGCTAAAAATTCTCCTTAGATAATCTCATTTCTCATATTATTTACTAAAACTAAAGTGTGGGTACTATTTATAACCATGTTTATAGATAAATAACCGAAGAAGACAGATCAAGTAATTTACTAGTACATGGTAGAAGGGCATTTGAACTCAGGCTCACTCTAGGGCCCAGCCTTCTAACCACTCTGCCATAATGCTTTTCTCATTAATAGAAATGCAAATGCTGTGAAAATCCATTTTGTTAAGATATTTTTGTCTAAGTAAGTTTTTTTTATTTTTAATTAATGAAGTGTCACATATGTTTCAGCTTACTATTCACAGGACACTAGATTACTATTATTATTTAAATGTAATTGTTTAATTTCTATTTTGGGAAGATTAACCATGAATTTACTGGCAGTGGAAAAACACAAAGGACTAAATACAAGATGCATAAAGTCAGCATGAAGAGATGAAAACAGACAGGGATCTGAACTTACATGAGTTGAGTCTTTAAATTCTGGCTCTGTCCTTTACAATGTATGACTTTGCATGTTACATTCTGAGCCTTAATTTTCTCCTTCATGAAACTAGAAAAACACTAGCTCTATATCTACGTTAAAATTATTTTGGGAATCTATTAAATTACCTAATGTAGACGTGCTTGTATAGATGTATCCATGTATAATAATATTTGCAGTATACTATATGTAATTATATACATACACACACATACATACAAACACACAATAGTATATATTAAAGTCATTTTTATTTAGAGGAATAAAGAAATTCTGTGTTTAAATGATATAAGTTAAAACTGCTTTGAATTTGGATCAAAATTTAGAGTAGATTTTCACAGGTTCTGAGGCATAAAGAGTTCTTAAGGGTCATGTAGGCCATGCCTCTGTCTTCAGGAAGAGATATCCTTAAGCCAATGCAGATGAGATCCTGTCTATTTCTTTTAGAGAAGCAATTTAGTGAAAGTGCCTATAAACCATTTGCTGATAGAAAGAGAACCTCTTGAATACAAATTGACTCCCTGATTGCAAGTGACTTTGCGATGACGAGCAAGAGAACTTTTCACAAACACAGAATATCAAAAACATTTTTTGTTTGTTTGTTTTCGTGAGTCAATTGCCTGTGTGCCTGTGGCTTCCGGATGGGGGTTCCGATTCAAAACATCCAGAGGCTCCATCAGTACTTACTATGCAACATAACACCTCTTAGTGTCTAGAGGTGAGTCTTAATATTTTATACCATTAACTGTGTAGTCCCAAAGATAGATTCAGGGCAGATGTTTGATGTTTGGTTTGCTGAGTACCATAGCGAGTTTCTCTGCCTATCTTTGACATTTTTGTAGCAGTAACCACATCACCCTTCTTATCACTGGTGCTTTAGATAGTAATTCCCTCAAATAAAACAAAAACTGAGGTGATTTTATAACACATTATGATATGGTTTGGCTGTGTCCCTGCCCAAATCTCATCTTGAATTGCAGTTCTCACAGTCTCCACCTGTTGTGGGAGAGATCCTGTGGGAGGTAATTGAATCACGGGGGCGGTTACCCTCATGCTGTTCTCTTGATAATGAGTTCTCACGAGATCTGATAATTTGAAGGGGATTTCTCCTTTTGCTTGGTACCTCTACCTGATGCCGCCGTGTAAAGAAGGACGTGTATGCTTCCCCTTCTGCCATGACTGTAAGTTTCCTGAGGCCTCCCCAGACATGCTGAACTGTGAGCCAATTAAACCTCTTTCCTTTATAAATTACCCAGTGTCAGGTATGTCTTTATTAGCAGTGTGTGGACAAAGTAATACACATTATATTCTCTACTTTTTGAAGAAAAAATTTAGAAACTGGCTGTTCAAACTTAATGTGAAGTATCAGAGAACTCTATGTGCGATGGGGAAAAAAAAATTAGAGAAACATTGGTTTGCCACCAGTGGAAACTAACCAATCTTGTCTATTTAGTTCATTGTTGCATTTTCAGCTGCTAGAGCAGTACAGGGCACATTTTAGTTACTTAATAAATTTGGCAGATGAGACTTGCTTTAAATGTCTACAGCACAATCTCTTTGGCTTTCTGTGAAAGCAGATCTCATGGCAAAGACATGGACTATGTAGTGTATTTAGGCGGTATTCTCAGAAGTATGGTGAAGGAGTAGGTAAATAGAGAGCAAAAGGAGAAAACCCAAAAATTGATGAAGAATAAGGTAATTAATTGGTTGTCATTGTGGGCAATTGTGGCTCAGTACAGCTGAGTGCCCCCTACAACTCTCAAGCACATCTCATTATTAGCCCAACATAGGCCAAGGAAACTGGGACATTTACTCATTACCTTCCGTACCTCATTGGTTAAGGATCAGTCCTCAGGACTTCAATCTCTGGTAATCTGGCCTGCTTTCTATGTAGACAAGTATGTGTCTGTGGAATAAAAAATAATTTCTCAGAGCATTCTCAGGCAGAGCAACCCAAATGGAGGCAGCAAACCCTCTAACGTAACTGTCCCCCAATGTGACAGGTAACTTCCTAAATGGGTTGAACAGATATATGGGATATGGGGCACCTACAGTGGCTGCTACAATCATACTTTAAAAGAACTATAACACTTTTGGTTTCCCATGTGACAGTCATAATGTGAGAAAATTCAAGAAATTAGCTTGATATTTACATTTTATCACATAATTTTAATTTAAAAGGTCACATGTAATAAGACAAGAGGAGGTGTAAAAGTTCAGAGACAGCAGTTCAGGAATTTCACATTTTTTTCCCATATACTTGGCCCTAGTATTTCTATGAGTAAATAGGTTATTTTTTAGTTGTTCTTGGTAAATTACTGGATATGAGACTGGACTGCACTTACGCTATCCTTCAAATAAATGAAAAACCCAATTGAGACAACTGGACAGTGATCTCCTGGATTAATTATTATACTGAAGATGATAATTACAGTTTCTGCCTGTCTTATAAATAAGCAGTCCTCAGTTGCCAAATGGGCAACCTCTTTTCTGCAGTTACAGATGTGTGGCATTGAACATCTCGAAAATCTGAAGTAAGAGTCACAAGAGGACATCATGGTAGGCTCAGGGGCAGAGAAGCTTATGCAGTGTTGTGGCTAGGATAAGCCAAAGCAATACGCAGTCTGAGATGTTATGGGGGCATGAACTATAAGTAAAAACAAGGAGACTGATCAGCTGGGAAGATAGTGGAGCAGATATTCATGCAAAGCAGAGTTAACAGAGACTGGGACACCTGTAGACGAAGGAACCTAGAGAGGGAGGAAGAGAATAATTGGCAGGTGTCCTTCCTGTTCCCAGATATGCCTCCTGTACTTTGTTGGTCTAAGATTTCTCTTGATCCTTTTTAACTCCACCCCCGCTTTAGTTTATACTACTTTAAGTGAATTTTGTTTCCTGGCATGTAAAGAGACCTGGCGCAAACAATGAACACACAATAATCGTTGTAGCAGAAATTGAAATGAACTGGAAAATCAACCAGTTGGTCGTTTAGGCCTTATGGCATTGTGCTAAAGACTATAGGTCATACTTTTTGGGATTTGAATCTTTGTTCTATTAATTAGTAACCAGTTCAGTGACCTTTTGGCAAGTTTTTTGAATATTTCTGGGATTTAGCATTTCATGTATAAAATATATGTAATAATAATAAATATTTACTATACAATATGCTTATATAGTACCCACATATATAGTATAAATTTTATGAAGATTAAATGTAAATATAAATAAATCCAAGAAGATAATTGGTATAATAAAAAGAAAAATAACGAAAAAATAAGTAAATGTAATAATTAAATCTACATATCGGTTAAATCAACTCCAAGTCTTTGTAACAGTTATAACTTATTTAGGGCCATTTGACATGTAGTTTTTAAACAAGTTACTTATTTCATTTAAGTCTCACAACAATCAAATAATATATATATTTTTAGAACATTTTATAGATCCATCCACCCATTCCTCTTTTCAGCAAATGTTCTTGAGTGCCCTTTGTGTATTAGACACTGAGCATATTCAGAGACATTGAAAACAAATGAAAAGTACCATTTTAAATGTCTCACAGCTTATAAATCCAGGCACTTCATTCAAGCACAGATTTATCTGACTCCAAAGTCCAAACATTTTCCTTCAACTATGTGAACACTCTTTCTTTGTATGTAAAATAAGCAAGCTTTCTGTCTGTTTGAGGGTTTTTCTCTCTCCCTTGGGCCCCAGTCTCTTATAACCTAATTTTGGAAGTGACAAGCCATAATTTGAGCAGACTCAGTTGGTTGTGCAGACTAATGCTGACACAATGTGGCAATACACAAAGTGGTGGATATTGGAAGCAAGTTCATTCGGGGCCGTTTTGCAGCCTAGCTACCACGTCATGTTTCCAGGTCGATCCTAGCCTCTTCTCTAAGAAACCTTTAATCAGACAAATTTGGTCTTTTCCTCTCTTCAATTCCTAAAGGAAATATTGTAGACTATGTTTGTAGTATTTTGTATGCATTCACTCGCTTTAGCGGTATAATTATTTCTTAATTTATTAAACATGTTCTTGTTGAATACCTGCTTTTCGCGAGCACTGAACTCGCGGGAAAACAAGGTCCCTGTTTTCATGAAGCTTATGGTCTATTTAGAGCACACTGAAATAAAGTAAATCAATAATCATTGCTGACAGTGACTGGGCCTTTCGGGAAAAATACAGAGTGATAGGGAACTGCTACGTTAGATTGGTTAGCCAAGGGAGGCTTCACTAAGTGGTAGTAGCAAGTAGGCTGAGATCTAAATGTCAAAAAGAATCTAGAATGCAAAGATCTGGGGGTAAGTTTTCAAGCAGAAGAAACAAGAAGACCAAGGGCCGTCGGGGGAGGAAACTCATTATGTTCTGAAAAACAGGAAAATAAAATGGCAGCTGTATTTGGAATGTTCTGAACACAGGTGAAAGGATGGGGTAAACAGGGCCATATCATATGGGGCTTTAAGTAATTTAGTAAACTATTTAAAGTCATCTTTATTTCTCTGAGTTGACTGATCATTAATCAAATATTTTTTGAGTACCTACTGTGGGCCAGCACTTACTGGTACTGCAAAGGTAAACCTGTACACATTTTGTGGAAAGGCGCTGATACAAACAAACGGTGGCAGCCAAGTAGGGTTATTTTTTGAAAAGATTTTATAAATACATGAGTTAGTGAACAAACTCTACATTTAAATTACTGTTATAGTAAATTATAATGCAATGCAAGCAGTTCACCTCTTTGTAAACTTATTGAATCAGCCAACATGTCCTGAATCACCTGTCTTTGAGGAGCAGCCACATAGACAGAGGTTGAGTGGTTGATGTCATTTGGGACTAAAAGTTCCAGTTTCAGCTTTGACTGTAACCTATAACTTAAACCAGCTTCATTTGTATTTTTAAAATTATTTTTAAATTTTATTTTTAATAATAATTGTATAGATTTATAGGGTAAAATGTGGTATTTTGATGTATCTTTAGATTATGGAATGGTTAAATCAAGCTAATTAAATTTGTCACCCCACATACTTGTCATTTTTTGTGGTAAAAACATTTAAAATCTACTCTTCTAGAAATTTTGGCGTATACAATACATTATTATTTATTATTTTTACCACTCTGTGCAATAGATCACTACAGCTTTTTCTTCCTGTTTCACTGAAACTTTGCACTGTTTGACTAACATTTCCCCATTTCCCATGCGCCCCTCTCCCCCAGCCTCTGGTAGCCACCGTTCTACTCTCTACTTACATGAATTTAACTTTTTTGATTCCTTGTATGAGTGAGATCATTTGGTATTTGTCATTCTGTTGCTGGCTTATTTTACTTAGCATAATGTCCTCCAGGTTCATCCATGTTGCCACAAATGACCGAATTTCCTTTTTTTTTTTTTTTTGGCTGGATAGGGATAGTATTTTATTGTGTATATATGCCACATTTTTGTTATCTATTCACCTGATGATGGACACTTAACTTGCTTCCATGTCATTGCATTCACCAGAATGCAGATATCTCTTTGGCATACTGATTTCAATTTCTTTGGATATATACCAGAAGTGGGATTGCTAGATCATATGGTAATTCTATCATTAGTTGTCTCAGCTAGCACTCTCTGCCTCTTCACCTCTAAATGAAACCTAGTCACTGTTCTCTGGAAAAATCAGTGTCCAGATAATTCCAGTGTAACCCAATGAACAGACATTTCCATGACTACTTCTGGCTCCGACTTTTGCTGAAGTCGCATTCTCTGCTCTGGGTCTTACAGTTTTCCCTCCTTCTCCATCCTGGTTCTTACTCAAGAGTAGAAATGTTTTCTTAATTCTGTCCCTCACACAACACACTTGATAAAATAAACACATGTCTATAGATTTTTGTTTGTAACAAAATGTTTGTAGACATTTAGGGGAGGAGTATTGGCAAAAGAAAACACAAATTACTATAAGCAGAAAAGACTATTTCTAAGAGTCCTTCGGCATTCTATATCTTGATTTTCTTTTTGTTTCTGTTCTCTCCCCTCCACCAAGTCCTTCTTCATGGCAAATGCAGTCAGACCACTTTGTTTGTCTCAAAGATGTCTTGTCTCCTGATATGCCATGTCCTCTGGAGCTCAGATGGCCCATTTTCCTCAACAAGGTTTTTCAGCTTCAGCCTGAAACACAAAAAACCTTTGTGTTTTTTGAAATATCAATGTACTATCTGTACTATGTTTTATTTTTCCCAAATTGCTTTGATTTTTTAATGAGTAAATTTGTTTGAAAAAACATATTTATTACCACTGTATCTAGAAAGCCAGTGTCATTCATCACAAATAGAACAAAACTTTAAAAGGCAATACATAGTTATATAAAGTTAAAGGTTTTTTTTTTTGCACCTAAGTGCGTCACCCATACAACCAGTGATATCTCTCCCACACATTCGTAATGTCTCTTCTGCTTATCTCTCAGGGTTACTATCAACATTAAAAATGATGACAGAAATGAAAGTGCTTTGGAAAAAAGTGAGATTTTATTTCATAGTCTCTCTTTCCCTCCCTCCCTTTATCTAAACCATAATGCATGCAAGGGTCCTTATCGCTGAACCTAATTCTCCTTAGTGCTGAGCTGGAGAAAGCTACGAAGAAAATGCAGATTGCAGCTGTGATTCCAAAGACCTTGCTTGGACTAAGAAAATTCAACGGAAAAATGTCAGTATTTAGCATCAACCCTGAAGTCACTCTCCTGAACTCCAGTTGTGGAAGTTCTTGCAAATTGAAACCGGTAGGATAAAAATCTCTGGTAAACTCAGAGCTTATGTCCATGGGAGGTGTTTAAAAACATGTTCTTGCTTCACACTTCCTGTATCAACAGGAGCATTAAGACCTTTACCCAGGAGCTCTGTCCCATTACCTCCAAAACTCGACCTTTTGTATTTTACATAGGTTGCAAATTTTGCAATCTAACTTTCTGATTAAACCATCACAATGAATAAAAGGGCTTATTAAGGGCTCTGTCTATGAAGGACCATAGCAGGTATAATGGTTCGCATAAACCACTCTTTCCAAGTGACCTCGGGCCTCACTCCATTGAAATCACTCTCCTTTATTCTAATGAGAGTCACACATGTGAATCAAGAGGGAGCTATAAATGCAGTTGTTCTTGGAAGGGCACAGGTGCACCTAATTTGCCACCAAAACCAATACCTTCAGCCCCCTTTGCTGATGACGTGGCACAGGAGCGAATTACAAGTGAGCTTCTGGCCAGACTCCCTCAGACCTCTGGGAAGCCAGTGGTCAGCCTGGCCCTTTTTTTTTTTTTTTTTTTTTTTGGAGATGGAGTCTCTCTCTGTAACCTGCGACCCCCAGGTTCAAGCAATTCTTCTGCCTCAGCCTCCCAGGTAGCTGGGACTACAGGCACACACTGCCACGCCCCGCTAATTTTTTGGATAGCCTGAACTTTCTTGTTACCTACCACCCGCTAAGACTTAAGTACAAGGTCAGGATGTACTACCCCCAGTGACAGGGCAGACTCTGCTTGCTTGCTCTTGGATAAAAAGAAACTGTTTGCAGCCCTCTTTTTCCTCTCCTTCCTCACTTTTTTTCCCTCTCCCACCATTGAGCAGGGAAAGTGGTATCCTGAACAGCTGAAAGTGAATCAGAGCTGGGTAGTTGTCCCTATTCAATAAAAGGCCTCCTTTTATTTTTTTAGTTATGTGGTCTTGAGCACATTGCTTAACCTTTCTGAGCACTGGTGTGTATATTTATGAAATGGGAGTCACATGGGGCACCTACAACTCATTTTGTTTATAAAGTTCAGGAATTGGGAAGGTCTCAGTAATCAAGAGGTCCCCGGCTCCTGTACTAGGAAGCCCCTCTCACAGTACACCTCTATAGCTCTTAGATGTTGCCATCAAATATTTAACCAAAATCTAATAAACACTTGATATTGGACAAAAATTGGAATGCTGATATCCAAGTCGGAAGTAAGAAGGTTTTTTAAGAGTTTATAGTGTCGAATCCATTTACAGTCCAAGTTAAAATTTCTCTTTGGGAAAGATAAAATAATATTTATAAAAATTAACAAATAAGTGGAGAGAAAGTGAGTTGTTTTTTGGTCTCCTGGGAATAATGAATTCAACAAGCTGATCTTTGGATGAATCACTTTAGTGTCTGCAATGGCAATGGAATATACACACGTTTCTGTTGCCATTCAGGGCTTCCTCAGCAGAAACCTCACATTTCTTTCTGAAAAAAAAACACGTCCCTTGATGACACCGCTGATGACACCTTGATGACTTTCCCACATGAGGATGATTTACCTGAAGATTTGGCCTTTTCTGGATACTCCCCTTTTTGCCTTTGAACAATATTTATATCACTTATTAATCCCAAGAAGCACAAATTGCCCCAAAGAAATCTCTTTAGAGATTATTGACTACAAAGGTTTTGGCACTGTCCTCCCTGCAGAACAAAAGATGAGAAAATGAACATTTGCCAAAAGGCAAAGCCCAAGACTATGAGAAGCAGGGCAGCCTAGTATTTTTCTGGCTATTGTATGTCCACCCAAGAGGTCACTTCTGCCTCCAGCTTGGCTGTGTAGCTTACTAGGCAGTGAGGCTCACTAACCATCAGTCTAACAGCTTGTGTCAAGTTGGAGAAACATTCTCTGGCATAAAATAGAGACTGGGCTGGGCGCGGTGGCTCACGCCTATAATCCCAGCACTTTGGGAGGCCGAGGTGGGCAGATCACGAGGTCAGGAGATCGAGACCATCCTGGTTAATATGGTGAAACCCCGTCTCTACTAAAACTATAAAAAATTAGCCAGGCGTGGTGGCAGGTGCCTGTAGTCCCAGCTACTCGGGAGGCTGAGGCAGGAGAATGGCGTGAACCCGGGAGGCGGAGCTTGCAGTGAGCCGAGATCGCGCCACTGCACTCCATCCTGGGTGACAGAGCGAGACTCCGTCTCAAAAAAACAAAAAAACGGTGTGATGTGGCAGTGCTTGGAATAAAATTCACATATTTTTGACTTTAGGTCTCCTTTTTGTTTTTTTCCATTCATTCATGAGCATTTAAGCTGCCACTGAATAGGCGCAGAAGTAAGTCCTGACTCAGTCTTCAAGAAAATATGTCTGGTTACATCATCCGACACTGAGATGAAAGCTGAAAAAAAACCCAGTTTAAAAGTTCAAGCTGGGATTGGTGGCACACACCTCTAATCCTAGCTACTCAGAAGGCTAAGGCAGGAGGATTGCATGAGCCCAGAGATTTGAGGTTACAGTGAGCTATGATCAAGCCACTGCACTCCAGCCGAGGCAAGAGAGTGAGACCCTGTCTCAAAAATTATAAAATAAATAAAAATAAAAATTCAAAACATCCTAATTTTGTTGATGTGCTCTCATATCATCAATAATATAATTAAAGTCCCTCACATCATATATTTTGTACTTAACATCTTCTACACACTTTAATTATATTATGTCATTTTTTTTTTTCTCTGAGGCAGGTACTATTGTTAGCTAGCTTATTTTAAAAGTGAAGAAAACTGAGGTAGAAAGATACTAAATAATCTGCCCTAAATCAATAGCTAGTGCGTGCATGGCCAAGCTAGCATTTGAATATAGATAGTCTGACCCTAAACTTGCATTTTTGATCATTTTGTTCCATCACTAAGCCTTTTAAGGAATTCATTAGTGGGTTATTTAATCTCTTGCATGCTACCTACATCACCTTCCTTTCAGGAACACCAAAGGCCAGTTGCCTTTTACTGGTTAAGTAATCTGGCATCTCAATGTATCCTATGCAGTTCCATAATTGTGTTCTGTTTCTCTCATCTACTTTTAAATGTAGGGAATATGCCAGCTTAGTAAGAAGCGAGTTTGAGTCTAGCCCACATCTAGCACTTGTATTTTTATTTTTGTCATAAGTGTCACTGTTCTTACCACCATTTGTCAGGCAAATGTGTCCATTATAGAAAATCAAATCCAGTCTGACATGTATATTATCATAGACCAATTACCTAATTGATATTTCATATTTGTTTACTTGTTTAATTTGTGAAATGTTTACCTCCCTGAAAACTTAAGTGCTGGGCTGTTAGGGAAAAACATGCATTATGTGCTCCTTACTATTATCCTATCTATTTTTTTCATAAAAAAAATGCTTCTTAGTGAATTCATTATATTCCCAGAAAAACAAGAAACAACGCATTTTTTCTCTACTTATATATAAATTTTTATGAAAATTCTTTTACACCCCCAAAAGTGAGGAATTTTAACTTGGACTGTAAATGGATTTGACACCAGGAGCTCTTAAAATAACTTCTTACTTCCTACTTGGATATTAGCATTCCAAATGTATGACCAATTCTAAGATTTAGCTATTGCCTCTTTTACAGCGTTTGACAATAGCATTGTGCTTGATTAGGTTATGTCGTGTTGTGTTACTGAGTTATGCTAGGAAACATAATAATATCATGAACACAATGACTGAGTATATAGCATCCAGAAAATGGTGGAAAATGAAACTGGTTTCAGTAGAGATATTTCTCTGTGCCAATTAATAAAGGCATGGGAAAATTAATTACTATAGAACTAAAACAAAATCACTCAAGAAATAGGAAATAGCAATATGAACAATTTTGGTATTATTCATAACTGGTCCTCTTCAAAGAAGAGAAGCATGGAGAGATACAAATTTAGAATAACCTCACTATAATGTTTTGAGATTCTTAAGAGTATTTTGATACTGAAAGTTGCATATATTATATCTGGGAGTTCTGTGAGACTTATGCAGATTTGGGGATTTGTTTTCTTGGTGTCTTTTACCATTTCTCTTTTGTTGGGCAGAGTACTGGCATTTCTTTGCCCAGCAAAATGTTTTTGCCGTAGGCCAAAACAAAATACATACCTTCAACATGGGAACCGCGTCATGAAGGTGAACAAGTGCCCCAACATCTTGTTTACTCCAGAACAAGCTTTCAGTGCTGAAACTTCTTCAGAAGGATTCTCAAAGGGGGGAAATAGTATTTGGTTGATGGAAACCAGAAAGCAGGGTAAAATAAATCATAGAGTTTAAAATTAGACCTAACGTCTTTGAAGTGACCAATAATTGAAATTGCTTCTGAGGTGTGGAAAGAGAGAAAAGGTCTGTCTGGATGACGTTCTAGATAGAGAGGCAGTATGGTCTGGTGGTTAAGCGGATGCACTCTCGAGCCACAATATTTGTTTCTTTACTTTGTCTTTGTTTGTTTGTTTGTTTTTGCTTTTTGAGACAAAGTCTGGCTCTGTCACCCAGGCTAGAGTGTGGAGTGCAGTTGTGCGATCTTGGCTCACTGCAACCTCTGCCTCCTGAGTAGCTGGGACCACAGGTACATGCACCACATTAGACTATTTTTTATATTTTTAGTAGAGACAGGGTTTCACCATGTTGCCCGGGCTGGTGTCCAACTCCTGGTCTCATGTGATCCGCCCACCTTGGTGTCCCAAATTGCTGGGATTACAGGCTGGAGCCATGGCGCCTTGTCTAGAAACACAGCATCTGGAATTAAATTTTATTTCCTTTACTTATTACCTGTGTGAACCCATACAGATCAATCAATTTCTGTGTGTGACAGCAGGAGCAGAGAGAGCTGAACATCTTGGCAGATGAAAGCAGCGGGACATTTTCCGCCTGCTCCTGAAAGAGAGGATTGTAGTAGGGAAGTTATAGAAGAGAGACGGCAGACGCAAGTAAGAGGAGTAACTAAAGGGCCTTTAGGAGCCATATACCCAATATTTCATTCTAAGGTGTTCGAGCTGCATATGAATATATCAGTAAGGCTGACACAGGCTCAAAATTTGGTAGTGGTGATGCACCACACCTCTGTTGTATGTGCCGGTGGGGGGTGCATAGCTCTCTATGTTGGTCAAAATAAGGGGCTGCATTCTATGTTCACATGCAGATACAGGGAGAGATGTAAGGGTGGAGATAAATCAAGAAATATAAAGAGAGGTACAAATAAGGATTCAGAGGATTAAGGACATCAGAAACAGAGCCACTTCTAGAAACTACAAATTCTTGGGGGAGAGAAAGCACCTTTACCCCTCCACTAGCAATTTGTACAACTTTTTGGAAAAACATTAGGCTTTTGATTGTTTGACCATAGAGTATTAGTTTATGTTAATTTTATAAATTATAAGTGGCAAGGAGACCCCAGGTAACATCTGGAGAGCAGTGTTTTAGTGTGAACCGTGGAACCAGAGGGATATGGTTTTGATGTATCCCCACCCAAATCCCACATTAAATTGTAGTTGCCATAATCCCCACATGTCATGGGAGGGACCCAGTGGGAGGTAATTGAATCATGGGGGCAGGTTTTACCCATGCTGTTCTCCTGTTAGTGAATAAGTCTCACAAGATCTGATGGTTTTATAAAGGGCAGTTCCCCTGCATACACTGTCTTGCCTGCCGCCATGTAAGACATGCCTTTGCTCCTCCTTCACCTTCCACCGTGATTATAGGGCCTCCTGAGCCATGTGGAGCTGTGAGTCCATTAAAACTCTTTTTCTTTATGAATTATCCAGTCTCAGGTATTTCTTCATAGCAGTATGAAAATTGACTAATACACAAACTCTGTTTTTCAACCTTATCTGGACACATAGAAATTGGGTCAACTTTGGTCAGTGGCCAGTCATCTGTGAACCTCAATTTCCTCCTTCGCTAAATGAACGTGACAATGGTACAGGTGATTGTGAGGATTACAGGTGGTTCTGAGGATTTAATGAGTGTACTTATCAGAGCATCTGACATATAATGGCTATTCTCCATATATTAAAAAATGAAAGAACAAAGAAAAAATTTAAAACATTACAATGAAATAATTCATACATAGTAAATGGGAAAAAATATATATCATTATTCAGATTTTTAACAACTCAGCTGAGTGTACTATGTCCTACTGTAAGCATGCCCATTTTTCTGGTGAATATTTTCCCTATCTGCAGCTTTTCAGGTGCTGTCTTCTTGGTCCTGATCAATGGACCCTGGGTACCCATAGCCTTCCTTCAAGCTTATGAGACTTGGCAAACCACTGGCCTCCTTCTGTGTCAGGGGCTGGCACTGCCAAGTGCATCCTCTGACTGTGATCCTCAGGCCTTGGCAGCAAATGTACAGTTTTCTTGCTTTAATTAGGCTGAGATTCATTCCTACACGTGGCAGCTGCAAAGATATATTCTCTTTACAATTAGATGTTACAATACTTGTATTGCCTGAACCTTAATTTTAAGTACATTTTGGTGGCCCTTGTCCCTCCCTTGCACCTTGGTTGCTCCAAGAGAGAGCATATGGCCCAGTAATTCTTTAAAGCTCATTTTACGGGCCATTCTCAGGCACTTCCTGCTGGCCTTTGGAACAGAGCCTTATTCGTGACTGCATTTTTGCTTATACTCCTGCCAAATGCTTCCTCCAAAACCAGCAATATAACCACAGGACCTGATAAGCCATGGCCATCAGAATGGCTTAATGAGAGCAACCTCAACAATCGAGGTCGTTAACAGCAACCAGCACTGCAGGATTTGTATCCCGTGCACAAGGGCAGCCTGGGCAGGTCACCTTTGTGGTCTATGAGAATATCTCCAAATATTATAGAATTTGAGACCATCTCAGAGAAGGATCTCATTCTAAGCAATTTTCTTTTAAGCAAAAATGGATAGGACAAAAATAGAAACTGGTGGTTCTCTCTGGCCTCTCCTTGTAGAAGAATAAATCTAGAGTTCTTAAAGGTCTTACAGAGCAAAGAAAATATTCACTGGATGCTTGTATGGCTACCTAATTCAGTCACCCTTGCCTCAGAAAATGATCTGAATTAAATCTTGTTTCCAGCTAGCAGAAGGGTATTTGAAATACAGATTGGATCTGTACAATAGACCTTGTTCAAAGCATATCCACATGAGATGGCACGTAGTTTAAATAAGGCAGACTTATATCTTGTCTATGATCTGTGTGCTATTAAACAGTTTTAAAACGTGAATTATTAATTAAAACCTGTGAACTACTAACATTTTGGAATGACTGTTTTGATAGCTAACAGGACTTGTGTGACTTTTGAGAGGCGTTGATTTCCTTTCATGTCAGCTAATAGAAATCCCATTGTAATCATAAAAGGCACGGAGAAATTATGTCACAAGCGGATGCTATTTAAGTGGAAGTGAACACAGAATATATTAAAGTATCAGTGTTCTTATCAGCAGTGTGTTATAATGACTTCTGATTAACACTGAAAAGATGATTGATGTTCCTAGGATTGTGGAGCACTGACAATGTGACATTGAGAGAATTCAATCCAAAGCTTGTTAATTTCATAGAATCATTCAATTTCTCATTACTCCTTTTTGACAGTGTTTGTTTTTGTGACCATTACAATATAGTCACAATTTAATGGGGCCTTTCAAAAACAATAGTAAAAAAAAAAACCTTAAAATTGTCACCTATGATGATTATTACTAGAAACAAAAACAATGATTTCAGTAGATTAATTTTTTTTGTTTTAAAATAAAGCTTATTAGGCTGATTTTTATTCAGGAGTCACATTTAAACTGATACAAGCCAAAGTCATAAAGGACTCCCAAGTCAAGGCAATAGTTCACATCAACAGTGCCAACATATGTAGGCTGATTTAGTTTTTTCATGGCCAAAGAAGAAAGGAAGCATATTTGATGTAAATTCCTCTATGAGAAATATGGTAGGCATGCCAGGTCCTAAATTAGTATAAAGCTAATGACTGCTGATTGAGAGCAGGTGGAGAAAGGGAAGGGGGTGTAGTTGAGGATCAGTAGAGTTTATCTTAATACTTTTGTTATCAAGTACTTTTGTTATTAAAAGTATAGAAAATATAAGACTTTCTCAATTTACATATCAGATCTGGTGAATCTATCTTATTGAACTCATACTTTACATGGATTGAAAAGCAATGTTTACAAAAAGAACACTGATATGGGAAGTAATGTAGTTAGCAGAGATAAACTGTGGATGTTTCAAATAAAATCATCTACCTCCAAAAATTTTACTGGAACTAGAATGTGATATTTAACTTGTATTTTTAGATTAGTGTATCTGAACTTTGTATCAGTCAGAGGAAAATGTACGGTTGGCCCTAACCACTTAGAATGTCATAATCATAGTAATTACCACTACCCAGTAGTAGTAATTACCAGTATTCTAGGCTTCAGTCTAGATACTTTAAATTCATCATTTTATTTAATCCCCATAACAACCCTGCTAAAAATAGGTGTGTTTATTGGATCTTTTGTCTTCCCAAATGACCAGCCAACGCCCCCACCCAAATCAGTTTGACTGAAAACTTTGAAACCACCACCAAAAACTCTCTCATCTAACCCAGCAAAAACTCTGCAGTCCATCTTATACAAGCACATGTAAGTTTTGTTTTAATTTCTCTTTCCTTACAAAGGCCAATCCTTCCATGTGGGTTCTCATTATCACCCTTCAGGCTTTATAAGGACCTTATTTTATCTGTGTCCTGAATCATCAATCTCTTTCCTTACTTGATCATTGATTTCAGCATAGTGGCCTCACCCTCCAAACCTTTTGGTGTTCTTCCTAAATCTCATCTCTTACTCGTAGCCAACTCTAAAGAGTTCTCATGACTGTGATCTCCATGTCCTTATCTGCTATCTACTATCCACTTAGCAATTCATATTGGCTTTTTCCCCAAACTCTACTGAAACTTTTCTTGGCAAGATCACATATGACCAACATTGTTTTGTCTTTTATGTTCACGTATTATTCACCTCTAGCTTTTTACACACACCCTCTCTCTCATATCTGTGGTTCTCTGCCTCTAAATATGGAGATTTTCAAGGTTAACTCCTAGACAACTGTCCACCAATTTGCTCGTGCCAAAAGTTTAAGAGTCACCCCATCAGGTTTACATTCATACCTATGACTTCAAGTATGGTGTATATGCTTATAAATCCCATTCTTAGCCCTAAGCTTGTTTTCCTGCCACTAGACGGTCCCATTTGGGGGTGATGGGAGACAGTGACAGATCATCAGGCATTAGGTTATCACAAGGAGTGTGCAACTTAGATCCCTCACATGGGCGGTTCACAATAGGGTTTGTGTTCCTATGAGAATCTAATGCCACTGCTGATCTAACAGGGGGCAGAGCTCAGGAGGTAATGTGATTGACAGGGAGTGGCTGTCAATAAAATGAAGCTTTGTTCCCTTGCCTGCCACTCGTCTCCTGCTGCGTGGTTTTGGGATTGGAGATCCCTGTTTTATAGTATTTGTAATATTGTCACTTAGATAGCTCATGGATAATACAAATTTAATAGATCCAAAATGAAATTCTTGAATTCCTCTAAACAATACCAATAATTTGTTCCAATTAGACCACAGTAAGGTTGTTAAAAAATAAGCAAAACTAAAAAACTACAATGTGTAATCTTTAGAAGACTTTAAAAGATAAAGACAGATGTAAGTAAAGATGGGTAATCTCTACTTTCACATCTCCCATCCATTCCTCTAAGATAACCAATGTGCATTTTTAAAAAAATTCATTCTGTAACTTTATGCCAATTTAACAGCATGCTTAGATTAGTTTTTTACTGTTTTTTTCTTCCACAGTAGGATGATGGTATATCAATATTTAGTGACTTTTTAAAGAACATGACATTAAGAATGTTCCAAGTCAAACCATTTAGATTTGATGTATTCTTTCTAATTTTCAATGACATGACTTTCTATGCATGTTCCAGGTATGATTCAACGATGTGCACTGCTGTATTATTAGATTATTTCCAATCCATTTTATTTGTATTTTAAATTTAAACCAAATGTATTATACATACATAGTTCACGATATCCTGCTTACTACTGCACTTGCACTGAAACCTTGCCCATTATGCACTAACAACGCTGGCTTCTATTCAGTACCACAAAACGTCCCTACATTTTTTATATCCAGAAATTTAGTACTGTTTTTTCATTCTGGAAGCAATTCTTTCCCTCTGCCTTACCATCATTGCATGGCTGTCTCTTTCTCATCTGTCAGATCAGTGCTCTCTTCTTATCTTTTACAGGGTATCTTAGGGTAAAAAGTTAAACTGATGGGACAGAGACCCCAAAACAAATGCCTCCAACAAGATAGAAATTTACTTATATGTAATATAATGATCTAAAGTTGATGTTCCAGATTAGCTATGTTTCTGCTCCAGCTAGTCACTCAAATACCCGGGTGAATGGTGGCTCTTTTGCATTCAACAAGTGGCTTTCAAGACCTCCCATATCATTGGCAATTTGGCAATTTAGGTGGGTGTGGTGGTAGGTGGATCAGGAACATCAAAATTTGTGGAGATTTCCTCTCAAACATAGTAAGTGAAAGTTTCATTCATCATTTTTGCTTGCCATATTTAGCTGCAAAGAAATCTGGGAAATGTGATCTCTGGTTAGACAAGCATGTTTGATAACAAGTCTATTATTGTGGGAGAAGGAAGAATAGATCTTGGTAGACAATTTCAGTCTACACTCAAGGACACTTACCACAATTTGTAAATGATGTATTCATTTTTAAAACAATCTTCTGGTCTTCCCATTAGATAGTAAGCACAATAAAGGTAAAATACCTGCCTGTTTTATTGTTTTATTCACAAATAAACCTTCTCCCCTGAAGACTACTTCTGTCTTTTAGCAGGTTTTCTTTTTTTTTTTTTTTTTTTTTTTTTTTTTGAGACCGATTTCTGGCTCTGTCTCTCAGGCTGGAGTACAGCTGCGCAATCTCGGCTCATTGCAACCTCTGCCTCCTGGGTTCAAGCAATTCTCATGCCTCAGCCTCCTGACATAGCTGGAATTACAGGCGTGTGCCACCATGCCTGGTTAATTTTTGTAATTTTAGTACAGATGGGGTTTTGCCATATTGGCCAAGCTGGTCTCAAACTCCTGGCCACAAGCAATCTGCCTGACTCAGCCTCCCAAAGTGCTGGGATTACAGGAGTGAGCCACCACACCCAGATTAGTAGGTTAATTCATTAAATAACTAATTGAATGAATGAAAGGATTTTACAGGTAAAGAAACTGAGGCTCAAAGAAGTTAAACAATTTAGGAGAATGGGTGACCATTCTTCAGGAAGGTGGAAAGATTTATGCCTCAGATGGCTTAACAAGGTAGCTAGTAAGCACTCTTTCAACTCTGAATTTCTGTGATTCTGTTATGTAAGGAAATCACCACATTCCAAATAAGATCATGAGCCTGCTTTGTAAAGGAATAAATCAAGAGAAAATCGAAAATATACTTTCTGTCTCATTGGTTCTGTCACTCAGAACTCTTTCCCTCACACCATTACATCCTAAATTCTCATAGATGCCAGCCACACTTTAAAATGGCAACCATTAATCTAAGATGTTGGAAGACTGCAGCAAACTTGTGACATACCTTTTTAAAATCACACCTTCCTTGGACAGACAAAGTAAATATGTGTTGGGCTTCACAGATTTCCTGCTAGGCTACACTGTCTGGAAGAATAAAAGCAAACAGATAGTGAGTATTGTCTTTATCACATACTGTGTTTAATTAAAAAGAAAGAAAGAAACACAAGATTTTGCAAGATAATAATAAGTGCAGTTAAATTGATTGTCAACTAAGTCTTCTGGTCAGCAAAGTATGAGATTAATTCCCCTTAATAATAAAAACATTCTTGAGATTCTTCTTTAAAATATTTATTCTGCAAAGTAACTAATTATAAATCTGCTTTTCTTTGTTTTCCAAGATATTGAAGACTTTGAAACTAAAACAAGAAGCACAGTATCTGTCCGAGAAGGTCAAGGTGTGGTGCTTCTCTGCGGCCCACCGCCACATTTTGGAGGTATGATGGGGTGATTTGGGTCATATCATCAATGCGGTCACTTGGAGAGTGATGTGAGCACATCAGGTCTTAGGCTTAATGATCACCTTTTATCAAATCAAAGAAACTGTGAATCTCGTCAAGTGCATCTACTGCATACAAATAGTTCTGTATCTAAATATTTTCTTTTAAAAATATTTGTTCAAGCAGCCACGCAGCAAATATGTCTTTAAGGAGATACATCATGGCATTGTACGTAGTGGAGTGCCAGGGCTTTGTAGAGAAACTGACCGCAGCTGTAATTCAGTGCTGTGACAGGCAAACTTCATGACAAGGGGACAATTTATTTACCCCACTTTGAGGCTTGGTTTTCTCATCTACAAAATAGAGACATTAACTGTTTTTTTTGTTTGTTTGTTTAGTTTTGTCGTAAATGTTAAATGAGCTAATAAATGTAAATTGAGTAGTGTAATAACTAATACTTTAGTAAGTAAAGGAAGTTAAGATTGTTACTACATTTTTATTTTTGGGCTCTATGGAGAAGCAAATTCCAACTAACACTCCTCTTGGCAATGTCACATTAATTACTGGAAGGGATAGAGCCCCATTAACTGGAAGCAAATTCTGTATAGCACCAAATCAGAATGTCTCCCGGCAATGGTAAAAAATCAAGCAATAAATGCCAGCCTCTACTTTGGAAGACTCTGGATTGGTCAGTGGACTGGCCCATTGTCAGGGATCCAAACTACTTACTGATTCTCATCCTCTTGGGAATGGATTTTCTGAAATTTCACATGATTTGGTAAATTTAGTCATGATTCTCAACTCACAGTGAACCTGAAGGAGGTAGTATGAAAACATCCATGGAGTCATTTGGTACAAACCAATATCACACTAACTATATTATAGAAAGCTTAATAACAGCAAGGACTTACACAGCACAGACCCAAGGACTTTAACATGTATTAGATTCTTAAATTTTCACAAAAACTTAGAAGAGATATATGAGTATAATTATTGTTTTGCAGGCTCAGTACACTATAGAGAAATAGAAAGATGTTAATTAACTGGTCCAAGGTCACGCAGCTGGCAGGCAATGAAGCCAATATTCAAATCCAGGAAGTCTGGTTCCCAGACCCTCAGCTCTTAACTATCACTGCAGTTGTTATAATTGATTTCCACTCTGGAACGGGAGAACTTTTAGAATACACAGGACAGATGTTTAAAAATAAAACTTAAGCAATTTACTTTTAATGTTAAACCAAATCTTATTTATGAGCCTTGAGAAACTTGAAAGCGTTTTTCCATTATTATTTTTACACAACCTCATGAATTGCCATGACCAAAAGAAAAGAAAGCTAATTCAAAGTTAACAATATCTTATTCGGTATTATTACAGAGTATTATGGCATTATGTTCACCTGATACGATAGGGAAGAGTTGCAATGCTTTTAATGCTATATTGAGATAAAATAATATTGTTTCAGAACACACAATAATTGCTGAGGCTCTTTTGGTGCTTATTTTTTCACGGTATAGAAGATTATTTTCCAGCACCATAATCTAAGATGACAAAATATGCAAAATGGTATCAGTTTGTCCTGTCAGTCTATGTCATTTTATGCTCTTATGATATTATTCAAATATTCTTGACACTATTGAAAATTGTTTTCAACTTTGTTTAATCGGGAATAAAAGAAATGTAAAATATTTGTAAATGAATCAATTCCATATGTAAAAAAATTTAACAAAAGGCAGCCAGACAAGAGACGCTTGTCCTTGTTACCTTGTCACCTATCAACATTAAAGGATATGTTGATCTTTGAAAGTATGTGAGGCCCTCATTATAATAGCGCCCGTGGGGTCGATGCCATAAAATTAAGTCACAGATTTAGAAAAACTGCCTTAAATTAAGACCTTTGTACCTGAATAATCTTGCTGCATGGGAGTAATGGCAAACTTGTGTAATACCAATTCTTTTTTTTTTTTTTTTTTGTGATAGCATCTTGCTCTGTCTCCCAGGCTGGAGTGCAGTGGCTCGATCTTGGCTCACTGCAACCTCTGCCTCCTGGGTTCAAGCGATTCTCCTACCTCAGCCTACTGAGTAGCTGGGATTACATTTGCACACCACCACACCCAGCTAATTTCTGTATTTTTAGTAGAGATGGGTTTTCGCCATGTTGGCCAGGCTGGTCTCAAACTCCTAACCTCAGGTGATCTGCCCACCTCGGCCTCCCAAAGTGCTGGGATTACAGGCATGAGTCACCGCACCTGGTCTGAGATTTAATTTATGTTACAAGTAGCATCTCATCATGATTCCAAGCATATTTGTTGGCTGAATCATGTTTCTTGCTGTTAAGGTCCCTGTTTCCTTGATAACTGGCTGTTAAGGGACACTCTCAACTTGTAGAGGCTGCTGAATTTCTTGCCATGAGCATTTGTCCAATGTCAAAGCCAGGAACAGAGAATCTGTCTCACATTTAGTCCCTCGAACATTTCAAATTTCTTTAGTGAGGAAGAGCCCCATCTCTTGTAAGGGCTCACCTGATACAGATCATGCCCACAAAAGCTGAAGTCAGTTTCTTTAAATCAACCTGTGCCATCTAATCTTATCTAATCATGGATATGATCTCTCATCCTGTTACAAGTCGCACTCACACTCAAATGAAGAGAATTATACAAGGGCGTGGGTCGTTGAAGGTCATCTTGGGATTTTTGCCCTACAATATGTTTCTCAAATATTATTTCTTCTATTTCCAATCTCCCTAAAGGCTCCATATTTCCTACCACACATGGCTCTCACAGAGCAACGTCCTAGAAATATATTCATGGGGGCAGACGGAGTTAACAGAGCACTGTAAAGTAAATGTTGGCATGGCCAAATTATTTTTTAAATCTCATGTGTAAATATTAAAAAAAGCTTCTCATAAAGAGAAGTAGCACAGACTCCACAGAGATAGAAGGCCGTAAAAGTTGATTTTTTTTTTTTTTTTGAGACGGAGTCTCCTTCTGTTGCCTAAGCTGGAGTGCAGTGGCCCCATCTCTGCTCACCACTACCTCCGCCTCCCAGATTCCAGGGATTCTCCTGCCTCAGCTTCCCGAGTAGCTGGGACCACAGGCACGTGCCACCATGAACAGCTAATTTTTGTATTTTTAGTAGAGACGGGGTTTCACTTCTGACCCCGTGATCCTCCCGCCTCCTGACCTCGTGATCTGCCTGCCTCGGCCTCCCAAAGTGCTGGGATTACAGGCGTAAGCCACCAGGCGCAGCAAAGGCTGAAATTTTTACATGAAATTTTTGATAACTTAGTTCTGTTGTCTTTTTCAACATAAACAGTCAGCAAGAATGAGTCTCACAGGGAGTTCTGCAACAAGGGAGAAATCATGTTAAACTTGATATTATCAGAATATCCTGAATTCTTTATGCTTTCTTTTTAGTGTATTCACATAAATTATACAAAACATTTTTTTAATAAGGCAGGCCTATCAAATATATTTTAGTGTGATATATATATGTATACACACACACACACACACACATATAACTTTATAGGAGAGTAAGAAAAAGTATCGACATGGCTAAATTTTATAAATTTACCCAGCAAAGAATGGCTCCATGTTTTAAAAACAAAACAGAAAAGTGTCTAGATGGTTTTTCCATGTAAATGATTGGTCACAACCCCATGAAACAGAGTAATCAACAGAAACCAAATAAACAGGTACTTTTATAGAGCTGTCCTTTCTTCTGCATAAACGAAAGGAGCGCTGACTCCAGCCTAGGCCTGCTGTGGATGCTTTCCACCCAGTTTTGAAGCACAGACGCAAATGTCCTGCTCCTCTAGAAAGGAAGGGTTTTACACGGAAAGGTTATTCTAGCAGAGAAGGCATCATAGTGAAAAAGAAAAATAACCTAAGCAATAATGCCAGGACACAGTTCAAGACGCTCTATTTTATCATTTCAAAATGTGGAAGCAGAACAGGCACCACTCTCTGTAATCTGAGTGGAGGAGTATATTTCTCTTTTAATCCTATTCCCTAATCAGAGATGGGTTTTGTGATTGTAACTGAATCTCTGTCCTTAGGACCAGACTCAGTCCTTGTTCCCATATTTCCAAAAAAATCTTATCTGTAAAATATTTCCGAGAAATGTAGGTTTCACGAAGTTTTGTAAGGACAGCACAGAGAGGACTACAGTGCGCATCTGATTACAAAACTTCATTAAGATTCCTGCTAAACGCCTCCTTCATTCCTCCTAAACGCTCTCTCACTGGTAGGCTGTGACTTCCCACATCTTTCCAACAATCTCCAACAATTCCCTCGAGTATCTATTATAATTCTTCCCTATTTGGACACCTATCTCAGAAGAATTCAGTACTCCTTTAGCTTCTCAGTGCTTGGCAGAACGAAATTTACTAGTTGGCCAAACAAAAATATTTTATTTCTTTCACTATGTCCCTGCAGGGTTCTAAGGTCATCCCTCAGTTCATGCAACAGAAAGAGATAACACAAAACTCTTTTTTTTTTTTGAGAGGGAGTCTCGCCCTGTTGCCCAGGCTGGAGTGCAGAGGTGCCATCTTGGCTCACTGCAATCTCCACCTCCCTGGTTCAAGCGATTCTCCTGCCTCAGCCTCCTGTGTAGCTGGGAGTACAGGTGCATGCCACCACACCCAGCTAATTTTTTATATTTTTAGTAGAGACAGGGTGGGTCTCCAACTCCTGGCCTCATGTGATCCGCCTTCCTCGGCTTCCCAAAGTCCTGGGATCACCGGTGTGAGCCACTGCTCCCAGCCCACAAAACTTATTTTGTATTTATTTTATTTATTTATGGGGAGCAGGATGTTACCGTGCCTTTGGCTGAACTTTGAGCTGTATGCAGAGAGGTCTTTCCACCATGGATTCTCACTCACCTCCAAAGTGAGCTTTTGTTAAATTTCAGTCACTCGTCACAAAAAAAGTCTGCACAAACTATCTGCAACAGAGCTGAAGGCAGAATTTCCTTTAAATTTTAGAATAGATATAACACCCTTGAAACCAAAACTGAAGAAGGAATATGAACACAAGCAATCAATAAACTTCCATGGACCCAGTGAGTTAGTCCAGCCTCATAGGAAATCTTATTTAAAAATGACAGAATGAAGCAACGATACATGTTATCTACAATAATTAAACCCCCTTTCACTATGTAGTAATAGTTTCACTTTATCCAAAGTAAAGAACACTCTTTCCCTTCATTGGGTGGATATGAAACTCTCGGCGGGGCTCAGTGGCTCACGCCTGTAATCCCAGCACTTTGGGAGGCCAAGGCGGGCAGATCACCTGAGGTCAGGAGTTCAAGACCAGCCTGGCCAACATGGTAAAACCCCATCTCTCCTAAAAATACAAAAATTAGCCCGGTGTGGTGGCAGGCGCCTGTAATCCCAGCTACTCTGGAGGCTGAGGCAGGAGAATCAGTTGACTCTGGGAGGCGGAGGTTGCAGTGAGCCAAGATCGCGCCATTGCACTCCAGCCTGGGGGACAGGAGTGAGACTTCGTCTCAAAAACAAACAAACAAACAAACAAACAAGAAACTCTCAATCCCGAGCTCATAAAAATTATAGGTTTAAAATTTGATTTAGAGGAAATGTTCCATTCTCTCCTCAGATGCAACTTTCAGGTTGGTAGAACAATTGAATTGATGCCAAAAGTTTGGATCATCTGTGTCTGTAGCAGGAAGATAGCACGACTGTCTGAGCCCACTGTTTGTATTTGCATCAATAAAGACGTTGACAATTCCACTTAAATTAAAAGTCATTCCAAGCAAAGGCTCACAATTGTGTTATCGAATAAAGAGGAAAATTATGTAGAGAAAAAAGTGCTAAAACTTAACATCCCCTTCCTCCAGTTGGTGTGCTTGCTGTTTCTGGAGTAAATGAAAGTGCTTTTGTCTTAGTGGCTAGGTCAAATTGGCAGTGGGTATGTTACTGTGAGGCTCTCTGAAAGTGTAAAAGGCAGACAGGCCCAATAGTTGCCTCTTGGTATAATAATAATAGTAACGATAATAACCATATTATTGAACTTGTACACTGGGTATTCACTCAACAAATATTTATTTGTAGTTACAAATAAATATTTGTAGAAATATTTATTATGTAGTTACTAAGTGCCACTCGTTTTTCTGCATTTTAGTGATAAAGTGGAAAAGAGAGACAAAGTTTTTAGCTCCATGAATCTTATAATAAAGAAATATAAAGCATGACAGCTGGTAATAAAAGCCAGAAGAAAAATAAAAGGGGATAGGAAATAGTAGCTGTTGCTATTGTATATTCTAAGGTAGAAGAAGGTTTCACTGCTATTTGAGCAGAGAACTAAAGAAGTGAGGGAGTGAGACACATAAAGTAAAGGCAGTTCAGGTGGAGGAAATAGCATGTGCAAAGAACCTGTGGGGAAACCATGTCTAGCATGTTGGGAGAACGGCACTGAGGTCAGCATAGGTGAAGTAAAATGAACAGACAGGAGAGTAAATGAGGACACACAGCCTTACTTTCAGACATTTTAGGGACTTTGCCTTTTCCTGTGAGTAAGATGAAAATTCACTGGATTATATTCAGAAGAATGACATGCTTTCTCTGACTTTCATTTTTAAAAATTTACTCTGGATAGTAGACCACAGAGGGGCAAGAACATAAGCAGTTAAAAAGTGATTGTGTTAATTCAGGTGAGAGAGAATGGTGACTTGGACCAGGTGGATTGCTATAGACAGGTAGATAATTACCAGTCTTCAGTATGTATTTATAAGGTATAAGTAAAATAATTTCCTGAAAGATTGAATGTGGGTTATAAGAGAAAGAGAAAAGTAAAAGATAACTCCAAGGATTTGGGACCGAGCAACTGGAAAATGGAGTATCATTTATTGGGGTGGAGTTGATGAAGGGACAGCAGGTTTAAGGATGGAGTAAATCAGGAATTTGTTTTAGGAGATGTTAATGTTCAGATGCCAGTAGATACGAGGGTGAAAGTTTCTAGCAGGCAGCTGGGTCACATGTTTAGGGCAAAAGATCTGCTTTGAAGAGCTAAACTTGGAACTCACCTTATATAAGTAATATTTAATACTACATAATTGGATAAGATAATGAATACCTACTATGTACTAGGCACTCAACTCAGCATTTGCAATACCTCAACTCATTTAACATTTTCAGGGAAGATATCCCAATTTTACAAATTGAGTATTGTGTTAAAATTGTTAGTGTTAGCTAACAACTATAGTTAACTAAATTCAACTAACTATAACATAGCTTGGCCAAGATCTTGTCTCTGGAATTCAAAAGATCCTGTCTAAACATCAGTGCATTTATTCCTCTCCCTAATTTTCTCTGGCATAATCTGGTCCAGAAGAGACACTTAAAAGTTGTTAAATAATACAAGAAGATAGCAAGAGTTCTTTACTCTACTGGAGACTATGTAAACAACACACAGAGAGGTCTACTGATTTGCCGAAAATTAGTGTACAGTGTTAGAACAAGGAAGCTCATGGCTCTTCCCACTCTTCATAGCTGGCCAAAGTCAGCTCTCTAGAAAGTTTATTTCTTTAAGTCCCATGCTGCACATTCCTTCCCTCCACTTTCAGACTCCATTCACTCTTAGAAAGACTGTTTTCCTTGCTTTCCAGCACATCAAACAGAACTCTCCTGTTGCAGCCTGTTACCATGTGTAGAAGTCAGGGTTTTCCAACACTGGTACACTTTGTGGCAGCAGGGCCAGATGTCGGGGAGATAGGAAGTAATTCTTTTTTTCTTTTTTTATTATCATACTCTAAGTTCTGGGCCACATGTGGAGAAAGTGCAGGTTTGTTACATAGGGGTACACGTGCCATGGTGGTTTGCTGCACCCATCAACCGGCCATCTACGTTAGGTTTTTCTCCTAATGCTATCCCTCCCTTAGCCCCCCTACCCCCAGTAGGCCCCAGTGTGTGATGGGCCCCTCCCTGTGTCCTTGTGTTCTCATTGTTCAACTCCCACTTATGAGTGAAAACCTGCGGTGTTTGGTTTTCTGTTCTTGTGTTAGTTTGCTGAAAATGATGGTTTCGAGCTTCATCCATGTCCCTGCAAAGGACATGAACTCATCCTTTTTTATGGCTGCATAGTATTCCATGGTGTATATGTGCCACATTTTAAAGAAAATGTGACAGTCTATCATTGATAGATAGATAGACATAATATCCAGTCTATCATTGATGGGCATTTGTGTTGGTTCCAAGTCTTTGCTATTACAATATTAACCTTAAATGTAAACAGGCTAAATGTCCCAATTAAAAGACACAGACTGGCAAATTGGATAAAGAGTCAAGGCTCATCTGTGTGCTGTATTCACTATCTCACATGGAGACCCATCTCACATGCAAAGACATACATAGGAGACCCACCTCATGTGCAAAGACACACATAGGCTCAAAATAAAGGGATGGAGGAATATTTACCAAGAAAAAGGAAAGCAAAAAAAAAGCAGGGGTTGCAATCCTAGTCACTGATAAAACAGACTTTAAACCAACAAAGATCAAAAGAGACAAAGAAGGTCATTACATAATGGTAAAGGGATCAATGCAACAGGAAGAGCTAACTATCCTAAATATACATGCACCCAATACAGGAGCACCCAGATTCATAAAGCACATTCTTAGAGGCTTACAAAGAAACTTAGACTCCCACACAATAATAGTGGGAGACTTTAACACCCCACTGTCAATATTAGATAGATCAACAAGACAGAAAATTAACAACGATATTCAGGACTCAGCTCTGGACCAAGCAGATCTAATAGACATCTACGGGAGTAATTCTTTATTGGAAGAACTGCTCTGCACGTTGTTAAGATGTTTAGTAATATCCCTGGCTTTTACTTACTAGATGCCAATAGCACTGCCTCCTCCAATTGTGGGAAAATTTGTCTCCAGATATTGCCAAATATCTTCTAGAGGGCAAAACTATCCTTAGTTGAAAACCACTGGTACAGCCCATCTCTTACATTCACTGTATTAAGTTCATCCATAAAAGATGGAAATTGGGAAGAAAAAGAGAAGTCTAGTCCTCATATATTTGTATCCTATGACTTGCTTGGTCTCCCTAAGAATTGGAAGTTTCCTAGCAATTCACTCAGAAGCTGGCTATGAGATAAGAGTCCGGTAGGACTGGCTTTGCAAAGTACAAGTCAAAAAGAGCCCACTGATAAAATAAGATGTGGTAAAGAAGCCAGCCAAAACCCACCAAAACCAAGATGGTGAAAAAAGCTATCTCTAATCATCCACACTGCTCATTATATGCTAATTATAATGCATTAACGTGCTAAAAGACACTCCCACCAGCGCCATGACAGTTTACAAACTCCATGGCAACTTCCAGAAGCTACCCGATATGGTCTAAAAGTGCGAGGAACCCTCAGTCCTGGGAATTCTCCTCCTCTTTCCCAGAAAACTAATGAATGTTCCTCCACATGTTTAGCATATGAGCAAGGAATAACCACGAAAATAGCCAGCTCTGGAGTAGCCACTGTTACTTATTCCTCTACTTTCTTAACAAACTTGCTTTCACTTTACACTGTTGGCTCGCTCTTGAATCCCTTCCTGTGAGAAGCCAGTAACTCATGTGGCCTCCCAGGCCGAACCACAGTTTTGGGGTTTGCCTTGAGACAGCTGTGTTTTCGTTCCTTCTCCAAGTAGGTTTGGCCAATGTACAACCAGTTCTATAGTTATTTGGAACTTAGCAATATTAGGAACCCATGAGACCTTTATTTAACTGTCATTCGTAGGCCGTAAAGACCACGAAATTTCCTCTAATAAAAATTACATGCTACATAATGGATATAATTGCATATATCTTTCTTGTTTGTATTTTAAATATTACAGTACAAGATATAGGGCTGTAAAAGATGTCAAAACATAATCATGCTCTGGGGAAAATAGGATTTGTTGTATGCTTCAGAGAGCCGCAGATAGAGTCTTCAGTTGCTTACTGCAGATCTGCCATTTCTAATAATAATAAAATTGTAGAGGATGGAGTCATTGGGAAACTACAAAAAAAACCATAAAGATGGTTCTCCTTGATTCCAAACAGTAGATGTGTAAATCAGAAGGGATCCAATAAAATCCAGGTGATCAAGCAGTAATTGTGGAACGAATGGGAATTCAAATAGGAGTGGATTTTAAAGGTGTTAGGCACGTTTCTGGATTACTTCGTAAACTTCCTCAGCCTAATATCAATGACTTCAATCCAGAAAAGGAATTATTCTTCTTGGATTAGGTTTTTGCCACTGAGCTAGCATAACCATGATTGACCACCCAAGAGTCAGTCACATTTAACCCTGGAGCACTACACAAGGTT
This sequence comes from Gorilla gorilla gorilla, assembly GCF_029281585.2. Classification (NCBI taxonomy): domain Eukaryota; kingdom Metazoa; phylum Chordata; class Mammalia; order Primates; family Hominidae; genus Gorilla; species Gorilla gorilla. The sequence goes on from NC_086017.1 coordinate 11,083,936, forward strand.
TGCAGAAAAGTACACACATTCTGGAATATTCCAAAGGGGGGATTTACCCAGTAAATCTGAACACTATACCTCAAGTTCTTTATTCTACTCATTTATTTTCTGCCTCAGGAAACATGCTATCAATTTTGAGATCTGTTCTAAAGTGCCAATAGAAGTTGTCACTGTCAATGTTTATCATGATGCTTCTCTTTCACACGAGATATTTTTCCTCTAATAAAAATTACATGCTATATAATAGGTATAATTGCATATATCTTTCTTGTTTGTATTTTAAATATTATAGTACAAGATACAGGGCTGTAAAAGATGTCAAAACCTAATCACGCTCTGGGGAAAATAGGATTTGTTGTATGCTTCAGAGAGCAGCAGATAGAGTCTTCAATTGCTTACTGCAGATCTGCCATTTCTAATAATAATAAAATTGTAGAGGATGGAGTCATTGTGAAACTACAAACAAATGCTTCAGGAAGGACCAATTATCATTCAACTCTAATGCTACTGCTGACTCATCACAGGGAAAATGCATCACAACCGTTAATAACTGATAAATGTCATAGATGGTGGAGAAAATATTTAAAAATTCAATGGTTTCAACCTAAGTGGCTCATGAATTATACATTTAATTAAGAAAAGCCAAATGGGAAGGTTTTTAAACTTCCAACTTGGAAGGTTTTTTTTTTTTTCTTTCCCCATTAAAAGATACACAAATTAAGCACAGCAGTGGCTGATGCTGGAACAAAATAGATAAAAGCCCCCAGTGCAGGCTGGCTCTTCAGATGACTGGGAAGAGCCAGCCCATGGGGAGAAGGGAGCAGGGCAGGGTGAGAAATACTATGACAGCAAAGACTTGCAGCTTTACATCTTCACCAATTCAGAGGGCACTAAAGGGCACCTGGATTGTACTCCCAGAGCTGCTGCTAACTCTATTCCCCTCTGCTTCTTCACTTGTGAAAATGAAGTGGTTGGGCTGGCAAGTCTCGCAAATCCCTGCCATCCTAGACGTTTAATGAATTTATAAACTAAGAAACAGCCTTTTCTCCAGACTCCAACACGCCACTCAAACGCAAATATACAAGGTGGTCCACCATTCAAAATCCAGGCGTTTCCCTTCCCAGTGTGATGATGCAGAGGAGACTGAGTTTTGTCTTTTTTATTTTTTTGGTTTTTTTTTTTTGAGATGGAGTCTGTCTCTGTCGCCCAGGCTGGAGTGCGGTGGCGCGATCTCGGCTCACTGCAAGCTCTGCCTCCCGGGTTCCTGCCATTCTCCTGCCTCAGCCTCCCGAGTACCTGGGACTGCAGGCGCCCACCACCACGCCCAGCTAATTTTTTGTATTTTTAGTAGAGACGGGGTTTCACCGTGTTAGCCAGGATGGTCTCGATCTCCTGACCTCGTGATCCGCCCGCCTCGGCCTCCCAAAGTGCTGGGATTACAGGCGTGAGCCACCGCGCCCGGCGAGTTTTGTCATTTTTATCAATGATTCCCAAAGGGTAGCTCCAGACCCCCCCATGTCATTTTCACCTAGGAGCTTGTTAGCAATGCACATTTCCTGGCTCCTCCCCAGACTTACTGAATCGCAAAGTCTGAGGGTGGAGCCCAGCGGCTTGTGGTTTAGCAAGTCTTCCAAGGGGTTCTGAAGTTTTCAGAACTTCATGGTGAAGTTTAGAACCTCTGCTTCAGAGAGGCCCATTTAAGAGGGAAAATTCAAGTTTTTGTGTCTGTTCTACTCCCTGCTAATATTAGCAATAAGTACTTTACAGTAATTTCACATGGCAGTTTAACTTATTTATCTATGAAGTTCTTACGAAATTGGACGCAGGACAGGCAATGTTAATGGGGGAGGGAATGGACAGTGAGGAACATTTGTCTTAGAATGTGAGTAAGGTTGGTTACTTGTGGAGCTTGGGAGTTTTGAAGGAAGGTTAAAGGTGAGGAGGACGAGCTAAGGAGAGGAAATGAACATAGAAAAAGCGGATGAATTGTAAAGACATTGAAAAGTAGAAAGCTATTGTGATGGGAAAGGGGTTCAGATCCAGACTCCATGAGAGGGTTCTTGGATCTTGCACAAGAAAGAATAAAGGGCGTGCCCATAGATTAAAATGAAAGCAAGTTTATTAGGAAAGTAAAGAAATAAAAGAATGGCTACTCCATAGACATAGCAGCCCTGAGGGCTGCTGGTTTTCCATTTTTATGGTTATTTCTTAATTATGTGCAAAATAATCATTATATACCTCCTGTTTTTAGACCATATAGGGTAACTTTCTGATGCTACCGTGGCATTTATAAATTGTCGTGGCGCTAATGGGAGTGTAGCAGTGAGGACAGCCAGAGGTCACTCTCATTGCTATCTTGGTGTTGATGGGTTTTAGCTGGCTTCTTTACTGAATCTGTTTTATCAGTAAGGTCTTTACGATCTGTATCTTGTACTGACCTCCTATCTCATCCTGTGACTTAAAATGCCTTAACTTTCTGCAAATACAGCCCAGCAGGTTTCAGCCTCATTTTACACAGCCCGTATTCAAGATGGAGCTGCTCTGGTTCAAATACCTCTGACAGTATTATTAGGGAAAGAGCAAAGATCTGGCATCTGAAGGATCTAAGTTCAAGCCCTACTCCTCCCACATGTTATGAATACAATTTTGGGAAATTACCTTTATACTGTTAGTTCTTGCACCCTTAGCCTCATAAAGCAATTGCTGGCATGATGAAATGAAAGTTTTTTTCTGAATTTATTATTAATCTTTATGTAATCTTCCCTATTTCTGGATTAGATTCTTCCAGCAGCTTCTAAATATCTCACTATTAAAGAAGGACACACCACATGTGGGAATAGATTGGAAAGTTTATCAGCTAAGGTAAAAATGAATTCACCAGGCGAGAGAGGAAAATTACAGTCTCAGGTCCCAAGATTACAGGTTGAAGAATACAAAGATTTCTTGGGCACTAGTGGCAAACTGTAATTTTTGTTAAGTGAAAGGGGTGACATTGGATTTCAGAGAGCTAAAGCGTATTTCTCTCCACAAATAGTCATTGAATAAGGATCCGTAAGCTGAGACATGGCCCTGGGAATTTGCTCAAGATTGTCTTTATTTCACAAAAAGGTTCAAAAGATGAGGAGTCAATGACAACAGGGGAATCTGAACTACATTCTTTCCTTCCTCTTTATATTGAAGAAAAATTTACTATCTAGATGACTCTGATTTCAAACAAAAACCTTTGAGCATCTCTTTGGTGGAGACAGCAACAGGCTTAGAAGTGAGGCAGCAAAGGACGTCAGTAAAGAAACTGAAGCAAGAGACCACATGGTATGATGAAAGACTCCAATAGAGACTTGCAAAAGAAAATAAAGACACAATACATGAGAACAGCACGAGCATCTCAAAGCATTTTTCAAAAATTAAAAGCAAATTGCATCTGTGCATACTTGATCCAAAAGTATAGACTCTTAGGGAGATCAAAGGAATGTTGAGGCTGAAGTAAACCATTCGTAGAAGCTTAGGTTTAACCCCCATCCATCGTCAAAATAATTTTTTTTTTGCAACATCCCAAGTAGTGTTCATCCATACTCTGCTTGATCATGTCTAATGATAAAGAACTCACTACCTAGTAAATCATCTACTGCTGTCCTTCTCAAATTTAGACTGTTCTTTATTATATTAAATCTAACAGCATTCTGTCACCTCCAACAGCCACGAGTCCTACTTTTGCCTTCTGGACATTGATAGAGAGGGTTTTATTTAACTTTTTATGCATGTGGCAGCTCTTCAATGTAAAGAGACGGCTGTAATATGCTTCCAGAATCTTTTTTTCCAGAGGCAAAATCAAAGTTTTATCACTTTCTTTTGTGACTGGCTTTTGCTACATTTTATTTTTTATCTCTTGATAAACTTGATATTTTTAATTCCTCTTTCAATAATGGGTGCTCCGAACAAAACATTTCAGTCAATTGCATGCGTCATTTGGAGGGTGTTGAAAACACAGATTCCATGATACCTGGCTCAGACAGAATAAATAAAACTAAATTGCTAAGAATTGAGTTAGCTATTTGTATTTTAACAAGCTTCTGTAGTGATTCTAATGTACATCAGGTGTGGGAATCAGTGCCTGCATAAAACATAAAACATCCATTTGAACGGTTCAGAGTAAGAATAAGAAATGTTATCCACCCTGTTTTTACAAGTTGCAGCTCATTCTAGTGTTTAGCCTTTCTGACACTACTCTTATCCTGTTGATTCTTTCTTCCATTTACACAAAAAATGCATAGCAATTTAAAATTATAATACGACAAACACATTACAAAGAGAGTAAAAGCCTTTTGTATTTCCCTCCACTCACTCTGAGAAAACCACTGTATACATCTCCCGGTTTTTAAATGTAAGAATTTGCATAAACATATCACACACACACACACAAGTTCCCACACTCATAACATGCTTTTTACCTAACAATGCTGCTTAGGTTTTTTTTCCCACATGACACTACTTTTATGGTTTAATGACACTTTTTGCATTTTCTCACTTCATGCGCAAGTAGCATTTACTGTGCTCCTGTTGTTCCTGGTCTAATCTTTACTTCATTTCTTCTCCATTCCTGGGAACGATATCAGGGTTCTGTCTGCAGAGACAAATTTCTTTTTACTGACATCATCTATAAATTGTTGTGAGAAATTAATTATTTTGCTCCTCCCCACTATTAATAGATTAACTTTTTCCTTCTTTCTCTTTCCTTCCTTCCACCTTTTCTTTCTCCCTTTTTTCTTTCTCCTTTTTTCCTTTATTCCTTCCTTCCTAAAATCTCATTCCTTTAAGTATGGTTCATGCTTCATACATTTTTTTTTCTCGATGGAAGGGATGACAAAATGACAATATTCCCTCATTCCCATTTTCAAGAGTTTGTCTCTATAGATCAGATTTAAGTCCAAAATAGCTGTCAGTTTATTTTGCCACCTTTTACTTTTGGGAATTTAAATTTAGTAAGGTTAGTGAAGAATGTTTCAGGTGGTCTGTTCCCAGCTGAGGAAGCCTACCGGAACATATCAGAAATAATTAGCTTCTTTTGTCTCTGCCATGTCTTGCTTCTGTGCCAGTTTTTAATGTAAGTACAGTTGGCAAATAGCAACTCAGCTCTCTGTTTGGACAAGAGGCTCCAAGATGCATAAACTACCCCCCTGTGAACTATAATTCCAAAGTGTATGAGGGTCCATCCAACTGAAGACTTTTTTTGACTTAGTTGCAGCATATTCCCCTTCTCCACCCTGAGTACCTGTATACTCCACCTATTTTGGGGATCTCCTTTGGACCAGCTATATTCTTCTACTTCCCTAGACATAGTTCTACTCTACCTATTTTCCGCAGTACACCTAATGTCTTAGCTTCAGGAAGAATTATATTCACCAAGCTTTAATACATATGAATATTTGCTTTTGCTCAAAGATTTCTGGCTAAAACAAAAGAAATTGACAGCACATGATTTTTGTGAGGTTATGGGACAACTGGAACTCTCAAATATTGCTGGTGGAAGTATAAACTAATACAACCACTTTAAAAAATTCTTTTGTCATTTCTTATAAAGTTAAACTTACATCTACATTATGGCTTACTCCTAGGAATCTAACCACGAAAAATAAAAATGTATACAGACAGTCTTAGACAAGGATGCTTATTTCCACCTAATACATAATGACCTCAATCTGGAAATAATCCAGATGCTCATCAACAGGAAGGTGTCCAATCAAATTATGGTATATTCATAAAATGGAATACTATCCACAATATAATGGAAGAAAGGACTTATAGTCATGAAAACAATAGGTGAACCTTAAAATTATGTTAAATGAAAGAAATCAGACATAAAATAGTACATTCTGTTTATTTTATTATGACATACAAATGACAGCAGAAATAATCTATGATGATAGAAATCCAGTAGTGGATGCAGCGGTAGAAAAAAACAGGAGAAAATTTCTGAAGACATGGAAATCTTCCTTATTTTACTTGGGGAATGATGGTTACAGGGGGTATATAATGGTCACAAGTGATTAAACAGAACACAAGTTCTGTGCATTTTAACATATACTCATTATGTCATCTATACAGTTACCTGCAAGATTTCCAGAGATGGACTGATTGATGTTCAGTAAAAACAATGTGTGCCCTGTTTCATGTTTATGCTCTTGATAGTTACTCGGAGAAATGCTTGTCGACTCCTCCGTCACTTGGATAGCTCTAGTTTATCCTGCTGGTTTCAAAATGGAATTACTTCTTAGAAGTCTTTTCTGATGACACATGATTCTAGGCTCCTTCTCTGGGCTCCCTATAATGCCTTTGTCAAAGCATATGTTATCCTTCATTGAGATTACTCACATTATTGGCAATTAGCATTAACTGGTGTGACCTTTATAGGGCACAGGTTTTGTTTGGTTTTACTCTAAGACCTAAAACTGTCACAGAATAGCAGCTTAAAATTATGTAATAATCAGGCCAGTGCAGTGGCTCATGCCTGTAATCCTAGCACTTTGGGAGGCTGAGGCAGGAGAATGACTTGAGCTCAGGAGTTGGAGACCAGCCGGGGCAACATAGTGAGACCCCATCTCTTTAAAAATAAAAAAGAAATTATGTAATGATCAAATGAGTGAACTTCAAGGTCTGTGGTAGACTTCTTGAACTGAAATTTTTAAGTTAAATTTTTAACAAGTACCTGTAAGTATGTTTAATTCTTCTGATAATGCATTGAGAAACACTGCTTTGAAGCAGCATAGGTTTTTCTGAAGGAATTCAGTGTACATTTGGAACCGTTATTACTTTATACGTCTTATGGTATTTCTTAATAAACTCATCCACTTATTTCCATAACATCCTATTGTTACATCCTTAATGCCAAAAAGTCAATGATGGGGAAAGTGCCCACATAATTTATCATCCAATCTGAGCTATATTTCAATATAAGGGAATATTACAATTACACCAGGTGACAGCTATCAACTGAGCAAATAGAGGCACAATTTTCTTCTAATTATGGGGAAGTAGGACAAAGAATTTTCAGATATGAATGAATGCAGTAAGGACAGTATGGTTTTGTTTTGTTTTGTTTTGTTTCCTGTTTTTCAGATTTATCTTATGCCTGGACCTTCAATGATAACCCCTTATACGTCCAAGAGGACAATAGACGATTTGTATCTCAAGAGACGGGAAACTTGTACATTGCCAAAGTGGAACCATCAGATGTGGGCAACTACACTTGCTTTATAACTAACAAAGAGGCCCAGAGAAGTGTTCAAGGTCCGCCCACTCCATTAGTGCAGCGCACTGATGGTAAGATAATGAGTTATCTTGGGAATATACTTTATCTGTGGCCCTTAAAGCCTGGGAAGATTCGTAAAGCTTTCTGCTTCCTTCTTGTTTGGTGGAGCCAAATTAGGAGTTTAGGTTCAATTCACAAATATGTAAACCAGAAATATAACAGAAAATTATCTAATTCACCCACATGGTGCAGTAGACATGGTTCTGGGTATACCAAGCCATCTCCTTTCTGGCATTGAAACAGCTTGTCTTTTTTTTGCTTAAAGACTGTTTTGTAAAAACAAAAATGATGTTCGGGGAGTTGGCGTGTGTGTATGTGTGCACGTGTGGGTGCTGCCAAACATATAACTGAATCAATATATTTTTAATGAACATATGTTGCAGCTACTTTTTAATGGCCCCTTTTTCCATATTTGCCCCTTTTTTTGTTCACCCTTTATTTACGTGGCTGGCAAAATGGAGGGAAAAGTTCATATCCAAGGAAAGCAAAGCAAACCAACATTAATTATGAGCATTCCAGAGAAGAATGAAACACAAGATTTATACTAATTATATTCCTCCAAGGAACATAATTCACACTAGTCTCTGACGAGCTTTGTAACTTAGTCAAGTCATAGCTGGTACAAGATTTAAAGAGCCAGAAAGTTTCAGGAAGTCATTGAAGTGGAAAAATTCTCTAGTTGTTTTTTTAATTAAATGTTCACGGTGGGATTCATACAGGTAGAAAATTTGTTGGTGCATTTTGTGATTGTATTCAGGACTTGAAATGCAATACCTCGTGGAGTTTTTCTCCCCTCTGAAGAGTTGAAGAAAAGCAAGAATATAATGCTAATGAAGCATAACAGAATTGTGGAACAAGTCCCATAGAAGGAGTTCTTATAATAGAGCTTTTATAATCACTAACCACCCAAATGTATTTGCAAGGTCTTCATTAAGATTTCAGCAACCATTAGACTTATTCCTAAGTCCAATTTATCTCCTTCAATGAATCCTCCTATTTATGACCAGAAGAATTCATGAGCCAACAATATACTTGGAGATTCTACCATGTTTTTCCTTTTTTTGTTTCCTGTCTACTCTGAGTTTCTGCTTCTTCCCTTCTTAATTCCTTCCTTCTTCTATCCCCTCTATTCCCTTGAATACATTTACAGGAAAAATAGAGCAGAAGTATTATATATAATACAAAAATCAAACCTCTTTTAAAAGTGAGCATGTAGGAAATATCAGATGTCAAGAAAGTGAAAAAGAATAAAACCTACCAACTTAGTTGAATGAAGTAGTACTCACTACCTTCTCACCATAACCTCTTTGAATGTTTATAATGATCAAGTCTTAAAAATTAAGTATTTTTATTTCATATATATTTTGTAATTTTTACTTTTTCTGCAATTATATTGGCCACCAACAATGTATTTATTTTAGGAATGTATTACTCTGTCGTTTGGTACATATATTAAAAATGATCAAAGTATTTAAATAATCTTGAGATGTCACTGATTAAATTAATTAAGTTAATGAGAATAGCCTACAGATATATTTCTGTTACAACTCCTCTGGTAGGTAGTGTATTTACAATAGGTTATACCATCATCTTATTCTTATCTTAGCACATATCCCCAATTCCTTGGATTGAAAGTTTTAAAACTTAAAACAAATTCGTGTAGGTATACAGCAAACTTAGTGAGCGGCAAAACCTTATTGTACTAATATGTGAATATTTACATTTTTATCTCAATTAATGTGATGCCTTTATATGTTCTGCTGCAGAACTACTGTTATTTTGGACTAAGACTTCTGCCAGTGTTAGCTGAAAACGTCCCGTTGTTGTTGTTTTTTTTCTTTTCTTTTTTTTTATTAATCAGATCTAGCTCTCTGACTTCCCTGAAAGGTAGATAAATGTGGATGTCACTAGAAAAGTGTCTTTTTTGAAAACCCAGAAGCATTTTAGAAACTATATGTATCCAATTCTTAACTGAAAACCCTAACTCTTATTAAGAAGAAATAATCAGGTTTTGGTTAATGAAGCATTTACTTCATAGAAAACTTCTATTCTCCAGAAATGCTGCTAGCTCTTTTGATATTTAACAGGTGTGATGGGGGAATATGAACCAAAGATTGAAGTGCGTTTTCCTGAAACTATACAAGCTGCAAAGGATTCATCTGTAAAACTGGAATGTTTTGCCCTTGGAAAGTAAGGTTTTTGTTTTTGTTTTCCTGGTTGCATTAATTTTTTTTTTTATTAAAAACCTTTTTGTTATTCAAATATTGCTCTAAGGTAAATTACCAAGTAGATTTCAAATGCTGGGCAACAGTGGAACTTTCTGATTTGAATTTAAACAAACATGTCTAATACTGAGACAATGACCAGGCCTGTAACTGAAAATGATCAGGGCTGCAATTCTTCCCTACAGGTGCTGATATTTCCTCAGTTTAAGCATAATGAGACCCATTTAGGCAGCACATTGCAAGGGAATAAGTGCACTTGTATAAGATGATGGGCAAGTCACTAAACCTTCCACGCATCCTTCACTCCATCTTGTCCTACATCCAGAAATACATTGCCTGGAGTATTTCCTTGCTTAATTAACCAACAATTCTGATAAATAAAAAACCACTGCTTGTTTCCAAAATAAGACTAATTAAAGTCCATTGTTCGTAGTGGATAATTAGAATTGAGCCCAACCTTCCCTGATAGTGGAGGCATTTTGTTTTACTCAGATAAGCATTTATTAGGAACAGGTTTGGAATACTTTTAAGCCAGGAAAATACCTACATTTTTGCATGGGATATCTAGAACCCCTCTTTGCTTTTTGGAGGTATACAAATTTCATTTTTGTGCCTATAAACACCAGAAAAAAAGAAAGAGACAGATAGACTAGACTGTCATTTTCAAATGTTAGTATGCATGTGAGTTACCTGGGGACATGGTTAAATTCATATTCTGACTCTAGAGGTCTAGGGTGATGTTTGATTCCTCCATTTCTAAAAAGCTCCCATATATTAGTCATGCTTCTTGTAAACAGAACATACTTTGAATAGTAAAAGACTTGACTGACTCAGAGGTAAGCTCGGAGGGCTTACCTCTAAATCCAAAGTCTATTCCTAATGTGGCCATCACATTTAGAAATAGTGACTTAGTCTCAAAATTCTAGAAAACATCCTTTAATGTCTCAGTCATTTTATTTAGTTAAACATACTCAGCAATCCAAATAACGGTGGTTACTAAATCTTAGTTTGTTTTCTATAGATGGAGTTTTGCATATCTTTGAATGAAATTTCTCAGAATAGTCATTTCTCATGGATTTAAGAGACCGTATTTTATTTTCATAGAGTATGGGTCTCATAGCATTTATCAAATAAATAATTATTGATTGATTAAATGATTCTTAAGAAAGTGACAAATAGGGGCTTTACATCAGTTTTTAATTGTCTGCCTTTTAAGACACGATGAACTTTCACCATTTTCAGGCTTTTTCAGAAGTTAAGGTTTATAAAAATATTAAATGTCATCAAATTCTTTGATAATTAGATAATTAATTTTAAAAGAAAACCAAAGAGAGTATCTGAAAAGAATATTAATAGCTTATTTAATCATATTTGGCATCAGGAAATATAGATTCCTGAAATTAAAAAATGGTCTTCCACAATAAAATAATTGAAAATGTTGAGGCTATTTCTCAAGAATCTAATGAAAATAATTTCATTTGCTAAGCACCTATAACTAAGCATTTATGATACAATATATATAATTGTCATAATCTTGCAGGGCAAGTTACGTTTTCATTACATATGAGAAACTGAAGCTCAGATTGGAGAAGTAACCTGTTCAATTTTATGTTTCTATTCAGAGGAAGCAAGCAATTCAAACCCAGGCCCACCTGATTTTAAATTCTGAATTTAGGAACTTCCAAGTAAATAGTAAGAGAACTGCTTTTGAAATCCTGGGAGACAGATTCAATTCCCAATTTTCTGAAGAGTTATTTGATTGTTAGCAAACATGCTTATAATCTCTATGAATTACCATATTTTCATCTGAAAGGAGTTATGATGATTCCACCTTGTATGTTTGTTGTGAAGATTAGAATGGATAATACATGTTAAAACATTAAGACTTCGCATTTATGTAATAAATGCTCACTGACTTATTCTAAAACCAAAATCCAAATTTCATTCTATTTTTTTTTTTTTGAGACGGAGTCTTGCTTTGTTGCTCAGGCTGGAGTGCAGTGGCTTGATCTCAGCTCACTGCAAGCTCTGCCGCCCGGGCTCCGCTTCCTGGGTTCATGCCAGTCTCCTGCCTCAGCCTCCCAAGTAGCTGGGACTACAGGCACCCACCACCACGCTAAGCTAATTATAATTTTTTTTGGGTATTTTTAGTAGAGATGGGGTTTCACCACGTTAGCCAGGATGATCTCGATCTGCTGACCTCGTGATCTGCCCGACTCAGCCTTCCTAAGTGCTGGGATTACAGGCGTGAGCCACTGCGCAGACCGCATTCTGCTTTTATATAAACAATGTTTGAATTAGTGAGGATGTTCAAAGGAGAGTAGGTATCTCAGAGGGGGTATAAATTCTCATCTTTCCCAGCCCAGTCCTGTTCTCTCTGTCTCAGGATTGATGACAGTATAAGAGAGAAAGGAGCAATTAGGGTCAGTTCAGGAAGGAAGGAAGGAAGGAAGAAAGAAAGAAGGAAGGAAGGAGAGAGAAAGAAAGAAAGAAAGGAAGGAAGAAAAGGAGATAACATGATCAATATAGTCTTTGAACTGCTCACATACCAGTTTCTTAAATTTATTTATTTTTATATTATTCAAACCTATAGAAAAGTTGAAAGAGTAACACACGGACATCATATAGTCTATCTGAATTGACCAAGTGTAAACCCGTGCTACATTCCCTTTCTCTGTCTCTCTCCCTCTCTCTCTCTTTCTTTCTCCACACACAAATATATGTAACCAGATACATGATAATATCTAATCAGGAAAAATGAAGCTTGGGATATATGAGGTATATGGAATAATTTAAAAATAAATAAAGCAGTGTCTTATTTTCTATTAACTCCATGGTGATGGAAATAATCAACATATTATTAAATTGCAAAAGGTAAAATTTATAATACAGGAGTCCCTAAACTTTTTTTCTTTTTTTGAGACGGAGTCTAACTCTGTCGCCCAGGCTGGAGTGCAATGGCACGATCTCGGCTCACTGCAACCTCCGCGTCCCCGGTTCAAGTGATTCTCCTGCCTCAGCCTCCCGAGTAGCTGGAATTACAGGCACCTGCCACCACACCCAGCTACTTTTTGTATTTATAGTAGAGACGGAGTTTCACTGTGTTGGCCAGGCTTGTCTCTAACTCCTGACCTCCTGATCCACCCGTCTTGGCCTCCCAAAGTGCTGGTATTACAAGCGTGAACCACCGTGCCCGGCTCCTAAACTTTTGACAAAAATTAAACTAGCAATATTTGACCCAGAAAAATTTGAGTTGGAAAATTAATAGTTTAAAAAACTCTCAAAATGTAAAATCTGATGTGTATGTACAAAAGAAACCCCCTGATAAATAAATCATGTTTGTTAAGTTTATGCAGGAAATAACCGTTGAACATGAAATAATGTTAAATGGGAATAGGAAAATAATATAAATTACCAAACCATACCTCATACAAAATTGTCAAGGAAATTCTTGATTTAATAGAGTACACTCCCTAAATTGTTATCTAACAAAATTAATCAATGTTGAGATTATGTTTATTAAATGAAGGCATTAATATAGAATTGAAATACCTTGGGGTAAAAATGGAAAGTCTGAAGCATCTACTCGGTCAAAGCGGTAGTGTTAAGATGCCCTGTATAACAATCTTACATTTTGTGTAGTTGGAGTGCAGATACATTTCTCATTTCTTCAAAACAACGAAATGTATGTGAAAATACTTTGACTACTTTGGAAAACTTACAAATGTGAGTTACTACCAAAAAGAGTTTTATATATGCTTGCCAATAGTTTTCAGAAAACAAATTAAATTATCTTTGACACATTGCAAACATACTGAAAATGCCTTTTAGTCCATTATAAATTACGGTATTTACCAAATGCCATATTGTCTTCTAAATATATAAAATTAACAAACACAAAAGGCGACACACTCACTAGAAGATTAATTCTGTTATAGGTATAATTAACAATCTGAAAATAAAAAGTCAGACGTCTGATCTTCAAAATTATAAATCTGTATTTGTAAGTTTGTTGCCAAGTGTTTTTATAAAGTCTATTGAGTGTTTATTATAAATCATATTCTCTAACATCTCTTCATAAAAATATTGCTGTGCAGCATTTGGTTTTAGTCATTTTTTTTTCCCAAATGTGGGGACTCCTTTTTACTAATCCTTCTAAATCTTCCTGTCTACTTTGTGAGGTACTTTACTCTTTTGTAAGATGTTGCATAACCTCAAAACTGAGAAAAGCTAGTTGACTTGAGGAATAAAATAAAATATTTTTTTCTTATTACATTACTGTTCATTGACTGCTGTTTAAGCTATAGACTACACATTTATTAAACTAAGATGTATATATTTTAATAGATGGGGGAAAGAGAGAGAGAAGAGGGAGAAAGGAAATCAATAGGTGGGTAGAAGGAAAAAGAAATGAAAATATAGAAAGACCAGCTCCAGTGCCAGATCTTATTAATTTTTTTATTCTTAGGACATAAGAGAGCTCCTGATATAAAAATTGGCTTTCGTTAAATGTTTGTTTAATGTACCCCATACATGTGCTCACATAACTAGGAAATATCACCCCCTATCACTGGGAATATTTTTTCTCTTGAGGTTGTAGATTATTTTTGTTATTTATTTATCTTGCTTTGTTTTCTCTGAAATTCCTGAGTCTATGGTTTGGTGTTTGTCATTATTTTTGAAAACTATTCAGGCATGATTACTTCAAACATTTATTTGTTTGTTTGTTTGTTTCTCCTTTTAGTATTTGTTTTACATTATCTTTTATGCCATTTGTAATCTCCCTTCTGCCTAAGTTCTTAATCTTTTTAAAAATTTTAATTATTTTTATCTTTGCATTTCAGTTTGGGAGGTTCTATTGATACTGCTTGTCATTCATTTACTTCCCCCTTAGCTATGTTCAGTCCACTGGTGAGCCCATCAAAGGCATCCCTCATTTGTGTTATAACTTATTTTATTTCCAGCATTTCCTTTTGATCCTTTCTTAGAGTTTTCTTCTCTGTGCTTACATTATCCATTTGTTCTTGTATGCTGTTCACTTTTTTATTATAGCACTTAATATATTAATTATAGTAATTCAAAATTACAGTCTGATAATAACTGTTCAATTTTAAATCCTCAGCCTGATAGTCCTAAAAGTTTCATTGTATTTGAGTCTAGTTATCATGGTTGTTTTGTCTCTTCAGACTGTTTTTTAGCAGGCTTTGTACTTTTTTTTGAATCCTGGACATTATTATATCAGATTAAAGGAACTTCAATAACTAAACTTTTAGCATGAGGTTTTATGTTTTTCTAGCTAGGGTTAGACTGTAATTACTGTTGGCTCTAGCTGTGGTATCAGAGGTTAAATTTTAGCTAGTACCTTTGCTTTTATCTCCACTCTTGCCCTTGGGTTTCCCTAGAGACTCTTTCCTAAATAGCATCTAAAGCTTGCAGTTATTTCAGCTGTAATTCTCTGCACTGTAATTATATAGGAGCCCTAAATAAGTCCTCGCTTGCTAATTCTATCATCTCAGTTATTTGTGGGTCTGTTTCTATTGGCTGCTTTTTCTCCTAGTCACAGTTCTCATTTTTTTGCTTGTTTGGATCTCTAGTAATTTAAGATTGAATAGTAGATATCATAAATGTCATGTTGTTGAATGCTAAATTGTGGTGTATTTATTAAAAACCTTTTTAAACTTTATTTTGATAGGCAGTTGTTATACTACTGTGAATCCTCGAGTTTTCTGTGGTTATTAAGGCTAGTTTACTACTAAGATGAAATCCCCAACTGAATGCTTCCAATGTTCACCAAGTTTTTCTTCTCTGGCATAGTGGAGCTCTCATGTCTTCCAGGCCTATTTGAGCTCTGAAAATTATTCTTTGCCCAGCCTCATGTGACACTCCTATGCAGATCTTCAGAGCACATTATTTGAGTAATGCCATTGTTTCTAACACTGTGCTCTGCAATTCCAGCCACTTCAGCCTCTCCAAATCTTATCTTTGTCTTCTCAGCTCAGTGACACAGTACTTTACTACTTATGTCTCCCCTACCTACTCCCTGATCTGGATGGAAAGCGTCTCTACACAGAAAATAAGGGCTACCAAAACCTTACTTCATGTATTTCCCCTCTTTCAGGATCATACTTCTGTGTTGCCAATTGTTCAAGTTCCAGAAAGAGGGTTTTTTTTTTCATGTATTTGTCTAGTTTTTCATTGTTTTTGAAATACTAATTACAGAGGTAAATACAGTGAGGCTTAGATAAATTAAGTGACTTAACCAATGTAAGTTGCATATCTGGAATTCAAATCTACATCTCGTAGATTCTGACTTCAAAACTCATGCTTATAACACTTTCATATTTATATTGAATTAACTTCTAAGTATCTGACTTACTTAATCCTCCATGTGCAGATGTAGTATGACCCTCAATTATGTAAATATTTTACAAGAAAAAGGCTTGAAAAAATTCAGCAAAATGTTAAAAAATGCTTTATCTGGGGAATGGAATTATAGATATATTTCCCATTTATATTATCTATAATAACTAATATTCCAGCAACAAGTAAGTTTTAATTTTATATATTAAAAATAACCCTTGGCCAGGCGCAGTGGCTCACACCTGTAATCCCAGCACTTTGGGAGGCCAAGGTGGGTGGATCACGAGGTCAGGAGTTCAAGACCAGCCTGGCCAAGAAGGTGAAACCCCTTATCTACAAAAAATACAAAAAATTAGCCGGGTGCAGTGGCAGACACCTGTAATCCCAGCTCGGGAGGCTGAGGCAGGAGAATCGCTTGAACTCGGAGGGTGGAAGTTGCAGTGAGCTGAGATCGTGCCGCTGCACTCCAGCCTGACGACAGAATGAGACTCTGTCAAAAAAACAAACAAACAAACAAAACAAAATTCAAAAGATAAACTTGTAAAAATTCAAGCTGTGTTTTAATGAGAAGAAAAAAGTGTTTTCAAAAACATCAAAAATCAGGGTTATACACCTTATTGTTTTATAGATGATGATGGCAATGTACACCATTTCTAAAAGTCTGGTATACCTGATTAGGTAGCACTCAGAAAACATAGCTTCTGTCACAGAAACCATCATGCAGACAGAATGTATAAAAAGTGAGGTCTAGAGAAGAATAGGTGAAGTGTTTACTCATATAATCTAACAATCTTAAACCACTATAAGCTAGTGTGAGTATAGAATAATTAAGACAAAGCTTCAAGTAATTGTCTTAACTTTAATTGCTATGACTTTGGGGATATGTAACTGACTTTCTATGTTGGAGTTTCAGAGCTGACATGATCACAGCTTTCAACTCTCAGCTTTGTTTCATTTGTTTAACATGGCGGACTCTTAATTATGAAAGCTGCAAATTAATTGTATTGTGAAATACCCTGAGAAGCTCCTTGTATAGGTGCTATGCAAATGTAGTATGATTGACTGATAGATATGTACGTCTCCTTTGAAAAAGATATGGGCTCTTGCTGAGTGAAGAAATTAAACTGATATCCCCCATAACTCTATTCTACAGCTTTTATAAACAACCAAACATATTTTCCTTTTTTTAAAAAAATCTTAATTTAGTACCTTTTCTGTCAGTGTTCTGGAATGTAAATAACATTAGTAGCAGCACTGAACGTTCCTGTGTGTTCTGAAGCCTTCACACAGAGGACTATACTTATGTGTACATGTATAACTTATTTTTTTTTCTAATTTATGAAGCTAAAGATACCCAGCTTGGCTGTTAATGTCAAGCAACAAATCTGAAGTCTCACCATGATGTTGTTAGGTGTTCCAGAATTTTCAGGTGACAGAGGAGCTATTTCTTACAGTGTTTGCTTTTCATCTTACTAATGTGGACATCATTGCAGACTATACTGCAGAAAGATTTTTCAAGTCACTTAAGATGAAAATAACATTTTTAAATCAAGCTAGGCACACTGAAATTTTTCAGTTCCTTAGTGATTATTTTTGGTTTATTGTTTTAATCACTCAGGTATCTTAATGATTTTGAAACTGGATGTCTAAAAAATTGTTTACCTTTTGTTTCCCCTCATTGAGTTGAGCAGATAGAGAACAGAATCTCTTCCCAGGCATAGTTTACCGCATTCACTCCAGAAATGTATACTGAAACCTAATCTTTAGATTCTTGCTAATGGCTTTTTCTATAACACGATATTATCAATAACTTTTTTTTTAACATGACATGGTATTGCTTGGCATAAAATAATAAAGTAAACTCTATAGAACACTCGCCTCTGTTGACCATGCTCACAAGTCTGAGAACTAAAAAATCTTCAAGCCAATTATTCAGAAATTGAAAGATAACATTAAACCCACTACGCTCTCACATAAACAAGCGCTCAACCTAGCAACAAATAATTTATCAGTGAATTTACTAGCATTTGAAGGCAAATGGTATGCTGAAAAGTGTGGACTATAAGTTCAAATAGAGCAGGATTGAAGTCTTAACTTCACTTGTCAATAGCTGGATGACTTTGGTCAGTTTTCTTATGTGTATAAGGAAGGCAAAAATGATAGAGAATAAATAGATACAGCAGAATGTTTGTAAGGACTGGAAATACTATTAAGCTTACTTACTAAGTTTCCTGAGCCATAATAGGCATTAAATAGTAACTACTTAATTAATCCTGGGAATTGTCAAAGCTGCTTTGACTGAGGAGGTAAAAAGGAACATACAAGAAGGAGCGAAGTGGTTTCTGTATTATATTTTTGTGTTACGGGACTTCCCCAGAAGAATAGATTTATCATTTTAAATTCTGTTCAATCTTTCTAAGGGTTACTGACATTTCCTCACTCACTCATTTGACAAATTGAGCACCAATGATTCATTCACTTAGCAAATATGTGTTGAATACCTCCTTCCATCATTAATTCCTTCATTTCTTCATTTAGGTAGTCAGTCAGGAGGGATTCTCCAAAGGACAGACAGCTGGCCCTGGGAGATAAAGAAGATTACATAAAGGCCCTGGGGAGGTTGCAGGCTAATGAAAATAAGATTGATGTAACAATGTGCAATCACACATTCTCTTGGGATCAGCTCTTTCCTTCCAGACTTTCAGTGAAGGAAGAGTCAAGGATCCTCACTTTGGGAGCTTTACTGATTATCTTTTTCCCATGCTGCCCTTTATCAAATAGAGACTGGAGAGGGTCACTGTCATTTCTTTAGCAGAGCTAATTTTAGGCTATTATTTAAGGGCTTCTTGTATTTCTGAGAAAAGGAAAATTATTTCTTCCTTTTTTCCCCTCTGTTCATAAATACTTTTAACTAATGGATTTTAAAGAATAGTTTTAGAACAGAAATATTGAACGGATAGTACAGAGAGGTCCAATATAACCCCCCCCCCCAACAATTTCCCTTATTACTAACGTCTTACGTTATTATGATGCATTTGTTACAATTAACCAGCCAATACTGATGTCTGATTATTATAAAGTCCATATTTTATTCAAATTTATTTGGTATTTATGCCCTTCTATTCCAAGATTCCATCCAGAATACCATATTACATCGAGTTTTCTTGTCTCATTAGTCTTCTCTTGTCTGTAGCAGAATCTCAGACATTTCTTGTGTTTGATGTCCCTGACAGTTTTGAGGGGTGGTGTCAGTTTATTGCAGGCTGCCCCTCTGTTAGAATATGTCTGTATTTGTCATAATTAGACTGGGGTTACAAGTTTTGGAGAGGAAGAACATAAAGGTAAGGAACAATTTTCATTACATATCAAGGTTAACCTTATCATAATGATTTATGACAGATGATGCTGGCCTTGATTACCTGGCTGAAATACTTTTTATCAGGGTTCTCCACTGTAAAATTACTCTTTTCTCCCACTCCATACTGACTCTTTGGAAATGGGTGACTATGTGTAGTCCACCCTTGACGAATAGAGTGCTGTGCTTCACCTTCTGCAGAATAATGAGACTATAGAATTCTTCTACCTGTGAACTGTGTCCCTTCTTCCTCGTTTATTAATATTTAATAATTTACTTATGTCAGTACTGACTCACATATAATTATTTTAGACTTTGGGTTGTAATTCTGTGCTACTTTGTTTATTTTGCTGCTCAAATTGTTTTAGCTTTTGCCATTGGGAGCCTTTTAAGTTGGATCTTGTGCCCTTTGTTATGCACTCATCAATGTATGGGGTGTTTTGTGTGTGTGTGTGTGTGTGTGTGTGTGTGTGTGTGCGCACCTGTTAGCACTTTCTTATTTACTGGCATTAAAGATGTTCCAGGTTCATCTTGTATATTTCATGCCCTAGTCATAGAAGCAGTCATGTCTCCAAGGATAGGTTCTTGTTATTGAAGAATGACATTAGTAACCAATATCTGGGTACTAGGTGTGCTTGTTGCTGCTGGAGTGTCATTTATTTAGGTGCTCTCAGATGACAGAGAAAAGAAGTATGTGTGTCTATACTAATTATTATGTACATATATCTATAAGTATTTCTATATACAGCTATTTGTATTATGTTAAACATATGATCTTGCTGTTGTCTCCAACTCTAATCCATTACCACACGGATCACTCTGCTCTCCTCCACTTACTGATCAGTATATTTCCACTCCACACAGTGCTGTCCCATTTTGCAATACCACCAGTAATAAATTAGACTTTTGATTTCTCTTAATCTACACCAGCATTTGATATTGTGTGGGTTTTTGTTTTGTTTTGTTTTTTAGCCATTCTTACAGGTGTATAGTGGTATTTCCTTGTTGTTTTAATTGGTAATTCTCTAACGGCAGAAGGTGGGAACATCTTTTAATGTGATTATTTGCTATCTATTTATCTTCTTTAGTAAGACGTCTGCTTACATCTTTTCTACATTTTTAATTGGTATGTTTATTTTCTTATTGATGAGCTTTAAGAATTCTTTGCATATTTTGAACATAAGCCTTTTATCAGATATGCGTTTTGCCAATATTTTCTCCCAGTCTGTGACTTGTCTTTGCATTTCCTTAACAATATCCTTAACAAAGCACAAGGTTTTTATTTTAATGATGTGCAGGTTATCAATTTTTTTCCAATAAAAGGTGTTTTTGGCGTTAAATACAAAAACTCATCACTATATCCAAGGTTACCTAGATATTCTCCTCTGTCATCTTCTAGAGCTATTATAGCTTTATGTTTTGCATTTTCATTGATGGTCCATTTTGCATTAATTTTTGTGAAAGATATGACTTCTGGGTCTATTCATTTTATAACATATGGACTTCCAATCGTTCCAGTATCTGTTAAAAAGACAAATTTTTCTCCACTGTATTGCGTTTGCTCTTTTGTGAAAGATATGCTGACTGTATTTGTATAGGTCTATTACTGGGATCTCTTTTGTTCCACTGCTCTGTCTGTTCTTTGGCCATTACCACATTGCCTCAATTACTGTGGCTTTACAGTAAATCCTGAAGTCAGGTAATGTCAGTACTCCAACTTTATTCTTCTTCTTCAGCATTGTGTTGGCTATTTTGTTTTGTTTTGCTTTCCTTGTCTTTCCATACAAACTTAGAATCATTTTGTCTATATCCATGAAATAGCAGTTGGGGTTTTGATTGGGATTGACTTAAATCTATTGATCAAGTTGGGAAGACTTGACATACTGACAGTGTTGAGTCTTTTAATCCATGAACACAGACTATTTCTCCACTTATTTCGATCTCTTTTAATTGATTTTATGAGATTGTATAGTTTTCTGCATATAAATTCTGAAATACTATTTTATATAAACCCTAAAATTTCGTGTTTTAGTGCTAATATAAATGACATTGTATGTTAATTGTGGAATTCAAATTCCATTTGTTAACTACTGGTATAAACAAAAGTTAACTGACTTTGATATATTAACATTGTATCTTGTTGCCTTGCTGTAAGCACTTATTAGTGCTGGAGTTATTTTTTGTTAATTCTTTGGGATTTTTCATTGCTGCCTGGGAACAAGTATTATTTCCTTCTTTTCAATCTGTATACATTTTTTTTTTGCCTTTCTTGTATTATTGCATCAGCTAGGATTTCCAATACAATGTTGACAGTGAGTGGTAAGAGTAAACATGCTTGCCTTTTTCCGCTATCCAAAATGAAAGCATCCAATTTCTCACCATTAAGTAGGATGCTAGTGCTACATTTTTTGGCAGACATTTTTATCAAGTTGAGGAAGTTCCTCTCCATTCCTAGTTTATTGAGAATTTTTATTTTGGATAGGTGTTGCATTTTTCCAAATGCTTTTTTTGGCACCAATTGATATGATCATGCGATTTTTCTTCTATTCATTAGTGGATTTCATGAATTAATTTTCTAATATTGAACCATCAGTCCTGCATACTCAAGACAAGTCCTACTTTGTTGTGGTGCATAAGTCTTTTTAATTGTTGCTGGACTCAATTTGCTAATATTTGTTGAGGATTTTTCCATTTGTATTAATGAAAGATACTGGTCTGTAGTTTTACTTTCTTGAAATGTCTTTATTTTATTTTGGCATTATGGTAATTTGGCCTCAGAGTGAATTTAAAAATATTCTCTCTGCTTCCATTTTCTAGAAGAGATTATGTACATAAAGAAGAAATGTACGTACATCAAGAAAACATAGAGGCCAGGCGCAGTGGCTCATGCCTGTAATCCCAGGACTTTGGGAGGCTGAGGTGGGCAGATCGCCTGAGGTCAGGAGTTTGAGACTAGCCTGAACAATATGGAGAAACCCTGTCTCTACTAAAAATACAAAATCAGCTGGGTGTGGTGGTGCACACCTGTAATCCCAGCTACTCAGGTGGCTGAAGCAGGAGAATCGCTTGAACCCAGGAGGCAGAAGTTGCTGTGAGCTGAGATTGTGCCATTGCACTTCCCACAAGACAAAAACGAGCAGGAGAACCAGAGTTCTAGAAGTCAGTTTGAAATGAGAGCTGAGGGCAGGCAAGGAAACAAGCAAGGAGATTAGGAAGAGTTACTTCCTTTGCTTGAAGCAAAACAAATAGTTAGGTTTTTATATATACATAGGTGTATGTATATATAAAATGTCTTTATATATACATAGGTGTATGTATATATAAAATGTCTTTATATATACATCGGTGTATGTATATATAAAATGTCTTTATGTATACATCGGTGTATGTATATATAAAATGTCTTTATGTATACATCGGTGTATGTATATATAAAATGTCTTTATGTATACATCGGTGTATGTATATATAAAATGTCTTTATATATACATCGGTGTATGTATATATAAAATGTCTTTATATATACATAGGTGTATGTATATATAAAATGTCTTTATATATACATAGGTGTATGTATATATAAAATGTCTTTATATATACATAGGTGTATGTATATATAAAATGTCTTTATATATACATAGGTGTATGTATATATAAAATGTCTTTATATATACATAGGTGTATGTATATATAAAATGTCTTTATATACATAGGTGTATGTATATATAAAATGTCTTTATATATACATAGGTGTATGTATATATAAAATGTCTTTATATATACATAGGTGTTGTATATATAAAATGTCTATATATACATATATGTGTATATATACACGTATATATTTGTATATATGTGTATATATACACATACATATTTATACATATATGTATATGTATATATAAAATGTCTTTATATATACATATACATACATATAAAATGTCTTTATATGTACATATATGTGTATATAAATGTCTATATATTCATATATGTGTCTATGTCTTTATATACACATATATGTGTATATAAAACGTCTTTATATACACATGTATATAAAACATCTTTATATACACATATATGTATATATAAAGTTTGAAAAAGTCAGATATACTCATTTAAGAAAATTCTGAAAATATAGGCAAGAAAAAAGAAGACAATAAAATCCTTTTTATACTTAATTTCTCCCCCAAAGGATAACTACTCTTATTTCAGTGTACATATATCCTTCCCGTCTTTATTCTACTTTTAACATAATTAGTGTAATACACTGCATATTTGTTTGTAAATTTTTTTAATTCTTAAAAATATACCATGAACATATATGCAAGTCATTAAACAGTCTTCTGCACCCTCATTTGTAATGACAGTGAGATATTTCAGTATATGTTTGTAGCCAATCTCCTATTGGTGGACATTTAGTTTCCATCAATTTTGTTTCCAATTTTTTGTAATCATGAATAATAATGTAATGAATATTGTTGTGGCTGTATTTTGCTTATGTTCATGTAAACTTCCTAAGTATATTTTTAGAAAATTAGGATTATTGGTAAATGGAACACTATGTAAAATACTACGATTTCTAAATATCTTGCCAGTTTCTCAGCCACTGTCAAAGACCAGGGACCTGCCCTAAAAGTTGGACACACTCCGAATCTAATGTCAAACATTCCTTTCCATATAGTTTTTCAAAATTTTTTTTTCAAGGAGCATAGAGTGGATTGTTACAGTGCTGTTTCTGAAATTAAACTAATTTAAAGGTTCTTAAAAATCATCCAAGAAGAATATATATATATATATATATATATATATATATTTCTGGAAACAACTCTTTGTCCTTTCCATCCCAGTCTATCACCACCTCTCTCAGGAGACCCACAGTTCTTACTTTTAAGTAATTGGCAGTTTACAGTAGAGAAGAATTTCAAATCTAAGTTGGAACTGGGCTCAGGAAAAATAATAAGTTGTTTGTTTCCTATTTTCCAGCTGACCTTGGAGCCCATCTCTAAGCTTCTACTGAAATTTCGAGGCATCTCAATATGTTTTAAAAAGATAATCTCCGTGATTTCACCTTTTGCCTCTTATACAAAAAAAAAAGCATCTGTTGACTGGTTGCAAGACACATTAGTTCCTTAGGTGAATAATATATTGCTAAGCACATATTATACACCCTAATAAGGTTTGCTCTCATTTTGTACCTGGTTAATTCATGCAGGGGCAGCAAAGCATGGTGATTTAGAGCTCCGTGTCTGTGGAAAGACAGACTTCGGTTCAAATCCTTTTTTTTCTTTTTTAATTCACTGTATGATGTTGGGCATATTACCCAAACTATCCTAATCCCAATTTGTTCATCTACAAAATGTGAACAACTGTAATCGTATGTTTGATAGTGCTATAGCATGATTTAAAGAAAATACTTAGCATGGAGCTAACATATAATATGTGCTCAGTACATGTTAAATAATGATAAAATGATGAACTATTAATATGCCATTTTCAGTGTCTCTTTACTTCTTTATATGAAAATTTATGATTCCAAACTGAGACAAGATCAAACGGAATAAATTTGAGGTAACACAAGGCCCACCTACCTATACCAAATTATCATTTTCTCTCCTAAGAGCAGCAGAGGTATTTATTGAGGCTTAGTATTATTTATGAATAAAAAATTATGGACAAGCTGTTAGTGAACTGCTAAGTGCAGTATCATATTCAGCTCTACCACATCTTGAAATAGTGGGCTTCAATTCATGTTTCATGTGCAGATTAGTATTCATATTACTTACATTAAAAGGAGTAGAAATTGGTAATAAAATTCTTAGAGAATCTTTGGACAATGGTCCTTTCATGTCTCTGTTCATAATCTTGGTATTAAGGCAATTTACTAAGCCTTATTTATGCTTCAAACATTGCATTTTAGAATGTACTCTCATGGATATTTCCTCATTTGCTCTTCCTGTGTACTCATTCTTATTTCTAGTTAATGTAAAGAGAACACTGAGTCTCAGAGAGGTTAGGTAACTTGTGTTCAGCTCTATAAAATTTGCCTGTGTCCTTTTTTTTTTTTGCCAACCGCAGGTGCCATTCTGTTACCAGTGCTATTATAAACAAACCATTTGTGGCTTTTCAAAGATGTCCTCCCCAAGGGAAAGCTGATATAGGCATCATCTCATTCCCATTGGGCTGCCATCACAAAATACTATAGACTTGTAAACAATAGGAATTGGCTTGTGAACAACAGAAATTTGTTGTTGACAAGTTCTGGAGGCTGGCAAGTCCATGATCAAGGCAACAGCAGACTTGGTGTTTGGTGAGATGTCTGGTGAGGGCTGATCTCTGGTTCATCTAGCTGTGTCCTCGCATGGTGGAAGAGAAAAACAAGCTCCCTCCGATCTATTTTATAAGAACACTAATCCCACTATGAAGGCTCTATCTTCATGTCATAGTCCCACCTCCTAATACTATCACCTTAGGGGTTAGGTTTCCAACCTATGAATTTTGGGAGGACACAAACATTCATTTCCTAGTAGGGACTGACTGCAAGGACAGAATCATGACTCCATTTACACCACTCAGAGTAAAATAAAAATGTTTTCTCTTTTTCCATAACAGTGAGATTGCTTTTCTACAGAACTCATGAAGTTATCCATATTGTATTGCCATAGGACAATCTTACATTCCAAGCTCTTTGTATGAATATTTCAAATTGGGGAAATGAAAGCAGCTAGCTGAATAGTCTGAAAATGTAGCAAAGGCATTCTTTGCTGGGTTTGTTATTCTGCTTCACTCTCTTTGATTAAAACTGGCCCACTGACAGGATTTCCTGAAATGAGGTTCAAGTTAATAATCCCAAATACAAGCATCTTAAGAAACTCATTCTCTGTACCAGTCTTTAGTTAAAAACTTAGTATGGCTTGGATTTAAGCTGTAGATAATGAGGTTTAAGAAATCCAGGGGAGAAATACAAGCTTTCTCAAATGGCACTAGTAATAAAAATTCTATTTATGGGCTAAAGGTATAGAATTGAAGCACAGTGTGCTTCTACTAGTGTATGGAGAGCTTTAATTTAACTCGAAATCAGGATGAACTAGGCCAGATGGTTAAGAAATGTATTCTCTGTCTTCAGATAAAATTAATAGGATGCTCCCTTTGTAAAAGCATAATGACATGACAGGATGAAGTAAAAGTCCATATTTATGGCAATGCGTATTCAAGAAGCACGAAACCACAGCAGAGGAAAAGAAAAAAAGAAAAACTTTGCTTTTATCATCTAGTAGTATTTCACAATTGTGAAGAATCATATTTCAGGCAACCTTCATTTAGAAAATAGGAACAAAATAAGAAAAGGCTTTTGCAATGCTCCTTTTGAAATACAAGGTTCAAGAATCCCTCATCTATGGTCTGAGGAATCTTTGGATAAGAGAATTGCTTCATGTTGGTTTTCTTTATTGAGATTTGCATCCAAGCTCAATTTTTGTAAAAAGAGAGAGGGGAGAAGTGTAAAATTGGAGTTTAAAGGGAAATGTTGCCAGAAACGACTGATCTCTGTAGTTAAAATGATAATGGCACCATTTGTTTTGACTCTGTAACATCAGTTTCAAGAGATTTAACAATAATCTCCATTCTGAAGACCCCTTCAAAGATCCACCTTCCTCCATGATGTTCTTTATCTGATTAATATATTAACTTTTCATTTTAAAGAGATCATTTATCTTGAAGCAAAACGAACTCCTAGTAAATACTGCATTGCTAGTATCTACATGGACAAACTACACAGAGTCTAAAAAGAATACTGAAGCCACAGTAGGAGAAAGAGTCTACTAGTGCTTTTAATTTAGTGGGTTGGGCAACTCAAAGGAATTAGAAGGTAGATCACAATAAATTAGCGTGCTCTGGAACTCTAAGTGGAGGCAAACTGGCAGGTAATAATTTAGTTGAAATTACCCATCTAAACGTGAGTATCATTCCAAAAAGTTAATTAGCGTTGTTAGCAGCTGCAAGCTGGGTATTTAGCTCGGATGGCATATGGAAGCCATCTGTCACAATGCCTGGTACATAGTAAGCACTCAGTTAATGGTTATTAATATTATTTTAAAATATCTAATTTTCCTATACCAATTTTCTTCTGTTTGGAGAGCACCGTCTAATTGCTTTCTTCCCTACTGAAATGGTACTAGATGATTAACCACGTTAAAGAAAAAGGTCCTCCACACCCACGCATCCATGTCTCACCTGAATGATTCCTGCCCTTGTCATGATGAAGTGAACATGACTACTATGATCAAGGTTGTATCTCCATGGCAGCTAGGGCATTAAATGGTGAGATGCAGGAAATTTACACACACTCATGCTTGTGTAGCCATTTCATTCATAGTGTGGAGATCTGATTTCAGTGTATAAATGATTCGTAAATCAGTTTGTATCAAACGCGTAGTCATATGGATCCCTTAACAGAGAGTAAAAGACAAATACATGTGAATTAGGATTCCTGGTTTTGAAATGATAGTAATCACATTATAATAATCTTAAAATATTTTTATTAATTGAACACTCAAACATATTGTTTAATAGGTGCTAAGCAGTATGGTAAGCATGTGACATGAATTATCTTAATCCTCAAAATAAGCCTATGAATGATGTACTATTACTAATTACCATGCTATAAATGAGAGGCGTATTAATCTATTCTTGCACTGCTATAAAGAAATACCAGGGACTGGGCAATTTATAAAGAAAAGAGGTTTAATTGGCTCACAGTTCTGCAGGCTGTACAGGAAGCATAACAGCTTCTGCTTCTGGGGAGGCCTCAGGAAACTTACAATCATGGTAGAAAGTGAAGGGGAAGCAGGCATGTCCTACATGGCTGGAGCAGAAGGAAGAGAGAGAGAGGGAAGGTGCTACACACCTTTAAACAAGCATATCTCACAATAACTCACTCACTATCATGAGAACAGCACCAAGGGGATGGTGCTAACCCATTAATGAATGATCCACCCCAATCATCCAGTCACCTCCCATCAGACCCCCACCTTCAATACTGGGGATTACATTTTTACATGAGATTTGGGCAGGGACACAGATCCAAACTATGTAAAGAAGATTCTTGCTTATAAATGTGC
The DNA here is from genome assembly GCF_029281585.2 of Gorilla gorilla gorilla. Classification (NCBI taxonomy): domain Eukaryota; kingdom Metazoa; phylum Chordata; class Mammalia; order Primates; family Hominidae; genus Gorilla; species Gorilla gorilla. Next base: position 11,112,289 of record NC_086017.1, read on the forward strand.
AACAAAATTTAGCTAAGGATGAGAGCCACATTTCTCTCTTTACTACATACATAGTATTATACTAGTTAACATTATTGTAATTGTTATTATTATTATTAACACAGAATGGTATCTCTTGGAAAAATACGCTTACATTAAAACATTAAAGCTCACTACTAAAATAATTTTGTTTTTCATTGATTCCAGTTTTTCCCACCCACTGTCCATTTAGGATGCTTCAGAAAAGAGAAATGGTGTCAAATCTGAAGCAGTTTACTTAGTGTCTTCATAAAAAATTCTGGGATGAAGTGGGAATTGCTCATTAAAATGCATACATATTTTTAAATAACCTGTGTTTTGCATTTATTCTTTCTGCCTCTGTACCTTACATTACCAATGATAAGCAAGAGGAACATGGCATTCAGATTTAGCAGTTATATAACTGAGCTGAAAAAAATCTCAACATTTAATTAGGAACTGTGAAATTGTATAAACCTGCTTCACTTTTCTCCCATTAAAAACTTTGTTAACACAGACTATTGCCGCAAAATGCATTTGATTAGACTTTTCTTATTTAAAAGGTTTTTATCATTATTTTTTGATAGTTTTTTTTTTTTTGCTGTGAGGATTCTAAAATATCTAGAGCACACACTATAATAGCCAGGAGGAATCCACCATATCATGTAATTCAATCACACAGATAGAAACTAACCTAGCTAGCATTTGAACTGAGGCATTCAGAATCTATTTGTCAGGTCTGTTCTGGATGAATACAGCAGGAAAATGACTCAAAATGGGCTTAAGAAAAAAATAATATATTGGCTAACTGAAATGTTCAAAAAGGTTGATGCTTGTTTGTTTTTTGGGGGGTGGGCATCAAGCATGCCTTGAGTTAGGTGTGTGAAGAATTCCAAGTTTCTTTCCTCTGTGTTAGTTTCGGATTTCAGAGATGCTTTCTCTATTTGGTGGAAAATTATTGACTAGAATCTTGGAGTTTATACCTCACTGTCTCAAAAAACCTCAGTGGAAAGCGATCTCCTCTTCAAGAGCCATTCTGCAAGCAGTCCTGGAACTGAGTCTAATTGTCTCTGGTTGGTTTGTCTTCATCCCCATGTTTGTCTAGTCAAGGTGGCTATGCCCTACGAGCCTCTTATGGCAAGACCTGAATTATGTGCTCTCACCTAATACCAGAGGTGTGGTCAGCCCAACTGAAATGAGATGGGGAGGATTGGGTTTTCTAAGGAAAATAAAAATGCAGGTTAAAAAAAAAAAAAAGCGAACACATGTCCTCTGCAGATTTAGAATCCAGGACATTAATTCTTGTAACCATCTTCAAAATGGAACAATATAACTTTTAAAGCCCAGTACTGTACCCTGAATCTTATAACCTTCTCCTTAATTGAATGGTTTATCAGACTTACAACTCCAAACACAATTGAGAAAGAAGAAAAAAAGAAAAGAGAGAAGGAAAGAAAGAAAGAAGAGAGAGAAAGAAAGAAAGAGAGAAAGAAACAAAAAGAGAAAGAAAATTCTAGAGGAGTTTCTTAGTGAGATTTTCTTGTCTCTTTTAAGTCTCATGTCTCTTGCGTTTCTTGCCTTTTGCTATCATTCTGGTGTGATTGTAGCTCTGCAGAGCAATAAGTTCTCAACATATGTTCACAATTCATGGTTTTTCACAATGGTTCTACTACTAATTTTTTTTGTCTTATATGCCATTCATGTTCAATTCTCTAGACTTCCATTTTGATGTGTGTCTAAAGCCTATATAAAAATACTATAATAAGAAATATTTAAGGTTTCCTACAGTTGGTATTTTAACTAAAGTAGCACATGATTAGAGCCTACTGGGAATTCTAATTAATTGAATTTTTAAGAGGCAGACCCTGAAAGTATAATTTTTTGCAAGTGATTTATTAGATGAGTTTTTAGAAAGAACCCAAAGGAAAAGAGGGAAGTGGGGCAGGGAAGAGATAGTAGCCAAGCTCAGTATACTGTCAAGCAAAGTTCCACAGAAGGTAAATTTGATTCAATCCTACAGCTCTGGAGAGAATACAGGTCACACCTAGAGTTGTCTCACAACTAGGAGCAAGGGAGCTGGAGAAGTTATACCCTAGAAGCCAGTCATTTATTGGTTAATGGCTGCTCCTGGGGGTATGTAAATTCATAGGTACTTTCAGTTCTCTCTTTGTGAAGATTAATTAGCTATAACAGCTTGAGGACAGTGTCCAAAAAGAGATAACATGTACTGGCTCTTAAGGATACAAAGTACATAGGAATCTGGGGCGGAAGAGGGATTAGAAGGGATGTGAGTCCAGCACTGACATTTTCTGCTACATTACTCCTCTAAGAAAAGTGTATCTAAATAGGATACTCCATTTCTTGTATCAAAGGGAAAAAATGCTTGTCCAGTAAGACTTCAATGTTGTCACTGAGTTATTTTTCTTTGGACAAGGTGGAATTCTCTTTACACCCACACAATTGGGCCACTTAAAATGGAGTTCCACTTTTGTAAAGTAACAAATACCTAGGCTGCAAGGGAATGATCTAATTAGGTCTGTGCAAAAGTAATCCTACTTTTGCCATGACTTTTAATGGCAAAAACCGCGATTACTTTTGCACCAACCTAATACAACAGCTGTGAAGTCAGTATTCCTTTGAATTATACTCATAGCTTCTACTTCAAGAAAACCTGAAAATGAATCCCAGCTCTGCCTCTTTAGCTTTAGAAAAGTAAGTGAAATTATATGTACGTATTGTACAGATACACAGTACTTGGTACTCTGTATTGTACAGGTACTGTGAGTCTGCATAATATATGCATATAAGGTAGCTATTTGTTGTAATATTATTACAATTATCGTAATTGTCAAAATGTTCAGTTACTTAGGTATTTAGTTATGTTAAAAAATGACTTCTGTCTTCACAATCAATATAAATAACTAAGAGCAGTGGGAAAAATACACAATTTTTACTTATATTTTGTCTGAATGTTTTAGATTAAAAGCTTTTTCAGTTGGATACTTTGCATGTATTTGTTATAAATCTCAGAGATTTGCTGTCATAAAAAGATAAAGGATCATGAATTCAGACAAATATTAGAGCTCTATTTTTTCTTTGTAAAACAATTTTCTCAGAAAATTTTTATTACACTGGTAATGCACACTCATTGCAGGAAAATAATGAAAACCAGAAATAAACAGCAGAAAATAAAATAAAATAAAATAAAAGACATTTATATCACAACTACCCATAGATAAAAACTTCACATGCAATACATACAACATATGCATTTTTAATTGAATAATACCTCATATCCTATAAAATTAACTAGACATTGTGAATATCTATGTGAATAAAGTTCCTTCTAGAAATTCATTCTTATTGGTTAGTATGCCATAAAATGAATGAAAAAGAACATCAGTTATCTGAGGTTAATTGTTGCCAAGAATACACCAATTTACTGAAATGTCAACTTAAATTTGTGGCAAGTGGCAAGGCTTTTTAAAAGGAGAAAAACTTAGTATATGATAATAATTATTTTGTACTTAAGGCAATTCAAAATTCAAGTTTTCACTGTAATTGTATGTTAATTCTTAGAATAATAGATGAATCAAACATTGATTTAGGGCACATTTTCTGACAAATATGTTTGAGTGCATATGATTTTTATCCTTGTGCTTTATCCTTGATGTACACAGGAGGATAATAATTTTTTCCAATAAAAATGTCTAAGGCTTCATAAGTTTTCTTGCTTGAAGCTTCTACTGAGACATCCCAACTTTTTGCAGTTGTTTACTGCTCAAACTCTCCAAATCTTTATTTGCCAAGCACTCTGCATGTAATTGGATGAGCCTCCCACATTCCTTCTGCTGACTTGAAGAAATTCTGCCTCTTCTTCAAGGTTTACCAATTGACTTTGCAAAATGACTTACTACCATTATTATTATTAATTTGAAATATAATTAGAATAGAATTATTTAAATCATCTAAAAATCTATAAGGGAATGAAGAATGACTTTACAAGAGGAAAGGAGAGATATTAATGTGAACAGACTGGGGATTCATTTTACAAATCATTAGTTTAGTAGTGAATATTTTCCTTCTGGAACTTTGCTTGCAGCCTGCCCATTCTTATTTTATGCCTTCTAAACCGTTAATTTCTAAATTCATCCCTTATTGTTAAACACTTAGTTTCACTTATTATAACATGTGTTTTTGCTCCTTTGAAAGATACCCATATTAGACTAAAAATAATAGATATGAGAAAGTAGACGAAATTAATATTAATAAAGTAACTTTATTTACAAGTTCTTTATAACAGGAGACAGGGTGCGATGTACATCCATCTTTGTTTTACTTTCTTTAAAATAGTATATAAATGAGTACTTTTTTTGAGGATCATAGAGCCTATTTACCAGTTCATATGGGTCTGTTTTATAGTGCTGTTTTCCCTGGGTAATTTACCTCACCCATCACATGTCTTCAGTTACCTATTAGTACCAGTTTAGATCTGGAATACTTTATATTTTTGCCTTAGAAACTATAAATATATATATAAAGCCTGCCTAGTCTTAAATGTCATGTTCTCACAAAGAATTTCCTCGACCACTATAATAAATTGACATAATCTTGTTACTATCTCTGCACTCTATTTCTTTTGTTTCGGTTATTGCAGTTTGCAAGTGTACTTGTTTTTATTATTTGTTTACGGTATGTTTTCCCACCAGTCTGTAAGCAACATAAGGGCAGAGGAAATGTCTATTTTATTCACCAGTATTTTCCCTGAACATAGCACAGTGACTTGCATACGGCAGGCACTTAATAAAGTGTTAAATAAATGACTGATTGAGTGAATGGCGAATGATTGCACGATCTGAAAACTAGTCATAATACAACAGATTGATAGAATATTTTTCTTGAGAGTTATTTGTAAGGATGCTCTTCTTTTATTTTGCTGTCATAAAGATTAAACCGTCTTCTATTCTAATGAGGTGTAACTGTTTAGTCCAGTCCCCGATATTAGTTGGAGAAGGTTGGACGGGAGCCCGTTGCCAGGGAAAGTCAAGTACAGCAAATCCCAAGCTATCCTTGAAATCCCGAACTTCCAACAAGAAGATGAAGGCTTTTATGAGTGCATTGCAAGCAACCTTCGAGGAAGAAACCTTGCAAAGGGTCAACTCATTTTTTATGGTGAGCTAATTGGATTTCAAATGTATATAAAATATTTGGTAATGCCCTTCATAATAAATTGTGGAAGTCATTAGCATGTTGTGAAAAAGTGTCATGGGAGAAATAAGGAAGGCATATTTCCAGGTTTAGATGCTTAATACAATGATTAGCAGATGGGAATGACCACCTTTAAAATACGGTTTTAATTTTAGCATGGTCTATGAATGCTATTGTTTATTATAATTGTCTTCAAAATATCAGCAGTGTCATGTTAAAGCCATAAAAATTTATAATAAAAGGAAGCATGAACTCCATATATTTCCCATTAAACGTTCTGCAGCAGATTATAGCAATGTTGATTCTAATTCTAAGTAGAATTAATAAATGAAAAAAATTGATAGGAAAAATATAATACTGCATGGTGGTTTATAATATTTGTTCCTAGTTTTCATATTTTGTCTACTCATAAGTAGGTAATATAAAAAGAAGGCAATTACATTATTTAAAATTATGTTTGTCTCAGTTACAAAAATCTCTCATAAACTTAAGAGAGACGATGAATGCATATATTATCTAAAAGCTGTCTTTGTGTCTTCTTTAATCCAGGATTGAAATTTTCTCTTACTTAACATTAAGTAAACAATACAATATATCTCAGAATTCGCAAAATGCTGTATACTATTAAAAGATCCTTAACTTCTTTGATAAAGTTAATGTGTCTGTATTAGATAATTTTTAAAAAGTATTGATATATGGCCAAAATACTTTCCTATGTGACATGTTTATAATCAATGATAAAGTAATTAGAGAAAATATGTGTGTGTGTGTGTGTATGTGTGTGTGTGTAATAACTAGAAAAATCCAGGACACTGTAATTATCCCATAGGAATGTTGATTGAGTGCCCGTGGGGAGAACATATTGTGTGTCTGTAATATTATTTTCCATTTTCTTTAGAATTTCCAACTTTAACCTGCAATGAATCCTACTATTTTATATATAGAATATAATTTCCTACTCATTATTCTCCTGCAGTTTTAGCAAAGCTAGCCAAGAAAAACAATATTTTTTTTCAGTAGTACCTACACTTTAAAGGAAAGTCTTTGGAATTTAGTATCCTTTGTAAATAAAATAGGATACAAATGGGAGTTTTAGTAGAATGAAGATATTGAATGCTTTGGCTAGTTTTAAAGAAATATTTTCCATTTTATATATAATAGACAAAGATATAATCAAGGGATGAACCAGAACACAAAGGTATCTGTAAACTGGAAATCAGTAATAAAGTACCTTTCTCTATACTGATATAGCAAATGTTAGCTTACATAGCAATTTTACAAACATTCACTTATAGAATTCTTAATCTTAAGAAGTAGAAATCTTAAGATTAATATTAAGAGGTAGAAACAATGTTCAGTGATACTATAGGCAAAAATATCTTAAGTTAGTTGTGCAGGACCTCACAGATAGTGATTGTCAGATTCAAGATCAGAACCTTGAAACGTCTTCTGAAACTGCCATAGCATTTCAACATGGTAGTCTAAGCTCATTGTACTATATCTCACCACAACCAAATTAGCCATTTAATTAGCCTGAAATGGTCCTTGTAGGGGAATAATGGATACTCAGTCAATAACATAATCATTATGTTTCTTAGTCACATATTAATTCACTTTCTGAAGTGCTTTCAAAAGAAAAGAGGATTACTGACTCAGTTACCTCAGAGTTGAATAATAACTGAGAAATTCAAGAAAAGAATCTCTCAGTCTGTTATATTGCTGTGTTTAAGTTATAATTCAGAACCAACTAATATTATATATCCATCTATATTGTAATTTTATAATCTCTAAAAGAAATCTCTAAAGTATTATTCATCATAGAAAATAGAACATGTTCAGAGGAGTTAAGTGGCTTTTCATAACCAGTCAATATGGCAGAAAAAAATCTAAAACTCAAACCTGTATGGTAGACCCAAAATCCTAAGCATCTTCTCCCATGAATTTCCTACCTAGTTTAAAATTTAAAACTTTGCTCTCCAGAATTTTAATCATCCAAAGAATGTTCACGTTGAATAAATAAATGTGTTCTATAGCCACAATTATTGCATTAAGCATAAAATCAGATATATCTGAAACCTTTGTAAGTTATGTGAAATTACATATGAGCATGCATTTATTTTCCCAGGTCAAACATATATTAGGACAATTTCTAACCAAATACCTATGAATTATATAATTTTGTTAATAATACCCAGAAACGTGATTCAATTTCATCAATAGATCTAGTTCTTCTAAGTTTTGCCTTGATTTGTCCCTCAAGGCTGCAGGAAGCATATTCTATAACTGGAAGTTGTCCTGATTCCTGCAAGAGGTAATCCTAGGCTTAGTTCCCACCACCCAGAGACATCATGATTTCTTTTACTTATTTGTAGTCTCATTGAAGGGTCTTCTGTCTTGGTGAAGGCAGGTTTTGCAGTAGAAAAACTCTAGAAGTCAGACAGACTTGCGTTTTATATTGTATACAATTTCGAATCCTCTTGGTCCTACTTCTTACTTCAGCCATTGCTACGGTGACCAGTTCAGCACTGTGTTTTGTAGATGTAACCTGAAAGAGTGTTGTCTCAGGTGCAAAACTACTAAGTACATCTTGTTTTCTGTTCTGGGTTTTCTTTGGCTCCTTCGCGAGCCTACTCAGCATTTAAGCATGCACAGTTTGGATGTGCCAGTAGTTTACACCTGCACTACCCTTAGATGACCATGGATGGGAACTAAATGATCCCCCTTCATTTCCCTGGGTAGACAGCTCATAGAGACTGCTTAGAAGTTGACATAAGATGGAGAAAAATGGATCATGTTGGTGTCAACTCAATAACTCAGCCTTGCATTGACCTTTTTTTCCTTCCCGGTGACTAGCTTTTTTTCCTGATGCTTTTCCCTTGGGCTAACATTCTCAAATGAACATGTGGAACTCAAGCCCTTTACTTAGGTTCTGCTTTTAGGGTTCAAATTTTGGCTTCCCTGTTTTCTACCATGTCATCTTGAACAGGTTACCTAACATCTCTGTGAGAATCCACTGAAAGATTGTAGAGGGAATTAAGTGCAATTACAAATATAAAGCATCTGGCTTGCCACAGCCTGAGAGTCCAAGGGAAGCATTATATACTTCTATATATCCAAGGACAGAACTAAATAAAGGAGAGGGATTAATTGGCACCTCCAGGCAGTTTCCAGTCAGTTTATGAAAGAGATATTCATGTGAAAACATTTAATTTCCAACCCGCCTGTTTCCATAAATGATGGTAAAAATAATACAATCTTACTTTCACATCAATTATGCCAGTTTCTTTTTGTCTCAGTACTATGAAGTACTTTCTCAAATGAAAGAAAATTTGGAAAACTCACACCCAGAATTAAAGTAAGATACTGAACCTGTATAAAACTCCAAATGTTCACCATTCCTTGTCAAGAGTTTTATCTAGGAAAAAAGAATACTGGATTATCTTTCTACCAAAATGCAAGGAAGCTCATGTTTGATTTATGCTTCTTCAAGGTATTGAGTTGTAATTGTGTCTGAAGTAGATACAGATTTATTACTTTTAGTTTAGAACAAATATAATCAGTGAACTTTCAGATTTATTACACAGGTTCAGATTTGATATACATTTTCTAACTCGACCTATGTTCTAATATTTAGCACGGATTTATTCCTTGGCCCTGTTCTACATTTTGCCCTTTTCCCACAGCTCCCAAGTTGTTATACAGGTGGAGCAAAATGACAGATGACAAACATTTAACTTGAGCCAAATGCCCAATGATATTTGCAACAGGATTTCTGTCAACCCACATTGAAGCTCCTGCATTTCCCCTCCCTCAAATCGTGTGTGTGCAATCCAACTGGACCCAGTTAGCCTTGTCCTTCTGATCTCTACAGCCCTTGTAATGTAGCCTAATGTCTTGGATAATTGCCTTACCAAACAGTGGCACTTGCCTTTTTGAAACAGCTCCTCCAGAATGGGAACAGAAAATCCAAAATACATACCTCTCTATCTATGACAACTTGCTCTGGGAATGTAAAGCTAGTGGAAAGCCAAACCCTTGGTACACATGGTTAAAAAATGGTGAGCGACTCAACCCAGAGGTAAGCAACTATGTTGATATTAAAAGTTTACCTACTCTACTAGGTAAATTTTGTTACTAACAGTACTAGTAACTAACAGAAACAGCTAATGTTAATGGAGTCTTTGGTATGTTCCAGGAAAGGATGCATACACTGATTTATTTAATCCTTAAATAAACTTACAAAGTAACCCATCTTTCAAAAGAGAAAAATAAGTGTAGACAAGTTAAAGAAAATTTGGAAAACTCACACCCAGAATTAAAGTAAGATACTGAACCTGTATAAAACTCCAAACGTTCACCATTCCTTGTCAAGAGTTTTATCTAGGAAAAAAGAATACTGGATTATCTTTCTACCAAAATGCAAGGAAGCTCATGTTTGATTTATGCTTCAAGGTATTGAGTTGTAATTGTGTCTGAAATAGATACAGATTTATTACTTTTAGTTTAGAACAAATATTATCAGTGAACTTTCAGATTTATTACACAGGTTCAGATTTGATATACATTTTCAAATAACTTTCACAAAATCACTGTTAGCCAGTAAGAGATTCACATTTAAATATCATCATCATCATCGCCGTCATCATCGACACAGATGACACTTACTGAACTCTCATATGAGCCAAGCCCTGTGTTAAATATTTTTCCGTGCATTATCTTATTGCACCCTCATGAAAACATTATAAGAGAGATACAAGTATTATTCCTTTATGTAAATGAAGAAAATGAGTTTCAAAGAGGTTAGGCTACTTGTTTAAGGTCACACAGCTGCTAGTAAATGTTAGAATTAGCATTTTAAACTTTTATTTTGGTCTGATATCAGGATCCAATCTCTTAGTCACTACCCAGTATTTTGCTTTTATGAACACTGACGACTGTCTTTAAACCCCTAGGAAAGTAAATAACTAAGGCAGTTATCCACATTTCTCAAGTTAAAGCATACTTTCTTCTACAATACCTAGAAAATGAAAGATTTGTTTTTTACCTATTAAATTATCCAGATAATTGTGTTAATTCTCCATTTTACTTTGCACATGTAGGCATAGCCAGAGACACAAAGAACATCTGTTGTTTGGAAGCTGAATATAATGCTGTTCTTTGTTTCAGCATCAGTGAAATTTTCTTCCTGCTTGCATGTAGCATTCTATTTCCTCCAGCCTATTTTCCTTTTCCCTAGAGGATGGTAATACATGCCTTGAAATATTTAGTCTTAAGTTATATTTGTACTATTAATTATGTCATTATGTGCACTCGAAATTTTATTTCTATACCCCAAATGGGGTTCTGTAACAGATTTTGGCTGTTTAGGCACACTTTATAGTAGTTTGTAGAAAGGAAGGATTTAGCTACTCCAACTCAAGACTCAATTAGAAAATTATCACATCATCACATTTCAAATGTTTCTGAAACTTGTGGAAAATGGAAAGCCAAGGCAATGTTCTAGTCATGATATACATGTCTAACATTATTGTTAACCGTGTTTTCCTGGAATAATTAGGATGGTGGAGTATTCCAAATTACTATGTATACCAAATAACAGAAAGTTAACATACATTTTATGCAAAGTATGTCAATTGTCAAAGAAATGAGATAACATAAAACACACTAGTAACCACTAAGATTATCCTAAACATATTTTCGTTTTTTAAACTTAAAAATGCTGCTCAGAATCTAGCAGTGTATTAATACACCAAATTATCAGATCTCATAGATATACACAAATGTTGTTTAATAACATATCCTGGTTAAGAGAATGCTATATTAACGTACTAGCATCTTTATATGCCTTTTCCTTTATTAGGAGAGAATTCAAATAGAAAATGGGACACTCATCATAACGATGCTGAATGTGTCAGATTCTGGTGTGTACCAATGTGCTGCAGAAAACAAATATCAGATAATTTATGCAAATGCTGAATTGAGAGTTTTAGGTAAGTCATTTATTTACAACCAACAAATTCAAAATGACATTTTAACAAGCTATAATTATACATAATCCCAACCCAATTTTTTTTGTAAATTAGAAATTGCTGTCCCATCAAATAATGGGAAATGTCTAAATTAGCTTTTTACAAAATTCAAGGTGGTGATTATTATTCTGCTTGGGCAATGCACTGGGGCTTCAGAAAAAAATCCACCATTGGGTGCATCCAAACCAGAGGAAGCTCTTCCAAAGCTGATTCTAGCATGAATTTTTGAGTATAACTCAAAGAATATCTTTAGGAATATTTTCAGCTGCAAATTAAAAAGTAATAAAAAAATCACAATTCACAGTGACTAAAAGAAACAGTAATTTATTTTATCTCTTAGCAAAAGGGGCATTGGCTGCCGGGCATGACACCTCAACTTGACAAAATCCTTTACACCTTCTCTTCAGGATCAAAGCCTCATGGTTACAAGATGGCTGCTCTAGTTACAGAAATCAAGTCTATGCTCAAGACAGAGGAAGAGTGAGGTTACAGAACTAATCACATTTATCTCTTTTATTAGAAAAGCAGAATTTCCCTTAGCTTCCATAGTAAACTTTTTATGTCATTAACTAGAGTTCTGTCACATGACCATCCAGACATCAAGAGGAGGTAGAAAAATAAGTCCCTATAGTGAAAAGTGCTGAGATTAAAGCAATTTGAGAATGATATTTTGGGAAGTCCAACCAGTGGTGTCTGCCACAATAAATGACGCATTGATAGTTTTCAACCCAAGGGTTTCTTAGTGGTAGGAAGAACAGAGGACATAAAAGAGAGGAAGGATCAAACAACAAGACACAAAGTTTTATGAGCTTATGGGTGATGAGCACTCATTCATTTGCTCATTCTTTCTATTGCTACTGTTTGATTGAACATTTATTATGTACTGAGCTGTATCAAGATGAAGTGATCTTTATCTTCACTCAACCTATAATTTCAAGGAGAAAAAAGTGTCAGATTTAAAATATGGCAATTCTTATGGCTAAGAATTGAGGAGTTGCTATCGTTGCACATGACAAGTTGAACATAACCTACACTGAGGACATTCCCTTTAATCTAAGATCAGAAGTAAAAACGTGCATCAGTAAGGTGAAGGGTAGAGAAGCAACATCTGAAAAGCCCAGAAGCAAGAGAGCATGGCATACCCGAAAGAACTTCAGTTCACTTGAGCTTTAGATTAGAAATGGAGACTGGACACATGGATTCCAACATTCATGAAGTTGGAAAGATTCGGATGCACCCTGATAGCCTAATAATTTCTCGTCCTTATGAACTGGCATTTGTTCAACATATATTTAGTGGGGAAAAAACCAACATAGTGATACAGCATTTCTGATTTATTTCAATAGTATTTTATTGCTAATAGCAATAAAATATTTCTGATTTATTTCAGTTGCTAACCACAACACAATACCACTGAAATAAATCAGATTGGTATATATACATATATAAATCACACATATATGTATATATGTGTATATATGTGTATATGTATATGTGTGTGTGTTTCTTCAACATCATATGTTCCATTGCTTATATACATATAAATCAGAAACATACATACATATATAATGTATGTATATACATGTATATATGTGTGTGTGTGTGTTTCTGATTTATCATATGTATGTATATGACATATATGATCATTGTTTTGGCTGGAATAGACTTTCCTGGTCAGAATTAAAATTCCTTCTTTGGCCTCTTTTGAAACCATCTTCATCCTCTTTGTTGTAAATGCTATTAGAAAAGTGACTTTGTCTAACTTGCCTCCTCTCTACCACTTGCTTTTATTATTGCAATGACCACCAACAAAACAAAAATAAGTTGCATTTATTGAGCCTATACTTTGCGCCAGGCACTATACTATAGTTCCCTGCAACTGTTACATCATTTAATCTCCACACTAACTTCCTGAGGTAATATCTTTTGTCATCTTCATTTTACAAAGAAAATATACACTCTAAAATGTTAAGTCAGTTTTTGGTCCGAGAACACCTTGAGCAAAGTAACTTGAAAAAAGGTTACAGCTATAAATATTAGATTCTGTCTAGCATAGCAAGTCACCCCTGGAGTCACTACATGTTAACTGAGTAATTAAACAATTTTGTTTTTGATTTTGTTTTTAGCCTCAGCTCCAGATTTCTCCAAAAGTCCAGTTAAAAAAAAGTCTTTTGTTCAAGTTGGTGGGGATATTGTTATCGGATGCAAACCAAATGCTTTTCCCAGGGCAGCTATCTCTTGGAAAAGAGGAACGGAGACCCTTAGACAAAGCAAAAGGTAAACAAATCTTTATTTTTAAAAATATTTTTAAGTGTTTGTAATATAACATCTTCCAAATTTTTAGGTTTTAGTAGGCCTTTCAAAATTTCCTCTTTTATGATAAAGTTTCATTGGCATACCTAGAGATGCCAGCATTCTTCTCATCATAGTAAAATTGTAAAAAACAAAAGGATCTTATAAAATAAAGACCTGTTTGTATAAGTTAGCTGCAATATTTTCAGTGCATGCACTTGTAATAGATTTTTAAAAATCTTTTAAGACCTTTTTCTACATTCAGTTTGAAGGCTTCCTCCTGAACCAGCCTGCTGAGAAATCAGTGCAAAGAACATTTCACAAAGGAGAGAGACACTCATTGGCACACACCTGGTGTTGTGGTTTTTAAATAGTCACACAGGTGTTCACCCCATGACAAAATGAATTCACCACATGAAGAAATGTAGAGAGGTTCCTGTAGAGAAAGAAGAGAGGTTTCCTACCATAATGGATACAGTTGAGAAACCCTAGGTCAGCACTGGCATGTTTTCTAGGAGACTTTGACAAAAGAAAACAAAACAACAACAACAAAAAAGACAGGTGTTTTTCTCTACTTGTAATATCTTTTATTCTATTGTGCCATAGAGCCTTGTATACACGAGGTGACTAGACCACAGATGTTGCTCTCTTTTAATGACTCACATGTGTTACTCTACAATCAGATATGCAATTAAATCCTAATGTGAACGAGCCATTGTGCTGAAGATATGAAAATAGTCCCTTTCGTTCAATGAGCTCTTCTTCAGCATCATATGTTCCATGACTTATATGCATACCAGGATGGGCAGGTAAAAGGCCAGGTGAAAGAAAGGACAACTAAAGTGTGTTAAAAAATGACAATTGTTACTCTTGGAAGAAATGACTGTGACGGACTAGAAAGTGAGTTCCCTACCTAAAAAGGATAGTCACAACTCCAAATTCTGTCAACTGGTTGTCTTGCGGGAAATGAGAACTAGGTTTGTAGAACTTCCAATGTTTCAGAGAAAGCTAGAAGTCTGCATTCTGGTATTGAATCTCCCATGCCAGAAAAAAGTAGCCATAGGATGAATGCAGGGACATCATTTTATCACTTCTAATCCCAAGATTTCATTTGTGGCCGAGGAAAAAAGAGGTTAAAACAAACAAAAGCAGGGGTCTCTGTGGTTTGTGTAGAGTCCCTTTGTGGTTATAACTGCTGCCTTGAAGATCCTTTCCATTTACACAATGAAGTGTACATCAGAGAGCCCCTTTCCAGGGCATACTTTCTTTCCTTATTCTCTGCATTTCTTTACATCCCTGGACTAAATCTTCTCCCAGGACAGGAATTATGTCACATTTATCTTTGTATGTCCTGTGCCTTGGCACAGAACCAAAACTTAATAAATATCTGTGGAATAAATGAATGAATCAAAAAGGGTGAACGTGTAAAGCGTTACCAGCTTTACAGAAAGGCTGTTCTTGGGGAAATCCCTCAAGACATAGGAACAGGTGCTTCAGAACTAAGGTGAAAGAAAAGGTGAAAGGAAACCTGTTGTCCTGACTCAGGTTGGGTCTCTTCTTCTGTGTGCATTGCCTAGGAGATTTGCTCCCAACAGATTTAGATGTGAATTCTTTTTAAATGTTTCCTCATGCGTTCCTAAAATCTAATCAAAGTTTGAATACACTGCTTTGGAACAGAAAAACATGAGATCCTGCAGTATCAAACACAGCAGCTTGTACTGAGGGTCTGGACAAATTGATTAACTGTGCCTCATTTAATAAAGTAACTCACCCAAGGAGCAGAATGATGGCATTTACCTTCCACAAGCTTTAAAGGTCCAAGCACGAAGTATGTGGGAACGAGAAAGAAAATTAGGAGGAGAATTTGAGTAAAGCTAAGATAATGAGAAAAAAAAAATAAGAAAAGAAAAAGCTAAGATAATAAGGAAAAAAAGCACGAGGGAAACTACTTTTTAAAACAACTCTTCAGGTTTTTGTTTTATTTTGTTTTGTCCCATAGAGAATAAATTTGGGGTCATTTTAGCCTCACCACAGTTGCTAATAGTCATATCAGCTCAGCATTGTCTCTCTGTGATTAAGGGAATGAACCCTGTGAGTTCTATTTATACATTATTCTTTCATTCTATCTTTTCATTGCTTTAGGGTTTCACTGCAGGTCTTAACAAAACAAAACATACCTACAAACAAGCAAATTATCTCCTTACTGTGCATTCTTAAAAGCTGAAAATAATTGAGCTCTAGCAGAATGTAGTAATTACAGTCACTACATCTCCATTCGGTAGAGATTACACTGAGCAGTAATTTTCAAAAGGTCACACAGTTAACTCCATGAGTCTATGTCCCTGCACACTTTCTAGCCCGTCCCTTCTTCTGTTGCCATCTGATCGACTGGCTTTATTAAGTGCATGGCTTCAAGCTGTTTGTTGAGAAATACAGCATCTATGCTTCTGTTTGTGTCGGACTATTGCCTTTTTTATAGTCTTATCATGGGACTTCCAAACAGATTGAGGTAAAAAATTAGAGTAGTGATAAGAAAGAGAGAAAGAAAGGAAGGAAAAAAGGAAGGAAGGAAAGGAAAGAAGGAAGGAAGGAAGAAAGGAAGGAAGGAAGGGGCGAGCAAGGAATGAAGGAGGGAGGGAAGGAAGGAAGGGAAAGAGGGGGAAAGAAAGAAAGGGAGAGAGGAAGCAGGAAGGGCAAGAAGGGTCACTGCTGTTTACTATAGATGTGGTGTGATATAGTAAAAAGATTTCAGCCCCCACCCTGTTGAGAGCATGACTTTGGCAAAGTCATTTGTCTTCTATAGAACTTCATATGTAAAATGAATTAGAGGTACTTCATTTTCCTAAAAAAGGAGAGAAAGTCAAATGGTTTCTTCAAGCCTGTTCAGGCCCAAGGTTGATTATTTCTTCTACATCTTTGGTCTGAACCATTACGTGGTAGCCAAATTCTTTTTTCCCTGATCAGAACCCCCTCTTCTTTTTCAAAAGAGTATTGACAGAACAGATCCTAAATCCTAGCAAAGTAGCTACATTTAGCTTTCAAATTGTCATGGCTTTAAGAAGACAATATTAACGAAAGCTTTGGAGAAGACAACATTAAAATAGCAGTTAAGTTCACAAAATATGTTTTCTTACATTTGATGCATAAAAAAGTTTATTTGATTGAGTATGTATGTGTGTATTTGTGTGGGTGGGGTGTGGGTAGATGGGTACTTAGGATTTGGCATCAGATTTCCAAAGCAAACGAAATTAAATATATTAGGAGCCAGGGACAGAGTATTGCACATAAAGGTTGACTGGGCGATTTATTTTTAGATTTGATTACAAATGCAAGGGTTATTGCATGTGTATATACACTGTTCAATGCTATATTTGAAAGGAGCACTAGAGATAATGTATCCCATTTTCCGAATTTACAGTGCCAGATCCTAAACTCAAACACAGAACGCTGAGCCCAGTACACATTTTTTAATGCCACACCAGACTGATTATTTCACTCAAATAGCAATATATACATAACTTCTACCATCTCATACCTCTGTTAAAACATGACACAGTTGTATATATATGAAGAATAAAAAAGTCAGATATAGGAAAAAAGTTCAAAATTTTACAATGATTCCAAGTAGAAATAGTTTCTAGTTCTTGACCTTGGAAATACCTATGTGAGGAAATGTACATTTTTAGTTTCTGTTATAAAACTTCTATATGGTACTGTCTACTTTGAAATTTCATTGTCACTAACTCTTGCAGCCAATAAAGTATAACTACCTAGAGATGGTTGAGAGGGCTCTAAAGAAACCTATTCAAAGTAATCAGACTGAATTGCTGACTTATAAAAAATGGTGGCAGTATATATATTTTGACAATTTCTTCTAGTCTTACATGAATTGAAACAGCTTCCATCACACAGCTAGTAAGTGAAGAAGCTTAGACTTGGTGCCAAGTCTTCCATCTCTGTATTCATGTCCTTTCCTCTCTATGGATAATGGAGAACACACTCGGCTCTTCAGTTTTTGAAAGGCTGTTGTCACATGATTCAACGTAATTTGATGTGTTGATAATTCAGAATAAGTAACATTTCTCAATACAGTGAATATGTTTCTTATTAGCCTATGTGCCATAATTGAAGTCTTGGCTGTTTTAAGAGTTCTGTTCCTAAAGCAAGGATCTGTATTTATAGCAGCCTGTCAGAGGAGAAAAGTGTTTCTCGAACCAAAAATAGGTAGATGGCATTACAGACTCTGAAGACTGCCTGGTTTCCTGCTGGGAATGAATGGTCATGCAACATCTGTCTCATTCTTTTTAGAGCCACCAGTGGTTTAGAAATAGCACTTATATTGAAGAGAAGCAAAAGGCATATTCCTGCAGGAGACCCAGGAAGCACTGGGAATTAGAAAACACGGGTTGTCGTCTCAGATCTATCACCGATAAGTGGCGTGACTTGAGTAGAAATGCTAGACTCTTCTTTTTTTTTTTTTGAGGCCACTGTTTCCTGGATTTATCTTAAGATGAAATAATATGAAAACAACTTTAGGAAATATTAAACACTATATTCATGTAGTGTCTGCTTGCACAGAGATTACATTTTAGAAATCAATAGAGAACCTTAGCCCAAGAGGTTGAAATTGAAAGTTCTATCTTAGTTATAACTTTGTATATGTTTTAATGATTTGCTTGGGTGACCAGGTGACTAAGCCAAACATGGCAATTGCTGTGAACTGTCAAAACAGCTAAAATGATTTGGTTGGATGGATTCAGAGTTTACAGAGAGCCCTATCAGCTAGGCTGTAAGCTCCATGAAGGCACCGAGCACCATTCTTTAATTCACCATTATAGGCCTAGCATCCACCACAAACCTGGAATATAGCAGACATTCAGTAAATATTTTCTGTGTTGCTAAATTAATAAAAGTTAAAATTTAATTTGTTTAACTAATTTTAGAGATTTTGCAGCTAAGCCAAAAATTTTAATAATTAATAGACCGATGGTATGATTATTCATTTATTAATTTCTTCATTCATTCTGCAAATATTTGCTGAACACCTATTATAACCTAACTGGGTGCTGGGAATAAAATGTTAAGCCAGATAGCCACATAACATATAACATTCTTCTTGCCCTTTCTTATGATAATGTTTTTCTTTAAAGTGTTTTGAAGTCAAAGATCTGGGTTAAAGTCCCAACTCTATTTCTCAGCTGATAACTTCTAGCAAGTCCTTTAACTTCACAGGTTCTCAGCTGGTTCATTTCAGAGAAAATGGTACTTTCTCTCTGATGAGGTTATATGAGACTCAGATTTTATGTCCGGAATGACAGGTGAGCTGTACACACACTGCTACATTGGATGTATTTGTTGCTGTCATCGTAACTTGTATGCATATCCCAGTTGTGCATGCTTTTACCTCTGGCAGCCAAGGAACAACCACGGAAAATCAGGATGAATACAGATTAAGTTTATCTCTGCAAGGCATTCTCAGGCAACTGAGGGAATCAATTCCACATCTGCTAAGTTTGATTAATCACTTCTTTTTTTCCTTGTGGATCTACTTAGCAAGTGAACTGACAGAAATCAAAGTCCTAGATTTGTCCCCTTATGCCCAGTGACTGCTGTCTACCTATTCAGGAATCACCTCCTGAATTTAATAAGAAGTGTTAACCCACTGGAGAGACAGTTCAATGTTGTTCTCTGACAGGCAGCATTAAATACAATTCCTGAATTACCTGGGGTTTGGTCATAGTGGACATACAAGCTATCAACAATAAAAACAAAGAGATGGAGAAAAGAAATTTTGTCCTATTATTGGAAGAATAGCATTATACAGTTGAATCTGGTTGGGTGCAGTGGCTCATGCCTGTAATCCCAGCACTTTTGGAGACCAAGGTAGAAGGACTGCTTGAGTTCAGGAGTTCGAGACCAGCCTGGGCAACATAGTGAGACCCTGTCTCTGCAAAAAAATTTAAAAAAGGAATGGGGTGGAACATGGTGGCACACCCCTGTGGTGCCAGCTAATGGATGGGGGTGGGAGGGGATGTTGAGGTGGGAGAATAACTTGAGCCCATGATGTTGAGGCTGCAGTGAGCCATGATTGTGCCACTGCACTCCAGCCTGGGTAACAGAGGGAGACCCTGTTTCAAACAAACAAACAAACAACAACAAAAAAAAAAATCCCTGAATCTATGGTAATTGACAGCATTTTCTCTCATTTTCCTTAAAAAAAAAATGTCTACTGCACTTTGCCCAGATTTCTTGAAATTAAATAAATAAAATAAAATAAAATACAGCTAAATGTCAGAAAAAGTCTCATTAATAATGATGATAACCACTTTAAGCACCTTCTACATGCTAGATGGTGTACCAGGCACTTTACATATCTCAAAACATTAAAGCACATTTTTTTCATATTCAGATATATTTCTGAGGATCACAATTGTCACCGATTATATGATTAAATTTGTATCATTTTTACCCTGGTAATCTCAAAAAGTTAAACACAAAGGCATTTTTAAATTTACAGAGAATCAAACTGACTCAATTATAGAGTTTCTACCCCTTGGCAATTGGTTTCAGAAAGTGATTATATTCCCCAGAATTGAAATGAGCGGACTGCTGGACTCTCTGGGAACCAATTCCATTACCTTTACCTACTTACCCCAAGTATATATATTTGCAGACAGATGTTATCAAATCATGGATTCTGTGTGATTTATCCTACAATAATGCTACTGTCAAAACCTGTGTGGCCCTGGGCACTTGGCAAATGCATGTACCTTGTGGGAAAGAGTGAACCCATTACGTGAATTGGAGTCTTATTCAACTATTGAACAAGCGGTGCTTCTTCAATATCTTTGCCTTCAAACCTCAAATTTAGAGCAGACCCACTGCACTTCCATCTGCCTGGCTCCGCAATGCCCAGACACCTTCCTCTTGGACACTATATTCCATTGTGGGAAAACTACACAAGGAAGGTGTAAAGATCGTAGGGAAAGTGGAAAGTGGGAGAAGGAAGCCAAAGTAAGAGAGAAGGAAATGAGAGAGAAAGAAAGATGAGAGAAAGGACCAGGGAATTCCCTGTGACAAGATAGAAGTGCTAGTTATTGAGCAAGTCACTGGATCTTTCTTTTCTTCATGGGTAAAAGGGTCCCCTTGGGAAGACCTGTTTGAAAGCCGTTAGCATAATGCCTGACACAGACAAGGAACAGAAAAAAATTAGTTTGTCTTTATTCTTCTCATTGCTAAGTTATGTGGACAAAGCAGTTCTTCTAGTTACACAGCCATTGCCCAATACTTAGCTATCATTACATTTTCTTCTTGGAGGTTTTTCCAATCATCTGATCTTGTGGAGGCACCAGCTAATGGGAGTCTGGCTGCCTGAATGCAAGACAGCCAATTATATCATTCTTCCTCCCTGTCTGACACTTCTCTACATATTTTACAATATCTACCTTCTAAATTATTACTGTTCCTTTTGCTTTTGCTTTTACCCCCAAGTGCTCAGTCTTAATAAAATATCTCCGTTGCACATGCCTTTTCAAGGCAACATTAACCATTATACAGCAACTGCAAAGCAGGCTTCTCTACCCCTTCCTCCTCTTTGCAGAGCTTCCTAATGGAACAAGCAAATAAACTTAATTTTATTTTGTATCTCCAACTACTTAATATAATAGTGCTTAGTACATCAGGTAGCATGAGTATCAAACAGGCAAATGAACCATATGTTCCCCTGTTTAAGGAAGAATGACAGTCTGCATAATGCCAGGCTTATTACAATCTCCCTTCTGTGCTGCCTCTTTGTAATAAAATTTTAAATTGTTCATACTCAACTCCTGAGAGCCTTGTTAAGGTAAGCCTTTCCAAAGGAATACATGTGGAAGATGTCAAGAGCCATCTGATAGTCTTGCCTGTGTCACATGAAGATGTAACAAGCTAAAATCCTGTGTGTGCCCCTGTCAGTCTTGTTTTCATTTTCCCCTCTTGCCATCCAATTCCCCTTTCTTTATCCCCACTGACCTCCACTGATCTGGGGCACTCACCTTTCACACAGTGCCTGCAGAACCACCCAGATGCCATGGTCTGAAAAAGCTCTGGTTCATTAAAGATATAAAGCCTGCCTTTAAATCCAGCCTGCCTAACTCAGTGTATGCTGTTTTACCCTGCTGCCTTGTGCTGCCTGTTACTACTGTGGTCCCTCTCCCATGCTTTCGTGACAGTTAATGACATCCTGTGGCTTTCAACCAAGGGTAAATAGGAGAAAACAAAGAAGTTTCACAAAATAAATAGCATCTTATAAATTCTTAAACTGTATCTTACAACAGAAAATGGGTAGGCTTCCTTGTAGAGTGGCTGTGAATTCATGGGCTGTGATATCAGTCAGTTTCAAATTTGATCATGCACCATAAGAATCTTGTGAAAAATGCAGATCCCAGAGCCATGCCCATGATTTTGATTTAGTAGGTGTGGAATAGGTTAAGGAACCTGAATTTGTATAAGTTCACTCCCTCTGCCTTCAAGAGAGGCTGAAGTTGTTGAATACCACCTAGAGGAGCACTGGTTTGGTGCACACATATCTACTTAAATAGAAATGTGCTTCATTTTATCTCTGTTCCACCCCAGAACTTTGATTCCTATCCTAGCAGTTCAGCCGTTCATTCTATCTCACTGTTGAAGACATATAAATCCTTAGTTCTCTCCTTTTTGAAAATATGAATATAATTGGCTCTAGCATGGTGTCCACTTATTTTACCTCTTGCTTCTAATTTCTGAGTGACATTTGTATCTTCAAAATTTTACATAAATATTCAACAGCAATAATTTTATAGACAGAAAAGGTCAATTATTCATGTAATTTATACAAATGACCTTTTGTTCTTGGTTTGATTTTTGAGAAAAGAAGTGGTTACTTGATATATTTTAAAGTATAATGTCCTTTTTTATTTACTTAAAAAGAAAATGGTTGATGACAGATATTTGTTACACCCACACCTTCTAATGCCAGTGAGTGTATTTAAAAAAAATAAATAATTAGAAAAAGAATTGCTGTCTATGACAATCCAGTAGAAGAAATAAAAGCTGGAGTAACAGTGTAGAAATCAGTCTCATTAAAACCTTCCAAACAAGCAGTGAAGCTGTCAGAGCACTCTTTTTTTTTTTAAGCCACTGACTAGAATTTTTCAATTTTTTCTTTTTTTATAGTAGAACTTTTTAAATTTTTTTTCAAATGAAATTTATGCAAGAAAACCTTTCATTCCACAGATAAAATTGAACTAATCTGGCTAATGTCCCGGAGGGAGAACCAGAACCCCACTCGATGCCCTCCTCAATCCCTCTCACCCTAAATCTCCATGCTGTGCCCTGGAAATCCCCTAGCTCTCCAAGGAGCATAGTTTGAGGACTACTAATTTGTAGTGACAAATCTGATTCTCAAGTGTGACTTGTCAAACGATTCATTTATTTATAAGTATAGTGGCAAACCAATTTGACGGGCGTTGTGAAAGTTCTGGGTTTATAACTTGAATGAGCTCAGAGTCTCCTGGGGAAGGCAGACAAGCCCACAGCTCTGGTGCAGTGAGGCATGTGTCACCACTAACACGTGAAGAAAGTGAGGGCAATTCACTAACTTGGCTTACAGGAGTCTAGAAAGGTTTCAACAGGTTGCAGGTAACTGAACTGGCAGTTGAAGAGTGAGTGGGAGTTTTTCCCGGAAGAGAAAAGTGGGAGGTACAGGCTTATTACGCGACTGTCTTACTGTATATTTGGTATCCAGACTTGGTGTCATTTCAGTATTTTGTGTACAGATTTCCCTTCCTCAATACAAGACCCACTTCTCCCGTGAGTCCTCTAAATGCAAGTAAAGGGTACTCAAATCATTTTGCAAGGCATCCAAGAATTGACTCTTTGACTACTCAAGGAATGCTTGGATATACCTAATAACATATATTTTAATTCTATCTCCAATTAAATTAACCAAATACACCCATAAATCTATCCTCCCCGTATTTAACCACGAGTATCATTATATAAGAATAATAATGATGATGATATATCCATTTATATGCTATCCATCAAGGGCAGAGAGTGTGTTAAGATGTTTGATACATCATTTCGTTAAATTTTTACAACACACATATGAGAGGCATTTATTCATATTTTTAGACGAGTAAAACTAAGGCTTAGAGAAGTTCAGCATCATACTGCGATCAGTAAGTGATAGAGAAACATTCGGTTCTGAGAAGCTCTGACTCAAAGCCTTGTATAATCTTAAACACAACAGTGCAGGATTTTAATGAGATTTCTGGTGTCCATATGTGGAATTCAAGGCAGTCCTTCATAAGATACACTTTTTTTTGTTTCTTCAGAGTTATACTAAAAAAATCTTCTGAAAGTAGTGATATGCAAGGTAAAACTCTATCTTTATGTCACGAAAAGGTATAGAATAAGTCAACATGTTGTCCAAATACTGATAGATGGAGTCTTATTTATTCACATCAATACAAAAATATTAGTTCTTTCAGTGGCACAGCATCTTGAATACACAATGTTCGGAAGACTGATTGGATTTTTAACGTAACATACAATGTAATTTTTGATGGCATGGAGAGGTAGATATGTAAATTCAGTAAACAGGTTAAAGTCGCTAAGCCCCACAAAGGAATTAAAAAAGGTATAAGACTGTGTATTATAACTAAGAAGAAAGAGTTAAAGTTAGCAGACAAAGAGTCATACCCAGGTTGGTCCCCTATTCTCAGCCACTTTTGTAAACCTAATTTTGTAGACTCTGAGGAATGCTATAATTCAGTAGCCAAAGGGAATCCAGGATTGGGAATTCCACTAGCATCCATCACTTTCAAAACCATGTTCTATCTTGATACTCAAGTTTTCAGATACTCATGTCCTGAAATCATCAGACTACAGGGAGCTGGAGTGAAAGGGTTAATAATCATTAGCGTTCCAGCCCTGTTCTCTCAGCTTTTTATATGTGAAGGAAGCCGAGAACCTTAAGTTTCAAGTTGGTGGGTTAAGGTCATCTGACTTGAATCTCGTCTGTCTATCCCAAAGCTTTCAGCAGAAACAGCTTTACATTTATAAAACTTCAAAGCCCTGAGGAAATCACACAATAGGTTCATAGTCATAAACGTAATAATAGCATAGCCAGAATGTCCTCACAATGTTCAGACTTCTCCATTCTGTTCTGCAGAACTCTCTCCTCTATTGTATTTTCAATGTGTTCTCCTCTAGTAACTTTGGGAGCATAGTTTGTTAGTTTATTTATTTATTTATTTATTTATTTATTTATTTATTTAAAGTCCTGCATTCACAAATTTTTGTGTCCTTTGCCAACTTCATACTTTCTCATCTTTTCTCTGGATTTACGTGGGCTATAAGGCATGTTAGCATATGAATCTATGTTAATTCTCTTTTGTGTTTTCTCAGGCATCCCAAAATGCTGTAGCGAATGGAGACATTTTATCTTTCCCTTCTTCTACGGAAGAGCTAAATATTTCTCTTTGGCCTATTTCACTGGATTAATTTAGTTAGGCTTTCCATCTGATGCTGTTTTGTTAACGTTAAATTGTATTTCCTTAACATTTTATGGGAGTCAGCATAGCAGCACACTCTGGCATGCCATCAGAATAAAGACACATCATGGCACCACATAATTACGCTATTTAGCAACTGCTCTTACCTACCATCTCCTAATTTGTGCCGTAATTCAGTCACCCTGAATCTGTGTGTTGCATCAGCCACTACAAAGATGACACTTAAATTATTTGTGTATATTAAACAAGGTGACACATTATGATAAATTTAGAGGTCTGAATATTTGATGCTTCCTTTCTGCTTTGGAGTTTAAGACAGTTGAACCAAAGACTTAAGATTGAATCATTTGTTCACTCCAGTAATTACGCACTAGTTGTAAATACAATTACAGACACTAGGAATTCTGAAAAAGTAGAAACGGGCACCAGTAACATTCTCATTTAAATTAAAATATATTTCAGTCTATTTCTAATATCTAGGTAACCTTTCTGAACAACTATTTGCTAATAAAACCCTTTCAGTTAACTACCTAAAGACCCTGAATCATCCTTGGAAAATCAGTTAATGGGAAGTATATCCTTAGCTATTTAATAGTTAAAAAATATGTATTTCTCGATTTTGTGGAAGAGTTGCCAAAAAAAAGTAACATAAAATTACTCAGGTCTATTTCTTTTGTTTGTTTGTTTGTTTGTTTGTTTGTGGTGGAGTCTCCCTCTTTCACCCAGGCTTGAGTGTAGTGGCACGATCTCGGCTCACTGCAACCTCCACCTTCCGGGTTCAAGCAATTCTCACGCATCAGCCTCTGGAATAGCTGGGATTACAGGCAAGCGCCACCACACCCGGCTAATTTTCGTATTTTTAGTAGGGAAGGGGTTTCACCATGTTGTCCAGGCTGGTCTCGAACTCCTGACCTAGTTATCTGCCCACCTCGGCCTCCCAAAGCGTTGGGATTAAAGGTGTGAGCCACCCTGCCTGGCCTGTCTGTTTCTTTTATAAGCACTTGCTTTCCAGCAAAACATAGCAAATTGGATTGATTGTTACCTGTTTATGATGTCACTTCATGTAGGTTTTCATTTTTGCTTCCTTTCCTTTCCCTCTTCCTACGGCCCATAAATATTTAATTACACTCTGCCTAATATAACTCAATACAGCTGCCCAAAGGAACACTATTATTTGCCTGGAGCTAGGACAGAGGCTAAAAAAAATACTAGAGATCTTATTGCAACAATTCTGTGAATCAGATGAATATTTAGGAACCACCAAACAGGGTCTATATTATTATAATAATTAAAAACATTTTACTCTGGCTTGTATTATACCCTTTAGTTTCATGATCAGAACTGAAAAAAAATAATGATTAAGATTTGTTTTATACACCAAGTCTTATCCTAGTGATTTGAATGTAGAGTTGACCGTTGGACAACGGGGATTGAACTGTGCAGGTCAATTTATACTTGAGTTTTTTTCATTAGAAGTTATACTGACTGTGCCTGCCCCTCCTGCCTCTCCTTTCACCTCCTCCACCTCTTTCACCTTTGCCACTCCTAAGACAGTGAGACCAGACACCTCCTCTTCCTCCTTCTCCTCAGCCTACTCAATGTCAACATGATGAAGAACTTTATTACGATCCACTTCCACATAATAAATAGTAAATATGTTTTCTCTTCCTTATGATTTTCTTAGTAACATGATATCTTCCCTAGCTGACTTTATTGTAAAAATACATTGTATAATGCATATAACATACAAAACTTGTTCATGGACTGTTTATGTTATCAGTAAGACTTCTGGTCAATTGGAGACTATTAGTAGTTAATTTTAGGAAGTCAAAAGTTACAGGTGGAATTTCAACTCTGTGAGAATGTTGGCACCCCAACCCCTGCATTGTCCAAAGGCCAACTCCGTTTCTTTGCATCAACATTTGTACTGCTTTAAGGGGCATCAGCAAACTAACAGAATGATCAAATAACCACATTATTTATAAGTATAAAGTTTATACTCCTTATTTATACTTATAAATAATGTGGTTGACTAAATTGCTTTCTGTTAGGGGACTGAATTTATTGATAATATTGACAAATATACATCTGGGTCTAGAAACAAAAGGCTGAATATTTGACAGTAAATGCAATAAGAAAAATGCATATTTATTAAGTACCTGCTAACTGTTGGGCTTCTTGGAGAATATAAACAAATAAAGAATATTAGCTACTATCTTGGGACACCCATTATGCTCTAGGCTCTCTCTCTATATATATAGCATAAGGTATTTAATTCTCAAAACAAGATGATGATGTTATTACTACTCATATCTCCATTCTATATAAAGTTGGCATAGAAATCAAGCAACTGCTCCTAAATTGACATGGCCAAGAACAGAAACGCAGGCACATATTCAAAGTGATCTGACTTTAGAGTCCATGGTCTTATAATCCCTGTATCACCTGCCTCAAACAAACCTTACCTTTTACAGCATATTTGGAGAGCAAAAACTTATCTAAAAAGAAAATTAAAAGTACAAGACAGTAAAATGATTTAGATAATGACTCAGTAGAAAAAACACTGACTCCATATCAGAAGACCTGTATCGGGGCTGCGGTTAAGTTAGTTATCGAATCTCCCTGCATCTCAGTTTTTTGATGTGGGGAGAAAGAGCATATTGTGAACTCTAGTGACTGGAGAAGGATGTGATAGAGAAAGCTGTATATCTTGGTGGGGTTCCCCAGGAAACAGTGCTCAGTTCTGCTTCTCAGGGAGGTCCACTTGCAGGGCAGCAATGGGTGATTGTATCTTACTGCACACCTGCTGCCTCACTTCAAGCCATAGTCACATCATTGGTAGCTTGACATCGTAGGTTGTCAGCTACATAGGTTGCTTCCGGACAGGCTGTATAGAGAAACCACTTGGGAACAGTCTGTGGAAGGAAAGAAAAAGGGATTAATTTACCTGACTGCCCCTTTGCTGGTGGAGCTGCTTTACCTGAACCTTTGACAGTCAGTGGAACTGAGAGAACCTAAAAGATTCATAAGGTGTGTCTGAAACACTGGGAATCAAAGTAGGTTTTGGAGAGTGAATGGGATTCAGATAAGCAGATTGGAGAGCAAAACCTCTGCTAGATATGAGGAGAAGAGACTTTAGGCTTTTGTCTGGCAGGTTCTGTGAAGGAGGGTACTCAAAGAAAGATTTGCAAATTATAAACATTTGTTTCCTCTTTGGGACTCACACAACTCTTCCCTGAAAATAAATATTTGTGTTCTTTCCCCAAAGTCAGACAAAATAAAAGAGATGAATATAATATTTAACAGTCCTTTCTATAAATTTTCCTGAATTTTTTGATATGTGTTTCCTCTTGTTCAGAACTGATTAACAACTGTCTGTGCCTGTGCTTTGCTGAAAGTGTGATCTACGTTACTTGGTACAGTGGCCAGATTTAGATTTGTTTCCTCTGGTCCCTCGATCATGTCTCTCTTGAGACAGTACTTCATTTTCACTTCATCTCTGTCTCTTTTGCTTTTTTTCATTTTTACTACATTGATGATCTTATAAGGACTGATAAATTAGGTTTTCATCAATCCATTGATTAAATCTTTGAATTTTGCCTGGACAGAGGTATCAGATGTTCTCTGTGTTTAACTACTTAAGTACAATTACTTTTTTTTTTTTTTTTTTTTTGAGACAGGGTCTCTCTTAGTCCACCAGGCTGTAGTGCAGTGGCACGATCTTGGCCTACTGCAACCTCCACCTCCCGGGCTCAAGTGATTCTCCCGCCTCAGCCTCCTGAGTAGCTGAAATTACAGGCACGAACCACCATACCCGGCTAATTTTTGTATTTTCAGTACAGACGGGGTTTCACCATATTGGCCAGTCTGGTCTCGAACTCCTGACCTCAAGTGATTCACCCACCCTGGCCTCCCAGTGTGCTGGGATTACAGGCATGAACCACCATGCCCAGCCATACAATTACTTATAATTAAAGTTACTGACATAACATGATGGAAAGGACAACCTTTATTTTGATTTAAATGAGCAAACTTTGTAATTTACTTGTTTGTAGATTGACTTTTTATGTGGTTTGTTAAAATAAGAAATTTTTAAAAGATAGCTTATTAAATGACAGTGACATTAGCATAGATATTCCACATTAACTATAATAATCGGGTGCAAAAATCATTAAAATGCAATATTAACATTTAATCTAAAACAGATTCCAGTGGGACATTTTACCACAATATCAGTATTTGATCTAAAATAGATTCCAGTGGGAGATTTTACCTAAAACTTAAATTGTGAACAGGAAGAATTTACACCCACATTTCTATTTCTTATCTAACTCGTTTTAATAAAATCAATTTTACATTTTCCAAATATCAGTAAAATTAGAGAATCAATTAAAATTTCATGGTCTACAGCATTATCTTTAGACAGAACTGGAAGCAATACTCCAGTTAATAATCTAACTATAAAAATAGCAGTATTGCTCTAGTTTCAGCAATAAGAAATTATAATTGCCCAATGACCTAATTTTTTTTTTTTTAGTTTAAGAAATTTAGCTATTTCTAATCCTCTTTGTCCTCAAACTTTGTACAAAGTTATGGTTGATACCAAACAAAAAATCTGGAACATTTCTTATTTTCTATTCACACCTTGGAATCTACATGTACAGATCTGTTTTCTGCATGTAAATAAATTAAGGATTGGGTAGATATTAGATTTGTTATAGTGACAAAAAAGGATGTGGATGTTAATCTCTATTGTATTGAAATAGTTAATTATGAGCAGGTATTAGTTCATGCAATGCAGGTGCTATGGTTTGGGTATGGATCATCCCCACTAAAACTCATATTGAAATTTTATCTTCCATGTGGCAGTTTTGGGAGGTGGAGCCTGTTTGGGCCTTGGGGACAGATCCGTCCTTAATAGATTAATGCCCTCCCTCTGGGTTGAGTGAGTTCTTGCTCTCTTGAGAATAGATTTGTTCCTGCTAGAGAGCGTTTTTAAAAGAGTCTGGCTTCCTCACTCTCTCTCTCTTACTTCCCCTCTTGCCATGTGACCTCTTTGCACACACCAGTTTCTTTCTGCTTTTTGCCATGAGTTGAAGCAGCCTGAGAACCTCACCAGCTGCAGCTGCCCAACCGTGAACCTTCCAGCCACCAGAATCATGAGCCAAATAAACCATTTTTCTTTATAAATTACTGAGTCTCAGGGAGTCTGATATAGCAACACTAAATGGACTAAGACACCAGAAAAACGGGGGTAAAATATTCCGCATTAGTCTCGAGGTAGTTCCTTAAAGTAACACAAAGTTTGATGCACATCAAAGGCAAAGAAGGCCTCCAAGTGGATTTGATGTGATCCTTCTCCTTCCTGGTGTTCTGTTCATAATGAGCCATCAAATAGAAGGTAATAGGTATAAAGTCAGGCAAATGGGTAGGACATCTGTTACTTTTGTTTTCTGTGTAGGACTACCTACCTTCCCTGACAGTGGGAAGATTAAAATGTCGCGTGTTCAACTGCTCTTTAAAAATCTGCCTTCAACTTATCAGTTAACCTTGAAATATTTATACGTTGTTGGCTTAGTTTTGTACATGCTCTATATTCTGAAGCCACTATAAAATCTATCCAGTGTCACTTAACTGTCAGACACAGCTTGTTCTTCTGAATTTTGACTCATAATGCATTAGAGGAATTGCATGGTACAATACAAATGCTATTAATTTTTCTATTAGTTGAATAGTCATACTATATCTACACATATAAATGCCTTTAAATTCTAATTTTACAGAACATTTTAAATGCAAATGCTATAATCAGTGATTTAATTATCTGAACAGAATATTGAGGTTTGGTAATTTGGGGAAAATTTTTCTATTTAATTGTGTGAACAGTTAAAATATTCTAATTAAGTGGATATTAGAGAATAAAGACATGAGAGAAATGGTGTTATCACTAAACTTATTGAGGAAATAAGGAGGAAACATACCAACACCGTAAGTCAAATGTCAGAATTTGGTGATGCCAAAACCAAGGAGAGTCTAGGGACTGATAACCAGAGCTTAGTTAAAGCCACATAACATGCTTCTGAGTCCAGCCATAGGCAAGAATTTTAAGAAGACATTAGGCATGAGCAACAAACAGAGTGAGAATCAGAAATAGTAACTGGAGTCTTGGAGGAGAGAAAATGTCAAATATTAGTATCAGCTAAGAATAAGAATTAGATTAATATCTAACATTTAATTAACTTTTACAGCAATCACATTATGATTCCTAAAATAAAAATTAGAGCATTGTAGATCAAAAAGATTAAGTAGCTAAGAACACAGACAAGAGCTTGCATGAATTCAAGGAAGGGTTTTAAGCAGTGAAACTTAATGCTGAGGACAGTTTTGCTGGCATTAGACTCCTTTCAAAAAGTCCAGTGTATAGTTCTCAGGCCTCTTTGTTCAAAATGCAGTGTGATAAAACAATTTCTTCTTTCCCTGTTGTTTATTCCTCATGGAGTTATAGATATGCCTGCATTCTTAGGCAGGGTGAGAAATCAGTTCATTAAAAGCCTATTGACTGCTAATGGAGTAGGTACAGTGCTAAGCATTTTGAACTATTTATATCAATTAATCCTCATGACTCTGTGACACAGGTAATATTAGTATTTCTATGCTATAGACAAAAAAAAAAAAAAAAAAAAAAAAAAGGACTTGGGCCATTAGTTAACTTGGCCCAGTAACACAAAAATCAAATGTTGGGATTCAGATTCGGTCATAAGCAGTTTGACCTCAAAGCCCACGTTTTTATCCACTCTGCTAATTATACCATAATTGCACAGGATGGCACAAGAAAAGAGCAAAAATAATCCTTAGTATCACCGTGACCATTATTAGTACCTCACGTGTTAAGATATCTATGGTTAAAACTCTCTTCCAGAGCAGGGGAATGGATATTAAGCCTGTCTTTAAGATGCCACATAAACTAAGAATCTTGAGAAAATGCACATACATATACACACACAAATGTTGCATCACATTTTAGAGAGTTATTAGACTCTGAAGGTCAGATTTTAAATCTTCAATATTAAAGGTCATTCTACGCAAATAAAATTATACATATATATACACACATATGTACATGCACATATAGCTTAAATTTATGCTGCTTTTAGTAACTCTGCTATTAGTAAACTATGTTTTGGAAATGAACTGAAAGGGAACTTGCTAAAATAAGTGTTTTCTGGCCTAAAGAAAGATATGGTTAGAATCTGAGCCCTCCGCCATCTAGTGGGTACCTTGAGTCACTTATTGCTTCTCTTTATGCCTGTTTCCTGATGTATAAAATAGGGGTGCAAACAATACCTAGCCCAGAAGTTTGTCTTCAGCATTCGATGAGTTGACATTTATTACACGCTTACTAGAGGGCCTGTGCAGAACCAGCTCCCTATAACATGTCACAGCCTCCATAAATTTACAACAATGAGTTTTAATATGGAAAAGAGCACCTTTAACATCTAACACTTTTTATTTTCGCATC
The DNA here is from genome assembly GCF_029281585.2 of Gorilla gorilla gorilla. Lineage (NCBI taxonomy): Eukaryota > Metazoa > Chordata > Mammalia > Primates > Hominidae > Gorilla > Gorilla gorilla. The sequence goes on from NC_086017.1 coordinate 11,144,871, forward strand.
CCCACTGTAACACCTAACATACCGTTTCAAACACAGTAGACATTTAGAAAGTATTTGCTGATTCAGAAGGAAAAAATATCTTAACATTGCTCCACTTTCAATCATGTATTTAAACTGCTCTTGAATTTTTGGAAGTCTCCCATCATTTCATGGTGCTCACAAATTTCCACACATATTTTTATGACTCATTACATATTAGTAGTATAACTTCAACCTTAAATCCTCATATAATAATATACATATAATATGTAATCATGGTATTACCTTCTGCTTTTTTCCTTATAATTATATGCTTTTTACTAATCATTCATGCAAATCTCTACTTTTATTATCAGAATATTTTTCCTGCTTTTTACAGATAGCCAAGCTTATCTATTCTTCTGGCTGTGTGTGTTTTTTTTCTAAGTGCCAGAGAAGCGTATATGCAAATGAAGGTAGAATATTTTAATGTCGTTCATTGATATGTTATTACCAATCCTTGAGATGAAGTATCTTTTTTGCATATTGTAAAAGAAGAATAGAAAAAAATCAGTCTCTCTCTATGAGTGTTACCAAAACCATCAATTAAAATGTTCCAGTTAATTCTTATGTGCATTTTGCCTTATCTGAAAATGCCAATTGCTCAGTACCATTTGATCTTCACTGAGCGTTCTTTCTTTTGGCTTTTTAAAAATCATTTCTGCTAAGACGTGTTTAGATATGTTAGAAAACTGGAAATTCTTACTTTTATAGTTTTTGTTTAATTTTTTCTTAATAAAATTAAGACAATGATCAGGTTGTTTGATTCTGTTTATATTGTCACGAGATTAATTTTTTTACTATATTTTAATATCTCATTAATTGAAGGAGAAATCTAAGTGATACATTCAAATATCTGTACTGTTTGTTATGCCATAAAATCTTTAGTTATGATTAAATCTTTGAATGTCTATATCCTAGATCAACAGAGAGAAATTTTAAAGCTTATTTTAATAAATCATAAATCAATTTGGTTACTAGTTTGGCTATTTTTATAAAACATTTAAAATGTATGTTATTATTCTTTTATAAATTATTTTCATAAGATCATAAGTAAGATGTAGTCTTTGAAGTAAAGAAAAAATTTTCAGATTAAAGTTTAATAGTAAATAGATCAGTACTTCTCAAACTTTATTGTACATGCTAGTCACTGTATGTACTACAGTGCATAGGGTGTCTTGTGAAAATGCAGTTTGATTCATTAGGTCTGGGATAAGACCACATTTTGAGGAGTAAACACATGGAGTATCTTTAGGGCATCTAGTGATGACTCTGCTGAAACTTCTTGGACCATATAATTAACATGCAGAATTATTTTACTAAACGTAAGGCAAAGTAATGGTTCTGGAAAAAGCATGAGTACTAGGATAATTAGATATAACTTCATTCTCTCCTACTTAGCTAGTTAGTCTAGGGCAGATTTTAACTTTTCTTAGTTTGCTCTCTCAGTACCTTAAACAGTAGTAAGCACTTAAGAAATATTGATGTGTTGATTAGGATTTCATAGAAATAATCAGCCTCAATGATGGCAATTTCAACTCAGTTTAGCAAACATTGAAGACCTACTGAGCCTGAAAGGGGTAGTATACTCAGGGTACCACTGCACACAGGAATTATTCCTTTCTGGAAGTTATGTGAAAAATTATATGAAATATAGACATTGGCATTGACTTAGTGGCTGGAAAACTTTCTTGGTGGCCTTTAGATATCAGCAGACCTATCATTTCTGTCATGTGTTTTTTATTGGCCAATAGTTCAGGTTTCTGTGTTGCTCAATATTCCTAGTTATTCCTAAATGTTAGGGGTAGATGCACCCAAAAGCTTCTCACATTTACCTCTTCTAATTGAAATCAGATAAAGAATTATATTTGGCCTGAGTTTGGTGCATAATAGAATAGTTTTGTTACTCTGTCAATAATGGCATAATTCAATTGTTAATGTAAATTGGGATCTAGTACACTAGACATCTCAGAAATTACATAAGACATTAAATGTCTGCCATGGGAGAATACTCTAAGATAATGACTTTAAAAAATCTGATTACATGCCATGGAACATTCTAAATTCAGATGTGGCTCCTTCCACTCACTGATAACAGAATTTGGAATCTGTTATTAATAATAAATCCAACGTCAGAAGCTGGCTTCCTGCAAATTGTCGTTGGCTGGTATTCTCTGTGTTTCAAATTGAGTAATTAATTATATTAGCTACATTTTGTGTTATACATATATTAGAAACAACGATATGTTTGCAATGCAGCAAATACTATTTTGTTATTGTTAATGGATATGGCATGCATGCAAATTGTCTAGCGTTTCTTGCCTTTAAAACTGTTGTTAAAAATTAGTATGTTGTCACACATTTTGATACAATCTTGACTACCTACTAATGTTTTTAAAAGGTTGATAACTACATTTGTAAGATATAAAATATGGTAGCCTAAAATTGGACGAATGTTTTTGTTTTTACATTTTTTCAGTCTCCTCTTATTACATTTGATGGTGAATTTTTCAGGGAACAAATCTCAGGGGTTTTTCTTCTGATTTCAGTGGCATTGTGCTTTAGACTATGCTAGAGTTTCAGAGAAAATTTAATATGGATTATTTTATGAAAGATGGGAACTTCTTTGGCAGATGAACCTCCTTTTTGTGCTCTCTCTTTTAGGAATATTAATATTAATTCATAATTAACCCATGAAGCCTTATTCTTTCTATTGCTTCCTTCCTCTTTTTGATGGGATAGCCACATAATAAGCATGGCCCTCTGGCCATGGAACCATATAGATAGTTTCTTCAACTCATCAGCACTTGCACATACTGTCGTGGTTCAACACCCTGTTCTGTGGCCACAGAAAATGCTAAGACAGACCAGTTTAAAAAGACACAGACTAATTGTGAAAATTAGCTTGCATTTCTCCTAAGCCAAGTTCAATTTTCTCCAGTGAGTTGACTTTGGAAAAATACACAGTAAATAGTTGCATTTCTTATTCATCAAGCAACTTGACATTATACTACCAAGCACTGATTTTATTTTTAATATGCTTTGAAATCGACAATGATAATTCAAGTTATAAAATGATAATTATCAATATCGTGTCAGAATAAAAGCAAATGCCATTTACTCTAATATGTAGACTCAGAGATAGCTCACAATGAAGAACGGAATAATAGGAAAGGAATAAATTCATATTATCACATACACCCATGATTTTAGTAAAATTTTAAAATAAAAATAAGAACTTATGATTTACCAATGTTGAAGAGCCTTACTTCTATTAATGATGTATTTTCTTTTTAGAATATTTCTCTTGGAGGATGGCAGCCTCAAGATATATAATATTACCAGGTCAGATGCTGGATCATATACATGCATAGCCACAAATCAGTTTGGCACTGCAAAGAACACTGGCAGCCTCATTGTAAAAGGTATCATATTATCTTCATTTGTGCTTGATGAACATTGTAAATATGCAGGCATATTATGACTTGTGTTATGGTGTCAAACCTGTACCATATTGTGTATGTAAAATTGTTGATTTCACAATTTAAGAGATCCATTCCCGTACTCATTAATAACATGCACACTTTGCCAGTGGGATACCATGGTAGATGTGAATTCTTTGGCAATTGAAAATGCTGTCAGAGTGTAATTAGAGTTAAAACCTACACCTAAATTATTTGGCTTTTTACATAAGCCTTAATGTTAGGGGCCATGGACGTTTTGATAAAGTCACTGGATAACATTTTTTTGGTCAAATATCTTTCAGAATCTTTATTTTTATGTGAAATATTTACATGTATATAAGGCTACCAAGTACATAACTGGCTAATTTGTTTATATAACTCCAGATACAAAACTAATGAAATGCAGGGTCACAACTTTTAGTAAGCAGTTCTTTTCAAAGAGAAAAAATTAAAATCTATGTGAATCATTATTATATTTTCATCACAGTAACAGATAAACTCATACAATTTATAGAGATAAATTCTATACTTTTAAGATTTCTAAATCAGTATCAATCCAAATGTTCCTACATTTATCACCAAGGACATAATTAATATTAGAAGTATCTATTCCCTTTCTTTGCTGCTTTATTTTGTTGAATCTCAGCCCATAAAACTAGTGTGTTTACTGGAAGCTGTATCACTTCTATCATTTCATTGCCTCCTGGATGATAAAAATGGCTCTCTTGATAAAGCAGTTTAAGCGGCTAATTAAGCCCAAATGATTAAAATCAGCATTTGGTGCTTTCTCATCTTTTCCATTAAAATAAATATATTCAATAAAAAGTAGTTAGCTGCTACACTTCAACCATCATTTAAAATATCTCAAGGAAAATAAATACCCACCTTTGAGCCTGCTAGATATTTCTGCCAACTTGTCTCAAGCGTATTACATTATGACGACAATTGTCTGAAGTATTCTGGGGAAATGTGACTGATAAAACTTGGTGTGTCAAAATCCAACCAGTGTGGCATATTTTGAAAAACTTCTCTTCCTTAAGATTGTATTGTCATCATTTTTTAAGACAGAGATGGACTTAAGTGTTTCAAGATAGATGTTATGGCTATATTTAAGAACAGACTATTTCTCCAGCAAATTTTTGGCAATACTCAGACCCTGAAAAATGTGAATGCTTTATATTTGAAAAAGTAACAAGTTCATTAAGGGGAAAAAAAAGATATTTATTATATCATTTCAAATTAAGAAGGTGTAGGTAGTATGCAAATTTTATTACAGCAGAAGATTAAAATGTGGTGAAGGATAAAAAGACATTTTGCAGTTAAATCTTCTAGGTATGGAAAAATCCAGAGGGCATTAAAACGTGAAATAGAAGGGATAGAAAACATCAGCAGTAGCAATGTAGTTTTTAAAAGAAAGTTTCTTTAGAATACTGGTGATCTGGGAGGAGGGCCAATGGTTTTGCTGTTAAAATACAATGATGGGGATTCCTTCACTCTGGAGGATAAGAAAAACACAAGCTAATGGTAGATTGAACTGAATGAATAGGCACTCTTCTTCCAGTGTTTCTTAAACCTTTGACATCATAATACTCACAGTCCACTAATAATTGATGAAAGAAAAATAAAAGGTGACGGCTAACAAAAATATTAACTGAGAAACTCGGAAGCCACTGGACTGCATTCTGGATGTAACATTTGCATATTTCAGATGTGTAATATAGCCATGTTTTCTGCAAGTTAGGTTCCTAGTACTTATGACGGAAATAAGTTTATCTACGCTTTCAAGTATTCCATAAATCTAACCATAATCCCCAGCTACTCTGCTCTTTCCATACGTAAAACAATAATTAATCAAGATAGCTCAGTTAAAAAAAAAAAAAGCCTGACTTACATTTTTGTTTGTTCATTTCTAGTGCTCTTTGCTGAGGTTGTTGAAACAAAATTATCCCACTAGGCATTCCTTGTTACCTTAATCAGTTCCACTCTTTCTTCTTCTGTATCACTTTTTATCTTCTTACAAACTGTATAACTGACTTACTTATTATGTTTTTTTTTTTGTCTTTTCTTCCCTTCTAGAACAGAAGCATAAAGAGGGCAGGGATTTTTGTTTTAATCAATGATGAATCATAAGTCCTAGAACATTGCTGGGAACTGTATTGCCCAGTAAATATTTATTGATTTAATAAAATGTTATTATCTTATGCAGCTTAGTTCATAGGGATACTTTTCATACTGGCTTCCTTGCTCTAAAATCTGACAGTTTTCAATTTTTCAGGGTCTGAGCTTCTTAGGACACTTTGCAAAAAAAGAACATCAAAGAAAAAAACCAAACTTTTTACATGCATTCACTTTCTAATTGTAGGGTTTGTAATCTTTTATTTCTGACAGACATCGATCACCTCACTCTCCTAAGGGGGTACAAGCCTGAACCTACATCGAAATCCAAAAATTCGTGAAGAGAATTCATTGTTTTGGTATTTCTAGCACAGTACAGGAGAATAACTCACATATACAAAAAGGGTACATGCTAACATAACTGATGTCACTATGCATGATTATCAAGTGACTTTCATGCATTTATAGCTAATAATGGGAAGGAAATTTTGCTATATTTTAACCTTCATGACATATCCACATCCCATTTTAAGTGGATTTTGGGGTCTTTTGCTTCTTTGTCATTAACAAGAACTATCCTATGCAATATAAACATGTACATACTTAACCACACAAATACATATAAATAAAATAAACACAAAATGTGTGTACAGTATGAAGAAAAACAGCCTTAGAAACGTTGCTTTATTATTTATCTGTAATGTTTAATCTTTATGAAATTGTGTGACTGTCATACAAGCACAGTTCTAAGTCTATTATTACCATGTCCTCTTAACTAGACTGTTATCTCTAATTCCCTTTCATGAAAAATGTTGAAGACATCACTGCCAAGGAATTATTATTTTACAACCTACAAATTTGAAGCCTAGCATAGGAAAAAATTATAATAGTGTACATCAATTCAACCATTTTCTTGACTATTGGGTGTATAGTCATCTGGTTGTTTCTTAAGATGGCTTAATAGTTGTGTATATATGTATGCGTATTTTCTCATCAGTGATATTCATATGATTGCTGTTACAGAATCAAATATAATTTTGTTTCTCAAGCCAAAATCAGTGTATAGTGACCTTAAGAGTAATAGAGTGTTAAGGAGCAAATGAGAAATTTCAGTAAAGCTGATAAAACAATCATCTCCCTTTGAATTTACTTATCAGCCTCTGTCATGCAAGAAATGTTGTTGTTAGATAACATGGAAAAGATAATAGTTACAAGAGTGAGATATTTTCCAGCTTAGTTTTTAGCTGATATGGCTTATCTGTGTTAAGAGGATTCTGAAGTTATCTGCACTGTATGTTGGAAATTTCTATTTCACTAATACAGCAGGATAAGGCGATTTTCCATTCAAACATTGTGAGTGCAATTAGCAGCAGCCTTTCCAGCGCCTCAGAAGATGCCCAGTATAATTTAAGGACATGTTTCAGAGGCACAAACAAGGAATCAAGAGGAAAGAGAGTTTAAGTGTTTTCATTTTGGAGGACTGAGACTAAAATTACAATGTGGACATACACTAAGAGGTATATGAAAATCACATAAAAGGAGGAATTATTTGATCTGGCATTTGGAAAATTATTAAAAAGCAGAGTAACAGCAGGCCATAAAAATGATCTTGTTTGCAGGCAACATTTGTTTTTGTTTCCCCACTGGAGAAGTTTTGGATGTTCAATTATAGGCCTCATTGCTTCAGTGTTATTTTCAACCGAAATGTCGGAACTTGGAAAAGCATATCTAATGTGCAAATTAAGTTTATTGCTGCTCATTTCGTTGTTTATTCTTTGTGATAGAAGTCTTTATTATACCAGCATTACAGAGTGGCCTATCCATTTTCTCCAGCAGAATGATACGGGTCTAAGTTTACTAAGAGAAATGCCCAAGATATGTAGATAATTGGAGGCTTCGTGGCTCTAGAAGGCAGTTTGAAGGATTTGAGGTATCAAGCTCAGCTTTATCGACAAGCCCAGTTTGATTGAGCAGACCAAAAGTACACTTTCAGAGAAATGACAAGATGTATTGGAATACATTTGTCATATCGTAGTACTTGAAAACACCAGAGAAGTCTCCAGTAGCACTAAAATCTCCCCAAAAATGTTCAGTTCCACATGCCACTTTCCTACACAGAATGACTGAAAGCATTTCAACAGAATGAACATTTGATTTAAAAATTAGTGATGGTAAAAATTACTTTCAAGGTGAGAAAATATATAATGAGTTATTATACTGGTCAGATGAAAAAATTTCCTGTTCCAATATTGAAAGTGATGCTGCGTGAATTATTGAAACGTGAATACTACAATCTCTTCAAGTAAAAACGTAAAAACAAGCAAAAACACGCATCAATTTAAGCAAGCCCACTAAGATCAATGTTATCTTGGTCTTCATGACAATTTAGTTCACAATCTTTTTTAAAATGCAGCATATGTCTCTCAGATTAAATTACCACATATGACATACAGCTGTGTTTTTTCTTAACGTATATTTTACAAAATATAATGTAAAGGATAGATGTTAATACAGTATAGGTTTTACCACTTTTTTCAAGATATTTTTACTGCATAGTTTAAACCTATTATTGGTCAAAGTTTTGTTTTGTTTAATTTTGATAAAAATAGGGGGTGTATAGCTAGTGGTTTATGCCAGTTGAAGGAGACCAGACACAGAAGAGTATAGAATGCTTACTAAAGCGGTTAATGCACAGCCTCTGGAATTATATTAACCTGCCATTACTAACGTGGAACTTGACGACTTAGTTTTTATGGTTATTCATCTTGTTTTCTTTATTATTGTTATTCATTACTATTTGTTAAATACATTCTCTGTCCTAGGCACCATGATAGGTTCTTTGTGTATATCATCTCATTTTAACTTTCAGAGTAATGCTTTGAAGCAGATATTATTATCTCAATTTTATACAAGGGAGATTGAGGAATAGGTTGCTAAATCCACTTGCCCAAGGTCCCTGCATTAGCAAGTGGCAGAACTTTGGCTTTCCTTCTTTTCCATCTTCCAACAAATGTACGTATTAAAAAATGCATGAGACAATTTTATATCACATTGTTCAAAGTCTAGCAGGAATAAAAGTATAGTATCATGCAGATATTAGTACTTCCTCCTAAATACCGCAGCCTTCATTCATTAGAGTGCAATTTTATATGTACATTTTTATATGTAAAAATTCATTTGAGTGCAATATTTATGTGCATTTACATTTTATTATATGTAAATTTTACATAAATGCACATTTACATAAATTTTAATGTATATTCACTAAATTTTGAAAATGGCATTTGTAACCCAAAACACACAAGATATAGAACATTATTATCATCCAACATCTAGAACTTTTTTTTATGTCACTTAATCCTTGTTCCTACTACACTCCTAGAAGCAGCTACTGCAATAATTTTCTCACCATAGATTTCATTCAAATGCTACCTTATATTGTGTATTCTTTTGTGTTTGGTCTCATTCATACAGTATAAACCACTAGCTATCCATCTCCTATTTTTATTAAAATAAAAAAATAACACTTCAACCAATACGTTTATTCTGCAGGTAACTAAATGCATATATACATGTATGTATATATAAATCTCAAACTATTAAGTATTTTTGATCTTTAGTTTCCTGCCCAAACCTGCAAACACTTGTGCTCACTTGTTTCTTGAGTTTTTAGTTAAGAATTGGAAATTTAGTAAATTTACCTTGACTCTATTCTGACCATAAAAGAAGCAATTAGGCTACTCTTCTTCTTAGGCATTCTGTCTCTAAATTAGCTCAGTGGTCACTTAGGCTCTAGGGCCATTTTTTTTTTTTAGGAATAAAGTGTGTCATTAAGATGGAAAAGACTTCCCCAGAAGCAAGCTATGTTTTCGGTCTCTGGATCCGGAATACTCCAGCAAGTAGTTACCAAATGCTTTCAAGTCCAAAAGAGGGATGGGGTTGAAGGGCGTGGAAGGGGAAAAAATAATCACATGAATCAAACTTAGCCTTATCCTCTTTTTTTGGGTTTTATTTTCTCATTTTGACTCCCTCATCCCAACATGAAACATTCAGAAGAAAATATCATTTGTATTAGGACCGATTGACAGGCACAATAAAAATTTCTACTTTCATCTTCTACAAAACTACAGGCTGGGTGTGGTGGCTCATGACTGTAATCCCAGCACTTTGAAAGGCTGAGGTGGGAGGATTGCTTGAGACCAGGAGTTCAAGACCATAGCAAGACCTTATCTCTACTAAAAATCAGAAAAATTAGTAAGGCATGGTGGCATATGCCTGTTGTCCCAGCTACTCGGGAAGCTGAGATGGAAGGATCACTTGAGCTCAGAAATTCAAGATTGCAGTGAGCTATGATCATGCCACTGCACTCCAGCCTAGGCAATACAGCAAGATCCTGTCTCAAAAAAAGTCCCCCAAAACAAAAAAGGTACAGAAGTCTTCTGTTGTATAATTCGCTACAGCCAGCATGAAGTTACTATTGGAGAACAGTCTGAATGAACACTATCTATTTATAAGAAATATAAATATGATGCCAGAAATATGTAGTCACTGCCTATTATGTACTAATAGCTTTGAAACAGAGTAGTTGTCATATCTAATTTATTACACAGAATCTACAGAGCATGTTCTGTTTAAATAGATGTCAGGCCCTGCTTTGACTATTTGTTAATATAAAAGATCTGTGTTTACATTTTACATTATTATTTGCTAGGGAAATAGGGTAACATTGCATGTTTTCTCATTTAGACATCTCAACTTTTAGACAATGCTTTCTCTAGACTGCTTCTTCATTTGTTTCTTTTAATCTGGGGTTCTCAGTAGTCTTTTAATATTTATTCCAAACCATTTAAATGTTGAAGTAGTAAATAAATGAGTAATGGTACCTGAAGGTAAATTGGAATATATTGACCATGATTACTTTATGCATTGAAATTACATTTTACTCTGTGGTGAAATATGATAAATGCTGCATGTAGATTTTCATCTGTAGATACACACATGAGCAGATAATCATGCACTTGTCTAAGAGGATATAAAATATTTTAGACTTATGGATTGTATTTGCAAAAAGGAAAAGCTTATTAACTAAAGACTAAAAACTCCTTTATTTCTGGCTTGCTAGACCTGGAGAAATAAAGACCCCATCACACTGATTTCCTTGTTTGTTTGCCTGCTTTTCTCTGTCCAAGGTTTATTTCAGAGTATTAGCTTTGATTTTCCTGTGTTTGCTTTCCCTTATTTTGTTCGTTTGCTTAGTTTTCTACGGACTTGCCAATAATTCATTTCCCAAATTTATCTTAATAGTCTCCCTTCAATATCAGCCTGCCCTGTGTGTTGACGCTCCATTGCCTAACTCCATGCCTTTCTGTTTCTTAACATACTCCCTCATTTTGGCTGATTAAACCTTCCAGTGGATTTTTGAGAAATAATCCAAGAGATATACAATTTTTTTAATCTTTCATGTTTGAAAATGCCTTTATTCTTACATTTTATTAGTGGTTTAGTTTGAAGTAGAATTCTAGATGGGAAGCCATTATTTCTCAGAAATTTTGAGCTGTTACTCTGCTCTGAAAGCCTAAACTTTTTTGATTTCTAATCTGTTGTTTGTGACATCTCTTCCCTCTTGTTCTCCAGAATTCTGTTTTCTCCAATGTTTGAAAATTTCAAGATAATGTGTCATGTTTTAAATCTGTTATCAACTATTACACTGGGCATTTGGCAGGCTTTGTCGCTGTAGAAACTCATACTTCTTGGTCCTAAAATATCTTTCTGAATAATTTAATATTTTATTCCATTCCTTTTCCTAAAAGCCCTGTTATTTAAATGTTATATTTTCTAAACTGGTAGTCTAGTTTATAGTTATATTCATCTATATGTATGTATATAAACATACATGTATATTCTATACACATTCTATATATTCTATATACATGTATGTATACACGTATTTTTTTCTTTTTTTCTTAGTCTTCATTTTATAGCTGTACCTACCCTTTGTATCTCATCCAGTTTTATGTTTTTAAATATTATCTATAAGTTAATTCCCAAACTCAAATCAAGCTAATTCCAGCTCAGATATTTCTCTTTAATCCCCAAATTCAACAGCCTATTTTATCATCTTCACTTACAAATTTACTGTATCCTAACCTTGAACTCCTGATTCTTACTCCCCAAACTTGTTTCTACTGTCTTCTTTCTCCACTATATTAATGACAGTCTGCACTGACAGTTGTTTAGACCAAATCCTTGAGATTATTTTTAATTTTTTTCTTTCATTCAAACCCCATATTCAGTTGCCCCAAAATGGTTTCAGCTTCAAGGTACATACAGAATCTAACCACTTCTCTCCACTTCAATGACCAAACTTTAAGCCATGCCATCTCTTTCCCAGAGTATTGCTATAGCACAGAATGGCTCAACCAGGATGATTTTGTCTCCCAGGGGACATTGGCAAAGTATGCAAATATTTTTGGTTTTCACAACTGAAGGGTCTCACCCGACCCCACCCGCTGCCTTGCACCACACACACGCTAAACCCACACCTTGACACACACAAGAAAAAATTATTTGGATCAACTGTTCATAAATGTTAAGCTTGGAAACCCAGTAATAGCTTCAAAAGCATGTGTCCTAATTCTTTGTTTCCCTTCTAGAAGCTACAATGTTCCTATTAAAATATAGGCAAGATTTTGTCACTCTTAGGACTGAAATCTTCTAATGGTTCTTCAGTTCAGTTTTGTTCCTTTTGTTCAGCATTCGTACTGATGTATAATTTGGAATAAGGTAAGGGTGCAATACTAATTAAATGGTTTTCAATAGATGATTGAATAAACAATTAGTATATTTCTATGTTAGGAAACTCTGCTTCTGTCCAAAATTATACTTATTTCTTTCTCTAACTGACAGCAATTATCATACTCTTCAAGCTATTATCTAAAAACCTACTGATAAATGGCCTAAATATTTTTACCAACACACTTAATCTATTATGAAATATTAATAATAATGGAGAATAATCTGTCTTAACTAGTTGAAGTAAGCTTATCACACCAACCTCCCACTGATGTTCACCACAAATATTGTTAAAATATTTTAAAATGAACAAAAACAGTTATTTCAAGGAATTGTGACAACAGCCAAGGTGTTTGCAACATGAGGTGCAGAAGCCTGGAGAAAACAAAAGCACAGAGAGGTGAGCCCCACATTCCCTGCTGTTTTTCTTCTCAGAAATTTGTCAATTCCTAAGCAGTATAAATCAGGAATGAAGAAACCAAACAGAAAGTAGAAAACATCTCAGCAGAAATTTTGGTAGACTTACAGTGAAAGGGAGACACAAACAGAGGTTCAGAATAAACCAAATAGAATGAAGTCTGCTAAGCAGCTCAACCTTGAGTCAGGACATCTGAAGGGCTATGTCCTAGTAAGAAACAAAACAAAATAAAATAAAATTGACCAGGACTTAAAATGACTAAGATCCAGACTCAATTCATATCAGTTTCGGACCAGCTTCTGGCTCTTTTTATAATCGCATGCTTGAAAAAGTAAATCTTCCCGGTACAAATATAACACTATAAAATCACTTAGATTTTTGATCCACAACGTCTAGCATTCAATAAAACGTTACTAGGAATAACTGGAGCTATGACCAAATGACCAAAACTCAGAGAAAAAAACAGATAATAGTAACAGGTCACAGCGATAGAAATATTGAAGTTCTCAGACAAGGGCTTTAAAATAATTTTGATTAATATATTAAAAGATAGATGACAAGATGGAGAATTTCAGAAAGGAAATGGCATCTGTTAAAACTCCAATGGAAGGTCTAGAACTGACAATTGCAAGTGCTAACATTAAGAACAGAATACACTGATTTAACACAAGGATAGCTATAACAGAAAGAGGATTAGTAAAGGGGAGGATGCGTGAATAGAAAATGTCTAAACTGCAACATGGAGAGAGAATAAAATGGGAAAGACAGAAAGTATCATAAGGAAAATATGGAATATAGTGAATAACTTTTAACATATATAAAATCGTTGTTCCAAAAGGAGCAGAGAGGAGAGAAAGAAAATTAGGCATGAGCAATATTTGAAGAAATATTTGCCAGATATTTTTTAAAAACTGAAAATGATAATAAGTATCCAATTCAAGAAATTATGTGAGTCCCAATTCAGACAAATGCAAAGGAAAGCCTAGCTGAGCACACAGTAGCAAAACTAAAGGGAAAAAAATCAGATAAAAAAGATACATTAAGTCAAAAAAACAAGACTAGCAGTTGATATAACAAAGAAAAAAGGAACCCGGAAGAAAATGAAATGACATTTTTAATGCGCTAAAGACAATACCAATAAGAATTCTATCCCTATTTAAAAATCCCCCCAAATAAAGACAAAATAAAGATGTTTTCAAACAAACAAAACCTGAGAGAATCCCCATCACTTAAAAAATAAAAATTTCATATATTTAAGGGGTACAACACCTTAAATGTTTGACCTACTTATGTGCAATAAAGTGGTTACTATACTAAGCAACTTAACTTATGCATTTCCTCACATAGCTGCCTCTTTTGTGTGTGTCTCTGCGATGAGAGCAACTGAAATCTAAACTCTTGGAAAGTTCTCAGCATACAATACAGTATTTATGATACAGTATACAGATATATATATACACAGATAACTGTATCATTGTGCTGTGCATTCTATCTCTAGACTTATTTGTTCTACATAACAATAACTTTGTACCTTTGACCAGAATCTTCCCATTTTCCTCACTTTTCTGCTCTCAGTGACCACCATTCTAATATCTATTTCTATGTATTTGACTTTTTTTGATGCCACCTATAATTTAGATCATACAGGATTTTTCTTTCTGTGCCTGGCTTACTTCACCTAGCATAGTTCTTCCAGATTCTTCTATATTGTTGCAAATGGTAGTATCTCCTTCTTTTATAGAGCTGAATAATATCCCATTGTGTATACATATCACAATTTCTTTATCCAATCATCCACTGATGGACACTAGGTGATCTCCATATCTTAACTATCATGAATACTGCTGCAATGAACATGTGAGTGCAGATATTCCTTTGACTATTGATTTTATTTTCTTTGGAGATATATCCACAAGAGGGATTGCTGGGTTGTATGGTATCTCTATTTTTAATTTTAGGGAACCCTCCATACTGTTTTCCATAATAGCTGTACCAATAAATATTCCCACCAACAGTATGTAAGAGTTCCCTTTTTCCACACCCTAGATAACAGTTATCTCTTGTCTTTTTGACAGTAGCCATCCTAACAGGTGTGATGTGACATCTCATCATGGTTTAGATTTGCATTTGCCTGATGATTTATGATGTTGAGCACATTTTCACATACCTGTTGGCCATTTGTATGTCTTCTTTGGAAAACTGTCTATTTAATTCAGTTTCTACAGTTAGAAGGAAAACCATGTATATAGAGGAAGTAATAAAGAGCAACGGAAAGGACTAATATCTTAATATGTAGCATAATTTGAGATTCTGAGGAATTCATTAGAAAAAAGACCAATTTTTAAAGGTATTTATTTCTAGACATTACAAGTTAACTAGCAAGAGAAAATATGAGAGAATTTTGTCACCTATTTGAAGTGCTATTTATATACTAGTTTACTTAATATTGATTTCTTAGCAACATTTTCTATAATGTCATAGATAAATAAAGGAAGAGCCCCATGTTTGTACAGGAGGAAGAGTTTGATAATTTTTCTTACACTTTTGTCTATCCTTTGAGAGGAGTTTATAACTTCAGAAACACCTTAGCAGTTATTATTCTGAAAAGTGACATTGATAAGGGTTTCAACTGAGTTGAAGGAAAAACAAAACAAAACAAACAAACAATATTTTCTGTATGGTCAGGAAAGATGAATTATACATTTAACTGCCATCCCCTTGCTTCTAAAAATGTAGTTAGAGATCATGAAAGGTAAGAGTGTATTTATTTGGCCATTGATATAGAGAAGCAGTCCCATTTTTAAGTGTTTAAAGAAATCACAATAAATGGTCCTGACATAAGTTTTGATGTAATTAGTCTTCATGTCTGCTGGGGTCCCCGTAACTAAAATGCATTCTGGAAACATCACTGGCTATTATGAGATGTGAATTTCAGTAAGGCTATTCATCAAAAGCGTCACATCATATATTCTATTACTCTTCTTAAGAATAGGACTGCTAGATGAAGCTGTTTTTATATAATAACTTTTACCTCACTGACAGAGATTGAAAATGGTAAATATTAAAATTCTGTGGTTTTACAAACTCTTCATGAATGATTGTCATTTATATTTAGGGCAATCTTCAAAAAGTGGCTAGTTCTTATGATTTCAGAAAGTGAATGAGAAATGTTCCTCCCTATTCTGTATGTAAGTATTCACTCTCCCCCAACATATTCTTCCTTTTATTAATGAAAATTGCAAGCACACACAGAAGTAGAGGTGATAGTGTAAGAAACTCTCATGTATACATCACTCAGAGTCAATAGAAGGCAACTCTTATCAATCTTGTTTAATGTATACACTAACCTACTTCCACAACTCCAATTATCTGGAGGCAAATCCCAAACCTCAATAATTTCACCCACAAATATATCAGAATGTATCTTTAAAAGATTAAGGAATCTTCTTTTTAATATAACATAAAACCAGTTTTCTTATGGTAACAAATTATTATTTCTAAATTATTTAGAATTCAAATTTCCATAATAGTCTCATAAATATGTAAGCTTATATGTGTATGCATGTTAAATAAAAACACATATATTTTATATGTGAATATATGACATATTTATGTTGTGTTTAATCCTCTTCAATCATGAAAGCAACATTTCCAGACATTGTTTCTCAGAAGTCCTTATATACCAAGATATACTTCCATTTCTATGTACGAACACTGTATGTATCAAGAAATGTTACATGGATTAAAAATATTCCATACTCTACCAAATGTAGGAAACCTTGAATTAAATAAAATGTTAAAAATAAATAACCTTACTTTTAATGACAAAAACCGCAATTACTTTTGCACCAATCCAATAAATAAGAATTCCTTTCATTTAGGAATTCTCAGAGCTTTTAATATGTTAAAATGTTTAAGAAATGATAAAAGTGGAGATAATATACAGAATTAATTACAGTTAACCTTGGGACTCCATCTTTCTTTCTTGAAGTATTACTAACCAGGAACACTTACTGGATATACATTTTTCCTAAATCCACAGTATTAGAGAATTTCAGACAATATATTTTATATTTGAGTGTTTCTTAAATAGAAATTTCAGGTTCAAGTTTTAAAAACTAAGGGAACATTTGTCAAAGCATGGTCTCTGGAATAACTGTATCAAAATCAAGTGGAGAAGCCTGATGAAAGGGTGTATTCAAGGTCTAGACACACTGACTCAGTATTTCTGGTGCAATATGAGGAGCTCACGTTTTGAATGCATGCTCAGGAAACTCTTACACATGTTAAAATTTTAAAACCACTAGATCAGACTTCCTACAAATGGCTAAGGAATATGCAAGAAGAATAGCATGACATGAAATGAAAGCGAATAAGTAACCCTTTGTTTTGTTTGAAAAGACTTAAAGACTCTCAGATTTTTACAAACGATAGAGTCTAGCGTAGTCAACTTTCCTCCTTTTTAATTTGTTATAATTCAGGCCCTAAAGATCTCACTGATCCATAAATACCGAGAAGTGTTTCAGTGTCGATGAGCCTCGAGTAACTGCAGCTACTCTACTGGCACATATGCACTCTTAGGAAGTGAGTAGAATATAGGATCTGAGTGGTTTGAAGAAATCTCTCAGATGCTTGAGTTTCTTAAGAATTTAAGGTGTATTTGATGAGGAATTAATGGACTGAAGCCCCTCTTCTTCCCACAAAGTAGCATGAACAGTTTTGCGTATTTCAACTGTGCAAGCACCGCTCTTCCAGTCCCTGCAAGTGTGATTTTTGTCTCTGTGGGGTATTCATGTTAGTGCTGGGGCTGAGGCTGCACATGGCTGTAGAATGAACTCTTTGAGAGAGCAATCAATGGCCTCATGGCTATTAGACAGCCATCTGCACAGGATGAGGACAGGTCTGCCTGTGGTGGGTGGAGAGGATACAGCAGTTAAAAATGTTCTTGTCCAAGCACCTCTTCACCCACACAGGAGGCTACTCCCAGGAGGAACTATGCATCCCCTTTTTTTGGATAATAAGCATGCTTATGTAGAGTTACTTCTTTTTAAATACAGTCTATTTTTCACACTGCAGATAATGGTATGTCATCATATCACTCCTCTGCTTCATACTTCCAAAGTTTTTAACTTTTTCAGCAAAAAATGCATTTCTAAAATTTTTAATTGATGAATAATAATTTTATGTATTTGTGGGATATAATGTGATATTTTGATATATGTTTACATTGTGTGATGATTAAATCAAGCTAGTTAACACAGCCATCACTTCACATCCTATCATGTTTTTGTGATGAGAATTAAAATCCTCATTGGGTAATTTTGAAGTAAGTATTACATTAACTATAGTCACTATGCTGTGCCGTAGGTCTCTAAAACTTATTCCTCCCATCTGAAACTTAGTACGCTGTGAACAACATCTCCTCATTCCACATCCCTCCCTCCCACCAGCCTCTGATAACCACCATGCTACTCTCTACTATGCTACTCTCTACTTCTATGAAAGAATATATTTCTTAGCGTGACATCCAGAGCTGGTTTCATGGACATACAATCCAGTCACACAGAGCCCTGTGCTGAGGAAGTCCCCATGTTTGAAATATTCTGCTGTGACTGTCTTGAAATTCTTAATCATTTTACCTCTCAATTTGTGTTTTGTACATACTAAACACAAATTGAGAGGTAAAATGCTTAAGAATTTATTTGTAACCTGTGTGTGCATGAGCTGCTGCTGCTGCTGATTCACCATACCCACATGCATATGTGGCAGCTCATGCACACACAAGTTCAGGCTTAAGGACCCAGCAGTCGGCATGCGTGCATAGCAGTTGGTGTGGTGTGCAGGTGTGCACATGCATGCCTGGGTAGTCATAGTCCTGGAGTCCTGAGGGCATGGGCACATCAGAACCTGGGCCTCTTAAAGGGATGGAGATAATGGTGGTAGCAGCCATAGAAACATCAGTGGATGGCAGCAAAGGCTGCAGGAAGCGACTTCAAAAGTAGTCAACAGGAGGATCCAAGGTGGGAGGCCAGCTTGCCCATACCTCGCCGGAGGCTGTCTCTGTGGGATTTGCAAAAATATTAACTCTCCATCCTGAGCACCAGAACAGAAATTGTTAGTGCTCAGGCAATAAACTGTCAATAAATTATTGCAAAAGGAAGGCATACACATGGACATTGCAATAAAATCCACAGGCTTAGAAATAGAAATTAAAGATTATTCCAGTCAATGATAACATTATTTTTATGTGACGCTTTGGGGAAACCAATAATTGATGAGTTTTGCTTTGTAATTGAATATACAAAAATGGAATGGTAAAACAGGCATTTTGAATTATACGAAAATCATGAAGTCCCTTTCAATTTCTTGTACAACCTCCACAAGTTACAGTGTATGTCAGAGGAAACATTAAGATTCCATTGCATACATTTATATTTAAAATTAAATTCAGGCTTTCATAAAACAGATTTGTATAAAGAGTTAAATCTTTTTAGAAAAATATTGGTGAAGAGAATCATCAGCTCTAGGTATTTTAATATTTATATTTCAGTGTAATTCATCAGAAACTTCTGAATGTTACTACAGTCTATAAAACAGTCTTAATGGTTTCATAAAAGTTGCATCAGAGAAAGATACTTTGCAAAATAAAAACTTATCAAAAAGTATTTGTGATCTTGCATTTGCCAGGAGTGACTGATGTCACTGAAATTATATCAATTGAAAATTAAGTTGCTAAAAATATAAATTCTGTTGCTCTAGTAAACAATTGACCAGAAAAGTAACTGGGAAAATTATATAATCAATCAAGATATAACCTTAATAAAGTATTATTTATTATATCGTATAAAATTATGACACCAAAATCATATATTTTGTAATTTGTAAGTGTATGTCATCACTTATCTATGAGTCATACCCTAATTTTATTTTATAAGTTATAAATTATTTTAAAGCGAAAAGCTTTGTATTTAATACCTTTAATGACACTTTTTCCTCTTTTTCAAAAAAGACACCACACGCTTTCATTTTGCACTTGGACCCACAAATTATGTAGCTGACCTTAATGACGTTTGTGGCTTATATCCTGACCATGGCTATCATCCAGCTTCATCTTCTTCACTTTCACTCCTCTATTACTCTTTGTTTAATCCTTTCGTTTTCAGCACATGGTTGCACAGAGTCTGTCGATCACAGTTCTTTTTCACACAGTTCCTCTGTGAATGCTCTTGCCTGCGCAGGAAATCTAGTTTCCTCTCTCTACCTGCTACCTTTACCCAGCTCACTACTACTTGCCTTTTACTTGTCAGCTAAGACAGTTCTTTCTCAATAAACTGATCCCCTCAGGATTTGCCAAACATTTCAAAAAAGTCACTTCTAGTATATGGTGCTTATCACACATTACTGTATAGTAACTAATATGATTTGATTCATGCTAGCTTCCTTTTGTAGACGTTCATCTCTGTGAAGCAACACTCCTTATCTTTTTGATTTGCTGCAGGGTTTTTTTTTTTTCCTCATTTTCTTCACCATCTTGACTCCAGTACTTAGCATAGGATTGGACATACATTACATGCTCAATAAATATTAGTTACAAATGAGTTAACTAGTGAAAAATGTAACCATTATAAGTGATGAAATAAACATTTCTTATTCATAAAGCTTTAATCATTGTTACTGTACAACAATGAGCTATGTAGATAGGGAATAATTTGTCCAACTTTGCCACTATGTGGTGTCATAAATGGAAGGACCTGCTGTCATTTTTGATGTCTGAAAATTACTTTAATTGCATGATCTAAAACTTTAAATCTGGGCAGTTTTGCTCTGTCAACACATCCAATTAGCCAACTTATCCTCCTATAAATGTACATAAGACATTTGTGGTTTTTTTTTTCAGAGCAACTACAAAAGGAAAATATTTTCTCTAGTTCTAAAAAATTTTCTTGGATCCCTGGATATCTTTTTTTTTTTTTAAGGTTCAATCACACTTTATTCATTTATGTTTTTAAGTTTTTTAGGTCATACATTTCCTCAATTCTTCATACATTTTATTTCAGTCAATTAAATTACAAAACAATACAAGCTTTTTAAATTCAAAGTCTAAAGTATATAAATAATGATTCCCTCTCTTTCTCTTACCCTTCAACTTCACCTTGCTAATGTAACAAACTTAATAATTTAATGTGTATCTTTTTTTATTTTCTACTAGTTTATTCTTTGATTAGAATCCAATAAGATCCAAAAAAAAGAAAGAACCCAATAAGATCCATACATGGCAGTTGGCCAAGTTTTTTTTAATCTATTGGTTTCTCCTCCATCTCTCTTCTTTTTCTTTCTTTTTTTTTTAATTTTATTATTAGTATACGTTAAGTTTTAGGGTACATGTGCACAACGTGGGAATTGAACAATGAGAACACATGGACACAGGAAGGGGAACATCACACACCGGGGACTATTGTGGAGTGGGGGGAGCGGGGAGGGATAGCATTAAGAGATATACCTAATGCTAAATGACGAGTTAATGGGTGCAGCACACCAACATGGATCCCTGGATATCTTTTACCCTTATTTTGGTTGCAAATCTGTGAAGAAGCCTTGGAATTAAGAATGGGCATAGTCCACAAAACCATTCTTTAAATTTCTCCTTAGACAAAATTAGAATATAAAGTGCATGCATCTGGTTAGGTGCAGTGATTAACGCCTGTAATCTCAGCACTTGGGAGGCCAAGTCAGGTGGATCA
Organism: Gorilla gorilla gorilla; assembly: GCF_029281585.2. Taxonomy (NCBI): domain Eukaryota; kingdom Metazoa; phylum Chordata; class Mammalia; order Primates; family Hominidae; genus Gorilla; species Gorilla gorilla. The sequence goes on from NC_086017.1 coordinate 11,166,419, forward strand.
CTTGATGTCAGGAGTTTGAGACCACCTGGCCAACATGGTGAAACTCCGTCTCTGCAAAAATACAAAAATTTACCTGGCATGGTGGTGCGTGCCTGTAATCCCAGCTACTCAGGAGGCTGAGGCAGGAGAATCTCTTGAATCTGGGAGGCGGAGGTTGCAATGAGCTAAGATGGCATCACTGCACTCTAGCCTGGGTGACGGAGCGAGACTCCATCTCAAAAATAATAACAAAAATAAAAAATAAAAAGTACATGCATCTAATATAAATATGGAAAGTATTTTAAATAATAAAAATGAAGACATATCTGATACAGAATGAGTTTGATTTTCTCTATTCATATTCAGAACTATAGCGTGTGTTTTTATTTTTTCATAGCTCTTTTGTCAATATGTACCTTAAAACCCCAAATTATTACTTCCTACTTTCTACTTCTAAATATTTATGAATGAAGAAAACAATTAAAAATGTTTAAATGGTCAAATAATAACTAAACATTCTATTGGTAAAATGCAGTTACACATTAATCATTGTGAACATATAAATGCAATCTCAATGTTAGTTTGGTTTCTTGAGCAGAATGAAGAAGGTAGAAGAAAGTGAAGATTTTAGTCCATTTCTTAGAGAGCTAAACTTTATCTTATAAATTACCCATAGAGAAATAGATTCTCCATGGGTCATTTCACTATTTTTAAACTTCTTCATGTATAATTTTTTTTACAATAACTTGCCTAAAACCTTTATTCTTAAATGTAAATCTTTCAAAACAATTTATTCTTGGTAAGATGGTACATATCTAAATCCAAATATTTGTCCAGGGCCCCTTCATAGATATTGAGTTGCTCTTTGATGAATTCTCAACTCTCTGGAATCAGAACTTTACTATAAACGAAGTAGTCATAACGATCTACATTGTGAGTCTCTTTTAATCTGAACAAATATAGGACTCTCAAGTACAGCTGGCACACCCTGCGATTGTCCTTTGAAATTTTGGTCAGTGAAATGCTAGGTCTTGTAAAAGAAAGATTGACATAGAGAACAACATTTCTAGAGGGAAGGTTTTTATGATGGATGCATAATTTTAACACTGGAAAATCTGAATTATAAAAGGGAAAACTTCCATCTTCCCTATGCATGTTGCATCTTTAACAAAAAGAAAATTATATCAGAGCTACGTCAAAGACAGAATAAATATGTTGCATTCACCCTCTTAAATATAAACGTATGACTAAATCTCTATAGAAACTATGGTGGTCATAATCTTAGAAACATGGTTTGTCTCATGGTATATGAAGCTAACAGAGCATTTAGAGCTGTTATCAGTGTGTCAATTGTAATGTTATGACTAAAATGTTAGAATAAAATATAACAAAAACAATGCAGTGCATCCTGTATATATGGAATGCCATTTTTTGAGGTCTACAGTTTTCTGTAAACTATTTTCATATAAGGTGTGAATATATTTTTAATTTTAGTATAAGTAATAAGCTACAATAATAAATACATTTAAAAACAGGCAAAGGAATATTTCATACTGGACATTGTAGAACTCCAGGTTGCATTTATATAATTTCAAATGAATGAAAAAGTATTCAGAAATATGTATTTTATAACCATAGGCTAGCATTTCATAAGCTTTAAAAAAATAATTTTTTTTCTCAACAGAGAGAACTGTCATTACCGTCCCACCTTCCAAAATGGATGTTACAGTTGGCGAGAGTATAGTGCTACCATGCCAGGTGTCCCATGACCCCTCCATTGAAGTGGTATTTGTATGGTTTTTCAATGGAGATGTCATAGACTTAAAAAAAGGAGTGGCTCATTTTGAAAGGATTGGAGGAGTAAGTTACTGAAATTGTTAAGTGCTTAATAAAATGAATCAAGTCTTTTACATGAATCACCATTTTTCATAATTACTCTCTCCATCTTTATTTGCATGGATAATCACTGACTGTTTTTGAAGCTACATTTGTTTTTGTTTTTGTTTATTTTGTTTTGTGTCTTCCGTAGAAATACTTGTTTTCTAGATGTAATTATAATAAGGGGGATAATAAAAGGGTTTAGATACAAGAAATGACAATGATACTAGTATATCTTTTAATTTCAGAATTGTTTTATGTTTCGTATTTATCCAGCTGTAACAATAAAGTAGGACTTGTTACATGGGCTTACGTTTTTATCCATTTCTCTCTTTCTGTCTGCAGGAATCTGTTGGGGATTTGATGATAAGGAATATTCAGTTACATCATTCAGGAAAATATCTCTGCACAGTACAAACAACCCTAGAAAGTTTATCTGCAGTAGCCGATATCATTGTTAGAGGTAAGCATAAATGGTGAAAAAGTGATCACATTGTTCATTCACAGTCACAGTGTTCATATCTAAATTGTAGACCTCTGAGAAACCACATCATGTTATGGAAGTGAGATGTAATCAGATAGATTTTTATTTTTTAAACCCCAGGACTCCATGGTATGGGTAGTGTGAATACAGACATGGAACTGTGTGAATACAGACATGGAACTGTATGGGATTTGACTATCATGAACAGTCACGCTTGGCAAGCAGTGTCAGTACCTAAAACTTAGACATACCTTCTGTTTATAATAAATCATTCTTGTCAATCCAGAGTCAAATCCACATGCTCCTGTAGTTCTTCATATTAGCTGCAATTACTTGAGTTAGATTTTAAGAGGAATTGAAGATGATGGTTCTCAATCTTTGAGTATAGGTTGATATGCAATCATCCTATGCCTGATATTTTCTAATCTCCAGAGGAAGCACTACTACATTAATGTCATTTACCATGTAAAGGGAATTAATAGAACTTTATCGCTAATAATGTGCTATAAATACATTATGGTCAATATTTTACTTTCTAAGCACAACAGGTAAAAATAAACCATCCTTGTACCAAATTAATGAATGTAAGTATCTCCAATGGAGTCATGATAAAACATTTTTTTCAAGGTCCACCAGGTCCTCCTGAGGATGTGCAAGTGGAAGACATTTCCAGTACTACTTCTCAACTAAGTTGGAGAGCAGGCCCAGATAATAACAGTCCCATTCAAATATTTACTATTCAGACTCGGACACCATTTTCTGTGGGTTGGCAGGCTGTTGCTACAGGTGAGTGACAAAAGTGTTTTGGGTTACTTTAAAAATAATATTTTAGTCCAATAATTTTAATAAATGCAATTACATTTTATATTAATAATTATATAATTTTGTATAATTATTTGTTTTTGAGTAGTCCCAACCTAGGTGCCTTAGTGTCTCATTCTTTTTAGTTCCAGAAATTCTCAATGGCAAGACATACAATGCAACAGTGGTTGGTTTGAGTCCTTGGGTGGAATATGAATTTCGTGTTGTTGCCGGCAACAGCATTGGGATTGGAGAACCAAGTAAACCATCAGAATTGTTAAGAACTAAAGCATCAGGTAAAGAATCAATGTGTTCTAAAAGTGTGGAAGATTTCGTATGATACAGTTCTTAAAACAAAACAAGTATTTTTATGTGTCTTCTAATACTTTTGGCTCAAAATTGTTTGGCAGTAAACGAGTGGCTCTCATTTCCTTTTATTTTTACATACACAAGGCAAGGTGTATTTTCTCCAAATAGTAGGTTCAATAAGAAATGATTACCTTTAAGCCAACGTGTCAAAATCAGAGTTCTTAAGAAACTGTGTTTGCATCGCATCTATTTTCTAGTCAAAATTCATTAGAGAATCTGTAGATTTGTATATGCAAATGAGTTACTGCTTGTTTCATTAAAATGTTGTAGCCAGGAATTAATCGAGACTCTGTTGGTGCAGTCAGCCATATATTTTCATCTATTTCTCAACTCTGAACTAGTTGTAGCTTCATTAAGCAGTCATATAAATTTTTTTCCATGCAAATGAGGTAAATCCTAAACTCATTTAACAGGGGCACTTATTGAGCATTAATTGGTTCACTGAACAGCAGAACGCAAGAACCTGACTCAGATACCATGCCTTCTTAAGCTCTTTTCAATGGATCCTCTTTGTTCCACTCAAACTTTTACATCCAGGGTGACATTTAATCTGCTAGCTGTATATAGCCCACAAAGTTCACATTCTTATTCGATCACATAAACAAAGGATCACTTGTCATGGCTAGCTTAATTTAACAAACACAAACTACCTTATTAAAGTGTGCACAATTGTCAGAAGTCAATAAATCAATCCTTAAACTAAAGATAATGTTATATGTTTATCATAGAATTGGGGCTAGAAAAAGGACATACTTGACAGTGATATCATCCAATTAAATCACGCTAGAAGCTTACAGCTGAGAGGAAATCCCTTTGTTTTACAGAAGAGGAAAATGAACACCAGGATATTAGCTGGTTGTTTGTGACAGAGCTAGGTTTTGAATCCAAACCTCCTGATTTTTACACCCAGCATTCTCCATAAAAGAGGATCTTAATGTACATGAGCAATAGATTAGCCAAAGAAAGTGTGTAAATATAGAAATTCCCCAGCCCTCCTATATACCCCCTGGATCAGAATCTTCAGGTGTTGTCCATGACTCTGGATATGAGCTTTAGTTTCAGGTTGCTTGTTTACAATTGATTTATATTTTGGTAGCTTTGGACAGGGTTGACAGAAACTCTTACATTTTCATAGCAAAGTTTGTGTGCCACCTTCTAACCATTAATACTTCCTTGTTTCAGTAGCAGAATGAGACTGGTGATATTCATACCTACTGAGTCAAACTCTACTGAAAACCTACTGAGTCTCTCGTCTCTCCCTCTCTCTCTCTGACATCATCAAAGACTAACTTCTCAATATGGTTTTAGGCTTAAGTACAATTAATTTAAAATTGAATAGGGAAAGGAATTTTCTATTTCTCAGAACATTGGAAACTTTGTAGAAAGTAAATCAAAATATAATTTAAAATACTTTTCCTTACACAGCTAAACTATGCAAAGATCCTGAGATAGTGTGCAGTTAGTCACTCTAAGCTGTCAAGCACTATAAATTCAGCAGCTCTGTAAAATCCACTCTGATTCACATCGCTTTTGATCAAAGGCATTGGAAGACTTAGAAAATAAGGTTTAGGTTCACATAACTTTTTTCTAAAAAATTATGAAGCTTAAAGCTGACAAAGTTAAGGGTACATTTAAATATGAAAAGGTATATCTGAAAGGTGCAATTTTGAAAAAGAACAATCAGATTATCATATGACTATTTTCTGGTCATGTTTATAGAGCTAAACATCAGTATGAAATGGAAATAAATAAAATAAGCAATCTAGATTTATTTAGGTGGTCTATATGGTGGGGAAAAATTTGAAATGAGGAATTAAAACTTACATATTTTAATCCCTGCCTACCAATCCCCAGACATATCCAAGTGCTTCCTCAACCAGCCACCTCTCATATTGTTCAGAAATGGTCCAGTATAGACAATTTCATGTAATTCCATATTTAAAAAGTATACCCTGCTGATTTAGCGATTATCACAGATTTAGGATACTTTTGTCATTACGTCAAGAAAAATAATGTTTTTAAACACTTACGCATGTGTAAAGTAAAACCTCATTCTCGTGAGGCACTACAATACCATATACACACTCAGCATTTCCTCAGTTTTACAGTTTCTATGAACTATTATTCATTGTATTAGTCCTTACAAGGATCCAGAGTTGAAGGGCATACTTTTTTAAAACTCATCAAAATTACTGGTTTCTGAATCCTCTACCACAGAGCCTTAGATCCCAAGAAATAAATAGAAAGAACCTCTCCCAGCCGCATTCTTGACAGGAGAAAAACCTGACTTTGCAAGTGAAAAGTTAGAAGAAAATCCCTCTTCTTCTCTCCCGAGAGACTTGAGATTGTAACGAGGAGTTTTAAAACAAGAATATTTATTTACATATTTTTCAGTATTTAATTTTAACTGGTAAAATATCCTGATGACTAATAAAAGGAAAAATTATTTTAGTTTGTTTATTGAAAAAAATAATTAATTAATATACTGCCTCAGTAACTTGTTTACAGCACAACTGTATAATTAGGCACTAAATCAGCAGTGTCACTGTCACCATCTGAATGGAACATCATTTTGCCAATTAGTAGATGATGCATAATGATGTCAAATACCCGATGTTACTCAATTTTTAATTAATTTTGGAGCCAGGGTGCTCATGTATCAAACACAACTGTGTCCTCTCTCTTAGAAATTTGGATATGTGTAAACATAATTTACGTTCATTAAAAATGCAAGACTCTCTCACAATATGCCTGTGTGAGATTTTGAAAAGTGAAATTCAAACACAGAATTCTTCCTGATGAAGACGTACTTTAATAATTACCATCCCACATTTCTCTTGGTTATTTTTAGTCCCTGTTGTGGCACCAGTAAACATCCATGGAGGTGGAGGAAGTCGGTCTGAACTCGTCATTACGTGGGAGGTAATTTTCTGTCCAACTGAGTTATTTTGAAGAAAAGAGATTTAACTGGCCAGAAAGAAAGTGAAAAACAAAAAGATTTATTTGATCACTATTGAGAGCGTAAAAAAATATGGTATAAAAATACATCATCCTGATGATGAATTATTTAGAGGAGGTATTAGGAACTTTTCTCATGGTGAGACAGTATGACGAACTCAGCACAATTTTCTCCCAAATACGTGAAAAACAGCTTCAGTATCTATTGAGCGTGGGTCAGTAGCATTTTCATTATCGCTTTCATTATCAAAATCAAACAAATTAGGCATTGTTTGATTTGTTACCTGTTGGCACTGTTGTATTGTGAATAAGTTGAACCCAGTAGACCGTAGGCAAAAAATAGTTCTTGTCCTAACCCTGCTGTTCACCTCTGATCAACTCATTCTTCCCTGCATCTAGATGAAAGCTTAGGCACATGGAGTAGATTTTGTGGTCATTCTTATTACCCATTAACATACAGGCTCATTTTTTACCTTATTACAAATTTCAGTCTGGTGTGTACACTTCAAACTGGAGTATAAACGTTAGAATTTAGACTTTCAACCAATTTAAAGTTTCTCATTTTCAGTAGCTCAGTGCCTCAGCCTAAGAATTCTATAGCGTGAAAGGGAATACGTGGTCAGTTCAACTTCTCTCCATTCTGCTCTTTAATCTTTCCCCATTCGCAGTGTTACCTCTGGATTCTCCAGAGCTGTAGAAGGTTGGTGTTGGTAGGGGAGGAGAAAGGAAAAGGTCTGGATTGCTGGTACATTTCTCGTTTGACTTTGGTGTGCTCTAGGTATGGCAAATTATCAGACGCTGCCATTTCATAGGGTAGGGTTTCTGGGATTTTTAATTTATTTTTTATCTGGGAGATGGTCACTGGATGATCCCCCACCAAGGACTCCCAACTGCAATTCCTTGGTGCAGACCCAACTGGCTGCTGAAGGGTATCAGTTCCTGGATTTTGGTGGTCCATTTCCAGACTCTTCCAGTGAATATTCTCTCTCTTGTAGGTGGTCTTTGTGGATAGAGTCCCCTTCAAGGCTGCCCATGGATGACCCACTTGCATGGGTTTCACATTTGTCCTCAGCAGACACATACCCTGCTCCATGTTTAGCGGAAGTGCAATGCATACCCACTTAGCATCTCTCTTCGCTCTGCCACCGTGGGCTGTCTGGATCTCTTCCCCACTTTAAGTTTCTCAGACATTTGTCAGTTAAATGAACCTGTGTCCCTTATGTTCCAGAAAATGCAAACCAGGTGTTTCTTGCTGTAGCCTACTTCACATAGCTAGGCTATGAGAGGTAACTGGGAACCAGAGATGTTATTCTTTATGGTTATAAATGACAGTGTCAGAAACTAGATGCAATTGCCCTGAAAGTCACCCTTTCCTCTGGATATCTTGTTTCATGTGGACATTATAGGCCTAGCACAGTGCTTGGAAAGTGGTCCTCCCTCCATGAACACTTGTTGAATGGAAGGTAGTGTTTTCAGAGAGATGGGACTCTCAGAGGCCAGACAGAGGGGGGGAAACCCTATTTTTTCAAGCAATTACAGGATTTCAGGTGCCACACAGAGCATTTCATATCATTCAGTCCCCACAATAATGCTATAAGGTGGTTATATCACTTTCAAGTAAGAAAACTTAGACTTAGAAAAGTGACATCATTGGGCAGAGAAGCATTTGAACACAGGGTTCTCTCTTTCTGTTCTTTTGCTGTATCCTGTATTACAATCCCAATTGTCTTCATGCAGTGTGATGGCTGAGGGTGGGCCTGAGTCCTTGAGTATATCTACCTTAAGTAATAAGTTAACCATATTATACCTACTACTCCAAACATATGTCCCATAAAACACTGACTTTCAAATGAGTCTACAAGAGAATTGTTTGTGAGTAGTTTATTTAGGTTTCTATATTCATCAAAGGCCAAATAAGCATTATCATCATAGTGTACAGGAAGTTTTGCCTGACTTAATAACTTATTTTGTTCTCCTCCTTGGTCAGAAATTCCTACAGGCTGTTGTTGCAATTGCTTGTACACAGTCTATAATGAGGGCCCAAATGCTATGCATTCATTCTTAAATAGAGATGAGCATGAATTACCAAAAAATACTATCTTTCCACGATTTATAATGTTCTTTTTTCTTTAAGGCAAAGGTACACAAACCATGACCTATAAGACAAATTTGTCTAGTTTCCTGTTTTTATAAATAAATCCACCCATAGCTACATCCATTAATGTATTGATGTTTTCTTGCTGTTGCATGAGACCATATATCCCACAATGCTTAAAATATTTACTATCTGGTAGCAACAATAGACACTAGGGTCTACGAGAGTGACGAGAGGAAGGGCGAGGGTTGAAAAACTGGCTATATTAGTGGGTATTAGTGGGTACTGTGCTCACTACCTGGGTGATGGGATCCATCGTACCCCAAACCTCAGCATCACACAGTATATCCATGCAACAAACTTGCACATGTACCCCCGAATCTAAAATAAAAGTTGAATTTTTTTTTTAAGTTTACTCTCTGGCCCTCTACAGAAAAAGCATACTAACTCCTATTTTAAAAAATTAAACTAAATTAAAGCCACTTCCTCTGTGTTTATTTTTTCTTCCTGAGGAGGAGGTGGGGGGGTGGATATCTGATATGCAGATACTTGCAGAAAGTAAATTAGTGAAATCCGTTTCCCATTTATCACTCATATTTGACATTATGTACAAGCAGATACTGAGCCAACTTCTTCTGGTGCCCAACTTCTTTATGGAATAAGTTATGTATATTTAGGAGAAGATTCATACATTAGTATGAATCTGAGCCACCAGAATGCGGGTAGTAATTCCTTCAATTTAATGAACTCTATTAAGTAGCTTCTCTGTTCCTATCAGTGGAATACAAAAATGGATGAGAAAAGGTCTGAATGCTCAGAAGCGTAGAGGACAGAATGGTCTTAACCCAGCCTGGAAGGAGGTCAGGAAAGACACCATCAGAACTGAGTATATCTGAACTATGTTTTGAAAAGTGACTTGGAAGTAGAGAGGCCACCCCAGGTCAATGTCACTCCTGTTGTAGTTGAAATAGTGCCTGTTGGACTTTGAAAAGCACCGCGCGACACAAGACTGTTCTGAATTCAGTCACAATCTACCATTACGTTTCATAAGTGACAACTTTAATGATTATCCTTCATTTAGGCGCCCTGTGGTATAATCTGCCTGGACTGAACTAAACATCTTTCCCGTGTTTTCCCCAGAGCCACACAATAAATGTAGATTTTTTGTTTATTTGTTTTGATTTGGTTTGTTTCCAAAAACCTAGACATGATATCAAATTTTTAGAATATAGCAATGGCTAATTCCTTTTTAAGGGCATGTTTATACATTATTTTATCATAATGTGTATACTCCCAAATACTTCCAGGTTTGAGGTGCTTGTGGTGAATGTCGCATAAATATAACTATAAAATTAGGTACACAGGATAAAGCACTATAGAGTAAGAGATACATACCTACACTGAGGGTTGGCACGCTTTTTATTTAAAGGGCCAGACAGTAAAAATATTCAGTCTTGTGGGCCACATGATCTCTTTTCTCATGTCTCAGTCTGCTTTTGTAGCTCAAAAGAGCCACATACCACTTACAAACATATAGGTGTGGGTGTGTCTCAAAACCTTTATTTTCAAAACCAGGCTGCATGCCAGATTTGGCTAGAAGTACATAGTTTTGCTGATTCTTAGTCTGTACTAAAGATTTGGTTCTTACAGACACTGTGGTTGAGAATTACATTATTAGTTTATCAATTTTCATAGATTTTACTCCGAGGAGAATTTCACAATTTATTTTACTGAACACTGTCTCCACTTAAAGAAAACTCTTTTTCTGGCCTTGTTAAATAACTATATATATTTTTTTAATCACTTGACTCTCTGCTCATGTAAGAATAACAGGAAGTATCTAAATAAGTCTCTTTTTTCCCCTCTAATCTGCATATGTTGGACTCAGGTCTTTCTTGAGAGAGCACCATGAGAAACACTAATTGTACTTGACTAACAAAAACAAAACTCCCCTATTTATGTAGATGAACTGACTAAGCATCCTGATTAAATCCGAGATCAAAGAAACTTCAGAAATGAATCAAATGCTCTAGCAAGTAGCTTCGATTCTTATAAATCTCTTCCATGCCATTCAAATTTAACTGGTTTAATTCTAGTCTCCCTATGAAAAAGAAGAGAAGTGTTAATATGAGGAAATACTTTGTTTCCCCAGATGTCCGGAGCAGCACTTTTCTTCCTCTTTTCACTTTCTGTATTTGTTAGACTGTTCCACATGGCAAGAAATAGAGACCAGCTAGGTCATCTCGGGTAATGGGGATTTATTTTAAAGCTACATGGGAAGTAATGAGGACAGGAAAAAAGTCTCAGCAAGCAGGCAGGAAGGTCAAATGAAGAACCGGAACATCGTTCATCACTGCTCTGGGCACTCGGGCACAGGAGCTCTAGCCAACCATCAACAGCCCCTCTGCTGATCCAGCCCCGGCTTGAATAGTCTCTCATGCTTATGCCTCAGTTCCTCCCATTTCCTTTACTTCCAGTTTTCTACCTGGCTACCAGCTAATTTGGATGCCCTCTCTCTAATTTACAGCATCTGTTTTCTCTTAGCTTCTATTGCCTCACTGTTCCTGCTACTGCATGTTCTCTGCTTTTTGCCTGCTCTATGTGTATGTATCATTGTTTTGCCACCCACCATGCTTCATATGCAAACTCTGTGAGAGGAATTGACCAGGTCTATTAGTCACTGTAGAGTACAGAGATTCTGCCCTCATAGATACTCACCAAGACGGTGCCTGTGGTTCTGGCGCTCGTGAATTGATGCTCACATGGGTTCCAAGGGGCAAGATAGTGTGACTGATAGAATAAATGGACTCCCGTGAATAAAGAGAACCTCTGAAATGGAGTTGTGGACATGAGGGGCTAGAAGCACTGTGTCCTGTCAGGTGTTGCCTTTATTAGTCTGTCGGAATATTTATTAAAAAAAAAAAAAAAAAAAAAAGCAAAGCGTTTTCCTTGGGAAAAACCAAATAAATTCCATTGATTTTTCAATACAAGTTTCTTGCAATCAGGAGATATGTTGGTCTAAATTCAAGTACAGATTCGTTCATTTTAATTTGCTAAGTTTATGTGATTGTTTACAATTTTTAGTATCTGCAGAGTACAGGGGGGAATATTATCTATTTCTATTTTGCTATTTTAGTAATTTTAGATTTGAAATGTATTTTCTAGAATCTGGTCTTTGTGAGAGTTAACAGTTTATTCTTTCATGTGAGGAAAAATGCACACACGTCACTACCAATGAAGATTCATTCATTTTAATTTGCTAAGTTTATGTGATTGTTTACAATTTTTAGTATCTGCAGAGTACAGGGGGGAATATTATCTATTTCTATTTTGCTATTTTAGTAATTTTAGATTTGAAATGTATTTTATAGAATCTGGTCTTTGTGAGAGTTAACAGTTTATTCTTTCATGTGAGGAAAAATGCACACATGTCACTACCAATGAAGATGTAGGCCTAAAAAATGATGGGAGGTCTTTTCTGCTTTTTTAAAGAAATATTCTATGTCTTAAAGCATATGTTATTTCACAGTAATTCCATTACACATCTTACAAAAACTTGTTTAAAATGTTGTGAAAGGAAAACATACCTAGTCTTGAAATAAATAGTTAATAAGTTAATTTGTGCTGAGTTTAAAAATTCATATCAAACCACATTTGAGTGTGTATCATAAAATCTTCTAAACTGTTTTATTATAATTTATGAATGATCAAAGAAAAATATATGAATATGTAAAGCTTGTTTTATATTTCTATCTGAAAACTTAAACTATTTATCTGAGTATCTTTAACTGGGATCATTTTTCTAATTGGCATTCCAAATAAAAGTGTTTTTTAATACACCATTAAACAGAATAAATATCCATATTTGTCTCTATGGAAGAAATGTGAAATAATCAATAAACATTATAGTAGCTTAATAAAATATTTTTGCAAATAGTGATTGATCACATTCTGCCCAAGTCAATTATAATCAATAAACATTATAGTAGCTTAATAAAATATTTTTGCAAATAGTGATTGATCACATTCTGCCCAAGTCAATTCCAGAAGAACTGCAGAATGGGGACGGATTTGGATATATCATCATGTTCCGGCCAGTGGGCTCAACAACCTGGTCCAAGGAGAAAGTATCATCTGTGGAATCATCAAGGTTTGTTTACAGAAATGAAAGCATCATCCCACTGTCTCCCTTTGAAGTCAAAGTGGGTGTGTATAATAACGAAGGAGAAGGATCCCTGAGTACTGTGACCATTGTCTACTCTGGGGAAGATGGTAAGTTGTCCTCAACTCTGGTTTTCTTTGAGACTCTATGCATAGTTTGTGTTCCCTTGTTCCATTTTCAATGAACCACTCTGCTAAAGATGGTTATGTCTTTCTCTGGATGGTAGAACCTCAACTGGCCCCAAGGGGAACTTCTCTCCAGAGTTTTTCTGCTTCTGAAATGGAGGTTTCATGGAATGCTATTGCCTGGAATAGAAACACTGGAAGAGTGCTGGGCTATGAGGTAATCCACATTAATTTCACTTTTGCTTATGAATGTGCCGATGGACTTCGCAATAGCTCCTATTCAACAGTCCTATCCTACTAGCCTGTTGTTAGCATATGATAATGTGTGTCTAAAGCTAAAGCAGAGAATGAAGTTGAGACAGGGTAGGTGAGCCCCCACATTGAGAGGCTTAGCCTGGGATGTTTCTTGTCCTCGCTCAAGACAGAATTTGAGAGTGAGCCAGTGGTTAAAAAAAAAAACAGCTTTATTGAGGCAGCAGTGTTACAGTTTTGAAATTGCTTCTGCAGAGCAGGGCTACCCCATAGGCAGTGTGCTAAGAGCAGCAGCTTGGAAGCAGTTCTACACTCATATTTATACCCACTTCTAATTATATGCAAATTAATGGGTGAGTTATTCAGAAATTTCTAGAAAGGGGCGGTAACCTCCAGGCCATTGCCATAGAAAGGGATGGTAAGTTCGAGGCCATTGCCATGGAAAGGGGTGGTAACTTCCAGGTGTTGCCATGGCAGTGGTAAACTGATATGGAACTGGTGGTTGTGTCTTATGGAGAGGTGCTTTAGCCTCTTCCCTGTTTCAGTCAGTCTTCAGTCTGGTCCACAGTAAAGGCCTGCCTCCTCCCTCAAAGTAAGGGAAATCTTTCTAGGTAATTCAAAGCAAACAAATTAACACATAGTAGCCATTTTTAAAGGCACACAGATTCAGTAAGTAAGATGAGTAAGCTCTAGAGATCTGCTGTACAACTGTGCACACAGAGTCAACAATTATGCATTGTACCCTTAAAATTTTTCAAGAGGACAGATCTCATATTAAGTGTTCTTACCACAACATCATTTTTCAAAAGTGATCAGGTGATTATATGATTAATTATTCAAATTGCAGTCATTTTTTTTTTTCCTCGGTAAGAGGTAAAGTCTGCTCCTCAATCATCTTACACCATGGAAGAATTTCATTGAGAAACCTGCTTTGTGAATTGCAGTATAACTTGGAAAGATGTAATCATCTCAGAAAAGGCAGTTAAGTAATGAAAAAAAAAACCTAGATTGTCTTGAATCTGCTATTTTTAGTCTATAAAGAATAAGGCAAATTACATTTGTAGGCCTTCATCTCACAAAGTAAAGAGATAAGAACATTTTAAGGGAAAGTTGTTCATCACTCAATCTTTTTCAACTTGCAAATTCAGTGATTCACAAAATGGGTAACATAATTTATTTAACTTTGGATTTAGAATAAATGTATAATCCTAAACATTCTTAATTTTGCCTATATATATATATATACACACACATATGTATACATATACATATATATACTATATATACACACATATATAAATATATACATATATATACACATATACATATATATATATACACACATATATATTTATATAACCATAATCCTCTGATTCCAACAGAAAGTTCTACTCTCAGGACAGGTGTCTTTTCCACTCCATGCCAAGAATGCCTTACCTCTTATCTGAACCCTAGTTACTTCTCAGATTTCATCCCTAGTCTCCTCTCCTCTCTGAGCTCTACTCCCATCAATTCCTGATGTATTTTGTCACATTCTTGTAGCATATTTTTTCTATACCACTTCTTTGCAATACATTCTATTTTCACATACACTGTGGATTCTAACCTCTTAGCGAGATGATAAGGGGCTTGAAAATAGGTACTTAATTTATTCTCTTTTTTTTTCAATGTACCTAAAACAATGCAATGCAAAGGTAGGGTTCAGTATAAATTGAATTATTAATTAACCTGTGATTCAAATAACTCTGAAAAGAAATGCCAATAGCAAGACATTATAATGAAAGTCTTTGACTGATTATATACAAATGTGTTTTTGTCTGACTTGTTATACATCATTTGCTAAAGCTGGTAACCTTTAGATAGCTCATAAAATACTTTATTTTGGTAATCTAAAAAATCACGTTCTCTAATTTCCATTGTGAATTTGCATTCATGACTTTTTTCCTCATAAATATTAGAGAATAACAATTTTGTTGTTGTATAACCATTTTAATTAGAAAACGTTTTTGTCATCTATACTTCTGTCTTCTTCCCATATCCCTTGTGGTTGTGGTTGATAGTTGTTGGTAAAAAATGATTGATAGTTATTGGGGAACAATAAATTGCTTGTTTTGGTTTTTAATTCTCAGGTCTTATACTGGACAGATGACTCCAAAGAATCCATGATAGGTAAAATTAGAGTCAGTGGAAATGTCACAACCAAAAACATCACGGGGCTGAAAGCTAATACCATCTACTTTGCTTCCGTAAGAGCTTACAATACTGCTGGGACAGGGCCCTCAAGCCCCCCAGTCAATGTTACCACCAAAAAGTCTCGTAAGTATGCATACACTCCAGGAAACAAGATTCATCTGTGAAGAGAAACCTATTCCTTTGCTTGATGTTCATTTCATTCCCACACCTCATTTCTTTACTAATTGGTTACTTTGGTTAGATGGTTTGTCCCTTAAATATGGATACTTGTTGAAACCTTTTGGTAACAATCAAGGTAATTGTTTTCATATTTCTGGAATTCCAAAAGAGGAATATTCCAAGTATATCAATGAAAGACAGAAGAGTATAATGTTTAAGACTGGCCCTGACGCCCTCCTTCTAAATGCATTCAAAAACTGACCTCCTATCCTTGGAATGTTAGGTGGTATTTATCTTTGAGTCTCAGTTGCCTACCTATAAAATGAGGAAAAAGTCATATTTATGTTTTCATAGGTTTTGTTCAAGATTGAAAGAGATTATTAATAATAAGTGTCCAGTACACACCTTAATATATGCTCAGTAAATGGTTTTTTGTTTTGTTTTGTTTGTCATTTGAGTCCGAGTATATTCACATGTGATCCTACAACTGTCAGACACCTAGATCTTTCCTTTTAGGATACCTTATTACTACAGCTTACTTGGAAGTCCCTGAAATCTAAGAATGAACTCTTCTGTTTTGTCTTATATCCCTTGATAATCAGCCAGGTGATTTCACAGAATCAGAATCTACTACATAAAAGATGAATGTTTTTCATCTTTTGGTGATTGTTGCTGCCTTTATTTTCTGACTGAGTCTGGTAATGCACAAATAATATTCCATCATACGAGGCACAGCAATAAATTGGGAAAGGTCTGATCATCCGACTTAGTTGTTCCTGCAAGATGATTTTTTTGTGGTTGAATAATATTTACATATTCCTTATTATTAATGAACACAAATTATTCATAAAATCAGACTTTTTAAAACACATTTTTTTGCTCTCTGAATCCTGATGAATGAAAGATAACAAATATAGTTGCTGAATTTTGAGAAAGACTAAGACAAATTCAGCGCCACTTACAAAAATCTAGTTTACCTATACATGCCGTATTCTAATTACACCACCATATTTGGAAAGAAGAGATGGTTAAGAGTTTGAAAATTAAGTTATATTAAAGTTATTCCCCTTATGCATATATTTGTCATGTCCAAAAGAAGTTAGGAACCATCTCAGAGAATAGGCCCTTGATTAAATAGATAATCCAGTTATTTCCACACAACCAGATCAACTGTCAGAGATTCATGTTCCAATTCTGGGTACATCATTGACTCACAACTTGAAATAGGACAAGGCATTCCATTTTTCTGCTTTCATGTTCTTATCTATTAAATAGAAATTATCTCTGTCCTCACTCCTTCCCAAATTATCCATGAGGCACAAACAAGGTACTGATTCTGGAAGCATCTTAGAAAATACAAAGTGCTGTGGAACTGCAAAAGCCTGTGGAGCAAAAATTTTTGAAACAAATTTCCTCCAGTCCACCCAGTTTTAGACAGGCTGGGCTGTGAGTTAGTTATTTTCAAGAATGGATTAGTTAACAATGAAGTTCTATTCCATTTCCTGTTTTACTCAATGTTGACTAAATCAATGTTGTTGCCAGATAACTTGGATGTATGATTTGCTTCTTTGGTCTTCCTGGAGTGGTTTAGCTTCTTTCAGCTAATCTGCAAATCTGAATGAAAATCTCCAATCAATCAGCAGTTTTCAGATTACCTAGACATTTAGTTCTAGTTGACTGAGAGATGCCAAACTCACAGAAACTCTTGTGTGTAGGGGGAGGAGCCAAGATGGCCGAATAGGAACAGCTCCAGTCTACAGCTCCCAGCATGAGCGACGCAGAAGACGGGTGATTTCTGCATTTCCATCTGAGGTACCGGGTTCATCTCACTAGGGAGTGCCAGACAGTGGGCACAGGTCAGTGGGTGCGCGCACCATGCGCGAGCCGAAGCAGGGCGAGGCATTGCCTCACTTGGGAAGCGCAAGGGGTCAGGGAGTTCCCTTTCCGAGTCAAAGAAAGGGGTGACGGACACACCTGGATAATCGGGTCACTCCCACCCAAATACTGCACTTTTCCGACCCACTTAAAAAACGGAGCACCACGAGATTATATCCGGAACCTGGCTCGGAGGGTCCTACGCCCACGGAATCTCGCTGATTGCTAGCACAGCAGTCTGAGATCAAACTGCAAGGCGGCAGCGAGGCTGGGGGAGGGGCGCCCACCATTGCCCAGGCTTGCTTAGGTAAACAAAGCAGCCCGGAAGCTCGAACTGGGTGGAGCCCACCACAGCTCAAGGAGGCCTGCCTGCCTCTGTAGGCTCCACCTCTGGGGGCAGGGCACAGACAGACAAAAAGACAGCAGTAACATCTGCAGACTTAAATGTCCCTGTCTGACAGCTTTGAAGAGAGCAGTGGTTCTCCCAGCATGCAGCTGGAGATCTGAGAAGGGGCAGACTGCCTCCTCAAGTGGGTCTCTGACCCCTGACCCCTGAGCAGCCTAACTGGGAGGCACCCCCAAACAGGGGCACACTGACACCTCACACGACAGGGTACTCCAACAGACCTGCAGCTGAGGGTCCTGTCTGTTACAAGGAAAACTAACAAACAGAAAGGACATCCACACCAAAAACCCATCTGTACATCACCATCATCAAAGACCAAAAGTAGATAAAAGCCACAAAGATGGGGAAAAAACAGAACAGAAAAACTGGAAACTCTAAAATGCAGAGCACCTCTCCTCCTCCAAAGGAACGCAGTTCCTCACCAGCAACAGCACAAAGCTGGATGGAGAATGACTTTGACAAGCTGAGAGAAGAAGGCTTCAGACGATCAAATTACTCTGAGCTATGGGAGGACATTCAAACCAAAGGCAAAGAAGTTGAAAACTTTGGAAAAAAAATTTAGAAGAATGTATAACTAGAATAACCAATACAGAGAAGTGCTTAAAGGAGCTGATGGAGCTGAAAACCAAGGCTCGAGAACTACGTGAAGAATGCAGAAGCCTCAGGAGCCGATGCGATCAACTGGAAGAAAGGGTATCAGCAATGGAAGATGAAATGAATGAAATGAAGCAAAAAGGGAAGTTTAGAGAAAAAAGAATAAAAAGAAATGAGCAAAGCCTCCAAGAAATATGGGACTATGTGAAAAGACCAAATCTACGTCTGATTGGTGTACCTGAAAGTGATGGGGAGAATGGAACCAAGTTGGAAAACACTCTGCAGGATATTATCCAGGAGAACTTCCCCAATCTAGCAAGGCAGGCCAACGTTCAGATTCAGGAAATACAGAGAACGCCACAAAGATACTCCTCGAGAAGAGCAACTCCAAGACACATAATTGTCAGATTCACCAAAGTCGAAATGAAAGAAAAAATGTTAAGGGCAGCCAGAGAGAAAGGTCGGGTTACCCTCAAAGGGAAGCCCATCAGACTAACAGCGGATCTCTCAGCAGAAACCCTACAAGCCAGAAGAGAGTGGGGGCCAATATTCAACATTCTTAAAGAAAAGAATTTTCAACCCAGAATTTCATATCCAGCCAAACTAAGCTTCATAAGTGAAGGAGAAATAAAATACTTTACAGACAAGCAAATGCTGAGAGATTTTGTCACCACCAGGCCTGCCCTAAAAGAGCTCCTCAAGGAAGCGCTAAACATGAGCTCCTCAAGGAAGCGCTAAACATGGAAAGGAACAACCGGTACCAGCCGCTGCAAAATCATGCCAAAATGTAAAGACCATCAAGACTAGGAAGAAACTGCATCAACTAACGAGCAAAATCACCAGCTAACATCATAATGACAGGATCAAATTCACACATAACAATATTAACTTTAAATGTAAATGGACTAAATACTCCAATTAAAAGACACAGACTGGCAAATTGGATAAAGAGTCAAGACCCATCAGTGTACTGTATTCAGGAAACCCATCTCACATGCAGAGACACACATCGGCTCCAAAGGATGGAGGAAGATCTACCAAGCAAATGGAAAACAAAAAAAGGCAGGGGTTGCAATCCTAGTCTCTGATAAAACAGACTTTAAAACAACAAAGATCAAAAGAGACAAAAAGGCCATTACATAATGGTAAAGGGATCAATTCAACAAGAAGAGCTAACTATCCTAAATATATATGCACCCAATACTGGAGCACCCAGATTCATAAAGCAAGTCCTGAGTGACCTACAAAGAGACTCAGACTCCCACACATTAATAATGGGAGACTTTAACACCCCACTGTCAACATTAGACAGATCAACGAGACAGAAAGTCAACAAGGATACCCAGGAATTGAACTCAGCTCTGCACCAAGCAGACCTAATAGACATCTACAGAACTCTCCACCCCAAATCAACAGAATATACATTTTTTTCAGCACCACACCACACCTATTCCATCTACAGAACTCTCCACCCCAAATCAACAGAATATACATTTTTTTCAGCACCACACCACACCTATTCCAAAATTGACCACATACTTGGAAGTAAAGCTCTCCTCAGCAAATGTAAAAGAACAGAGATTATAACAAACTATCTCTCAGGCCACAGTGCAATCAAACTAGAACTCAGGATTAAGAATCTCACTCAAAACTGCTCAACTACATGGAAACTGAACAACCTGCTCCTGAATGACTACTGGGTACATAACGAAATGAAGGCAGAAATAAAGACGTTCTTTGAAACCAATGAGAACAAAGACACAACATACCAGAATCTCTGGGACACATTCAAAGCAGTGTGCAGAGGGAAATATATAGCACTAAATGGCCACAAGAGAAAGCAGGAAAGATCCAAAATGGACACCCTAACATCACAATTAAAAGAACTAGAAAAGCAAGAGCAAACACATTCAAAAGCTAGCAGAAACCAAGAAATAACTAAAATCAGAGCAGAACTGAAGGAAATAGAGCCACAAAAAAACCCTTCAAAAAATTAATGAATCCAGGAGCTGGTTTTTTGAAAGGATCAACAAAATTGATTGATAGATCGCTAGCAAGACTAAGAAAGAAAAAGAGAAGAATCAAATATAGACACAATAAAAAATAAATGATAAAGGGGATATCACCACCAATCCCACAGAAATACAAACTACCATCAGAGAATACTACAAACACCTCTATGCAAAGAAACTAGAAAATCTAGAAGAAACGGATAAATTCCTCGACACATACACTCTCCCAAGACTAAACCAGGAAGAAGTTGAATCTCTGAATATACCAATAACAGGAGCTGAAATTGTGGCAATAATCAATAGTTTACCAACCAAAAAGAGTCCAGGACCAGATGGACTCACAGCCGAATTCTACCAGAGGTACAAGGAGGAACTGGTACCATTCCTTCTGAAACTATTCCAATCAATAGAAAAAGAAGGAATCCTCCCTAACTCATTTTATGAGGCCAGCATCATTCTGATACCAAAGCCGGGCAGAGACACAACCAAAAAAGAGAATTTTAGACCAATATCCTTGATGAACATTGATGCAAAAATCCTCGATAAAATACTGGCAAAACGAATCCAGCAGCACATCAAAAAGCTTATCCACCATGATCAAGTGAGCTTCATCCCTGGGATGCAAGGCTGGTTCAATATACACAAATCAATAAATGTAATCCAGCATATAAACAGAGCCAAAGACAAAAACCACATGATTATCTCAATAGATGCAGAAAAAGCCTTTGACAAAATTCAACAACCCTTCATGCTAAAAACTCTCAATAAATTAGGTATGGATGGGACGTATTTCAAAATAATAAGAGCTATCTATGACAAACCCACAGCCAATATCATACTGAATGGGCAAAAACTGGAAGCATTCCCTTTGAAAACTGGCACAAGACAGGGATGCCCTCTCTCACCACTCCTATTCAACATAGTGTTGGAAGTTCTGGCCAGGGCAATTAGGCAGGAGAAGGAAATAAAGGGTATTCAATTAGGAAAAGAGGAAGTCAAATTGTCCCTGTTTGCAGATGACATGATTGTATATCTAGAAAACCCCATTGTCTCAGCCCAAAATCTCCTTAAGCTGATAAGCAACTTCAGCAAAGTCTCAGGATACAAAATCAATGTACAAAAATCACAAGCATTCCTATACACCAATAACAGACAAACAGAGAGCCAAATCATGAGTGAACTCCCATTCACAATTGCTTCAAAGAGAATAAAATACCTAGGAATCCAACTTACAAGGGATGTGAAGGACCTCTTCAAGGAGAACTACAAATCACTGCTCAAGGAAATAAAAGAGGATACAAACAAATGGAAGAACATTCCATGCTCATGGGTAGGAAGAATCAATATCGTGAAAATGGCCATACTGCCCAAGGTAATTTACAGATTCAATGCCATCCCCATCAAGCTACCAATGACTTTCTTCACAGAATTGGAAAAAACTACTTTAAAGTTCATATGGAACCAAAAAAGAGCCCGCATCACCAAGGCAATCCTAAGCCAAAAGAACAAAGCTGGAGGCACCACACTACCTGACTTCAAACTATACTACAAGGCTACAGTAACCAAAACAGCATGGTACTGGTACCAAAACAGAGATATAGATCAATGGAACAGAACAGAGCCCTCAGAAATAACGGCACATATCTACAACTATCTGATCTTTGACAAACCTGAGAAAAACAAGCAATGGGGAAAGGATTCCCTATTTAATAAATGGTGCTGGGAAAACTGGCTAGCCATATGTAGAAAGCTGAAACTGGATCCCTTCCTTACACCTTATACAAAAATCAATTCAAGCTGGATTAAAGACTTAAACGTTAGACCTAAAACCATAAAAACCCTAGAAGAAAACCTAGGCAGTACCATTCAGGACATAGGCATGGGCAAGGACTTCATGTCCAAAACACCAAAAGCAATGGCAACAAAAGACAAAATTGACAAATGGGATCTAATTAAACTAAAGAGCTTCTGCACAGCAAAAGAAACTACCATCAGAGTGAACAGGCAACCTACAAAATGGGAGAAAATTTTTGCAACCTACTCATCTGACAAAGGGCTAATATCCAGAATCTACAATGAACTCAAACAAATTTACAAGAAAAAAACAAACAACCCCATCAAAAAGTGGTCAAAGGACATGAACAGACACTTCTCAAAAGAAGACATTTATGCAGCCAAAAGACACATGAAAAAATGCTCATCATCACTGGCCATCAGAGAAATGCAAATCAAAACCACAATGAGATACCATCTCACACTAGTTAGAATGGCAATCATTAAAAAGTCAGGAAACAACAGGTGCTGGAGAGGATGTGGAGAAATAGGAACACTTTTACACTGTTGGTGGGACTGTAAACTAGTTCAACCATTGTGGAAGTCAGTGTGGCGATTCCTCAGGGATCTAGAACTGGAAATACCATTTGACCCAGCCATCCCATTACTGGGTATATACCCAAAGGACTATAAATCATGCTGCTATAAAGACACATGCACACGTATGTTTATTGTGGCAATATTCACAATAGCAAAGACTTGGAACCAACCCAAATGTCCAACAATGATAGACTGGATTAAGAAAATGTGGCACATATACACCATGGAATACTATGCAGCCATAAAAAATGATGAGTTCATGTCCTTTGTAGGGACATGGATGAAATTGGAAATCATCATTCTCAGTAAACTATCGCAAGAACAAAAAACCAAACACCGCATATTCTCACTCATAGGTGGGAATTGAACAATGAGATCACATGGACACAGCAAGGGGAATATCACACACTGGGGACTGTGGTGAGGTGGGGGGAGGGGGGAGGGATAGCATTGGGAGATATACCTAATGCTAGTTGACGAGTTAGTGGGTGCAGCTCACCAGCATGGCACATGTATACATATGTAACTAACCTGCACAATGTGCACATGTACCCTAAAACTTAAAGTATAAAAAAAAAAAAACTCTTGTGTGTAATTCAATTTCTATCTCAAGCAAAATCAAGAGTGATTAGAAATGTGTAAGAAACATTAAAAAAAAAAAAGATTGTATCATGGTAGACTGACAGACATTTTAGTGCAGTTATTGAGCCAAGACTCAGGTCAACTTTTATTATACATAATCCCATCAACCAGTTTAAGGTGGATTGAAACTTGAACACTGAACTAATCATTTACCTCAGGAAGAGAGAGATATATCCATATGACATATATAATACCTATACATGTTTTAAAATTCTTATTGAGATTTTCTGTATGATATATATATATATATTCACATCTCACTACTAATTTTATATAAATATATAAAAGTGAGTAGCCCTACACTCCCTTGACCTCAAGGGCAGTCTTTGAAGCACCTTCTTCCCTGCTATTCTTAAGCACTGGGTGGATCTGATTGCCCAGGTAGGGCAGTGCCTTTCCGCAAGGTCACACAGCAATGAAGGGGGACAGATGGAGGAGAGGGGGCCTAGATGTGCGGGCAGCCCCACACGGTCTCATTGGAGTACTGAGAGGCCCAGGCCTCAGCTACATAGGAGAACTGCTCCTTGCTGCTGGGCCAGTAGGTGCCCTCCGTCTGCCGCATCTCCCGAAGCTTCCGCACCAATGGTGCCAGCCCCACCGCCAGGAACAAGACGGCCAGGAATCAGAGGACCAAGATGATAGCAGTGACGGCCCCCCGAAACAGGGCTCCACTGGAGCTGGAGCTGGTGGGTGTAGGCCAAACAATGCTACTCTCGTTTGCAGAAGGGGTTGATATTTGTGCCCAGGGTCCTTCCCAGGGTCGACAGCAGTGGCAGGCCCAGCGCCAGGAGCAGCCCCAGGCCGAGCTGGGTGACGGTTTGACAGTGCCGAGGAAGGGGCTTCTGGCGCTCGCCCCTCCTACAGCATACAGGGCGGGCCATGGGCACCTACAACGGGGCACCTGACCCAGGTGTCTTTGAAGTCGCTATGTATATATTCTATATATATATATATATATATATATATATATATATATATATATCACAACATCTCAATAATAATTTTTTCTGTCATCTGAATTTGCTAGTTTCATTGTCCATGAAACCTAAATTAAAAGTGTTAGTTTGTGCTAAATTATTCTATGTTTTTAAGCAGAAACAAATCCTTGTTTTTGACACTAAATTTGTTCAGTTGGCCCAATTGATCCTACAAATGGGTTGGACAGAAATTCACATCAAATGCTAAAGATTATTGGTTTGTCTGATGGTTAAGGTATGATCAATTTGTCAAAGAGTAGGAGATAAAAATTTTCGAAAACAGTTTAATTAACCATGAGTAATTTCACCCAAGACACAACGTTAGAATACCTCTGCTAAGGAAAAAGTGAAATAATAATCAGAAATTCTAAACTGAAGATTAGCGTTTCTTAAGTATTCAACTTTCTTAACTAAATCAAACAAGAAAAACCTCTGTAATTCCTAGATATCTAGTTTCAATAGCTCTTAAATTTGACTCTTACCAGCCTGTATGCTTCAGTGACCCTATAAAAATAGCCAACAAGCACCTGAGAATAAGAAGAATATACAAGTCTCCATCCCTTTGCATTTAAATACCTATCCAACCTCTCATTTTATTACTTTGACATTCTACATCACAGACATTGTGAAATCAGAAGAGTAACTTTTCTATTATTCTATTAATGGCCTTAAACTCAGTGTTTTAAAACAATATAAGTTGCTTATCACACATTTTTGGAGGTCAGGAGTTAGACAGGGGTTTGACTGGGTAGAAATCCAGATGTGCTCAAGGGCTGCACTAGCTTTGGAAGCTCCAAAGGTTAATTTGTTTCCTGTTTTCTGGCTTTTGGAGACCACCCACATCCCTGGCTTGTGACCCTCCTTAGGCTTGTGACCCCTTCCTCCATGTTCAATACCAGCAACAGTAGGGTACCTTCACATCTCTGCCTCTGACCCTCTGCTTCTGTCATCACAACTCCTCTCTCACTTTCTTGCTTCCCTCTTTCCCTTGTAAGGACCCTCCTGATGACATTGGAGCCACCTGAATCATCCAAGATTATTTCCTTATCTCCAGACTCTTAATCACATTTGCAAACTCCTTTTCCATATAAAGTAATGTGTCCACAGGTACTGGAGATTAGGATGTGATCATGTTTTGGGGGATCCTTATTTTGCTTACCACAGTTTCAAAGTATAGAGCACTTCTATGTCCCCAGCCCTGTATTAACTTTATCATACTATATCTCACTTAATTATTACAATAAGTCAAGGAGTTTGGTATTTTAATTTCTAGATAGGAGGACACAAATGCTTAGAAAGGTTTTGTCATGGCCTCTGTTAGACTGATGGGCATGAAATCTCTTCATCCCACTACCACTGTGCTCCTTTATCACCTTCCTCCCTAACCATCCCAATAATTTCTCTCCCTGACTCTCAAATCTTCCATCTAAACCTCAAACTGCTTTGAAATTTTTCCTCCTAAAATGCCGTCATACTTCTCTTCATCAAATGTCATTGTCTCCTCTATTCCAGAGAATGTAGACTGAGAAAAAGGCAAGCAAGATCTTTCACAATGTGTCTCAAAGCTCCTTTCTATAACATTCCTCTTGTAGCCCTGACATCCCAAACTTACTGATCTTCTGAAGTTTAACATTCACTTACCTAGCTTCATGAAATCTCTCAGCTTGTAGTACCCCTGCCAGGCCTATATATGGTCAAATGGTCTTTTTTCTGCGCTATAGCTTCCCCCAAAATTTCCCCTTTAATGTATTTGCGTTTTTCTAAGAATTCCAATAACTTTGGCCCATTGTGAAACAGTGTTGGAAAAAGTTGGAATGGGACTTCAGAGAGAATTGTGGATATGGATCCCTGCTCAGCCATGTACTATCTGTGTGCCAGATCTAATTATTTGATAACTCTGAATGCATTTTCTCATCTGAAAAATAGAGATGAAGATACTTACCTCTAGCGATTTCTCTGAGAACCAAAGGATATAATGTACACCAAGGTGACCCAGAGGCTGTCATACCTCAAGGCTCAGTGCCTGGTAACATGTGTTATTATACTCCTCCTTTAGAGGCAATTTACTTTCTTTGCATTTTTTAAAGTAAGAAACCACAGCTACTTTCTTTCGCTCTATAAGTTTGTTGCAGAATTTTCTTTTCTTTAAGGGTCGTAGAAGGACATCCAAAGCATGCATGAAAAACAGCTTTACTGAAACATTGATGATAACCATGATTCCAGGTGCTATTCCTGTATGTAACTTTGACTCTCCATGTCCTTGAGATGACATCAAGATTACCTCTCAATAGTGGTGACTGAAAAAATTCTGCATTCAGCACTGTCACTGTCTAGATTTGTAATCTGATATTTGATCTTCCATTGGAAAGTCTGAAAAAGCAGAGCTCACATTTACCAAAATCTCTGCCTGTTCTAATTGGCTAAGCTAAAGAGAAGACAGAGGTATTTTCTTTGTTTGTTTGTTTTCTCGCATGATCATCCAGTCATCTACTCAAGAGATAGTGCCTCCCATGAGCCATGCCTAGAGTTAGATGCTGAGGGCCTAAGAGCAATTAAACCAAGCAAGACCTTTGCCAACCGGCAATTTCTCTTTTAGAGAAGAGGCAACCTAAAACAAGAAAAACAGACAAATGAATAAAATAATCATAAATTATGAAAAGAACAGTGAAGAAAATAAATGAGAAACTAAGATGTACATAAGAAGGAGCATCTATATGGGATAGGCTATGTATTTTGATACAAAATTAAAGATAAAGAGGAGTTAAAGGACAAAAGAACTTCCAAACAGAAGGAACAGCATATGCCGAACTTCTTAAGTATTATTGTTGCTGTTGATGATGATGATACTAGTATTATTAAACAAATATCAGTGATTCATCTGCAAGTACCAAAGCCTAGTGGAAATGATGGATTTCCAAAAGAAACAGAGGTACTGCAAATATACTGTGATCCACACAGACATTACTTAAATGGAATTTAGATTTACAAGGAAAGAAAGAAAAATATTTATGTCAATTCCAAGCAGAAAAGAAAAGTGAAACAAACAAAACACTACTTATATGGAAAGAAGTATTCAGACGCAATAACTAAAAGTGTTTGCAAATGTTGGCTCAATTTGGCCCTTGACGTTGACTGACTAGCACTTTGTACTCGATTCTTTCTTGCTGCAAATATGCAATCAATCCATATTTAAACATAAAGGAAGCATTAAGCTTTTATTTTATCTTGCACTTATGTTCTTTCTCTTCTGCCCAAATGTCAACCCCATGCTGTTACTTAGAGGTGTAACATAAGAAGTTGTTTTTGAATTGAGTTCACAGTGTGAACTACAGTTGAAAAGAAATGCCATCTACAGAAAAATTGATTACAGGGAAACCATTAGAATTCTGAGGGGCTAGTTTAATGTTGCTCTGTCATTTGATTAATAGAAAATGATTTAGTCTTTGGAAATTGCCTGGAAAGATTTTAAAAATTAGAAGAGTACTTGTTTGCTGAGTTTACCATTGACAGACTTGGTACAAATATCATGACATGTGTTTTGTGCTATCCATGTGGCAGTGTTTTGGTTTCTCAAGATGATAGAAATTTTAATTTTATCATAGATATTTGCAATCCAGTTTAATCAACTATATCAAACCAGAACTGTTAACAGTGCTCACATTAAGGTGATGGCCTTCTAAAGCAGCTTTCGGAAGTTTTATTTGTCAATATCAGACATAAAGGATTGACACTGGAGAAACATCCATTGATAAAAATAAGAAAGGATGTAGACTAAGAGATATTCTAAGATAATTAGCTGAGACTCTCCCATTTTATCTCCCTTTCTAAAAACATAGCAAGAATCCAAGTAAGAGCAATATTATTAAGGGGAAAACTTGAATGTACACTAATTGTATCTAAGAAGTGAATCATTTGCAAACTTCAGAGTTGGATTATTAGCAACAAACCACTTCGAACACAACTGAAAAATTGATTATGTCATAACCCCACAGTGGAGAACTGCTACTCTTGGAAGAGAATTAACAGTTACAGGGCTTTTTAATATATACCACTAACCAAATGAGGAACATTTCATATTTTATTTCATATCTCATAAACTAGGAGTTATTCGTTTCATTTTATAATGGGAAAATCCGGCTCTTGGAAGAGATTGGATACAAATTCAAGTCTCTCTGACATCAAAGCCCAACTCTTCTCATCTCCCAGAGAGCAAGAGAAGTAAAACATTCTAAATAATCTGTATAATTGGCTATTCATACCAAGGTACTCACTCAGAATGCAACTCTTCTCATTTTATGCCCACAGAAAGTTGTGCTTCTGCTTTGGTAGATGAGGACACAAATGCAAACATGTCAATGACAAAGTCATTGCCAACATTGCAAACTGCTCCTTTACATAGCTGGAAGAAATCAATTCTGTCTCCTAGCCAGTTGATTTTTTCAATGGATTTATAGTGTTGAAAACAATACTTTTTCCTAAAACAAACAAAACATACGGAAATACATAAAACATTCAGAATCCACACTGCCAATGACACTGAAGTGGTGAATTTGTATTTTCTCTGTATTGATTATATAATGGTAATGTTAGTGCTGAATTTTAAAGAACAGAGATAAAAAGAAAGGTATCAAGAGTAGACTAGATATTAAAATTGCAATATCCTGTGAGAATTTTGATATTATATCTTTTATAGCTGAGAAAAAGATTTTAAAAGGCACTGGAGGATAAGTTGAGGAAGGATAGTTACAAAATAATTATTGCTGCCATTCAGACCTTTAGAAATAAATATGTTGATAAGCATTATAATTGACAAGTACGTTGTACATTGACAAGCAAAGTAATGGATGCTTACAAAGCTAAAAGCTTTCAGGCCTTTAATTATGGGTTTATATTGTCAAGAAATGTACCAGGACATGGTCAATCCAATTGGCCTGTCCATCTTATAAATAGGTATGGATTGCTATGAGTCTGACCACGGCAATTGGCTTTGATCATAGGACAACATAATGAATGGATTGGCTGTATTGTGTCACCTATGGATCTGCCCAGAGCCCAGTGCATAATCAATACAGCCTGAGAACATCACCACAGGACCCTGAGCAGTTTTCCTCAGCCACCTTATTGTACAGTCATTTATTCAACGTGTATGAATTGGATGTCTCCTATGTGCCAGGCACTGTGCTAGGGGTTAGTAATACAGAGTTGAGTAAGGCACTTGCCCTCAAGAAATTTAAAGAAACACATAACCAAGAATAAATGTAATCCAATGTGATAAACCTATAATAAAATATGAACTAAGCCTCATGTAAGCATACAGGGAAACATTTCTCTATCACATCCCAACTGTACTGTAAGTGATTGAGTGAACAATAGTGATATCCCAGTGGAACTGGGGTGGAAAGAGAATGTATGGTAAAATATTTGAGACACCTGGATTCAGCAATATGTGAATCTTCCAGTGACACATAGGAGATTAAACAGCAGTTGACTCAAAACTATGAAAGAAATAGTTTCCATTTCTACCAGTGTTATAATGAATTAAATATTATGCTCATTCAGCCTCACAAATTCAAAAAAGATGCCAAAAACATCTTGTTGGGCAGTTTTATCTTTACTTCCACTTTCTAGATGAATTATTTTAAATCTCTCCAGTTTCAATCTCAAAAATAGTCATGTGGACTCAGATAAGCAGCAAGTTGTTCTGCAGAAACACTAGACTGAAAGCGATAGACCAAGATTCATCAGCTGCATGCTTTTGGACAAGTGACTTCCCAACCTGGATTCTAGTTTTCTTGTATGTAAAATTCTCTAGTTGGACTATATCCATTACTTTAGAAGCCAGATTCTAAATCTTTCATCTCTTATCTCCCACCATCTCTCACCCAGACAACATTAATTTCAGAAAACTAAAAGTCGCAGTTTGGATTTAAAGTCAATGTCCTTTGGGATGATCAATCAGTTTGTGATGATTTTTCCCTTTTCTGGGTTCCCAAAAGCTCCATTTACTTTAAATGGCATGCATCTTTCACATTGTCCAGACACAGTTGATTAAGCTAAGATAGACATACGACCAAATGAAGTCAATCATCAGCTTTCTCAGGGGAACTCAAACTTGGACTATCTCTGAACACAGGAGGTTTTAAGTTTCAGGTGTGGTGAACAGTCATGATTTCTGCCGTGTACAGTGAGAATGACAAAGAGGTACTCTCTGGCAAGATAAGTATACAGCAGACCCTGCTTCAATAAGCAGAGTGAAGATGGTGGCTTTGTGACATTTTTTTCTCTCCTCAGACTCTGCTGCAATCTGCCATGAGTTATAAGAAATATCCTTGATAATTTACTACAAATATTTTGCTTAAAATATCTTGAGTTAGTTGTGTTACAGTTAGAAAGCTAACTAATACAATGTTAAAAAGTAAAGAATTTTAGGAATGAACATCTATGTGTTGATATATATAAAATGTTTGCAACTTGAATTTGCCAAACATGCTCATTGATTGATGGCCAAATGGAATCCTAGATAAAGAGACCCTCTGTCTGTTTATGTATGATAAAGTAAACAAACTCAACAGCAATGATTAATAAATTAATACTGGACATGCAGCAAGCCATTATTAATTCATAAGTCTGTCACAAAGGCATTCCCAAATGACCAGATTTGAATAAATTTGCTTACTGTGATTAGAATTAATACATTTCAAATGACACTGAAGACATTTTAGCTCCTTCTATGCAAATCATCGAAGACTTATTTTTTCTTTTCATGTTGATGCATCATACAGTGACCATGAGCTAATTAACATTCATTTGGATCTTTGATTATCTCTTTAAAGCTCCCAGCCAACCACCAGCAAACATTGCCTGGAAGCTGACAAACTCTAAATTATGCTTGAACTGGGAGCATGTAAAAACCATGGAAAATGAGTCTGAAGTTTTGGGGTACAAGGTGAGTATTTAGTTTTTCCTTTAATCATATCAATTAAGTTACTAAGGAATGAAACATGTGACACCCAAATGGAAAACAAATTGGATGCATATGGAAACATTGGAATCTTTCTCAAAATTATTTTGAAAATATCATTGCTGCTTTCTGATTTTCCATTGAAAATGTTTTACATTCCGAGGTCCAGTAATGTATTAGGGAACATCAATAAATCAAATTCCATAGGATGTAACATTTTTTCTTCAAGTGATGTCCCTTGCCATCATAAGACGATGGCTTATGTGCATAGTAGATGTGATGACAATGAGATCAAAAAATATATCTAAATAGAGATTTTAGAACTTAGGCTGCAGTATGATGTGATCTTTTAACAACATAAAAGGCATCTAACAAGAGTACAATCAAGTATCCAGAGCAACTCATTTCCATCAGTGACAATGGACATCATCTCTTGGCAGACATATATTCAACATTTGAAATGGGTCCAAACTCAACAGTGACTTTCCACAGCAAGCTCCAATGATAATAGCCTCAAGCTATTTAACTAATAGGGATAAATCTACTCTCCTTCCAGAGGCATTGGCCAAAAAAAAAACCTCTTTTTCTTAACAGGAGCAATGGAATATAAGGAAAAGACATCACTTGGATATTTCCATCTGAGGAGTACAACATTTATGATGGTGTATCTTATGTCTTACAGTGTTCCAGAACAGTTGTGTGAACCTTAGAAAAGCAACATGTCCATGTTAACTTGATACCTCATTTTATTCAGATTCTGTACCGGCAAAACAGACAGAGTAAAACTCATATTTTGGAAACAAACAATACATCAGCTGAGCTTCTGGTTCCATTTGAAGAAGACTACTTAATTGAAATAAGAACAGTCAGTGATGGTGGAGATGGAAGCAGCAGTGAGGAAATTAGGATTCCAAAAATGTCAAGTAAGTTGAGTCACCATTGCTGTAGTAGATTCTGAACCTAGACAGCTGCAGCATGAAATTCAGCTCCATGAAACCTTCCAGTTATAGCTTAAATGTTGGGTGATAAGAGATATTTTCAATTGTGAGCAAAAGGTGATGAGCCATTTTTTTAAGTTATTCTCCAAAATTATAACATACTTATACACTATAAATGGTTTTATGCTTCCTCATTTGAAAACCAAAAAGAGAACAGGAACAAAAAATCTTTGTGTCATTAGAGCATAATTGTATCACTCATTCTATTATCACAAAAATCAGAAAGATTTTTCATAGATTCTTTTGGGTCTTTTACAGCAGGAATGGCAAATATGAAGCACAGGTAAATATACACCCTTTCCCATGTTCATGGCAGACATCACTAATCAAGTGTGGCTTTCATAAGGAGCTGAGTCACAACTTTCAAGACTTCCACAAAACAATTTTCTAAGCCAACCAACACCAGTCAGTCAGAGTTAGCACGCAATAATAATGTATCATTGTTGCATTAGAAAAATCACTTACTCATCTGCCTGAAGCTGTGATTGAGTGCAAGTCATTAGCATCCAATGTTGGCCAATCCTTTAGGCAGACTTTGCCAATTTAGGGATTTTCCTTTTGCATTTTTATACTTAAATCAGATGTCCTTGGACAAAGACACGGTAAGGCACTTTCTAAAATTAAATATAATGTGAATGAGACAAGTATAATAAAATATGTTACTAGAAGAGAAATGATAGTATGAAATTGGGGTTTTGAAAAATTAATCTGACAGGCAATACTTTATCTCAAAATATTTTTGTCTTATTTTTATATTTTGCAGGTTTGAGTTCCAGAGGAATTCAATTCTTAGAACCTAGCACCCATTTTCTTTCCATTGTCATTGTGATTTTTTACTGTTTTGCTATTCAGCCACTTATCTGATGAATAAAACCATAAATCTTTGAGAGTTTTTTGAAAGCAAATCATTCTGTATATATGCTCTCCAGCCTCTGACACAAGATGCGTTCTTAATACAGACTTGTTTGCAAAGAAAAAAAAAAGTATATTATTAAAATCCTGTAAATATCTATGGTACATTAATAAAACAATTTTAAACACTTTTGAATTTTAAAATTCGCACATGATTACATGCATTCCTAGGTGCCACATTAACCTGGGGAGTTGTAACTGCTGTGTCTTTTAAGTTACTTATATGGAGAAAATAAATAACTCCCCTCGATGATGGTGATGATGAATACAAACTTGGCTCCTAGTTACCATAACTCACATGTACATTTTCATGTATTCCAGACAATCACTTCAGTATTTAAAATTTCCACCCTACTTCAAAATAAAATACAATTATTTGTTTATAGTTGGGATTCTTTAAAAATACAAACTATTCCAAAGCATGGGGTGCTTTTATCTCTGAATCAAGTTGGAATAAGAAATCTTTTTACTCAAGAATATTTCAATATACATGATGTTCTTCTCAGCTCACTTTTCAGAAGATTCAGTCACAATAAAGGCAGAAAAAGTATTTTATGGCAAAGAAAAATAAATGATGGGAAATGAGCACCCACCTAAAATAATCTTCTAACAACTCTGGTATATATTAAGCAATTGCTCATGGCAAAGTTGAACATTTGAACTGCTGCATGAACAAATCTCAGGTAATTATGACAAGTTGATTGCAATGTATGTGGCCTTATTTTTATAATAAAACAATGTGGAAACAGAATTATTTGATCAAGTTTTCTACACTTTGGTCAAAATATTATTTTTTGCCAATTTTCTCTGCAGCTATGAAAACAATTCTACATGAACCAGGGTTTAGAAAGATTTTGCGGGTTGACTTTTCTCTAGGGTGAGCCTGTTTCAGTCAGTGGCCTCACTTCTTAGGATTGTGTAGTCTGGAGAAAGCAGTCTGGGAGAAGGTGAGATTAGTGACCTGGCCCATAGAATGCTATGTAACCACCCCCTTTCCTCGACAAACAGCCTTGAGAGGTCAGTTCCTGCTGTCGGCCTTCTCTGGCTCCCAGCCAATCACGTTTGTTGTCTTTTAGAGCTAAACGTGAGAAATGCTCACGTGACTTTTATCTTCTTAACATGGTGCAACCTCTTAATTATATTGAGAATATTTGAGCTATTCTCACAACCCTCAAATCATACAATCCTCAATATGGGATTTTGTCATTTGCATGCCTGAAGTATTTTAGAACTCTTTAAAATACCCCATGTAGTCAGCAGCAGATGGACAATGGCTTTCGTAGTTCAGAACTTGCTCCTTGCCTGAACAGTGTGTCAAGCACACAATGCAAATTAATGAGCCTTATTCTCCCCATTGCCATATGATCTGACTGTGCTTTTGTAGAGCAAAACAAATAAGCAACAACAAATACTATTCGGCGCACCCGTGTTAACAGCTGCCTGGCCAAGATACATCTGAATTGACCAGAGATACCAGTGCTGGCATATGGTCTTAATGGTTTCCTTAATTTGGTAAGAGACAAGATTTGTGTCCTCCTCCCCAAAGAAGACATCGAGGGTTAAAAATACTGTGAGGTTTTTGTTTCTACTAATTAAGTGAATCAGATATACAGTCATTTGCGTGTGAGTTCAAAAGCTAAGTTAGTTTTTATCAATAATTCTTATATGTTTGCAGAGTGCTATTTAGTTCATGATTTCTGGAATATTAAATGTCTGTATTTACTGTTAACATATCTAACATATTATTTATCTTTTCATCAATTCACTAAATTTTTCAGAATATACTTTGGCATTAATATAAGCAGCATGGGCTTTGGTGCGATATGAATCTCTCCTCTTAGTGAAAACTTGGACATATTTCTTTCAACATCTCCATTTCACTAATATCAGAACAATAGAGTGTTATGTACATAAGGTATTTGGCATGGTGCAAGGAACATTGTAAGTTGTCAATAAATGGAGCTGCTGTTATCTGCTGCTATGAATTAAATCCCAAATGACATAAGTTATTATGTTTACATATCCAATATATTATGAAAATAGTTTCAACCTGTGTTTATGTCAAAATCCAAACCAGCTTCAAGAAAAATGAATTGATCACCTACTCTCCATACTACATGGCACTCAAGGATGAAAACAATGGTGATTCTGATAACCTGTTTCAGGGAAATGTTCTACATGATGTATATACTCCTCTGACATTCAAGAAGGATTTCCAGTGCATCCCTGTATTGACTGAGTAGACTGCTGTTATAAACATGATATGTCATTTCCATACTTCCTACAAAAAAGGGAGATAATGTGATTGTACCTGGAAATGGCTGGAGAAGGAACCAGAAATAAGGTTTAGGAGACTCAACACAGTGGAAATATACCACTTTAAAGCTATGGACTGCCTAGATCGTGTAGAGTTCAAACACAGCTTCATTTTTTCTCTTTTGTTCACACTCTAATCCTCCCTGCTCAGTGTCTCTTTTCTATCTATACAGCAGAGGGTGAGGAGGTCATGGCTGCTGTCTTTAAAAACAAATGCAGATGGTGAGGGATGACCTGGAACCTATATGGATTCTAAATGTAATAACATAATTATTACTTCTCATAAGTAAATCTAGTATTTTTGTACTTCTATGTATGTCAGTCTTGAGATGCAACATGGAGTACACACTCCTGTATTAGTCCATTTTCATACTGCTATGAAGAAATACCTGAGATTGGGTAATTTATAAAGAAAAAGAGGTTTAATGGACTGACAGTACCACATGACTGGGAAGGCCTCATAATCATGGTGAAAGGTGAAGGAGGAGCAAAGACACATCATACATGGCAGCAGGCAAGAGAGTGTGTGTAGGGAAACTACCCTTTATAATACCATCAGATCTCATGAGACTTATTCACTATCATGAGAACAGAAAAAAAAAAACCACCCCCATGATTCAATTACCTCCCACCAGGTCCCTCCCATGACACGTGGGGATTAGGATTATGAGAGCTACAATTCAAAATGAGATTTCGGTGGGAACACAGCCAAACCATATCAACTCCCTGTGTACAATTATTACTTAATGTGCTATAGAACTACATATTGAATTCAGGAGATATTTTGTTCTACACAATCACATCTTTGTTGAGGTCAATACTTGCATTAGTCAGGATTGTCCAGAGAAACAGAGCCAAGAGGGTGTGTGGGTGCGTGTGTGGGTGCGTGTGTGTGTGTGTGTGTTTGTGGAGAGAGAAAGAAATATATTACAAGGAACTGACTCGTGATTATGGAGACTGAGAAGTCCAAATGCAAGAGAGCCTTTGATACAGTTCCAGACTGAGCTGAAGGCTAAGAACCAGGAGGGCCAATAGTGTAAATTCCAGTCTGAGTCCAAATCCAAAGGCAGGATGAAACTTATAACCTAGCTCAAAGACAATCAGGCAAAGAAGAAGAATTGTTTCTTGCTCAGACTTCCTGTCTATTCAGGCCTTCACCAGATTGGATGATGCCCACCTGCAATGAGGAGTACAATCTGCCCTACTCCATCTACCAATTAATGTATTAATCTCATCTGCAAAATCCATCACAGACACAGCTAGAATGTGTAATCAAATATCTGGGAACCAAATGGCCCAGTGGAGTTGACACATAAAATTAACTATCACAGTATTCTTTGGGCTGATATTAAATAATTCAATTCTGCTTTCATCAGCTTTTGGAATGAAATTATTTAAATGCTCCTCTCAATTTATTCATTTGTAAAATCATATGGTGGGATGACAAGATCTCAGAGTTCTTTTAAAACTCTATAATTTTGTACTAATGTGCATAATGTGTGACTTCTTTGGGTATAAGACAGTATTTCAGAACCTTCGCAACCCACACATACTCTACAGTCCTTTCCCTTTTTCTCCCCTGTGTTTTTACCAGTCGTTCCATGCATTTTAAACTGGGGTTTACATTACTAAAATTGAGCATGCTTTTTCAAACTATAAAAGGCCCTCAGAGTTTCTAACCCATCTCTATACTCCATTGAGAATCACTGGTGTATTGCAGTGGTTCCCAAGGGCAGGACTATAATGAAGTTTTCACTGTTCAGTGAAAAAAATAAGAAAAACATGTAGAGTTTGGTGAGCTATTCATAATGAGTAATTTGTGAAATATGGCTTTCCTGCACTGTTGAATGCTCATTCTTTGGGGAAACAAAGTTGAGAATGGATCACAGTTTGTTTTACCTGCTCTGTTTTAAAATAATTTACTTGGGAAAAGAGTAGATTACTTTATATCAAGTTCAATTATTTTTATTATTAAAAATGTTTATCTTCTAAGGAAAACGAAAAGCTGAAAACCACTGGTGTTAAGTCATCTTTTTAATACTTGTTTCTTTAATCTCATAACCATTAAATTAGCAATTTGACTTTGTGTGTTGAACTGTAGTTTATATGCCAAAACACCAAGGTTCTGAGTTCTATAGAATTATTGTTTACTTATATAAATCCTTATATTTACTTATAAATTTACTTATATGAATTATATTAATTTACTTATATAATTATATTAATTTACTTATTAATTTACTTATATAAATTTACTTATATAAATCTAGGAAATATGGCCTATCACTTATAACAAAACATGAATATAATTAGATTGCAAGAAAAATAGAATGTCAAAATCCTGACATTTTTAATATCTTAAAATATGGACATTATTTGCTTTCTACTTTTCTATGTTAAAAATTCTTTCATGAAATTAAATATAGTTAGCTGTTAGGCTTTCTTTAATGTATTTACAAATGATTTTAGCAAAATAATTTTATTTTAGCAAAATAATTTTTATTGAAAGATAAATTTATTTCTTCAGTTTTTTTCAAATATTATTGTTCTTAACAGTGCTTGGTGTGGTCCTGGGCAGACAATGACGCTTAAAACATGTATTTGCTTTCTGGACTGATTTATACAGCCAACTGTTGGCAATTTGTTTTCCCTTGGTTTCCTTAATAAAATAAGGGCCAGGCACGGTGGCTTATGCTTGTAAACTCCCAGTAGTTTGGGAGGCCAAGGCTGGTGGATCACCTGAGGTCAGAAGTTTGGGACCAGCCTGACCAACGTGGTGAAACTCCATCTCTACTAAAAATACAAAATTAGCCAGGCGTGGTGCACATGCCTGTAATCCCAACTACTCTGGAGGCTGAGGCAGGAGAATCGCTTGAACCCGGGAGGAGGAGGTTGCAGAGAGCTGACACCGTGCCTAAACTCCGGATTTTGGTGGGTAAATAATATATCTCTGAAATAAATAAAATAAATAAAAATAAAATCCTTGGAATATTGTCATTTGAAAAAACATCAGAAGTGCTGGTATGTTGCTATTTTAAAACACATACTTTAAAATCTAGTTAGATGTGCCTTAGAGGATCCTTATTTTGTTTGGAGTAAAGCTCTGTAGGAAAGCTCACGCGATGACTCTTTAAATAAAGATAGCAAGTTGCAGCTCAATGAGAGTGAAAAGAAATCTTGATGTAAAGTGTTTTGTTCCCTACACCCATTAAAGAGAAGGAGTAAGCTAGGCTAAAATGTTTGTGGGTTTATCATGTTATTCCTGGAACTGAATGCTCTATTGGATAGAATCCTATTCTTAAGCAGTGATTAATTAATGTTTATAAATCACTTCAAAGATGAAAAGCATTGTATAAAGTCTAATCATTTCTATTACAGTGATTTTTTTCCAAGAAGTATATTGACTTTTTGCAACAGCAGTTTGAAAAAGCATGCATTCGTGACTGAGGCCAGGTATCATGCCTGGAGGAAAATAGTAATTGGAAAGTTTGAAAGGTAATAATTCTGAGATACTGAAAATTTAGGTGAATTTATAATAGCAGACTATTATAAATTAGTCCAGTCTGCATGGACTAAATAATTTTAATTCAAAAGTGAAGTAATCTACATCTATTCATGACAGTTTTCAGCCTGTGAGATAAATGTCATAGCAACAGACTGTGTTCCTGAAATGATATATACCTGTAACAAACCTCAGGTAATCTCAGGGGCTTTCATAGTAACAATAATGAGTTTAGGGAACTTTTATTACCTGTAACTGCAGTAGTTATAAAATCCCCCAAAACTAAAACTAACTTTGAACAGATTCATTTTAGCCTATTTATGTTGACAGAAAGTGTAATTAGATATATTACTGGCCTTTTCTAAATCAGATCATTTTCCTTATCTGTGTAAAAGTGAAAATGTTATAATTTAGTCATCTAAATTACTGTTGTATTTAGACTTGCAAACATACTGAGATATTTTCATCTTCTAAATTCTTAAAAGAATAGAGTCTAGATTTTTTTTTTTTTTTTTTTTTTTTTTTTTTTTTGAGACAGAGTCTTCCTCTGTCTGTCGCCCAGGCTGGAGTTCAGTGACACGGTCTTGGCTCACTGCAACCTCTGCCTCCCAGGATCAAGGAATTCTCCTGCCTCAGCCTCCCCAGTAGCTGAGATTACAGGCACGCACCACCACGCCCAGCTAATTTTTGTATTTTTTTTAGTAGAGATGGGGTTTCACTATGCTAGCTAGGCTGGTCTCAAACTTCTGACCTCAGGTAATCTACTCATCTCAGCCTCCCAAGTGCTGGGATTACAGATGTGAGCCACCGCCCCTGGCCGAGTCTACAGTTTTCTGAAAGAGATTCCTAAGTCCAAGGACATGGCTCAGGTTATTTTGAGTAATGTTTGGACTCACATAATATTTCAAACTAGATGACAGTGGAAAAGAGACTGTAACTAGTTAAGGAAAATCTGAAAACCCACAACTCGTTGGTGTCAATAGGTAGACAGTACTCGAGAGGCTGAGGCTGGAAGATGACTGGATCTCAGGAGTTCAAGGCTGCAGTGAGCTATGATCACGCCACTGCACGCCAGCCTGGGCAACAGAGCAACACTATGTCTCAAAGAAAAAATTGACAGAATGGAAATTAATATTCATTTAATATCTGTTGATGACAACTAAGATACCAGATTTTTCTATCTGAAATTGATATTCTTCATCAGAAAACTTCATGCCTCGTATTATATCATGTTACATTAGGTTGCCTTACACTATATTTTATTATTTAATTATCATACGTCTCATTTTGTTTTAGAAAATGAATAATGAGTTCCAGAGGCGATGGACCTTATCTTTGCATTTCCCCTTGCATCCATCACACCCAGAAGAGTACCTGACATCCAGTAGTTGCTCAACACATATGTTTTGAATGAATATACAAACAAAAGAAAGTGTTGAGTGTGCATTACTTAATAAAATCTCATTGCCTCTCCTAGAAAAGTGGCAAAGCTAACCTAAAGAATTTTGTCTTTTGTAAAGCTTTCATATTAAAATATTATAATTTTTTTGCCTTATTATTTTTAATAATTTATCATGGGGGATTTAACACACTTTTAAACATTTTTATCATCTTGTTATTATTGCTCTTTTTTGGGGTGTCTTTATTTGGGGGCTTTTATTAATTTTATTTTATTTTATTTTATTTTACTTTAAGTTCTGGGATACATGTGCTGAACGTGTAGGTTTGTTACATAGGTATACACGTGCCATGGTGGTTTGCTGCACCCATCAACCCATCATCTAGGTTTCAAGCCCCACATGCTTTAGGTATTTGTCCTAAGGCTCTCCCTCCCCTTGTCCCCCACCCCCAACAGGCCCCGGTGTGTGATGTTCCCCTCCCTGTGTCCATGTGTTCTCATTGTTCGGCTCCCACTTATGAGTGAGAACATGCGGTATTTGGTTTTCTGTCCCTGCGTTACTTTGCTAAGGCTGATTGTAAAACAGTATAATTTAATATGACATAAAGTTGAGGCAGCACTGTCTGCATATAAAATATTTTAATTTTTTAAAGCTTTCTAAGATGAAAATAAATTTTAAGGGCAATACTTTTTTAATAGAAAATACCATGTAATTTTATGAGAGTTTCTTTTCCTTCCCCTCAAAGATTTTTAAAAGACAATTCTCAAAATTTGTATAAACATGGCTATTAGAATTGCATAACCAAGCCAGAGAGCAACATCCATGGTGTCACAGAAGCCATGAGCATCATTCCAAGGTCTAAGTTGCAATTATTTTCCCTGCAGCCAAATTAACTAAAGTCTATACCCTTGATCATACACATAACAAAATGTAATAATCTTGTCATGCTACAATATTAAATCCATATATTCAGCCAGGAAGATATTTTTAGTTGGCAGATATAACACAAACTTATGACTTCCCCTTTTTAGGTGCTACTTCTTTAGGTCATACTGTAAGATTCACTCAGTTTTATTTCCAAAAGCTCAAAATAACTGATGGATTGGCTGAAAATTTCAGAGAAAAAATAGTTCTTTGGCATTAAGGAAGTGGCAAACTTTCAGTACAAGGTCAAACAGGTTAGATGTCATCAGTGTCTATTTACTTAAAGATTAAAATAGCTGTCAATGTTTAGATGTCAGATTTCATGTAAATCTCACTGTCCTTGAACCACTCTCAGTCTGCCTTCCTTCATGACACTAAGCTAGTGAACTAGTGAGTAAGTCTTCTGTTTGAGAGGAAGCATTCCTCTCTTTACCATGCTCCTTTCCCAGCTTTCATAATCCATTTATGAACCTATCTGGCCCTTTTAGGCATTTGAGTTTTGACCCTTGTTATATATGATGCAATGTACCTAGAAGACAACATTTTATGGTGTCATTGTTTTTTACACCATATTACCTTATACTCATTTATATGAACACCTCATTTCAGCTGTCATGAACTATGAGCATTTAATGTAAGAAAGTTGAACATTTACATAACAAGAAAAATAAAATTATAATGATAAGGAATTCATCTTGTAAAAATATGTATTTCTTTTTACATTGGGATCAGAAACATGGCAACTACTCATGGAATAGATACATCCACATTTATAATTGATCAAATCTGTCGACAAAACATTACTTGTTTACCATGTTCTATGCATTGCACTTGACTCTACAAAAAAAAAAAAAAAAAAAAAAGCAGTGAAGAAGAGAAACGTGCCACCGAGGTGGGGAGCAGGTAATAATTAAGCCAACTCTTCTCACTTCAAAACAACAATCCCCTGTTATGATTAAGTGCTGAGGAAAAACAAGGAAGATGCTCTGATAGAGAATAAAACATGGGGCCAGATGGGTACCCCAAACTGGATTGGCAGACGACTATTCTTAGAGAAATATCATTTACAGAGAGACTTGAATGATGAAAAAGGTAGGCATGTTAAAAACGGAGAAAAAAGTATTCCAGACAGAAAAAGAAAAAAAGTCTGCAAATGCCTTGAGGAGAGGAAGAGCTTGGTATGTTCTAGTTACTCAAGGAAGTCTGGTGTGGATGGAAGATGGAGCTGAAAGGAGACTGAGGCATGAGTTCACAGAGCCAACTGGAACCTGGTGATCCTGAAAGTTCCAGGTCTTCAGAAGTAACTTGGATTTAGGTTTTAAACATTACTTATGTTTTAAGAAGATCACTCTGGTTACTGTGTGGTAAGTGGATTGCCATGTGTCAAGGAGAGAAACGAAGATTCTAATAGTAGTCTTTGTAATAGATCAGTGGTGGGTAGACTAGTTTGGTGGCAGGTAATAGACCTGTAGACTTGTCAAGAATTGCCCATTGATGAGATATAAGGAGGGTGAGGGATGCCTCTGAATATTTTAAAGCTACCTTTATTTTATCACATGGAGAATACCAGGGAATGATCATTCCTAGGAATACAGAAGATAGGGTGGTATTCAAGATTCAGTTTGGGACATGATAAGTTAGAGATCTCTATGAGAGATCTAGGTGGAGTTGTTAAAGAGACAGATCTGGCAATTAGGGTCAAGGAGATCTGGGTTTCCCCAGAAGTTCTAGCTCTTTTATTAATGAGCAACACTGACCCTTGACTTGTAAGGTGACATTTGAGGTGACCTACTTCACTTTATGAGTCTCAAATTTTTCTTCCACATAATGCACTGCTTTGTTAGAGGAACACTTACATTATTATTAGTACTCAAGCAGTATAAATGTTGGACATTACTATTTTATGACAAGAACTCTCAAAAACTGCAAGATACTGAGTCAGTCATTGAAAGAGTTAAATTCAGATTACCATGCTGGCTTTATTAGGCTTAAGAGTGTTTTTGCCTTTAAGATGTTCAGAAAAAAGTTAACTATAATATACACAATGGAATACTACTCAGCCATAAAAAATAAGGAAACCTTGTAATCTGTGACAACATGGATGAACCTGTAGGGCGTCTTGTTAAATAAGCCAGGCACCAAAAGACAAATATTTCATGATCTCACTAATATGTGGAATCTTAAAAAGTTGATCTCATAGAAGCATAGAGCTGAATGGTGGTTATCAGAGGCTGGGGTGGTTGTAGGGGAATGCAGGTGAAGAGTTGGGAAGATGATGGTCAAAGGATACAAGCTTTCCATTAAATAGCATGAATAAGTTCAAGAGATCTGTTGTACCACAAGGTAACTATAGTTAGCAGCATATTGTATTCTTAAAAATGCTAAGTGGGTATAAAGTGTTCTCTCCACAAAAATGATAGTTATGTGATGTCATGAATATGCTAATTAAATAGATTTAGTTGTTCCACAATGTATATATTATTTAAAACATCATGTTGTGCATGATAAATGAATCTAATTTTATATGTCAACTTACAAATTTTTTAAAGATCATAAAAAGGAATTAACTGGAAAACTCCATTCCAAAATTAAATTGGTCATTAAGATTGAATACTGATAATTAATTCAGAATGAAAAGATTGTTCAGGTGTGACCAAATTCTAAAATGAGAAATTAACAAGTTTTGTTTTTTATCCTTGACTTGATTCTAAAAACAGAGTTCTCAAACTGTAAACTCATAAGCTTAAAGTAAACTTACGATTTGCTGGTCCTTGGCATTTTTCTTTTGCACCTTTAGAATTTTGCTTATGCTCCTTTTTCTGCCTGGAATATTCTCTTTCCCTTTTCTGTGTGAAATGTTCTCTTTCCTTTGCCTGGGGAGCAGCATCTTCAGTTACCAGCTCCAGTGCCAGCCACTGCACTGCTGAGACTTTTGCTGCACCCCACGCTCCTCAGACCACTCTCGCATTTTACTCAGTCCATGGAGCTCCCTGTGTCCATCTCAGTCATAGCATCTGGCATTTGGTTTCTCAACCGTTGGTTTCCTTTCCTGCTTCTCTCACTTGATGGTGAATTAATTGGGGATTATAAATTCTTCAGCACTGATTATTATGCTGGGAACGTAGTAGGTTCTTGAGATGTATATAAGGTGATTATTATGCTGGGAACATAGTAGGTTCTTGAGATGTATATAAGGAAGACAAATAGGCAGAGAGGAAAAAAAAAGAAATTTAATTTTTGTTTGTTTTCCAGCAAGTCTGACTGCATTTTGCCAATCACATATTTT
The DNA here is from genome assembly GCF_029281585.2 of Gorilla gorilla gorilla. Classification (NCBI taxonomy): domain Eukaryota; kingdom Metazoa; phylum Chordata; class Mammalia; order Primates; family Hominidae; genus Gorilla; species Gorilla gorilla. The sequence goes on from NC_086017.1 coordinate 11,211,052, forward strand.
AGAATAAAATGAATCAAAATACAAAAATATAGAATTGTAATACTAAATACTCTAGTTTGCCTGAAATTTTTTTCTAATATTTATAAAAAGCACACCTTGAAATATCTTGAAATAAGAAGAAAAAAACATATTATCAACACAAATATTTTATTAGAACATTTCAGGCAAACTGACGAACAAACATTTTAAGATATTACGATAAGTGGCTCCATATGAATTATTTTCTGGGATTTGTAGTACATAAGACAACTCTATTGGCTTTGTGACAGTTAAAGAAGCAAGTTTTTTTCTGTAAACTGATATTTCCAGGCAAACAAAATTCCAGCACTACTGCCTCCTTTGTCCAGAAGACAGGTTAATACCCAAAGGCAAATGATTTAGGCATTTTCATCACCAAGATCAATGTTTAATTTCTTCACCTAAATAGATTCCTCTTTACCCTTTTGACCTACCTACAGAGTCTTGTCATTCAGCACCCCTAGAATCACAGAGTTGGGAGGGTTCTTGATGGGGGGTAATTCTAGCTCTTCCCAAGCTGCAGTCTCTAGACAGGATGAAATATGTGTCCTTCAAGGTACAGACATTCACCAGTTTATGAATAAATTGTATTGTCTTAAGAAATCTGTCATTTAGTTGTTGGGACACATATTCACTTTGTTAATAGAAATACTGCTGAAAACAGTTTTTTCTGCAGCCTGTAAAAGCCTATTTATCTTATAATGGATTGACAGTGTAGCATTTCATGGTACTCAAGAACCCAATCTTAAAATGAAACCGCGATTCACCAACAAAGCATTTTTAGAGTTCTGGCTTTGCTTATGGGAAAAACATCTTCTTCCAACATACTAGCAACTTGACAGTAGCAACAAGGACTCCACGAGCAACAAGGACTCCATGACAGCATATATGGTGTCTCTCATGGTGTAGGACAGGAACCCCAGTAAGACAAGAGGGGAGAAGCAGAAACATAAGATCCAGGTTTTAGGAATTAAAGAACTGTAAGGAAAGAACCTTCCATTGTGAAACTCACTTTATCAGGTGATCAGCTTTCATCCACACGCCATGTTCCCACTCTTCTAAGGAACTTTCCAGTCTTATCTTCTTCTGTTACTTTCTCTTTTAATAACCTTTTAAAACTCATCTAGTATCACTTTACTATTAGCTTTTTGTGTTCTAGCCCAAGAAAATTTTATTCTCTCCTACCGATAAGCTGGGCCTCCATCTCACCACAGGGCCTTTGCACATGCTAGTACCTTTTCCTGCAATTTCTTTTTGCCCTCAACAATGTATTCTTGCTCCTTTCATCTGGTTAATTGCTATTCATTCTGATTAGGTAAAACTCTCTCTATATTTCTCCACTGCACCAACATTATTCTTCCCTAACACTTATCACAGCTATAGTTTATTTATTTCTGTTATTCTCCAATTAATTCCTATAATTTCCAAACAATCTACAAGATCCATGAGGATAGGAATCCTATTGTATTGGGTTGATCATTGATTGTATCCCCAGTACCTAACACAGTGCTGGCACCTGGGAATCTCTCAGTAAATGGGATTTATTTAGAAACAAGTGAGTCACAATTATAATAAATATCTAATTAAATAAACATAAAATTTTACATTATAAAATAAAAAGTTAATAACTTAATGACAATTACTTATATCTTCTCTTAAAGACTCCTGTTCATAGGACTCAATTTAAAGCTTTAATTATGCTACTTATTCCTCAAAACCAATAGACAGTTTTTCTCATGTTTTCTCATTATTCTTACAGCACTGAAAATAGGAAATCAGAAAAATTTCCATTAAATTCTACTTTGAATGCCTCCTTCACCTTACCTCCAATCTATACTTTTTTCATTAACCCAGTTGTATTAGTCCGTTCTCACACTGTTAATAAAGACATACCTGAGACTAGGTAATTTATACAGGGAAGAGATTTAATTGACTCACCGTTCAGTATGATTGGGGAGGCCTCAGGAAATTTACAGTCATGGTGGAAAGGGTAGCAAACATGTCCTTCTTCATATGCTGGCAGGAAGGAGAAGTGCTGGGCAAAGAAGGGGAAAGCCCCTTATAAAACCATCAGATCTTGTGAGAACTCACTCACAATCACGAGAACACATGAGGGTAACCACCTTCATGATTCAATTACCTCCCACCAGGTCCCTCCCATGACAAGTGGGGATTACGGGAAATACAATTTAAGATGAGATTTGGGTGGGGACACAGCGAACCCATATCACCAGTGGAATGAAGGTGGCAATATCTGGCATGCATAACTCTGCCTCCCGGTGATCCTTAGAATCCTTCTTAACACAATCATGCAGGCAACTACTACTAACTAATTTTACTGGCACCATGAAATGAAATTGATTTACAATTCCTTAAAGAGGTAAAGTAAAAAGTCTCCTTTCTGTTTACAGCAATATAAGCTTTTGGGGAACTGTGATGAGAACTTACTTTCTAATTATTGGCATTTCTCCAGCTCCAACCATACATTAAGAACAGCTTTAAATTGTTCCATAGTTTTGTTGTAAAAAGATAATCTTGGATTATCCAGGTGGACCCAATGTAGTCACAAGGGTCTTAAATGTGAGAGGCAGAAGATGAGTCAGAATGAGATGATGTGAGAAAGTCCACAGGGGCCACTGCTGGCCTTGAAGATGGAGGAAGGGGACACAGCCCAAGGAATGTGTACAGCCTCTAGCAGCTGGAAAAGGCTAGAAAATGCATTTTCTTCTAAAGCCTCCACAAGAGATGCAACCCTGCCAAAACCTACATTTTGGCCCCGTGAGATCCATTTTATGTTTTTGTAAGCTGTTAAGTTTGTGACACAGCAGTAATAGGAAGCAAATACAGTGAGTTTAAGAAACTTGCCAAGTTCACACAGTGAATGGATGGTTAGAAATAAAACCAGGCAGTGTGTTTTACTTAGCTATCATTTTATTTAACTGTCAATGTAAAAACAAATACGTGCATGCACACACACACAGATGTATATATAAACATAGCATAAATATACATATATATGTATATGCATACATAAATGTAATATGTGCATATATCCATGTATACACATATATATGCATGTGTCATTTCCAATGTTGTACTGCCTCATTAATTTTGGTAATTTGAAAATAATACATTTCTATGGTAATACAAGAGCAGAGATATACTCGGTATCAAAGTGATACTAAATACTGTTTATACAGCCTGTTTCATGAGATGCTGAAGATGTACTGTAAATGGTAATACTTACAAGAAATTAAAGTCTACCAGTGTTATCCTTGGGCTGCCAGTTGATTGTGGTTCATGGATTTCATTTACTTTGTGTGACTGAGTGCATCAATCTTCCTTTAAAGCGCAGGGAGAGTTTACAACTATAATTTTTACTAATGATTGCTGATAGGTTTTTCATGATTTAGATATCAGGAATCTTGAAATCAAAACTAATAGCAATAGACAAGAAGTGATAAACAGATACTTAGAAAAGTATAAGGAAACAAGAGAAGGGCGCTTCATTACAAGAATGAGCTTGGGGAGCAGGTGTGGCCAGAGAGTGGAGAAGCTGTGCTAAAAGCCAGGCTTTGATATAACTTGGAGGAAGTATTTAGAACAGTTAGAGAATAGCCACTTCCTAGAGCCAGAAAGAAGACAGATCAACTTGTAATTCCATTATTTTCCAGGTGGATGATACTGAAATATACAGTTTACCTCTCTGAGCTTGATTCTTACCTCTTTAAAAAGCACATTAATATCTACCGCAGGAGGTGTTGTGATGATTAAGTGAGCCAATGCATGTAAATCACCTAGGATTGGTAGATGTTCAGCAAATATTATTTCCTTTCTTCCTCCCTGCTGTCTCCATTGATTCTTTGCTACCATGCTTTAAGGTCATACATCCTGAAATTTGCTGCCATCAAAGGATATAATAGAGTTGTTTGCCCACTTTTTAAATAAAGTAGGTTAAATGAATTTATTTTCTTTTATTATACCACCTCTTTGGGCCTTTCTTATTGAACTATGCGTTATGATTCTTTGAGGAACATAACATTATACAATAGAAATCATTTCTCAATTTTATTTTTCAACTTTTTTTTCACAGGAAATTACATGAGAGAATTGACATGAGACTAGTTCAACAAAACTTATCACAAGAAGCTCAAAGTAAAATCTTGGAATCAAGCATCAGAATATATGAGTCTATAGTTCTATCTTCACTGTTTTGTGGTTGAGTTGAGTTCAAAACAAATATGTAATGTTTTAAGAACTTTGTTCTATCTCTGTTGTCTCTTCTATGAAGAGTTTTGAGGATGAAACTGCAAGCAGTATGCAAAAGTACTATCTAGAGTTAAAAGCTCCATGCAAGCATGAGATTATTATTACGTTCTTTTATCATTTGACCCACTATTTGTTCCACAATGTGAAAGGAATATAGCTGATTGCTCCCAAAGACCTTGGTAGGTCAAAGTAAAGAAAAGTGCATATTATCAGGCCAGAGGCCACAAGGTGTGAGACTGGATGAAATGAACACAATACAATGATCTCTGTGAGAAAATAATTGATTTCAAAATAAATGCCCTAACTCTAGAGAGCTGGTAGAGTTTGGGACATGAGGTACACAGGCCCTTTTAACATTTTCATTGAATTTTCATGCATTGTTATGTAGACCATAATAATGCACAAAATTCTTCAGAAGAATACCTGTCTCATAACACCCTCCATCTTGCTGAGAAGCTACATATAGGTCTCTTCTTTTCTCTGAGACCCAATATTGGAAATGTTTAGAGAGATGGGGGGACGATTATAAATGAACAGATTTTTATAGTTAAAAAAATTTCCAAAAATGTGGGCTGTGGAATATTTAAACCTAGAGAACTCTACCCCCCAAAAAAATGATTCCACGGTCAATGACATTTAGGATGCATGGCTCTATCCCCCCTCTAGGAGCTTCACAAGGCACTTGATCAATCTAAAAACTCCTGGAAGTCCTGAAGTAATGAAAAAGATTACCTTGTTCTAATGCAACATGTCCACAATTATTTAATCATGTTAAACATTATTTGCAAGAAACTTACAAAAATTTCACTAGATAATATTCCACCAAACCTGTGGGGGGAAGTGCCCCATGAGATAATATCCCAGGTCCCCAAGTACTCTTACCATTCCTGGAGTGTATATGATTCCCCAGGAGGGTGCAGGAAGGACTTGGTGCCTCTACTTCTACAGCCTTGAGACCTTCTTTTATAATAGTATTGGTCAGCCCCGATGGAGTCAGTTTGTGGCTGGAAGTACAGTTTGCACGATTAGTGTGCGGAACAACAGTGTGGGCTGAACAGGCTGGAGGGAAAAGGCTGCTTCTTGGGGACCAATTTTTAGAAGAAAGTGCCTCCTCTGTCTCTGTCTCAGCCCATACCAATTCTTCTTGCCAGCTGTGGTGTCTGTGTTTGCCCACTCCAGGGGGATTACACATTCATTTAATGTGGCACAAGAGGCTGAGAAGAAAAATTGCTGGCAAATGAGACACCTGTGACATCTAGGGTAAACACAATTACATAAAGCCCTGGTTTATGGGCTTGTGTCATCACTATAGGAGGGTCACCTTCTCCCTCCCCCAGTGGATGGGAGTCCTGGCTATAAGCAGCAGAAGGGGACTTTACAGGCTGTTAGACAGGCTTGACATGGGCTATGGGGGTCTTCCAGTCAGGATTTGCCTACCCACGCAAAGTGCAAAAGAGAAATAAAGCATTTAACCAGAAAATTAAGACCCAACCAAGTCACAAGAAGTTGATTGTAGCAAAAGCAATGTACATTGGTTTTTTCTACTAACTGTTGACACATAAATCTTTAATTGCTAATAATGTATTGCTTATGCACTCTGCTATACCATATATATATATATATATACATATATACATACATAATCTCATTTATGCCTCACAATAATGCTCCAAGGAAGACATTTCTTATACTGGTTTTACAAATGAGAAGCTGAAGCTGAGAGTGAAGATATGGTTTGCCCAAGTTATTACATACAGGAAGATAGCAGACCAGAAATTCAGATCAGGTCGAGTCAACTACAAAACCCATGTTCTGGAACCACTAAGGTATGGACTCTTCCTGTTCTGCATATCTTCCTTGTGTTCCTCCAGATCGATTCTCCACCCTTCTCTGCCCCTCTTTGTGTCCTAGGAGGATGATCTGCATGGATTATTTTTATAAGTTCCATTTTCTCTGGCTTCTTGTTAAATGTGACCAACAGAGGTCACTGGCAGGGTTGGAGGGAGTTCCTTTAACTGACTCTATTCTACCATCATTGCTTTTCTCAATGCAGCTAATTCTATGTAATTTTCTCGCTCATAGTTCTGGTAACCACTTTCTTCTCTTTTCCCTTTGAACCAAGGGTTGTGTGTTAGACTGCTCACAGAGATAGCTGCAATTATTATTTTCATTCTTGTATAAATATTCTTTTGTAATGAGACTTTGTTTCTTCTCCAATACAGGGGTGGAGTCTATTTCCCCATCCCATTAATTAGTGGTGTTCTTATCCCTTGCTTTAACCAAGAGAATGTGACAAAAGTGACATTGTCCATACGTAAGTTCCAGAACCATGGCCTCAGGAGGCCTTACAATTTCTGCCTTTTCCTTTTTGAAACTTTAAGATCATCGTATAAGGAATCCTAGTTACACTCGAGTATGAATGACCACAAGATGGGACTGCCCCAGCTAACAGTAAAAACAAAATTTCAGAAATGTGAATGAGGCTACCTGGGACCTTTGAACCCACTCAATCTGCCAGATCACTGCACTTACATGTACAATCTCAGGCCAGGTTAGCAGGAGGACTGCCCAGATGATCCTAGCCTAAATAACTAAATCACAGAATTGTGAGCAAATAAATGTTTTAAAACACTAAGATTGGGAGGTGAGGTTGTTATGCAGTAGCAATAGATGACTGATACAGTTGTTGAACTGTCTTATGCTTCCATAAGTTCATTTTGTTCATAAATCCCCCTCAAATTATCTGATTTTATGTCTACCACCTGGACCCTGGCTGATACCTCCACCATGACAGTCTGATAATTAATCGAAGATTTATTTGAAAAAGGATTACCATAGGATCCATCTCCTCATGCTCCTGAATCCATAGAAGTGTTTCTCTAGGAAATCTTTATTAATAGTTATATATAATAGTTACTTGGTGTCTGGTGTGTTGCTTACATTATCACTGCAAAACTGGAATTAAGTATTATTATCATCCTATTTTACTTATAAAAAAGCAGAAATTTGGAGATAAAATACTTAATTAGGTGCAGTGCTAGTAAGTACCAGGCTCTGAGTTCAAACCTAGATCTTCAGTTTACTCCAACACTTATGTTCTTTCCACTTCGTCAAACTGCCTCAGAAATTGAAATTTTAGTTCTAACAGCTAACCAACCATAGACCTCGAGCACAAACTCTGTCAACTTAGGAATCTCTGGATGTCCATTCCATAAAAGGTGTTTTGAAGCTGTAATTTCTTCTCTCAGGGAATAAAGGTCAGATTAGTAAAAGCATATTTTGACACTATCAAATGAATGTAACTTATTTGGCCTTCAAATGTAGAGATGTCAAATCATTGGTGTAGTTTCATAATAGGTCATTGCCTAATGTTTGTGCAGTTTCATAGTAAATCTACTCTAGAAATCCATCTTGTAGACCCCCAGGAGTAAAAGTAGATGTTCACAAATAGAGGTGGAAGTAGCCTGTGATTCTTTTTCACTATACTTTCTATATTTAACATTTACGTTTCCTGTCAGAGGCTCCAGAGATAAAGAATTTATGTTAACATAGGTCTCTGAGGGAATATATCATCCAAAGTGACTCTAGCAGATTCCTGAGTACGACAGGAGCAATACTAACTTAAGGATTTGTGCTGAAGTAGCAGGCAGCACAGAGGAGATGAAAATATATTCTTGTGACAGAGCACGGACCACATTGTTAAAGGCCAGTTATAGAGGCTATGATGATAATAGAAACTTTTTTTTCTTCCTTTGGAGAGATAGCATAGATATGGCACAGTACATCTTAGGTTTGGACACTAGTTATGATGTCTTCTCATTGTGTGGCATGAGGCAAGTAACTTGTAACCTATAAATCTTGTTTTCTTTCACTATGAAAAGAAAGAAGAATAACAATGACATCAACTTCATATGCTATTGTGAAGATTAAATGAGACAATGAGTGTAAAAACTTACTTGAATACCTAGTATATAAAATATATTAAATTGTTCTTTATCATTGGTGTGCCTAACACAGCAGGGGCTTCACATTTATTGCCCCATTTGGTACTTCCCCATTCCTCTATGGTGAATATATTGTCCATTTCTGTAACTGAGGCAAGTTACCTACCCAAGGCCTTGCTGCCAGTATAGGTCAAAATTAGAACTTGGTTTGTCCTCTGACTAAATAAAAATCGATCTTTTTCCTCCACATATTGTTTCCCTGCATCAATCTGCCTCTCCCTGGTTGGTGCATGCATGTGTGTATGTGTGTTTATGTGTGTGTGTTTAAGAGAAAGTTTGTGTGTGTGTCTGTGTGTGTGTGTGTGTGCCCAATCCCTTTCATAAAAAAAGCACAGCCATCATACCACGCACTTGGTTGGGGGTCGGGGGGTGGAAAGGGGGCTTGTCCAACAGACGGGATGCATTTGTCAAAATCCATCCTCTCCTATGTGCAGTGACCCCACACATTAAAATAAGAGAGCAACTGCAGGAAGCTGGTTCCATTCATAGCTTCAGAACAGAGGGAAGATAATTGGGCTACGTAGGGCGCGAGCCTATGGCCTTGGCCTCATTAGCAACATGGTTTAATCATCAGAGCCAAGCCACCACAGGTGGCTGTGCCCCGTGCAAGTGTTTTGCATTTCATTTCCTGAAAACGTCAATGTCTGAGAATATAAATATTACTTATAATCCTGGGATGATTGTGCAGGTACTAATGGAATGGTTTTATGGTATTGATTTTCAATAGCTCATTTGCTATAATCAGCTTAACTTCATCTGCTAGAAAACGAACTTCTAATTCCAGTCTGAAACACAGTACAAGCAAATGATTTTAGCCTAGTCTGCCACCACCTTGAATCCTTTATGGAAGTAGGCTGGGTATAAATCTTAAATAAATAAATCAACTTTAGCTTTTCCCAGATTTTCATGATCATGCAAGATTGATTTTCTTCCCTTTAATCTGTTTTTAATAAAAGAGAAATTTTCCTTTGAGACATGGTCCATAATCTTTTCCATTTTTATTATCATTCTCATAGACATCCTCTTTTCAATTTCAAGAGAAGCAAGGCCTCTTAGAGGAAGGTAGTTTTTGTGACTAGCCAAATCTGCACAAAGTTGGAGGAATTCTAGGGAGACGGACGGGCCTTTGGTGTAGGCTGGAAAGAACAATGTTTAAAAATACCCTGTCTCCTCCTTGAGAGGTATGATACCATGATTCTCTCTCTTTATCTAAAGGTATTAGTCTAAGAAATTAAAAGCCATTTTTCTATGAGAAGAAAAATGAACAAGATATGGGAAGGTGAACTAGCAGAGCAACATATAGAAATAATAATAAAAGGTATTATTCAGAATGTAAAATACACTATACTAAAAGGTTTACCTTGATTATAGCACTCAATCATTCCAAGACTCTGAGATGGTAGCTATTATCATATCCATATCTTATAGAAGTTTATAGAGTTACATGAACTTCCTCAATGTCTTGCAGCTAGTGTGAAGGAGTCAGGACTCACACCATAGCACCCATATTCCAGAACCCACAGCTAACCACTGGATTCCATGCCTAAGAGGATACATAATACTTACTGTTTCAAATAACTTTATAATAGTTTTCAGTTAAAATCTTGTCTCTAGGCTTTTGGGCAAAGAACTTTAAAAACTCTGAGCCTCCATTCCTCCAGCTTGAAAATGGAGACAGTAGGTAACTCTTACCACTGAAACAATGTATGTAAAACACATACACACACATGCACATATATATACCCCCAAAATACTGGTGTTCTGATTCCCATTTTACAGATGTAGAAACAGGGACTCAAAGTTGTCAATGCGTTCAACGTTTTATAAAAGCAGATGAAAGAGTCAAGATTCAAACCTAAATCTATCTGACTGCAAAAGGTGTGGCATTACCTGGGCGGCCCACTGAGAAATGTTGGAGGAAGTGCTCGGAGCTCATTGAGTGAGTGAGGATCTTGGCAACCTGGCCAGGGAGGCAACGGGAGAATGACTGGATGCCTACATGTGACTGTGATAACCTGTGTATGGAATCATTTGAGAGAAGTATCAATTGTCCTCTACCAAAATGTCTACCGGAGCAGTGAGGGTGAGGTAAATAATTGAAATGTTTGTTCCTGAAGATGGGTACAGTATTAAGAGTTTCTAATGATTTCTTATAAGCTCCTGTAACTTTGGGATTTTTTGTTTGATGATGTACTTGAGGGGAATGTGACATCATCTGTGTGACGTGATCAATGCAGTAGATGAAATGAGTATTTAAATACCTGACTTAACCTGAAGCAGGATAATTGTTAAACCAGAGGTGAGAACACAGATTGAGAAGGTGACCATCTCAACCTTGGAAATTTGAACAAGGATTCCCAGAGGAAGAAACATTTGACTCAGGACTTAAAACGTGTAAGAGTTTTACAAAGAAGGTATTAAATAAGAGAAAGGGAAAAAAGAAAAATGATGTAGTACATTCTGGTCAGTCAACAAATCGTACTTATTTAAAAGCTATGAAGATCCTTATAAATTAAAGGCACAGAAAGAAATGCTTTATATTGGTAAAACTCTATATTTTGGAGGGAATAGCACTTTAATTTTCAAAGTGCTTTCGTTTATATTAACTCATCTGAGTCATACAACCCTGTATATAGAAGGAAATAATGTTTGGTAAGGGAATTGGGAAATTATTTAAATGAGTTGATCATCAAACAAATAAGTGCCAAAGCTGAACTAGGACCCAAAACCTTTACATCTTGATTTACTGCTCCAACTAGATGCAGTATAAACAGCGTGTTTACATGTTTAATAATAGGAGCAAGGGCAGTGCCATACTTTTGGAAATAGTAAGAAAGAAATAATGTGCTTGTAGATCTTTAATGCTAAGAAAAAGAATCTTCTATGGCATGAGATTGAGGACTTTTAGAAGCAAAGAGGTGAAAAGTGAGAAGTCTTTATTTCAGAAGCATCATATAACGAATGTTCATAGTCAAGAGATAAATAAATTATTCATTATTCTCTCTGAGAGAAAATCAAAGGACTGATTTTGAAATATTAGACATTTGTAGCAGTAGACATTTTTATCTAGTGTCCACTATGATAATCTTTCTAATTTATTTTCAACACTACACTCAGAAATATAGATTCCTGATTATCAGCAAGTAGCAAAATTTCTTCAGGTCCTGGCTGTTTCTTGTGTTGTATTGTTGGTTTCCAGATTTCTAAGTCAATCTGAAGGTTTTTTCTAAGTAACACGACTTGCATTATAAGTACGTTTTTAGTAAAAAGTTGTAGTAAAGAGTTACTGGTCTTGCATTAGATATAACCACTTTATATTGTTTTTGGTTATCCCAAGCAAACTGCTTGACTTCTGCCTCTCTCTCTCTGTCTCTCTCTCTTTTATTTTTTTCTTTTTGAGACAGTCTCACTCTGTCACCCAGGCTGGAGAGCAGTGGTGTTATCTCAGTTCACGGTAGCCTAAACCTCACGGCCTCAAGCAATCCTCCCTCCTCAGTCTCCCAAGTAACTGGGATTACAGAAGCACACCACCATGCTAGGCTAATTTTCAAAAAAGTCTTTTGTAAAGACGGAGTTTCACTATGTTGCCCAGGCTGGTCTCAAACTCCTGGGCTCAAGCAATTCTCCTGCCTCAGCTTCCCAAAGCACTGGGATTACAGGCATGAGCCATTGCACCCAGCCTGTTTTCTCTATTTTATAGCTAACCCCAATACTAATAACAGCTAAAATTAATTGAGCACTTACTTTGTAGCATGTATTGTGTTAAACATTAATTCAAACATTACCTAATATAATCATCATGGTACTTTGATACTTTGTGATATTTTTTACCTCTGTGAATACCAAGAAAGAAGCAATTGTTTAAAAGCAGGAAAATCCCTGAAATTGAGGAGGCATGTGTTCCAACCCCAGTTCTGCTACTTACCAGCTATATGACCTCTGGAAAAACATATACAGCAAGTCCTCACTTAACACTGTTGACATATTCTTGGAAACTGAAACTTTAAGTGAAGGGACCTATAATGAAACCAGTTTTATCATAGGTTAATTGATATAAAAAAGGTAAATTCTTATGGCATATTTCTGATCACAAACATATCACCAAACATCGAAATGAATACCCAAAACACTTCTAACATTAAACATTGAAATAAATGTGAGCTACACATATATTTAAGAAAGATTAAAGGCCAGGCATGATGGCCTATGCCTGTAATCCCAGCACTTTGGGAGGCCAAGGCAGGAGGATCACTTGAGGCCAGGAGTTCGAAATCAGCCTGGACAACCTAATAGTCCACTTCTCTGCAAAAATAAAAATAAAAAACAAATTACCCAGGCATGGTGGTGTGCACCTATAGTCCCAGCTACTCAGGAATCTATGGCAGAAGAATTGCTTAAGCCCAGGAGGTCAAGGCAGCAGTGAGCTATGATCATGCCACTGCACTCTAGCCTGGGCAACAGAGCAAGACTCTGTCTCAGTTAATAATTAATTAATCAGTAAGGTCATTATTTACCCACTTATTCATAACAGTTCATGGTCTCGGGTGGTCATAGCCTATCACAGCAGCTCAGGGAACCAGATGGGAACCAACCCTGAACAGGACCCTGGACAGCATGCCATCCCATTGGAGGGTACACTCACACACACCCGCACTCACTCAGACTGGGACCATTTGGACACAGCAATGAACTGAACATATGCATTTTGGGGTTGTGGGGGGAGACATGAGGGTCCTGATAAAACCCACATAGACATGAGGAAAGCATGCAAATTCCATAAACACAGTGGCCCTGGCGGGAATCAATTTTTTCATCATCAATGTTATAAGGAAATAACATTGAAAGAAACAAAGTTATTTGAGGACCTGCTTATCATAAATAGAATAAAATCAATTTCCTGAACTGGAAAATGCAGATAATAGTCTCTGATAAGTAGCTTAGGCAGGTAAAAATACCTAAAATAATAAAGCAGAACATATAGCTGTGTGTCTGGTATGTTTCAGAGGCCCAATGTTTTCCATTGGGTTTATTTACCAGTACTTCGGTCCACTTGAAAACTTAGTTCACATAATCCTGAAAATACAATTGAGAATTTTATTCTCTGCTTAATTACCAGAGTTGATGTTGTGGATCTACTGAAATAATGCATATGAAATGACTTGAATATTGCAAAGTACCATACACATGTAACTGTTATGATTTTCCTTGCAACTTAGGTGGAAGCTATTTCCTATTTCAAAACTTTTTGATCAGGGAAAAGTAATCCCAAAGGACCTAGAAATAAGTCCTATGCAGTCAAAATATGAGAAAATGGTTGTAATTTTACTCAGACACTATCAAGATGCAACAACCTGCATATGTGAGCAATGTTTATTAGAAAGGCTCAGAACACTTTACCATTTTCTGTTGTGTTCACCACCTAGAAAAAAAAAAAACAGGTTACAGAAGAGATTTCTGCAATTTAAGGAAGAATTTCTAAGACTGTCAAGGTGATAAAACCCCAGCAAGGATTATTGAATTAAGTTCTTGAGACTCCTTCCCAGGAGAACTTCAAGATGAGAACAGGCATCTATCTGTCCTACATGGCTTAGACATTTAACTGCTGGAGGGCAAGTTAAAGGCTTCCTGCCGGACTAGATGAGCCGTCAAGGTCCCTTCTAGCTCATTCATTTCTTATTCACCAATTATATTCCAACTGACAACCTTCCAGTTTTTTAAAGGGACTCACTATATTTCTTAAATTACAACTCATTGCTAAACTTTAAAATCATTGCCATTGATTACACTTTATATACGATACACACAAAATAGATGTAATGATCTGTAGCTGGATTTAACCTACAGCTTGCTGGTTAATGTGTAGGGAGAGTGGGAAAGGTGACTCTATCTGATGATTCATTACATGTAGAAATTCCATGATATAAAACCTGAAATGACAGAAACCATTGCCATCCCGTGATAATAATTTTCTTGGGGTTTACTTTGTGGTTCAATGTCCAGGTCAGACATGATGACATTTTAGCAGGGATTTTTTTGTGTTTGGAATATTTTCTTTGTTGTTTTTTTTTTCTTACTTTCATAACTAATTTCCCTTGAAAGGGTATGACTTGGATCTGACTTGTTCTGAATTTTACGCTACAATAAAACATGTTAGAGAGAAACTTCTGTGTCTCTGACAGCCTGTCCTCTAAAAGACATCTCAACATGTGAATCGATGAATCAAAATGCCACAACCCTGAGAAGAAATTAACTCAGAGTTATTCATCTTCGAAATCCATGTTTTAGGTGGTTTCCATGGTGACTCCCTGGCTAGCAGCATCTTTGTCTACCAGATGTCTTATTGTTCAACAGCTCATCTGTCTTCAGAGTTTAAGATTTGAAAACTGAAGTCCAAGCAGAACACTTTCTCTAAATATCACAGAGAAGGGGGAAAAAGACAATAAAATCATTAGAATGTTTAACGGACATAAGATGGGAATGGCGAGCAGAGACATTGTTCTGCCATGGTCCAAATCAGTGCATGAGAAATGATTTAGGTTTTCATTGGGTTCTGAGGGCATAAATATGTTATAATAATGAAAGAAGGCTTAATTATACTTAAAACAGAACTCCTACTCACTTGGCAAATTTTATCTCCCTACTGGCTCCATGATAGATTAGTTCACATGGTAAGCCACTTAGTTCTATCAAGTCCTGATTGTTGCAAGACAATCTGCAAGTTGATATATGAAAGTAACTTCAATTCAGAGGGTTTTTTTTCTTGAAGAAATGAGAGTAAGTGGCTGCTAAAAACATTGTACTTATATATTGGCTTCCACGTCTAAAGTTCTGAAAACATCCTGGAACAAAGTCACTCACTCTGTTAGGTTTTAATTCGGTACCAATTATGACTGGCCATGCTTCAACACTGTATTCCAAAATGAGAAAACAAGCAACAGTAATGATAACCAAAAAGGTTGGAAGCAGTGTAGGGCCAGGTGTGAAGTTGAAGAAAAATGCTGAAAACCAAAGCTCTGATCCTAGGGTTCCTGTTCAGTGAAGTGCCTGGTTTGTGTAAAGGCAAGCTGGAA
This sequence comes from Gorilla gorilla gorilla, assembly GCF_029281585.2. Lineage (NCBI taxonomy): Eukaryota > Metazoa > Chordata > Mammalia > Primates > Hominidae > Gorilla > Gorilla gorilla. The sequence goes on from NC_086017.1 coordinate 11,226,413, forward strand.
AGAGCCATGCTAGGCTGGGCTCACTTGTCCACATTCCTCATGGAACAGCCAAGGAAACTAAGATCTAGTGAGATAAGCAAATTATTCAAGGTGACAAAAATTGGTTGTGTGACTGAAATCAGACTTAGGATCAGTGATTTCCCAGTTCACGTAGGTGGAAATAGGTGATAGAGGTTAAGTGATTTGTACAATATTACCCAGATCTCTAGAATGTAGTTTTCAAAACCAGGCCCATAAACTGTAGTTCTGTTTTGCTTTTTAATGATCACCAGCATTGACTAGTAAACCTCTCTCCCAACCTACTCCACTCCAAATTGTCTTTTCCTTGTTCTTGGAGCCGACTTTGAAACTCAACCCCTTTCATGCTGAGCTAAATATCAAATATGTGAAAGATGATAACATCCACTAACTAGGTTTAAAAGACAAGTTTCAATTTCATTGACTTTCTAGCCAATGCTACCTGTTAAGTCAATTGCACAAGAGGGATTTGCCAATCGTCTACCATGTATGTGTAGGGAGGGCATGGTGCAGAGCAAGACCACGTACAAAGCAGTCATCGCCCCCTCAGAAAGTTGACACTCTAGCTGATAGAAAAATGAACTGTCCCATAACAAGATGGAATGGTATGCTGTCCCCATATTACAACCTCATGTGAAAAGATAACACAGTTTGCTAAGAGTTTTTCATGGAAGATCAAACTAAGAAGAGATAAATTTCAGCTAGAGTAAGAAAGATAAGACTGTGGGAAACAATGAATGACATTAGATCCTGGAAGAGGAACTGCATTTGGGAGGAAGAAAGGAGAGTGAGGAATATTTTTATCTATAAACTTGAGATTCTTACCTCATAGGGTTATGATGAGAATTAATTCGGAAAATTATATAAACCATTTAGCACCTTGCTTATCATGTTAAAAAAAATGTAAAAATAAATGTCATTTTTATTATTTAATGATCCATACAGAGTTGGGGTGGAAAGAATATTATAGAAAGAATCTAAAGTTCTTGGTTCTTAATCCAGTAGCAAACAGAGTAAAATAGGAAAATCATCTAATATTGCAGGATTTATTTTATCATTGATGAAATGAAAGATTTAGCTAAAATGATCTCTGGGATCCATTTTCACTCATAAATTCTATGATTCTAGGACACCAAATAAATGTTTTATTCGTCTATATTTGCCCACAATACGCATTTTTTACACCCACAGGGAATTTTTTCTGAATCGTGGACTCAGAACCAGTTAAGTGCATGACTGACACAACACATGAACTTTGAACAATTACATTCAAACATCAGGACAGTCTTTGTTAACATCGCCAACTCTCTTCCTTATTACCAGTAAGTTTTTTTTTTATTCGCTGTGTAAGGGCGATTAACTCACATTTCTTATAAAGTTGTACAATACAAATTGCATTAGAAAATAAATGACTCTTTTCTATTACTTGGTGGAAAAAGTTGATTTATAGTCCCTGAGAGAAAGAACTAAGGAAGAGAGTTAAAATTCCATTTACTATATGAGATTTTAAAAAATCTAGCACTCATGCATGTTGTGAAAATACTAAGTATCTCAAATAATGTGTGAGATTCTCCTTAGAGGTAAGGTTTTATATTGTCAAGACATTTTTTTCTTTTATTTTTTCTATTGAGTAACTGTCTTTATGCTTTACTTGTACCTCATACTATAAATTAAAAGATTAGTGTTTGGTGTCATTGCATTAATGAAGATTATTATTTATAACAATAGCTAGAAAGTGATTGGAGGTTTAAGTCCAGTAACTTGAGCAATTAAAACCCTTGTAGATTCCTTTGAGGTTTAAAAAATACATGTTGTTAAGGGAAACCTATGTACTCAAGAAAGATAGTTATTGCTAGTGTACCTTCTTCAGGAAACCAAAACTGTCTCTCATCAAAAACTGCTTCTGGAAAAGACTGGAGTTTTATTAACATCTTAGTATAGATTTAAAGAAATGAATCTCTTCTCCTAACAACTAGATTTCAACCCTCTTTTCAGATTCTCTAATCATAAAAGCTAAACATCATAAAATAATTGAAGACTAATTGATAATTATAATGAACACCTGCCATTTTACCCACCTACTCTTTCTCTTTTTCTCATGCATTCCTCTTCTCTCTGTAAAAGCACTTTATTTTATTTTATTTTTTTTTTTTTGAGACGGAGTCTCGTTCTGTCGCCCAGGCTGGAGTGCAGTGGCGTGATATTGGCTCACTGCAAGCTCCACCTCCCAGATTCACGCCATTCTCCTCCCGAGTAGCTGGGACTACAGGCGCCCGCCACCTCGCCCAGCTATTTTTTTTTTTTTTTTTTTTTTTTTGTATTTTTAGTAGAGACGGGGTTTCACCGTGTTAGCCAGGATGGTCTCAATCTCCTGACCTCGTGATCCCCCCACCTCGGCCTCCCAAAGTGCTGGGATTACAGGCGTGAGCCACCGCGCCCGGCCAAGCACTTAATTTTCTCTGGGGAACTGCCCCTCTATGTTTCCGTGTATCCCTTTTGGAAATGTCACCTGCAGTGACTTGCCTCTTCATCCTAACTTCTGGCCAGTCAGTGTGGGCTACTGACCTAGGCATGAAGGATGACACTTGTTTTCCCTGAAAGTTGGGTCTTGAGCAAAGCGACACACAATTAAAAATCCGGATGGAGAGTTATTTTGGGTTTTGAGACTGCCAAAGACTTCCTGCAATGAAGACCTGCACTCTGACCTTCTGAGCTGCTTTGGTTCCCATCTTTCCTGTGGCTGGGTCCCTCCCTCTCTCTGTTTTTCCTGTGAGCACAGATGACTACATGGGTGAATTCAATGAAACATTTAAAGAAGACGTAATACCAGTTTAACTGCATTCGGACAACAGAGTGTATGTGAACATTTCCCACCTCATTTGATAAGGTCATTATATCAGATATTAAAGGGGAGGGAAATACATATACTTTCTGCTATATATAAAAATAAATCTTTTTTTATATATAGTGTTGATAAACAGATATAAATATATGTACTATAATATAGATATAAAAGAAAAAAACTACATACCAATATCACTCATGAACATAGATACATATTTTTTTAAATTATAAGCACATAGTATCTACAGATATATATATAAAATTATAAGCACATAGTATCTACAGATATATATATCATAAATATATATATGGAATATATGGAATAATGCACTATAACCAAACAAAAAATGCAAGATTGAATATTTTAAATTCAGTCAATGTAATCACCCCACTAACAAAAAAAAGAGAGAAAAACCGTATTATTTGAATAGATGCTAAAAAAGCATTTGATAAAATTCAACACGTATTTATACTTGTGAGGCTAAGGAATGTCCTTGGATGCTAATCCACCATGTTGATTGCTGATTAACCTCTGTTCTGGGAATGCTTTTCAGCTTTCTACTTTACCTGCTATTACCGTAAACCCTATGCTTCTGTCAAAACAACCTTGACCATAAGACCACAAGTCCTTCCCTCAGGCAGATTCACATAACTTTCTTGCCTTTTCTTGGGGAGTTGACTTCAGTTGCCCTGCACGTTTCTTGTCTATGATATATAAGCCCTGGGTCTTCGTGGTAAGCACATGGATCCATGAACTGGTCTCTCGGCTGCCCTAGACTATTGCTTCTGCTTGTAAATCTGTATTCAAGGTTTCTGAGAAACTGGGAATGTCGGGCTCTTTCTTTGTCCCCACAGCTTCCTTGGCCTTTTGGGGGAAGGTTTGCATATGCTTGCTCACCATAGAACAATACTAAGTAAAAATGTTCAGCAAACAAAAAAATAGAACATCTTTAAGATATAGTGCATCTACCAATATCTTAAAGCCAACATCATACTTGATTCCGAGAATTCAAACGCTTTCCTAAAAGGATCGGGAACAACACAAAGGCGTTTTCTCAAACAATTTCTATTCAACGCTGTACTGGAGATCTTGCTGAATACAATATAAAAGAAAATAAATAAAAGGCATAAATAATGGAGAGATCACAGCACTGTGTACCTTAATAAATGTAAAGGAATTTACAAAAACAATAACAGACCTAATAAGTGAATTTGACATGGGTACAGAACACAAGGTCAATGTAATACATACATACACACATGAACAATCAACAAATGGTTGGGAAATAAAATTGTTTAAATACCATTTACAATGAAATCTAAAAAGGAACAAAAATTATAGGAATAAATCTAATGAAATGTGCAGAAGGCATTTTTAGTGAAAGACATTTATACTGAAAGCTACAAAATAGTACTGATAGAAGAACAAAACAAATACAGAATTGACCTGGCCATGAGTTAGAAGGTGCAATATTAAGATACCAATTCTCCTCAAATTGATTTACAGAATCAATAAGACCCAATAAAAATCCCAAAAGACTTTTTAAAAATAGAAATGAACAAGTTCATTGTAACAAGCATATAAAAAGAACAAGAAGACCTAGAATATCTAAGGCAATCTTGAAGAAGTACTGCAAACTCAAAGGACTTACTATAACTGATGTTACAACTCATTTTGGATCTATAAAAATTAGACATTATGCTCTTCATGAAAGGGTACACAAATAAATGAAGGCACATAATCAACAGTACTGAAACAGACACCTATATAAGGTAACTTGAATTTTGATGTAAGAATCAATGCATTTCTATGCCTAAATGAAAAGTTCTTTCAACAGTTGATGCCACAGCAACTTCTTTTGAGGGGAAACAACTTGAATTTTACTTTACATCAGACATAAAAAATTAATTTTAGGTTAATCATAGTCCCAAACATGAAAGCTAAGTCTATAAAGCTTTTAGAAACAAACATGGAAGAATGCCTTTATAATTATAGTATAGGCATATATTATTTAAATATTTCTTTAAACAATAGCCAGCCAAGAGAATTTGATAAACTAGACTTCAAAAAAATGAAATATTTGCTCATCAAAAGTTATAGTTAGTAATGTGAAAGGGTAAATCTCAAACTAGGAGAAAATGTTTGCAATATGTATCTTACAAAGGACTATTATCCAGGATACAAATGAATTACAAGAAGACAATAACTGAAGTTAAAAAGTTAAAAACACTTGTGAATACATACTTCACAGGAGATGATGAAAACCCAATAAACACTTCATATTATTCGTTTCAGTGCTAATACATTTTAAAACCAAAATGTGACGTCAATTTACATCCACTAGAATAGTTAATAGTAAAAAGTCTAACAATTGCAAGTGTTGAGGAAGATATGAGAAACTGCATGTCTTGGGTAAGAAAAGTGAAATGTAAAATGATGCAATCATGTTACAAAACTGTTTGACAGTTTCTAACATAGTTAAATACCCAACACCTTATGATTCAACAATTTTACTTCTATTAATAGTTAGGTACCCAAGAAATTGGAAGCATACATTCATAAAAGATTTACATTGTAGGCCGGGCATGGTGGCTCACGCTTGTAATCCCAGTACTTTGGGAGGCCAAGGCGGGTGGATCACTTGAGGCTAGGGGTTCAAGACCAGCCTGGGCAAAGCGGTGAAAACCTGTCTCTACTAAAAAATGCAAAAATGAGCCAGGTGTGGTGGTACGCGTCTGTAGTCCCAGATGCTTGGGAAGCTGAGGCAGGAGAATCACCTGAATCCAGGAGGCAGAGATTGCATTGAGCTGAGATCTCACCAGTGGACTCCAGCCTGAGCAACAGACTGAGACACCACCTCAAAAATAAATTATATAACATTGTCGATGAGAGTCTTATTCATAATAGCTCAACACTTGAAATATCCCAAATTTCCATCAATATAATAGATAAATTGTATATTCATTAAATGGAATACTCAGGAATAAAAAGAATACATTTCTCAACCACACAACTTGAATCACTTTTTAAAATAGTATTTTAAACAAAAGTAGCCAGACACAAACCAGTACATACACTAAGATTCCATATATATATATATAACTTCAAAAACAAGCAAAATTAATCTACAGTAAAAGAATTAAAGCTACAGGTTACCTCTGTAGGTGGTTAAGATTGGCCAATAAGGAACATGAGAAAACACTGTGGGATGATGAGAATTTCTATATCTTAATTTTAATGATGGTAACAGGTGCATACATAAATACACACACACATATATAACTGAAGTGTATACTTAGTATCTGTATGTTTTACTATAGATCAACTAACCACATTAAACAAAAAAAGACAGAGAGACACAAAAGTATCTTTATTTCTAGATTTCATTTTCATCAATACAGTAAACCACAGAAAGACACTTTCTTGATAAATATCTTAATTAAAGAAGTGTAGCAAAACAAAGGGTAGGAAGTTGAAGTTAGGAGGATTTAATAATCAAGTGGTATTTCTAGGTATGGCTTTTAAAGGGCTGACTTTTCTGGATATGACAAGCTGGCAAATGTTCTCAGAGTAGGCTTTCAAAAAAATAATGTTTTCCATTTTCGTAGAAATCAAGATTTAGTCCTTTGAGTAACTAAGATAATATAGTAGACTTGAAATGATTAATTTACAGAAGTCACTACCAGTTGTCATTATAATTATGATTTTATTATTAATTATTCTTTGAAAAGAATAATTTGCATATGCCACACAGAAAAATAACGTATTTTAGTAAATGGAGGACTTAAATATTTTGTCAACGCAACATTAAGTCTACTCACCAGATAATCAAGATATAGCAGTATGATTCTGACAAAAATATCTTTCCCTCAATATCTGGAATATTAATAAATAGCAGTAAGATCCAGTTTGATTTTTTTCACTCTCTCAATATCCTCGTAACTCAAGCAAAGCAAATTGTAGATAATTTGTTTTTGAAATCCAGATTTATTCACTGAGTGTAAAGATGGCAATTTCTGTTTTTTGTTAAAATGAAATATATTTTCCCTTCAACTTGTCATATAATTTACCCACTGTCCTCACTGCTTAGAATGAAAAGAGCTAGTATTTTACAATTTGAGAAATTGTTGTACTCCGAATATACACACACATACACACATGCAAATATACATATCCAGATTGCTTTGTGCTAGCACCAAAATCATCATGAAAATACCATTTTGAAACTCGAAACCCCAAAATCCTTTCGGACTTATGTTTCAGTTACTAGTCTGTTTACAGAGTCATACGATGACTTTTCTCCTTTTTACGAGTCTGAAAAAGTTTCTTTGCAATCTAAGGGTCTAATCTTACCCTATGTATCATTACAGTACGCATGCCTAAATATTTTTGCATTAAATAAGTAGAGCTCTCTTAAAGTTAATATATCTTTATGAATATTATCAGCAGAGTAGAAATCCATACTAGTATAGTATAATTGGTTTCCTGTATATGCGTTGGGCCTTTTTACCCAGTGACTCCAGGAGAAAGATCTGAGAAAATACAGAATGTAGCAGGACTTCTACGAAAGTTGAGTTACCAAAGTCAAAGTCAGATCAAAAGGAAATAAAGGACAGAACACTTCAGGGAGTAGAAAATATTCCCTGTTGGGTAAAATGTAAAGATTCCATATGGTGCTGGAAATGTGCCATGTCCTCTGCACCCCTTGTAAATGTTTTGTTAGTTCACTGGTGGGTCTGCCTGTTTCTCTCTGACTTAATTTCACAGCTTTGGTCACTGCTGTCCACAATCAGGCAAACACAAAAGGAAGCATTTAGCTGTTCTTCGGCACTGGAAATTTTCTTCGTACTGAAAAAGGCAGCAGGGAATACCATTTCTCTTTCACTTTATTCTGAGCTATGGTAACTAAGGCTCTGGGTCCCCTGGTTCCCATTGATCTGTGCAATACAGAATAGCAAAATTGGCTACTGACAGCCAGCTGGGGCAATCAGCACCAAGACATTCAGAGGGCTATATTTTTCTTCCATTTTAACTAGGTCCAGTAGCTACCTGCGTTGCAACAGCACCAGGGTATGAGGAAGGACTCCTTTTGAACACCATTGCAATCACGATATTCAGCATAGCCTCTATCCCAGAGAAGGCATTCAATGCAACTTTGTGAATGATTGAATATAATAGCCCACTATATTACTTTATAGCCATTACTCTTTATAATTATTACTCTAAGCCCAGAGTTGGGAGCTGCAGAGTTGAGAATATTGTTAATTCCTGACTTAAAATGAAATGTGTTTGGTATTGTCCCCATTGCCCTCAAATAAGGCCAAGCCCCCTTAGATTGACACACAAGATCGCAACCCTGATTTTTTTCTAACCTCACAATCAACATCCAAAGCCCACATGTGATGAGTAATTCAGGGGTCATAGTCTCTCTTAGGTCTGAGGCTTGTGCATCTTTTCACTCACCTGTGACAGCCCCACCCCCTTCCATGTGGAATGCCTACTCAGCTTTCAGATCTCAGACTCAACACCTCTGGCTCTGGGAAGACATGAGGCTTTGGGAAGTCCGGGCTGGCTTTCCCTTCTAAGTGCTCCCACAAAGCCCTGAGAGCCCCTTATTCTTCACGCAGTGCATGGCGACTGCATGTCTCAACCACCAGGCCACATGTTTAGAGACGCCAGCCACACCCTTCCTTGTCTTCCTTACTGCTGCTGACAGCATGCTCTCAGTACACAACCTTTGCGAGAAAGAATAAATGAGTGAGTGGAGAAGCACTAGCCATTTTCAGGGAGAATTGGTGGTAATTAGATGCTGGAATTTGCTGGTGGAGTCACTCAGATGAGGAGAATGGCCAAAAATTTCCTTGAGGTACTCAATAGAAGTTTACAAATGAAGAAATAACCCCAAAATCGAGTCACAATAACTAAGTTATATTTTAAGTGATTGTATTTAACATATTAGCGCACACAGAATATATAAGATATTTGGAAAAAAATATGAAAAGTCTCACTATAGATACATGAAGATGTTGTGACCCAGGTCCCCCTGGTCCCCAGCTCCTTAATGCTTTGTTCCATGGGAGTGGTTTCCAGGGGATTCAGGAAAACACACCCTGCCCAGACAGAAATGAGAATAGAGCCTCTGGGAGAAATAAGGCCCCAGCAACCACTTAACATTTTTCTTTCCATATCCCAGGCCCAAATAGGCACTGAGGGAAGAGCAAGCCTTTCTTCCTGCCCTTCTCCTCTTGCAACATTTCCTGGAGAGGGCAGGAAGACCTAGGTAGCCAGCCTGCGTCCAGGAAGGGAGCCTGGGGCACCTTGGTGCGAGAGATGCTGAGGGGACAGGGCCACCAGAGGGAGCCTGAGAGTCCAGAGAAGACTAAGACAATCATGTAACCCTTTGAGGGACTTGAAGGTAGGCTGTGGGGAGTGGAGGGTCTACAAAGAAGGATAAAGGGGCCCAGCTTTCCTAGGTGAGCCTTGAGGACCCTGGAGAGAAGCTGATGAGGTCTGAGATTACTGAAAATACTACAGGAGCGTTGGGATCACTGGGGGAGGGTGCTGGGGAGTCTGGAGGATCTGGGGGACCTTGGGGGAAAGCGTATGGGGTTTGGGAGCACGGAATGAACTAGGGGAGCTAGTGGTGGTCATTGGTGGAGCCTGGACGTGCCTGGAGGGGCCTGGAGGGATGATCTGCCCCTCAATCAATAGAACCAGTTAAGAAGAGACCATCTCCCAAGCCTGAATAGGCTCAGTGTCCGAAGGTAGGTTGTGTAGCAATGCATCCCCACAATCACAAGAATCAGTGTGAAAGTAACATCAGGAGTTTTAGTTCAGCTATTGGTGGGTCAATCTTTTTTCTCTGTGGATTTTTTTTTTCTTCCAAAGTTTCCTCTTTTCTTCATAATTTAATTTCCTTCTTAGCTTTTTTTCCTCCTATATATGTGATATTATGAAGTATATATTTGGTCTTCATCCTGTTTTGTGACATACAGCTGCTAAAACCTTTGAAATCTCTGGAATGAAGAGTGTCTTCTGCTTGCTAATGAGATGACTTGTGTCTGGAGGCCCCAGTATAGGTTCAGGAAGCGGGCTAGTCTCCAGAAATAAAAAGGCATGTTTAGAGTATTGGACCAGTCAGCCCCACCCTCAAACCTCCCGGGAGGAGAGAGGGGCTGAAGGTTAAGTTCATCCCAAATGAATAATGATTTAATCAATCGTGTCTACATAATGAAGCCTCCATTAAAAAAAAAAAAAGAGGGACATATTTCGGAGGAACTTCCTGATAGCTGAACCTGTGGAGGTTCCTGGAGGACAGTGTGCCCAGAGAAGGCATGAAAGCCCTGCACTCCTTCCCCATACCTTGCCCATGAATTTCTTCCATTGGGGACATTCATTTGTATCCCTTAAAATATCATTTATAATAAACACGTAAACATAAATAAAGTGTTTCCTTCAGTTTTGTGATCTGCTCTAGCAAACTCATAGAACTCATAGAGAAAGGGTAGTAGAAACTCTGACCTGTAACCAGTCCATAACCCATCCATTAGAAGACAGCACAGCTTGCAATGCCCGTCTCAAGTAGGAGGCACTCTTGTGGGACTGAGCTCTTGATCAACCTATGGAATCTAACCCTACCTCCAGGTAGACATTGTAGAATTGAATTGAATTAGAGGACACTCAGCTGGTGTCCACTGCAAAATAGATTGCTTGCTTGGAATTTTCCCCACCTGTGTAACGTCAGAAGTATTGTGTTGTGTTTGAGAGTATATCAGGAGAAACAGGATTTGTTTTTTTCTATATCCTCAGGGTATAAATATTGTTTATTCATTAGTTATTTTAAACTTATTCATGTTTTTTTTATTCTTGGCCTCTCTTTTTTCCCCTAAAAGAATATTTTTCATTTTTTAATTTCTTCTCACCTCTCATTCCTTCTTCATAGATTCTTATTTCCTTGTGTTTTTCTTTATATTTTTCTTCCTGCACAATTATTTTCTTTATGTTCTTTTTAGTTTTTTAGCATTAACTTTTCAGTTTTTAATAATTTCTTATTTTCTTCTGTTTATTTTTTATTTCTTCACAGTTTCCTTCTTCTTTATGATTATTTGCTAAGTTTCCTTTAGCTTCTACCTCATCATAACTTCTATCTGGTCTTCTTTTTATATATTATTTTCTTCTTTATAATAATTCCCTTCTTGGGGGCTTCTGTTTATTATTTCTTTATTTATATTTCATATTTTGTTTCTTTCTTTATAATTTCTCTCTCTCCTCTATCTTCTTCATGGTTTGGGGTGTGATTCTTCTCTCTCCCCTTGATGGTGATGGACACTTGCTTTGGGACCAGGCAGTCCTACATCCATTCCCAGTTATGGCCCTGGTTAGCTGGATGTCCATGAACTAAATTTCACTTTCTGAACCTTATTTTTGTGACTTAAAGGTACTTATGTAGTAACTGCAATATTGTTTTTATTTATAGAACAGTTTGCCAGGAAAGAAAATATTTCAAAGACAAATTTTCCACTAAAAAATAATACAGATAAAAAACACAAAATATGGGCAGACTTAGACTTGGGGAGGAGGTGCCTACACAGACTAAAAAGCTGATGCCTCTTCAATGTGATTTTCTTTAAATATTTATTTGTTTCACTTTGTGGCTGAGGGTAGAGTCTTGTTTCTCTTGCTCTTTCTTTCTTTTAGAAAACATCTATCTTTAAGCAAGACATTAGTTCCCAAAACCTGACTTTTCTCAGCAAATAATACATTGATATTATTCAGCTTCAAAATTTTGACTATGACTTCAAGATTGACACATTTTTAATGTTGCCCCCAACAATATCGCCAACTAATTAAGCAAAAGTCCACTCTAAATGTAAGCATCTAATAGGTCAACCATTACAAGGAGAGCGTTTGCTTCTTTTTAAAGTTTCTTTCCACCTCTAGGTGCATTCTGTTTCACCAGCTATATAAGGATCAACAGTGTGGAAACCTGCATCAACTGGCATTGTATTTGTAATTTATTCTGATGATTGTTTAGTGTCCTTTATATTTACACAATTTGTGGAACCCAGTGTAAAATGAAAATGTGAGGCTCCTTGTTCAGAATTATTAATAATTTCAAGAAGGCAATTGTAGGGCATTAGGCCAAGTGCAGGACCCTGCTGAGTCTAGGTCCTGTACAGTGGCAAAGGTCACACGTTTGTATCACCGGCCCTGTTGATGTTGAAGTTCTTAGCAGGAAGCTGGCTGACCTGGTTCCAGGTACAGGAAGTGACACCCATGAGGAACTTTCAGATCCCCTTTATACTCTCAAAATTTTAGTTTTTCTTTTAACTTTAGAAAACTTGCCTGGATTTCAGTTATTCATCCATAGCTTGAATATGTCATTTTTCTTACTGCCCTTCTCTCCTCTCAACAATCACTAGTCATTCCCTGTAAAAAGTTTGGGAACATTCAACAGACTTTTACAGCAGAAAGTATATAATGTGGTGACAGAGAAGCCCTCTTCTCAAAGTCAGTATGTTTCAACCAGTGGCATACTTAGGATTTTGTTGTAAGTAGCTTAAAAATAACTTGCTTCATGTCTCAGCCATTATTTCCCACAACTGAGCCCTCTGGCCAAATCTAAATCATGCAAAGGGCCAATTGTTAAAGTGAATGCCTGCTAAGTAGGATGGCTTGGAATCCAGGTTGAGGATGAAAGTAGCAACAGCAGGAAGGAAAAACAGTAGAGTAAGCCAAAAGAAAAAATTACTGCTGGCACACTTCTGTTCACCATACAATTCATCCCCCCTACATGGCAATGGAGTTGGTGAACAAACAGGTGCATAAATTAAAATCATGCAATTAGCGGTCATGCTGTCCACCGCTGCTGCCCTAGAGCTGCAGTAATGCTGACACTAGTTAAACAACCACAGCAACTGTCATTAGCTAAGTGTGTTCACTTCTAGAATATCCTTTTTATTAACGTGTTTAAATAGCTGGATGGCAGAGATTTGCTGTGAGTTCTATAACAGAAGCCAGTTAACAACCTTAAAGACCAAATTAATTGGAAAGACGTATTTTAAAACCAACACAGAACATAAGCTAGGGTGCATAACCAGAAGCTACAATTGCTCAAGTTTTTTAGAAGAGGCCATTTACATTGTAACATCCTGCCAAAATAGTATGAATTTTTAAAATCACAGAAATTGCACAGAAACTAGATGTTTCAAGGTATTTATGTTAACATTTCAGGATAAGGAATGAGAATGTTCTCTGGTGCTCATCATTTTCAGGATGAACAATTAGCATTGAATATGCAATGTGGTATTTCACTTCGATCTCCAGAATTCCTCTCAATGCTTCATTAGGCTAAATAAATTCTTTTGATACTGCACAATAAGAGTTTATATTTTATTCCCTATTTTTAAGCAAAGACAAAGAGATGTATTTAATATGTAAGATTTGGGAGAAGAAAAGTGAAAAATCATCAGTGATGTGAACTAACTTTAAGATCACACAAACTTGAAACTACTAGAGTATTGAAATAACACTTGAGCAGACTTAACTCTTCATCCAGAATCCCTGGGTATTGATAACTTTTATAGTGACATTTGAAGGCTTTTTGTAAGACACATTGAATTACAGGGAAAATGGAGATTTTATGAAATTATGTTCTACATGAATAGTCATAGGAGTTGAAATGTGAAGATGAAGGAATGAAGCTTAATTAGAGAAGTACCAAAGAAGATCAAGATGATTATCTCACAACATCCCTCAGGTTGTTGTTTGAAAGTAATGGTCTCCATGAACTATAAAGACAGGGTGTATTGTGTTGAGAGACAAGACCCAGACCCAGGTTTTTTCCCAGCTCACTAAATGTGTAAAATTAGACAAATTCTATAACTTTTTTCAGCCTCTGTTTTGTAACCTCTCAAATGGGGATAATAATACATGTTTACCTCATAGTCTTATTTTAAGTGATTAAATAAAATAATTCAAATAGTGCTTAGCAGTGCCTAACACTACCTTTATGTATGTAACTTAATAGGTGACACAAATTTATCTCCCTTTACCAGTAGTTTTCCTTGACTACAAATTGAAATCTTCTGGGAAGTTGTAAAAAGCACTGATGCTTGAAGTCACACTTGGAGCTTCTAATTGAACATTCTTGGGTGCGACCTGAGCATCAGGAATTTTGAAAGTTCCCCAGGTAGTTCTACTCTGCAGCCAAGGTTGGGAACCACCTTGCTTTAGACAGTAAATACTTCATTAGTAACCACATTAATTTCCGTTACTCAAGAAATTCACTGAACACCCTGGCATATTCTAAACATGACAACTTGACCATTTCTCCCTGAGGCTCATTTTCTCTTTGTTGCCCTTCTGGGGTTAAAAACAACAACAACAACAACAAAAGTCAATGAGACAATAATTTTAGCTTAGAACTTAAGGATCCTTTTCATGCTCTACTTAATAATAAATAGCAGAGGACTTCTTTGAAAAACATCTTTAATGTAGTTGCTAAAACAATAAAATACACAACAGAGTACCCATCCTTTAAGGAGGCCAAATATATGATGCCCTTTTTTTTTTTAATCATACGTATTTCTGAAACAAGTTGAGCTAAAGTTTGTATCCTTTGATATCATGGGAAATAAGGAAGCAGTGCACATTCCCTAAAGAAAATGACAATGATTTCTCATTCATTCTCTCATTCTTCTGTTTCTGTTTTCATTTGCTTTAAAAACTTCTTTTTCTTTTAAGATCTGACTTTCCTTCCAGGTGAGGAAAAAAGAATTTCCAAGTGAGGCCAATTAGAGTTGCCCAGATGAAGTAAAGTCCCCAGGGATCAATCAGAATGCCTACATAGATGAGAAAGTAGGAATATGTCCTTTCTTTCTCCTTGTTAGAGTTTAGTTTCTGCCCTGAGGAATTCTAGTTATTTATTTTCTATCAGAAAAAAGAATGAGCTCTCCACAGCACTTAACTCTTTCCTACTTGATAGAAATATCCGCCTTCACATTGTAACCTTGTGCTGTACCTCATTGACTTGTCCTTAGTTAATTATACAGAACATCTCATTCATTCAGATTATGCTAACTGGGAAATAAAATATGTTTACAAGAATTAGGCCAAAACATACAATTGCACTGGAAATGGTGTAAAAGAGATTAGATGCCAGCTTTAACTAGGAGATTAGATTTATGAATACTTCCCAGATTGTGTACTAGGGAACATTAGTGTTCATCAAGATATTAACAAGGAGTTTCGTGGTCAGATTAAATTGAGAAATGATAATTAACCATTTTCATTATAATGATGATAACCATTTTCATCATGCCCTTCTGAGCCCTGCAGCTCTGAATGTAGTCCGAGATTGGCTGCATTGGCATTACATAGTTACTTGTTATAAATGCACAATCTGTATTCCCACCCCCATACTACAGAATTAAAATGTTCATTTGAACAAAATCCTCAAGTGATTCCTATGCACATTATAGTTTAATAGACACTACCTTGGATGATCTCAATTCATATTAGTATGGCAGCAAAAAAAAAGTTTAAGTTGAATTTATAAATTTTTAAAGTCTTTTTCACTTTGTTTATCCTATGATATAACGAAATTATTTGACCACAGAAATATAGCTATTCTGTTTTTGAAACAGTTACTAATATTTCATGGCCCAAAACTTTTTCACATAAGATAGGAAAAAGCTAAGTCAAATTATATTTCAAAGGTCCTGGTAATTCTCATATTCTGATATCCTAAAAAGATGGTAAAGAATATACTTACCTTCTCAGAAAAGAAATATTATTTAAAAATGTTGAGCATCCTCTATTGGTGATATTGTCAATTACCAGGTAGACTATAGTACTATACTGGTAAAGAGGCTTTTTCATGTGTAGTCTGTTTCCATCTAAAATGATGACCTCTGAAGATATGGTGTGTGTGTGTGTGTGTGTGTGTGTGTGTGTGTGTGTGTGTGTGTGTGTGTGTGTGTGTGTTGGCAGTCAGTGTTCAGCTTCTCTTGGCTGCATCCACTACAGAGGATGTCTTGAAATGGTCAGCCATGTCTCCCTCCAGCCTCAACGTTACTACTGTCTCCCTGCCCTTCTGTATTGAGTGGAATTTGGCCAGAGTTCTACCAGAGTAGTGCCTGGATCTTCATCTAACTTTTAAGGGATCACCAGACTTAAATTTACCCTTGAATTAAAATTACTTAAATAACTGAAATATCCCCTCCATATCTTCCAAAGTCTACCCAAATTTAGGATATGGTGGGTGTTATTCCTTTCCTATACCCAGGCACACAGGTCTTTTCATATCCTGCTGGCATTAATTATTCCAATGCTCTTCTTGCTTTCAGAAATCCCTAGATGAAAGTAGACACCAACTCTGTTCCCATGTGTTGCACCCAAATTCAGGGTCCAAACACAAGCTGCACTGAGAACTCTTTTCTCAACCATTTGCTCCAACAAAGTGAGAATGGGTCTATTGTTTCTTGTCCTAGTGTATATCCCCCATGAAGAAACAAGATGTCATTGTCCCTTTTTGAAAGACAGAGAATAAAGTGTTCCTTCTTCAAAGAATGATTTCTTAGATCCATATGTTATCTTATAAAACCAATGCGAAGTGTGCTTTTCAACCAACCATTTTCTGAGACATCAATAAAAATAATTTTATGCTTTGTATGAATAAATCCAACAGGTTTTCAGTCTTATTTTAGTCTCTTGCCTTAAAAAGGAATAAAAAATGTATGTATTTCAGAAAGAAAATGTAGAATTTAGGCTGTTTTCTTCCATTTTCTTCCTTGAAAATAATCTACTTTGGATTTCTTTTGAAGACAAGTGGACATTTGGCATTTAGAGCTTCATAGAATTTTAAAGTTATGTCTCTCTAGCAACAAAGCACAGTGCCATATTTCTGAATAAATACATTCTTCCTTGAGTTAAAATTGCTTACAAAGAATCTGTAATAAATCAATCTTAGTCTTTAGATTTACTGTTTAAGGTCAAACTATGTCAATTGTGTTTTTAAATTCAGATTTCATTTTGAAGCAACATTTTATAATTATGTCTAATTTCTATTTGTGCTTATCTGTTTTGAAAAAATTTAGATTAGGTCAATCACAAGTCAAAAAAATGACTACCTTCCGGCTCCCTCTCAAAAATGTCCACTGTTCAAATAAAAAAAAAATAACATTTTGCTCAGAAATTCTAATTTTTTAAGGGGTGAAAGTA
This sequence comes from Gorilla gorilla gorilla, assembly GCF_029281585.2. Taxonomy (NCBI): domain Eukaryota; kingdom Metazoa; phylum Chordata; class Mammalia; order Primates; family Hominidae; genus Gorilla; species Gorilla gorilla. Next base: position 11,243,499 of record NC_086017.1, read on the forward strand.
AGATGTGTTTATTTATGGTATATTCATTCCAGAGTATTCTTAAGAATGCCCTTACTGGAAAGATGTTAGGTCTGAGAAATAAAGAGGAGCTTGAAAACTCACAAGAAAGCATTTTTTAAGCCAGCAGTGAAAGAACTTTCGATGTTTCAAGGTCATTTCACTGTGGGAGGAAATTGATAGAGTCTAATTAGAGTAGAAATGCTATAAAGTCTGTTCAGTAGAGATGTACTTGGCTAGCAGGATGAAGTCAGAGGAAGTATATAAAATTTTCTCTTATTGACTTACATTTTCCATGGTCCCCAAAACTTAAATGTATGTTAATATCACCTACAGTGTTTTTATCCTTGTTGAGATTAAAATATGAAATCTGGGAGTTTTCTCCTGCTTAGTTCCTTATTATGGGTATTCAGACAAACGCTGAGTTGTAGATTTAATTCCTTATGAATTGCCTCCACTTAACAAAATCCCAAAACATTTACTCAGAGGTTGCTATGCAAAAGCCACCGCAGATGCAAAAGATCCTAGAGATGCCTACAATTTGGACCTTGGATTTAGGTGATTATAATTATAGTTGCAAATAATTATGTGTCAATATTCCATATTTTACCTGGAAAAAAAAATTCTGTTCAAAAGTTTTAAGTAGTTTTAAATGTAATGTATTTACACTCACTTTCCAAGGTAGGGGGTGATAGTATTCATGTTAGTCATATATTTATATTTGACACGATTTCTCTCTTCTGCTTTCATCAATTGATGAGAATGGGGAAAAATAATTATAAACTTAATGCCTCTGCAGTTTTGCTGTGTCACTAAATAATGAGAGTCTGAGAAAATATGTATTGTTTAGCAGGACATCTTCATGTGTTTTCCAACTTAAAAAATACAACATACATGTTTTCAATTGTAAGTGGGAGCTAAATGAAGAGAACACACAGACACATAGAGGGGAATTGGGGCCTATCAGATAGTGTAGGGTGGGAGGAAGGAGAGGATCAGGAAAAATAACTAATGAGTGCTGATTAGGTTTAATTCTTAGGTGATGAAATATTCTGTACAACAAGCCCCCATGACACAAGTTTACCTATGTCACAAACCTGCACATGTACCTCTGAACTAAGTTAAATAACAAATAAATAAATAATAAAATAATTGTGATTAAAAAGAGACAATATGCTGTAAAATATTTATTTAATAAAATAGCTTTTTCATCTGTACAGAATTGAATAAAAAATAATAAAAATATAACATACTTAATAACCTATTTCCAAATCTATTCTTATTAAACTATTAATAAGCTAGGGATTTTTCTGAAAAACAATACTTTTTGCTTAGAAGAATATAATGTTGAATTCCTTGCTTTAACTCTGTGATGCTTCATGGAGCACCTATCTCATATCTCTCGTTCTACTTAATGACCCAGGTTTCTTGAACTGAGTGACTAGAGAAAGGAATTTATAGAAGATCTTTAAGACGCTTCATTTTTACCCCTAAAATAAAAACAGTGAAACCAAGAGGATGGCGCTAGCCATAGATAATTTAGGTAGGGTAATTCAACCCAGAGATGGAGCAAGTAATTATTTCTGTTCTTGTCTCATCCTGGTTGCTTTCTATTTATCCTAACAAAAAAGCCACAAAAATTTCCCTATAAAGATGTCCTGTTGTCCATTTTATAAAGAGGAGGAGGATCAACTTTATTTATGAACATTATAATTTATCAGAGGGACTCTGGTTCTTTGTAGGCAAATTCCAAATAACATTAAATTCAAATTCTTTTTATTCAAGTTCTATCAGATTTGCTGCCCATCTGTTAATCCCACTTGACTTCACAGTGCTGTTTATCTCCTAATAATGTTTTTATGGGATTGCCATTGCATACTATTTTTTGTGTGTGTGATAGGTACACATAGAAGGCACATTCATTGTCCTTCCTAGTAATATCTGCATAGATTCTGATTCCATGATCCTTTAAAATGAGCAAAGTGAGAGGTACCATTCCAGAAAGAAGAAACAAGTCACCTTGTAAAATGATCTACATTTTTGTCATGTCAGGAGCCTGCACGTGTTGGGTTACTTCATGAAGCATTTGTTGCCTACAGTAGCATTTCACTTCAAAAGCCTTTTCCGTTAAATGCCATTTCCCAGTTCAAATGGACTTGAACTGATTCAGCATACAAATGGTAACATACTCTTTAAAAATATAGTGCAGTGGTTAAAAGTGAAGATTCTGGAGACAGGTCATCTGGGTTCAGAACCTGTACTTGCTGTGTGATGTTAGGCAAGCTACTTTATCACTGTTTCCTATATTTAAAATAGGGGGACAATAACACCAAGCTCATAAATCACTGTGAGAATTATGCAAATTTATTATACATGCTTCTCATGTGCCTGGTACACACTGAGCAGTCAATAAATGCTTGCTGCTTCTATTTGAAATCTTAAAGAGACCATATAACAAAACCTCACCTTTGTGCAAATGAGCAAACTGAGGCTCAAATGTTAAATAATTGACCTATGTGTTCTGTCCATTAGAGTCCACCTTTACTTTCTCCTTATTTAAAGAAAGTTGAATGCAAAGGCATTACTTGGAAAACCTCAGTTCAAGTTCCAGTGCCACCCTACATTTTTTCCATAACCTTGAGCAAGTTCCTTAATATTTCTATATGGCTCAGGATGGTTGAGTAATTTTTCCAAGGTCACACAGCTAGTAAGTAGTGGGACTTGGATTCAACTTGAGCAAGTCTAATTCTAAAATCAGATTTTTGTCCCCACTATAATGTCAAAGGTTGCTTTAGGTAATATGTACATATTACTTTTGGTCAATGAAGAAACTGAAGTTAAATGTCTAATGCACAGTTACAGCAAATTTAGACAGAGCTTGGACTACAACTGAAGTCACTAAGCTATCAATTAAATATTCTTCCCACTAGATCAGTGATTCTTAACCCTAGCTGCATATTAGTCTTACCTGGGTAACCCACTTCAAAAAGACACCTTTACCTGGGGCCCTATCTCAGACAAATTATTTTTTCAAAGTCTCACTGAATTAATTGTAAGGTGCTAATGTGAAGAACTGCTGACCTTGACTGAAATAGTGCAAAGAGGATTATTTTGCCAAAACAGACTCACTACCAGGTTGCTTCCAAATTAATTAAACTCAGATCTGGCCTAACACAAACACAGGTGGGAGTGACTCTAAGCCCTGCTTATTTACCCTTCACTTTCTAACATTTTATCAAATTCAGTCTCCAGTATAGATGAGTAGCTATGGGAAAATACTAGGAATAATCCTCCCAGGCCCTCTTATTTTTTTCCTGGTTTCTTATTTCTTAACTGGATTGTCTCCTCCTCTATGCTATTATATTCCACTGCTGGGTTAGTCTTACTGACAGCTCTTACCTTGCTATTCTGCTTTCCAAGAGTTTCAGTGACTCCTCAGCACCTGCAGAGGAGATGTAAATACACTTTATCTGGAGCTACCAAGACCTCTAGCATCTTTCCAAAGTGACCTTTCCAAACTTTTCCATGACTAATTCACCTTCATTTTACATGCCTTAAAGAGCATTGTAACTCCATAGGGCTTTCTGAAACTGCACTGTGCTGTCACCCTTTGTGCTTTTGCTATGTTATTCCTTTGTCTCTAATGTTTTGCCCTGTAACCCTACTTGTGAGTATCCTACTTATTGCATCATTAAGCCCAAGCACTTTTCTGCTTTCCCATCTTGACTATGACTGTTTATCCTTGAATGCACAAATCCTATCCAGACCATTGAAATGCCATTCCCCGCTTTGAGCTCAATGGTTCAAGACTAGCCTGTCCAAAATGACAAAACCCCGTCTCTACCAAAAAAAAAAAAAAGCAAAAATAGTCAGGCATTGGTGGCTCACTCCTGTAGTCCCAGCTACTCAGAAGCTGAGGCTGGAGACTCACTTGAGCCCAGGAGGCCTATGTTGCAGTGAGCCAAGATCACACCACTGCACTCCAGCCTGGGTGACAAAGTGAGACCCTGAAAAAAAAAAAAGAGAGAGAAAGAAGAAAGAAAGAAAGAAAAAGAAAAAGAAAGAAAGGCAATTTTCTTGAATGTTTCATCCATCCCTTTCTCTTCTCAACTCCTCACCAAAACTTTTTTTTAATTTAATTTTTTGAACTTCCATAGAATTTTTTTTTTAATTTTTAATTTAATTCATTACTTTGTAACTTATATTTAAAGGCAGAGATTATTTTGGATTTATCCTTATATCCCACACATCCCAAAGCCTAGTAAATAATACTATAGACACTTCTAGTTTGCCTTCTCCTATGAAAGAACAACAACAAAATACTAGATATAATCCTCTCAGGCCCTCATTATTTCTTTCTTGGTTTCTTATTTCTTATCTGGATTGTCTCCCCTTCTGTCTTATTATATCCCATTTCTAGATGAGTCCTACTAACAGCTCTCATGTAATTCTGCTCTTCTAGAGCTTCAGTGATTCCTCTATGCCTACAGATTAAAGGTCAGTGCCCTTTATCCAGAACTCCTTAGACTTGTATAATCTAGTCTTAAGTGACCTTCCCAAACTTATCTCTGACTATCTTGTTTACCTCTACCTTCTAACATTTTATCAAATATTTAATCAAAATTTTATCTCTTCTAGTCTCAAGCCACACCCAACCTTCAGATGGAACATGTGGATCTAGCCTAAGCCCACCTGTGCACCATTCTCTGGTCCATGGTGACTGCTTCCAGGCACATGACCTAAGATGGTCATAGAATAAATTTTAGGAGTCTGCTTTAGGGTTTGAACCATTAAATGTGTAGATAGCAAGGTTCTGGTAATTATTCTGCAACTAAGAGAAAAAAAAAAACTGTTTCATATAAGACTAAGAGATAGAGAAAGAAAGGTTGAATCCCAGAGACACATCTAGGACCTCTCTGTCCAGGATAGCCTAAAACTAGACCTCTCTCTGAACCATCCAGTTATATAAATCCCACACATTTACTTTTATGTTTACATTAGGACTTCTGTACGTTGAAATCTATGAAATCACAAACACAAGACATTCACTCAATAACTGTTAGGTAACCAATCAGCCTTTCAACCGCATTAAAATATGCCAGGAGGAGGCTATGTAGGATACCGCAACAACTCTCTGGTTTAATTTGACTAAGTTTTTATTTTTCAATTTTTGTTTTTTATCTCAGCGTAAGAGATGTAATATACTAAAGCTTATCTGATATGAGGCTACAAAATAAACACAAGGATAGAAAAAACGCTCATGTCCCTCTCTCTATTAACCTCATGCAGCAAGGGTCTGTGTTCATCATTAGTTTGACTTTGCAATGCAGAAAATAGACAGTCTCCTCCAATCCACTTAATTGTAAATCGGGATCTTTAGCTAAGGCTCAGAACAAAGATCAAAGATAAAAAAGGAAAAAGAGAAACCTTCATGTCCGGATCATGCTCTTATCTTCAAGACAACTTGAATTTCTTTCAGGTATTTGTAAAAGCAAGAGAAAATCAATGAGAATTAAGGTCGGAGGAGACGACCAATTGGACTGTTACAGGTTTATCATGTTTTGGATGCAAAGTGGCCGGTGCTCATCCTGAGTCCATCATCTGTCTCAGGAAGACAGCAAACTATTGTGTTTGTGTTTTCAGAATTGCAGTGGAGATAATGCTGTTAACACAATGGGGCATTGCAAGAAACTCATAGGCACAAGGATTGATCACAGATATTGCTTATGGGATCTCAGAGGGTAAAGAACACCCTTGGATGAAGACCTGCTTAAAAGATCATGGACAGTTATAGCAAATTTAGACAAAGCTTGGACTACAACGGAAATCCAAGAAGGTTGAAGAGTTCTATAGAACCATCCAGGAGGCACTAAACTCGAGATATATTTATTACATGGCAGAAAAAGTTGAAAAAGGAAAGGAGGAAGGTGGTAAAAGTGAAGTAGATGAAGAAATCTGGGTAGCCTAAAATAGTATATTTATATACTAAAATAATACATTGAGGCTGTTCTTTCCTTGTGTTGCTGGTGGAGATACAGATTTGGAATGCATAAAGGAGCAAGTTACTATTATTGTGTGGAATGATTAAGGTGGAGAACTTCAAATGCCACATCAATTAATATGTAAATCCTAATGATGCCAAGAAACTCACATTCAACTAAAAGGTCCTATGTGTGTGGCTGAGGTAAAATGTGGCCTTTTGAAGTTGTCAGTAAAGGAACGAATAGATTGCTGTGAATATATAGGGTCTGATGAGCCACTTACCAGCAGCTTCCAAGAGGAAAATGTACAGGCCCAAAAAAATGTCACAGAACTGCCAAAAGGATAGGAAATCGATGACATAAATGATGAAATAACTCATTCTTCTACTTGTTCTTTGTTGGTGTTAGACATTTGCTAACTTTTTATTTGAATGGAAAAACAGAAGAAAATTGGTGAGTGACATCTTCTTCAAAGATAGTCCTCTAAACCAGTGGTCCCCAACCTTTTTGGCACCAGGGACCAGTCTCATGGAAGACAATTTTTCCATGGATGAGGGGTGGGGAGGATGGTTTGGGGATGATTCAAGCACATTACATTTATTGTGCACTTTATTTCTATTATTATTACATTGTCATATATAATTAAATAATTATACAACTCATCGTAATGTACAATCAGTGGGAGGCCTGAGCTTGTTTTCCTGCCACTAGAGGGTCCCATCTGGGATGACAGGAGACAGTGACAGGTCATTAGATTCTCATAAGGAGCATGCAACCTAGATCCCTCACCATGTGCAGTTCACAATAGGATACACACTCCTATGAGAATCTATTGTCGCTGCTGGTCTGACATGAGGCAGATCTTGGGCCATAATGTGAACAATGGGAAGCAGCATCTGTACTGAACAGATGAAGCTTCACTTGCTCGCCCACTGCTCACCTCCTGGTGTGTGGCCTGGTTCCTAACAGGCCACAGACTGCCACCGGTCCATGGCCCTGGGGTTGGGAAGCTTTGCTTTAATTATGTCCAAAAAAAGTATGTCCCTTAAACAATTTAGATCATCACCAATGGGAAAACAGTGGATACTTCTCATGGTAAACAGAGGAAACAGAAAAGGAAGTAAGCTAAGCAAGTCATGAGTGAAATTTACTAGGCTTTTGACCTGGGAGAGTAGTTTTCTGAGGAAACTTAGTGTAGAATTGACTATAGTTTACCCGGGCATTTGGATAGCTATTGTTGGTGAAATATTCACACTTGTTCATGCAACTACTTTATGACATATGAACTCTTTGCCTGCTTTATTTTCCTCCTTAGTATTTAACTTTAAAACAAAATTTTAAAAAAACCTAACATTGTGTGTGTGTCTAGATAGATAAGAGAGAGACATAGAGACATCAACACATAGATACAAATATACAGATATAAATGATATAGATACAGACACATGAAAATATCAGCCTATCTCAGAAAATAGGAAGGGGAAGAGGTTACTTATAATTTGACCAGAATTTAGAAGGCTAAGTAGTATGTGCCCTTGGAGTTAATAGTAGCAGTACCCAGGTTGAGAACCACAAGGAAAAGACAGCCCCATGAAAAAACAAGGACTCACTACTCTGCTCTCTCCCACTTTTCAAAGTGATTGCCATTTGCCCTCTATTGACACTCATTTGTTATTTTCCCCAGAGAAAAATAACTATGCATTATTCTAGCAGGTGTACTAGTAACCCTCACTTGTCTCCATTCCCACACACCTGAAAGTTCCCCTTCCAGGGATGGGGAATCCCAGAGACATATCTAGGGCCTCTCTGTTCAGGTCCTAGACACGGATCTGGGTCTGGATTAACATAGAAAGCCCTTCACATTTTACAATGTGGATGTGCATGGTTCTGAGAGGTGAAGCCAGCTGAGCTTCTGGGTCAGATGGGGAGCCTCAGAACTTTTGTGTCTAGCTAAAGGACTGTAAATATACCAATCAGCGCTCTGTGTCTAGCTAAAAGGATTGTAAATGCACCAATCAGCATTCTGTAAAATCTGTGAAGGTCTGCGGCTCACTCCTGAAGTCAGCGAGACCACAAACCCACTGGGAGGAACAGACAACTCCGGACGCACCACCTTTAAGACCTGTAACACTCACTGCGAAGGTCTGCGGCTTCACTCCTGAAGTCAGCGAGACCATGAACCCACCGGAAGGAAGAAACTCTGGACACATCTGAACATCTGAAGGAACAAACTCTGGACACACTCTTTAAGAACTGTAACACTCACCACGAGGGTCCACGGCTTCATTCTTGAAGTCAGTGAGACCAAGAACCTACTGGAAGGAACTAATTCCAGACACAGTTCTGCCATGACACTCTTCAGCCTGGTAGCCCAGGCAATTTTGCCGTTGACTTCTCTAGGTTGTAAGACTTAGCTCTTCCTTGAAATAGAATGAATCTTCAAATTCTATATACCACATGTTAATATACTTAGAAATTAACAAGACAGACCGGTGGTTAGTGGCTATAAGGTGTTCACTGCAAAATTCAACTTTGCTGAATTTCAAAACTTATCTCTTAATAATAAAAACTGGGAAGTATTAGCAAGTGAGTATTTTGGTTTTCGTGGGGTTTTTTTCTTTTGCTTTGTTTCGTTTTGTTTTTACCAATTCTGTGTCATTCTTTATTTGAAATGCAACAAGAAAAACAGCAAACTGTCAGTCATGCCATTAACAAATGGATATTATAAAACCCATGCCTGTCTGGGTGCGTTGGCTCATGCCTATAATCCCAGCACTTTGGAAGGCTGAGGTGGGTGGATCACCAGAATTCAGGAGTTTGGGACCAGTCTGGCCGACATGCTGAAACCCCATCTTTACTAAAAATAGAAAAAAATTAGCCAGGTGTGGTGGCAGGTGCCTGTAGTCCCAGCTCCTCTGGAGGCTGAGGCAGGAGGATTGATTGAACCCAGGTGGTGGAGGCTGCAGTAAGCAGAGATTGCGCCACTGCAGACCAGCCTGGGCAACAGAGCTAGATTCTGTCTCAAAACAAAACAAATCAGAACAAAAAACAAAAACAAAATTAAAAATAGTATTAAACAAATTAAAATATTTAATAATTATTGTACAAAGTTACATTTATGATTTATTCCTATGATTATAATTATTATTACATTCCAAATACTGAGTCCTTACTATGTGTCAGTTACCCTGTATGCATTATCTAATTTTATTCTACAGCCATTCTATTAAGTAGGTATTATAATCATGAACCGATTTACAAGTGAGTTAGCCAAGACTCTGGGCCATTAAACATCCTGCCCATTGTCCTCAGACAGAGGAGCCATGTGTCAAGCTCATGTCTTGAGCACAATTCCTTAGATACAGTGCTAGAATAAACTCCTTTCAAGAGATGCAATGAGTGGACATTTTCTCTACATAGCATGTGAATAAGACACGTTGAGGAATGCCATTAGGACTTGCCAAGTAAGGACAGAAAGGATACACTAGCAACATTTTAATCCCTGATTGTATTTGAAATTTGCCAAGTACAAAATAAACATCAAAGGCAGCTGTGGCAGCCAGATGTCTTCTTTGTTTCTTCTCATGTGAGCCTTCTCCCTGCTCAAGAAGAATGAAGCTAAGTGTGATCTAAAAGGCTATCTCTGCTGCCCATTCATTCTTTGGCCTTTGTACAAACACCGCCAGCAGTACATCACTTAGAACAGCACAGCACAGCAATGATTTCTATAACAGAAACATTAATCAATTAAAACCGGAAGTAAGCCAGCAAACACGTTTTACGGAGCTCACCAGCAAGTCATCATCGCATAGATCATCAGATAGAAATGTTTCTTGACTAAAAAACAAAAAGAAAACTAAACTGTGAGTTGGTGACCAGGTACCAGGCCTTGTTTTGTCTACCTGTGTACTAGAATATTCTCTCCCTTTCTATTTCACTAGTCACATGATGACCACAAGTCATAGAGTAATATTTTTTAACTTACTGCATAAATGGTGGGGTTTATCACTTTAGTTTCTGTCACCTTAAAAAGAATATGGTTTCTTCAAAGAATTTAGATAATCACCAACGGGAAAAAAATGAATACTTCTCATGGTAAACGGAGGAAACAAAGAAGGAAGTAAGCCAAGCAAGGTGTCAGTGAAATTTATAGGCTTTTGACCTGGCAGAGTAGTTATCTTAGGAAATTTACTGTGAAATTAACTATAGTTTACCCTCATATTTTGATAGCTCAAAGAAACCATATTGGATCATTTAAACTGGAATGATTTGCTCTATCCCTATTTTCTCCAAGGAAGTCAAATAAAAAGCATCCATATGGTTCTAATTTGCACTGCTATAAAAACTCATATTTAGGTGGCATGACACTGCAATATACTTGGTATAAAAAGCAGCATTTTTGAGCACTTTCTATTTGTCAGGCACTTTTCAGAACAGTTTTTTTTTATATTAACTAACTTAACACATAGGTCACAGTGTGGTTAAGTAACTTGACCAAAGTCAGTAAGAGGTGGACTTACCTCCTCAGCCGTTACGTTCTACTTCTTAAATATCACAATATGTTAAATGTTTATTCAGCAATTTAGTAATTTTAAAAAATTATTACCAATTTCAAAAGCATGAGTATAATCCATCTGATATTAGGATAATATCAATAAGGACGTTTAAAAATATACTTGTTTAAGTCTAGCCTTTATATTAGAAAGACCACCCCCCTCCATGACCCTAGGAGTCTTTTTAGAGGTAAAGTAAGGGAGGAGAGATTTAATTTTAGTCACTCTCCTTTTTAGCGTGACAGAGAAACCTGAACATTGTTACAGTGGAGAATTGCCCTGTTGCCAATTACGAATGTCTCCATTACTGAGTACTTAGGAGAAGACTATGGACTTGTTGATGAGATAAACATGCTCAAAATTTGACATGGGCATCCAGTTCTGATCAACAATAATACTTTCTCTTATTGCTCCCAGAATGCCTTACTCCAAATAGAAATAGGAACAATATCAGTAAACACTCTTTGCTGTCCTAAGTATGACTTTCTGCCTTGGTGGCAGTGGGGCCAGCCAAATAGTCACTGTCAGCTGATTCTGGTTCAGTGTTTAGACAGGATTCTTTAAGTGATGACCGTCACAAACACAACCCAAAATATCTATCAAAAAAAAGGAAATTTATTGAATCACGTAGCGGAAAATTCCAGAAGCCTCTTGTTTTAGACAATGCTAGATCCAGGTACCAATAAAAATCAGTTATCTTTAGAAATCTCCCTCAGCTCTGCTTCCCTCTGTGTTTTATTTTCAGAACATTCTCCATGATATCAGAGAATGGTATCACTCCCACATAAAATAATATTTTGACCAAAAGAAGACAGAGATGCCCAGCAGTAGGAAATAGCAGACTTCAGTGTGCCATGATTTCTTGAATGATAACAGGCTTATTTTCGATGGGGTGGCTATCAGTGTTGGAGCCTTTACTCTTCCTGGAAAAAACTGCAGTTGCAAATGGCTTTTTCTCATCCTTCTGCTCTCACCTTATTCTTCTCTCATATCATTGGCACCAGTATATATACCTGGTCATCAAACCCAGAATTCCAATATCATCCTTCTTTCTCACTAAGACCTTTATTTCTTTTTTATTATTATTATACTTTAAGTTCTAGGGTACATGTACACAACGTGCAGGTTTGTTATGTATGTACGCATGTGCCATGTTGGTGTGCTGCACCCATTAACTCGTCATTTACATTAGGTATAAATCCTAATGCTATCCCTCCCCCCTCCCCCTACCCCACAAGAGGCCCCAGTGTATGATGTTTCCCCCATGAGTCCAAGTGTTCTCATTGTTCAATTCCCACCTATGAGTGAGAACATGCAGGGTTTGGTTTTCTGTCCTTGCAATAGTTTGCTGAGAATGATGGTTTCCAGCTTCATTCATGTCCCTACAAAGGACGTGAACTCATTCTTTTTTATGGCTGCATAGTATTCCACGGTGTTTATGTGCCACATTTTCTTAATCCAGTCTATCATTGATGGACATTTGGGTTGGTTCCAAGTCTTTGCTCTTGTGAATAGTGCCACAATAAACATACGTATGCATGTGTCTTTATAGCAGCATGATTTATAATCCTTTGGGTATATACCCAGTAAAGGGATGGCTGGGTCAAATGGTATTTCTACTTCTAGATCCTTGAGGAATTGCCACACTGTCTTCCACAAAGGTTGAACTAGTTTACAGTCCCACCAACAGTGTAAAAGTGTTCCTATTTCTCCACATCCTCTCCAGCACCTCTTGTTTCCTGACTTTTTAATGATCGCCATTCTAACTGGTGTGAGATGGTATCTCATTGTGGTTTTGATTTGCATTTCTCTGATGGCCAGTGATGATGAGCATTTTTTCATGTGTCTGTTGGCTGCATAAATGTCTTGTTTTGAAAAGTGTCTGTTCATATCCTTCGCCCACTTTTTGATGGGGTCGTTTGATTTTTTCTTGTAAATTTGTTTAAGGTGTTTGTAGATTCTGGATATTAGCCCTTGGTCAGAGGGTAGATTGCAAATATCTTCTCCCATTCTGTAGGTCGCCTGTTCACTCTGATGGTGGTTTCTTTTTCTGTGCAGAAGCTCTTTAGCTTAATTAGATCCCATTTTTCAGTTTTGGCTTTTGTTGTCATTGCTTTTGGTGTTTTAGACATGAAGTCCTTGCCCATGCCTATGTCCTGAATGGTATTGCCTAGGTTTTCTTCTAGAGTTTTTATGGTTTTAGGTCTAACATGTAAGTCTTTAATCTATCTCGAATTAATTTTTGTATAAGGTGTAAGGAAGGGATCCAGTTTCAGCTTTCCACATATGGCTAGCCAGTTTTCCCAGCACCATTTATTAACTAGGAAATCCTTTCCCCATTTCTTGTTTTTGTCAGGTTTGTCAAAGATCAGATGGTTGTAGATGTGTGGTATTATTTCTGAGGGCTCTGTTCTGTTCCATTGATCTATATCTCTGTTTTGGTACCAGTACCATGCTGTTTTGGTTACTGTAGCCTTGTAGTATAGTTTGAAGTCAGGTAGCGTGATGCCTCCAGCTTTATTCTTTTGGCTTAGGATTGACTTGGCAATGCGGGCTCTTTTTTGGTTCCATATGAACTTTAAAGTAGTTTTTTCCAATTCTGTGAAGAAAGTCACTGGTAGCTTGATGGTGATGGCATTGTATCTATACATTACCTTGGGCAGTATGGCCATTTTCACGATATTGATTCTTCCTATCCATGAGCATGGAATGTTCTTCCATTTGTTTGTGTCCTCTTTTATTTCATTGAGCAGTGGTATGTAGTTCTCCTTGAAGAGTTCCTTCACATCCTTTGTAAGTTGGATTCCTAGGTATTTTATTCTCTTTGAAGCAATTGTGAATGGGAGTTCACTCATGATTTGGCTCTCTGTTTATCTGTTATTGGTGTATAGGAATGCTTGTGATTTTTGTACATTGATTTTGTATCCTGAGACTTTGCTGAAGTTGCTTATCAGCCTAAGGAGATTTTGGGCTGAGACGATGGGATTTTCTAAATATATAATCACGTCATCTGCAAACAGGGACATTTTGACTTTCTCTTTTCCTAACTGAATACCCTTTATTTGTTTCTCTTGCCTGATTGCCCTGGCAAGAACTTCTAACACTATGTTGAATAGGAGTGGTAAGAGAGGGCATCCCTGTCTTGTGCCAGTTTTCAAAGGGAATGCTTCCAGTTTTTGCGCATTCCGTATGATATTGGCTGTGGGTTTGTCATAAATAGCTCTTATTTTTTTGAGATACGTCCCATCAATACCTAATTTATCGAGAGTTTTTAGCATGAAGGGCTGTTGAATTTTGTTGAAGGCCTTTTCTGCATCTGTTGAGATAATCATGTGTTTTTGTCTTTGGTTCTGTTTATATGATGGATTACTTTACTTCTTAAATAGTTTTTTCAAATCAATCCAACTTATCCCTATTACTGTTTCTCTCCCTTGGATAATAACAGTGATATTATAATTAGTCTTTCTGACTCCTATCTTGTCCCTTCAAATCCATTCTCCATGTTGTTGCCACCATAATCAGTCTGAAACACTAATTCTGCCATGCCACTTCCCTGCTTTAAAATCGTCAAGGGCTTACAATTGTTGTCAGAATAATATCCAAGCGATTTTACCTGCTGTGTATGAATAGTATACACTTCTATAATTTTGCTGCATCAAATGGTTGCCATGAGCTATATGTAGCAATGTAGTTTTAACTTCAATTGAAATTAATTAAATAAAATTTAAACTTCATGTCTTCAGCTTCACTAGTCACATTTCAAATGCCCAATAGCCACAGGTGGCCAGAGGCTATGTATCAGACAGTGCAAACATAGATCATTTCCATCTTCATAGAAAGTCTTAATAGTACATAAAACACTGAGGTTCCACGGCCTCATATCTGTCCACTACCCAACTCTTTTCTTAAAATAGTGCTGAACAACTGGTAGTTTTTGAGTGAATCATACATATTCATGTCTCTGTAGCTTTGCTCCTTCTAGTACTGTTTGGATTGCTCTTCATGTATTGCTAGATAATAGCCACTGAACATTCTTTAAGAGTCAGCAAAAGTGTCACCTTCTCTAGAAGCCAACTCTGAAAAGTGGGCTTCAGCCAAGCGTTTTCAAGGTATTCTGTGCATTTGCTCACCTAACCATATCACAGAAATATTATCTGGTTTGTGCCTGACTTCCTAAGTGACAATAATGGAACAAACAAACAAAAACGTCTTGTTCTGTGTTGTTTTATCAGCACCAGGCAAAATCTGTGGCATGTAGCAAGTGCTCTAATATATGTTTTTTGAAATGTAATAAATCATGTAAAGAGGCAAATTAAGCATTTTAACCTCATTAAACAAACAAAACACCTACTTTAATTTTTGCAATTAATGTAAGTAGTAGCTATCCTTGATTTTGTACTTGTCTCTAGTCCTGGCCTAACCTCAATTCAACTCCAACATCATATGTCAGCCTCAGACCATATTCACCCTAGAGCTGTTTTCCTAATTTCTTTACTTACTTAACACAGGGCAAACCTAAGGAATGAGTTGAAGTAAGAGGATCTAGGTGGAACACCTTTTCCAAGAATAACAATACAGAAGGAAAGTTTACATTGTTGTAGGTTGCCTCAGTGTCATACATTCCTCAGAATATTTTTACCCATGAGAGATCATATTGCTTCTTTATATGAAGCACTGATGGATACAGTATCCATGAAAATAAGAAGGCCCACTTTTCTAGAGATATAACATGGTTCATTTAAAACATGTTTAGGGATGGGAAGCCCAGCATTTTAACTTGAAACTGTTCTCTTCTTTTTATGTTTAGATTTCCCACATACCTTAGTGTAGATGGAGGTTCCCCCACAAAAAGTATATATGGCTATTTCTCCTTCTTCTTCCTTTCCAGGAGAAACTGGGAGAGAAGTGGCATTCCAAAGGGACTCTGCAAGACTGTCCCATGAGCTTTGGTAGGTTTTGCATAATTTAGAACCTAATATTCCAGCAATTCAGTTAAACATTTTGCATGTCAGTCTAAATAGCATCTAAATCTTTTGTTCTTTGACATTTAGCATCATTCTGTTCATTCCAGTAAAGGTTGTTGCCTTTTTTTTTCAATGACTTTCTGACCTGTCTTTAAAGTCAGCATTCCAATCAGTCTCCACTGACATACAGAGAATAGTGACATATTGACTTTTACAAGAAATGAATCAAAAGGTGACAGAATACGAGTAGATGGAACCTTAGCACTAAATTTTCCATATAAATGCAAGTGTCAACTAAACAAAGGGCTTGCCTCTTTGCATAGTCAATGCAAAGTGCTTTATCCACATAATACACACTTGAGTCAAAACTCTGCATAAGCTTGGCCTGGTGCTCCAGTGGAATTGTGCGTCATAATTTTTTTAAATATAAAGTTGACTTTTACTTGAACACTGGCTCACCTTAAAGACCTGCTCAGTTGGAAAAGTTGATCGTTTAAATTAGTCCTCCCCAGTTCTAATTTTAGCTGCGAAATGATGAATGGAATGAAACCTCAGAAATTTCCAATACATTGCAAAATACAGATTACTTAAGTTACTTCATCTTTAAACTTCCTTGGAGCTTGCTTTCTTCTGCATTTACATGGGTATGCTGATGTTCCCATTATACTGCTAGTACTCCAGCCCATTAGACACTCATTCTTCCATTGTCAAATTCTATTTCATGTTTCATTCTGCAGAGTCCCTTGACTGTTTCCGGTTTTCTCTAGGTCTTCTTTCCATAATCCAAGAGACCCACACCAATTAATAAGTCATTAATATTAATTATAATAATGCTAATGTTAGCAAGAGTTTATTGTACGTTTAGTTTATGTCAGTCACTATGCTTAGGAGTGTACCCAAATTATCTCAGGCAATCCTCAAAACAATTCCATACAGATAGTATTTTACTGCTATTTATCCACATTTTAGAGATAACAAAATTGAGACAAAGAGAGGCTATTTAAGTATCACATCCATGGTCACACATCTAGTAAATGTCAACGCTTTCTCATTCAAGCCCAGGACTGCAAAATTCCAAAATCCAAGTTCCTAAACAGATATTCCTATTCCCCATTCTGATGTAGTCAAGTTTAATTTTTGAACTATAAAAAAATCTATTTCCATGTCATAGTGTTTAAGAATATATCAACAATGTACATTATGTCAATCTTATCATTTGAAAATTATTTTAAAATAAGACACAAATGTTAGCTAATGCACATTTACTTTTCCTTTTCTGACTTTAATATATTTAGTTATAAATTCTAATCTCTATAAAACCATTACCATAACTAAGAAATATCAGCCAAACATTATATGAAAATAGTTTTTTTTTAAGACTGTCAATTGATAACGGAAAAGAAAGGAGCAAGAGTGTTATTGAGAAGTTATATTACTGCACAAAGTAGAGGATTGCTTTGTGATAGATTCTCTTTGAATCTGAGAAGTCATTATTTCTAACAGTACATTTCAGATAACACATGTAATTAAAATGTCTTCTTTAATTGTCACTAAAGAAAATTATTTCAAAGGACAGCAGCCTGTAGAGGTACTTTGCCATGACAGACAAACTTACAAAAAGGATGAAGAAAGAAGAACGCAATGGATAAGGAATGTAAACAAATTTATGAAAGAAATAAAATAAAGGGTGGCAACTGAATTAGCAAGGTGGAATAAGTAACAACTAAAAGCCTACAGGATATTGATGTAGGAGTTGGAATTAAAAACGAAGGAAAACAGAATTAGTTCTGAGTGTTACATGGGGGATGAGCCACATAATCCCCACCCACTCTGTGCAACAAGGAAATGATGGTCTATCTTATCTCCATCTGGCAGGAGAGAGGAAGGATAGTTTCTAGAGATACAAAAAAACAAAAAAAGATTTTTGACCTCAGGCCCCCAAGTACAGTGAATGTCTGGGGTAAAGTATGAGTTTAAAAAAGGGCGGAGACACAGAAGAGTCTCAATGCCAAATTGTAGAACCCTGCTCATAGGACTCTAGAAAAGGTTGACAAAACCATGCCCCCAAGCCCTCCTTTTTTTCTTTTTTCTTTTCTTTTCTTTTCTTTTTTTTTTTTTTTGAGACAAGGTCTCACTGTGTTGCATACACTGGAGTGCAGTGGCACAATTTTGGGTCACGGCAACCTCCGCCTCCCAGGCTCAAGCAATTCTCCTGCCTCAGCCTCCTGAGTAGCTGGGATTACAGGTGCACACCACCACGCCCAGCTAATTTTTGCATTTTTAGTAGAGACGGGGTTCTACCATGTTGGTCAGGCTGGTCTCGAACTCCTGACCTCAAAAGATCCACCCGCCTCGGCCTCCCAAAATGCTGGGATTACAGGCGTGAGCCACCGCGCCCAGCCGCCCTCCTCTTACCATAAGCATTAAGGCAACAGAAAACTAGAAAACTGTTCTCTGGAAGAACTGAATAATTACAGGGAAACAATCTTTGCATACTATCATTGAGAGTCCAGCTGATTGTGCAATGACTCAGCAGTGAAGTCCACAGAACCATAAATACCCGCTTTGCCCATCAGTCTTCAACCTTTTAATCAGGTTTTTATTCTTTCATTCTTACATATGTACAGACACGTAGACAGCTGATGAAAGCCTTCAATGTGGGGGAAAAACAACTACCAGAAAACGGAGGGCAAAAAAGACACAAAATAAGGTAAGGCTAACATTTTCAAAAAACTCAAATTTATGTCCTCAAACAAGTAAGAAAATGTATTGGGTTAAGAGGACAGTAAGAGAGAAAGAGAAAGAAAGAATAAGTCAAAGAAAAAAGATAGCTCTTATAACTTAAAATTGGATAATCAAAATAAAATTTAGGCAGCGAAGTGGAATAATAGTATAACAGTTGAGGAATATCCCAGAGTAGAATAAAAAGATAAATAAATGAAAGATACTGGAACAGTATGAGAAAATCAAAAGGTAATTACAAAAGATTTGATATTTAGATAATAGAAATTTTAGTAAAGGAAATAAAAGCGAAAGAATTATATACTTTTCTAAAAAGTGGAAATGTTCCAGATTGAAGGACTGATGTGATTAGCTGAAGATAAAACTGCATTATGAAATTTCAGAATTCTAGAGATTAAGAAAACTTCTAAATATTTTATGCATGGACTGAATTGTGTCCCCCAAAATTCATATGTTGAAACCTTAACCCTCAATGTGACAATCTTTGGAATAAGGAAGTAATTAAAGTAAAACGAGGTCATAAGGGTGGAGCCTCAATCGGATAATATTGGTGTCTTTATAAGAATAGACATCAGAAAGCTTGCTCTTTCTCTTCTCCATGTGAAGAAACAGCAAGAAGGTGATGGTCTGCAAGACAGACAGCCCTCACCAGAAACCACATCAGCTGGAACCTTAGCCTTGGACTTCCCAGCCTCCAGAACTGTAAGAAATCAAGGGCTATTGTTTGGGTCACTCAGTCTTTAGTAGTTTGTAATTTTAGTCCCAGCACAGTCATACACTTTCGTAGAGGAAAAATAATCACATGCAAAGGATAGGGATCAAAATAACATCAGACTTTCCAACAGTAACTTTGGATGCCAGAATATAGTACAGCAACATCTTTAAACATTGAGAGATACGTGACTCTGAACCTAGAATCATAACCAGATATGGGGTTATCAACTAGAATCCAGACTGGGGTTTTCCAGAGTAAGTGGACATGTAGCAAGCAATTAATCTCCATCAGTTTACGTTTAGGGTATTCTGCCATAGCAAAACTAATGTATTGAAAATTTATGTCAGATAACTGTATGTTCTAGTCATTTTAATATTTCTAGTCACTGTAATATTTCCATTTCTGACATAAGGTGTACCATCCAGTACCATCTCTCCCTATTTCTAACAAATATGTAGCACTCTCACATAAAGTATCTTAAAAGGCAACTTTAAATCAAATCATGTACTTTCATTGTACACTTTATGGGAGATCTAATATCTGGACATGCCCAACAATCCCTCAAAGTTCCTCAGATTTTCAGTTAATGCTTAATTTTTTATTGTATCCAAGGTATTCCCTTTTGGATAGGGATACAGTGATCCCAATCCGCCTTTGAATAGTTTATTTATTTATGTATTTATTCATTTATTTTTGAGACAGAGTCTTGTTCTCCACCCAGGCTGGAGTGCAGAGGTGCAATCTCAGCTTCCTGGCTCAAGTGACCCTCCCACCGCAGCCTCCTACGTATCTGGCACTAGAGGTGCATACCACCATGCCTAGCTAAATTTTGTATTTTTTATTGAGATGAGGGTCTCATCATGTCACCTAGACTGGTCTTGAACTCCTGAGCTCAAGCAATCCCCCTGCCTAGGCCTCCCAAAGTGCTGGGATTACAGACATGAGCCATCATGCCCAGCACCTCCCTCTCACATATTTGATACTAGATTAAGAAATTTGAACTCACTGTGCAGCTTAGCAGCTTATAATTTGGCTATTGCTTAGTTAACTGTAGTCTTGTTTGAATGATATACTATTTTGGCATTTGGAGTACTCTCAACTATTTTAAGTTTGCTCAAGGAAGAGACCATAGGTTTTAATTTCTTTTCAGACATTAACACAATTTTAAACACAATAGGTAGGCACAAAATAGGCACTTACTAAAGGTTTGCTCAATAAATTATGTCTTCCGCAGGGTGCTGTGGCTCACGCTTGTAATCCTAACACTTTGGGAGGCCAAGGCAGGCAGATCACTTGAGGTCTGGAGTTGGAGACCAGCATGGCCAACATAGGGAAACCCTGTCTCTACTAAAAATACAAAAATCAGCCGGGCGTAGTGGAAGGCACCTGTAATCCCAGCTACTTGGGAGGCTTTGGCACGGGAATCGCTTGAACCTGGGAGGCGGAGGTTGCAGCGAGCCAATATCGTGCCACCGCACTCCAGCCTGGGCAATAGAGCGAGACTCGGTCTCAAAAAAAAAAAAAAAATAGATTATGTCATGTTCTCCACTAAGGACATGGGAGATCATGTTCATTTACCCAGAAAATACCATAAATGACTTCTGTGTTATTGATTATTAAATATTGTCAATATTTTGAGGAGGCTTCACCCTTTGTCCATGCATGAATCTGAATCATCTGACTTCGCTGTCATCTGGTGTGACCTAGGAATGGAAACTAGTTTTAACACCAGCTCAGGCAGAATATAAATATGAAAGTAATTTCCTGAAAGAAAAGTATTGCATCCTAAGGCTAAATGTTAATGACTTCATATTTTCCAGGTTTATGCATTATCTCAGCCACATTTCCCTGTTAATTTATATATTATATAATTGTAGAGTGAGAATAAACACTGGAGGGCACTTCGTCCAGCAAAGTATTTTTTGCATGAGATGGAGTGACTTGCCCAGAGTTACATGACTTGATAATGATAACAGAAGCAGTGGAGCCAGTGTAATCAGATTCCAGTGCACGTACCTCCCAGTGACCTAAGAGTTGGATGATGTCATTTCTCTTGTTGAGGTTTTTTTTTTTTTTTTTTTTTTTTGTATGTAGAGATCGAGTGCCATGTCTATCACAAAGCATATGAGCTGATGTTTCCTGGACTTAACTTATATAACACTAAATTTCAGGAAAATAATTTAGCAAGGTAGCTAAATGCTTCTGTATATAGGAAATGCTGGGTACTGCACAGCGTAATCAAGACATTTTGTTTCTAAATCTGATTCTGCAAAATTTCCCTTCCATTTCCCCTTCTAATTTTCTATTAGAATAAAGCAATAAGGTAAAATATATTAATCAAAGTCATCGGTTCAGGAGAACAGGAACCCCTAGAATTATTCAAACCATCGACTTGGATGAGGTAGTTCATATTATTAAATTAATTTGAAGAGTCATTAATTAACTTCCTTGCATTTTTAAATTTCATAGTAACATGTTCAAGGATGATAGAGTATTGAACTTCATTAGCTGATTGTTTGACTCAGTATTTATAGAAGACTGCTACTTATTCAGAAATTCAGTTATTTGTAACACTGTTTTTCTTACTGTTACATTTTAATGAATCTCATGTCTTATTGTCAGACTCACTCACATTCCATAAAGGGTAGGGGTAGGAGCTATCTTTTATTTCTATTAATCTCTTTCCCGAGGTTCATTAGCAGGGAATTCTTTCCTGTTAGATCAATGGCAAAATCACCGTCTGAAGTCATTTTGCCTTGAGCAATAATCTGAACATCTTTCTTGGAAATGATCCGTGTGCCCACTAGAAACTTTGAGAAGTGGTTTTTAATTGCATTTTTGTTAGATTTTGGTGCTGCCAAGCCCTGTTTTGATGCCTGAGACAGTATAGAAACAATTTGAAATCCACAACATGGGAAGACTGTGGTGCTAGTCAAGCTGACTGCACATTAGCACCAATGTTTTTTACATACAGGTTTAATAATCAGAAGAAGAATCCTAACTGTTTAATAATTGAACATGTGTTTAATATTTAAGCAGCCAGATCTTTCCAGTTGTTAAACTAATATTGAAGTAGGGTGAAAGCATTCTACTTACTGGCAACTCTCCATCTTACAAATACTTTTTGAAGTGCAGTACAGTATAGGGTCTATCACTATACCGTCTGGCGGACAGTGTTACTTATCATAACCAGGACCAAAGACAATGCAGAAGCTTTCTTCTTGTCATTACAGCCATGTGTAAAACTTATATGTGCAAAAACTATGGTCATAATTAATGATTTTTTTTAATCTCGCATTTTATGTTTTTTTCTTTCTTTGTGGCTATTGAATGCAGGAATAGCTATCCTGAAAATGAAAAAGAAAATAAGGCAATGTTTACATCAGGTTATGTGCTGGGAATTATTTCACTTCTAACTAATATTCAAAGTGCAAAGGAGATAATTATTTACTTAAATACTCGTTAGCCCAGAGTTTTCCTGTACTGTCCACAGTGACTTAACACTTAAGGATTGTTACATATTGACAACACTGGTAGCCTTAGACTTCACAGCAGTGGCTCCACCCCACCTTCCAATTGACCTTGCACATTCTTGTTGCAAAAGATATGTTCAGTTTACTCATCACAAGGTATTTTGTATTGGAGCAGTTAATTTCACCTACGTGAATATGAGCCAGAGGGTTTTAAAAATCTTATATTTCTTCCAACAATACCTGTTCTTGATATTTCTGCTCTAAATTCTGATTTTAAAATGATAATGGTGACTTTGAAATTCACTTTATTTGATTGCAGCCTTATCTTTTCCACCAAGGATTTTAGGTGACTGCCATGCAACTTAGTTCCAGATGGCCTTGAATTTTCCTAGTATAGCTTCTTTTAAAATTTGCATAAGGAAATTAAAATGACTGTTTTGTTCTTGATGGATACTTCAAGGCAATCTTTTAGAAAAATCTCATACTTTTGCGCAAACTTTTAAAAACTTTTAAGTTCAGAAGTATAAGTGCTGGCTTGTTACATTGGTAAACTTGTGTCGGGGGGGTACGTTGTACAAGGCTTAATATCTGGGTGATAAATTTAAACTTTAAAAACAATTAAAGGTATCCCTTATAGACTAGCAGTTAAGTGTGGCTGCTCATTAGAAATACTTAGTGAACTTTGGGAGGCCAAGGTGGATGGATCACCCGAGGTCAGGAGTTCAAGACCAGCCTAGGCAACATGGTGAAACCCCATCTCTACTAAATTCAAAAATTAGCTGGGCACAGTGGCCCATGCCTATAATCCCAGCTACTCGGGAGGCTGAGGGAGGAGAATCACTTGAGCCCAGGTGGGGGAGGTTGCAGTGAGCTGAGATTGCACCATTGCACTCCAACCTAGGCGACAGAGTAAGACTCCGTCTCAAAAAATAATAAGAATAATAATAATAAATACTTAGTGAATTAAAGATGCCTGGGCTCCACACCCAGAAAAGCTGATTCAGTGTCTGGGGTAAGGTCCCATCACATCCGTATTTTTCTCTTTCCCACTGATTCTACTGCCTAGCACTGTGAACTGTTATGGAATAACTGATGGAGAAGAATTTCATCTTTAATTTTTCTGTTTTCTTAATCACGTGAAAAGGAAAATATAAAATAATGAAACAAACAGTTCATGAAAAGAATTGGACAGCAGAGATCTTGAGAAATCTTAGCCAATCCATACGGTCAGATAAGATTTATGAGGTACGAGGCCATGTTAGCCGTGACTATTCTCCTTCTCCTTGCATCATCTTAGTAACTCCAAACACTGTGTGATATTTGACTTTGATTCTTTAATCCTTTTTAATGTTGTAATATTTCAGGACTCTTATATCAGGAAATGCTTACTTAAATTTTCTCCAAATCCCGCACGTCATAATATTTGCTTCTTACATCTCTTGTGTTGTAGGATTAGGGAAAATTCTATGTTTCGCCACTGGACTTTAATTCTATGAAGTTGCACCTCATATTTCCCTCCTAGAGATAACGTGCAGCTTACATGATGACTTATGAATCCATAAATGATGTTCATTTGTTTCTGCAAACTGAAAATATATTTACACTTTGGTACTTCTCTTAGGTAATCAGAATGAAAATTTCCTAGGGAAGAATTTTCATTTAAGTGGCTGGAGAAAATATTTTGCATCAGTGAAGATGTAGTGAAGAGCACTTGATAAAATACATTGTCACATTTATGTCTAAGGTTTTTCCTGTCTAATTAAAACAGCAGAGCAGGGGTGTTCACTTACTGTTTCAACTTACCAAATGATTCTGAAAGTCTGTGACCTGTGAATATATTCTTTCTTCTTTCTGCTGCGTGAATTGAAACCCTGTGTGCAGGGTAAGGAGTGAATCCCACTTAGATAGTGACTAGCGAGCAGCAGCAATAAACCTACACTAAGGCATATCTTCAAACATACTTATTCTACTTCTTCTTTGCACTGTTCATACTGGCCTTTCCTGACTTCAGCCTGGATTATCCATTGCCTGACTGGGAAAGGCAGATTGTTAGAACACAAATGAAATAAAGAGTCAGTGCTCAGTTTCTGAGCTCCAGAATAGGCCCTTGAAGCTCCTTTTGAGGGCAATCTTTGTGAAACAAAGCTTTTAATTTGCCAGACCCTGGCTATCTAAAAAGAATGAACACATTTATATCTTTATAGATATAAACTGGAGTTTCTTCCACAATGTAGGAAAGCCTCCTGTTCTACAGAATCACACCCTAAAATAATAAGATTTTTTGAAAGAATAAGATGGAACAGTAAAACCTATGTAACTTTGTAATCAAAAAACTAATAAAAATAAAAATAATCCTAACGTAAGTAAATATCAATGTAGTTAAATTTCCACTGACCTTGGCACCTAACATGATAGTTGATCAAATTTTTATAATGTAAAGTTCATACCTCTTTCTCCAAGATAAATTTCTTTGGAGACATTTACTTCCAATTGAGACCAGTTTTATCGAAATAAACAACATAGACCTCTGCATAAATCAATTTTTTTCTAAACAGAGAGAAATATCTTTGCAGATTCATTTGCATGTGCAGTTTTAGCAGAGAAATTGTGGAAAGTTTAGTGGTTCTCGAAGCCACTAAACAGCCACAGTTGGCACAAATGGAAATCACTTATGCAGTATTTTCTCTTTCCTGAAGGTTTTCTTTTTTAATTCTGGAAAAGCCTGTCTCAGATTATTTCAAAATATTAACATACTGAGAAAGTCAAATACCAGTTAATGCAATTTCCACATTTTGCTGATATTCTTTTCTTCTGTTTAATTCTGTGTATATGTATATAGCTATGTATATGTATTTATATTTATATATGTATGTATATGTGTATATATGTACGTATATTTCCATATGTATGTGTGTATGTGTATCTGTATGTATGTATGTATATTTATATGTGTGTATATGTATGTATGGTATATACACACACACACACACACACACCCATGCAGTATACACGTATGTCAGCTCAGGTCTTGCAAGAAGCAGACACTTCATTCAAGAAATTTACTGGAGGGAATAGACCTGTGAAGCAGAAACGGAGAAAGAGAAGGAGTAAGCAGGGAGAGTTTTTATACCACGAGTTAGGTTTGACACCTGGGAAGGGGAAAGAAGAGAAGAATTGGGCAGAAAGAGTCTCAGACCACAGCTCAGGTTTGAAAACTTCTCTCCCAAGCCAATGACGAGATCCCCGAACAAGCTACCTATGCAGAATCCTTCACTGGGCAGGAATGGGCTGGCACTGGTACCCTCACTCTCCTCAGTCACTGGCTGGCTGAAGTGCATGGGAATTGAGGCCTCCACATTCTCTGGAGTAGCAGCTTGAGCTCTTAGTCAACTGGGCTCTCTATAGCAAGCTGTCTTGAAATATCTGAGTGGCTCGTCCTGATGGCTCCATTAACAAATATCCACCCAACTCACCTCCAGCACACATACATGCTTGCACACGTTTTTTTCTCCAAATTGGAAGGCCCTGATTTAGAAGGACATAAAGAGTATCCATAAATACCTTGGAAAGCAGACAGAAGAGACATTTCTTGCTGGACAAACTAAGAAAAGGAGGTATGTGAAGAGGGTGCTTATAAAGCATCTTGAATCTGGAGAAATCTCGGAGGAGTCTAGTCCAGACCACTCAACTGGTGCTCGAGCAAGTGACTGATTCCACATCCGGGGTCTGGGATGACAATGGGAGCTGAACCTATTGCAAAATGTCAGTCAATCATAATGTTACTGAATTCTACACATTGTGCCAACCAAAAAGCTATATTAGCCACACTTTACTGTGTTTCTGGGGAGAGAATATCTGTAAAAGTTGCTTGCATGTTGATCTTTTAGCAGAAATGTTGCCCCCTTGCACCATCTTTACAAATAATACCAACACCAAAATATTAGATAACTTTCCTACCCAGTGCCCTAGGGCATTTGAAACAGACTGCTTAAGAAGCTTAGGCTGGGTGGGGGTTGGGGAGGGTGGGAGCGGTGGGGGAGTGGTGGGAGGAGCATTGGTATGGAAGGAAAATCACACAATGCCCACTCCCCAAATACACCCTTAACCTTGATGAAATTAAACAGGAACACCTGTGATTCCTCTCTGTACTACTCCCCTGGAAAATGCTGAGTTAAACCCCCTATTTCCAGATATCTGTCGTACATGATGTTAGTGACTACTTGCTGTCACATAAGGAGAGAAGCAGCATTATTAGGAAGTAATAAAAGTACCTATGTTTATAATAAATAAACTCCAAGAGAACACTGTGCTGTAGTAGTATTTATAAAACAATAGTTTCGTAAAGGCTCTGAGCATATATTTTTACTAAATTCAAGCATCTGCCATACGATTAGCCCTCCCTATATCTGACAGAAGTAATAAACGAATAACGTCTGGCCACGTACCATCTGCAGATAGCTTTGGTTTGGCCAGCATGGTCAGTCTTTAAGAAAATGAGTCACTATAAGGAGCACTGACAGTACTGGCCTAGCACTCTTACTAGTTGACCATGAATTGAAGTGGGTAGGGGTAAAGGTTCTGCCAGCCCCATTGAATCAGACATGCACTTCTGAGCTGGTCTCTTGCACTCACAGATAACACAGATAAAAGGAAACATATCCCATGCTCATGGATGGGTAGAATCAATATAGTGAAAATGATCATACTGCCAAAAATAATCTACAAATTCAATTCCCTTCAAAGTACCATCATCGTTCTTCACAGAACTAGAAGAAACAATCCTAAAATTTATACGGACCAAAAAAAAAAGAGCCTGCATAGCAAAAGCAAGACTAAGCAAAAAGAACAAATCTGGAGGTATCACATTATCCAACTTCATGCTATATTATAAGGCTATAGTCACCAAAACAGCACCGGTACTGGTATAAAAATAGGCACATAGAACAATAGAAGCAGAATAGAGAATCCAGAAATAAAGCCAAATACTTACAGCCAACTGATCTTTGACAAAGTAAACAAAAACATAGAGCGGGGAAAGGACACCCTAATCAACAAATGATGCTGGGATAATTGGCAAGCCACATGTAGGAGAATGAAACTGGATCCTCATCTCTCACCTTATACAAAAATCTACTCAAGATAGATCAAAGACTTAAATCCAAGACCTGAAACAAAACAAAACAAAACAAAAAAATCTAAAAGACAATGTCAGAAAAACTCTTCTAAACATTGGCTTAGGCAAAGAATTTATGACCAAGAACACGAAAACAAATGCAACAGAAACAAAAATAAGTAGATGGGGCCTAATTCAACTAAAAAGCTTCTGCACAGCAAAAGAAATAATCGTCATGGTAAACAGATAACCCACAGAGTGGGAGAAAATATTTGCACTCAGTTTTGTTACCTGCCTTGTCCTTCTAGACATTTGTGTCTAAGAAATAATCAACAAGTGTGTAATCCAAAACAGGCTGTGTTCTTTTTCCCTTTTCCCAGCAGTCTGTCCTTGCTAATTATATTTAGAATGAGTTAAATATTAAAGATTGCATTCCCAGAGCACACAGCCTTGCAGAAATTGACCATAGACATTATGCATAGTGGGACCAGACTAAGATTTAAATTCTTCTGTACATTGAAAGGTAACTTTCTGCATACTGAAAATAATTTAGACATAGTAATTGAGACTGTATGGCATTCAGCATTCTAAAAATCCTAAATTTAGTAGATAACTAAAAGTCAAATACTTTATTATCAAATACCTTTAAAATAATTTTGTTTTATTATAGAATTACATAGAAAGAAAAAATCTACAATCTATTTCATTTTTAAAAGAGAAGTTTAGTGTTTGTTATATATGTTGTTGTCTTTGTCATCAAAAACCAGTTGAAAAACAGGCTGGACGTTTGCAGACACTGAGATATCCAAAACTCAGTTAATACACAGCTGCCTTCCCAATCCCCAATTTAATTTTACCTTCATCCCCATTTTAGCATCAAATCCTGGGAATCTTCAGTTCAGACACCTTTGCAGGTGCTACACATAACTAACCTTTCAATAAGATTAACTGCCAGACTGTGACATTTGATGTGTGATAATGCAAGGCTTTGTGAATTTTAAATGATTCTGCAGATGAATTTGAGATACAGTAAAGCCTTCAAAAGATATAATTTAAGGACCAACCACTAAAAAATATTAATTGCAGAAACTTTTAAAGATATAAGCATAAAAAAGTTAATTTGTGGAGGACAGTCAAACATTTGGACATTTTTCACGGGGTATCCTAAATGACAAGACTTATACAGACAGAGGAACTTTAGTTGTCATCATCACTATGGAGCACTTTGTACAGAACACCTACTGAGAGAAGAAAAATGGTGCAATACTCTTCCTTTACCCACTGAAAAAGTAATAATAACAACAATGAAAGTAGTAAAGACTGATTGAAAATAGTTTATGCTAGGTACTATCCTAAGTGCTTTATGTATATTAATTCCATCCTCATAATTATCCAGTCACCTAGCTTCTTTCGACTTTTCATATTAGAAAGGAAGCAACTGATGCTCAGGGAATGTAAATGTCTGAAATAAAGTGGAAGCCAGGCATGATGGCTCATATCTGTAATCCCAGTACTTTGGGAGACCAAGGCAGAAGGATCTGGATTGAGGCCAAGAGTTCAAGACCAGCCTGGGCAACATGGTGAAACCCTATCTCTACAAAAAATACAGAAATTAGCCAGGCACGGTGGTGTGCCCCTATAGTCCCTGCTACTCTGGAGGCTGAAGTGGGAGGATCAATTGAGCCTGGGACACGGAGGTTGCAATGAGCAAAGATCATGCCACTGCACGGCAGCCTGTGTGACAGGGTGAGACCCTGACTCAAAAAAATAACAAAACCTCAAAAACAAAAAACAAAGAAGTGGAACAGAAAGTCTCATTTAATCTGTTCCTTTGACTCCAGGGCCAATCTTTTAAAACCCTGAACAAATGTTCCCGAAATTTTCCTGATGTAAACTAAGAATCCCCCTGACATATTAATTCAGTAACTGTGAAGTAGGCCTGGGGATCTAAAGTATTTTAGGCAACGTTGAACGCATTGGCCAATGTTGCTATCTAGCTAATGAGTCTACTGCCAGGAAGATAATCCTAACACCCACTAGCACACCCAACCCACAAGGCTTTATGACCATCAATATAAGCAAGGCAAAATATAATAATTTCAATATATGAACACAAAAGTCATTTCTGGCTGACATTTGAGGGATGTTTACTACATTAGGAAATAGTAAAGTTTATAACAGAACAAAGTATTTAAGAATACCTTTTCATATTTACAGAATTTTTATTTTGGATGTCCATTAGATATGCTAAAATTTATAATGTTTTTATATATACTTTACTTGATAACATCCTCACATCAATCCTATGTTGATGTCATTTAGTTCTCATTTTGCAGATGGGTGTAAAATACATTTGATTACTTTCAAATAGGAAGAAGAAATAATTCACTGATTGTCCCCTTGTTTTCATTTGCCCAACAGAATTCAGAAAACCAGACTAAATAAGAACAAATCGTATGTATTATTTATTGCAAATAAAACTGTAAGGGAAAGTCAAGCAGCACAGTTTGGTGTGGCAATTATGAAAATGCATCCTTGGGTTCCAAGATGGCCGAATAGGAACAGCTCCAGTCTACGGCTCCCAGCGTGAGTGATGCAGAAGACGGGTGATTTCTGCATTTCCAACTGAGGTACTGGGTTCATCTCACTGGGGCTTGTTGGACAATGGGTGCAGGACAGTGGGTGCAGTGCACCAAGAGTGAGCCAAAGCAGGGTGAGGCATCGCCTCACACAGGAAGCACAAGGGGTCAGGGAATTCCGTTTCCTAGCCAAGCGAAGCTGTGACAGACAGCACCTGGAAAATCAGGTCACTCCCACCCTAATACCGCGCTTTTCCAATGATCTTAGCAAACGGCACAACAGGAGATTATATCCCACGCCTGGTTTGGAGGGTTCCACACCCACGGAGCCTGACTTGTTGCTAGCACAGCAGTCTGAGATCGAACTGCAAGGTGACAGCGAGGCTGGGGGAGGTATGCCCGCCATTGCTGAGGCTTGAGTAGGTGAACAAAGCGGCTGGGAAGCTTGAACTGGGTGGAGCTCACCGCAGCTGAAGGAGGCCTGCCTCCCTCTGTAGACTGCACCTCTGGAGGAAGGGCATAGCCGAACAAAAGGCAGCAGAAACCTCTGCAGACTTAAATGTCCCTGTCTGACAGCTTTGAAGAGAGTAGTGGTTCTCCCAGCACTGAGTTTGAGATCTGAGAATGGACAGACTGCCTCCTCAAGTGGGTCCCTGACCCCCGAGTAGCCTAACTGGGAGGCGCCCCCCAGTAGGGGCAGACTGACACCTTACACGGCCAGGTACCCCTCTGAGATGAAACTTCCAGAGGAATGATCAGGCAGCAACATTTGCTGTTCAGCAATATTCACTGTACTGCAGCCTCCGCTGCTGATACCCAGGCAAACACAGTCTGGAATGGACCTCCAGCAAACTCCAACAGACCTGCAGCTGAGGGTCCTGACTGTTAGAAGGAAAACTAACAAACAGAAAGGATATCCACAACAAAACTCCATCTGTACATCACCATCATCAAAGACCAACAGTAGATAAAACCACAAAGATGGGGAAAAAACAGAGCAGAAAAACTGAAAATTCTAAAAATCAGAGCACCTCTCCTCCTCCAAAGGAATGCAGCTCCTCATGAGCAATGGAACAAAGCTGGATGGAGAATGACTTTGATGAGTTGAGAGAAGAAGGCTTCAGACGATCAAACTTCTCTGAGCTAAAGGAGAAAGTTTGAACTCATTGCAAAGAAGCTAAAAACCTTGAAAAAAAAATTAGATGAATGGCTCACTAGAATAACCAGTGTAGAGAAGTCCTTAAATGACCTGATGGAGCTGAAAACCACGGTATGAGAACTATGCGGCAAATGCACAAGCTTCAGTAGCTGATTTCATCAACTGGAATAGAGGGTATCAGTGATTGAAGATCAAATGAATGAAATAAAGTGAGAAGAGAAGTTTAGAGAAAAAAGAGTAAAAACAAACAAACAAAGCCTCCAAGAAATATGGGACTATGTGAAAAGACCAAATCTACGTCTGATTGGTGTACCTGAAAGTGACGGGGAGAATGGAACCAAGTTGAAAAACCCTCTGCAGGATATTATCCAGGAGAACTTCCCCAATACAGAAAGGCAGGCCAAAATTCAAATTCAGGAAATACAGAGAACACCACAAAGATACTCCTTGGGAAGAACAACTCCAAGACACATAATTGTCAGATTCACCAAAGTTGAAATGAAGGAAAAAATGTTAAGGGCAGACAGAGAGAAAGGTCGGGTTACCCACAAAGGGAAGCCCATCAGACTAACAGCGGATCTCTCGGCAGAAACTCTACCAGCCAGAAGAGAGTGGGGGCCAATATTCAACATTCTTAAAGAAAAGAATTTTCAACCCAGAATTTCATATCCAGCCAAACTAAGCTTCATAAGTGAAGGAGAAATAAAATCCTTTACAGACAAGCAAATGCTGAGAGATTTTGTCACCACCAGGCCTGCCCTAAAAGAGCTCCTGAAGGAAGCACTAAACATGGGAAGGAACAACTGGTACCAGCCACTGCAAAAACATGCCAAATTGTAAAGACCATTGAGGCTAGGAAGAAACTGCATCAACTAACGAGCAAAATAACCAGCTAACATCATAATGACAGGATCAAATTCACACATAACAATATTAAACTTAAATTTAAATGGGCTAGATGCTCCAATTAAAAGACACAGACTGGCAAATTGGATAAAGAGTCAAGACCCATCAGTGTGCTGTATTCAGGAGACCCATCTCACATGCAGAGACACACATAGGCTCACAATAAAGGGATAGAGGAAGATCTACTAAGCAAATGGAAAACAAAAGTAGGCAGGGGTTTCAAACCTAGTCTCTGATAAAACAGACTTTAAACCAACAAAGATCAAAAGAGACAAATAAGGTCATTACATAATGGTAAAGGGATCAATTCAACAAGAAGAGCTAACTATCCTAACTATATATGCACCCAATACAGGAGCCCCCAGATTCATAAAGCAAGTCCTTACAGACCTACAAAGAGACTCAGACTCCCACACAATAATGGTGGGAGACTTTAACACCCCACTGTCAACATTAGACAGATCAACGAGACAGAAAGTTAACAAGGATATCCAGGAATTGAACTCATTTCTGCACCAAGTGGACCTAATAGATAGTTACAGAACTCTCCACCCCAAATTAACAGAATATACATTCTCCTCAGCACCACATCACACTTATTCCAAAATTGACCACATAGTTGGAAGTAAAGCACTCCTCAGCAAATGTAAAAGAACAGAAAGTATAACAAACTGTCTCTCAGACCACAGTGCAATCAAACTTAGAACTCAGGATTAAGAAACTCACTCAAAACTGCTCAACTACATGGAAACTGAACAACCTGCTCCTGAATGACTACTGGGTACATACAGAAATGAAGGCAGAAATAAAGATGTTCTTTGAAACCAATGAGAACAAAGACACAACATACCAGAATCTCTGGGACACATTTAAAGCAGTGTATAGAGGGAAATTTATAGCACTAAATGCCCACAAGGCAAAGCAAGAAAGATCTAAAATTGACACCCTAACATCACCATTAAAAGAACTAGAGAAGCAAGAGCAAACACATTCAAAAGCTAGCAGAAGGCAAGAAATAACTAAGATCAGAGCAGAACCGAAGGAAATAGAGACACAAAAAACCCTTCAAAAAAATCAATGAATCCAGGGGCTGGTTTTTTGAAAAGATGAATAAAATTGATAGACTGCTAGCAAAACTAATAAAGAAGAAAAGAGAGAAGAATCAAATAGATGCAATAAAAAATGATAGGGGATATCACCACCGATCCCATAGAAATACAAACTACCATCAGAGAATACTATAAACACCTCTATGCAAATAAACTAGAAAATCTAGAAGAAAGAGATAAATTCCTGGACACATGCACCCTCCCAAGACTAAACTACAAAGAAGTTGAATTTCTGAATAGACCAATAACAGGCTCTGAAATTGAGGCAATAATTAATAGCTTACCAACCAAAAATATCTAGGACCAGATGGATTCACAGCTGAATTCTACTAGAGGTACAAGGAGGAGCTGGTACCATTCCTTCTGAAACTATTCCAATCAATAGAAAAAGAGGGAATCCTCCCTAACTCATTTTATGAGGCCAGTATCATCCTGATACCAAAGCCGGGCAGAGACACAACAAAAAAACAGAATTTTAAACCAATATCACTGATGAACATTGATGCAAAAATCCTCAATAAAATACTGGCACACCGAATCCAGCAACACATCAAAAAGCTTATCCACCATGATCAAGTGGGCTTCATCCCTGGGATGCAAGGCTGGTTCAAACTACACAAATTAATAAACATAATCCAGCATATAAACAGAACCAAAGAAAAAAACCAAGTGATTATCTCAATAGACGCAGAAAAGGCCTTCAACAAAATTCAACAGCCCTTCACACTAAAAACTCTCAATAAATTAGGTATTGATGGGACGTATCTCAAAATAATAAGAGCTGTTTAGGACAAACCCACAGCCAGTATCATACTGAATGGGCAAAAACTGGAAGCATTCCCTTTGAAAACTGGCATAAGACAGGGAGGCCCTCTCTCACCACTTCTATTCAACATAGTGTTGGAAGTTCTGGCCAGGGCAATTAGGCAGGAGAAAGAAATACAGGGTATTCAATTAGGAAAAGAGGAAGTCAAATTGTCCCTCTTTGCAGATGACATGATTATATATCTAGAAAACCCCATCGTCTCAGTCCAAAATCTCCTTAGGCTGATAAGCAACTTCAGCAAAATCTCAGGATACAAAATCAATGCGAAAAAATCACAAGCATTCTTATAAACCAATAACAGACAAACAGAGAGCCAAATCATTAGTGAACTCCCATTAATAACTGCTTCAAAGAGAATAAAATACCTAGGAATCCAACTTACAAGGGATGTGAAGGAACTCTTCAAGGAGAACTACAAACCACTGCTCAATGAAATAAAAGAGGACACAAACAAATGGAAGAACATTCCATGCTCATGGACAGGAAGAATCAATATCGTGAAAATGGCCATACTGCCCAAGGTAATGTATAGATAAAATGCCATCACCATCAAGCCACCAGTGACTTTCTTCACAGAATTGGAAAAAACTACTTTAAAGTTCATATGGAACCAAAAAAGAGCCTGCATTGCCAAGTCAATCCTAAGCCAAAAGAATAAAGCTGGAGGCATCACGCTACCTGACTTCAAACTATACTACAAGGCAATAGTAACCAAAACAGCATGGTACTGGTACCAAAACAGAGATATAGACCAATGGAACAGAATAGAGCCCTCAGAAATAATACCACACATCTACAACCATCTGATCTTTGACAAACCTGACAAAAACAAGAAATGGGGAAAGGATTTCCTAGTTAATAAATGGTGCTGGGAAAACTGGCTAGCCATATGTAGAAAGCTGAAACTGGATCCCTTCCTTATACCTTATACAAAAATTAATTCAAGATGGATTAAAGACTTAAATGCTAGAGCTAAAACCATAAAAACCCTAGAAGAAAACCTAGGCAAAACCTGGGTTTTGAAAGCAGAGAAATGAAGCACGGGAATATGGTTCTTTTTAAAAATGTCCACAAATTTTTCTACCTCTTCCCCATTCAAAAGTGGAGTCTAATTCACACTCCACTGACATGGAGTTTTATTTAGCCACTTGCTTCTAGTGAGTAGAGTATGGAATAATTAATGGAATTAGTCTTCCAACAGTAGATCGTAAAATGCCCTGCAGCCTTTCAGCCTTTTAGATTATTCACTAAAGGGAAAGTAGGCTGTCTTGCGGGATCCTGTGGAGAAACCAATATGATAGCTGAAGACTTGTCAAGAGCCAGAGGAACTAAGGCTTCCTTTCTACAACTATGTTGGTGAGCCAGTGAGGAGGTGGAACCTTCAGCCCACTCGAGCCTTTAAATAACTGAAGATGCAGATGACATCTGGACTGCAACATCATGAGAGATCTTGAGCCAGCTGTTCTCATGACTGGCCCACAAGAAAATAAGATTAAGACAATGTCATGTTTTAAGGTGCTAAGTATTTGGGTAATTTGTTATGCAGCAATAGAAAACTAATGCAGGCAGTCAACAGGGTTTTCAGTATGTGGGGAGTTTGAGAGACTGGATGTCATGTAAGACAAAGGAAGAATATATTATATATGACTCCTATAATTATTCACAACATTTCTGATATCAAATGTATGGGTTTTCTACACCAAGTAATTCTCCAATTCCCTGCTGTCACCAAGTGGGTATCCTACAATTTAATTAAATTCTGACACTATCCAGAGTCAGTGCTGACACCAAAGGTAAAGAGATCAGTCCCACAAGACTGCCCTCCACTTCAGATGCCAGTCACAAATAGTGGGTCGCCAGGTTACCCACACTTCTGTCTACCTTGCCTACAAATCAGAGGTTCCCATTACCTCCTCCTCGGGTTCAATAATTTGCTATAGTAGTAGCTCCCAGAAAGGTGGTTACTGGTTTATCATAAAGGATAGAAATTAACAGCCAGATGAAGAGCTCCATAGGGCAAGGTCTGGAAGGGTCCTGAGTTCAGGAGCTTCTGTCCAGTATGATTTGAGATGTGCCACCCTCTAGGCATGTGGATGTGTTCGTGAACTAGAAAACTCTCTGAACATTTTTATTTAGGAGTTTTATGGAGGTTTCATTACCTAGGCACAATTGACAAAATCATCGGCCATTGGTGATTGAATTCAATCTCCAGCCTCTCTCTCATTCCCAAAGGTTAAGGATTGGGGCTGAAAATTCCAAGCTTCTCATCACTTGGTTGGTTCCTCTGGCAAACATTCCTCATCCTGAAGCAATCTAGGAGCCCCATCAAGAGTCATCTCATTAGCATGAACTCAAATATCACAATGTCATAATAAACAAGCATAACACTTTAGTAAATGAGAATACAGCATTAAAGTTAAATGACAACAAATATTGAACTAGTGACATAATATATCAAGTCTAATAGAGTCTAAAATTTTTTGACATTTGTGCTCTTTGATTATATAAGTACCTACATAATGTCTTCAATTTTGCCTCTTTAAATTTTTTTTTATTTTATTAGCTTTTGGGTTACAAATGTTTTTTTTTTTTTCTCCACAGATGAATTGTATAGTGGTGAAGTCTGAGAATTTAGTGCACCCTTCACCTGAGTAGTGTACGTTGTACCCAATACATAGTTTTGTATCCTTTGCCTCCCTCCCACCCTCGGTTTTCTGAGTCTCCATAGTCCATTATATCACTCTTTATGCCTTTGAATACCAATAGCTTAGCTCCCACTTATAAGTGAGAACATATCATATTTGGCTTTGCATTCCTGAGTTACTTCATTTAGAATAATGGCCTCCAGATCTGCCCAAGTTGCTCCAAAAGACATTATTTCATTTTTTTATGGCTGAGTATTTCATGGTGTATATATACAACATTTTCTTTATCTACTCATTAGTCAATGGGCACATAGGTTGGTTCCATATCTTTGCAACTGTGACTTGTGTTGCAATAAGCATACGCATGCAGGGGTCTTTTTGATATAATGATTTATTTTCCTTTGGGTAGATACCCAGTAGTGGGATTGCTGGAGCAAGTGGTAGATCTACTTTTAGTTCTTTAAGAAGTCTCCATACTGCTTTCCACTGAGGTTGTACTAATTTACAATCTCACCAGCAGTGTATAAGCATTCCCTTTTCACCACATCCAAGCCAACACATATTATTTTTTGACTTTTTAATAATGTCCGTTCTTGCAGGAGCAAGGTGGTATCTCATTGTGCTCATCAGCCTGATAGCTTGTGATATTGAGCATTGTCTCATATGTTGTTGGCCATTTTTATATCTTATTTTGAGAAATATCTGTTCATGTCATTTGCCTACTGTCTGATGGGAATATTTGTTTTTTTGTTGCTAATATATCTGAGTTCACTGCAGATTCTGGATATTAGTCCTTCGTCAGATGCATAGTTTGCAAATATTTTCTCTCATTCAGTGGGTTATCTGTTTACTCTGATGATTATTTCTTTTGCTGTACAAAAGCTTTTTAGTTTAATTAGGTCCAACTTATTTACTTCTGTTTTTGTTGCATTTGCTTTCAGGGTTTAAGTCATTAATTCTTTGCCCAGGACAATATCCAGAAGAGTTTTTCTAGGTTATTTTCAATAATTTTTATGGCGTTAGGGCTTAGATTTAAGTGTTTTATCCACCTAGAGTTGATTTTCTTATGAGGTGAGAGATAGGGATCCAGTTTCATTCTTCAGTTGGCTAGCCAAGTTTCCCAGTATCATTTATTAAATAGGGTGTCCTTTCCCGTTTGTAAAAGCTAATTGAAGGAGGATTTTTACTATGACTACAATCAAGAAAATCATTATGCAATTCTAATGATGATACGTTCAAGAAAGGTACCCACAGAAACAGAAACAACACTATTTTAAGGTATGAAAACAAACTAGGGTCAATATGGTTAAAGAGAAGCCAAAACTGAATGGAAGTTGATTTGGAATTTCTCATTTTGGAGGAAAGTATATGGTGTATTAAATATTTATTGTTTTATTAATTTAATATTTTCTTCCAAATGAAAATCTCAATATTTCATAGACTAATGTGCAGAAATGGTTATATAACAAGTTCGAAACTCTATTTGATATTTTACTGAGATTAGGTACTATTCGTTTTGCAACTAAGTAAGATTAAATCATTTTTATTACTTTTTAAAGTAGAAGTCCAACTAAGCCACAAATATGCAACAACAAACATCTTAACTACTTTTTCTTTAAATGAGATTGTGAAAACATTTCCCAATATACTTAAGGTTTTTTGGTTCCATTTTTGAAAGGGAGTTGTTTTTCTGACTAAAAAGCCTTTCAAAGAAAATTATAAGCACTTATGCTCCCTTTTTCGTATTAGAGATCTTAGACGAGAGATTTAGGAGAAATTATCAGTAACACCACTTGAAGTATCCTGAATTGAAACTCAGTTAGCTGAGAATTTTGACTAATTTATTCCCTGGTTCCACTTGCATGATGGATGCAGTTTTTTACAATATGTTGATATTTTTAAGGCAATGCCAGATAGCGGAATAATTATTATCAGATGAAAACCCACAATTGTGCTGTAATAAGATATTTGTCATGAAAATCATACAAATGCATGTTGAATATAAAATTGTCTTAAATGAGTTGAGTGATCATTTTATAAGAAAGATAGATTCATTTAATTGAGCCCTGCTTGGGGAAAGTCAATACAGAGATTGCCAATATAAGCAATTACATGTTAAATGGAATTTGTACAGTACATCTGAGCGTAGATTTTGCCTTTCAATGTTTTTGCATAATTGCAAATGATTACCTTCCAAGGAGACAACTTGAGCTGCAAGTCATGGAAAACGTCAGTGCTTCTTATTGCTAACAGGCTCAAGTGAGAGCTTTAAGTATTGGATGGTAACAATAGAATCAAAGGATAAAGAGAACAGTGAGAGACAATGTTCAGGTTCCTTGCCTGACATGGAATTACATTTAATGATTGAATGAATATGCTTGTTAAAGAAAAAGCTTCTTACCTCAATAACTTATTGCAATTTTTTAAATTTCCTATCATGATATTCTTCTATGCCTTGAGTCACTTATATTACATCTTCTTCTACCTCTGTGCTTCACGAAAAAAGGGAGATAATTTAGTTCCTATGTTAGATGGCTATCAGAAAGTCAATGCATCTTGTAAAATCTAGAATAAATTCCATATTTTTTAATTCATTGAGGGGCACAGATTAATATTCAAGAATTGTTTACATGGCTTCTCGTTTCATTCATTTAGTAAGTGTTGAGTATTTTGTAGTTGCTATGTACTAATTCCCATACTAGGTGCTAAGATGGAATTTATCCAAAAATGTTTGAAAAGCAAAATCTACAGTTAAATGTATTGAACTCTAAAAGTGTGAATATAGCACACTCTCCATTTCCAGGGTGCCTTACAGAGCAAGAGAGGAGAACAACCCCCCCACCATAAAAATAGATACTTTTTATCTTGTATAACAAGTCCTCTGATAGAAATGTTAACCATTCTACTTCTACAGTACTAATTATACTTCTAATTTGTACTTGCAGATAAGAAGATAGAGTCTGAGTTTAAAAAAAAAGGGAATATTCGCTCTCTCCTGTAGCATTGAACATTTTACTCAAATGATTAAAGGAGTCTTTTTCTTTAAAAATTTCAAAATATCATTGTATTTTATTCCAATATGCAAATGCAGATTAAAACCTTTTCCAAGAGTATATTGTTCTTAAATTTCTGGAAAAGTTTTTGAGGGTTATGAGAGCTCAAGGGAACAACTAAAATGTAGAATCCTTTAAATAACAACAGATGTCTAAGTATTTTATCTCCTTTTACCACATGAACTATTTGCTGACTTCTGTCTGTGTATCTTCAACTAGTATTTGTAAAGCATGTAGCTGATTAGGTCAAAGGAACTTGAAGTTTTCTTATTTATGCTGAACATAAATTGCAACATAAGTCTGCATAGGATCTGATTTACAACATTACCATAGTAACTACAGTTGATATTTTTATATTTAGGTTTGTTGTTGTATTGCCTATAATAGATTTAAAATCCAAATATGTTTTAATAGAAAACAGAAGTAAAGTATCTACATATCAAATCACAAGAGTTAATTGCCTGGTCTGAAGTCTATGGAACAGGGCTAGAAAGGATTAGAAATATTTATGTGATCTTCCTTACAACTAGAGAGAAAATAGGCAGAAATAGGGATTCTAAATCAATAATTCCAAAAATGATACAAATAGACAGTTGTTCCCAAAGAAATATGTAGTTGACGTGAAATCTGGATGAGCATCATTCTGCTAAGTTTGGCCCTTTTCTAGTTGTCATAACCACTGATGCAATTGGCACCCACACATCAAAGCATTCTCATATCTGTTCACCTCCAGCCTAAATGAAGCTCCAGTTTATTCTCATTGGCCTATGCAGCAGAAAAGGAGTGGATATGTGGCAATATTCCGATGTATTATGTCAGCATAAGCAGGTAATTTGGATGTAATCCCGAAAACTCACCCCTTAACTAAGAAGTTGTGGAGTAGATTTGTGTCTATTTGTTCAAATATGTTACTCACTGTCCAATCAGCCTCTTAATTTGGAGCATAAAGCCTATGATCTGTGGAGAATTAGAAATTGTTTGATTGCAGATACTGTAATCAAATAATATAGAGCAGCAACAGCTCTATATTCTAGTTCTAAATACTATACTAAGGAAATTAGAGGTCCCGGAAAAACAAGTACAAGGCTATTCCTGGATTGTTATTTACTCCAATACATTATTGCAACTACCTAAGATTCTGGTACTAGAAAATTGGTAGGAAAAATTGTGATATATTCATATGATGGAATACTTATGCAAACATCACACTATGTATTTTTCAAATAGTTCATTACTTGGGAATATGTTCATTACATAATATTAAATGAAAGTGGAAAACACAATCTGATTTAAATTCGTAAAAATAAAACTGAATATGGAAATATGAGTATACATTTAAATTCAACACTTTTCTGAACAAACAATATATACCAAATTGTTATCTTTAGTTGATGTCATGACAGCTGATTTGTATTTTATTTTTGTAAATTGTGAGTGCTAGCTACTCTTTCTAAAGTGATCACATAATGTTTTAAACAAATTAATTATTAACAAAGTGGAGGTATATAGGGATGTTCGAGTAATTTATTCTACAGAAACATTCAAAAGTCCTGTATAATACCAAATAAGAAAGCATATCTGATATACATTGTCTAATGCTATAGAGACCACACAAGAGTAAACCGTAATTATCCCAGGCAACGTTTCTTTCCCTAGAAATTCAACAGCTGCTGGTTTTCCAGAGTAATATAAAAATGTATCCTTTGGTGATAAACAACAAATTAAAATTTAAGTCACATCAGAAAAGCCAAAGTCAATTTGGCTGAACGCTTCCCTCATTAATTCGGTCACAGTTTGGGGGAAGTAGCTCCTAAGAACGTTTGAGAAGAAACTCCCAAATGCCCAACTCCTAAAGTGTTAAATCAGGATTGCAGTTGAATCAGAGGCAGCATCCTTGATCTGCATTTCCTGACGAGTTTTATGGTGTGCTTAGATCTTAAAATATTTAAACCTCCCCAGTGCCTGATAAGTTGCTAAGAGCAAAATAGTTGCTTTAAAGAAATATACACCGATGCACGGTGATTGCAATTTTTACGAAATGAAATCTATCTCAGCAGGTTGATTTTGTCACTACGTCTTATTCTCCTAGACTCTCTTATCTAATCAAAGTAAAGATCTGACCTTTCACACAGTACTAGATCCAATTAATGCTTTGTAGTTGCTACATCTCTATGGAGACCCTCAATTTCTACTTGTTTGTACTGATTCACTATAAGAGCTATAACTTACATTTTATAATTAAGAAATAAATAACAGGATCCTTGGTATTTATCCAAATGAGTTGAAAATATGTCTACACAGAAATCTGCACCTGAATGTTTATAGCTGCTTTATTCATAATTACCAAAACATAGAAGCAACTGAGATGTTATCCAATAGAGGAATGCATTTTTAAAAACTGTGGTACATCCACAAAATGAAATATTATTTAGCAATATGAAGAAATAAGCAATATGAAGAAAAAAGAAAAATAAGAATTTTTTTTCTTTTGCTAAGAAAGAGAAGACAATCTAAAAGGCCACATGCTGTGTGATTCCTACTATTCTGGGAAACACACAACTATAGAGGCAGTAAAAAGATGACTACTTCTCAGGGGTTGGGGGCAGGGAGGAATGAATAGGTATAGAGCTCAGGATGTATTTAGAATAGTGAAACTATTCTATATGCTGTTATAATGGTAAATACATGTCATTGTACATTTGTATAAAAACACAGAATATAGAATACCAAGAGTGAACCCTAATGTAAACTATGGGTTTTAGTTAATAAATATTTATTAATATTGGCCCTTTAATTGGAACATGCACCATACTAATGCCAGATGTTAATAATAGGAGAAACTATGACAAATATGTGGGAGAATTATATGAAAAATCTTGTAATTTATGCTTGATTTTTCTGTAAACCTAAGACTACCCTAAAAAAGGAAAATCTATGAAATAAATAAATAAAAGGAAAGGAAAGGAAAAGAATTGAGAAAAGACCCTTTTATATCTATTGTGTTGTACAACAAGTAATTTAGGGCTGAAATAAACTATTGGTGTTTGTATATTTATCTTATTTTAATAATTTTTAACTCATATTCTGCTATTTTATTAAATAGTTATAGCATTTTTATATAATGACAATTGAATGTCTTTTTACACTTCAAATTTATTTTATCTTTCCCCTTTTTCATTCCATTCTTCCTCCTTCTCCCTCCTCCCTTCCTCTGTTCCTTCCTTCATTCTCTCTCTCTCTGTCTGCAATATTTTGTTTTGTTTTCCTATAATGATTTTGAAATGTCAATGACAGAAGTAATTTTCTTTGTCCAGTGCATTTTAGGAACATGAGGATGGGAAATATCTTGAGTTAGGGGATTGAGCTTTAGGTTCATCATGAGTATTACAATAATCTATATATTATTCCTAAATATTAGATGTATAAAGTACTGCATCAAAAACTGATAGTAAGGAGAATATCAGAAATATTATAAAGATTGATTTATACTGGTACATTAAAACACGAAGTACATTTTTATGTGGATGTTTTCCTATACATTTTTGTATAGGAAAAAGGTGAACAATCATGGACTAGAAAAGTTGATATGTGAGAAGATAGAATGTATTATCATAGGTTTCATAATGACATTTTGTTAAGTAATACATAACTTAGTGATGAGTGCAAGAAAGGGAAACCAGTGGCTTGTAAGACCGAGGGCTGGATTTGAAAGTTCACACGTCGTCAAAAATACCTGATATATTAAATCCATCTGTGCTCTGAAAAATCAAACAAATAATAAAAGAGGGGAAAAGGAAGAATCTGACATCAAATTCAACATTGTAGGGAGTTCTGCAAATGGGTCTACATGAGAAACACGCTTCTGGAGAAAAAGAAAAAATTTTGAGAAGAAACCAAACAAACAGAAACCTTTAAATGGCTACCTTCTAAGGTGAAGAAATTCCAGATCCTATCTCAGGGAGAAATGGGTCAAAAAAGGGGGGAAAAAAAGAGAGAGAGAGAGAAAGAAAGAGAGAGGGCCTCTAATGTGGTGCTGTTAAGAATGTCCACTGTTGTTTATGCTCACTCACACTATTATTTTAGGGAAGCATCCTTCCATTCCTAATTGGATAAAAGATGTCTTTCAATGGAAATATCTTGTCTTCATCTGTTTTGTGTTGCTATAACAGAATACTGCAGACTGGGTAATTTATAAAGAAAATAAATCTATTTCTAATAGCTATGAATGTTTTGAAGTTTAATTTCAAGGTGCTGGCATCTGGCGAGGGTCTTCTTGC
This sequence comes from Gorilla gorilla gorilla, assembly GCF_029281585.2. NCBI lineage: Eukaryota > Metazoa > Chordata > Mammalia > Primates > Hominidae > Gorilla > Gorilla gorilla. The sequence continues at coordinate 11,287,591 of NC_086017.1, forward strand.
CAAGTCATCCCATGGCAGAAGGAGGAAGGGCAATTGCCCACAAGACAGCAAGAGAGAGTCAAACTTGTATTTATAACACGCCCACTCTCTCCATAACTAACTCTCTCCAACAATGATGACATTAATCCCTTCATGAAGGCAGAGGCCTTATGATCTAACCACCACTTATTAGAGCCCTGCCTCCCAAAACTGTTGCACTGGGGATTAAGTTTCCAACACATGAACTTTGAGATACACAATTCAAACCTTAGATATTTCCGTAATCACCAATCAAAGTCATAATAAAATGTTCCTTCATTATAAATCAAGATAATCTTTTTAAAAAATTTAATCTATGAGCATCATAAATTGTTATTAATACAATTTTGCTGAAGTTGAATCATCTTTGCACATCTGGAATTAATTAATTCCTGGTACATTTTTTAAAACATGCTGCCTATTTAAATTTTGTTTACTTTCTTTCTATCTCTTATAAGTGAGGTATATCAGTGGCTTTCCTTTTTCTGCTACCTTATCAAATTTGAGATGTGGCTATGCTAATCTTATTAGATGAAAACAAGAGCTTACTCTCTTTTCTATGCCATTGATCAATTTAAATAACACGAGAATAACTCATTCCTCATAGATTTGATATATCTTGCCTGTCAAAACATTAAGTGACAAAATTCTCCACTCCTTGTGGTTAAGGAAGATATTTTCACATACTTACCATGATCATCCCTTCAAAAATCTCTTCTAGAATATTTTCAGAGAATTAAGATCCTGCTTACCAGCATCTTTCCTTCTTACACATCCTAACCACATCAGCCCTTTTAATGTCCATTATTTCCCAAAGTTGGATGACAGAAGGATCAGATTATTTTTGTCTCATAAATCATTTCCTAAGAACCGATAGTATAAAACTAATTTAAACTTGTACATTGAAGACTGGCAAGAAGGGTGACTGGTTATCTCATCAAAATAGCAGTTACATTTTTAACAAAAGAATTCAATGCCTTCACTTCAAGAAATAAATGACTATAAAGTGATATTTGAGAATTTATAACATGTTTTAGGTGAAATGTAAAGGTAGAGAAAAAATGTTTGGTCAGGAGATGGCTACTCAGACATAGGCAGAGGGAAAGGCAGCCTTGCTTCCTAATATATTAAGAGTATTTCAGAAACAGGATTATTGAAGATTTGTTTATTTTATTTTTAAAACATACCACCAATATTTTTCATTTTGCTCAGCTAGCCTAATGTTGACTGTTTCTCCAGGATCTCTTCTGTTAGGTGACAAATGGAATACATATGGGGTGAGGTTGGCGGGAAGGAATAATAGAAACCAAAGCAGAATGAAATGCAACAAAATCACAGAAACTGTCAATAAAAAATTGTACTGGATAAGTTAAAGCAGACAAAGAAGACTTTATTCAGGACTATTACAATGGGAAACAGAGACGGAATGCAACTCAGTTGAACCAAAAAGTGGGAAAGTGTTTAAGCACTGGAAGAGTTGTGTGTTTGCTAATTGATGCTTATTAAAGTTAGAGTCCTACTTTCCTACATACTAGGAGAAAGGGCTGAACAGAATAGGTAACCCAGAAATAAACCCAAATACTTAACAGCCAAGTGATTTTTGACAAAGGAAACAGAAACATAAAGTGGGGGAAAGGACACCCTATTCAACAAACGGTGCTGGAATAATTTGCAAGCCATATGTAGGAGAATGAAACTGGATCCTCATCTCTGAACTTATACAAAAATCAACTCAAGATGGATCAAGCACTTAAGTGTAGGACCTGAAATTATAAAAATGTTAGAAGATAACATCAGAAAAACCCTTCTAGACATTGGCTCAGGCAAGGATTTCATGACCAATAACCCAAAAGCAAATGCAATAATAACAAAGATAAATAGCTGGGTCTTAATTAAACTAAAGAGATTTGCATGGCAAAAGGAACAGTCAGCAGAGTAAACAGACAACCCACAGAGTGGGAGAAAATCTTCACAATCTGTACATCTGACAAAAGACTAGCATCCAGAATCTACAGCAAATTCAAACAAATTAGCAAGAAGAAAAAGAAACAATCCCATCAAAAACTGGGCTAGGGACATGAACAGACAACTCTCAAAAGAAGATATACAAATGATGAAGAAACATATGAAAAACTGCTCAACATCACTAATGGTCTGGGAATGCAAATCAAAACCACAATACGATACAACCTTACTCCTACAAGAAGGGCCATAATCAAAAAATCAAAAAATAATAGATGTTGACGTGGATGTGGTGAACAGGAAACCCTTCTACACCGCTGGTGGGAATGTAAACTAGTACAACCACTGTGGAAACAGTGTGGAGATTGCTTAAAGAACTACAAGTAGAACTACCATTTGATGCAGCAATCCCACTACTGGGTATCTACCCAGAGGAAAAGAAATAATTATATATATATATAATATATTATATAAAATATATACATAACATATTATATAAAATATATATAATATATATTATATATATCACAGTTTCTTTATGCACACATTGATTGATGGGTATTTGTGTTGGTTCCACAATTTTGTAATTGTGAATTGTGGTGCTATAAACATGTGTGTGCAAGTAGATATATATATATATATATATATAATTGAATACTACTCAGCTATAAAAAGAAATGAATTAATGGCATTCGCAGCAACCTAGATGAGATTGGAGACTATTATTCTAAGTGAAGTAACTCAGGAATGGAAAATCAAACATAGTATGTTCTCACCCATAAATGGGAGCTAAGCTATGAGAACACAAAGGCACAAGATTACACAGTGGACTTTGGGGACTCGTGGGGAAGGGATGTGAAGAGGATGAGGGATAAAAGACTATAAATAGGGTTCGGTGTATACTGCTCGGGTGAAAGGTGCACTAAAATCTCACAAATCACCAGTAAAGAACTTGCTCGTGTAACCAAACACCACCTGTTCCCCAAAAACCTATGAAAATAAAAATCTAAAACCTATGGAAACACACACACACACACACACACACACACACACAAAGAGAGGGCCCAGGTCCTTGGGAAAAGCATTCCTGGATTATAAACCTGGCAGGTGGCTGGGAGAAGATTTACATCTCAAATGACCAGATAAATAATTTACAATGTAAAATTTTCTAAACTAAATGCTCTAAGAAAAGAGAGGTCAGGAGCTTCAAGTCAGGAAGAAGCTTGCCTCAAATTCAGCCAAGCTTGGGGGAATATTAAGGCCTTTTGATAGAAACCACTTTATACTTCTTGTGACCTCTTCATCAAGTGCTGCTGGCTTACTTTCATAGAACTAGGGTTTGGGAGATATTTACTTTTCTGAATTTTAGTTTTATTTATTTATTTAATCATCCACTCATTCATTTTCAGAAGACACTTTCAAATTGGGCAATGTTTAACAGAGACTTACAAAGGTCTCTAATTTTCTCAAGCTCCTAATTCTGAATACATTCAAAACTTCAGATGTAAGTTTATTAAATGGCCTTAGCCTAAAATCCACTTGGGAAATGGAATCTGTGTCTTTGTTTTCTAACTAAGAACTCTTTAATAAGTCTGATCCCACAAAGAATTCTCTAGCTTGTTTCTTACAAAAGAGTAGAAGGAACATATTACTTTATATAGTAAAAGAAAGCATTTTGGCCCCAAAGATGGCAACTTTATTAACAGCTAACAGGCGTAGGAAAAAATAAAATAAATGCCCTACCACTGATGGCTTTCTCCACATGTCTGTTGAGAAGAGGACAACTGGAAGAGTGTGAATGATGGGGCTTTAGATACTGAAATTTGATTATGTGGCAAGGTTCTGGAAAAATCTTGACTTGTGCTAGAGTATAATAATAATAATAATAGAGCAAACAAAGATAGAAACTGTACTTCATTGAAGGGACTGTGAAATAGAATTTTTAAAGTGTTCAAAGAAAGGCTATTTGCAGAACTTTATTGATGTTGTCAAGCAAAAAGTTAGCAGAAAGAGAAGAAAATGAGAAGGAAAGCAACTCGTAAGCCACTCACGAAATCTGTTGTATTAGTTTCTGTTTCTCCTACACTTTCTGTGCTCCCGTCCCAAGCATTTTCTGTATTCTGAGCCCAACCCTCTCAACGAAAAGCAAAAAGATATATAGATTCCAAAGACACTCATGCCAATAACAAGACTCTAATGTCATTGAACCTGAAGTTTTTCTCTTGACACTAGCATGAATATAGTTGACATTTCCTTAATAAAGAGCACTGCTTTCTTCATAAAAATGTGTAAGTGGAATGCCAATGTGGTACATTTTTTGACTAAAATGAACAACAGGAAATTGGGATTTGAGAATTTATAAGAAAAGGTGTGGTAAATGCCACATCCCCAGATCACCCTGTATATGCTCTAGTTTACATGTTCTCTTTTTGCTGATGTCTAATCATAATGGCATGACATAGGGTGGTTGAGCGGGAATCCTGTCATGGTGACTTTGACATCCCCTGAGCCAGCAGAGCATTTTGTGGTGGTTGAACTTTTATTAAATTAATTGCTCAATGCAATTCGCATGGGGTCACTTGGGATACAGACAAGGTCTTTATTACATAATTCAAGGTAGTCCTTAATAAGAAATCTTATTTTTGTACTCTTTATAATTAAGATTCTAGATGCATAAGAGAAAGTTTTTGTTGTAGGGAACACTAAGACAAGGTACTAAGGCTCTTTCTGTTCTGTATTAATCTATTTTGAAACAACATATCTTTCCTAAGCGTGATAATTTCACTACAACCTATGGTTATAAATACTCACAAGTATTAACAATTCCTATGGTTATAAATACTCATAACTATTAATATTTCCATAGATCAAAATTCTTTTCCAAAGTCATCGTGATATTATTTAGCAGGATGAATTCTTTTCCCAAGGTTAATATTTAAACATGAAATTTTATACCCTCGTATTTATCAATCAGTTCTAGTGAGGAGAGGGAAAAGACAAGGCTGGGATTATACATTTTTAAAGATACTCTAAATATGGCCAATAAAGAGTTGGTTCTTCCTATGGGTACACAGAACAACAATATGATAAGAAAAGTTGAAGAAACTTTTTCATCTTATATAGAGCGTCCCAAGTGTTTCTGGAGAAAACAACACAGTCTGTCAAAGCATATGTTTGAAGCTTGGTTAAAAATGACATATACATTCTAATCCTGGGATGACAAATCGATGAGGAATTTTAGATGTCACTCAGTCTAAGTCTTACATTAAAAAATAAAATACTTTTATTGGTAATTATTGCTAGGAATGATAATTGGCACATTTAAGATTAGAAGATTACAACTCAAACCTCCTGGCTGTGATTGCAGCATATTTTCCATTACACCAGACTGCCTGTTGTGATTTACATTCAAAACAACTTTTCGAAGCAAATGATGGAAGCTTACAGATGACTGAAGATATTAGTCCCTGTTTTATCAACTTCCCTTTCACTTCTCTAACAAAATTGAGCTGGCATATAGGGGATATTCAATAAATTTCCATTATTACAATATTAGCATAATTTATTATTCACAAATGAGCTTCTCCTGTGAGCACAGAGTTAATCCAGTCAGAAACTAATCACATTGGGGCAGGAGGCTTCAGTACTAACAAAAAGCGTGGATCAGAATTATACCCTATGGGCTCCTACTTTGGTTCTAACATCCTCTGAAATAATTCTCTCTGCTTTTTATTTTAATATTGTGTTTAAACTATTTTTAAAGCCTTTTATTTTCATGGATGCTTGTCTTACTAATACAGTGCATTAAACAGTTCCTTCCTTTCTCCTCAAATCCCTCAAATCAGGATTAACTTGTTGAATTAGAAATGCGTCACTTCCTCTGTGACTTGCAAAATATCTGCCCCGATTACATTTGGTAAACAAAATGAATAAATCGGCACGTCAGTGGTGTTCTTGAATTTAATTCATCCTGGAACTAGCAAAATAAATAAGTGTTTTGGAATATATTATATATAACATATACCCGCAGATGAAGAGTGTTTGGCATTAAGGTATAATATGACAGAAACAGTCACAGGAAAGATTGATTTAAAGATGTTGAAGAGAGTTCAATTCTAACTAACGACTGAAATCACAATTTTAAAAATTCAACTTAATGCTCCTTTTAACAGAGAATTTAAAACTGCTTTAATTAGGAACAAAGCTTGGTTAACTAAAATGTTAAATGTGTTAAGTGCTGTAAGTTTCAAGTGAAAATAGCACACAGTTTGAATTTGCAGATATCACAGTAGGCTGCCTGTGTCTTTTCAGCTTCTTGAATGAAGGAACTCATCTTAAACCGAGAGGAACAAACCAGAAACCAGTTTGTTGTTCAAATACATTTTGGTATCAATTTATGATTGGAGACAGTAGAGCATAGTGGTTAAGAAAAGTGTGGCCTCTGGAATTAGACTACCTGGGTATGTCTCTGAAATCTGGAAGTTCAGGTCTTACTACAAGGTCAGAGATTACTAGTCTATAGCAAGTGTTAACTGTAGATGGCTCATGGAACAAATCCTGCTCACTGCCTGTTCTTGTAGATAAAGATTTATTGGTACACAGTGGACACCTGTTCATTTATGTACTATGTGTGGCTGCTTTTACTCTACAATAACAGAATTCAGTAGTTTCAACAGAGACATTGACCCACAAAGCCTAAAATATTAATTACTTGTCCATTTACAGAAAGAGTTTGCCTAATTCTGGGTATAACAGTAATTAGATATAGGTTTGCAAGCTGAGTAAATTCAATGGTTTTGCTGGGAAGGACTTCTGTAGATTTAATACTAAAAATGGGCAGAATTATGTTGAAAAAGGTTCATAAAAAGTAGATTATTCAAAATTCTACTTATTTATATTAAAGCTTTATTGAAGCATAATTTATATACCATAACATTCACCATGGTAAGCACATGATTTAATAATATACTGTGCCATCCAGTTTTAGACTGTTTTCATTACCCTGGAAAACTCCTTTGTACCTGTTTTTAGACAATCTAGTCTCAAACAACTACTCATCTCCTTTTGGTTTCTATAAATTTGACTTTTATAAACATTTCATGTAAGTGCAATCATATAATATATCAACTATTGCATCTGCCTTCTTTCATTTAGAATATTGTTTTTTAGGTCCATTCATGTTGAAACATTATCAGTATTTTGTTCTCTTCAATATTAAAATAGTATTTTGTTATATGGATATACCATATTTTACTTATTCACCAGTCATGGACATTTGTATTGTTTCTAGTTTGGAGCTTTTATGAATAATGCCACTGCTGTGAACATTCAGTAACAAGTCTTTATGTGAACAATATATTTTTTCATTTATTTATTTTATACAGATTCTTAAAAATGTGTGATCTGCTAAATTTATGCGTATTTTTTTCAGAAATTGCCAAACTGTTTTCCAAAGTGACTGTATCATGTTACATTCCCAGGAACAGCAAGGTATGATGGTTCCAGTTTTTCTGCTTCCCCATCAACACTTGTTATTTCCTCTTTCTGATCTTACTATTCTAGTGGATGTAAATGATATCTTGTTTTCATTTGCATTTTTAAAAAACAAATGATGTTTCATATGTTTATTACCACTCACATGTTGTTTTTGGTGAAATGTCTACTCAAAATCTTTGCCAACTTTAAAATTTGATACTTTGTATTTTTAAGTTATAGAATGGTTAAAGTTCCATAAATGCTAGATTCAAATATTTTATCAGATATCTAGGTTTATTTTTAACAACTCATTTCTTCAGGTCAGACACAGCCCAGAGTAGCATTATCCTTCTGATTTCTGATAGATGGAAGACTGTGTAGATGACGTGTAGACTTTGGAGTCAGACAGCCCTAGGTCCATATTTTATTCCTGCTGTTACCACCTTGTAGACTCTGACTGAGTTGAATCTCAAAGTTTAATTTCCTTCTCTTTAATATGGAATTAATAACACAAACATCGTGTGAGAAATTAATAAGCAAGTTCAAGTCAGCAACTTACCTCAAAATGAATAGATAAAACCCAATTTCTCCCCTCTAATACTTATATTATCTTTGGAAGAGAAAGATGTTTAAATAGAGAATGTCATCCTGCCAGGTTCTATTTTTGAGGTATTTACAGGATCTAGCAGATATTCAAAAGAAGGAAATTGAACTCATCTAGGTGGGGTGATCAGGAAGTTCTTGGTGGCATAATATGGATAGTAGGCATTGTTAAATGCTGAGTGGAATGAGCCAGGAGGAGGAGAAATTCAAAGCTAACTCTGGTATGTGAGTGTCTTTCTTTACATTCCCTCTGTGTTTGATTACCAAATAAATTTTTTATGTGGGATTTATAAGTGAATTATTTTTTAGAGAGTGTTTGTTTTCTACCCACTGACAAAGAAGCGGCATTCATGTCAAGGCCTTCATGGCAAATGAGGGCTAAACTTATGAAGATTGGTCAGTTGCAGTAAGATTTGTGAATAATTTGATAATAAGATTCAGAATTGTTTCTGAAGGATTTGTAAATAATTGCTAGAAGGGTTAGGTTGTAATTATGCATTAAAAAGAAACCAGAGTAACCCGGTTTCCATTATTTTCTATTTCCTTGCAATGATATAGAGCTATAAAAATGGTTGGATTTTTTTGTGCAATCAGCAGAGAAAGTAAGAAAGCTAAGAAACCCTGGAAGGCACGTTAACTTTTTTAGGCCAACTCACAACCACCAAGTATTATTAATGAAACTTTAGGACAGCCTAGTTGTGCATGTGTTTTGTGTTAAATTGATAACAAAATGAAAGTGTGATAGGCAAAGCATTAGGGGAAATTCTGGGTGCCATTCGATGTCCTTTTTTTAATTCTTATTAGGAGCCTGTCTTCAAAGTGTCTTTCAGTTTGGCTTAATGTGAAAAAGAGGAGAATACTTATTTTATATAATAATCTGACATTATACAAAATGAGAATAAAAGGATGGAGGGAGTTCAAACCTGGGAGAGGCTGAGAAGAGGAAGGGTAGCAAAAAGCCAGATGGAATGTGGAGAGACGATAAATCAGGATATGGAATGTATGCACTCTTCTTTTCCAGGTAGTGGTCTTTCAGAAAGTCCAGAAGCAGTTCATATCCTGACATTACTTCCTCTCAGGAGAATTGGAAACTTATGTACAAAAACAGTGTTACCAGGAAGCCACAGACAATATAAAATGTGTAGGCTCTTCCAAGAAGATTTATCATCAATTGCTATGAAATGCAAAAACAAAAAATCACCTGTAAGGGTAACGTTGGAAAAAACTGTAAACTGTCAAGTGTGGAATTAAAAAAAAAATCCAGATAAGTCTCATTCATGAACCCTTCACTCCCTCTTCAGCAGAAAATAATAGTATACATGAACAGCAGTAGTGCTATCTACAGGCAATTTTCAGATAAGTCAAAATTATTAGCATGATATGGGAAAGGGATGGGAGAGAGAAAGAGAATCCAAAATAAAGCAAAGAAAAAATTTTAGTTAGCAGTGGAAGCTAAAACAAAGAATTGGCTGTGGGAAAATATCTGTGAAGGTCTATAGGGACTGAGATTTCAACTCCCAGTCTTGAATAAACACAGCTTTGATGGTTATCAGTTTAATTTGTTCTTGAATTAAAGTACGCTTTTCTTTCACTTGTTTCCATGGATCAACTGAACTGGGTAGCTGCTAGCTAGAGTTTCAATAGGGATATATAGACACAACATTTAGATTCAAGTGAATAGGCCATATTATATAAAAAACATATTTGGCAGAAAAATCTTTATTTGAACCATAAAGAATGGATGAGTTTATGAGATAACTCAAAGCAACTATATAATAGGTGATTTGCATAGACACAGAAGTCATAACAAATGGCCTATTTTTCTTTCAAGATCTAGTTCAAAGACCTTCCCTTGATCTCCTGATCAAAATTAATCATCCTTCCTCTTCACTCTCATTGTTCTCTATTGTAACAATTATTTCATGTTCCCTTTATTATTATGTACATGCTTTATCCTTGAAGACAAGAACTATGTCTATCAGAGTTTTGTTTGACCACTATACACACACATGCATCTTTCACCTAGCATATGGGGTATAATATTGTGCAGGTATTGGCAGCATGAACTCTAATCACAGATCAACACAAAGTTTTGAACATGGCTTACCATGTAAATGTTAGGTTAGATTAACTATACAAATCTTAGGTAACTTACTTAGCCTTTTAAATTTTGTTTCTTGTTTTGTGAATTTGGATAATTCCTATTGAACCAGTTGCCACAGGGTGAATTGAGATATATTTGTCCCACCTCTTTCAGCTGCCATAGAAAGACAGCTTGAATCATCTTACACAAGGAAGAAAAAAAAAAAAAAAGCAGATGGAGAAGGTGGCTTTGGCTAGGGAAATCAAACTGGGAAAGCTCTCAGATCAAAGAAAGGATTCAAGGATTCCAGGACACTCCTGGGATTTTAGGTATATTTTTTCCCCCAGAGAGATGGGGTCTAGCTCTGCAGCCCAAGCTGAAGTATAGTGACGCAATGGTAGCTCACCACAGCCTCGAACTCCTGGGCTTAAGCAATCCTCCTACCTCAGCCTCCCAAGTAGGTGAGAATACAGGTGCACACCTCCATGCTTGCTTATACTTTTTATTTTTAATTTAGAGACAGGGTCTTGCTATGTTGTCCAGTCTGGTCTTGAAGTTCTGGCTTCAAGTGATCTTCCCACTTCAACCTTCTAACGTGCTGGGATTACAGGTGTGAGCCACCACTCCCGGCTGAGTCTTCAGGTATTTCTGAACTCAACTCCAGCAGCACCATCTTCCTGAGCTCCTAATTTCCACATTTTAATAAATGTCAGCTTTATTTCCTCAGCGTTTGTATATGTGAAGGGAGGGGCTTTCAAAACAACAAAGAATTCATTCTCCCTGTGAACTCTAGCATTACAAATGCCAAGAAAGGACGTCAGGTTGTCTCACTGAGGGCCCTGTGTCCTCTCCTGATTATAATCAGGAACTTACTAGAAAGAGGGAAGAAATGGATTCTTAGCAGATAAAAGACAGTAACTAGAAAGTGCACCCTACACCAGATGCTTAGCACAATGATTACATATAGTGAAAGCTTAATAAGTGGTGTCTTTTTTAAAAATAATTTTCATGAACAACCAGTGAACTCTAGATAAACAATGATTTTACTATCTGCAGTGGCTTATGCAATACGAATTTGTTACATGTATATCTGCGGACAGGGTGAAAAAATAATGATCTGGATTATTATAGTGCACAGCTTTCCTATATCAGTAAATTGCAATATCCATCCTAAGCATACAAGTTTAGCAATTGATTCTCTCTAGACTGTATAAAGACCCAGTCCACTTCTTTTCCTATATCAGTAAATTGCAATATCCACCCTAAGCATACAAGGTTAGCAATTGATTCTCTCTAGACTGTATAAAGACCCAGTCCGCTTCTTTCCACTTCCGTGGATACAAACCCAGACTAAGGCACTGACAGGCCTCAGTGGATTACTAGTCTTCTAAATAAACTCTCTGCTTTCACTTTTTTCCTTAGTGGCTGATTTCACCACAGTAACCACAGTGATCTTTTAAAAGCATATTCAGCTCTTCTGTTCGAAATGAGTGTCTGCTCATTGCAATAAGAATTTAATCTAAATCTCTAACTAGGCTTAAAATTCTTCCGCCATCCAGCCTCTGCCTCCCACGGCACCCTCATCCCTTACTGCTCCATGTCCCTGTATGACTAGCCTTCCTTCTGTCTTTCAGGAACCCAACATACTCCCAGCTCAAGATGTTGACACTGTTTTTCCTTTCCAGAATGTTCTTCTTTCAGACTGTTATGAGGCTGCCTCTTTTGTGATCCCTCTTCAGATTGCTAATGAAATGCGTCACCATAACCAGGAGCCTTCCCTAATATTTTTGGCTAAGGTAACACACCCCCATCTCATTTCCCATTCCCTTCACTAGAATATAAACTCCCAGCAGGTAAGAATTATAGCTCTCTTGTCCACTACATTATCCCTAGGCTTAATATATAGGAGGGACTTAGTAATTATATGATGGTAATAGACCAAGTGTGATTAAAGTAGAAAAAAGAAAAGTTGCCAGCTCAAAACTCCCACATTAATAGATGTTAAAACTTGGAATTAAGAAACAGTCTCTGTAGGGCTCTGTTAGAGAGATGATTTGACACACTGTCATTGAGACGTGAGGGGTATTGCAGACCGGATAAGTAAGTGGTTACCTAATAAAGTCCTAAGGGAATGGAACCCAAATTAAATATTTTTGAGGAACAACGGAGAAATAAATGTCAGATAGATTTAGGAACCTGCTCAGACTTCTTATCCTGTGATTTGTACAACCAGGAAACAGTATAAAGTAAAAGACCACTAGGCTCCTTAGAAAGACCACAGTACTAATATTTAAGGCAATCATGGTTCCTAATTTTCTGGAAATGTAGACATTGAAACGGCAGAATAACAGCAGGCTTAGTGTTGGAAGACCAGACAGAGGTAGTCATGATCTTGTTGCGTGACCTTGAACAAATCCCTCTTGTCACTGACCTCCAGTTTTCACCTTTGCAAAATGAGGGTTGGCTTAACGACATGTAGAGCCTTTCCTACCCTAATATATATGAGCCTATAGACTTCCTCACAGAAGCATTCTTCAAATGTAAACGAAAGGTTTACAGAGCCTTGGGAGTCTTCCTTAAAGTCTATAGGGAGTGAACACCAAGAAAAAGTATATCAATTGCCAGGCAGCTTCTCCCAGGTACAAACTAGGATGGATGTGGCAGTAACCATCCTGGGACTGTCCTCTTTATTTTGTCAGCTCAGTAGGGGATACATGAGGAATGTTAAGTTGAAGTCATGGGTGTGTGTGTGCTTGTGTTTTTATGCTTGTAGATTTTGTGTCTTTTATTATATTGGTTTGACCTTCTTTAAAAATTAACAACAACAAAAGGCAGTTTTATTTTAGGGCTTTTAAAAAATATTGTTAACAGTATCTTTGTCATAGCTCCCAAGAATCTCAACTACAGCTGAAGCTGCAAAATCTTTGTCTTGTTAGCTGCAGGTATTACTATCTTAATGTGGGTTACAGATTCTACTACAAGCCTGAAAAGAACCAGAGATCCAGCGGAAGAGGTTACATGCTTAATTCTTAATTCTTGTATCTGTTATACTTTGAGTGCACCAAAGCAGTGAAAATTTTCCAGAGCAAACTCAGATATGCCCCAGATTTTGGAGGACAGGATCTATCCATCAAGAATTTCAGGTTAGATTCCAATAGCCAGTGACTGAGTCTCACAAGCAAAATGAGGAATTGCCTCTTTGAGAGAGAATTCCACAGAAGGGAGGCACCTCGTGTGGGATGAAATGAAGCTTGCTATTGGAAACAGGTCTTCGTGAAGACTAGTCACTACAAAAGTTTTGGTGATACTAGAAACAGACACTTTAAAATTCCATCTTTATCAGAAATGTTTCTGCTTGCTATTTACAGGATGGAACTGAACTAGGAAAAGCCGAGGGTCATGGTCTTATCCTAATACAATTTGCAAACCTCACTGTTTTCACTGTTCTGTGGCCATTTCAAGACAGGTTTAAGGAAGTAGGTATAAAATAAGTAGTAAGTTTGATTCTCTGTGCAACAGGTTAGAAGATAAAAAATATATATATTTGCTACTAATGATTTAAACAGAGGTCCTCAATTTTTTAGCATTCAGACAGTTATTTTTTACAGATATGTATGAAATGTTCAACCCTCCATGTGAGAGGAAACTGGAATACTTTGCCCCAAAATCTACTTCTTTGGCATATTTCAAGATGGCTATTCAAAGGGGCTGCAGAGAGTAGAATAGCTCTGAAAAGCTGTCTTTTTGTGGGAGGGATTTTCATCTGCAGAGGAAATCTACATTAGTGAAGTAAAGAACAGATGCAAACAGGCTTTCTCTGAGACTCCCCTTATCTGCCTTGTCTAGATCTAGGAAAGATTAACTCATGGGAAAAGTAGACCTAATAGTCTGACACTTTTAAATGTCTGACAGAGAAACTTTAACCACATCCTACTGTTTATCCTTTCTCCTGGCAGCTCGAAGATTACCTGAGAGGTTTTCATCTGCATAACAAGACAGCCTTTGCTTGGCATGCCTTCCTCCCCTCACTCTTCCAGAACCTGTGATGCCACCTCCCCCTGGGAAACCCCAATCTCCTGTTCTTTCTGTAGCCTCAGGATGATAGAAACATTTTAACCATCTAGCTCCACCTTTGAGCCTCATACATAGCACATGGCTTCTGTGCTGATGCACATGATAAAATTTGTATTTTTTACATAATTTTTTTCTTTTAATCTATCTATTGTCAATTCATCTCAATAGACTTAGACCTGAACCTTCAAAGAGAAAGTCTGAACTTTTCTAAACATGAAAATAATAAATAGGAACACACACACACACACACACACCTTATTATCTGGACAGAGGAAAATAATACCAAAAGAAATCTCCTGCTAAAGAGAATGCAAGGAGGGTTAAAAGATCGTTATTGCATATTATACATATAAAAATGTTGTAGAATCCCAAAATCCAGTTTTGCATACCCAATGCATAGTAAGCCAAACACTGACACATCAGCACTTAGGAGCAGAGACGTATTTGATTTTTCCAAAGCAAGAAAGTCGGAGAGACAAATATCACAAATTCAACCTGCCTTTGAGCATAACTGGGAGCTTTTATGAGTAAGGTAGGTATGCGGGAGGTGAGATCCCCAGATGATCAAAGATGTTTTCTTCCCTCAGCCTGATCAAACTCCTGGATGCCATCAAGGAGGTCTGCATGACCTAAGGATCATTTTTCTTTAAAAGAAAAACAAGTTCATTAATCTTGCGGGCAGCCCTCTGGGGTTAGTATATGAAGTTAATCAATTACTAGTGACTCCCCTCTATAGAAATGACTATGAGCAATAAGCATGTGTGGAGGGGAAAAAGGACAAAGAGAAAGGAAGGTAAATAAAACAAACACCTTAAAATTTTTATAGCGCAGGCTTGGTTACAAAAAGAGAAGAAATTCCTTCTGATTCCAATAATCTAGAAATGTGGAAAGGTTCGATTTGAGTAAGGATATCACTTAGGAGTAAACCTTTCCTGAGTGAGCATTGAGTTGTGAGTGTATGCAAAAGGCTAGAAACAGCAGGTACTATTTGAAGAGAAGTAGGCAATCTCATGTGACAGAGGTATAGGTAAGTGAAAACGTGATGGAGAATATAGCTGGTTGTGGCCAACACTGGGGTTATGAATTTAACCTCATAAGAATATAAACCCCTTCCAGCACTTTGGGAGGCCGAGGCGGGTGGATCACCTGAGGTCAGGAGTTCAAGACCAGCCTGGCCAACATAGAGAAACCCTGTCTCTACTAAAAAAAATACAAAAATTAGACAGGTGTGGTGGCACATGCCTGTAATTCCAGATACTCAGGAGGCTGAGGTGAGAGAATCTCTTGAACCTGGGAGGCAGAGGTTGTGGTGATCCGAGATCATGCCATTGCACTCCAGCCTGGGCAACAAGAGTGAAACTCTGTCTCAAAACACAAAACAAAACAAACAAACAAAAAAGAACATAAACCCTTTGTTACAGTATCCAGTATGGTACCATTCACCAACTCAAGGATGAGTATCAAGGATCAGTTCAAATCCTATACCTTTAATAAAGCCTTTCTAATTATTGTAGCTCACAATGATATCTCTCTACTATGACAATCTTTATTAGCTAATACAGATTTTCCCCTTAATTACAATCCATTTTGTCTCAATTTCTACCTGCTTCATTTGTGTTCATATTTCTCACAAGAAACTTAGAACTCTTTGATGACTAATTTTATAGTAAAAAATGGTCAGACACAGTTTTAGGTACTAAGCACTAAATAAACACATTACTGACTACTATAAAGTGAGGAGGAAAATCATACTCCAAAATCAAAACAATTACAGTCACAACCTCATGTGCTTTGCTTAATTCGCAGGACACACATGGATCCTGTCCAGCAACAAGAAGGGAACTTGCATAAAGGGTTTACTTTATGTACGCTTCAGTCATATTCACCCTGCTGCGTGGTCAAAAATTCATATTATCAGAGTGCCAACAATGCATCAAATGTGCTGTTAATTTCACTCACAGCAGAGGTTCTGCACTTTGATGAGAACCACTTAAATTTAATAGAGAAGGAAGCTGCCCTATGGCTGGTCTCAAACTGGAAAGTGACCCAAAAGCCAGGAGACAGATTTATGTGACATGCACAGAAGGTGATGTGTGCCTCTTGGCCCACAGAGCAGATTTTTGGCCAGAGCTTGATGAGTAGATATGGCAGTCTGGAGACAGAAGCTCCGGTGTGCTGTGCACGAGTAGGCAGGCTTGTTTCTTTCAAGCATGGCCCAGAAAAAGGACAACCCTCATTTTAGAGAGCTGATAAAAGTGTAAAAAAAAGATTTATCCAATAGAGCAGCTCTATGCAGACACCAAGGCAACCAGCAGTCCTGGAGGGAGTGTGCAGCCTGCCAAGACGATTGTCAGAAATGGTTGCCAGAGTCAGATGCTATGGATGTAGGAATACTGTCTGTAGCTTGGTGTTTGGAACCTACATTAAGTTCAAAGACGAGCGGCAATGACTGATTCAATTCCCAGGGGAACACAAAAGCTATGTTATCTATAATTTATTTGACTTTAAAGGCAATCTTTGATTTCGAGGACATACACAAGGAATGATGTTTCCTCTGTAAGAGAAATTGCCTTAGAGCGTGTGTGCTCTGGATCTCTCTAAAGATGAGCATGAAGATTGAAATGACAGAGGGTGCTCATCATGAACTGTCTTGATTAGGTAAATTCTGATTATATTTGACTCAAGCCATGGCAGTATAAGCATAACTCTAAAGCAAGAAGCCTAATTGGTTCAACAGAGTTATGAAAACTGGAGCAGAATTGTCAATCGCCGTACCTAACTAATGGAACAATAGAGCCACCTCACAAATAGTTGGGAAACTTAGAAAGTAATCTGTCAAAGTCTGCACAGCAGTTGTTGAAATGCTTGTCCCCAAATTGTAACTAGAGTGAGGATGGGTAAGGTAAGTGATGATGGCTGGAACTTTGTCTCAGATCAAAACTTAAGACTATACTCACCTAGCTAATATCCTCCCGTAATGTATTAGGCTGTTTTAAGGACAATCAGATTATTGATGTAAATGCAACTGAAAGGGATGTAATCTTTATTCATGTCTTACAAAGTACATATTCTCTCTCTCTCTCTCTCTCTGTGTGTGTATGTGTGTTTAGGGAGTGTAATTATTAAAGTAAACAATATAGCAACAAAATCATCCCAAGTTTTAGCATATATACACAACATATCAGTGTTAGATATATAGCAATTGCATAGTCTAATAATTACCCAATAGGATACCTTTACTCTAGGAGATGAAGTTGGAATAATTACATGCACAGCTTATGTCTGGCCACAACTTCAGTTGCTATAATCAGAAGTATCCTTCAAAGAATGAGGTCATACACAAGTGTAATCATAACACCTGCTATACTATGCTTTTATGACCCAAGCATGTCGGGAGGTACATCAAACCTTAGATCATTAATGTGTTTTAGCAGTGATTAGTTAGCAGCAAGAATTAGGCACATTTATAACTACCAATTATTCAGGGAGCTACTGTGCTATCATAGTAGAGTATTTTTAGTCTACTCAAAAATTACAAAGTTTCATTTGTTATTTTATGTAGAAAGAAATTGATACCTAGAGAAGTTAAATAATTAGCCTAGTAAAATGCTATTGATAAACAGTGTTCCTGGGTGTTACATAACGCTCTAGGTGATACTAAGTGTTCATCTTTTTTGTTCCTCTTTATTCTCTGATTCATATCTATGTTTCTTTGATTCATGTCTATGTTTCCTAGTGACATGGGAAGTGGGATGGAGTTTTTAGGACGAAGGAAATGCATACTGATGGAGAATGTGACAAAGGTACCAAAGATTGCACACATCTATGTTAAGATTCTGTCTAATAATGTAAATGAATGACTTACACATGTATATGTTTTATAGTTTGTGATGGGTTTTATATATATTTCCTTACACAGTGACACTGTGAATTGCTGTAGTTTACATTTTGCAAATGGTGAAATTGCAGAGCTCAGAAAGGTTATGTGGCTTGCCTAAGGTCAAACAATGTAGTATATAGCAGAGCTGGGTCTTAAGCCCAGATTTTCTGAGTCAAAATCTAGTTCTTTCCATTACAGCATTCTTATAAATCCTCAGAACATAGCTGTTCCTCCAATGTGGGTCTTGGATATATGGTATCAAATCACTTCAGATGATAAATTTAGTTTGTTGCAAAACCATTACTAAGATAAGTGTAAATATCTTATCAATCATCTTATTGTTTGTTGTTACTTTTTGGCATAAGTGAAATTGGATCTATAGGCATTTGGATTCAGAATGTCGATAACTTCCTTCGGAAGACATTGTAATTGATTCTTTCCTGCATCTTGTTATCAATGTTAATAATATATGCCACTCCAACATAATGTACAAGTTTACTGAGTTCAATGGGATATTCCTGCATCATCAAACTTCAAAATTGGAGTATTGCTATGAGAAGCATTCATGCTATGTTGCTAGCAAGTATAATATTTTATAAAGTTCTTGCTTATATATTTATAGGAACTGTGAGTTCTAACCAAATTATGACTCACACACCTTTTACTGTATCAGACCCAGTTGTCTTCTTTTCTGAGGCAAAACACATATAAGGAGAATTTGGATGCAGCAGCATTGAAGAATAAGGTTTTTTTGTACTATGCATTAATGCAGACAGCGTGTAGGGTTGAATTCCATTATGAATGCAACTATTTATATCCAATATCCATTATCATTAATGGACAGATTTTCTTGTGACTCCAGTGTGGAATCCATAAAAGATACAAATTTAATAGCAAACAAAGTCATCATGTTCAACCATGAAACAACTGAGAAAGAAGGGGGTGAGGGTTGCATTTTCTATTCCAAGATACCTGTCTTTAGGATTCTAAAATACAGATAGTATATGCCTATCAGAATGCATGTGTGTACACTCCAAATTCTGTCTTAGTGCTCAATCTGATTTGTTCTATGATTTGGAATATGTCACTTTACCTTTCTTTAGTGTCATTTTATCCCTTCATAGTGCTTACAATTTTCAAAAACACACTTCGGACTTAAATGAAATATATAGTCAGAGACAAACAATAAAACAAGTATTTCCAGTGCTGAGTCTTTTTTATAATGCAGAAATGTAACAACTTGATTCCTGCGTTTGAAAAAGTTTAAAAGAAAATGACATTTTCTCAATTGCAATATTGCTCAAAATAGAAAGATGGACAGACCTCTTGTGGTGATTTTCGTTCCAACTGACTATCCAACTAGGGAAGGAGTCAGATATTATGCAAAAAAGGAGGAAAGACACTTATTTTGATTACTGATTTCTACTTTGAACAGTTAGTATTTTTAGTCATGCAAGATTTATAGGGAAATCTAAAAGTTCTTAAAAAGATAATACCACTATGTATAATCAAAATATTGTTGTGAAATAAAAATCTATTTTCTTCTTTTTTAAAAACCTTGAAAAGTTAAAAAAATTGTATTAATTGAAAGAGAACAACAATCTACAGTGAAAGCCATTGTGGAGCTACTTTAACGATACACAATCTGTGAGCCATCTGAAGACTGTAAATACGCTAATATTTCAAGAAGTATAGGATGAATCATCCATTTAGAAACATTGAAGAGAAGATGAAGAAGCTCGGAGTGAGTTGTGAAGCCATGAATAAGGATGTATTACACACCAGGAAGCCATCAATATTTGTTTATTATGTCAGGGTAAGGAATAAATCTGTGAGCTAATTTGTATTCTTCACAGTTAATTCCAGTGTTCCTGCTTGAGCATTTTTGTTTCAGAATGAGTGCTGCACAGCTGTTTAATGGTGCCATCAAGAATTCGGAAAGTCATGGTCCCTTGGAGACATAAAGGCATTGTAAAGTATGATATCAAACCACAAATAATGAAGCACCATTACCTTACAACATCCTATACTTCTCCTTTGCGTTCTCTTTCTCTTCTCTCTCCCTGCCTCACTCTCTTCCTCTTAAAATAATTGGATTTGTTAACATTCCCTTCATTTAAAAAAATACATCTGCTCAGAAGACGAGCAAAACAACCATGAGTTTAAATGATCAAAAGATTACTTTTGTTGCAACTGCAAGCTTTTTGGAAGAGATTTTTTTTAACTTAGTTTGTTTTAGTAATGACTTTGTCAATAAAATTAAACACAGAAATTAAACAATTTCATATGTAGAAAGACCTACACTTACACATTGCTCTTAGGTAAGTCACTATATATATTATAGCTTAGGTTTATACATGTACCTATGTTAAAGTAGTCATTTTTAAAAAATTATTTATTTCACTTAGGTATTAATTGCTGTCCATCTTTTGTGTTCTGTAATGCCACATGCTTTGCCTTCTTTTCTGATTTTGCTACCCTACAGACAAGATTTACACTTGCTCCCTTACCTTACTTTAAAGGAAGATTGAAATCCTTAACTCTGCCTGAAATTATGAGAGGAAAGTGACAAAACTGGACTTGTGCTCTCAAACTCTCATTAGATGAGGTTGAAGTTTGCTCAGTCCAGTGTCACAGAAAGTTCCAGATGAGAATTCTATTCTAGTGATTACAGTCCTGTACATGTATTTATTGTAGATGTAAAGGCTGAGATACCTACAGCCTAGTTTTTGTGATTGCTTTCCTTGCTGGTAAACTAAAGAATAAATTAGTGTCCGTCTACCAGTAGTTTCAAAGTCTTAGAAAACTGAAGAACAAATAATCTAAGAAATATTTGATGTCCTCTCCTACTAAAAAAAAAAAAAATCCCTCTTCACCAAATCAACTATAAGCAATTTCAAAATCACATGACTATATTGCTAGGCCAGTCATCAAGAGCTTGCCTTGTCTTCAAATATGAAATTCTATGTATGATACTCACATTTTTCTCCTACCAAATATTTTTAATGACAATTTCTTTCACTCTGATTGCTTTTATGTTCTTAGTGTTATATTAACATCAATAAATATTAAATGGCCTACTCTTGTAAGAAAAAAATATATGTTTTTCTCAAGTTGTATTTTAATCTACATATAAGGATATGCCTTTTCAAATATGTATATAGTATATATAATATGAGTGAGTCCACATATATTTGCACTTATAAAATATCAAACACTGGTTATTAATAAAAAATTTAACCGATTACATTGATATTTGTTTGCTTAATCTGAAACTTCTGTCCATTTGACAAGATCCAGATGATGCAATGAATATATTTTTAAATTTTTGCAGGTATATACATGACTAGGGCAATTGGTAGAATAAAGAAAATGTAAGCACATATAATAATTTCTATTATCTGGGTGCTAAATATTGCTATTTAAAGATATTGATGAAAGGGTCATATTTTTCAGGGTATATATTTTTCCCCAGTAGTAATATATTAAAACTATGTAAATCAACTCTTTGTTGTCTTTTTTGTTTTGAGGGGAGGTGGCAAAAGGAACACTTTTATAAATGCTCAGTTAAAAACAGAGCACATTCTATTTCATTAAGTCTCTAAATTGTTCCAACAATGAAATACAAATCTCAATTTTTATTTGTTTGTTCACTAAAGAATTATAAAGTCTTCAGAGGAGAACTGATTTCAGAATCATGGCTATGAATGTAAAGAAGGTCATAAAGGCTTTGTGTTGACTCTCACTTCTGGTTTTCCATTAATCATCTGGTTCTATAACATCTAGTTTGCAATACTATGAAGTTAATCCCTGATTCACTTTGAAGGGCTAAAGTTATGTCTTAGAAAATCGCACATCTGAGGCAAATGATGAAATGTATAATTAAATGAGAAATAACATACTTCGTAGGAAATATTACATGTTGTAAACTTGTTTTGTACACAAAGGATTTAAAGAACTTCCTTTTTCCCAAAAACATTAATTTTAGAACTTTACATTCTAACCACACATGCTTAAAGAGAGGTTTTATACTGTCTTTGGTCCCGAGCAAAACCCTAGTATATTCTGTCAACCAACTGTACATACTAGGTAGCTTACGGATCAGTAGTCTAATTTTTCTCATTCAGTAGCATTAGAGTTGACATGCTTGTGCAGTTTGGTTTATGTCTGCCTTCCTACAGCTACTCAGACATGGTTTTTTTCCTTCAAAGCTTCAGTTATGTATTGACCATAAAGTGTACCAAGCCTCAGAGAATAGGAAGAGTCCAATGTGTTATAAAGGCACAGCGCTTACATGTATGTAGTAACATCTCTACCAGGAAGCCAGTGTCTACCGTAATTCTTTCTCCTATTAACTCTGGCACCTGCTTGAGATCCAGAAAATAGAAAGATTGTTGTTCTTTTGTAGCTTTTTAGAGAAGGGGTCTGCAGTTCTTGTAGTTCTAAGTTTCCCATTGCAACTCAACAATTTGTACTGACTTAGCTTGAAAGTCAAACAAAAAGGAAAGCATGCAAAACCTTTCAGTTATATCGAGAGAGGTAGAGACAGCCCCATAGTTGATTCCTGTTCAGGATACGTTGTGAAGGCCAACATGATGTTTATGAAGTGACAGAGATGGAGAATTATTGGAAACAGTAGCAAACTAGAAGTGAAAAACCTTGTACAATTATTCTTAACATATTATTTATATTTAGATGCAATTCTAATAATGATAAATAGATGCTTTTACTTAGTAAAGTTGACTTCCATCTGTGTTTCTTAACAAAAGAATAATGAAAAATTTGCAGGGAGCTTTACTGCAAATTCAATTAACATTTATATTACTATGTCACTCTTGATAATTTAAATTAGATAATTGTGATATTAATCATTGAATACCTACTCTGTTCTAGACACTATGCTAGGAACTGGAGAAACAATGCTGTTTGTTGAATATGTCCACTAAAGTTGATGTGTTGGAAAGCTAATCCTCAATGCAATAGTGTTGAGAGATGAGTCCTAATAAGAGGTGATTAGGACATGAGTACTCTGTCTCATAAATGGATTTATGTTCTTATTGCAGAGGGGCTTAGTTATTGTGAGAGTGAGTTTTTTTATAAAAGCAAGTTTGGGCCCCTTTTGCTCTCTCTCTCTCTTGCCATGAGGAGCCTTCTGACATGTGATGATGCCACAAGAAGTCCCTCTCCAGATGGCGTCAGATGCTGACACCTTGGAGGTTGGACTTTCAAACCTCCAGAACTGTGAGAAATAAGTTTATTTTCTTTATAAATTAACTGTTCTTAGGTATTCTGTTATAGTAGCACAAAACAGACTAAGACAGAAAATTGATACTGAAAAGTGGGATTGTTACTACAACAAATTCCTGAAAATGTGGAAGTAGCTATGGAACTGCGTAAACAATGGTAGAGGCTGGAAGAATCTGAAGGAGTGGACTATGAAAAGCCCAGTTTGCCATGAATGGAATGTTAAGGGCAGTGCTGGTGAGAGCTCAGAAGACAAAAAGTGTACAGAAAGTTTGGAACTTCTTAGCGATTACTTAAGTGGTCATGATCAGAATGTTGGTAGAAATATGGTTGGTAAAGGTTTCATGAGGTCTTAGATGGTAGCAAGGAACAACGTACTGGAAATTGGAATAGAGGCCATCCTTGTTAGAAAATTGCAAAGAACTTGGCTAAAATACTTCCATGATCTAGGGCTTTACGGATGGCAGAATTCAAGGGCAATGAACCAGGATATACAAAAGAAGAAATATCTAAGCAGCAAAGCACTCAAGGTGCTTCATAGCTTCTTTTGGCTACTTACAGTAAATTTAGAGAAAAGAAGAAAAGATTTAAAGATGGAATTCATAATTAAAAGAGAAGCAGAATGGAAAGATTTGGAAAACTTTCAGCCTGGCTGTGTAAATTAAAAAAAAAAAAAAAAAGAACATGTTTGGGAGAGAAGTCTAAGGGCATGGGCGAGCAACCCTTGGCTATGGACAGAATGGAGCTAGGTTCTATTCATCAAGACAATGTGACAATGACCCTGAAGGCATTTCAGACATCTCCAAGCCAAGCCAGCATCTTGAGTGCAAGGTTTCCAGAGAAGCACTCGCAAGACTTTAGTATTTGCTGCCCAAGTCTACCTAAGGACTTGGCTCCCAGGATTTGGGTGCAGTGTTTCTCACCAGCCACAGCTCAAGCAGACCCAGGTGAGGCTTATGACACAGTTCCAGAAGGTGGAAGTGGGTAAGCCTTGGTGGTGTTGATATGGTGCTGAAGAGAATAAACTTGTTATAAAAACTAGATTGGCCTCTTCTTGTTCCCTGTTGTCATGAAGGGCCTGCTGCCATGTTATGATGCAGGAAGAAGGCCCTTGTCAGAGGTCTGTGTCTTGATATTGGACTTCCCAGCCTCCAGAACTATGAGAAATAAATTTCTCTTCTTTTTAAATCACCCAATCTCAGGTATTTTGTCACAACAACACAAAACTAGACACTTAACAATTGTTGAACTTGTGATCCAGCTAAAGATGTAAGATCAAATATGATTCCAAGTTTTGTGATAAATGAAAGGAAAACACAAGTGGTGTTCACATTTTTATTATGAAAACATTCAAATGAATATAAACATAGAGAGAAGAGCATATTGAACTCCTAGATGTTCCTATAATCTAACTTCAACAGTTATCAATGGATGGCAGATTCTCATGTGCATTTTTTTTCAAACCTTAATTTCCCCCTTACTCCCTAAATAAAATACTAGACACAATAGCATTTCATCCACTAAAAATATGTTTGTCTACAAGTCCCTTTTTAAAAAGCACAGTGCCTATTAAACTATCATGCTTGAGAAAGATAATAGCATTATCTACTCAATATCAGCTAATAACATATCAGTGTTCACATTTCCCTGATTGCCTAAAACATTTTAGCCTAGTCGTTTTTGTTAAGCTATCCAAATCAGGTCAAAATAAACTCTTCATATGACATTTAGTTGACTGATAGGCTTTTCTTATCATTTTATATGAAAATTTTAAACCTACAAAGACAAAAAAACCCTACCAATTACACCAAACCCATATTTACCAACTAGGTTAAATCATATATTATTATACTTGTTCTACCACACATCTATTCACCTATCTATTCCTCCACTCAATCACTAATCTATCTTAATTTTTGAAGGTTTCCAAAACTATGTGACTGGAATTTAAGACGTGAGAAGAGTAATTAGAGATGGGTGCAGCTGGAGTAGATTGAGGCCAAATCATGAAAAGCCTGATTTTTGGGGGTTAAGAAGTCAGACTTTACCTTATGTTATTGTGTGGAAGACAGAAAATAAACTAGATAAACAAGTAAGAAAGGTATGTTGTATAGTGGACAAGAAGAAATGTTAAAAAGAGAATTGGAAGCAAGAACAGTTGGAAGGTAGCAAGATTTGCAATTTTAAGCGAGTGGCTAGTGTACATCCCACTAAGAAGATGACATTTGAATAAAGACTTGAAGAGAAGTGAGTGAGCAAGCAAGCCATGGGGATATCCAGGGAATGAAGATTCCAAGAGAGGGAAGGAAATAGTGCAGGCCCCAAAGCTATGATAAATTGACATTTTAAAAATCATTTTAATGAAGTATAATTATACAAACATTATAAGGATTTTATAAGAGTAATAATGTAACAATAGAATAAAAAGTCACCCATAATTCTGCTACTGCTGGAAAACAAATTATTTTCATATTCAATTTTTTAGACTTTTATTTTTCTCTGCACCCATGTTTACCTAAAATTATGCTTATGAAAAAAATTATTTACACATACATGCATATAGTTAATTTTGGATGTTAATATTTTTATTTCTTTTTTTTTTTTCTTTTTCTTTTGAGACAGAGTGTCTTGCTCTTTCACCCAGGCTGGAGTACAGTGGCATTAGCTCTGCACACTGCAACCTCTGCCTCCCAGGTTGAAGTGATTTTCCTGTCAGCCTCCCTAGTAGCTGGGATCACAGGTATGCATCAATACACTGTGCGTGTGTGTGTGTGTGTGTATAGTTTTTGTAGAGACGAGGTTTTGCCACGTTAGCCAGGTTGGTTTCAAACTCCTGGTCTCAGGTGATCTGCCCGCCTCGGCCTCCCAAAGTGCTGGAATTACAGGTGTGAGTCACAGCTCCCAGCCTGGACATTAATTTTGTATAAATGTTTTCTGTGTATTATATAGCCTACCTATCTATTATTTTAATGCATGTCTATTTCTTATTCACTTATGTATGTATTTATTTATTTATTTACTGAGATGGAGTCTCACTGTGTCCCCCAGGCTGGAGTGCAGTGGCGCAATCTCGGCTCACTGCAAGCTCCGCCTCCTGGGTTCACCCCATTCTCCTGCCTCAGCCTCCCGAGTAGCTGGGACTACAGGCGCCCGCCACCACGCCCGGCTAATTTTTTGTGTTTTTAGTAGAGACGGGGTTTCACCATGTTAGCCAGGATGGTCTTGATCTCCTGACCTTGTGATCCTCCCGCCTGGGCCTCCCAAAGTGCTGGGATTACAGGCGTGAGCCACCGCGCCTGGCCGCATGTCTACTTTTTCAACAAATAAAACACCATGAAATCTTTTACTTAGCAATCCTCCTGTTGTTAAATATTTAAGTAGTGCATCTTTATTTTTCTTAAAAATTATAGCAATAAATGTATTTGTAGTTAATTTTTTTTTTTTTTTCTCAGAGTCTCGCTCTGTCGCCAGGCTGGAGTGCAGTGGCGTGATCTGGGCTCACCGCAAGCTCCACCTCCCAAGTTCAAGTGATTCTCCTGCTTCAGCTTCCTGAGTAGCTGGGACTACAGGTGTGCACCACCACGCCCAGCTAATTTTTGTGTTTTTAGTAGAGTTGGGGTTTCACCGTGTTGGTCAGATGGTCTTGATCTCTTGACCTTGTGATCCGTCCACCTCGGCCTCCCAAAGTGCTGGGATTACAGGTGTGAGCCACCGTGCCTGGTCGTTACTTACTTTTCTTAAAAAAATAAATTTTCTTATAACTACCTATTGGGTACAATGTACACTACTAGGGTGACAGGTGCACTAATATCTCAGACTTCACCACTATACAATTCATCCATGTAACCAAAAACCACTTGTACTCCAAAACCTATTGAATTTTTTTAATTTAATAAATTTTATTATGTATATTTAAGGTATGCAACATGATGTTATGGAATATATATAGATAATAAAATGGTTATTACAGTAAAGCAAATTGACATATCCATAATCTTACATAGTTACCTTTTTTTTATTTTTGTGGCAAGGGCAGCTAAACTCTACTCATGTAGCTAGAGTCCCTTTCAAATCTTTATTTAAGAAAAAATTCAAAAATGAAATTATGGTATCAAAGGGTGAACATTTCAATGACTTTGCATTCCCCCAAAGGGTTACATTAAATTGTATTTCAAACTAACAGTATGTGGTTTTACCAACTTCACAAATAGGAGTAATTAAGAATTAGAGGATGTATTTTGATCACTTAAATTATAAAATGGAATTGTATAGTGTTATTTTGCATTTTTTATTATTAGCAAATATTAATATTGTGCCATGTGTTTCTTTGATAGTTAGATCTGTTAATATGCCGATTGCAGGCTTTAGGTTTTTTTCATAATTTTTTTAATTTTAAGCATTCTACAAATGTTATCTCTCAGGTCCTAGGTCTTAGGTTTTTCTCATAGTTTGATTTTATATTTTAAGCATTCTACAAATGTTGTTTCTCAGGAAAACTTACAGCCCACTGTTCTTTCGAAAATACATGCAAATCTCTGTAATAAACACATGAAATTTTATATAATTACTATTAAGTTATTCAAACGTTTCAATTTTTCTGATTATAAAATAAATGCTTTTTTAGTTTTTTTTAACTTTCTACTTGAAAACTAAAAGGCAAGAAAATAAAAAAAAATCAGTTCTATTTCTGTGTGAGAGGTAAATGGGACAGCCAGACTTATCTCCCCTCTTTTCCAGTGCCTTATCTCCTTCGTCTCTTTAATCAAATAAAAGTGCATATGCAGACTTGACAGTGGTGTTAGAGGACAATAATGTTTTTACTAATATATAGGAAACAGGAAGAATAGTATTCTGTTAGTAGATAAAACAGAGGAGACGGCATCCCTCCACAGCAGGCTAGGAATGTACTGCAGTGAAAATGGGGGCCATTGCCTACGTGGCAAAACACTGAAAGTTCCCAAGATAAAAATCAGTGACTATGGGAGAAAACTTTCACAACCTACTCATCTGACAAAGGGCTAATATCCAGAATCTACAATGAACTCAAACAAATTTACAAGAAAAAAACAAACAACCCCATCAAAAAGTGGGCAAATGACATGAACAGACACTTCTCAAAAGAAGACATTTATGCAGCCAAAAGACACATGAAAAAATGCTCATCATCACTGGCCATCAGAGAAATGCAAATCAAAACCACAATGAGATACCATCTCACACCAGTTAGAATGGCAATCATTAAAAAGTCAAGAAACAACAGGTGCTGGAGAGGATGTGGAGAAATAGGAACACTTTTACACTGTTGGTGGGACTGTAAACTAGTTCAACCATTGTGGAAGTCAGTGTGGCGATTCCTCAGGGATCTAGAACTAGGAATACCATTTGACCCAGCCATCCCATTACTGGGTATATACCCAAAGGACTATAAATCATGCTGCTATAAAGACACATGCACACGTATGTTTATTGCGGCATTATTCACAATAGCAAAGACTTGGAACCAACCCAAATGTCCAACAATGATAGACTGGATTAAGAAAATGTGGCACATATACACCATGGAATACTATGCAGCCATAAAAAATGATGAGTTCATGTCCTTTGTAGGGACATGGATGAAATTGGAAATCATCATTCTCAGTAAACTATCGCAAGAACAAAAAACCAAACACCACATATTCTCACTCATAGGTGGGAATTCAACAATGAGATCACATGGACACAGGAAGGGGAATATCACACTCTGGGGACTGTGGTGGGGTGGGCGGAGGGGGGAGGGATAGCATTGGGAGATATACTTAATGCTAGATGACGAGTTAGTGGGTGCAGCGCACCAGCATGGCACATGTATACATATGTAACTAACCTGCACCATGTGCACATGTAGCCAAAACTTAAAGTATAATTAAAAAAAAAAAAATCAGTGACTATTGAGCAAAGTGAGTTCTGGAGCAGTATTTAGGGAATTGCATTAAATGGCTCTCACCGGAACAGCTGCATCTGCTCATCTTGTTTTATGTTTCCTCGAGGCATGGACACAACATCTATTTATTTATTTTCCACCACTCTTCCCCACAATGCAAACTCTATCAGAACAGGGACATCCTCCATTCTGTTCCAGTGCCTAAGACAGTGTCTGGCCCACAAGAGGTCCTCAAGATGTGCTGCGTCAATGAGCCCAATCCAAAAATCTTCCCCACATCTTTCAAATGGTCAAAGTCCCTCTGCTCCCGGATCTGTATTTCAATGTACTACTCTTCGTGTTTCCAATTAAATTCCATAGGTCCTGGGTTCTTTCTGGTAATTCTTTCTACGGAGAATGTCATACCTCTGTTTCCATGATGTTTCCTTGTTTATCTTTTCCAGATTCATCAAAGGCATTTAGTAGGTCATACAAGGAGGTTCATCAAGACTGTCAGCCAAGTGTAATTTTTATCCAAACATGTTATGTTGTAATAATTTAAAATTGTATTCTTGGCCTCTCTGGCTACATTAGAACGTGTCATATTTAATTGCTTATGCCTTTTGCTTCAGTAGAATGGGGGCCTGGAGGACCTCTGTAAAATTCTTCAGTTACAAACATTTTCCCAACTACTTTAATGGGATGTACCTTTCTGGCCTCGTGCACTTTTTTGTTGTTGTTTTTAAAACAACAAAGTGTCAGTTTTGCTTCTGGCTACACTATAACCATTCCCCAACACTGATCTAACTTCAAAAGCACGAAAAAGTGTGCTGTGCTTTTGAAGTTGGGCAGAGAATGCACATAAACATATCCTAAGAGAGTACCATTTCAAAAAAAGCCATTTCCTATTAAGCAGTTTCAAATTTTCTTTTATTTCTCTTTTCATTAAAAAAAAATTAGTCAATGTTCTCTTTCAGTTTTGCTTCTACCTAGTTTATCATCTTGGTGAACTTTTGATCTTAAAGTTTTGTTTTCCTACATTTATTCCAACGTTTTGTTTTGTTTTGTTTTATACCACATTGCCAAAGCATTTCTGCTGCTGTATTCCTAAGAGTGGTTCTAAATGAGAAGCTCTCAATAATGTTTGTTTAACTGTTCAATCTTCATTTAGACTCTGGATAGCAGCCCTACTGGAGGCCTAGTATAGAGCAAGAGGGAATCATGCATCTGATTTAAGATTTTTAATAAAAAGTGAATGTTAAAAGTAATTTGCCAACAAGGGAAAATGGCAAAGAAAAGAGCAACCCAATGAAATTCCTGTTACGGTGAATACAGAATTATGAGAGTGAACAGGCATAAAGGGAGCGGTGTACCTCACACTACATTAAATCTGCTAGGGACAGACACTCAAAAGAGGTTCAGAGAATATAGTACATGGAATCTTCACAGCAGAAACTGAGGTTGTGATATGAAATCATTCCAATACTGTGATAAATGGAAAGAGCCAACTAGACAATTGAAGCTCAACATCTTTTATAAATAATTGTTTAGTTTGGATTTTATTCAATGAATATTAAACATCTTCTGTCTGAATTATTTTTCTTCTACATACTTTACCTCAGATCATTCTAACAATAATACTGCAATGTATGTAGTATTTCCCTTTTACATAAGAGAAATTGAAGCTCAGAAATTTTAAATAACTTGCAAACATTACACAGTTAGTAATTGTTCAAGTTGGAGTTTTATTACCAGATGGTCTGATTCTAAATGCAGTGTTCTTTTCATAACATACAGCTTTCTCTGTTGGACCTACGGTGGCCAAAGTAAACGAAAAATAGCCAGATAGCCATTGTGTGCTTTATAGAAATACTCGTGTAGATCAGAATCACGATTAGCAGTGGTCATGAAGCAGATAAGGAAAGTCAACAAAATATTTTCTGACTTCAGAAAGGAAAAGTATGTCTCAAAACAGAATTTATAAATGCCACATATATTCTTATCTCGCCAGTTCTGTTCAGCTATTTCTGATTTAAACATTTTTCCCATCTTTCTGGTTTCAGATGAGACATTGAACAAAGTCAAATTAAATGAGAGCGAGTTTCTTTTATTGTAACAAGATTATGTACATATACATATGAATGCAGCTATGAGCACAGACTTTTTAAAGAATTTTGATATTCAAATCCTTCTCTTTCAAATATTTCATTCAAACCAGAATATGGAAATATACCAGAAAACAATAGGAGAGAAAAATACCATTCTATTTGTAAGTTGCATGTAATTACTCTTTTGTTTTGCTAAGTCATCTCTAGTCTGAGAAATGATTACTCTTATTAAGCATGTGGATGGACTATATTGATGAATATATAAAACACAAATAATGGAAATATGTATTTCTTTAATATTTTTATATGAGATACTTTAAGAGTTAAAACTTTATTTTACAAATACATCTGTATTTAGATCAGGCCAATACAAGGAGGTATAAATATTTTCTTTACTAAACAATTTGATGTTTATCCTATATTCTCATCATATTGCCTTTTTCTTTCTCTCTCTCTCCCTCCCTCCCTTGTTCTTATTTTTGAAAGGGCCACTATGAGCCAAAGAGAGAAGAAAATATTTGTTTTGTGCCTTGCATAATTTTTCATGCACTTTTTGGGTTATATTGTGGTATTGCTCTCAACAAGAGGAAGCAAAGACCTCCTTTTCCTGCTGTAAAAATTTCATACATTCAAAATGAATTGTATCTAAAATTTCTCTCTTCCTAATCAAGTATACTTCTCCTTCACTGTTTTAACCAAATAGTTTTTTATCTGTAGTCATTAAATCCAATGTACACTGAACAACGCATTCTTGAATCTGATCCTTGCTCTTGTAGAATCTCTCTCTTTTGAGCAGTTACTTATGCTCTAAATGATTATCTTCATGATGATTGAATTTTACAATAGATTACAAATAACTACTGGCATATGTTCTTTTTCATATTTGAGGATGACAACCATCATTGGATTCATCAGCAGAATGCATACTGTGTAGAAAGGAAATGTAAGAGGAAAGGAGTACACAAATGCTAGCGTCAAGACTAGTGTCAAGACTATTTGGGTTTCATATTTCTGTCACTTACTAGCTGTAGGAAAACCAGTGAAGCTCTCTGTGTCTTAATTTCATCAACTGTGAAATATACCCACCTTGGATCAATTTATGGAATAAATGACTTAATTTGACATAAAAGTGTTCTATAAATATTAACTATTTAATTATAATAATGCTAATACAATTATTGTCTTATTAATATGTTTTATTGGATTTTTTATTGATATACTGATTTTCCTATGAGTTGTGCAGCCTCCACTATTATCCTACATTTTAATAAATTCATAAAATCTGACAGCAGCTTGCTAGTGTTAAACATATTATCTGTTGCCCCTGGGATCTTATGAGAGAATGGCCTTGACCTCATTAAAATGAGGTCATAAAACGAGATAGGTCCAAGTCAGTTGGCGACTGCTCTTACTGGAGTAATTATACTATACGATTCTTAGCTTGTCTTTGGTCTAAAAGGATAACAGTGGTACTTGTTTGTATAGCACCAACATAGCATTATCCTGCAACTTGAATTTAAAGCTATCAATTGATTATAATTATTCTTTGAAACAGTAAAATGTTTAATTTCATTTACATTTCATTAGCGTCATTATCACTCATATCACTAATTGTGCAAAACTTTACTTTTTTGGTAACTTGAAAAAGTAATATTTTTAGGCATGGAAAATTGAAGGAATTACATTAATTCTTTAAATTAATTAATTTCTCTAGAGATATCTTCCTTTGATGCTCAAAGAAAATGAGCAATCATTTGTTTCCAGTGTGTGTTGTTTACTGGACCCCTTTCTGTTAGTGTTTTTAATAATTGGGAGTAAATGATAGTCTAATTCACTGTACATTACTGAAGAAGTCTCCTGTATATCCAACTGTGAACTGTTGATAAGTCACGATATTGGCATAAAGAAGTAGGTATGACTGCACATATGTGATTTATACATCTATTTCTGTGTTTTCTCCCGCCATCTGTACAGTAGCAGAGAAGCTGAACCACATACCTCAGTTTATTTAATGACCATATTTAACTCCCACATTGTTCCCAGGATGCAATAAAATTATATTAACGATTACAAGGAAAACATTAATAAAGAAGTAAATCAGAGAGCTTGTGGGTTCAGCCAAAATGAACTTCCTAGTTCATGCTGGCCCATGTGAACAGGGATCTGATTCAGGTTAAGTTTTCATTACCTTATTTCTCCATTTGGAAGGCTGTATGAATACTAATGAAAGCAAAGTGGTCTCAAGATGGGTAAACATGCAGAACCTAATAGTATGAGGTTTTCAGTAGTTCCACATGGAATTATAATAATACAATAAACACAGTGGTGAGGAATTAATAATAAATATGTAAATTATTTACTCTTAAAAATAGCTGTTCTTCAAAGGTGAGAAGCCCTTATTTAATTATTTGTGCTGAGTGGCTTGGAGAAATGCTGATTTCAGTGCTTATGTGTTCCTTGGGAATGAGTCAGGCAGGTTAAAATAAAAACAAACCAAATAATCAAACAGCACAAGTATGTGGGTTGTTGAAGTTTTTTTGTTTGCCTGCATGCTGATTTACATGCCTGAGCAAAATGGAAAAAATAGAGCGTTCAGGCCTATTAGAACAGAGCCTTCCTTTTGCAAATAGACCATGATTAGAATACATAGTGATATGTTGGATATAGATTCTCTGAAATGAAATTAAGTCTCTTTGGGCCCACTCTTACTGCTGAATTTTATGGGAGGAAGTGGATTCTCTAGTGGGACAGTTAAGGCCTGCATTCTAAGGAAATAAATGCATATTTAATGAGTTGCAACCATATGTGAAGCCTCATGCTAGGCACTGTGGAAATAAAAAATAAAAGATGTAGTACTGATGCTGAAGGCATTGGACCAATTAGAGATATAAACTCATAACATGAAGTGCTAGAAATAATAGAGTCGTTGAAATTGGATTTGAATTTGAATCCGGGATCACCTGTCAGTTCAATGATGTGTGCAATTTACTAAAAAAACACTTCGAGTTTCACTTTCATATCTCTATAAGAGGACTAATGAAACCTAACTTGCAGGCTTAAAATGATTATAAACAATTATTTGCAAGAAGCCTTGAGCCAGAAAATACACTGTGCATTTTTCACACAACCTGTGAATTTCTCCAAATTGCCACTATATTGTAATATAACTGAGCTCTCAAAAAATTTCGGTAAAAAGCTAAACTGCTATGATGAAAACATCCTAAAGTTCAGTGGCTCCAACAAGATACAAGTTTTTCTCTAACATCACCATCTAGGGCAGGTGGCAGACTCTGATCCAGGAAGTCATCTAGTGATCTCAGTGAGTGGGTCTGCTTTTGTTCTAGCTGCACTTAATTTCAGCCATATACAAGGAAAGAGATAAATATCAGGATGGTGCAAAAGTAACTGTGGTCTTTGCCATTACTTTTAATAAGTTTAAGGTACATGTTTTTAAAGAAAACAAGCTATAGGTTGGCTGCATTCATTTTGTCACATTTCATTAGTGAGGATTTACTCACGTGGTGAAAACTAGGGATATGAGAGCCTGCAAAGTGTGCTGTATAATCACATGCCCAGGAATTTAAAAAAATTGATTTAGAGAGAGCATTTGTTTGCCACATTTGTTTACAATTACATAGCAATAATGTAGTTAAATTTTGAAAGTTTATTTCTGCTGGTAGTTGAATTCCAAATTTATATCTCCAGATTATATTTATCTTCTAAGGTCCATAGCAATAAATCCCTCTCCCTTACTTAAATCATCTTCTTGCAGGTCTCAGAGCCATTGCACACTTAACAAGTATACATCTTATCTCTTGATCTACTTTGTAAATCTGGTTCTTTTTCAGTGGTTTCCTACACCAATGGAGCATTTAGTTAGGCAAACCAGACACAGCAGCATTGCCTTTATCAGTCTCTACTCCCTCATCTCCCAAAGCCAGTTGAAAACCAAGCCCTGAAGGCTTTGCCTTCTAAACACAGCACAACTCTAGCTACCTCCCTGTCTTCCCACGGATCCACCCTAAACCATGGCACTATCCTCTCTTACCTGATCTAAGGTACTAGCTTCCCAAATCGTTTACTCAGGTCCACCTTTGTGACTTGTTTAATCTCCACATCACAGCCAGAGATGATGTTGTGGATGGAGTTTTGTTCTGTTTTGTTTTGCATTCTAAAAATCTGATATTATGCCCCTACTTAAAATTTCTCAATGACTTTCACATGCATGTTCTTAGTTGAAGACAAGTACAAAATGCTTCAATGTCACCTACAAATCCCTCGATGTTCTGGTCCTAACAATGTTCTGGCACCTCCTCCTACATATGCTGACTCATCTCATATTTTACTTTGACTTCTTCCATATGGACCTCTTGTTGATTTCTCCTAAGTCCCACTCCATCTCCCAACACAAGGTCTTTTCATACATGGTTTTCTCTGCACATGTTGTTCTTTCCCCCCATTTTCTCTGAACTCTCTCCTGTTTACCAAATAGATTTCAGCTCAATAGTTAATATCTAAAGAAAGGTTTCCTCTAGGCTTTTTGATATCATTATGTTTTCTTATATAGATTCCAGGTACAAAAAACATGTTATTCTAATAACACAATAGCAATATTGCATTGATTTCTTCGATTATTTGTTTAGTTGTCTCTCTACCTACCAGACTGAGGTCTATGCATATACACTGACATATTTTTTTCACTGTAGATTACTAAAGCTTAATATGTCTAGATGGTTCATAATAAACATTCTATAGGTATTTTTAGAAGAACTATATTAAAATATTTTATTTCAAAATCAAAATATGTCTCATTTGTTTCAAACGAGTAGTAAAAAATAGTGATCATAAAAATTCAGAAGATAAAGAAATAATATCAAATTGAAAGGATAAAGATTGGCGTCACCAATAATGCAAGGTATGTAATGAATGAGAAAAAGCTTTTCGAAAGACAAGAAGAATATATACAGAATTCAGATAACAAGAAAGGCAAGAGCCAATATGGAAAGTTTCTATATTACTGGTGCTCAAGGTGACAGTGGCTAGACAAGATTGATTAAAAGGGAGCATTTTTGTAGGAAAATTATGAACATGAAAAGTTGAGAATCAAATTACATCTATGTTAGGAAGGAAAATCTAGAAGATGGATTTAGCGAATGCAAAACCTTAATTCACTTAGGGATCCAGAGAAGAAAGTTAGGGGAAGTATAGATGAAGAAGGAAGAATATGAGATGAGAAGATATTGGGGCTGCTTACTCAGACATTTTGTGTCAATTTAGGTGATAAGGGTAGAAACAGAGAAAAAAGCAGCTGAAAAAGAATCATTTTTAAAAATGACTTTCTTTTCAGAATGACATCAAATCAAAGGTGTCTACGACACTATTAAAATGTGGAAGTCGAGCCCAGGAAACAGGCCAGGCATAGATTATGAGTCATCATCATAAAGAGCTCAAATGAAACAAATAAAAAGGACCTTTAAAAAAGAAAACAGAGAATGAGACAGCAGGAGGCTTAAACTGAACGGTTGAAAAGTTCTATATCAAGGATATCAGAGAAAGCATAAGACATAGCAAAGTTATATAAGAGGTATATTAAGAGTATGGTAAAGTTGGAGAGGTACTTATGAGATCTCCCTTCAAGGAAGTGCAGTGTAGACATCTTTCAGCTGTCAGCTCCTTCAAGGTTTGTCTCTGCTGCAGAAATCTGATCCAACCAAGGTCACACTATTCCAAGAGCAGTCTGAACACAGTGACTGAGAAAGGCAGAAGTATAAGCATCTGACATCTCAGTCAGATACAAGCCAATTCTGATGGCCAATACTCTTTCCAGAGTCTCTTGCACTCACACCTGGTTGGCCAATGCTATGTCAGACATTCATTACAGTTGGACTTCTGCCCAGTCCTGCTTCCTCCTTCTTCCTGTCATAGGTGTTGATCCATTAATAAACAAAACGAACAAACAAACAAAAACTTTGCATCCCAAAGCCCATCTCAGCATGGGCTTACTCAGAGACCCAACTGTGATAAGAGCTGGGAGAAAGAGCGTACGGGCTTCAAGGATGTATTTCATAATAATCATTTAGGTATAAATAGAACATTACCAGTCTCAGATAACATTTACATGAGTTCTTTTTGATACCTCATGTCCCTTTTTCAAAGTTGTCGAGTCATTTCAGGAAATTGAGTGTTGGGGATTTAATTTCTTCCATGAATTGATTCTGTTTGTTGGATGTGTGAATCTGGAACTCAGAAGAGGAGTGATCAGGAATCATCCAGTTAATCTTCCTGAAAGCTATACCACTTTTGTGGCAGAACCAGGGCCACAAATAAGAACTTCTGTCTCTAAGCAGAAGTTCTTTTCATTTCATCGTGTTGTGGGAAGTCAGGGACCCTGAACAGAGGGACCAACTGGAGCCACAGCAAAGGAACATAAATTGTGAAGATTTCATGGACATTTATCAGTTCCCAAATAATACTCTTATAATTTCTTACACCTGTCTTACTTTATTCTCTTAATCCTGTTATCTTTGTAAGCTGAGGATGTACATCACCTCAGGATCACTATTGTGTTAACTGTACAAATTGATTGTAAAACATGTGTGTTTGAACAATATGAAATCAGTGCACCTTGAAAAAGAACAGAATAACAGCTATTTTCAGGGAACAAGGGAAGACAACCATAAGGTCTGACTGCCTGTGGGGTTGGGCAAAATAGAGCTATATTTTTCTTCTTGCAGAGAGCCTATAAATGGACGAGCAAGTAGGGAAGATATTGCTAAATTCTTTTCCTAGCAAGGAATATTAATAATTAATACCCTGGGTAAGGAATGCATTCCTGGGGAGAGGTCTATAAACGGCCGCTCTGGGAGTGTCTGTCTTATGCGGCTGAGATAAGGACTGAAACATGCCCTGGTCTTCTGCAGTACCTTCAGGTTTACTAGGGTGGGGAAAAACCCCACCCTGGAAAATTTGAGGTCAGCCCAGTTCTCTGATCTCGAGCCCTGTTTTCTGTTGTTTAAGATGTTTATCAAGACAATACGTGCACCGCTGAACACAGACTCTTATCAGTAATTCTGCTTTTGCCCTTTGCATGTGATCTTTATTCTCCTTTTTGCCCTTTGAAGCATGTGATCTTTGTGACCTACTCCCTGTTGTTGCACCCCCTCTCCTTTTGAAATCCTTAATAAAACTTGCTGGCTTTTAAGGCTCAGGTGGGCATCACGGGTCCTACTGATATGTGATGTCACTCTCAGTGGCCCAGCTGTAAAATTCCTCTGTTTGTGCTCTTTCTCTTTATTTCTCAGATTGGCTGACACTTATGGAAAATAGAAAGAACCTACGTTGAAATATTGGGGGAAGGTTCCCACGATATAATCCTGCTGCAAATAAAGAGGAAAGTTTATGTAAAATCCTGAACAGCGTCAGATGTTTGAGTAAAGAGAATGACAACTGGCATAACTGATATATTGCTAAAGCTTCTTAGAAAAACCTGAATTTTAAACATAAAAGTTATGAAGATATTGGTACACTCCAAGATTCCTGCAACATGCCTACACTGAAATTCACTTTTATATATAAATAGATAATTCATTATACAGCATATAGATAAAATAAGGCACAATCTTTTTCAGAAATCATGTTCTTTCCATAACTTTGACTATTTAGCAGGATAGACAAACATTCAAATAGAATGTTTGTTCAATAAACAAAAGCCTGTAAAAGGGAATGGCAATGGTTAATTTCCAGTAAATACACCAGCACAGTCTCTTATAGTGTCTAGGATTCCCTAGAACTTTATTGTTTCTAAATAAGTCTATCTCAAAGCATCTCATCAGGCGATTTCATAATGTATTCTTGTAGACTTTAAAGAATCAGCCCAAATGAAATCAAGGTATTTCATGAATGTTATGTAATTAAAAGAAAGGCATTGAAAAAATATATAGGTTTCTTGGATTGGAGGCGATTTGTAGCTGAAGAGTAAATAAATATATATGAAATGTATCATTTGGAAATACATGATATTTTAACTTCAGGAGGGAGACTTTTATCATTTAGAATTATTTCTACTATATATAACAAAAAAAAATTCTACAAACTCAGACTGCTTTCAAGAATAAGGAAGGTTATCATACCTAATACAAAACTGAAAGGTTGGCAATGACTCAGGTTTGGATAATTCAATGGCTAATGATGCTTCCTATCTAAATACTCTGTCATAATTACTCTCAGCTTCATTGTAAGGCTGCTGTCTGTTGAATTTTAAGATGGCTGTCCACAGGAGCAACATCGTTATTTTTTAAAAAATATCCAGTGGGAGACAGATAAGCCCTCAAAAAAAATGAGTGATCACTCCCTCAATTTTCCCAAGGATTGTATAGCTAGTCTCTTTTTATATTAGTAGGATATATTAATTAATTTCATACTATGGATGCCTTCAAACATTCATTCTTTTATGACCCAACATGTCTAGGAAGGGCTGGCTAGTAAGCTAACAGAATCATATTAGGGCTATGTTAGGAAAGAGGATAGGAGATACTGCATACCCCATGGGTAGGAAGCCAATGGTAACCACTAGATATATTTATTGTATTGCACCTATCAAAATTCCACTGAAAGATACTCCCTTCTTTACTTTTAAATCTGGAAAGATTGATCTTGGTTTGTCACTAGTACATTTAAAGATGGGTGTTTTCTATCATTTATCTTCCTTCACCCTGCTGGGTCTCAGTAACAATCCTTGAATATTATTTATCTTGGTTTGATTCACATTTTCTCAGCAGTTGCCTTCAACATGGCTCTTCTTTGTTCACTTCTTATTTATTAAGCAGCAGATGTATGACATTGTTTGGTTTAGTTCTTTCCAATTCAATTCAACAGTGTTTGCCTCAAACCATCCTTCTTCATTGAGCCATCTTTATCCTGTACTATTCTCTTCTTCTCACGTGGGTACATTAGCAATGATTGTATAATAGGATTCAATTTCTTTTATCTCCCATGCATTCAGAAGTCATCTGATATCATTTGCTTCCATCCATTTTGGGTCCGTTCAGAGATTATTTATCTTGATTTCTTTTTTCTCACTGAGAAATTATGGAGTTAATGCCACAGGCTAGCCTTTTCTGTAGGACACTATTTCTGATCAAGATATTAGACATTTACTCATGAACACTCTAGAGACTTCTCAGATTCAATGGAGTCAGCTATGTATTTTCATCACATCATACAAATTCTACTAAAAATATACTCTAATGTTGAAAAATAGAAATAAAAAGAAGTGACCAAGGACATCCTTGGGGTAGATTACTTAAAGGACACACTTTAAAAAATATTTTTTTCCTGGATAAAATTCTCTATATGTGATTGCAGGCAATATTTTGCAGAATCTGCCTCTTACTCCTCCAAGAAGAAAACAAGATTGAATATTTTATGAGGTTCTGACAAAGTATTTACACCTCAGTGGTAACTGTTGCCTTCAGTATAAAGCATCTGCAAGTACAAGGTCTGGATTTGCCCTCAGCACAAGCACTGAAATTTCCCTGCCCAGAATATATGCTACAAGACATCCTTTCCAATTCCAGTTAAAGTTTAACGTTGAAAAGTCTATAGGTAAAGTGGCTGAAAGCTTTATAATTGCATGATGGACAAATTATATTCATTTAATAGCTAATGTACATAGTTCTTTGCTAATTTATACCAAAACCAGTCACAACTCTAGCTCATCACTGCATTCAGTAATTTACATTTCAAAGAGACTATCTGGTACTATTTCAAAGAGTTTATGTTTTTCTGATTTAAAAAAAAAAACAATTGCTTAAATCTTTTTCTCTCCTGGTGTTCTACTTAAAATTCAGTTATGTATTTAAATCATTTTTATAACTCAGTGTTTTTCAATAGTAACTTCCATTAGAACTTCTGAGAATATTCTACCAGGAGATTCTACCTTGTTGCTTGGCAGGAGATTCTACCAAGCAACATGGGTTTTTTGAAATGGATACACATATAGAAATAGATTCACACATATAAACTCTAAGATTTGTTTTTCAGGTTATGTAAACCATTTGGTTTTAGACATAAGAATTTTGGCAATTTTACTTCAGATTATGTTATTGATGCCATCAAGGCCCATCTCCCTTAGAAATATAACAATTGGGGTGCTCACCTGGCTAGGCAGGTACACAGTGGTCATAGTGACATCAGATAACCCGTTAGCCCTCATCAGAGTCTTTAAACAACTGGTGCAACACTGAAGTGGTAACCTCTTCTGGTTCGTAGAATCTTTGAGAATAACCCTGATTTCATGACATTTCAGAGCACATCATAAGGACAGAATATATCTCCCTCAGAGAGTGATGCAAAGAATACAAAAATAAAAACATTTAAATATGCAATTGCAAAATATTGTCCATACTCTCTTCCCATCTTCCCAGTTGTATTTTCTCCCCTTCACCATAACATTATGTCAAAAAAAAAAAAAAAGAAAGAAAGAAAAAAGAAAAGGAAGGGAAAAAAGGCAATAGAGAAAGTCATTTCTGGTTCTTTTAGGGAAATTTATCATTTTTTAACAATCAGTGGTCTACACTGCCAATTAGGTGATATTGTCCAGATTCCAGAGTATTTCAAGAGGGGTTGCAATGTTGCCCAAATTCAAAACTATCATTGATATATTCTCTGTGCTTTAGAGGGTCTATATTCAAATAGAATACAATATGAAAGAGCCTTCTGGAATTGTGCCATTTAGCGGTGCTGGTTCTAAAACCTAGGTACATTCTCACATTGTCTAGTATTCATAAATCCCTAGTTAATTGGGTGTCATATATTAGAGAACAAAAAGCCTGACTCTCATTAAGAAGTCAAATAAAATGTGGAGTATGGAAGAAAGAACTCTTTAGCAGTAGAATCCCTACACACAGCCTGAGTGAACCCGGAGGTTTGTAGCAAAAAGAAAAATAAGGACCCTTTAGTGAAAGTTTTCCTACAGAGCTAAATTTGTTGAATTTAAAGAAATGTTTTTTAATTTTCCAATTAGGTCTTGGCAATTTTTTAAAATGAGCAAAACTATGACAACAAACTCATTTAAAAATATTATTTGAGATACTATGAGATACAGTAGTTTGGAAACTACTGTTATAAGACATTAAGATTAAAAAAAACTGATTATCATCTTTCATGTATATACCAGCTCACTCAACTTCATAACCATTCCTGGTTTGAAGGGAGGAGAGACCAGTGGAAACACATTTGACATGTTTTTGCGGCCATTATGGTTTATTGCAATTCTATTTTGATGTTAGTCCCTCACATGTTTACTACCAGACTTCTAACAAAGACAATAGTAATAATCAATAGTGATGACATTAAAGCATTTCATTCAAATATTTCAAAGCACGTTAGAGCCATAGAATCTGCTTTATATACTAAGACAGTTTTAAAAGTTTCATAAAATAATGTTTTGTGGAGGTGAACGGCAATTATTCTAATTCTGAAATTCACAATTGTAATTCTTGTTTTATATTAAGTGATTTACAAAGTGTACCATAAAATATAATCATGATGTTATTTTCAGTGTTATAATACTCAATTATGTGTTACCTTATTTTTATTGTTTTACTTGTGTACATGCAGGATTCTTGGAAGGATTTTTGAGTTCCTCAAAGGCAGAGTTTGTCATATTTCTTTTGATCAACGAAAAAACCCATTTCAGGGTTGTTTGCATAATTGGAGCTAAGGAAATACTTCTTATATTCTGTTTAATAATATGTTTAACTTTGAGAGGTAAATATTTTAAAAATATTTGGAAGCATTAACCTAGATATTATAGATAAATTTTTAAAAAGTTTTTGTAAGTGTATATTTCTATCCCAAAGACTGAAATAAAGCGGAAGAGGGTCGTGAAGAGAGAAATTAGGTTCAATATAACTTTCTGTTTATGTACGTTGAGCATGGAAATCAAAGTTTTACTGCTAGGTTTTAAAGCAATAAACTGTGCTATTCTTATTAATATATTTCAAAACTGGTTTAATAATAGTATGACTATGTGATAGCTAAATAAATAAGGTGCCACAGTAACTAATAAGCACAGCAGTTTTTACACCATGTAGTGTCTTAAACTGTAATATAATTAAGAAAATTTACTTTAACTGTCTTAATTTCTTCTTACTTCAAATACTTTCACACAATCCAGACTATCCACCGAATGACATTTAATTTTTTTTCATATTATGAGTTTTTTACTCTTTAACCATTACAGAATTTGCTCTTGCTCTTCAACCATCTGGAAACCTTAAAATCCAAGCTTTTGAAAGAACTCAATGCTAGTGCTTTTAAAAAATGGATTTATTTCTTCCATGCTTTCTTTGTTCTCTTCTATAATTAACTCTAAGAATTTTTAAAGCATTTATATTAAATTTTCATATCTGATTTTGAAACTACAATATGTATTTTCATAAACATACTGATATTATGCCTTTGAACCACTTCCCCACATTTGGAAATAATTGACAGAAATAATCCCATGACTAACTGCTATTTTATAGGTCTGTGTAGTTACATGGTGCATATTTTATCTGACTGTGGCCAATTTTATTTACATAGGTGCAAAAGTGTTATTCATTAGCGCACATAAGCCTCCTTGGTCTATGGTCAGTAAATCTAAAGCCCTATAAAATATCCATATGATGAGTCTGCAATACGTTATTTATCTTTTCTTTCTTTTTATGTTTTCTAAGTCATCTTCTCTGAGAACAAAAAACCACCTATTTCTACTAGTTTTGTCTTCAGTATTTACAAGAGTTTTTCCCCTTCCTCCAAGATCTCCCAAATTTGTCAGTGCCCTAGTATGCCAGGAAGTCATATTTAATGCCTGAGAGGCTTTCTAAGAATTGTTTCCACATGTGAAATACAGACCCTATTCCTTAATGGTGAGCTTGTCAGACCAGATTAGTTGAGATTTATATTAAAATGTGACGTTTCTGATTGAGTTCACAGTTACAAATTCAGTTTGTCCTATATTACATCCTGGTAGGAGTATGCATTTTTATCAAACCCAGAAATAAGTGCATTGCCATAAATGTAAAGAAAGCCAGTGAAGGCATCCTGTATATATTCTAGCCAACATATCGAGGAATTTTATGGACACAGTCAATTCATATCTGCCATTTTG
The DNA here is from genome assembly GCF_029281585.2 of Gorilla gorilla gorilla. NCBI lineage: Eukaryota > Metazoa > Chordata > Mammalia > Primates > Hominidae > Gorilla > Gorilla gorilla. The sequence goes on from NC_086017.1 coordinate 11,332,096, forward strand.
TGCAGATAACCTGTCTTTTCAAAACAATGGGGGGCACTTTCAGTGCTTATTTACTTTTTATTAGCAAATAAACTGTGCTTTTAAAATGTAAAAGTCATGAATTTCTTAAATTCATATCTTTAGTTCTTTGATCACTTCTAAATCAGCACTCTTCATTCTATGATTTATCAGCTCCTGGAAATGTATAGCCTTTTACTAGTGAGACAAATTTTTCTGTAGACTTTTAACTTTGTTACTTTTCTCTTGCAAATTGCATTTTTGTAGAAAATTGTTAATTGTCTTTTTAAATTTTTGTGCACTGATAATTGAAACATTTCCTAATTTGACAATTTACTTAAAGCATAAATATTATATCTGCATCTTCTTATTGAATTCAAACCTACAACTCAATTTCGGCTACCTACTAAGCCTGTTATCTAAATAGGTTTTCTTGCTTTATAGGGAGGTAAGCTATCCATCTTACTTTAGAAAAAAAAAAATTAATGCTTTCAGCTTGAGTGGATGTGGAAAACTATTGTTGTACTTTAATTAAGCAAACGCATTGGGGGGAGTTTTGAATAAAAATAAGAAAATCCATTAGAGATAATTGGAAATAAGGTATAATTTTAGTGGTACAAAAATAAAGATTGCTGTATAAATATGCCAATACATAATGGGATTTCTTGGCTGATTCAGTATTTACAAGTCATAAATTCACTTGCAAAGATATTAGGCAATACAGAAACTGCAAGTTAAAATGATGAATTCTCTGTCAGATGAAAATCAATCCAAAGTAAATAAAACACATCTCAAAAATTATAAAACTAAAACAATTCAAATTATAAATTAAATTTTAAAAATTATTCATTTAGGATTTTTTAAGAAAACTATTATGTTTAGTGAGCTGTTCTTTGTAACTCTTTCTATAAAATGTAGTGGCCCAAAACAATGACTTTCCCTTTGGAAAGTGACTGCTTTAGTCTTAAGGAATAATTTTAATATTTAGAGATTTTATAAAGTGTTGTTATTTTAGTCCAGTTTGGATTGCTGTAAAGGAATACTTGAGGCTAGGTAATTTATAAAGAAAAGAAGTTTTTTTGGCTCTTGGTTCTGCAGGCTGAACAAGAAGCATGGCATCACTATCTGCTTCTGGTAAGGACCTCAAGAAGGTTCTATTCATGGCAGAAGGTGAAGGAGGAACGGAAGTGTCACAAAGCGGGAGTGAGGAGCGGAGGAAGGTGTCAAGCTCTTTTAAACAACCAGCTGTCTCTTGAACTAATAAAGCAATAAGCACCAAGTCTGTTCATGAGAGATCTGCCCTCACAAACCAAACACCTCCTACCAGGACCCACCTCCAAGTGGGAATCAAATTTCAACATGAGATTTGGAGGGGATAAATATCAAAACCATATCAATTGGCTTCTTAAATTGGTGAGGTTGCATTAAATTGGAATTAGACCTGCTTTTTAAAGAGCTTCATAAAATGTTTCTTTCAGATCAGTACGTGCTGACTTATTTTGACCTTTACAGGAGGAGTAAGGATTCACCGAATTTTTACTTCTTACAGGAGACTTCAGAGACCATTTAACTGATGGTCTTTATACAGTTGCGGTCACTATGGGCCACACAGATTAAATGATTTCAGTCACACAATCAATAGCAATAGTCTGGTGCTCTAGTTGTTTTAAACACTGATTTGGTAACAAATCAGTTACCAAAATGTTAGCTAAAAGGGTAGCCTCTTTTTTAAACTGAAAAAGTATATATAAATATGAAAGATAAAAATAATAGAAAAGTAGAAGACAGTCAAGGGGTTTGTATATATCTAATTGAGCCAAATCTCTTATACAGCAGGTCCTCAAATAACATTTTGTTCAACATCATTTCTTTATGATGTTGATGAGAAAATAAAATTGGTGCCTGGCCAGAGCCACTGTCTGTGTGGAGTTTGCACGTTCTGCCCATGACTGTGTGGGTTTTCTCTGGGTTCTCAAGTTTTCTCCCACATCCCAAAGCTGTGCACGTTAGATGAATTGGTGTGTCTACATTTTCCCAGCGTGAATGAGTGTGGGCATGGGTAAGTGTACCCTGCAATGGGATGGAATCCTGTCCAAGGTTGGTTTCCACCCTTCACCCTGAGCTGTCAGGATTCTCCAGCTGGGAATCAAATTTCAACATGAGATTTGGAGGTGATAAATATTGAAACCGTATCAATTGGTTTCTTACCCCTGAGGTTGGACTGAACCTTAATGAACTGAACTGAATCCTGAATTGTAATAATTGGGTCTATAATTATCATACTTGTTTTATTAATCTTTGTTAAATGTATTATAGCTCACATTTATCTCAATGTTTAATATTAGAAGAGTTTTAGTCTTTATTTAGAAGTTTGATGATGATTTTGTGATGAGACATATGCCATAGAAACCTAACTCTCATTTATATCAATCAGCCTATTATAACATTGGTTTCATCATAGGTCATTTCACTTAAACTTGCAGTTGCCAAGCACCTATTGACGATATTAACTCAGGACTTACTGTATACATGTTTGGGTTCATTTATGTCTATGTGTCCATCAAGAATAAATCCCATACATTATTATTATTTAAACTATTACTTTCAAACTCCTCCTCCATCTATTTATATGTCATCTATCATTCTCCTAATAATACATTAGCTTTTCTACATACCACTTACCAACCCTCATATTTCTTAATTCTCAATTTATAGCTCATTATCAGGTATTCTGGTCATAACTGGATTTGGCTAGTACCTTATTAATCTTTTCAAAAATAATTCGGTAATAACCTATTATATACACAATGTGGGGGATACATTATTGATCAAGGTAGATGGAATTCCTTTCCTGGGAGCACTTGCCATCTAGAGTAGGGGAAGAGTACTCCATGAACCGATGCTAGCGCTTAAACTGTTAGTTGTTTATTACTGCTTAACAAGTTATGTCAAAATTTAGAAGGTGTAAACAACAAATATTTATTATTTCCCAGCTTTTCTAGGTCAGGAACCTGGTTATAGTTTAGCAGGGTCTTCTTTCTCAAAATTTTACAAGGCTGAAATCAAAATGTTGGCCAGGGCTGTGGTCTCATCTGAAGGATCACCTAGGAGAGTATCTACCTTTCTTTAATTTCACTCACATGGTTTTGGCAGGATTCAGATTATTGTTGGTTGTTAGACTGAGGATCTCATCTTTATCACTAGCAATGGGATGAAGGTCTCCATCAGTTCCTTATTATGTGGACCTCTCCATAGGGAAAAAAATTACAACAGTGTTTCTAACTTTCATCATAGTAAGCAAGCAAGGGAGAATGAGGAGGGAAATAAGATGGAAGCCAGGGTTCATTCATGACTCGATCTTGGAAGAGACATCCCATCCATTTTGTCATATTCTGCTCATTAGAAGAAATTCACAACACCTGATTCGCACTCAAGGGGAGATTACACCAGGGCATGAATCAGGAATTATTGGTAGTTATCTCAGAAGCTATCTACCACAAGCTTGGATTATATAAAAATATCAGTATGTGACCAATTGGAAATGAAAATCAAAAAACAACATTGTGTCAAGAAATTTTATTTATTTGTTTTTTTGAGATAGGGTCTCACTCTGTCACCCAGACTGGAGTGCAGTGGCACGATCATGGCTCACTGTAGGCTTGACCTCCTGGGCTCAGGTAATCCTCCCACCTCAGCCTCTCGATTAGCTGGGACTACAGGTACATGCCACCTTGCCCGGCTATTTTTTGTATTTTTTCGTAGAGACATGGTTTCACCATGTTGCCCAGACCAGTCTCATACTCCTGTGCTCAAACGATCTGCCCACCCAAAGCAAAGTGCTAGGATTAAAGGTGTGAGCCACCACGCCAGGCGTGTGTCAAGAATTTTAAAGGGATTCAGATTTTACTCTGTGTTTGTGTCCAAGTTAATAAATTAGAGAGTCTGCCACAATCTCATAGATCTGGTAGGAAGAAAAGGGACTCTCAGCACATAGACTAAAGACAGTTTATGACTTGTAGCAATAAGAGTAGGCAGAGTATTTTTCCATTGATTCACGGATCTGATTCTCAAATAATACAAAGGGTACCGGATTGCAGTTACACATGCAGTGAACTTCACTACAAAAGAGGGATCCTGAATTTAGGCTTCCAGATCTTTTTAATGAACAATAAGCATCCCTGCCCTTTCCTCCAAAGGGAGATACTATTTTTATGTTCAGATTGTAGAAAATGTATGTTTCCAGAAGGAGAAGATAAATTATCTTCTAAGGCTGTGCACTATACAAACATCTTTGAAAATATAGTTTGGAATAAAGGGCTTTAAGGGACTCTGTCACCCATAAGACATGCAGTAAGATGAGAGTTCCGTGGGTAATTATCTATTAACATACTGGGTCTTCACCACAGATGGTATGAGAAGCACTGAACTAGAGGTTTTAAACTATTTTTTAAAGACAAATCTCACAATCACTCTAAAATCACTGAGGTTGGTAATACTAAGAGAGAGTACTAGACAAGAAAACTTTGACTTATATATGTTTTATTCTTTTTTAATATTTGAGTCCGAGGTAAGAGTGTATAATAAAGATTCTGCTACAATGTTGAAAAGAACTAGGTAGAACCTGAGTTGAGTAGGAGAAAGATTAGCCATGCTTCTTAAGCTTGGCTCCAGCCAAATTCTTGCAATTTCATCAAGATAAACCACAAATTGGAACAAGAACAACAATCCTTGAGGGAGTGCTCTGAAGAGCTTGCATCATGATGTATGTTTACACCTTGGAAGACCCATGAAATATCACCTATTAACTTTATAGCTTAATTCACAGAAGAGACAACTTTTGCAATGTTAAACATGAAACACTGATTGAAATGGGAAGACCATGCAAAATCAACTGTGTAAGAGAAGAAAGAGGCATTGTGGTTAGCTTCTAGAAGTAACAGAAATCAAGTTAGTAAATTCTAGAAAAAGCATATGGGCCACAAGAAAGTCATGGAGAAGTGAAAAATACAATAAGAAAACACGAAAAACTGTGAAATCGTTTGCATGTTTTTAGTCAAAAGAGTGAGAAAGGCAAAGAATATGGCGGAAATCTAACCAAATAAAGTTAAATATAAGTTAAGGTTGCACTGTGCAGACTCCACCTCGTAAGAATGGAAATATATTGAGGGAAAAGATCGTGCAAATTAAATAATAATTAAAAGCACTTCTGAATATAGTCTAATTTGCTCCATCTTAAGTGAAAGTCTTGAGAGGAATTTTAAAGAGAGTGATACTCGAGAGAAACAAGATGTCTTGAAGGAGAGGATTTTGAGTCAGATACACAAGGATGAACTTTAGGTACTCAAGAGGGATTTGGGGGATCCCTGTTACACTTCCCCCTGACATTGTCAAGTTAGAATAGATAATAGACAAATAAGTTAGATCTTCATAGTCTCCTCTCTGTTCTTTGATGCTATACAGTAAGCCAGATATAAGGAAAAGTTGAAAATCTTGACTTTGATTCTTTCTGTAAACTGGACTGAGATTGGTGCAGAGGTCGAGGTGTCTTGCTACTTAGAGTGCCCTCCTTGTTTGTAACACCTCCCAAGAGTCATGAATGTTGACCCCTTTCACGTGTGTGTGTCTATGTGTCTATATGTGCATATGCAAATGCATGTAAAAATTACAAAAATATAGATAAAACAATGATCTGACTTGCAAATTTCCATCCCAATATAATTTCTGTTTCCAGATGTGCATATGATCAGTCTGGTATGTATTTCTTCAGATTTCTACAAAGATATTTATGTGGTCATACATGTAGACATAGAAATGAGATCATATAGAACAGGGTTCAGAAAACTACAGCCCGTGGACCAAATCTTGTCAATGGCATGCTTTACTGCCTGTGAACCAAGGAAGATTTTTATATTTTTTAATGGTTACATTTTAAATAATTATATAAGAACCTACATAACAACTTCAATGTTCTCTCCTGCCCCGCAAAGCCTTAGATATTTACCATCTGGCCCTTCAATGAACAGTTTGCCAATCCTTGACATCGAATAAACCTTTTCCTAAAATATCTTTATCTACATTTAAAAACATGTCTTGGAAATCTTTCTGTGAAGCTATCTTATTCATTTTAGCTGAAAGATGATAGTCCATTGCATGAATTATTGTTGCATAAGCCATTCATCTATTGCTAGATACAAAAATATTGTTCCATTTTTTAATATTACAAATAATTCTGAAATATCCACTCTTTATAGTTGCCTTTGAGTGTACACAGGCAAGTATTTGCACATGAATGTCTTCATTAATTTTATAAACACATACATTCTCCACAAATTTGAGGGCATTTCCCACTTCTAAGAATTTTACCAAAGTCAGACACTCTTGGCTTATAACTTTATGACAATTATTAAATCTCAGGGAGAAATGTAACTATCATGTAGACAGTGGTCTTACATCAGCAATTATAATACACTTTTGCATCGGCAGTGCTGTAAAGAACGAACCATTATAACCAGTAAAGTGTTTGGTGAGCACAGAAGTAAAGCAAGAAGTATCACTTATATAAACTTAATGCTTAAAAGTGTCGGGCTAGTTCAGTCGGGTGTGTCTATCACTAAAATAGGGATAGTCCTGATAATGGACCATCATATGATAGACTGAGTATTCCTTATCCCATACACTTGGGATGAGAAGTATTTCAGATGTCAGATTAAAAAAATTATAATATTTACATTCCCATACCATTTGACATGGTTTGGCTCTGTTTCTCCACCCAAATCTCATGTTGAATTGTAATCACCAATGTAGGTGGAGGGACCTGGGAGATGATTGGATCATGGATGGGTGGAGAGGATTAGATCATGGGGGCAGATTTCCCCCTGGCTGTTGTCATGATAGTGAGTTCTCATGAGATCTGGTTGTTTTAAAGTGTGTAGCACTTCCCCCTTTACTCTCTGTCTCCTGCTCTGCTATGGTAAGATGTGCTTACTTCCCATTCACTTTCTGCCATGATTGTAAGTTTCCTGAGGCCTCCCAGCCACTCTTCCTGTATAGCCTGTGGAACTGTGAGTCAATTAACCCTCTTTTCTTTATAAATTACCCAGTCTCAGGTAGTTCTTTATAGCCATGTGAGAATGGACTAATACACCATTCAAAATCCAAAGTACTCCCATGAGCATTTCCTTTCAGTGTCTTGTCAGCCCTCCAAAAGTCAGATTTCAGAGCATTTCAGATATCAAATTTTCACATTAGGGATACTCAACTTGTTTTGGCTACTCCTTTTTTTCAATAGACTCTGTAAGATTCTTATTTAAAATATGCAACTCTACCTCTGTATATTGGCACAGTATAGGAACACTCATCATTTCCTGAAAGTGAAAATAAATATACTGACCTGTCTTTGCTTTTGAGATTGATATTCAGTGGCACATGATTAGAGGAGCATGTATTATAGGAGAATAGATGAAATTTAATTAACTAAATTCATGGGATTACTATGTAATAATAATGAAGTCATATTACATGTACTGTTGAAAACACTTATTCTAGCCAATTTCAAGTACTATAGTTAATTTGTAGGGAGTACAGAGTGAATCAGCTAGAGGAATATGCAAAAGAATAACATATTTAAAAAGACAAAGTATGATTTTGAAACAATGATATTAAAACAGCACATTTATTTACCTGCTCACAAAGGTTTTATCTATATAATGTCAGAGCATATATTTTAAGAACATACACTAACCATATTCCAGTAATTTCATGGCTATCATAAAAAAGAAAGGTTGAACACTCTAGGCTGTCCTAAAGCAGTCATTTTCAAATTTAAATATGCATCAGTATCCTTGGAGAGCCTCTTAAGACAGATTGCTGGAACCCACACCTAGAGTTTCTGATTTGGTTGGTGTGATGGCTTTTTGGTGTGTGAACTTGGCTAGGCTACAGTAAGTTCCTCATAATTCCTTCTCGTAGGTTTCTACATAGAGTGGGCTACCAGAGATAGCCTCCTAAGAGTTGGAAGAAGGAAGGAAAGCAGCAGCCACTTCGTACCATACACAAACCACCTTTTCCCAGTGATTCAATGAAGCGCTGATACTAGTACTGCTGTGAAAGGATCTGGCAGGTGTAATTAACATCCTGATTAGTTGACTTTAAGGAGGTCATTTGGCACCATTGTAGAAAGCCCCCACTAGAACAATGCTTAGTGGAGGCTTGGAGAGTGAGGCTTCCCCCAAAGATGCCAGACCTGCAGAGCTACAAGTGTGCAACAACACTAGCCTGGAAGAGCTACAGAACCTAACTCCAACTGCTAAGAGCTGCCGTGCAGCCTGCACCCAGCAAAGTGGTGATGGTGGGCTGCGCCAGGCCTTAGGGACCAACCTCCACCCCAGTGTGTCCAGATAGTCATGCATAGAGTCAAAGAAGATTTTTCTCAAGCCTCAAGATTTCATATTGTTTGCCCTATTGAGTTTTGAACTTACTCAGGACCTTTTACTACTTTCCTCTTATCTATTTCTGCTTTTTGGAATTGGAATATCTATTTAATGCTTGTCCCACCATTGTATTTTGGAAGCACATAAGATGTTTGGTTTCACAGGCTCACAGCTTAGAGAGCAATTTGCCTCAGAATGAATCACACCTTGAGCCTCACCCAAATCTGATTTAGATAATGTTTAGATGAGACTTTGGACTTAGACTTTAAAATTGATGCTTGAAAAATTAAGACTTTGAAGGCTATTGGAATGGAATAAATGTATTTTGTATGTGAGAAAAACATGAATTTTGGAAGCCCAGGGATGAATTGCTACGGTTTGAATGTAGTGTCCCCTCCAAAATTTATGGTGAAACTTAATTCCCATTGCAGTGATATTAAGAGAGGGTCTTTAATGAGGTGACTATGTCATGATGACACTGCTCTCATGAATGGATTAATGCTTTATAAAAGAGGCTTTGGAGAGTGTTTGCTCCTTTTTGTTCTTATGCTCCTCTGCCATGTGAAGATGGAGCAGACATACAACATGCCTGTGCTTAATCTTGGACATCTCAGCCTCCAGAACTCTGATGAAGTTTCTGTTCTTTATGAATTAAAAATAAATAAATTAATTAGGGAGATAATCTTGGGTGGACCTGACTTAATCAGGTGGAAGGCCTTAAAAGAGTACCTAGAATTTCCATCCTGAGAGAGGGATTGAAAAAGAAGGGGAGGGTAGAGGAAGAAGGGAGAGGAGGGGAAAGTAGGAGTGCAGAGAAAGAGGAGAGGAAAGGCAAGGAGAGGAGGAGAGGAGACGAGAGGAGAGGAGAGGAGAGGAGAGAAGAGAAGAGAAAAACAGAAGGGAGAGAGGAAGAGAGACTCCCACTACGGACAACAGCTTCATCCCGTGCTCATGGGGTTTTAGCCTGCCAACTTCTTATAGTAGATTCATCTCTCTCTCCACTGCTGGTCTGGAATTACATTTTGAAAATCACTATACTAAAGGATTGAACATGAGCCAATGTGTATGAATTACCTAGGGAAAAATATTAAACATAACATAAGATAGAGGTATCAAACAACCTGGAATTTTCAGTAATGAGTAATCTGCCTTGTGTAGAAGTATAGTTTAGTTCTGTCTATTACAAATGTTCAAGCTGAGTTTGGATAATAATGGCATACACCGAGTACTCACCATGTGCCTGGCAATCTTCACAACACACACATATATACACTACCCAAGTATTTTTTTTATTATGGCATGCAGAGAGTATACGTAATTTGCTCAAGGTCACAGCAGAGGTGGTAAAACTTGGATGACAATGAGACAGTCTGGCTGAAAGCCCATGTTCTCCCGAATAACAGCAATACTGCCAATCTACAGAGATGCCATCAGATACAGAAGAAACAGCCAGCTTGAATAATTCTTGCATTTTACTCTTTTTTTCCCCACTCTCAGAATTGACTCCTTTGATTATTTGTTTGTGTAAACAGTCTTAGTTTTATAAACATGAACACTAAGCCCCCTGGTGACTTGGATAAAATGTTCATATTTTAATTTTTGTAATAATACAGATAATAATTTTTTCCATCACGGGATGACTCAAGTGAATTTAGACCTCAGTTCCTTTTTTCATATTGATATTTGTGTTTTTCTGAAAACTTCAAAGTGTGCATACAGCTCTGCTTAAAGAAGTCTTTATTATATGGTACATGTTTGCAGATTAAAGGTTCCAGAAGAGAAAAGGTTTTCAGGGCCCAAAATGTTATCAGTGAACTATATCATCTTTATCATTAATCATCATCTGCTATGTCATGCTTGCTCTCCATCTGGTTGGGTATCAGGTGTGATGTTGAATAGTTTCAGTACATTAATTCCCAACTAGTGACTACTGGTGGCAGGCAGATTAGGTTATTCTGTGAGTATTTATTGACTCTGTTAATTGTTTGACAAATCATTGTTGACTACCATACACAGAATGGCAGATGGCCAATAAAGTGTTAAATAAAATTTTCTGTACTTTTGTGATCTCTCGATAGATCTTATATTTAAAAAAATTAAAAATAAGAAGCATTCTTTCTTTAAGAGGATGAATGAATTATGATATAAAATCAAGGTATGAATAATTTTAGTATGAAAATTAAGCCTGATTTAAAATAGAGTAATGAAGACCAAATTAAACTTAAATGCTCACACAATTAAGGGTTGCTTTCAGGATCTTTTGAGCTTCCCTGATAATAAGTTTATTAGAAAGTGTTCTAGTAATCAATATTATAACAGTAGAAGAGTGAACCTGGGAAAGAATCCAGAGAGAGTGGAATAGTCCGTGGCACAAATGCTTTTTGGATGGAAAAATGAAAGTGAGACAAGGGTGAATTTACGTTCTTTTCCAGTGTTTTTACACATATGAAATTTCAAAATAGCCTGAGTAAGAGAAATTCAGTAATGGAACACGTTTAATTATTTTCACCTTTAAAACTTCAGAAAAAGAAATTTAAATTTCAAAAATTTGCTGATGGAGAAATTTGAAAAACAAATTTAGGAAATAAAATGTAGAATGATCTGAATACTGGGAAACCAGTCCTAAGAAATGACAATGAACTATATAAGAAATTCACAACTACATCTAGAATGCATGTCCCTCTTTCCTTCATTTCATCTTGTGTCTTATTCACCACTGCCTTCCTATATTAACTTGAGTAATACAAGCTGATTTAATAAATAAACCTCAAAAGTTCAGTGACAACACAACTGAAGCTTATTTCTTGCTAAGATAACACTTCTGGTGCAAATGTTTCTAGTCTGAATGTGAATTTCTTCCATCTAAAGGTTTAGAGATTCATTTTTTTTTCATCATGGAATTCTCCCATTGTCTAGCATTCCAGAGTCTTCTGTGCTGAGATCAAAGAAGGTGAAAAAAGGAGACAGTGAAGAAGGCATTCACACTTCTTAACCTCCTCATACTAGAAGTGACATATGTTACTTTCACTGACATTCTGACAGCCAAAAATAGGCATATGCCTTCACTTAAATCCAAGGGAGGCTGGCACATGTAGTTTCTGTCGGGGCAGCCAGTTCCCAGCCACCGCACTATTCCCAGCCACAGCACTATTCCCAGCCACAGCACTATTTCCAGCCCACCGCACTATTCCCAGCCGCCGCACTATCCTGTGGAGGAACGGCATACGTTTTCCTTAATGGTTAACTCTCTCTGACAAATTATTTCACAGATGTTGTGTTTATATTTGTGGAATAAACGGGTTAGGGTGACATTTAATTGGACTACCCTCTGGGAGAGGAAATGATCACCAAGGTGAGAGGTCATCAGTGAAAGTTATGGAGTTTTCTCTCTTGTATAAATGGCAACAGGTAGAAGCAGGTGCCAGCTGCCGTCCTGCTTCATCACGCTTTAAGTCTCCTTTTTCGGAATTTTTTTTCTGAAGTCTAATGATCAAATTACAAAGTTCATGAGGATAGCGTACAACTGCATGGGATACTTGCTATTTCAAAACTCAAAATACTCATCCATTCCATGAAGCTTTTCTAGACTTACTGAATCTCTTCTAATATTTCCTTATATTTAGCTTCTGAAATACCTCATCGGAATGGCATCTTCTTGATTTGTGATTCAGCTGTAATTAGCAGTGCCCCCTTCTAAACTATCCTTGAGACTTTTAATTGTCTTCTAATTCTTTCTCCCACCACAGTCTCTCCGTCAAACATATCAACAAATATATCATCAAACATCATCTACACACTATAGGGAAAAGTCCTAAAAAGGTCTTGCAGTGAATTAAGTTATGTTTAAAATATTTGCTATGTTAAAATATATCAAATGCTTATTAGTCCAAATAATAATACTAGGATCAATGGGTGGGGATTGGAGAGAAGTCGATCTTAGCGCAATATGAGCAGACACTTATAGAGAGTCAATGAGGTATAACAGGAAGTACACTGAACTTGGAATGCAAACACTTTTGTTTGTATGTCTGCAACAACATGCACTGTACTGGCTGTTGTGGTATCAGAGAAATCAGTTACCCTCTTTAAATCTTAATTTCCTGATGCATAAAATGAGGATTATTAAAAACAATCTTTTCCTTCTACTATACGATCACATGACTATCAAAGGTAATGTCAGTGAGACCCTTTTCTAAACCGTAATGTGCTGCTCAAATGTGAAATTATCACCTATTAGAACTTTATCTCAATGGAACAAGGTTTCTCGCCAAGGAACAGACTCTCTTTCACTTGAGTCACGGTGGCCATTCACACTGGGTCTTCCATATTAGCCGGAGGTTAGGATGAGTGCTCTCAAGAATCTCCTCAAACTGGGAGATCATCTGGTTTTATTCACGTGAAACTCTTCACTTTGCAGGTAAGGAAATCAGAGAGGTAAGGTAACTTTCCCCAATGTAATTGCTAGAGCCAGAACTCTCTTATCATAAATGACATCATTTTTTTCTTTCTGGAATCATGTGGGCTTCAATCTTAGCTTTATCTTGGCTTCCTTTAGCCCTTTCTGTCATCTTATTTTGATTGCTGTTTTCTTGCGTACTGACCCAAGAGCGCATGCTTTGACTTCATACACAATAATTCCTCCACACTTTGAAGAGATCTAAGTAATGTATCTATCAATATCCTGATGGCTCAACTGGTTTTTAGAAGATATAAATCTTTCAAATGACTGTTTCACTTGATACTCAAGTTCAGTATGTGTTCCAAGCTTAAGTTAAACTTGCTATGGTCATCTAGGAATTGAACTAGCATTGATACAGTATAACGACAGTACTAGCTATATGAAAGACTAAAACATTAGAGAATGATTTTACAATGATCCACAATGTCTGACTATATATATTGAAATAAAGAAAAATGTCATTACCCCTGTAGCATCTATAAATATTAATATATTAAAATTTTTAAAGACTGGTATTTTCTAATGTCTAAGGAAATATTTTTCAATGAAATAAGCTTTCAGTAGATATTTACTTTGGCTGGTTTCTACTATGTAAAATAATAGAAGAGAAGATGGTTTTACCATTCAAATTTAACAGCCTAATATGATGGCAATGGAGTGGGAGAACAACAATAGACATAATCAATTACCAATGACTTGGTCTCTAAGTTTGTCTCAATAAATATATATCTTAGCATGAGTCAAGTTACTTTATTTTAAAAATCTGCATCAGAGAAATGAAATTACATGATTTTCTTTAGTATTTGTTGGTCATCTTCACTGAGATTATCAAATCTGTTAAATTGGAAATATTTTCTTTCTCTGCAATCTCACCATTAAAATACTCCGGTTCTCAAACTCCCAATTTGGAAAAATTAATTTCATATTATTCTAAATTTAGAGAGGACAATAATATGTAATTTTAATAGAACAAAAAGGCAAACATATACAGTGAAATTATGATGTATTGATCTGTTTTACCAACAAATCATACTTGCTAATATTGAGAAAAAATATAATTAGAAAATTCTATTCCTTGCATATTGGAAATAATATTTTATGTCTGTAGCCTTTATAGCACTCTGTTTACTATTCCTTTGAAAACTTTATCTGGGCATTGGAAAATGTAGGAAAAGACTTGATATACTCGTGTATCAATATTAGGCACCCTTTTTAAACTGTTTACTACATTTCTTACACTTGTGATTAACAAGTATATGAGAGATATTGCTATTTACAAATTTTATAACTGGATAATGTTTCTAAAAGCTGAAGCTTTATTATAGTCACATGCTTGAGAATAACTTCATGAAATCTCAGCATTTTCTCCACCCATTGATGGCTTAGCATATAGTGTGGTCCTTAAATATTAGTTATTATTATCCCAGAAATGGATGAGCTGAGTTAGATGTATGTAACAAGTCACAAGAGACCACGTTTGTTCTTTTCTTGAGTCTTTACTCAATATATTGCAAGCTACATAAGGAATTTACTATTCTCATGGAGAAATTTTAATTTTTAAAATATTCTCTTTTTGTTCTTCATTCTTTAAAATGCAAATATTGGCTGTCACAAAACAAAGCAGTTTATCACTTTCTCTCAGAGAAAATATTCCTGTTTATCTGCACAGATGTGGGATTAATGACTAGCACTTTTGAGTTTTGCCCACTTAAGCTGTCTGATGCCCACAACAGCTGAAGTGCTCAGGTTCTTGCAGCCAATATGTAGGCAATTCTACACCCACGCCATGACATCAAGCCTAGAATTGTTATCAGACTTTGAATTGAAGAAACTTTTGCTTCTCCAGTTTTTCATACAGAATATTAGAAAATTATTGTTGGAATTAGTTTTTGAATATTTTACTCACATTGCAAATAGTATGCTAGACTTTGGGAACACAAATAAAATATAATTCTTAATTTTAAGGCAATTAAAATCAGAGAGAGAGATACAAACACATTACTATTTATTTGTAATGTATTACTTACTATAGTGTCACATTTTATCATCAATAACTTGATTACACAGATGGAGAGCATCGTATCATGAGAGGTGAGTAGGAAGTTTTCAGTTAAAAGTTGCAGTTTCGGCCAGGTGCAGTGGCTCACGCCTGTAATCCCAGCAGTTTGGGAGGCTGAGGCAAGTGGATCATCTGAGGTCAGGAGTTCGAGACCAGCCTGTTCAACATGGCGAAACCCATCTCTACTAAAAGTACAAAAAATAGCTGGGCATGGTGGCGCATGCCTGTAGTCCCAGCTACTCAGGAGGCTGAGGCAGGAGAATTCACTTGAACCCAGGAGGCGGAGGTTGCAGTGAGCCAAGATCATGCCACTGCACTCCAGCCTGAGAGACAGGTTCCAAAAAAAAAAAAGTTGCAGTTTAAAGAGTAAGATTGAATTTGAAGATGAAGAGAATGGAACGAAAGAAAGGGAGAGATGTGAAGAGATAGAAAGGGACACTTTAAATATATAGAAGTCCAGGCAACATACAAGTTATAATAGGATTTATGGGACACTGGGTAGCAAGATTAGCAAGCCAGATAGCAGAAGCAAACAGTACTAGGTGATTAAATAATTTTCTGATAAGTTCTAAAACTTTTAAAAAAACCAAAATTCTAAAACTGATAAGAAAGCATTGGAAGGTCACACTCTCCAAGCTTAATTGAAAGCACTGGAAGTTCTCACTCTCACCACCCAACCTATTGGGACACTATCCCTTTTTGGAACTCTGGCAGCTACATTAGTCTTACATATTTAATTAATTTATTATTTATACATGAACTTCCTTGTCATATCTTAAAAATTCCTTTGTCTTAAACTGCAAATTAAGCCTTATTGCTTTACTTTTCACATACATAAACTCTTTGAGGGCAGGGTTCGAATATAATAATATAATGTACGCCCTATATTGCATACATGGCTCACACATAGTCGCTATTTAATAGTACTTTGTTTGTTAAACTACATACTTTGTGTGGATATTTGTTTTGATTTATTATCCCCAAGTAATCTTGAATTTTGTTTCCTCCAAAAAAGACATAAGTTCTAACACCCAGTACCGCAGCATGTGGCCTTATTTGAAGACAGAGTCTTTAAAGGAGTTAAACAAATTAAAATAAAGTCATTACGGTGGGTCCTAATCCAATATGACCAATATCTTCATAAAAAGAAGAAATGTAGATACATCAAGGGAAGATGGAAGAAGATGACCATCTACCAGCCAATGTCTCATAGAGCAGATTCTTCCTAGCAGCCCTCAAAAGGAACCAACCCTACCAACACCTTGATTTCAGATGCCAGCCTCCATATCTGCTAGACAATAAATTTCTGTTGTTGAAGCCACCCAGTCTGTGGAGCTTTTCATGGCAAAAGCCCTAGCAAACTAATACATCCTCTAAAATGACTTCACAATCCTATTGAAATCTTTCAAGCATACATTTTTTTATAAGTCACTTAGGATGCAAAGTTTGTCAAATCCCCTTAATTCCTGATCTCACCAAATAATTGCTCAATCTCTGCTTCTATTGGCATTAGAAGACCTGACTTTACTGATACATAGGGAAAGTGTCATGATATACTTTACCATTTCAAATGCAGCTCATGCTCATGAAAGAAGTTTTATAAATACCCTCGAAGGTTATTTGTCAAATTGCCAGTCGTCAGTCATCTCTCAATTACCCATGTATGAATTATTCAGAGCTGGTTTAATCTCAGGCTGATTTCTTTTTGCCTCCCAGCACACATCTGATCTCACTCTCTGTTCCAGCAATTGCTACGTGCTTAGGGAATGCAGACTAATGTTAATATTAGCCCGAGCAAACACTTAAAAGGCTAAATCTGTGTCTAAAAGAAATTAATGCACTCCCCAAACAAACATGTATCATCTTTGCATTATCAGATGTTTTGGATTATTTAATACCATGGCTCGTTTCCTTGATAATCGAATCTAATAAGCCCTATGCTTACACTGTTTATAATTTTGGATTATAAATCCTTAATCATCAGTCAGGTGATTTTTATTTCAGTTTTCTACAGTGTTCAGGACAGCATTACAGTGCCTGCTAATATAGGTTGACAACATGATATGGTTTGGCTGTGTCTCCACCCAAATCTCATCTTGAACTGTAGTTCCCATAATCCCCACATGTCGTGGGAGAGACCTGGTGGGAGGTAATTGAATTGTGGGGGTGCTTATCCCATGCTGGTATTCTTCTGTTGGTGAATGAGTTCCTCTGAGATCTGATGGTTTCCCCCTTTTGATCCACACTTCTCCTTGCTGCTGCCATATGAAGAAGGACGTGTTTGCTTTCCTTTCCACCATGATTGTAAGTTTCCTGAGGCCTCTCCAGCCATGTGGAGCTGTGAGTCGATTAAACTTCTTTCCTTTATAAATTACAGTCTCAGGTATGTTTTTATCAGCACCATGAGGACAGGCTGACACACAACGCAAGACTGAATTCTATCCTGCAATCTTAACACTTACATTAGAAGACCTTATTGTATTCTACTCTCAGCTCTGAACAACTCCTGTCTCTTTGGTGACTGCTCATCTTTGACACACAAGTGAGTCCAAGTTGCCATTTCATGCAACATTATCAACCATCTTCCCAGCCCTTATTTCTGGTCTGGGGATAGATAACACATTCAAGATAGATGACTCTAATTTCTTTCCTAAGAATTTGGAATTTGGGTTCAGTGAATGAATCCATCTCTTCAGGTGCTTAGATCTTATTATGTAAATTCAGAATCTGTGGATGGCAAAGTTGTCTGGCTTTTGAACTGAGAAGCAGACAGTGCAGGTCAACAAATAAGAGAAAAAGGTGAGGTTTCCAGGCTCTGATTGGTTTTTTCCAGGTGCCCTGCTGCAACTCTGGCCCTGAGTGTTGTGAAACTTCTCCATATCCTTATAAATTCTACCTGTTTGATAAAATGAAGCCTGCTTATGGTTGTGTTTCCCACAACTAACAAAGCAATCATCCGACCAAATCCCCTTATTTTAAAAATGAGACCACTGGAGTACAGGAAAGCTAAGTCGTGGGTCCACATTCACAGATAATTTGTATTAGGACTAGGAAAAAGGCATGCAACTCCAAATTCCCAGGCAATAGTTTGTTTTGAGATAACTGTTCAGTGCAGTTCTCAATCCTCAAAAATAGTAGAATTAGAGCTTAATAACTGTTAAATTTATCTCTTAATAAAAATAACTGTCATGTACTGAATGGTTGTCTAGTATGCACTATTTACATTCTAGGCCCTTGAGATATAGCAATGGACAAAACAGATGAGGTCCCTGATCTCATGAAGCTTATATTGTGAAAATTATACTCCATCATCCAGATGGTTGAGATCCTTTAAATTTTCCTATAAGCATGACTACATTTGCACAAATGCATCTCTTGTGTGGAGTCTTCCCTGAGACAAAGTTTATGAATATGCAAAATGGCTGGCTGCAGCCACAGGTACAGTTTGTTCCCCACGGAATGCTGAGAAGCCAGCTGGTCCTCGGAATACAACAGGGAAGGGAAATATAACATAAGGTATTGTAGGGCATATTTACACAGTTTGTGCCCCATGGCTCAGTCCTGTCCAATATGTCAGCAGACTGAGAAAGCTTAAGGAATTCTATCTCCTCAGAGAAAACAGTGGTTGTAAATATATACTAGGCTTCTTGCACTTTTTTTTTTTTTTTTACTTTGGTCATGAGTCTATCACTAATTGCTGTAGACCCCCTGGCATCAATCAACTGACATTTATGCCCTAGTATTTAGGATTCTCAGTATTTCAAAATTGTAAAACTACATTTGCAAGCACAATCATTTTAACTCCTTAACCTCACGTTTAAGATTGTCCATGGTCGGGCTGCAAGGTACCTCATATGTGTTACAAGAATTTAGTAACTGGTAACTGAAAGAATGAATTATTTCACTGTTTTCCTCCAACTCCACACACTCAGGTCAAGCCAAAATATTTAGTCTTCCTGCATAATTCCACCACCTCCCACCCCCATGGTTCTTTTCCATCTAGGCCTTTGATTCTGCAGTTCAATGTCCTGAGAGTACCTGCCTCCTGTCTCTGAGCTGTGACAGCCTCTTCACCAGCTGCTGCTCTACCTGTCTTCACTGATGGTAGGACTTGTTTAAAGAAGCTGAATAACTCACACGTGTGCTTGCCTTACATTAGTTATTCACTACAGTACACAGCTATGCGACCCTATTCTGACCAATGGGCTGTGAAGGGAAATTTGCTAAGAAAGAATTTTCCTTCACGATAAAATTAAAGTGTGCAAAAGAAAGCCCCTTCCTTCCTGTTTTGTCTGTAGAAAATAATTACAGTGAGAGGTGAATTGGCTGAAGTCAGCTTGCCACTCTGACTGGGAGGCTGAAACCATCTCTGGGAAACCCAGTCAGAGTCCCACCATTATTTGGCTACTTGACCGATCCAGGATCCAGGTGCGAGCTGTGTCCAGACTTCTTGTTACAAGGGGAAAATGAATCTCCATTCTAAAAACACCTTCAACTGGGTATTTTGGCACTTGCACCAAACCCAGTGTACCCTTTTATGTTTAGCCCTCTATATCCTGTATTAAAGTTATTTCCTTAGAACTTACATTTATATCGTACATTATAAATTACTAAAGTGTTGTTCTCCCCATGGTTAAAAAAAAGAACAAAGTGAAGCTAGAAGCTATGTATTGTTTGAAGGCACGCAGGTGGCAAAGAGGAAGGCAAACTTTAAGCTCATAGCATCCTTGAGGTACGGCTTCTCTTGAATAATTAGCCAGATGCTGGTGATTTTTACCAATCCTACATTTTCATGGGTTCCTCTTTTGCAATTAGCCTTCCTTCCAGAATTCATGTCAGTGTTTGTTCATTAATGACTTCATAATTCATATTATAACTATGCCTGGCCGTGGCTTCCCTGTGGAGATAATTCTATAAACAGCCCACATATTAAGACAGTATAGTATTCCTCAGATACATAAGAAGCAGGATAGCTTAGTAGTTACACCTAGTATGTAGTAGCTGGGAGTTAAACTGTTGGATTCATACCCTGGCTCCACTTTAATTCGCTGTGGGCCAAAGAAAAGGTAACGGTAGAAGATACGTTTGAATCAGCTCTTTCTTTCTCTAAAGCCCACTATAACACTCTATTGCTGCTATTGTTGCAAAAACCATTTCGTAATTGACGTTTTTCTAACCCCAGAATCTGGCACACATGGCACAGTATCTTAGGTATAGTTGATATTCAAAATGTGTTCAAATGAATGAAATTTGTTAAGTAAAAGTCACCTAACCTTTCTTTTACTGAGATTAGTACTTAGTAATCCAAGTTGCCTCAAGAGAATATACAAAGGCAAATAATAAATACTAAGTTCTTTATTTTTAGCAATCTGGCCTTCTTATACTTCTCACCTCTCTCTCCCAAATCATAGGAATCATGCTTAAGGGAAAATATCTTTTGTAGCCCCCAAAATGTTACAGCACAAGAGGTTTCATTGAGTTTTTAGTAATATAAAAATGCATAATTGCCCACAGCATAATTTCCTTCAGGCCTTAATCCCATGGGCTCAATCTAAGGAGTTTTAAGTTTTTGGTTTTTGTTTTTGTTTTTTCACTGTGTTAACCTGTTAAAGCTCATCTTAGCAGGTTTCTTTGCTCTATCTCTTCATATGCTTTTGAGTGTGTGGGGCCACAGTTACTTTCAGAGTCTTATTTGCTCAAGAAGACATAAGAATCCAGTTCTTTCAAGAAAAAAGCAAATTAAAAAGTTATTAAAGCATGTGTCGCCACTTGACAAGCCCCTCTGGATCCATTTGAGCTTATGACCATGGTGAGTCTTCAGAAAGGGTTTTATTTCACAAACCACTGAGCCCTTCCAAGCCACATGCTGTTTGATAATTAGGGGCTATAGTA
Source organism: Gorilla gorilla gorilla (assembly GCF_029281585.2). Lineage (NCBI taxonomy): Eukaryota > Metazoa > Chordata > Mammalia > Primates > Hominidae > Gorilla > Gorilla gorilla. The sequence goes on from NC_086017.1 coordinate 11,352,932, forward strand.
TCTGTGATAGAAACCCAGTACTGAAGAAAACAGTGAAAGAGACTAATATAGACAACCAGCTGTTGTTTTTCCGCCACTGTACTGGTTGACTTAAACTATGTTGCCATCCAAATTTATTTTCAGCCAAAACTCTTTTATTCACAGTAATGCGATGGCAAACAGAATATTGTGACATCCAGGCTATACTGCCATATCAATAGCCAACATCTGTGTGGTCTTTGCAATTTATGATGTACTTTTACATCATTTATCCTATTTAAACCTCACAATATCCTTGTGAACTAGGAAAGTGTGACCTCTTTTTGGAGGTGAAACAGATATACAGATTACATGACTCGTAAAAGGTCTAATGGTGGATCTGGAACTATCTGGCTTCTACTTCCTTCTTCATTGTCATCCTCATCATCTATGCTTCAGGATTTGAGTATCTGTAGAAACTTCAGGTGGATTTTTCCTATTTTCTTATGTGAGCTGTGCTGAAGTTTCTACCTTTGCCTATAGTGGAGTCATTTGAATAACACCACACAGCGCTCCTCCTCTAACTACCTTTGATTGAAGACCATTGGTCCTTTGACCCATTGTACATGGGGGTCAGCCCAAGTTAATTGGCAATTCCAAACCACCATTCTCTGTTGAGCTAATAGGAACAAAAGGATCTTATGGCACTAATTTCTAAGAGATACTTCAAAACAAGGCAACGTGGCTGTTTTAGAAATTTCTCCCTTGGTAACTGCCTTCTCACCATATTTCACTAGCTTTAAATTTGCAGACTATGAAAGATGAAGTTTTACCAACTGAAAACACATCTAGGAAATTTTTCCATGCTCATGGGTAGGAAGAATCAATATCGTGAAAATGGCCATACTGCCCAAAGTAATTTACAGATTCAATGCCATCCCCATCAAGCTACCAATGCCTTTCTTCACAGAATTGGAAAAAACTACTTTCAAGTTCATATGGAACCAAAAAAGAGCCCGCATTGCCAAGTCAATCCTAAGCCAAAAGAACAAAGCTGGAGGCATCACACTACCTGACTTCAAACTATACTACAAGGCTACAGTAACCAAAACAGCATGGTACTGGTACCAAAACAGAGATATAGATCAATGGAACAGAACAGAGCCCTCAGAAATAACGCCGCATATCTACAACTATCTGATCTTTGACAAACCTGAGAAAAACAAGCAATGGGGAAAGGATTCCCTATTTAATAAATGGTGCTGGGAAAACTGGCTAGCCATATGTAGAAAGTTGAAACTGGATCCCTTCCTTACACCTTACACAAAAATCAATTCAAGATGGATTAAAGACTTAAACATTAGACCTAAAACCATAAAAACCCTAGAAGAAAACCTAGGCATTACCATTCAGGACATAGGCATGGGCAAGGACTTCATGCCTAAAACACCAAAAGCAATGGCAACAAAAGCCAACATTGACAAATGGGATCTAATTAAACTAAAGAGCTTTTGCACAGCAAAAGAAACTACCATCAGAGTGAACAGGCAACCTACAAAATGGGAGAAAATTTTCACAACCTACTCATCTGACAAACGGCTAATATCCAGAATCTACAATGAACTCAAACAAATTTACAAGAAAAAAACAAACAACCCCATTAAAAAGTGGGCGAAGGACATGAACAGACACTTCTCAAAAGAAGACATTTATGCAGCCAAAAAACACATGAAAAAATGCTCACCATCACTGGCCATCAGAGAAATGCAAATCAAAACCACAATGAGATACCATCTCACACCAGTTAGAATGGCGATCATTAAAAAGTCAGGAAACAACAGGTGCCGGAGAGGATGTGGAGAAATAGGAACACTTTGACACTGTTGGTGGGACTGTAAACTAGTTCAACCATTGTGGAAGTCAGTGTGGCGATTCCTCAGGGATCTAGAACTAGAAATACCATTTGACCCAGCCATCCCATTACTGGGTATATACCCAAAGGACTATAAATCATGCTGCTATAAAGACACATGCACACGTATGTTTATTGCGGCATTATTCACAATAGCAAAGACTTGGAACCAACCCAAATGTCCAACAATGATAGACTGGATTAAGAAAATGTGGCACATATACACCATGGAATACTATGCAGCCATAAAAAATGATGAGTTCATGTCCTTTGTAGGGACATGGATGAAATTGGAAACCATCATTCTCAGTAAACTATCACAAGAACAAAAAACAAAACACTGCATATTCTCACTCGTAGGTGGGAATTGAACAATGAGATCACATGGACACAGGAAGGGGAACATCACACTCTGAGGACTGTTGTGGGGTGGGGGGAGGGGGGAGGGATAGCATTGGGAGATATACCTAATGCTAGATGACGAGTTAGTGGGTGCAGCGCACCAGCATGGCACATGTATACGTATGTAACTAACCTGCACAATGTGCACATGTACCCTAAAACTTAAAGTATAATAATAAATAAATAAATAAACAAACAAATAAAAAAGAAAAATACAAAAAAAAATGCTAAAAAAAAAAACAAATCACCTCTCTAATAGTTCATTTAGGAAAGTTCTCAGTTTTATTAATCTTTGTGTTGCCTTTGAAGCCAAACCTGTTGTATTGCAGATCCTGCTTCCTGGCAGTTGGAACACGTGTTTATAATCATTACTTCCATTCCTTGAAGGCAACCTTTGGACTTTATTGATTGCTTTATCTTAGTTAATACTCACCTGACATCCCTGAGTTGTCCTTTATGACATTGGCAGACAATTTTAGCAACATTGTCTTTAACATAACACATTCAAAAAATGAAGAATATGTGATTATTTTAATGAAAATATGAGTACTGGTATTTTTAGTATTTCTGATGTTTCCTTTCTGTTCATAAGGAGTATAGAGAGATTGCTGTTTTTACACTGCTACCTTCCATCACTTCTTGAAAAGGCAAAGACAAGGTAAGTATTATATGTAATACTGAGAAATATATTTCAAAGTAAATATTTTTCCTTAATTCTATCCCTGTTGTTTCTTCTCTTGGTTTCCTTCCTTTCTTGTTTTCTATCTTTCTCCCTCTAATTCTTCCGAGTATTATCTTGTTTTCTATCTTTCTCCCTCTAATTCTTACTGGTATTGGCTCTGATGCTGTACAGAAATCTAAAAAATGTGGCACTAATTTCAGAGAAAACGTGGTGCAATTAAAAATCTTTGTTCCAAGTTTAAGATTATAAACCAAAGTGTGGCAGAAATGATCTAAAAACCAAGAATATTTCTCTTACAATATACGTGCTTCATTAATACTTCACAAATCTAGGGTCATTTTTTAACCAGTTTTTCTCAGGGATTTCTTAAGCTTGGAATGTATGCTTTGGAAGAAATTATGAAAGGTTACTAAAGATACTCGGGACAGCTGTAAAAGGAAGGCCTCAGCCCATAAAATTAAAGTGAAATAATGAGTGTAGAATCAGTCTCATGTGTGTTGCTGCTAGAGATACAGTCACAATGACCTTCTCTCAATTTCTGGAACATGTCTAGCATGTTCTCATTTGTCAAGCCTTACTACTTTCTAGCCTTATACCTGCTATTTTCTTTTCTGCTACCTTTGTGTAAATTACTGTTTCTCAAACATCAAGGCTCAACTCAAATGTCATCTCCTCAGAGAAGCCTTTCTTTGGTCACTCTAATGTAGATACCTTTGTTATTCTCGATCACTATATTTTATAAGTCATTCGTTGCAATTATTTTTATTTTTACTTGATTTTGTCTTTCCCAATGTTGGGAATCAGAAACTGATATCCCCAAATATGGTGCTTTGACAGGTGCTTTGACATGGTGAACTGAAGAAGCCTCAAGTTCTCTCTGACCTCCTCCCAGGCCCCATCTCTCCCAGAGCACAGCATGAAGTTGTTCTCTGACATGCCCTTATCTGCCTAAAGCCTGGACCCATCAAAGAAGAAAACAATTAGCCCTGGTCCCTTCCCTGAGTTTTCATTGCCTGAACTCATACTACAGGAAGACAGACCGAAGTCCGTCAGTGCACCTGGACAGACTTTATCACAGGCCACTGTCTGTTCTGCAAACCCACAGATTTTGTGCCGAACCACTGTATGTTCTTCAAGCCCACTGAATTTTCTGAAAAATCATTTACTGCCCCCACCCCTCGAAATCATCCACATCTCCCCATCTCCCTTTCCCCTAAGAAGGGTGTATAGCCATCTGTGTCCCATTGTGGTGGGGTAATTACTCTGTGATCCTCTTCTGTGTGCATTAACATTTGCATGCCTTTTCTCCTAATAATCTGAGAGTGAAGGGAGGTTTTTCCTTGGCCCCTACACCCTCAAAATGCAATTTTCATGAGGCTAGAGACACTGTTTATATTGTTTCCATTTTATTCTAGCAACCAAAGTGGAAACAAGCACATGGCAGGAACCCAATAAATATTTGTTGAATAAATGAGTGAAGTATTTCCTCACAATTATTCTGAATCATTGGCATTACTGGTAGGGAGTTGGGCCGGGGAATACAAAGAGATGTAAAATGCTGGAGCTGTTCTCATGTCTGCTTTAAACTTGGGAGGTTTTTTTAAAAATAAAATTTTAAAATTTTATATTTTGCTTAAACATTGATTTGTTGGGTTTTGCTTAAGTATTGGTTTAATTTTTGGTATTACTGGTCTACTGAGGTATAATTAACCAATAATAAACTGCTTCATATATAAAGTGTATAAATTGACAACTTTTGACATATGTATGCAGATATCATCACTACAATTAAGATCATGAACATAACAATCACACCCTGTGAAAATTTCCCCTGCCACACCCTCTTACTCCCTCTTTCCTGCCCTCCCACGCAGCTAGGAAAACATTGCTATCTTTTTCTATCACTAAAGATTAGGTTTCTTTTCTGAAATTGTATATGAATGGAATTATTAAGTATGTAGTTGTTTGGGGGCTGACTTTTTACCCTCAATATAATTATTTTTTAATCCATCCATGTTATTGTATGTGTCAATAGTTTCTTCAGGTTTGCTGCTGAGTAACATCCTGATTAATGAATACACCACTATTTGTTTATCCATTCACTGTTGATGGGCTTTTGGTTTCCAGTTGAAACTACGACAAATAAAACTGCTATAAACATTCATCTACATGTTTTTGCATGAACATACTTTTATTTACATTGGGTAAAAACCTAGCAGTATAATGGCTAAGTCATATGGGAGACATATGTTTAAATTTTTAAGAAATTGAGAAATCGTTTTCCAAGCAGTTGTACCAGTTTACATTCCTATCAACGTGTTATGAGAATTCCAGTTCTTTTACATTTTTGAAAACACTTATTATGGTCAACCTTTTCAATTAGCCATTCAGGTAGAAATGTACAGGTATCTCACTGTGGCTTTAACTTGTATCTCTCTAATGATTAATGGCGTTGAAAATATTTTATGTACTTACTTGCCATCTGTATATTTTCTTTGGTGATGTGTCTATTCCAGCTTTTCTCCATTTTTTGGCATGGTTTCTCTTTTTGTTACTGACTGACTTGTAAAAGTTCTTGATATACTATATCTATGAGTGTTGTCAGATATACGTTGTGCAAATATGTTTTCTCAGCCTGTGACTTGCCTTTTTATATTTATAACAGTGTCTTTTGAAATGCAAAGGTTTTAAATTTTAATGAAGTCAAATATATTGTTTCCAATTTATATGTCTTTCTATTTTTGTTATGTTTAAGAAATCTTTGCCAAACCCAAGAAACTAAGATGTTTCCCTGTTTTCTTCTGGAAATTATATAGCTTTAGCTTCATATTTAGAACTATGGTACAGTTGGTTTATTTGAAGTAAGTTTTTGTATATGGTGTAGTTTTAATTTTGTACATGATGTAATGTTAATTTTTTATATGGTTAACTGACTGATTGCAAATGGCTATTTAATTGTTCTAGAAGTATTTGTTGAAATGATTACAATTTTTCCATTGATTTTCTTTAGCATATGTATCAAAAAATTGATCATATATGCTCGGCTGTATTTCTGAACTCTATTCTGTTCTATTCATCCATTTGTCTTTACATCAACGTTACACTGCCTTGATTACTATAGTTTTCAATATGTCAAAATTTAGTAGTGTTAAGTTTTACTTTGTTTTGTTTTCAGCATTGTTAGCCTTTTAATTTGCATATGGATTTTAGAATCACTCTGTTAATTTCTACAAATAATCATGTTAGGATATGGCGTGAGATTTAATTAAATCAATAATAAATTTGGGGAGTAGTAAAATTATTGAAAATATTGATTAATGAGATATGTGAACGTTTATTCAGATCTTATTTAATTTCTCTGAGCAATATTTGGAGGCTTACATTGCACAAGTCTTTCAAAATTTTTATCAAATTTTTCCCTATTTACATTTCTGATACTAATAAATGGCATTTCACCATTAAGTATAGCGTTAACTAGCAGTTAATCACTTTTATTGGCCTTTTCAAAGAATCAATCTTTAGTCTTATTGATTTTTCTCTATTTTTAATATTTTCTGTTTGGTTAATTTATATTCCTTTTTCCTATTTTAGGTATAATTTGTTCTTTTTTAGTTTCTTAAGATGATACTTTGGGTCATTTATTTGAAACTTCTTTTCTTTTATAACATAGGGGTTTAGAACTATAAAATTTTCTTTAAATACTGGTTTAGTGTATTCCACAAATTTTGATATGTTGCTTTTTCATTTTTATTCAAATCACAATAAATTCTAATTTTTTTTTGAGATGGAGTCTTGCTCTGTTGCCCAGTGCAGTGGCATGATCATGGCTCATCGCAGCCTCAAACTCCTGGGCTCAAGTGATCTTCCCACCTCAACCTCTGAAGTGTCAAGGACTACAGGCATGCCACCATGCTGTGCTAATTTTCTAAAAATGTAGTTGGAGTGATGGGGTCTCACTATGTTGCCCAGATTGGTCTCAAACTTCTGGACTTAAGCAATCTTCCTGCCTTGGCCTCCTAAAGTGCTGAGATTACAGATGCAAACCACGGCCTGGCCTTAATATTTCTTTGACCCATGAGATAGTAGAAATGGTAATTTTTTGGCTCCATGAATTTGGAGATTTTGAAAATAGCTTGATTGGTTTCTAATTTAATTTAAATATTGTCTTTGAACATATTTTGTTTATCTGAATCAGATCAAATGTACTGGAGACTTGTCCTTTACTGAGAATGTGGTCTGTCCTAGTGTACTTCAAAATCATGTATATTCTACTGTTTGTTGGGTAGAATTTTCTAGCAATTTCAAATAGGTCAATTAGTTCAAATTGGTTGATAGCACTGTTCAATATGCTTTCTAACTTTTTGTCTACTTGTTTTATAACTTATTAATAGAAAGGCATACAAATTTTCAACTATAACTGCACATTTGTCCATTTCTTCTGTTTGGTCAGTTTTTGTCATGAATGTTGAAGCTCTGTCACTAGATACATAAATATTTGGTTTGTTCTCTCATCTTACTGAATTGATCTTTCATCGTCATCCAACAACCCTTTTTATTTCAGGTAGTGTTCACTGTTCTGAAATCTATTTCATCTAATATCAATATAGGTCCTCCTGTTTGGTGTGGGTTAATGTGGGAATAATCTGTTTTTCATCCATTTATCGTTAAGCTTTTTGTATACTGGAGATGTGTTTAAAATAGTATTTCTACTTTCAGCCAAGGTATATTTACCCTTTCTACCACAAACAACTAGAAAACTGGACAAAACATATGAAACAGTTGTTTCCAACATAGAACATCATGCAGTGCAGAGCAGTAACTCCTGAAATAGTGGAAACAAGTGAAGTGAGTTCTTCAATTAAAGCAGCTTACTGCATGGAGACTGTTTCCAGGCAGCAGTGGAGAAGCAGAGAACTAATGCAGAACTCAATGGACACACTCTGAGCTGCAGAAATGGAGTTGAAAGTGAAAGGTTGATGAACTTGTGGAAATAGAATTAGACCATTTCATTTTTGCCTTTAGCTTTGCTAAAGGCAAAAATGAAACAGAAAAAAAAAACTAAAAAATAAGCAGAATATTATTGAACTATGGGATAACTTTAAGTGACCTAAAAAATAGGCACTGTAGTTCCTGAAGAAGGAGGAGAGTGAGAACAAAACAGAACAAATTTTAAAGATATAATGTCTGATTTTTTCAAAATTTGAAGGAAACTAGAAATAAACAGATCTGAAAATTAATATACACCCCAAGCACAAGATACATAAAAAAACTACCTTAAGCCACATTGAAATCAAATTTCTGGAAGCAGCTGATAAAGACACTATGCTAACAGCAGTCAGAAAAAGAAAAAAGACACATTACATACTGAGGAGTAAGATAAGAATGGCAGAAGAGTTCTCATAAGAAACAAAGTGAGCCAGAAGACAGTGGAATAGCATCTCCAAAGCACAGAAAGAATAATCTGTCAACCTAGTATTCATAGCGGCAATATCTTTCACTAATGAAGACAAAATAAAGACTCTTCAAGCATAATCATTCAAGAAGCATTTATCACCAGGAGACCTACCCTTGAGGAAATGTTAAAGAAACTCCTACAGGCAGAAGGGAAAAGATTCCATATGAAAATCTAGATCTTCACTGAGGAATGAAAAACCATGCAAACAGGAAATTGGTGTATAAATATATGAGGGTTTTTTCCCTAATTTTAAAGTCTATTAAAAAATTGACTATGTAAAACAAACATAATAACAATGTATATGCTAGTTTATAACACATGTAGAAATAAAATATAAAAATAATAGCACAAAGGATGGAAAAGGAAGCATAACATTATCATTTGTTTTTAAAATTATATCCTTGAAATGGTATAATATTACCTGTAGATAGACTTATTACATTAAAGGTATGTCCTATAAACTCTAAAACAACTACTAAAAAGGAATCATTGGTCTACCAAAGAGATAAAATGAAATTACAAAATCATAATTAATCCGAAAGAAGGCAGTAAATGAGTAAAAGTAGATTAATAATATGTCACAAATAGAAAAATAGATTGTAAGATGATATATTGTAACCCAACTGTGTCAATAATCATAGCAAATGTAAATGGTCAAAGTACCTCTATTATAAAGATAGAGACTGTCAGAGTAGATTAAAAAACAAAACAAGCAAGATTCAAGTACAGTAATGTGTCATTTAATAATAGAGGTACATTTTGAGAAATGCATCACTAAGCAATTAAGTCATTGTGCAAACATCACAGAGTGTATACTCATTTCGCAGTATCCACAGGAGATTGGTTCCAGGATTCCCCACAGATACCAAAATCCATGGATTCTCAAATCCCTTATATTAAATGTCACAGGATTCATATATAAACTATGTATATTCCCCTGTATACTTTAAATTATCTATAGATTACTTATAATACCTAATACAATGTAAATTCTATGTAAATAGTTGTTATATTGTATTTTAAATTGGTATTGTTTTTATTGTTGTTTTCATTTAGCTTTCCAAATATTTTTTATCTGTGTTTGGTTGAATCTATGGATGCAGAACCTACGGATATTGGAGGGCTGGCTCTACTTGCACAAACCTACGTGATATAGCCTATGACATCTGTATATATGACAAGGCTATATGGTATAGCCTTTTGCTCCTGGGCTACAAACTTGTACAGCATGTTATTCTACTGAATACAGTAGGCAATCATAACACAAAGGTGATCATTTATGTATCTAAACATAGAAAAAGGACAGTAAAAATGCAGGATTATAATCTTATGAGACTGCCATTCTATACGTGGTCAGTCATTGACTGAAATATTGTTACACAGCACATGACTGTGTATGCTGCTTATAGCTATGTAGCCAAGGTATTCCTTTTACATCTTTAAATGTCCAAACAAAACTATTAACTGTAGAAAAATAAAGCACAAAAAAACCTAGATTTGAATTGTGCACCTTGCTAAAAACAAAACTAATGAATTAAAACTTTGAGGATAAGATTTGAGCACAATTTTGCAAAATTAGCTTAAAGTAGTAGGCATGGGATAAAGAAAGTTTCTAATCCCCACGTACTTCTCCATCTCTAGCTCATTATTTCTTCTGAATTTACCCTACAGTCTTGTTAATTCGTACTCAACTCTTCAATTTTCCCTTTACCTATCTTTACCATTCCTTTGTGCCTTTGCATATACTGTTCTATCTGCCTGAAACCCCCTTTCTACACTTCTATATCTAGGTAAGTTGTGCTCATTTTTCAAGACTTGGTTCAAATCTTCTCTTTGAAGACTTTCTGATTTCTCCAAGTTATGTGATTATATTTACACTTACATAATGATACATGACTTGAAACAAAGCATTCTCTTTTAACCCTTGATACAGCCCCTGAGTCAGGCATTACTTTTTTTACCATGAAAAAAACTTGGGACGAGAAATTAGATGAATTGTAAAAAATCTTATGTACAACATATGACAGAATCAAGACTTAAATAGCAGCCTTATCACTCACTGTAGTGCATCACGGTAGGTTCACAATAATGGACAGGATATATGTTGTCACAATGTTCTTTCTCAGTGAAGTGCTTATATATTCAATAAGCTAATGGAAATACTTTCTGAGCTTCTTACAAGGCTTATGGTAGGTATGTAAACAATGCTTGCTTCAGTCTCCATTAAATCACTTTAAATGAGATAATGTGAGTATACACAATAATGCTATTCAAATGCTTTTGTGAGCAAATGAGATTTTCTGCTTAAATTCTTCTATCATCTTTTTCCTATTTTCAGAAAGAAAATGGGGGCAATTGCAATAATGGAAATGCAAGTGACTGGATTAGTCAATAGCATTGTTGAACTAAGTTAACAAACACCTTAGCTTTTCATGAACAATGATATAGCTAAACCGATTTACATAGAATGATATCAGAATTAGCTCATCACATTCATTTTTCTTCTTATCAGGAGTGACACTGTTGTAACAGAGCAGTTGTTTTCTAGCTGGTATCTATCATCATATATAAGATTATAACTGTGACACTGATTTTTTCCCATTACAATAGAGTGGACGTACCCTACTTAGGTTTGAATGTAGGGCATTCTATGAACCTCAGAAAAAAACAGCTGGTAAGGAAAGGGAGGAACAAATAGGCCAGAAGTAAGAGATATACATTGGCTACGGAACTGGCTTTTCCAAAGATTCTGATGAGCAGAGCAAGTCACAAATTCCAGTTGGCAGACTTAGGTATGATTTTTCCTGGTGTAGACTTTCAAGAGGAAATGATGAGATTGTGGAAGCATGTCAGAAAAGATTGTAGGCACCGATGATGCTCATCAAGTAAATGGCAACACCTTCATTTGGTTCAGATTCCCATTAACCACTCTGTGATGGCCAAGTGTTTGGACTGGATGTAAACAGGATTCTACCCAACAATTAGAAACATGGAGATAGCCTCCAATGTAGATCTGACAAGCAGTTCATCTCTAGATATATTATAGACTTCAAATTAAGAGCATAACTTCTTGAAGTTTGAGCTCTTCATGTTTAAGGTTTGGTCCTAACTGGGTTTAATGGAGCAGAAACTGCGAATTGAAGGACTTAAGTACTTAATTAACAAGTAAGTATATAGTAGATATATATATAGAGAGAGAGAGTAGATATACTATATAGTATATATATAGTATATATATACATATATACACACATATATATATGATATAGTAGAGATAGGTAGCAGGCAATAATTGGTCATGCTATTTAATTATTTATATTTTTGGTGAAAAGTAATGTAAGTTCTTGTCCTAAGTAAAGAGAGTCTCTGTGTAGCTTTCATCTTTCAAACCAACTGACAATAAAAAAGAGAAAGTGAAAAAGAAAAAATAAATAAGATTTGTCATAAACTAGAAAATAGAAATAATGCTGAATCACAATAAAGAAAAGCCTAAAAATGCTTTGAAAATTAAAACTAGACGTGGGAAAACATGAAGATGTTTATAAATATTTCAGAACAACTCCTCAGAGTTGTCCAAAAGTATATTTTGCATCCTGAGGAGGAAAATAAATTTCTCTCTTTGAACATCATCTACTAGTTGTGTAAGATGTGCTGCTAGAGCCTTCCTAATCTCTGCCCTCCACAATATCATAACATGTGAGTGGCAGGGCCAAAGGAGGAAATGCACAGAAAAGCCATACGGCAGGAGTCAGAATGTCATTGTGACAGTGCCAATTAAACCTGGATGGGATTCAGTTTACATCATGAGAAGGACTCATGACAAATCAGGTTCCACTCTGAGCAAGGCCAGAATACAGACACGCCATGGAGCAGGTTATTTCTTAGAATGTGTTCTGAAGCAACAGACTAACATCCTAGAGGCTGGCTGATCCACCCCACACTCCCAACTACTTCCTGACACTATTCTTCAAAGATTATCTGGTCTGGAAAAAAAGTACTCCTATTTAAAAATGAGTAACCACAGCGACAAACGCTATGGGAGCTACAGAATCATCTACATCAGAATTAAGAGGGATGAAAAACAGCCAGGAGAAAAATAATTCAAGCCATAAAAGCTATAAAGCAAAGCAAATTTAAATTATGAGTTTTACATAAGTGCTACTGGAAATACAAAAGAAAAAAGAAAAGTCGAATTTCAATGTTTCAAGGAGTTCAAACAAGATAAGAAACACAACAAAATTATAAAGTGAAAAATAAGCTGAAAGGCCTTAGTGAAGAAATGGAAGAGATAAACACTAACATTGTGAAAGCAAAAGTCACATTTAAAGGAATAAAATGAAAATCAGTCACTCCTTAAAGCACAGCAAGGGTGAATAAGATCAGCTTCAGAAAACTGAGTGGAATGAAATTGAAAAGAAGATGTGCTTAATAAGTTTGAGAAAAAGAATAGATATAGAAGAGAAAGGAAAGTCACATACAAATAGTTTAACTCCCTGAAAGGGATAAATTGAACAGAAAATAATCGGTTACATGTATACAGTAAACAAGAATAGGGGTGAAACCAACCAAAGTATGTGGTGGAGGCCAGGGTCAGGAATGGGGGAGATAAACAGACACTGTATAGACACCATATCAATCAGGGAACAATCAGAGAAGTAGAGTCGTTGAGCCACATTTATTGTATTGATTGGACCTTCTACAATTGTGGAAGCTAAGTCATGTATGTAAGACTGTTGCTTCTGTGTTTCTTGCTAGAACCTGAAATATCTACAGGGAAGGCAGTTGGGAGGAAAGCCAAACATGATGTAGGAAAAGCAGGACAAAGGGGGAATCTCTGAGAATGGATTGGAGCCTACACTGGCCTCTCACCACCTCCAGTCCTCCGGCTTTGATAAGGCAGGGGTGGCCTGCAGGAGAAACTGATTTTCTTCATCTCAGGGCTGAGCACACACCTGGCCCAGGATTTAGAGGAGATGAAGGAGGGAATGTGGCACAAACTTAAGGAGCTGAACTTCAGCTTCTGTCCCACAGCAAAAAGGTGAGATGGAAAAGATGCAACAGCTCAGGAGAGCTACAGTGTCTAATGCCCTGCACCAAACTACAGTGTGTAAAAATATACGTATATATGGCTACTGCTTCACTGTAAAATGTCTGTGGTGTCCCATGCTAACCAGATACTACGTAGGGCACAGGGATCTGGAAAATACTGTTCCAGGTTGGTTAACTTGATACAATATAAATCCACCACAACCTATGGAGTCCTAATTGCCATACATAAATAGGTATCTTTGAAAGCTGATGAATCAAGAATTCCAAGTATCAAAACATTTTTTCAAAAGTTAAATTTTATAAAGATATCCTGATGAAGTTACAAAATGTAAAGAAAATCTTTCCAAACATTAGGAAGAGGAAAAACTGTTCCTTCTTTTCTCTCTGTATTTCTTTCTCTCCATCTCTGTCTCTCAAAGACACACATACATGCACACACACACACACACACGCACACACACACACACAAATCTTTAATCATGGCAATAAAATATATTGGGAAGAGGAGAGCTATAAAATCAGATTTGCCAGGGTTAGATTCCTGGCTCTCATTCTCATTATTTATGTGACTTTAGGAAAATTAATACATATAAACTCAGTTTACACACTCCTAAAATGGTAATAATAGTACCTTCTTCAGGATGAGAGAGTAAGTTAATACATGCATGATGCCAGATAACTTTGGATCATTCTCCTAAATTGTTGGAAACTTTTGCCAAAATTACTAAGTTGTGCAATTTGGGGAGTAGCACAGACAAGCCCTACAGCAACTGGGTGAGACAGTCATTGCTGAATCTCTGTGGCAGGAATTATTATGACGTTGAAGCCTTTTTACTGAACTCTGTGAGTGTCAGATGAGCTCCCAACAATTTCCAGATCATCAAGAAAAGTCTAGTTTTCAAAAAGATATGGCAAGAAATCTCACAGGCAAGAATCTGAGAATTGTGCTCAAGCCAGTGTCATAAATATTTCTCAGAAGTAGAAAAGCAGAGAGAAAGAATGTTTCCCTCCAGAACCACGAGATGATCTCCCACTTCCTCCGTGGAAAATAGTCCTCTTCAACCTGTATTTCATTGCTGAGTTTTTGTTTTGATTTTGAAGCCACAGATTAATCATGCAATTTTGGCAGCAAATGAACGACTAGTATGCTCGCCACAACACAGGACTTGAATGTAGCAAGTACGTGAGCTAGTTACAGTTAAGTTTTAGGCTCTAGAAAATGCATTTGAATCTGAGGAGAAAAAAATAAGTATATATGTGGCTTTAAATTCAACCATTCCTTGGAAGACTTTCTACAATGTTGGCAGCATTTATGAAATAGTTATATTTATTTCTTTTTGGAATACATATTTTTTCTCTTATAAACAACTATATATAACGTAAGGGCAATCATAATTTACCATAGAAAGCCACATCATGCAATAAACCATCTGAGCACTCTTTTGGCCTCTGTTATCATTTACTGTATTCAAAGCTTTTGGTGAATTGTGTGGGTGGTAACGTTACGAGTTTTTCAATATCTCACTAAGTATATTTAGAATGCTTAATTGAAGCTTAACCTTTATTTTGTTCAATACATGTTGTTTCTAGCTAATAGTTTTGGGGGAAATAATCCCCTAGGTCAAAGTCTTATATTTAGCTGCTTCTGTTTTCTTTTAAAGCTAGAAAAATGAAGGGTGTGAATGAATTGATATAACAGGAAATCAACAGGGTAAAGAATAATTTTGATGATTTCTTCTTGGCATTGCAATTATATCCAGTACACTTGATGATGAAACAAACAAATAGTTCAAACAAAGCCATTAATTTTCTTCCTATCTACACAATTTTAATTAGAAACATTTAATTAGACTTGGCTAAAATTTCTCAAGAAGATTGCAGAATGCATGTTTATGCTACTTGTACACCAGGAAATGTATTTTTCAGCATTTACTAAGTACAACAAATAGCTGCCATGACTGTAGGTATGTCATGGAAAACATTCTTGTCAAAATTATCTTTTATCCCAAAAAGCTTTCACTGGAAAACAAAGTTCCCTCAGAGTTTATTAGTTATTAAGCTTTGATATTTTAATTGTTATAATAAATAAGATGCCTTTTTAATATATTAACTGCATTTTATATTATGTCATTTTTATGGCAAGCAATAAATGTGTTTGATGTTCTTGATACTATTTCACCACTGAATTTTTTAAACTTTCATTATCATGAGCATTTCTGACATGAATTAAAATGACATGCAAATCTGTAAGCTCATTTCACTGAAGCAAAAATGCTAAATTGTTGAATTCATAGAGCCTTTTAATCTTTAGGGGCAAATATTGTTTTCAACTAACTTTGACAGAACTCAACCAATTGTTTTAAGTAGTTCTCTTTTATTTCTCTCATTCTACAACCATTTGTGTGTAGAAAATATGCAAACACAGTTGTTTTTCAACTTAAAAAATAATAAACATTATTTCCACTAGCATGTTAAATTATTTGAAGGCACTGTACTAGGCTTTCTAGTTAAAGAAACTTATATTACCTAATTACACCCAAGAGGTAAGGTCCTTATATGACTCACCAAATATTTACTAATAAATTGTTAAATATAGTTATTTTGAGATGTCTATGTTTCTAATTGCATTTAGTAATAAATAAAAATTTAAATGTTATCTTTAATAATCACATATCAGTACTATATTCTTATTCTCAGCATCTTGGGAAAGACGTTTAAGTTTAACCAGAGTGACAGTTATTTTGGCATTTAAGAGTAGAGCTTATTAATATTTAAATCTACGCAATTAGATTTCAATTTTTTTCAAACGTTTTTTGTTATTAGGACACATTCAAATTTTTAATTTTTTCTAAATTTATAAAAGTATCTACATGGCTGTTTAAAATGTACTTCAGAAATCTATAGCAATGGGAATAAATCCCATATAATTGCCCCAAAAGATACAAAATGTTAAATAGTTTGATGCATATTTTAACAGAGTTTTACCCTACATGTTTAATTTTTCAATAAAATAGTGAAACTACTTGTACATATTCACTTGCAACTGGTTCTTTTTATTCAATAATGTATTTTAATCATGAATGAATTCAGTATATAATGGATTTAAAGAAAAAATACATGGTTAGTCTGAACGCTGCCTGAGAATTACATGGTTATTGTAAAACTGAAAAAGTCAGCTTTGTTCTCTTTTTTTACTTCTTCAATTTATCATCATAGACACACAGAGGAAGCAAATCTCGATTCACTCCTATGGAGTGAGCATCACTTTTATCTTCATGTTACAGCTGGGGAGTCAGAGACAGAACATTCAAGCAATTTGTCCGATCCCATACTTTCAGGAAGGGAAGGAGCCAGGATTTGGAAAGTGGCAGCTATGGTGTTGCCAGTCCATTTTCCTACGTACTATGTTCCTTACCACCCACAGGAAACAACCCTCCCCACAATAACTGAGCTCTGCTACGGTCACCAACGAGGCAAATGAATAATATGCGCCTACACTGTACCCCACCCAGCGACCTGTTTAAGACACACAATACAACTTCATGCCTGGAATCATAACCATTTACTTCAGTCCCAAAACGTCAGAGATGCTCGTTAATGACTGCCCTTCTTAAAGTTCATTCTGTAAATGTTAAGTATTATCATCTCCTAAGCCTTTCCCAAAGTGTGTGTTCCATGAATAGTCTATGGAAATGAAAGAGCTGTTATTTACTCAAAAGCTATTTGTAGGGAGAGGAGGAGAACTCATGAAAATATACATTGTGAGCCTCTAAAAAAGGCATCAAATATACTGATCTTCATTTTGTCTGTAAAATATTTTATAATATATCACTTTTCTTTTTCAGAATATTCCTAGGTACAATGGTTCCAGGAAAAGGATTTTGGGAAAATGCTTATCTAATCTGTAATCACCAAAGAAAGTAAATTTAGAGTTTCAATAGAATAGAATAGAATAGAATAGATGCAAATTACTGCTTCATGCTTTTTATATATTTTAACTTGCTTAGTCTCAGTTTGGCATTTGGAAAGTGAGAATAATCATAAGTATTCCATAACATTTTGTGAAGATAAAATAACTAATGTATTATGGCAGATTTATGGAGTACCACAAATTCATTGGTACTCCTTCATTAAGAAATAGAAACTGTTTAGTCTGGGTTAGTCTGTAACTGCATTTATCAATAGACTATGGTAGAAATGATGCTATTTCCTGTAATAAGGCTGGCAGGTTTTAACTTGGTCTCATGAAAAAATCAAGCCATCATGTATAAAATACTGTGATACCACCATGCTGTGAGGCAGCCCCAGACATGTGGGGAGGCTCCGGAGCATGAAAAAGCATGCAAAGAAAGAAATAGAGCAGTCATGATATACCCCAGTGCCAGACCAATAAGTGAAGAAGACATCTTGGAAGTGGATATACTCCAAGCCCAAATGCTATAAATGAAACTATCTGGATTAAAATTCAACTATCCTGAGAAGTGATGTCAGCAGAAGTTTTAACGTATGAAACTGGGAAAACATACTCCTCCATAAGAGCAATGAGTACTAACAAAAATTGTCAAAATCAAATCTGGAAATTAACCAAAGGCTTACAACAATCTGGTAGCAGTCATTCAAGAAAAATGGATGTTTCTGAGTAATAACAATGACTTTTGTGCCATTTTAGTTTGCTGTATTCCTATCCCCCACTCTCCCACTCCACAGTTCCCTTGCAAATGAGCAGCCTTGGAATTACTGTAGTCATAAAAAGCAGAATCAAGGGACAACTAAGATACCTGACAAAAGAAAGTTTGGAGGCCAGGAGCAGTAGCTCACGCCTGTAATCCCAGCACTTTGGGAGGCCGAGGCAGGAGGATCACCTAAGGTTGGGAGTTCGAGACCAGCCTGACCAACATGGAGAAACCCCCGTCTCTACTAAAAATACAAAAAATTAGCCAGGTGTGGTGGCACATGCCTGTAATCCCAGCTACTCGGGAGGCTGAGGCAGGAGAATCGCTTGAACTTGGGAGGCGGAGGTTGCAGTGAGCCAAGATCACGCCATTGCATTCCAGCCTGGGCGACAGAGTGGGAATCTGCCTCAAAAATAAAATAAAATAAAATAAAGAAACAGCTTGGAAACACTTCTCCTGCCAAGAGAACCCAAAACCTTCACACTTTGAACAGATCTTTTGAGGGGAAAACCTGAAAGTTGGTACAGAGAATACACAGATACTGTGGATAAAGAAGGAGGAATCTGGGAACTCCAGAGTCACCAAGCACCAGGACCAGCTCTCAGTACTGAACAGGTCCTAAGGAAGGGGTGAGTGAAGGAACTGCAGGGGACCGCACTCCTGCTAGGACCTCTGCGATCCTAGCTACAAGAGATCCCTAGACCTCCATAGACATTTGAATTTGCAGGGGGAATTGACCAGAGAGCAGGCAGAGATACAGCTAGAACCTTGGCAGAGCCCAGAAAGTTTCCTGGTGTGCAGTGCGACTGCAGCAAAAGGCAGCCAGAGACCATCTCCCAAGGCTCTCCATCTCGCTCTGAGTGACTCCAGTCCCTGCTGACTGCTGGGCCAGGAGAGAGCACGGCTGCCTCTCGCACAGGTCCAGGGTGCATCCGATCCACACAACCCCTTGTGCACAGGCCACTCCCAGACTGACTGGCTGGCCGCTCCTACAGGAGAGGCGCCCACTGCACGGCCTCCCCTGGCCCGCCTGAGTGTTTCGCAGGTAACCTGGGAGCAGTCAGGCATGCCCAGCCTGCACTTGACCTTGAGAGGACAAAGGGCAAAACTGCAGGCCTGGTCCCAATTCCCCAGGAGTTGAGCACAGTACCCAGAGGTATGGAGCTGAGATCTGCAGCCCGAGCTCAAGTTGGGGAGGAGCCCCCACTCATAGAACAGCAAGCAGAGTGTCGCATGGGTTCATGTGTGCTGGTGCAGGAGCTGGGTGTCCCTCCCTCCACAACATCAGTCTGGGAAAGACATAGCCTGTTAGCCAGCCGCAGCCCCTTTCCCAGGGAGATCCGTGGCCTGGAACACCTGGAACAGCCCAGTAATCTGGGCACAGAGGCTTGAGACAAGTCCAGCTGGTTGGGCCTGCTCCTGGAGTCAGTGCTGGAAGGGGACTCAGTGAACAGGGTGCGAGCAGGGCAGTCCCCACAGCTGTCTGCTTGGATAACAGCCTCGGACCACAGGTGCCACACCAGCTGCACATTTACAATACAGCCGCCCTGATCACCAGGTCAGGAGATTGAGACCATCCTGGCCAACGCGGTGAAACCCCGTCTCTACTAAAAATACAAAAAAGTTAGCCGGGCGTGGTGGCAGGTGCCTGTAGTCCCAGCTACTCGGGAGGCTGAGGCAGGAGAATGGCGTGAACCCGGGAGGCGGAGCTTGCAGTGAGCCGAGATCGCGCCACCGCACTCCAACCTGGGAGACAGAGCGAGACTCCATCTCAAAAGCAAAACAAAACAAAACAAAAACAAACAAACAAACCCCACTACAGCCGCCCTGCCAAGGGATCCTCCAACCTTGCCACATTTCATCACTAGACCACCCTCAAACATGCCCTACAACACACTCTGACTTTGCCAAGCTCAGAGAACCAGCAGGTCCCCAGGGACTTGCAGGTCTCCTGGTGACCTAAACTTTGGCTCAGACTGCCCTTCTGGGACATGAAAGCACAGACTGCCAAAGCCCCACGTGGGCCTAAGGAAACATGAGCAGGGCGCCAGCAATTGCAGGGGCTCCACCAAAGCCTAGGAACAAACTTGGTGAGGGACTCTTCTCTCATCCTCCATGTCCCTTCTCCCGAGCACTGCTGGGTATGCACTGAAATACAAAAGAAATGTGTGGCTAAGAGCCCACCTACTGGCCCTACTCTTAAGCACTATCTACTGGATCACAGCATGAATGACTACACCACACAAAAATTCTTTCAGCACAGTTGAATGCCTGTGAAACCCAACATGGGAAACAACCCACAATTAAGGAAACTTTAGAGAACCTTGACCCTCTGCAAGCACTCAGATACAAAGCCAATTGATTACCCACAATATACACTGCAGTCAAATCCTCAAAGTAAAAAGAATATGAAAATAAAAGGTCCCATCTAAATAGTAGCAATTTCAAAAAGAAAAAGAAACACCAGACCCCTCAGACGAATAGGAATTAGTGCAAGAACCCTGGCAACTCAGAAAGTCAGAGTATTTCCTTACCTCTAAAAGATTATAGTAGCTCCCTAGAAGTGGATAGTAATAAGATTGAAATGTCTGAAATGACAAACACAGAATTCAGAATTTGGATGTCAGGAAAGCTCAACAAGATTCAAAACAAAGTTGAAATCCAATCCAAAGAACACAGAAAAATGATTGAAGACTTGAAAGATGACATAGGCATTTTAAGAAAGAACCAAACCAAACTTCTGGAATTGACAAATTCAGTACAGGAATTTCAAAACAGAGTTGGAAGCCCTAGCAATAGACTAGACCAAGCTGAGGCAAGAATTTCAGAACTGAAGACCAGTCCTTAAAATCAACTTAGTCAGACAGAAATAAAGAAAAAGGAATCTTTTAAAAAATGAACAAAATATCCAAGAAATATAAGATTATGTAAAGGAACCAAACACATGACTCATTGACATTCCTGAGAGAGAAGGAAGAGAGTAAGCAAATTGGAAAACATATTTGAGGACATAATCCACAAAAATTTTCCCAATCTCACCAGAGAGGTTGACATGCAAATTCAAGAAACTTAGAGAATCCCTGTGAGATACTATACAAGAAGACAATCCCTAAGACACATTCACCAAGGTCAATGCAAATGAAAAAAATCTTAAAGGAAGCTAGAGAAAAGGGTCAGATCATATATGAAGGGAACACCAACTGGCTAACAGTGAACTTCCCAGAAGAAACCTTACAATCCAGAAGAGACTGTGGATCCATTTTCAGCATTCTTAAAGAAAAGAAATTCCAACCAAGAATTTCATATCCCACCAAACTAAGCTTCATAAGTGAAGAAGTGATGAAATCTTTTTCCAGAGAAGCAATCACTAGAGGAATTTGCTACCACTAGATGAGCCTTACAGAGATCTTTAAGGGAGTTCTAAACATGGAAGCAAAATAAAGATAACTGCTACCACAAAAACACACATGGGTATATAGCTCAATGATACTCCAAAGCAACTACACAATCAAGATTACAAAGCAACCAGGTACCAACACTGTGATAGGATGAAAACCTCCTACATCAATAGTAACCTTAGATGTAAACAGTCTAAATACACCACTTAAAAGGCACAGAGTGACAAGTTGGATTAAAAAAACCAAAAAACAAAAAACAAGAGCCAGCCTTCTACTGTCTTCAAGAGACCCATCTCACGTCTCACATGTAGTGACACCCATAGGCTCAAAGAAGTGATGAAAACAGAAAACATGCAAACAGAAAACAAAAACGTACATAGGTCACTATTCTTATATCAAATAAAACAGATTGTAAATCAACCTCATTAAAAAAAATGACAAAAAGGTCATTACATATTAATAAAGGGTTCCATTCAACAAGAAGACTTAACTATCCTAAATGTGTGTACTTACCTAACATTGGAACACACAGATTCACAGAAGAAGACTTAGGCAGCCACGCAATAATAGTAGGAGACTTAACCACACCACTGACAGTATTAGATCATTGAGGCAGAAAATAAATTTTGAACTTAAATTAGCCACTTCACCAATGGACCTAACAGACATCTGTAGAATACTTCACCCAAAAAACACAGAATATACATTTTTCTCATCTGCACATGGAGTGTATATTAAGATCAACCACATGCTGGGTCATAAAGCAAGTCTTGATAAGTTTTAGAAAAATCAAAATCATACTAAGCACATTCTCAGACCACAGCGGAATAAAAATAGAAATCAATGCCAAGAAGATTTCTCAAAACCACCCAATTACATGGAAACTAAACAACTTCCTCCTGAATGACTTTTGGTAAACAACAAAATTAAGGCAGAAATTAAAAAAAAATCCTTTTAAGTAAATGAAAATGGAGATAAAACATACCAACATCTCTGAGATGCAGCAATAGTAGTGTTAAGAGGAAAGTTTATAGTGCTAACTGCCTACATCGAGAAGTTAGAAAGATTGCAAATTAACAGTCAAACATCACACCTGTAAAAACTAGAAAAAACCACTATTTCTATCAAACTATCAACATCATCTTTCACAGAATTAGAAAAAAAAGTATTCTAAAATTCATATGGAACAAAAAAGAGCTCAAACAAGCAAGGTGATCCTATGGAAAAAAAAAAAAAAAGCTGGAGACATCATATTACCTGACTTCAAACTGTTCTACAGGGCTGCAATAACCGAAACAGCATAATACTGGTACAAAAACAGACAGGTAGTGTTGCAGGAAATCAGGGATCCCGAATGGAGGGACTGGCTGGAGCCACAGCAGAGGAACATAAATTGTGAAGATTTCATTTTAATATGGACATTTATCAGTTCCCAAATAATACTTTTATAATTTCTTATGCCTGTCTTTACTTCACTCTCTTAATCCTGTTATCTTCGTAAGGTGAAGATGTATGTCACCTCAGGACCACTGAGATACTTGTGTTAACTGTATAAACTGATTGTAAAATGTGTCTTTGAACACTATGAAATCAGTGCACCTTGAAAAAGAACAGAATAACAGAGATTTTTATGGAACAAGGGAAGACAACCATAAAGTCTGACTGCCTGCGGGGTCGGGCAAAAAGTGCGGGGTCGGGCAAAAAGAGCCATATTTTTTCTTCATGCAGAGAGCCTATAAACAGACGCGCAAGTAGAAGAGATATTGCTAAATTCTTTTCCTAGCAAGGAATATTAATATTAATACCCTGGGAAAGGAATGCATTCCTGGGGGGAGGTCTAAAAACAGCTGCTCTGAGAATGTCTGTCTTGTGCAGTTGAGATAAGGACTGAGATATGCCCTGGTCTCCTGCAGAGCTCTCAGGCTTACTATGGTGGGGAAAAATTCTGCCCTGGTAAGTTTGTGGTCAGACTGGTTCTCTGCTCATGAACGCTGTTTTCTATTGTTTAAGATGTTTATCAAGACAATACATGCACTGCCGAACATAGACCCTTATCAGTGGTTCTGCTTTTTCCCTTTATCCTGTTCCCTCAGAAGCATGTGATCTTTGTTAGACCCTTATTAGTAGTTCTGCTTTTTGCCCTTTGAAACATGTGATCTTTGTACCTAATCCCTGTTCTTATACCTCGTCCCCTTTTGAAACCCTTAATAAAAACTTGCTGGTTTGAGGCGCAGGCAGGCATCACGGTCCTACTGATATGTGATGTCACCCCCAGTGGCCCAGCTGTAAAATTCCTCTCTTTATACTGTCTCTCTTTATTTCTCAGCCGGCTGACACTTATGGAAAATAGAAAGAACCTATGTTAAAATACTAGGGGCAGATTTCCCCCAATAACATAGACCAATGGAACAGAATAGAGAACCCAGAAATAGAGTCACACTCTTACAACCAATTGATCTTTGACAAAGTCAACACAAATAAGCAATAGGGAAAGACCCCCTATTCAATAAATAGTGTGGCAAACACTGGCTATCCTATGCAGAAGCATGAAACTTGACGCATACATATCACCATATACAAACATTTACTCAAGATGGATTAAAGACTTAAATGTAATACCTGAAACTATAAAAAATCCCAGAAGAAAATCTAGGAAACACCACTCTGGACATTAGTTTTGGGAAGGAATTTATAACTAAGTCCTCAAAAGCAATTGCAACAAAAACAAAAATTGACAAGTGGGACTAAAGAGCTTCTGCACAGCAAAAGAGACAATCTATGAAAAGAAACTATAAACAATCTATAGAATGGGAGAAAATATTTACAAACTGTCCATCTGGCAGATATCTAACATGGAGAATTTATAAGGAATTTAAACAAATCAACAAGCAAAAAGGAAATAATCCCATTAAAAAGTGAGCAAACTTAGAAGATAGGTAGTGATATATAAAATTTCTTTAAAAAAAAAAAAAAAGGGAGCAGAGGACCTAAAGAGACACATGTCAAAAGAAGACACAAGCAGCCAACAAATGCTGAAAAAATGCTGAACACACTAATCATCAGAGAAATGAAAATCAAAGCCACAATGAGATATCATCTCACACCAGTCAGAATGACTATGATTAAAAAGTTAAAAAACAACAGATGCTGTTGACTTTGGAGAGAAAAGGTAATGCTTATACACTGTTGGTAGGAATGTAAATTAGTTCAGCCACTGCAAAAAGCAGTTTAAAGATTCCTCAGAGAACTAAAAATAGAACACCGTAACCCAACAATCCCATTACTGTATATATACATACAGTATATAATCCACACAGGTGGATTGGATAAAGAAAATGTCATACGTATACACCATGGAATACTATGTAGCCATAAAAAAAGAATGAAATCATGTCATTTGCAGTAATGTGGGTGCAGCTGAAGGCCATGCCAAATACCATATGTCCTCACTTATAAGTAGGAACTAAACATTGGGGACACATGGACATAAACAAGGGAACAATAGACACTGGTTAATACAAGAGCAGGGAGGGAGACAGCAGTGTAAGGGTTGAGAAGCTACTTATTGGGTACTATGCTTGCTATCTGGGTGATGGGTTCATTTATACATCAAACCTCAACATTATATTAAGTACCCCTGTAACAAACCTTCACATGTACCCCTGGAACCTAAAATAAAAGTTGAAATTAGAAAAAAATTGAGAATTATATCAACCACTAGGATAAATAATTTGGAGTTCTCCCAAAGCCCTACTCTCCAAAAAAATTGTCATGATTTGACCTGTTTTGCAGTTCCCTGGAAAACACCACTCAGTGTTTGTCTTTTTTGATCTATTTCAAAACTTACTGACTGCGGACAGCTTTTCGGGGGGGGGGGGGGCATTTATAAAAACAATCAATGGCATTGCAGTTGTCTGAAGTGCTAATAACAGTTGGAGCAATCAAAAAGCTTACCAAAATCTGAAAAGAAAAAAATTGGTGAACAAGATGCCCATAAGAAGTCTATGAAAAGCTACAAAATAACTGGGAATCTAGTAGGCCATTCTGCATACGTGTAGGACTGTCCATATTCCTGGAAAAGACCTGAGAAGTCCTAATCTCATACCTCTAGCTGACCTTGAGGCTTTGTGCAAAGAAGAGGTAAAAGCTGAAGCAGAATTATAAACTGGCTCCTTTATCCTTGAAGGCATGCCCAAACGAGACAAAGTCCCTGGAAAATAATGGTAGATTTATTGGTTCCATGCATTTAAGAAAATCTCTGTCCAATCACTAGTTGACCACTAAGCTAACTGAGCAGAGATTTCAGAGGCTCCACATGATAAAGAGTATAGAATTGCTTTAGAAAGTCACTAAACAGACCAAAATTATGAAAAATAAGCAACAACAACAAATAGTAATAAGGGACAGATTCTGATTTTGAAACTTAGCACATTGTATTATTTATGATATCCAGGTTTTATTAAAAAATATGAGACATGCAAGGAAACAAGAAAGTACGATTGATATACAAAAACAACAACAACAAAAACTCAATCAAAGAAAGTGTCACGGATGAGCCCAGCTACTGGGCTTATTACAAAGACTTTAAATTTGCTATTTTAAATATTCACAAAGAACTACAATAAAGCAAGCCATGTCTAAAGAGTCAAAAGAAAGTATGAGAATGATTCTCACCAAACAGATAATGTGAATAAGGAGATAGGAATTTTGTTTTTAAGAAAATAATCAAATAAAAATTCTGGAGTTGAAAAGTATATTAATTGAAATAAAAATTCAGTAACAGGGACTCATCAGGGAATTTTTTTTCTGCCATAAGAAACAATAGCAAATTTGAACAGAGGTTAATTTTATTATCTAGTCTATTAAAAAAATAAATGAAGAAACATGAATAACACCTGAAAGACTTCTGGGACAAAAATCTGACAAACAAACAAACATAGGCATAATGGAATTCACAGAAGAGGGAAAGGGAAAGGAGCAGAAAACATATTTGAAGGAATAATATCTAAAAATGTTTCAAATTGATGAAAAAAATTAATCTACACAACTAGGAGCTCATTATTTCCTAGGAAGATAAACCCAAAAAGATCAATGGCCAACCACACAATAATTAATCTGTCCAAAGTCATAGACAAAGAAAATTTTGAAAGCAGCAAGAGAGAAGTGACCTTATTCTGCACATGGCATTCTCAATAAGATTAACTGTTTATTTCTCTTCAGAACCATGGAGGCCAGAAGACAGTGGTATGACATGGTCAAATGCATGATCAAAGAACTCTATATCTAGCAAAATTGTCTTTCAAAATTAATGGAAAAATTAAGGCATTCTCAGACACACAAAAAGACTTTATGGATAGAAGACCCTCCCTACAATAAATATAATAAGGGGACTCCTTCAGGCTGAAATGAAAAGACTTTAGATAGTTACTTGAATCCAAATGAAAAATAAGATCACCAGTAAATGTAACTATATAGATAAATATAAAGAACAGTATAAATTTATATTTATTTGAAATATTTTTATCCTGTTTATTTAGAAGATAACTTTATAAAGCAATAAATACAAAACTATGCTGATGAGATTACAGTGTATCAAATATAATCTGTATGACAAAATAGCACAAGGAAGGTGGAATGGAATTATTGATGGCTGTTGAGAAACCTCTGTTCTTCTCTTCTTGTTTGAAATAATTTAAGCAAGAGTCACACAGCAAAGGAGATGCAGCATAGAATAGTTTAGTGCAAAGGAGAAATAATACTCTGAAAGACTGGTTGAGAATAGACAAAGAGATTATTTGAATTGGACTGCTTGTGAGGATGAGACAGTGTTGACTGTTACTGGGGAAACTCCCTTTATGGGACTCTTATATGATTATTCATAAGTGGATTGGAAGAGGTGTTACTAATAAGCATGTTCTGGGTGGTCCTCTGGGTACACATGTGCAGTAGCTGTACATGCTTGTTCATACATCATATGTCTCATTAGCACCTTAAATCTCCACATAGGGTTCTGATTTTTACCATTATAGTGAGCGAAGAGTCAGTCTGAGGACAGGCAAAATCAAAATATGCATGCTCTCCACAGGGGAAATTCCCTACTGTAGATAGTTGTGCTTGAATGAGTGAGTTTGACTATAACGTGAATGCTGCGGTTTATTGTATTGATTGTGCAGTCACCATAGTTGCCACATAGCGAGGACATGTTTACTTCCTTGACTACTTATCCTGCCTCAGAATGAAGCTGTATAGGAATAAAGATTTTATACCATTGAAGTCAACTTGGTACTAATCCAAACAAGAAGTACATAAATCGAGATGTTAATTTTAATTTTCAGGGCAACCACTAACAAAATAACTCAAATACAGTGAAAGAAAAAATAAGGGTATTTAAATTATACATGAGAAAATATATCTAATTAACAAAAAAGAAAAAAGTGATAGAAAAATGGAGGGGAAAAAGATACAAGACATAGAGAAAATAAGTAGAAAAATGGAAGATATAAATCTTTCCTTTCAGTAATTATATTAAATGTAAATGGATTAAACACTCCAATTCAAAGGCAGATTGGCAAAATGAAAAAAAGACAAGAAAGAACAAGCCACCTATGTGTTATCTATAAGATAAATATTTTAGATTAGAGACACAAATAAGTTGAAGTTAAAAGATATATAAAGATATGTCATGCAAATAGTACCCCAGAAAAAGCTGGAGTAGTTATATTGCTATCAGGCAAAATATTAAGTTTGTGACATAACTATGTATTACTTTATAACAAAAATATTACTATAAGCAAAGAAGGACATTTTATAATAATAAAAAGTTTAGTCTTTTAAGAAGAAATAACAAATTTAAATAACTGAGATTATGCAAAGTATGTACTCTAACCACAATAGAATAAAATTTTAAATCAATAACAAAAGAAAATTTGGAAAATTACAATTAGTTTGAACTTAAACTATAAGCTTCTAAATAACCAATACATCAAAGGAGAAATCATAAAGAAAATACAAAGTACTTAAAGATGAATAAAAATACAACCAAAACTTATGGGATACAGCTAAAGCAGTGCTTAAGAGGAAATTTATAGCTGTAAATGCCTGTATTTAAAAAATTAAAAGTCTTAAATCAATAATCTAAATTTCCACCTTAAGAAACTACAAAAAAAAGAGAAACTAAGTCCAAAGTTAGCAGAAAGAATAAAATAACAAGAACTACAGTGGAAATAAATAAAATACAGTACAAAAAAGAGAGGGAAGAAAAACAAAAGTTGATTGAAATAATCAAAAAAATTGACAAACTTCTAGCTAGACTGATTAAGAAAAAAAGAGAGGACTTTAACAAAATAAGGAATGAAAAAAGTGTACATTATCACTGCCCTTACAGAAATAAATATTTTACAAAGGAATACCACGAACACCTCTATGGCAACAAATTAGATAACCTCGATGAAATGAACGAATTCCTAGGAAGACACAAACTAATGAGGCTTATTCAAAAGAAATAAAAAATCCAAATAGATCTATAACAAGTAAAAAAAAAATTAAAAATTAACAAAGAAATCCCACAAAGAAAAACACAGGACCAGATGGCATCAC
The DNA here is from genome assembly GCF_029281585.2 of Gorilla gorilla gorilla. Lineage (NCBI taxonomy): Eukaryota > Metazoa > Chordata > Mammalia > Primates > Hominidae > Gorilla > Gorilla gorilla. Next base: position 11,382,057 of record NC_086017.1, read on the forward strand.
TGATTAATTCTACCAAATGATTAAAGAATTATCATCAATCCTTCACACACTGTTCCACAAAGTAGAAGAGGAAGAACTAGTTCCCACATCATTCCATGAAGCTAGTATTCTCTGCCACCAAAATCAGATAAAGACATCACAAGAAAAAAAATACAACATAGACCATATTCCTTATGAATTGAGATGTAAATATCCTCAAAAATAAAATGAACTTGAACTGCGCATGGGAGGCTTTCCTAAAATCTTGACCCACAATATCATGAACACAACATTTTTTATGCCATTATATTTAGGACTATTGTAAAATAGCAGCAAATAACTACATGTGTATGTATGTGTGTATTATATATAACTATACTAAATTATTATGTATTATACATGTAACAATTATAGAAGATTGGACAAATCTAGTAACATCTAATTAATATTCAATTTATTACAAATCTAATAATAGCTAATTTGTTGTTTTTATTTAACAGTAATGGGAGTTGAGACCAAAAAATATGTGAGTTGTTGAAAGTCATTTAATCCGTACATGGTCAAGACTGAATTTGAACCCAAATATCCTAGACTACTTCTCTGGAAGCTGTTATTAGGTAGATATTGAACCAATTCTTCATTTGTCTCAGATCTCAGAAAATGTAAAACTATTAGAAAAGGATATGAATATTGTACATAAAATAAGGGGAAGACATTTTTCTTCATTTTATAATCTAGAAATAAAACCTACATAGGAAATTTATATGCATGTTTGCATGTTTGTGTTAATGTGTATGAACATATATTTTATTTTCAAGGAAGAAATTATTTTCCAAATAAGGACCAATCTCTAATCCTTAAAGTATCCATCAGAATGTGATTCAATAGGTTTTGCAAAATCCTAGTTTCAGATGCAACTTAATCACTAGTCATTATTTTGGTGTGGGCCATACTTAGAACTAAAGGGCTCAGAATTCTTAGTCAACAAGATAAGTCCTTGACAGATTGTAATGGACTTGTCTATTTTATTTTATTTTTTTAAAAACCCAGTGTTGAAAAGAGAAACTTGGTTAGAATTTCCATGATTTTTTATAATGGATAATTTGGAAGAAAAGGAAAGAAAAGGCTGTGAATAAGGAAGATTAAGTTATTCTTTTATGCATCCATCCATTCCTTCATTTACAAAATATTTATTGAACATCTATTATTTGTCAGGCATGCTGGAGACAGGCAGTAAGCAAGACAGCCAAGTTCTCTATCCTTATTTTATTGCGGGAGAGAGAACCAATAAAAGATAATGAGGAGACGGGATGAAAGAAGGAAACTAGCGAAGTTACTACTAAGTAGCACAACTGAGAGATATCTGTATTATCTGTCTGACCTTATGATGGCATCAGTAGAGATGGAAGGATGCGAATGAGTATGAGAAATGCTTGTAGGCTGAAAACAAGTAGTATAATTTGTGTATTACGTTTATTTGTGTTATTTCATATTGTTTTGTGTTTCATATCAGTGATGTTACTTAAAATATGCTTAACCACATATCTGTATTAAAGCCAAATATTATTTGCTCTTCATCATTGTATATTTTTTAAGTATTTTAGTGATAACACATTTTAATAAGTTTATTAAGTCATTTTCAAAGATCGTCTCAAATGTGAACTTAATGGAACTTACTTTGTAGATTATTAACTTTCCAAGTCACAGAAAACAAAATGGAGAGAAAAGAATCTCAGATTTTTTAAGTTGCTAGATACAGACAACTTTGGTTCTGTCTTTATGTCCTAAATATAAGTGGCTGAACATTTTTAAACTTAATGCCTAATAATGGAAATGAAAGTGATACCATTGGCATTGGTGGTTGTTTGTATTTATTTCTGCTAGATGATAAGTCACTTGAATGAAATGACCAAATCAAGTTTGTGGTATGGACACAGATAATAACACCCATGGTATCAAAGATGAGTACCTAAAAGAGATTGGAAAAATTACTGAGAGGCTGAATTTATATTTTTCAAATGATATGCATATAATAAATTAAAATGTCAATATTTTAAAATAGAGTCACAAATATTTTATTTATTTATTTTTATTGTTATCATTTTTTTCCTCTGAAGTCCTTGCCCTTTATTGGGCAAGGGGTGAGGGAAGCAGACAGACCGGTTGGACATAGTAGACAGGTATGTGAGGACAAAATGCTACTCAAAAGCTAGACAACCCATACTCCTCTGAAATGGATGCTAATGCCCTTCAAACTCTGGGCATTGGTTTCACACACATCGTCTTCCAGGGATAAAAGAAGGGGTTCTTGTAAAGCTTCTTGTTACCCTCAACCATGGAGGCAAGTTCCGAGTTCTGGTTTTCCTAGGACACTAACTCTAGTGTCCCTGTTACATCAGTGCCTGTGTATGGCCTTCCAGCCCAACCAGAAATTGACAGAAAGGCATGTATATGGTGAAAAGATATACATATACTTAGAATTAGCCAGCTGGACTCAGTTTAGATGATCCCAATTTTGTTTGCAACATCCAAAGCATCATAATCAGGAGCCAGTCGAACATATGCCTTCTTCTCTCCATCAGGTCAAATCAGGGTGTTGACCTTGGCCACATCAATGTCATAGAGCTTCTTCACAGCCTGTTTGATCTGGTGCTTGTCGGCTTTAACATCCACAGTGAACACAAGTGTGTTGTTGTCTTCTATCTTCTTTATGGCCAACTCAGTGATCAGAGGAAACTTCATGATAGCATAGTGGTCAAGCTTGTTTCTCCTGTGAGCGCTCTTCCAAGGATATTTGAACGGCCTCCAGAGTCGCAGCGTCTTGGGCCTCCGGAAGGTGAGTGACGTGCGGATCTTCTTTTTTTTTGTGGCTGTGGACACCTTTCAACACCGCTTTCTTGGCATTTACAGCCTTCCCTTGGGCTTCAGCTTTAGGAGGGGCAGGAACTTCCTTCTTCGCTTTTGGCGCCATCTTGTGAAAAGGATATTTGTTTATTTTAAATAATTAGTTTCTCTCTTTGCACCTCTTGAGATTATCAGAGAATGGAAATAAGATGAAATAAATTTAAATGAAAAAACTAACATTTTAAAGTATATTTTGATTGTCGCATCCAGCTTGTAAGTATTGGAGAGCTGTAAGTTATCTAGTTCTACACAAAGCTCAGTGAATAAAAAGCATAAGGCAAAGCACAACTTTTCAATCTATCAGAAAAAGAAAATTCAAAATGCCATGTGCAAAGTGTATGCTCAATTAAAGGTGTTGAAACCATCAAGCCTCGTGCAAGCTTTTTCTTAGTTTCTGTAATACCAAATAAGCCCTGCTATATGTCTTGATTTACCATGAAAGTTAAGTGTCACATTTTAGGCAAATAAAAGTTATTAAAATTTGACAGCTGGCAAATTATGCTAACATCTGGTAACAAATCATTCTTGACAGTTCAATAGTACACTTCTTATTGCATAGCTATTAATATTATAAACAGCAAAATGCAAAAATTATAGCACCCAACTAACATATTCCCTGGAGTGATAGAAAGAATGCACTGTTTATCTTAATGTGTAAGAAATGTCATCTTTTCATGTCTGAGGTTTGAAGTAGATTGGAACTGAATAACTATAAACATGGGTGGCACCATGCAGTGCCACAAGCTAAAAAGAGATTTGAAAATTTCTGAATTTGGAGTGACATGATGATACATTTACAGTATGTGGGAGGAGTAGAAAAAGTAGTAAGAATAGATTGTAACCAATAATAGTAACAATAAAATGACATTACATGCTTATTCATCACTCATCTGGTGTAATATCACTTTCTTGGTTAAGTTGGCTAATAGTTATATATAACAGAATTTCTAACTGGTGCTTTAACAAAATCAAGTTCTAGAATCTAGTAAGTGGTTAATTCCTACCTGGCTCAAATACCTGGCACTGGGATATGGATGTTCCTTGCTGTCACCCAACTTCTTAAAGGAGGGAAAGGAATTTTATTTTCAGCTTTTATTTTGATAGTGGTGGTTTCTACCCATAAGTCACTCTCATTCACTTATAAGTGTTACAAAAAAAAAGGAATATAATACATAAAAATATAATCTTAACCAAAACTTAAATTGTGTTTACAAAATAAAAGCTGAATTGGGATGTGGGCATCTGGATTGTAGCTCTGGCTTGGTGGTGTAAAAATTTCTGTCCCTCCATGAGTGTAATTTTTTCAATTTTTTTTCTTTTTCTTTTTAACTTTTATTTTAAGATCAGGGGCACATGTAGAGTCTTCTTATATAGGTAAGCTCATCTCACAAGGGTTTATTGTACAGATGATTTTGTCACCCAGGTATTAAGCCTGCTATCCATTACTTAGTTTTCTTGATCCTTTCCCTCCTCCTGTGCTCTACCCTCCAGTAGGTCCCAAGGTCTATTGTTCCACTCAACGTGTCCATGTGTTCTCATCATTTAGCTCCCACTTATAAGTGAGAACATGCAGTTATTTGGTTTTCTGTTCCTCTGTTAGTTTGCTCAGGTTAATGGCCTCTAGCTCCATTCATGTTCCTACAAAGGATATGATTTCATTCCCTTTATGGCTGTATAGTATTTCATGGTGTATATATGCCACCTTTTCTTTATTCAGTCCACCATTGATGGGGCATATAGGTTGATTTCATGTCTTTGCTATTATGAATAGTGCTGCTGCAAACATATGCATGCATGTGTCTTTATGACAGAATGATTTATATTCCTTGGGTATATACCCAATAAAGGGATTGCTAGGTCAAATGGTATTTCTGTTTTGGGGCCTTTGAGGAATTGCCACACTGTTTTCCAGATGGTTGAACTAATTTACACTCCCACCAACAGTGTATAAGCCTTTATTTTTCTCCACAGCCTCACCAGCACCTGTTAGTTTTTGACTTTTTTATAATTGCCATTCTGATTGGTGTGAGATGGTATCTCATTGTGGTTTTGATTTGCATTTCTCTAATGATCAGTGATGTAGAGCTTTGTTTTCATATGTGTTTTGGCTGCATGTGTGTCTTCTTTTGAAAAGTGTCTGTTCATGTCCTTTGCCCAATTTTAATAGGGTTATTTGTTTTTTTCTTGTAAATCTGTTTAAATTTCTTATGATGTTAGATATCAGACCTTTATCAGATGCATAGTTTGGAAATATTTTCTCCCATTCTGTAGGTCGTCTGTTTATTCTGTCAGTAGTTTATTTTACTGTGCAGAAGCTCTTCAGTTTAACTAGATCCCATTTGTCAATGTTTGCTTTTGTTATGATTGCATTTGCTGCCTTCATCATGAAATCTTTGCCCATACCTATCTCCAGAATGTTTTTATTGCCTAGGTTGTCTTGCAGGGTTTTTATAGTTTTGAGTTCTACATTTAAGCGTTTAATCCATTTTGAGTTGATTTTTGTATATGATGCAATTTTCTTACTGTAAAATTAGAAGATTTAAAGAATATAAATTCTATAGTCATTTCTAACTATGGAATGCATGTGCTCTTAACTTAGATCAAACTCCAATTGAATTTAGAAGATTTACTCAACCAGGAACTAATTGATTAAACTTGCTGAATCATAAATGTAGAGAATTTTACTCACTCATACTTTTGTGTGTATCAATCACCAAGATCATATAATTAAGCAAAAGCAATGGTAGCTCTATTTTTTAATATACATTCAATTTTTAAGGAAAAATACAGCACCAAATACAATATGAATTAGCATATGCATTTTATACCTTGATGAGAGACCCCAGGTAAAAAATAACACTTCTAAAATGGTATCTTAAAAAACTATTTTATATATAGATATATTTTAGGAAGCTCCTGTGTTTTGTTTCTTGGTTGGCTATAAGACTGCAGAGTTGAACATTCTAAAAATAATCAATGACTGAGAATTCATTTGCTTTACCACATTTATAGATAATTTATGGATGGTTTTTCACTTCTCTAACACTCAAGCCTCAATTCATTTTCAAATACATGAAGTGTCATTTTAAGTATACAGTGGGCTCTTAATGAAATTTTCTGTGTCTTATCTTTTAAATGTTTCAGAGATTTTTATTTTAAACTTGGTAAAAAAAATCAGAGTAACCTTCATATGTTTTTTATATTCTATAAGCTTCAATTAAACCACATGATTTTTAAAAAAGAATTTAAATTTCAAACCATATTGCTTTATTACAGCAACAGAAACTTGTGTCCTAAATCAAATGCCCTATAAAAATATTGTATTTTCACTTTTTGCAATTTTAACAAAAGCTGTTCATTTGAGTTAAAATGTCATTTTATTAGTAGTTTTTCATTATGTATACTTGTCATTCTTTTTCCTTTTTTCTTTGGAAAATTTAAGATTTGCAGAAGAGAAATTACAGGAAACTATACTCTTGTTGTTGCAGTTGAATACTAGATTAATAGAATAGTGAATCCTCAAAGTTGAAGACTGCATACTTAAACATCTGACTGTAGGGTCGGTAAATTCAGTTTTATTTTACAATAAAGTTTATTTAGATTGACTGTTTATGCAGAATAGCATCCTACTTTCTCTAAAAGTTTTCTTCTTTGACTGAGGAGGTTACTAAATTAAGCTGCTCACTTGTGAGGAAGATCTGCTGGTTCAATTGCCAGAGCAATGGGCAGACTGCTGAAACAGAGAAACCTCACTGTTTTAAAGAGGTTAGCAAACCTAATGGAAACTTGGTTACTGCCATATTCTCACAGACTTGAGATTTTCTCTTGCTTCCTTCTGGTATCCACCTTTGCTTCCGGCCTGATACTTTTAAAGAATTTGGGAAAGAGAATCACTGAGGAGCAGGGGTTCCATTGCCACTACTATTTCAATAGCGGAGGTGGTGTGTTACAGAAACTTGGAGGACGGGTTATGTTATTAGCCCACATTTTTATCCCTTTGTTATAGGATCTTTGAGGGGTCGCCTTTCCAGCCAGAAAGCTCTGTGGCCAGTGGTGCCTTTGCCTGAGTTCTGCTTGAGCCTACTGGGCTCATTCTGCCTACTCAGCCTGACAGGCTGTGCTCAGCTCATACTACCAGCCTGGATCCCACGCCTCCAAGGGAGACTGAGTCAGGCGTGGAGTGGCGAGAGATGTGTGAGCAAGCATCGGGTCTGGCCACACTGTGCAGTCAGACACACCAGCTGCTGCCACAGGGTGGGCAGCTCTAGGTGCTGGCATGGGCGCCAGCTGGACCAGGCACATGGCAAGCAGTTTCTCCAGCTGGCACCAGGGAATGTGGTGGTGCCTCGAAGCCTGGAGATGCCAGAAACCGCAGGGCTCCAAAGAGGTAGTCACAGTCCTGGCTTGGGGAGGTCCCAGGTCTGGGCTCCCCTAAGGGCTGCAGCTCTTCTCTCCTTCTCTTCCCCCTCAACATGGAGAGCAAGAGGCATGTTTCAGCCCTGTTTGTGTTACAGCAATTTTCGCCTCGCCATTCGGCAGGTCCTGAATTTTTGTCCTGCAACCAGGAAGGATGAGTTCTGCAGACAAGCGAAAGGTAAGCAAGATGAAGAGGAGCTTTATTGAGCTATGGAACAACTCAGTCTCTCGCAGGTGGCAGCTCCTTTCCACAGCCAGTGTGTCCCCTGAAGTGTTCGGCTCCCAGCAGAGAGGGTAGCTCCTCTCTGCAGCCAGTCCTCCCAACGTCTGCAGCTCTTAGCACAGGGGAGCCCCTGGAGTGTGCAGCTCCATTCTGCAGCTGGTTGTCCCGACATCTGCTCAGCTCTGGTCGAGCTGAGGCTTTTGCTGTGCAGAAGCTCTTTAGTTTAACTAGATCCCATTTGTCAATTTTTGTTTTTGTTACTATTGCTTTTGCTGTCTTCCTTCCCTTCCCGGGAGGAAGTGTGTGCCAACTGGTCTATGAGCAGCCATGGGCGGGCCCAGAAAAGGCACCACAAGTTCCCATTCCAGTCCGGGTGACTGGCAGCCCGGACCCCAGCCTCAGGCCCTCCATGGCCTGAAGGTGGAGCCTCGATCAGGACCCACCTCCTTCCACCCAGGAATCTGTCTGCTTCCTGCTGCCTTTCATGGCACCGAGGCTGTAGGTGCCAAAGGGCGGCCAAGGGGCTCAGCTTTATGGGACAAGCTAGAGCAATGTAGTGAGGAATAGAGATGTAATAGTTGAGGGTTTAGCAATTTTAAATAGGGCAATATTGACAGACCTCAATGACAAGAGGGTGTCAGGGTGAAAAATCAGAAGTGAGGAGACTTCTGGTTTCAGTTCTGACATGTAAAGGACTTGGAAGTCATTACTCTCATCCTTACAACAAGAAAAAGGCTGAATGAACTGAAAATCAGTGACTTTTCTTGGATCCATCAGATAAATAAGGTTAAAGGGAAACCTGCCACCCTGAAGTATGGAGAGAGATGTGAATCTAGAGAGTTACAGAAGAGACCTACTCACCCGGAGTAGCTGTTGCTAGAGACATGCATTAACATCAACCAAATAAATGGTCATTTTGTCAGATTGCTGGAGGCTGAGTGTGAACTAAAAGGCTTATGGTGTGTGTCTAAGAACAAACCAACAAAGCAAGGTCACCTAGATTTTCTCCCATGTTATCTTCTAGGAATTTTATAGTTTTGCATTTTGCACTTAAGTCTCTGTCTAGAATCTTTTTATTTTCATATGGACGTCCAAATCTTACAATACCTAGTTTTGGAAACAATTCTCTTTTCTCCATTGAATCATTGCCTTTGTTTCTTTGCCATAGATTAGTTGACTATATTTGTTTAGGTCTATATCTGGGCCACTCTATTCTGCTGTCTTGATCTATTTTTTCTATTCCTCCACTAACATTATGCTGTCTTGATTACTGTAGATATATGGTAAGCCTGGAAGTCAGATAGTGTCAGTCTTCTTTTTTGTTCTTCTTCAGTATTGTGTTGACAATTCCAGGAGGTTTTTCAGTTGTTGATTCTTTTAGATTTTATACTTACACAACCATGTCACCTGTGGACAAAGACAGATGATTTATTTCTTTCCCATATATATTTATATACCTTAATTTTCTTATTTTACCAGTTATGACATTTGGTACAATGCTGATAGGCGTGGTAAGAGAGAATGTGCTTGCCTTGTTCTTATTCTTAGTAGAAAAGCATACTGTTTCCCACCATGAAGTATAATGTCTGCTGTGGGTTTTACATAGATACTTCTGTCAAAATAAGGAAGTTCCCCATTATCCTAGCTTGCTGAGAATTTTTATCATGAGTGAGTGTTAGATTTTATTAAATGCGATTTCAGCATCTGTTGGTATGGCTATATGATTTTCCTTTTAGTCTGTTGATGTGATGGGTTACATTGATTTTCAAATGTTGAAACAACTTTTCCTATCTGGGATAAATCTTTACTGATTGGAGTGTTTTTTGTTTTAATACATGATTGGATTCATTTTTCTAATACTTGTGGAAGATTTTTGCACCCATTTTTGTGAGAGATATTGGTCTGTAGTTTTCCATTCTTGTAATGTCTAATTGGCTTTAATATGGAGTAATACTGACCCGATAAAATGAGTTAGTAAGTTTTGCCTATGTTTCTATTTTTTTGGAAAATATTGTAGACAATCAATATGATTTCTTCCTTAGGTATTATAATTCACTATTGAAGCCATCTGGGCTTGGTGCCTCACTATTATTATTTAGAAGGTTATTAAATATTAATTCAATATCTCAAGGCCTATTAACATTATCTATTTCTCCTTGTGTGAGTTTTGTAGTTTGTGTCTTTCTAGAAATTCGTCCATTTTATCCAAGTTATCAAATTTGTGTGTAGAAAGTTGTTCATAATACTCCTTTATTATTCTTTTAATGTTCATGGAATTAGCAGTTTTGCCTCTATTTTATTTTGGCTATGAGTAATTTTGTCTTCTCTCTTTTCTTGTTTTGTTAGACTTGCTAGAGGTTTATCAGTTTTATTGATCTTTTCAAAAACACAGTTTGTAGCTTGTTGATTTTCTCTATTGTTTTCCTGTTTTAAACTTCAATGATGTCTGCTATAGTTTTTATCTCTTTTTTTTTCTGGCTGCTTCAAGTTTATACTTGCCTTCTTTCTCCAATTTCTGAAGGTGAAGTTTAGATTATAGATGTATATATCTTCTTTCTAACACATGGATTCAGTGTTATATTCTTCTAAATACTTTTGCTGCATTACACAAAATAGGGAATTATAACTTGTATTATTTTTATTTAGTTCAAAATATCTTTGATTTCTCTTGAGACTTCTTTTTTGCCCCACGTATTCTTTACAAGCATGTTGTATAATCTCCAAATAATTCACTATTTTCTATCTTTCGTTAATAATTTCTAGTTTAATTGCTATTGATTTCTAGCACATTTTGTATGATTTTTATTCTTTCAAATTTGTTCAGGGTGTGTTTTATGGATCAGAATGTGGTCCACCTTGGTGAATGCTCCTTGTGAGCTTGAAAAAAATATGTATTTTGTTGTTGGATGGAGTATTCTATAATTGTCAGTTAGATTAAGTTGATCAAAAGTATTCTTCAGGTCAGCTCTATTCTAACTTTTGTTCTGTGAAATACATCGTTAAAAATGAATGAAAAGGCAAGCCACAGACTGTGTGAAAATATTTGCAAAACATGTATTTTATAAAGAATTTGCATCTAAAATATACAAAGAACTTTTCATATGTAACAATTTTAAAAATCTAATTAAAACATAGGCAAAGATCCGAACAGACACTTACCAAAGAAAATACACAGATGGAAAATGAACATATGAAAATATGTTTAACACGATTGCCATTAGGAAAATGCAAATTAAAGTAATAATGAGGTACTAGTCCACACCTATTAAAATGGCTGAAAAAAAATTCATGACAATATCAGTTTCTGGTGAAAATGTTGAGCAAGAGGACCTCTTGTTCATTGCTGGTGGGAATGTAAAATAGTGTGACTGCTTTGGAAGACAGTATGGTAGCTTTTACGATTAACATACTCTGAACACATGATTGAACAATTATTCTCCTGGATATTTCCCAAATTGACTTGAAAAATATGTCCATAAGAAACCTGCAGATATAATTATAGTAGCTTTATTCATAACACCAAAAGCTGCAAGCAACCCAAATGCCATTCAATATATGAACGGATAAACAAACTGTGGTACATCCATACAATGAAACATTACTTAGTGATTGAAAAGAAATGACCTGTCAAGCCATGAGAAGGCTAAGAAATCTTAAATACATTTTTGTAATGAAAGAAGAAAGTTTGTAAAAGTTACATACTGTGTAATTCCAATTATGTAACATCCTGAAAAAGGCAAGACTATAGAGATAATTAAAAGATAAATACATGCCTGAAAGTTGGAGAGTGAGAGAGGAGTAAATATATGAATCACAGACAATGTTTTAGGGTGGTGAAACTATTCTGTATGATAATATAATTGTGAATATATGCATTTGTCATACTCATTGAAATTTACAGTACAAAGAATGACTATATCTTAATGTGTGCAATTTTTAAGAAAATCATTTGAAAGGGTGAGAAAATCCCAGGACAGCATGCAAAATGTAATAAAATAAAACTGGATTACTAACATATGAAACAACATCTTATATCAATGATATTGATACAGTTGGATTTATATCTGCCATTTTATGTTTTGTTTTCTGTACATTTCCTAATTTTTTGTCCCTCTATTCCTACTATAATCCTTTCTTTTGCATTAAGTGAATGCTTTCTAAACTAACATTTTAACTCCTTGAATAATTTTTTACTATTTTTTGAGAGATTTTAAAAAATGATGGCTTTTTGACTTACCATACACAACTTATCATAATCAGCTCCACTTTTATGCTAACATGTTTCCGGGGGCATATAGAAATACCACTCGTAGCTCTAGCTCTATTCCCTTTCTTCATTTTTTGTGTTATTGTTATACGTTTTACATCTATTAATGCTATGAATCCAACAACAAACACATTGTTATATTATTATTTTGTTTTATTTTCTTTTTATCTTTTTAAAAGTTTTAGATTCAGGGGGTACCTGTGCAGGTTTGTTCTATGGGTATATTATGTGATGTTGAGGTTTGGGGTACAGAAGGCCCTGTCACCCAGGTGGTGAGCATAGTACCCAATAGGTAGCTTTTCAGCCCACGCTTCCACACCCCCTAGTAGTCCCCAGTGCCTACTGTTCCCATCTCTATGTCCACGTGTATTCAATACTTAGCTCTCACTTATGAGGGAGAACATGCAGTCTTTGGTTTTCTGTTCCTTTGTTAATTTGCTTAGGATAATAATAATTATTATGTTAAAATCTGTAGTCATTTTTTTAGGACAGTATAGTTTTGCTTCCATCCACCTACTTTGTACTATTATTAAATATTTGCAAATATATTATACTTCTGTATGTTATGCCCAATAATGCATTGTATACATACTGCTTGATGCAATTACTTTTTAAATCACTTAGAAAAGAAAGCATAAATATGCATTTGTACCATCTTATATAATTACATAATTACATTTAATAGTACTCTTTGTTTCTTCTTGTGGATTTGAATTACCATCTGGGGTCACTTACGTTCAGCCTGAAGACCTTCCTTTAGTATTTCCTGTAAGGCTAGTCAAGCATAGGCTTGATACGATGTGATGAAAATGGCACTTTACCTCAGTGGGTCTTCTCTCAAAAAGTCGTAACACAAATCAAATCATAAGAAAATGTCAGATAAATCCCAATAGAGGTATATTATACAAAATATAAAAATTTTTAAATTGTCAAGGTCATTAAAAACATGTAATGTCCTGAGAATTGTCACAGCCAAGAGGAGCAGGAGTGGACATGGTGACTAAATGTGATGTGATATTCTGGATGAAAAACCCTGAAAACGAAAAGCGCACTTAAGTAAAAACTAAAGAAATACGGACAAAGTATGGGCTTTAGTTAATTATACTATATCATTACTGGTTCATTCATTATGACCAACATACCATGCTCATGTTAAGATGTTAATAATAGGAGAAAATGAATGTCGGGTGTATGGGAACACTCTGTACTATTGTCACAATTTGACTATAAATTTTAAACTATTCTTAAATATAAATTTTATTTTTAAAAGACAAATAAATTAGGGATTCTTCAGTAGGGTAGCTCTCTCAGGATAAGACATTCCTAGGTGACAGATCAGCGGGTGCTAAGATGGAAATGTGTCCGGGGCGTCAGGGGCACAACGAAGAGACCAGTGTGATTGGAGTGCCATGAACATGAGGGAAAGTTGTATTGGAAGTTAGAGAGGTAACAGAGGACAGGAAGAAACGTCTTTCCATGTTTAGAGGCCACTTCAAGGACTTAGATTTCATTGTAACTGAAATAAAGAATCATATGTGGGTTTTGAAAGGGTTACTGGCAGTCTCATTTGAAATAAACTGCAAAGAGGGAAAGAATGCAAGGGTGGAAGCAGAGATACTGATTGGAAGTCTTACAGTAATCTGGAAGGAGTTGGTTGTTAGCAGTGAGAACAATGAGAAACGCATGACTCTGGATATATTTTGAATATAGAGGCAGTAGGATATTCTGACTAGCTGTGGGGTGTGAGAGAAAGAGACATATCAAGAATGACTATAAAATTTTGGGGGTATCTGCAAGGTTAGAATTGCCATTAGCTGTGATCCAACTGGAGAAGGTTTGGGAGAAAGGTGGGTGGCTCAGATTTGAGCTTGTTTGGCTTGAGATGTGTATTTAATGTCTAAGTAATAGGTATCAGGAAGCAGAGGGGCAAAGAAACCTGGAATTCAGCAGTGAGATCCAGGTTATAGTTATAAATTTCTAAGTAGTTAACATGTAGATAGTGTCTAATGCCATTACATTGGATGAGGTGACAAAGGGAATAAATAAGAAAGTCCAAGAAGTAATAATCTCTTAGAACATACACTATTAGGAGTTCAGGAAAAAGAGAAAGAGATTCAGAAAGAGCTGTCAATGAGGTAGGAAAAGGAGGAGGAGGGGAGGAGGAGGAGGAGCTGGAGAGAGGTAAGAAGAAAGAGAAGAAAGAAAGAGAAAAAACTATTTCCAGGAAGAGAGATGTCTGCTGCAGCAAATGCTACCACTGGATAAATAAGAGGACTAAGGGTTGACTTTGAGTTCAGTAATATGAAAGTCACAGCTTGGGGAGGGGGTGGTGGAGTACACACCTCACCGATCACAGAGAATATAAACCATTTCAAATAGCTTTACTGAATACAGGAGCAAATAAAATGTCAGGAACTAGAACGAGGAAAGCGTAGTAAAGATAGTTTCACAAAGATGAAAAGGATTGTTATCTCCTACACACGTAAAGGACTGGTCTTGGGTAGGAGTGTGGACAATGCACCTATAATAAGAAATGTGAAAGCAAACCAGGTTGGTACTGGTGCTGTTGGGGTCAGTGGATGTGATGGTGAGAGTCTATGTAAGATCTCTGTCAATGGTTTTCATTTTCTACCACTGTATTATTAACGCATTATTATTTCCTCCCTAATTTATATATATATATATATATATATGGAGAGAGAGAGAGAGAGAGAGAGAGAGAGAGAGAGAGAGAGAGAGAGACTGATTCTTGCTCTCTTGCCCAGGCTGGAGTGCAGTGGCACAATCTCGGTTCCCTGCAATCTGTGCCTCCCAGGCTCAAGCAATTCTCATGCCTCAGCCTCCCATGTAACTGGGATTACACGCATGCACCACCATGCCCACCTAATATTGTGTGTGTGTGTGTGTGTGTGTGTGTGTGTGTGTGTGTGTATTTTTTTGAAGAGATGGGGTTTCACTACGTTGGCCAGTCTAGTCTCAAACTCCTGACCTCAAGCAACTCACCTGCCTTGGCCTCCCAAAGTGTTGGGGTTACAGGCATAAGCCACAGCATCCAGCCTCAAATAAGATTATAATTGTAAATTACCATGTGAAAAAGATGATTAACCTTTATACCACATTCCATTTTTGATACATTCAGACAATGAATAAATATCATGATGTCACAGACAATAACATCTGCTCTCTATTGAACACTGCCTAAGGGCAGTGTTCTCTTTAAATTAGCAATTCTTAGACTTTTGTCTTTCAGCACAACATTATAATGAGATGACAGATTCAAAGTACTCTTTCTTCCATGGAAAAAGAGATCATTAGAATTAATGGCAAAACTAATCCTCCCTGAATGAAATATCTTAATAAAATGTTATCAGGGCTCCCTGGAATGTAAATAAATGATTGTCTCCTTCTGGAACATACAACTAAAAACAGGCACAAAATCCATTGCCAGCAAGATAGTTATTGATCATCAGTAATGCCTGTTTGTGAATCATCGTTTGATCCCTAACAAATGCTCAGCATAAGGTAATCAATAAATGATTTGATGAGCACATGAATAGATGGAACTAAATCTCATGGCACCCTAAATAGTAACCTATAGTCAAGATCCTCTAATGTAGTTAATTGAAAGAGAGTAAGGAGAAAACATCTATTTATAAGAAAAGTTATTGTAAAGGCTTGCCTGTAGAATGCACCTTTTTCATCAAAGCAAAGGAGATAGAAATTTCCTAATCAATGTAACCCCTCCCCTGACCACAGTAAAAAGAGGATAAGAAAGAGGGAAGTGAGAGGGAAAATTAATTGAAGAAATCATGCGGTTTTTTGCAACAATTTTGTCAATTTTCAGCATTCCCCTTGCCTTTGACTTGACTTGCATTTGTCTACGTGGACCCGAGACAGTGACTTACTACTGCATAATTGATAATGCTAGGTCTCCATCCGTAGGGGTTTCTAGATTAAGGAGAAATATAGATTAAATTCTCATATGTGGTATCTGTATACTCAGCTACAAACATACACATCGATGAGTACTTGCTTAAACAGTCACTGATTTTCTTTACATTCCCATAACATGTCAATTAATGTCTATAATAAAGGCTAAAATAGTTCTAAATCCTGAGAAAATCTTAATGGGGGGAAAAACATATTTGCATTGTCTCCCTGGATAGAGGAATGTTTAGCCAGAAGTTTCTTGCTGATCTGTACCATTTGGCGGATCGGAACTATTTCTGGAGGAGTATGTGACATACTATTTTAATTTAGGCAACTCTGAGTGCAACCAACAAAAAAAATCAGATATTTGGAGAAGGTTAATAAAGCTGTCCCTGGGCTCCTTCACGTGCCCCAGGAGTCCTCACGATCTGTGCTGTGACCATGTGCTCCTGTGACATGTGGCACAGCTCACTTCTGTGGTTATTACAGTGACAATAGCAACTGGCTGAATGTTACTGTACACACAGCTGCTTCCACTAATTCTAAAACCCCAAACCACAGAGAGATGTCTCCCAGGGATTGTAGAATGAAGAGCAACCATTCTGGTGGATATAATTGAAAACAGAATGTCCTTTTGCACTCTGTAAAATCAAAAGCTGTGATAACAGATCCACCTAAAAATGACCTGGAAAACTGAATGTATAGATTCAGATGCACATGGCAGGAAAGCAGGAAAAGGACTTGACTGAAGAGATTGAAATAGATGAGGGAGGTAGCCTTGGGCCCAGGATGTGTGGTCCTCTCTTGTTGGAAGCAAAGAATAATATAGAGAAGAGGGTGTTCCTTCTTAGCAAAGGGAAGAGACATAGATGTTCCACAAATGAGCCACTTTTCTCTAAACTTCAATCCTGATGGCTTGGCCTGAGGATAACCTAGGTGCAATGTAATGCACTGCACATCCAGGAACATTGACTTCAGAAAGCAGTAGTTATTATTACTAATGGGAGGCATTACTTTTTTGTTTTTTGTTTGTTTGTTTGTCTGTTTTAGCAGCAATGACATTTCACTTCTCCCCTAATCTAGGTGAAAAAATATATATAGAATATGGTTCATTTGTTTAAAAAAAAAACAAAAGAATGGCTCCTTCGGAAAATGCTCTCTGTTGTTGCATCCCAGTTCGGGGAAGAGTTTCAGGGGTAAGTTATTTTGCACATGCTTTTTTCATCATGCCTCCCAGTCTTTTTTATTTCTGAATCATCAAATTCCTTCTTTCATTTTAAATTTGTTGGTCTGAGGAAAACATATTCTTCATGCTAAAAGTCTATGAGAATTTCCATTTGATTTCACTATGTTGAGCGAGGGTATATTCTTGAGCAAAGGTATTATTTTCTATTTTTAAGTGAGGTTTAAGCATGTCGATTGAACTAACAGCTAACCAAGCTCTACTATGTTCCAAGTACCATGCTGAATACTGGAACTTGCATTATAATTAAACATAAATATATGCTCACAGCCCCTAAAATCTATAGCATCATCACATTTAAATGAGAAGGCAGCATATGCAGAATAGGGTAGCATTAAAATAACGGTTTCTTTTGAAAATAAGTTCAATAAGACGCCTCTAAAAGATCAAATTGTGGAGAAAAATGCCTTTTTTTACATCAAGAATTACTTCACATTTTTATTCAAGCTCTGTTAACTTTCCCTAAGCTGATAGAGCAGTAGACAATAATCGGTAAAAGCTGTTTCCTGAAGTTGGTGCCTGTTATGAACAACAATCTACCTTGTAACTGTTCAGTCTTCTTGCTCTGCGGACCAGCTACCCAGTGGGGCTGCCTGGTTGGCCCATTAACTCTGCTCAGTGCATGCTTTATCATTACTAAACGGCCTCAATTCCCAATTACAGGGTAACGGCATCATTAGTTTTCCCATCGTTATTTAGTCATAATGATAAGAAACAGAAAATATTGTAGAAAATTGGGGAGAATTTGGGCACTTTACAGCCCTGGTTTTTACGAACATATCCATACGCACCTGCACACTTCAGTTCATTAACAGAGACAGAAACTCTTTTTCTGATGCTCATAGTTACTAATAAAAATCAATTGCAATTGAAGGAGAAAGCAATGGGGAATGATCATGTTACCTTTTCTGTTTGGTATGACTCTAAACAGAAGCTGTAGCTAGGAAAGTTCAGATTTAAAATATTATTTTTTCTTTCCTACAGGGTTTCTAACATCTAAGAAGCAGATCCTTAAGAAGAAAAAAATGTCGCTTTTCAACACATTTATATCTCAGAAAAACTCATATTCACCTTCCATTTACTGGAATATTATCTTCTTATGTTAAATTTAAAAACAAAAATATTTGGACATCTGGTCCTGATTAGATTAACATAAAAAACCAATCTAGGAAGAAAATTGTTAAAGTTTATTTCTCCATGCTTTGTAAGAGATGTCATTTGTAATAAAACTATAGTATTTATGATTTAATAACTAACTGTTTCACTTTGCATTTATACCACCATCATAACTCAACTTTTTAGAAAGTGTTTTATGTTTTATGTTCTATGGTGAACACTTCCATCAGTGTGGCATATTTTAATAATCATAGTTATAAACTAATACTTTTGTAACAGTTTGCAGTTTTCAAAGCACTTTGAGATAAGACCTCATACTATCCTCAAAAACACTCCATCTGTAGTGTAGACATAATAGATATTGTCTCCATCTTCAGATGACGAAATGAAGCCATTTGACTTCTTGATTCAGTCTTTGAACTTAGTCTTTTTAGTATTACTCTATCAGAGCTTTATCTATCCATCTCTATATATTTGCCATCAAATTTTTGTTTTAATTTTTGGAAAGTTTCTTTAGATTATTATTTTCTTTTTTCTAAATTCAAGTTCTTCCTGTCTCTGGCTGTAGGGGGCCTCCTTAGATGTGGTGAACTTTTTTTTCCCAAGGGCTTACTTGTGTACCTGGCAGGTGTACAGATAACTTTCCCAGTTCCAAGAAGCAGCTTCATAGATGTCAATCAACAACGTGTCTACCAGCCCCAGAATGGACCACACTCAATTCAAACCTTATTTTGAGTTCCCGTCTCCTACTGGTAGCCAGGGAGAACAAACTCACATTTACCAATTATTATACCAAAATGCAGTTTTAAAATTATCGTGTCTAATTGTATCATATTTTTGTCTTCTTTCTTGATTTCAGACTACTCGTCTAACTACTTATGACAATCATTTTCCGACTTCTAAATTAATAATAAATTGTTCTTATAAATTAATTCTAGTAATTAATATATAAAATATCCAAGCTTTAAAGGAGCTTTAAAGAGCCTGAAAGGTTTTTTTTTTTTTTTTTTTTTTTTGGTAGGGTGATTCACCCTTTGTGTGTTGGTTTTGAGCTCATATTTTGCTGTTAAAACATTTTATTTTCTGCTATTTTTACATTTTCAATGATATTATTGACATTTGAGATTACTAATTATTTTCTGAACACATGAAGAATTACTGTAAATGAAGCATTACTGTGTGGCTTCTGGTGAGTTTGACCTACGTGCTATCATCATTTATATTTTTACTCTTCTGGTGAGATTTTTGACTCAAAAGAAAAGAACTACTTCAACACAATCACTGACCCTTATGTATTATTCAAAGTTCAACAAGATTCTCTTTAAAAACGGAAAATTTGCAATTTGCTCTCTCACTTTGCCCCTTATTCTATAAAGCTTCACGAAGATGTTTTTAACAGCACGACCAGCTTTGTTCCCAGGTATGCTCAGAAACAACTAGTTTTGTCTGTGAGATGTAGAAACCTTTCTATATTTATGAGTTATAATGAAATAGTTCACCTCATTGAGGAATTGTGATGAATTATTTCTGATTTTACGCATAAGTATCGACAGCATTAAATTTAGAAGGTAGTATCTTTGGAATTGACTTTTACATCACAAAGTGCCCACTTGGTTCACATATGAGACTTATTTAAAGACAAGTCTCCACATTGTTACTGAACATTCTTTGAAAATATGTAAATCACAGGTCTATAACTGGGGCTATCTGAGTAGTATAACAAGTTCTCTTCAGAATAATATCGGGTTCCATGCTCCATTTATTTATGTTTCATTTAGAGGAACATTACAGAACAAGGAATAACAATAGTATAAATAGTAAAACAGTTAGGTGTAATGATTAATTTGCAAAAACATGAGTTAAAATTCTAGCTCTGCTACTTACCAGCTATGTGCCCTGTCAAATCTTGAACTCTCATTCTATCTACCCAACAGGCCATTGGGGTAAAATGAAGGCAAGTTGTGTAAAACACTTAGTACCTGATGTATATTTACTGAATGTCCTCAATATATGGTAGATTATATTATTATGGTTTTTGCTGCTGTGGTTAGATATTTAGGTACACATTTTGATGCTGAAGGCATGGTATATGTGAATATGCTTGTCTTATGGAGATAAAACTTTAAAACTCTTAAAGTCTTTGGAAAATGCACATAAACTCAAAGAGAAATTCCATTTAGGATAAATAAGAATATTCTATTTACATCAGATAAGAATATTCTATTTACATCAGCTTAGCCTCTTCAATCTAAAATTCTCAAGAATACTCAGGATTTCTAGTCCTTCAGAATTATTCCTCCTCCAACCTTGCTTCTCATGTATTCTTACTAAACATTTTCACTGTGTTCAAGTACTCAGCAATCCACAGTGCTCATCCTTCCTTCTTAGGATGTCTGATAATTAGAAAATGCCTTCTCTGTTTGAATTATGCTCTTTCTTGCTTCACTTAATTGAGTCTAGTTCTATGTCATGAAAGCTATACAAAATGAATTTAAACTCGGTTCTATCTAATAATACTTTTGATATGTTTTTGAAAACAGCTATTATATATCTCCTCCCCTTCGTGTCCTCTCCTCTTTATATGACATGCTTCCGAGTTTAAGATGGTTTCTCATCAATTCAGTCTCTCAGTACCTCTTTACCAAGGCTGTTCATGTTTTCACATAAGCAGACACAACACCTGAGTAGCTCATGATAAAGAACCCCATCTTGCAGCCATCACTGAATCACTGCTTCCTTTCTTGTACTTTTGTCATCACTGCGTACTGCCAACCACACTGTGCCACTGGCCAATAAAAAAGGGTTTCAATTTCTTATCTATTTAAGTTACACCCTACTCAAACCTTATCCCCACCATGGATTTAATGGTCTTATTGCTGATCTCACACATAAAGCATTATAGTTACCTATTTCATTTTTTCATTATTACATTTGGTCAATTGAAATCTCTTTCAGATTTTGATCTTTTCATGTAAAGTATTTGATATAGCAGAACAGATTACTGTCTATAAGTGACATTACAGCCTAAACCTCCATTCTAGTTGATGCTTATTATCATCAATACTCCTTTTGATTAATAGTTAAAGTGTCTGCAAATTCACTTGATAAAAGAGGAATAGGATTTAATAATGAATAGGAGTTTTTTCTCCCTATCCCTTCACCTCACCTTCTATCATCTGCCAACCTCCATTTAGGAGAGTTTTATCTTTGCAGATAGTCTCTGATCCGTAATGTAAAATCAGGAAAAAAAAAGGCATTGTAAATGTGGGAAGAAAGGGAAAGAGTAGAATTGATCTGAGACCAAAGTGGTATAGAAAAGAAAGAGTAGGGACTGATGGAAGTATAGATTGGAAATCATTTTTAATTTTGTTGGTTGAGCTGCTCTTATGTAAATCTTAGAGAAACTGGTATTTGTGGATGGCAAGGTGTACAATTATCCTGCATGCATTGTTCCATTTTATCTTTAGAAAATAATTTTTAAATATTTTCAAATGCACATCTTCCAAAATTTTGTAAATATTTTTATTTCATAAAATGTAAATTTTATGTAAAAGCTGTACCTCTAATAAACATGTAATATGTAAAAAAAAATTTTCAAATGGTTTGCTAGGTTAAAAAAAACCCATATCTGCTGTAATTAGTTGTTGTTTTCTAGGTTGTTTTTTTTTTTTTTCAATTTACAGATCCATGGACTTGTTTGTACCAAGAAATAAGAACATCATACCATCTGATGAACTGTGGATCATTTAGTCTGTGCTTTCACTTTCGAACAAAAGTCCATCTAAACTTGCATGTAAACTAAGTTTACTATAGTTTATGCCTTTGTCTTTTCTTATTTCAAAATGCAAAAAGATTTCAATAAATTTGCAAATAAAGTTCAGAGACATTTGTAAAAAAACTGAATTGAGAATAGAGACTACTTTAAAAGTACTTCATAAATGGATAAATCTAAATAAACATTTTATGATATATTCAACAGTTAATTCTTAGCTGTAAGAGGGCTTAAGTGGACACAAAATTGCAAAACTTAGACTTATTTACTTTTATAGAATGCTCAAATATAAATGTTAATATCATTAACAGATTTCACCTGTGTGGTCTCACCCACTACAGACCATCACACACATGATACAGAACCTTTGCACATAGTTGAGTGAACTGGGAAACTGAAAAAATAACTTGGGATTTAGATCACATAAATGATTTCTTAAATATTGATCAACACCTCCATCTTCATTTGTCTATGTCGATACAACACAATTATCACTGCTTTTCTTTCTTTAGTCATGAAATACATTAATGGAAATATGCAAGCATTATACTTTTATGTAGACAATATGTATGTATTGTATAACATTTCCAATTGAGCTGACTTTCTAATTCTTATCTGAATACACTAACAGCAACTTAGTTCCCTAGAAGATGTCACATCTGCTCTCATGTCTCAAGCTACATTTGTCACCTCTGGGTTTCTGTTATTATGGCCCTGGGCAAGTTACTTCACACCTCTGTGTCTTCATTGCTCAGATGAGGTGGCTGGTCTAAATGATCACTTCTCGCTTTAATCTTTTATTACTGGGTGATATCACAGTGAGTATCTAGTTCTTCTCAGCAGCTGGGACTTAACCAAGACAGGTCAAGTATTTTCAAAAATGACAAAAACAAAACAAAATACTATGGTTTCACTGCCACTTTTTCAAAGTGACATCCTGTTCTTGGGAATGAGAATTGATGATGTCAATCTAAATATGAAGAAAAACAAATCAATAGAATTCTCTGACATGAACTGACCCACTGGCTGTATTAGCATCATAATTTTGTTATGGGCATTTTGCAAGAATGTCAGCATAACTCCTGAAGAAGAGGGGCCTAGGGCAGGATATGACAAAGAAAAGAAACTACAGGTGCTTTAATTGTGAAAGGATCAGCAGGTGCCAAGGAAGAAAACCAAATTATTCCTAACATAAGCAAGATATAGTAGAAATGAGACATAGGAAAATGAGAGCTACTTTGAGTAAATTGCTCGAAGACCTCAGAGCCATCATAACTAACTTAATATAATACAGAAGAAATAGTTTTGCAATAAATCTCCTCTATTAATTTTATTGTAAGCCAAATGTAAATCTTCAGTTAAGTTCCTTAGGATGAAAATCATCTTTAGGAAATGTTTCTATTCATCATCTTCACGCTAGTATAAAGGAATAATTTTGGTGAATAGAAATTAAGAAAAGAAAGTGGGGCAAATTGTTTGCCATTTCAAATGATCATGAACATGTTAGATCTTTTTATAAGAACAGCAAGAGCTGATATTGGGCAAAATTGCAAACAAGCAGTGCCTTTTTTACCCCTGACATTTGCCCCTCTATTTCTTTCCACCCCCATTGTACAAGTATTTTTATGACAGCTACACTCTATATGCATTTATTTGCACCATCTAAGCTCCACGGGCCTTGTGTGACCTTCCCTTGCCTTCCAGACTTTACAATATGGCTCACATGGTTTCATGTTACATTTTCATGCCCATAAAAGTAAGGCTTATTCAACAGATATTTTTAGGCATGTAGTATTAGCTGGGCAAAGATTCAGTGCCTGGATATAGTGACGAATGAAACTGCCCAGGTCCTCAAGGGCCTTATAAGAATAATAAGTGCTTGTAGATTATAGGACTACAGACAATATTCAAATAACCATAATTGTACATTAGATGGCAATAATGCTGCAGGAAGACATAAGCCAAAGAGAATAAAGGGGCAGAAGGAATAGTCTCTAATGTAAAGTGGCATTTTAGAGGGGACCCAAATGAAGAGAGAAAGCAAGCCAGGAAGTATGTGAAGAAAGAGCAAAAAAGCCAAGGGGATCATAATTTCAAACGTATTTGAATGTCATGGAAAAGCAGGAGGCCAGAAAGGATAAATCAAAGTGGGCAAAGTACAGGAAGTAAGAAGGTTAGAGAGGTAGCCAAGGCCACATCTCAAAGGAGGATGTTGTAGTCCATGGTGAGAAGTTAGGATTTTTTGAGTGAAGCCACCACAGGGTTTTGGACAGAATATTGACAAGATCTCATCACATAATGATCTATATGAATGGACTGCATAATAATCAGGGTGAAGCAAGTAAACCAATTAGGAGGCATTGCAATGGTCCAGGCAGGAAATAGTGTGGCTTTGATTAAGGTGTTAACAGTGGAGGTGGTTAAAGGAAGTCAGATTTTGTACATATTTTAATGGAAGACCAACATTTTATTGTATCTTAGAATTGGGGGTGAAGACTAAGGATGTGAGAGAGATTGGGAAATCAAAGATATCTCCAAATATTTGTCCTGAGAAAGTAGAAACCAGAGTTTACTGTTTATTGAAAGAGGAAGTAGTGATGGAGCAGATTTAAGCAGGGATGGGGTGGATAGAGAAAACCATGCCTCCAGCTAGCTCTCAGGTTTTTTCTCACTCTCTTGACTTAACTTTGTTTCAACAAAATAGGTTTTCTTGCTGTCACTTGAAAGTAATATGCATTTTACCTCTTTAGAGCCTTTATATTTGTTCAATTTGGAGAACATTATTCTCAGAATGCCTATAACACATCCATGTGTAGATGTTGAAAGGGCATTTGAATATACAAGACAGGGGTTCCAGGAGAGGTCCGGACAGCAGGTACACATTCAGGAGAAAATAGATCCCGATAACGAGACCACAGAAACACAACCAGTTACATAAGAGAGGGGAATAAAGCAAGAGCAGTGACCAGGAAACTAACAAAGGGTTTCAAAAGGAAAGGGCTGATAGTGTCAAATTCTAACAGGTTCAGATAAAGACTGAGAATTTACCATGACTTTGGCAGACATTTCTTTCACCTGATATAATTTGCCCCTAACAACTCTGCCATTTCCTGAGATTCAGCCAAAACGTCACTGTCTCCTTGACATATTTTCTATATCTATAATTTTTGTTTTACTCCTCTGCATCCAAAAAACGGATAATTGTTCTAAATCACTGGCTTGTTTTTTATGTTCTCCCTTTAAAAAATAATCATATTGCTCCTACATCATAGCAAACACCTAGTATATTTTAGGTGTTTATTATATAAAATTTTAGACAAAAGGAAAAGTGAAGGAGGAACATAGGGAAGGAGGAAGGAAGGAATGAAAGCAGGCAGGCAGGCAGGCAGGCAGGCAGGAAGGAAGGAAAGTTTCTAGCCTGAAATGTTTTTCTAAGTTCCATTACTTTTTTTTCTAGGATATTGCTGGGTGACTAATACATAAAATTAATTTTGAGTAAGCCATTAATGCCCAATAATGGTTCACTGTGTTCTATTTTTCTTCCCAAGTTTATGTGGCTTTTAGCAGGAGAATTTCTGAAAACAAGGATTTTTTTGAACATAAAAAACTAAATCTATGATCGTGTAGCATTTATTTATTTATTACTTACTTATTCATTTAATCACAGAAACATGTTCTCACTATGTTGGCCAGGCTGGTCTTGGACTTCTAGGCTCAAGTGATCCTCCTACCCCGGCCTCCCAAAGTGCTGGAATTACAGGTATGAGCCACTGCACCTGGTCTATGCAGCATTTTAATAGACTAGAAAGACTTTTGACTCCACATCTTATAACTTTTATGAAGATATTCACTGACCTTTTTATGCATTTATTATTGGTCCTTCTTGCAAACTATGATGCTGTGTAATTTCTAAGCCATACTCTGATAGTTGTTTACCTCAACTAAATTATAGCTGAAAAATATTACTGAACAAGAGTGAGAAGATGATTATTACAACACTAAACTTGAGGATTAAACAAAACAAAGTTTAGTACTTTATAAAGTCTTTATAAAGACTTAAATAAATAAAAGTTTCCTGACTTTTGAAACCCATTTCAAAGAGGCCCATCCTGGCATAAATTAAATCTAGGAAAGACTTTAAAAAATAAATATAGATGTTATTTGTCATCACTTGAGGAGCTTCATTTCTTTTCTGAACGAGTAGAAACTGAACTCAAAATGACGCTTTTTATACCACCAAGTTATTGTCAGAAAGCCTCATACCACCACACAACTTCTAATTTGGAAAAAGTAATTCAAATATTTTCATACATGCAATGAAAGTAATTATTAGCATGGCCCTAGAAAGGGTTAGCTTTGCCAAAACTAAGTGGTAAATTGATCCACATTTAATTTGGTTTCCTATATTATATGCTTCTGTTCAGATTGTCTAAAGCCTAGATAAAACACAGTGATGCCTGCTGTCCATCAAATATTAACCAGTGGAATTTGTGCTATGGCGTTTATTATTCTAGGAATAGAAACAATCCAAGAAGGATAAAGGCAGAAACATGAGAAAGTTTGTGATGTCTTGAAGAGTCGACTTAGAGCATATCAAGATGTACTGTGGTGTCATAGAGTCACGGGAAAGAAACTGATGTGAGACTGGAGTAGTAGGCTAAGATCACATGAAAAAGATCCTGTGCACTCTCCTAAAGAGAGTGAATGATGATCCCAGGAACCAATGTGGCAGGCAAGTCTCTTTTCCTTTACCAGCTCTGCTTTGTAGTGGTTGCCTGCTGATCTCTGTTGAGAATTTCCAACGTACTATCTGTTCAGCAGTAAAAATTGCTGTTATCAATCAGAAAACCTGTTGGTCAATGGCTTGATATCTGCAGTATTTGCCAAGTTCGCCATATATAACAGGAGCCATCAATCTTTTTTTTTTAACCAAATAATGAAATATCAAGGATTTGCTCTTTGGAAGGACACTGCTGGGAATGACTAGGTGGAATGGAGGTGACAGGGATAAGAAATAGAAAAGACTGGATGATACAGCACTTCAGTTTGAGAAATACAAAGGTCAAAAAAGAGGTCAGTGATGGGGGGAATGAAATTTATAAATTAAATACATTTTAATAGATCTCCTTTCAAGGAATATTTGACAAGGTCACATTGTATTAATCTAATAACTTTCCTGGAGAAAAGGTTGAATGTTTTCCCAAAATCCATTGATTCCCTTACACCTCTAGAATAGCGGTTCTTAATTTTTCCCAACGTCCATGTTTTCAGGAAGAATAGTAATCCTAAACAAACATAGGTGAGACAATGGACTACATGGACCACCTGTCCCCCAAGTTTCCACTTTCTAGTGGGAATTAAAAGTGAGTTATAACAAAGAATAGAGAGGGTTGAAATCACAATTCAGGTAATCACAGCACATCAATTAAAAGCAAATGACAAACAAAGATTGATCCATGAATAATGATTGTTGAAAATTAAGACCAAATCAGGATAGCAATGATAATATAGTATGCTACTGAAATTTTCAAATGCTTATGTAAGGGTCAGTTCGCAATAATGCTAAGCAATGTGTGGCAATAGGAATTCTAAAAGAAGATGGAAAGAAGACTTCAGTAAATGCTAGTGACTCCTTAATTTTAAATAGTCAAGATATTTTGATAATTCTGAGAATTAAGAGGGGTTACTAGGAAGTATTCCTCAGCTATAGGTAATTATATAATAATACAACAACAATCACCATCTCCACCATCACGGCTACTAAGTGGCATTTATTAAGAAATTATTATGTTTCAGGCACAGCCTTTGCTCTTAATCAATGCTCTATTGTGCATCCTGTGTCTTCCTGAACGAAGGTATTGTTTTTCAATCGGTTTATGAATTAGTTTAGGATCTACTAGGAGGAGCCTGATAGCTGCAGTTCCTACTTTGGAAAACACTGCTTGAAAATCCCATTCACACTCCAGACATGGATATCTCATAAATGGAGTTCAGTGGGTTTGAATTCCTGCCAAAAGTCCTACTTTTGCCACTGAGAGAGTCCTAATTTAATTTTACCTGACAAATAATAACCACTGCTTTATTTTTATCTGAAATGCATATGAATTCTTGATGATATATATCTATTAAGCTTTCCAAGAAGACAGGATTAATGTTGAGGTCATTTTCTCATGTATGGGGCTAGACTCAAAAAAAAATCCTTTTAATCACCATTTTACTCTCATTTCTTAAACTTCCTGCAGCAATCTAGTAGAACCTATCCAGAAGAATAAATGAAGCCATTTTTATATCACATGATGATTACTTTCATAATTTCCAGTAGGAAATGGAGAAGCTATTTATTGGTCTCTGGAATTTAAACATTTAAAAGGAACCTACTGTTATATTTATCATCCTTTACAGGAAATGCAAAGCTCTTTAAGACAGACAATGAACAGATAGCTTCATAAAAGACACTGCAAATTTAATAAGCTACACTATCTTTTGCTGATTCCCATTTACTATTCATGAAAATGGGATTTGGGTGACTTCTCCTTTTACATCTTGTAACAGGAATTTCAAGAGAATGAGGAACAAACAGCATGAGATCCATTTCTCAGGACATTATATTTTTAAATTAATTTTCAGCCTCTTTTAGCACTGTATTTATATGAATGACAGCTCCTTTAGGTATTTTGCAGAATGACACCTTTGTAGTTGAGTCAGATAATACACATGTATATTTGTTTGTACAATGATAAAAATAATAGTCATACCTTGAGCCTATATGTCCATATATACCTTTACATAACATATATCTCTTTATGTGTGTGTGGGGATATATATATATATGTATGTATATATATAAAATAGTATATATACTAAGAAGCTAAAAATAAATGAGGATATATATATGTATATATATCCCTCCCCAAAAGGAGTAAAAAACATTCCACCTACAAATAAACCTATGTTTTGTGACTCAGTCTCATGGATAATGATCAGTCTTTGGGTATTTACATAATTCTTTGGTTTTGGTCCCTTTGAAGCTAGGATATTTCAATGAATTTCCAGAGAGCAATTTCAATACAATATATCAGTAACAATTGATACCAATGCATATTTCTTTTCTAAATATTTTAGCACACAGAAATTTATTTTCTGTTTAATGTTTCTTTTTGCGTAGATACTGATGGTTTTATCAGCAACATCCTGGAACCTCTCTGACTTACATTCTTTTATTCTCTCATTCAAATAATGTATTCCTTATTATTTATGCATAAAACCCTGACTGATAGTTCTGATAAGACATTTTCTTTAAATTTGTCTTCTTAGTAGCTTTTTCTCATATTAAGCACTCAAAATTATTTTAACCATATTTTTTCTTAACTGTTATATTCTTTATGAAATAATGTTACTGAAAAGTGAATCAGTTGTCACTTCAAATTTTCCTAAAATTGATCAACTAAATTATTAACATTAAAAATAATGGTCATAGTATAAAGTTTTTAACTTTTATAATCTAACCTGTCAATCATTTTCATTATGGCTTCTGGGTTATAAATTATTCTAGTACCTGGCCTTTCAATGCTAAAATAATATCATAAGTTTTACTCATTAATACATTGTGAGTAGGGGTTTGAGATAAGAAGCTGAAAATAGATGAGATTTATATTCATCAACATGGCCAAAATGATACTTATATGTATATATATTTAACAATTTTAAAGTGTATACCAGAATTGTTAAAGAAAATTTTGATGAAATGGAAGGGAAATCACTCACATTCCTCTGAGAAAATTTTACAAATAAAGTTCAGTGTGATAGATAGATAAGACTGTGATTTCTAT
This sequence comes from Gorilla gorilla gorilla, assembly GCF_029281585.2. NCBI lineage: Eukaryota > Metazoa > Chordata > Mammalia > Primates > Hominidae > Gorilla > Gorilla gorilla. Next base: position 11,411,736 of record NC_086017.1, read on the forward strand.
TCATTTGAATGGGTGACACACAGCTGAATCTGAACTACATGTTCTGAAAATTTACCCCTTCCTGGTTTAACAAAAGAGAGAGTGTGTAACTACCATAATAACCAGCTATTTAAACTAATTATTTCCATTTTGTTCATGTGGCACTTTTATTGACTGGACTGCTTTAGGAAAACAGGTCTTCTGCAAGTGGATTGTAAAACCATGGCAGTTTTTGTTGCTAGTGAAGGTGGCATTCAGCAGGTGGTAAAAAAAAAAAAAAAATTAGGATTTGGCTTGGAGAAATACTTATTTTGCTTGTTTTAGCGTGTTTGTGATTTTTATTTCCATTCAGAGTGTGTGTGTGTATATATATACATATATACACACTATATATATATACTATATATATACTATATACATATAGAATTGAGTATTTGTTAATATCTATCTTCCTCATGAAATAAACATGAAACTTAAGCATTGGGCCCAAGAGAGTACTTTTTAATAGCAGGAACCAGTAAGTTGAATCTCACAGAATAATGAAATTTGAGACATGCCTAGAAATTTAGAGATCATTTATTCAGTAACTAGATATGCTTAAGAAAATTCTCAAAGCCACACACCTTAATAATGTTCATTTTGATCACTATGATTATTAATAATAATGTTCCTTTTGATCACTATTATTATTAATAATGTTTCTTTTGATCACTATTATTATTAATGTTCATTTTTGATCATTATTAATAATAATGTTCATTTTTGATCATTATTATTAATAATAATAATGCTCATTTTGGTCATTATTATTAATAATATGCTCATTTTGATCATTATTATTAATAATGTTCATTTTGATCATTATTATTATTGTTATTGTTATTATTGTTAATAATATTATTAATGTTCACTTTGATCATTATTATTAATATTACTATTGTTATTATTGTTAATAATATTATTAATGTTCACTTTGATCATTATTTTTAACATTCAAAATGAATCTTAAAACAGCAACCCCAAGCTTTGGTGAGATAGCAATTTATGGCAAAAGGGTAGATTTTCTGCATCTGTATTTTTCAGGCATCCTGCAATTATTGACAATGACTCCATTCAAACTAGATGAGTTGGGTTAGATGAGATTACATTTGGAAACATTCACTTTCAATACAAACTTCCTGGTTGAATCAGTAGTCAGCAGGAGCGCTTTGCTATAAAGCAATCCTGACACAAGCTTTTAAGCAGTGAGTAATAACACTCTTCAATAACATGAATTTCTCGTTATCACCAACACTGATGGTGCAGAAATCATGCTGTTTAGGTACAACGAGTTATTTTATGGCCAGCAATCAAAGCGCCACCACTTTTTGCCCAAAGAGAAACGTTTCACCCCTCTGACAAAAATGCTGCAAGGATTAATGATAAATCAATGATAAATAAGATTGATGTGAAGTATTTCCCGTAGTATAAAAGAAATATGCCTTATGGAGAGGAATCATTATTAGAGAGGCTGACTCTGCAATAATGTATGTCACTCCCCCAAAAGATAGTTAGTACTTTACAAGACATAAAGGAGTCACTCAGGTATTTTCATATTGAATAGTCCCTTTTCCCTTCTTTGATGATGAAGAATGGATGAAGGAAGCCTTAACTGATATCAAAGAGAATAGCAAACCGGCCGGGCGCGGTGGCTCACGCCTGTAATCCCAGCACTTTGGGAGGCTGAGGCGGGTGGATCACGAGGTCAGGAGATCGAGACCATCCTGGCTAACACGATAAAACTCCGTCTCTACTAAAAATACAAAAAATTAGCCGGGCGTGGTGGCAGGTGCCTGTAGTCCCAGCTACTCGGGAGGCTGAGGCAGGAGAATGGCGGGAACCCGGGAGGCGGAGCTTGCAGTGAGCTGAGATCGCGCCACTGCACTCCAGCCTGGGCAACAGAGAGAGACTCCGTCTCAACAAAAAAAACAAAAACAAAAAAGAAAACACACAAACAAACAAAAAAGAGAATAGCAAATCAATGAAATAGAGAAAAGTGACCTTTGTACCAGAGCAATAGTGGATATATTTTCTCTTTTCCCATTGATAACCAGATTCGACCTTTCTGACACACACTATTAGAGCCTGAAGCATCCTTTCTATGAGATAATGAATCCCAGGGTTGGTAGAAACCATAACAAGAGGAATCCCCAACTGTTTGTGCTGCTTCCTTCTGGCTGAGAGGAGGTGTGAATTGTATTCCCTCCTTGGGGATGTAAAATTCTTGGAAACTTTGTCACCACTCTGGAGGTGAAGAAAGCTCAGAGTGTGGGAAGAGTTTGGGTTCAAGTTGCTTTTCTCTCTCTGTTTCATTCATTCTCTTTCTTTCCTTTATCTTTCTTTCAGAGCTTATTGTGTTAAGAAAATCTCATCTCTCATTTATTTTTTATTGTAATCTAAAGTAATGTTGCATTAAAGAAAAAAAAAGGTGGAAATATTTTAATAGTCCCACAGGAAGGGTTTACATTCCTGAGGAAATGTTGTACTTTGCAGAGATTATTTAGTTTCTGATTAATTTGTACAGGGATAAAAGAAGTTTCATGAGTGTCACTGCAACAATTACATGAACATCTAGAAAACAAAGCAAGATTCTTGCTATCTCAGAGGGGAACAAGGATTGAATATTGAATTTTTACAAAGAAATCCCCTCTTCTTAACTAGGATTGTCACATGATTTTCAAATTAAAGAATGGAAGAAAATGGCATTAAAATGGAAATAGAAGCTGCTTGTTTCTGAAGACTAATTTTGAAAGAGTGTAACTGGTGTTTTCCAGACCTTCAGAATGACCTTAAACATACCCAAGAGACTTGAGTTTGATAGAGGAAAGCTTGGTGATGTTGAGCTCTCTTAAACCCAGGGATGGGGTATGAAAGATAAATGGAAAATCTCCTTCTTCAAAGGGTCTCCAAAACAGTTCAAGTGGTGATGACAGTGTTTTTGCAAAAAGCAGACACTAATTAGAAAACCTTCTAGGTCCTTCTTTGATGTGTAGCTATAATTATTCTAAAGATCTGGAAACTGGCAGAGTTAAAGGGGAAAGTCTAAATAACTTTTACTCTATTCAGACATAGAAGACATAAGTTATTTTGCCGTAAATAAGAAAATACAAACATAAAAGTAGTTGTTATTTAGTAGCAATTGTTTTAATATAATGATGCTATTGTAACCCAGGTTTCCTGGGTTTTGGAGTACACACTGTGAAAAAGTGTCCACTTACAACTGTTGCAACTTGAGCTTTTGTTGTTTCAAAAAAATTCCAAGAAGCTCAGCCCTGATAGAACTTTACCTCTAGCCAATATCATTAATTATTTTCCTAGGCAAAAACAGTCCCTTCCTTGAACCAAAAGTGAGAATATTTTCCTCCAGTTCACACTTACTTAACCTAAGAGTCTGTAATTTTTCTTTTTCTTCTCCTTCAGTTTTAACTTCAGCTCCAAGTCTCATCTCAAATTGTTTAGGCTATTACATTCAGTGAGAGGTTGATTATTTTTATTTTATTTTCTCCTAAATTTCAAATAGCGTCTTACTACTACAATTCCTAGCTAAAATTCTGCAATGTCACTGGAAAGCTCCATGCCTTACTATCTAGATTTATAGTTTGTTTTTTATTGGTTTCCAGTTTTTCATGAACTTTCTGGGACTCACCACCTTTATCTCTTGCTCCTCTTTTTTCCCAAGTGGCTTAATAATGACTAGGGACCTTAACAGAACCAAATTTATCAATATTAGTGAAGGCACACACACAATAACAACAAAACAGAGACAAAATGGGTCTATGACTCAAGAGGGTAAAAATGCATATTTTTGATAAATTTGGCAATTTGAAAACATTTGGCAATTTTTTAACAAAGTTTAACAATTGGAGCAATAATTCCACTTTTAGGACTTAGCCTATGAATGCATACTTATGCAAAATTAAAAAGCAATGGTACTGTCTATTGAGAATCAGTTAAAATGATGAGACACTGGAAATAGCCTAACTGTCCATAACTGGGACATTTGTTTCCTAACATTCATTGTATCTAAAATGAAAGATCATCAAGCTATGTCTTAAGAAAACTTTAGCCAAATGCTCTTTGATAGGTCTTAAACCTCTGGAAATAAAAAATTGTGACAACAGTGGTTCTCAAATGTTACCAAAAAATGTAGACATCATAAATCACAAAAACAAATTAAACATTAATCATAGTAAATGGTATATATCCACAACACAGGTGGAAAAGCAAAAGGATAATGATAAGTCCTTTCCATTGCATACTAGGCCATTTTCTTGTAAGCCCATACCGAAGATTCATCTATAGCTTCAGAGGAACGGAACACAATAGTATAGGGCTCAGAAAATTTACGTTCTGTAAAACTTATTAGACGTTATGATTTCACCAAAGAGTCATGGTTGGTTCACTGTGTATGTTTGTTTGTTTTACTGTCTTGTAGACATTAACCTGATATGTATTTCAGTAGTTTTGTTTGTTTCTCCCACAGACTATGGAAAGCGTATTTCTCAGATACTTTTTTCTTTCAACCTGCTTTTTCACCCTGCTGGCTCCCTCATCAATAAGTTAAATAAAACAAACTTGAGGTGAAATAATAGAGCTCTGACTGGCAACTATGATTCCCAACCATCACTGCAAATAATATCTTCCTAGGAGAGGATGTCAATGATTCAAAATAACTCCCATTTTGAAACAAACATCCAACTATAAGCAAAACTTATGTGCTTACCTCCTATAATGTTGAAAGTTCAGATATGGTAATGCATTTTTAAAATCTCAGAAGCCATACATAATAATCTAAATGTTATATTATATTTTCAGTGGAGGATAAAGTTGCAAAATCCCTCTGAGTCTCTACATGGAGAGTCGAGATGCATTGTTACAAAGAAAAATATTATTTCAAATAGCCTTTCTATCATGATCTAAATCTTAGAAAATATATATAAGAACAAGTCTAGAGAAAATACACTAACTTTCACATAGACACATATGCATCCCTAACCCCGGAAAATATATACCAAACCACTACAGTGGTTATCTATAGGATCAAGGATTAAATGAAATTTCTCACTTTTTTTATCAGACTTTTCTATAAGATATAAATTTTGTAAAGGAATGGAGGAAAAATATTTCAAATAAGAGCAGGCAGAAGGATAAGAAAAAAATCCTGAAAAGCAGTATATATTAGACAGGAGAAACTTCTCCACCTGTCTCCCTCTGCCCATTAATCTCCAGTCTATGTTTTATTAGATAGCGGAGAAAAACTATTCTTTTTGGGTGTAACAGCACAGCATATTCTTAGTCAGAGTTATTTAATTTCTACCAATATTTTGTAACTTTTGTACCTTTAAAACTAAGTAGTGTACAAATAAGATTTTTTACTCAACTCATTTAAACTTCATGTAAAATTTAATTCAAACATAATATGATTTATCTCTCATGTAAGTATTATTTCTGAATTATTGGAATAGAAAAAATAGAAAATATAACAGTATTTACTTTTATCATGGAAATAAAAATTAATTTTTCTACTTGGTTTATAAAATATAGATTGATAAATATATGAGAAAAGCTATTAGCCACCTAACCAAAGAAAAGACTGTTATTAAAACTAACTCCTGACTCATAGCTAAAGTTGGTTTTACTCATAACCTCATTCTGCCTATATAATCACACGTTAATATAGTTTATTGTTGCTAATTTAGGGAAGTAAAGACAGTGCCTGTGCCTGAAAATCTTGAGTTAAATGGTAAATTAGAATCATTACACCAATCATTATGGAACAGGAATGGACTTTGGCATTTTAAGTGGAGTTCTGTCTATTTTACAAGAGGATCTCTTATCTGAAGTGTCACATTGATTTTTAAGAGAAATTCAGATGCATGGTCAAACATTTAGGTGTTCTACAAAGTGACAAAATGATTCTCAGCAACTAAGTAGAAAATAGTCATTTATTGTCAGATTTTATGGAAATTTTATTTGAGGCTAGAAAAACACCTGATGTATGCAGTAAATCCAAAAGCAAATATTTCTATTTGTTTCTCTAATAAGCCTCATTACCACAGTTTATAAATATTACAGCTATGGAGCAATTATCTGTAAATTATTGTGAGCAGAAGCAATGCTTTTTGAAAAGGATTTCTAGAATATCCAATTCCTAAAATACCTCAGTACTGGTGGGCAGCATGTAAGAATTTGGGAGTAAAGAAGAAAAAATTATTTTTATCCCTGGGAAAGCCCTGGAGTTGTCTCCTTAATGAGATCACAGGGGGATCCAATAGCTGCCCTTGAATCTTGCCTCTCTTTCTACATGTTTGTTCTCTGTACCGTCCCTCTGAAGCGGATCTCACTATTGATTGCCCCCTGGCAAGCAGACATGTGACCAATATACACCTATATTATGAGCCTAGACCATTTAAAATCCTGAAAACATTTTTTTTCTCTTCATGGAACACGTAATTTTTTGGCTTGACTTTGAGGACTGATACGAGATTTGAACACTGTAACACTATTATTCACTCCATAATACCCTCTTTTCTAGAGCTGACTTCAAGGATATTGTTATAGGTTAAATTGTGTTTCCCCCCACAAAAAGATATTTTAAAATCCTAATCCCTAGCACCTCATATTTGGAAATAGGGTCATGGCAGATGTAATTAGTTATATTAAGAAGATGTCATTCAGGAGTAGGCGGACCCCTAATTCAACATGACTGATGTCCTTATAGGACACATACATGGGGAGATGAAGGTAGAGATTGGAGTTATGCAGCTGCTGGCCAAGGAACACCAAAGGTTGCCAGCAAACCATCAGAAGCTAGGAAGAGGCAAGAAAGGATTGCTTTATAGGTTTGAGAGGGAGCATGGCCCTGCTGCCACCTTGAGCTCAGACTTCTTGCCTCCAGTACTATGAGCAATACATGTCTATTGTTTTCAGCCACCCAATTTGTGAAACTTTGACATAGCAGTCTGGGAGATTAATACAGAATTGTAATATAAATAAGTCAGTTCTAGATTTAGCTCTGGTTATTACATCACAAAGTTTAATGTTCTGAAGCTTCTTTGGTGAATAGGATCTAGATAATCTACAAATTCAAACTAACTTCATTACTCTAATTAAACTCTTTATTACAAAAATCTAACTTATCCTTTAGCTCTATGATCCATTCCTTCATTTTAGTCGGCTGAGCACCTGCTCTGTGCCAAGTTCCTGGGTGTACCATCTTGGACAGGAAGTCTGTCCTGTCTTTACAGAGCTTAGATCCTAGAGAGAGAGATTTAGTCAGTGCCAATTCTTCTCCCTACACTTACTATTCTCAAGCACACCAACACAAGCTCTATGATGATATGCCTGAGATATTTTTCCAGCAGTCACAAAGTGCTGGAGCCCACTTGGCCCCTGAACCACTGGGGATCAACTCTTAATCAGTGAGAGAGAATTTGGTGTATAAATATCCCAGCTCTCTTGCCCCACTCTGAAGCATGTTACACTGTTGCCTAGACTTCCCTTTTCAGACTGAGCTTCAGTTGCCCCTGACAATAGCCTGCCCAATGATGTATCTGAATTCATTTCCTTCCTTCACTTCTCCACTTTCTTCCTGGTGTTTCCTGGGGTAATATCCAAAATAAGCTACTTGAATTTACATGCTTGACACAGGATCAGCTTCAGGGAATCCCTGAACTAAGGTAACTGGCAAATAATTTTAAAAGGCATAAAAGTTAATTAATTGCATACTTTCCAACTGTAATGGGTGCTATAAGGTAACAAGAGCCTTCAGTAGATGATGACTGGAATGGGAGTGTGTTCCTTTCTTCAGTCAGGGTGATCAGGGAAGCTTCTCTGAACTAGTGACCATTAAGACCACGGGAAGGAAAGAAGTAGCCATTTGAAGAGCAGGAGCAAAGGCGTTACAGGAAGCTCTATCAGCAAGTGCAAAGGCTCTTAAATTACCAATGAGCTCATCATCTTCAAAGAACTGAAAGAGGCAGAGAGTAGAGCATACATTAGAAGGAGGAATACACGCTAAGACAGGAAGACTTTTGTTTTGTTTTCCATATGCAGTGGAAGTCATAGAATAGTCTATGGTAATGAAGGAACATAGTTGAATTTACATTTTGAAATCACTCTTACCACTAGGTGGCAAACCCATTGCAGAGTGATCAAAGTAGAGGTAGGGAGAGAGAAATCAGTTACGAAAAGAGGTGCTAGTGACAAACATGAAGAGGGTGGCAATCAAGATGGAAAAGTGAGAGAAGTGTGACTCACGCATTCTCTCAAATGTGGGTAATACTGTGAATAATATTTTGAAAATAAGTGATATTTTCTTAATCATATATCTCAGGCCTGTTTTTATATCAGCCTGCAACATTCTTTTTAACAGTTTCAGATGTTTCCTGAAATTGAGTGAAGATTTGAGATATAATTTTTAAGAAGCGACAAGATTTTCTGATGGATTTAAGTGGATGGAGAATAAATTTAAGGAAACAAGGATTATTGACAAATTTCTAGCTTCTGTGGTAACTGTGGTGGCCTCCAATCTAGTAGCATTAATATGAGAATAGGAAAGACAAATGGAGAAAATAACAGAATAGAATGCAGGCAAGTCACCAAAGGGGAGTTTAGAGCTCTATAGTTTCATGCACATCATCTGCAAATGGTAGTGCCTTATACATAGTACACAACATTTTTTTTAATTTTTAATTTTTTTAGTGAATGAAGATAGGAGTGCTCTCTGAGGAGCTTAGACATGTTAATAAGTAAAACAGATACATATATAGTCAGCATTTATTAAAAACTTACAATATGTCAGAGGGTTTACAGGTATTATCTTTTTTATTTACCACAAAACTGCATGAATACCACTAAAAATCCTGAGGAAATTAAAGAATGCCAAACACTCTACCTAAGGAATTGTAATGTAAAATAACTACTAATTGAGGAAGGAATAAAGTATCATCAATGAGAGCACAAATAAGAGAACTATGAATTCTGACTGAGAAATGACAGGAAGTTGTATATACGAAAATTTAAAGATGACATGAGGTTTTCAACAGAGAAGAAAGGGGTATTTTAGGGAAAGGAAATTATTTCTGCAATGGATGAGAACAACAGCCATCATCAGATTTCTATTTCAAATACATTTTCTGGCTTAGCATTTATTTTCACTACATAATTTTCTGAGTAAACTCACTTTAATGTTTGCCCCTTATTAAACTGCATGCTTCATAAGTGCCTGGATTTCACCTGAGTTGTACAACATGAGAAATAGGTAAAAGTAATCATTCATTAAATGCACATGTATGTGAATGAGTGGAAAATAAGTGAATGAGTGAATAAAAGAACAAATGAAGAACAAATAAAAGAACAAATAAAGTAATCAAGGAGTCAGCCGTGGCGAATATACCGTAGTTACCATAAACTTCAGGGGGGAGGAGTCGGGCAGAGCACAGCGCGGAAGGTCAGAATACAAGCCTGGAAGGAGACTGGCTTGTGTGAATAGCTGCTCTGTCTCTTAATTTCTGAGCAAGCTTGGAAAAGTTACTTAAAAGTTAATTAAACCTTGTGAACTTTAATTCCTTAAAAAACTGATAGTGATATAGGAGTTAGGAATAAATTACTTAGCCAGATAGTGAAGGTACGGTGGTCCTCAGTGAGGTTTTCCTCTTAATGAAAAGCAACCCCCAAATCATTTTCTTTTCTAATAGAGAGCAGCCTGTAAAACTGAGCTGCAGATAATCAGGTTGGAAGCTCGCACGAGTGAATACCAGCAGTTGGGCCAATACGAAAAGGCTACGTGGGACTAGGCATGTTCAAAATGGCAGCCCCCTCTTCTCTTCTCTTTGTCAAACCAGGTGTAGGGTAAGAAGAAGACAATATGGCGCTGGCCAGGCAAAGACCCTATTTGCATAATAAGGTTAGAGTGGGGCAACCAGCCTTCCCCACAGTGCTGTGTAAACGTCACACCTGACGGAACCAATCTGTGGGCCCTGTGTAAATCAGACACTGCCTCCTCAAGCCTGCCTATAAAATCTAGTGCAGTCTACCCAGGCCAGATTCTCCTTTCAGAAGCTCCTCTCTCTAAAAAGGGAGAGAGCTGTTCTCCTTTCTCCTTCTTCTGCCTATTAAACCTCTGCTCCTAAACTCACTCCTCATGTGTGCCCGTGTCATTAATTTTCATGGTGCTATGAGGAACCCCAGGTATTTACCCCAGACAATGATGCGTTTCAACAGTAATAATAGTACTCTACTCACTGGATTATCTTGAGGATTACAGGACACAGGACATTTGAAACGTTGAGTATAGCATAGGTATTAAATAAATTTAAGTTAACTAACAGGGGGGAAGGGTTGTCTAAATTCGGGTGACTAAATAAAGAGATTAGTGAGGGCAATGACAAAGACAAGGAGAGGATAAGGAGAAACTGGAGGCTTCTATTAAATACAGTCTATAAGATTTGCGGTATGACTAGAGTATAAGGTATAGAGTATAAGGATGTCATGAGAACTGTGCATTCCAACTTGCAGCCCTGCGTAGATGTGTACCATCTATTGAGATTGGGAATCTAGGCAGACAAGCATGTTTTGGGTAAAGAAAGTAATTCCATTTGGAATATGTTAAACTGGAGATCACCATGTAATTTATATGCCAAACCTACAGAGCACTTACTCTAGGTCAGGTACTACCTACCAAGCACTTACTCTGGGTCAGGTACTACCTACCGAGCATTTACTCTGGGTCAGGTACCACCTACGGAGCATTCACTCTGGGTCAGGTACTGCCTGCTGAGTATTTACTCTGGGTCAGGCACTCTGCTTTACACTTAGAGGGGCAGAGAACAGTTTATATAAAGGGAAGATGTAAGTGATGCAACAACCATTCTTCAAGGGGTTTCACTCTAAAAGGAGAAATAAATACACACAGATTAATATCAAAATGGCAGATTTAGAATTTACTTTGAACCTTAGCATTTTGACTTCTGTACCCGATGTCTATGGTTGTAAACGGTGATCCTCATAGGTTTTTTGCAAGATAACCAAAGTGTATTTTCTAAGTTAAATCCTTCTGGTTGCTTCTCTCTGCTGCTAAACCCTGAATACTTGACCTGGCCTATCAGGCCCTAATTACCTCTCCCGGCTCATCCAGTATCATTCACCACCCCACTCGACCATCAGTCCTTGAATTCACTCATGATGTTCTTCTTGTAGTTTCTTACACCAGTGGTCCTCATACATTTTTTTACTCTGCATGCCTTGCAATAAAACTGAGCATGCAATCCTAATATACTATATATTTATTTATAGCACACTTTATATGCAAATGCTGCTGAACTAATATTGTATGTGTCTTATAAGACTACAGAAGATAATCATATTAAAGGGTGAAATAAAGAAATGTAAGTAGTTCTAACACTCAATGAATATATGGTTTTTGAGACTACTATTTTAACTATGCTGAACTTCTCCCTCAAGGCTGCACACGCTGTTCTCCTCTGCCTAGAAGCTCTTGCTTTGTGAGTAAGATTAATTCCTGCTCATCTTTGAGTTTAAATGTGACTTCTTCAGTCTGCCCCATCCATCCCTGTCTAGATTAAATGCCCAATTAGGTATTTTTCTAGCACTTGGTAGTTTCCCTCCCCACAACATTTATCATAATTGTAACTTAATCTGTATGTGATTTTTGGTTAACATCTGTTTCCCCACTACACTTCAAGAGATCCATTTGCTTAGGGTACCTTACACACTATTGTATCCCTACCTCGTTGGTTATTCAGTCCCACCCACTTTTTAACGAGTTTTGATGACTAAAACTAATGTCATGCACTTTACAACATCATTACCCTTTATTCAGTATCACCTTGTGTTCTCCCATGACAAGATCACCAAAGCTTCTGCAATGCAAGGAAATTATGTATAAGGCATTCTTTCAGCTTTTTCTCCTGTCGAGACTTTGAGTCAGAAACTAGTGAAATAATAATTCTGTGCAAATAATTCTAATAATTACTTTTATGGAAGCATTAAATCTAGGGTGGTATACCACAATAGATAAGAGTAAGGGCTCTGGAGCTCTGATTGCCTGGGTCAAAATCTGGGTAGCAGAACTTAGGAGCTGTATGACTGTGTATGTCACTTAACCTCTCCCTGTTCAGCTGCCTCACTTCTAGAGCTGGTATTATTGAGTTACTTTTGGAGTACATTATTATGTCTAAAATACTCAGAGATGTGTCTAAAAATAGAAATCACTCAATAAAAGTTCACCATTATTAATATACACTAAATAGCCTATTCCATAAATACCTGGAGTTTCGATTTAATTATACGTCAACAGCAGCTTCACTTTGCGTGTATAATCCCCATCCAAACTTTCCGATCATGGATATGTAAAGCACTTTAAAAGGTATTCTAAAAAATTAATGTAAAGAAGTTACATGGTATTTACATTTCAAAAACTGGGTAAAGCACATTTGAACTCATTGTGAATACAAGCCATTCCCTGGGCTGTGACATCGGGACATTTTATTAAAAGAAGCAGAGAACTTTATTTATTGCTCATTTCTCTTCATGGTTCACAGCTTGTAGTGGTTTGAACCAACAAAGTATCTATTATCAGTGTGTATGCATAAGCATATAGTAAGTATGAAAGATACATATTCTACTATTAAAGTCTCCCTTTTCTTTCTTGCTCATAATTGATGCACTCTTTCTGAAGAGGAGTTTGCAGTGGTCTGAACAAAGATCACGATATAAAAATAAATTATAGTATGTATCCCTTGGTGTCTCACTCATAAATTATTTCTCTCCAGTGATGCTCTTTCATATGCAGTGGTAGATTTAAAATTTCCTTCCTCGATATTATTCATACAGGACATTGTAGTTAAAGAGCTTGCCTTTTATAGCTGACAGGCTAGTAGAGTCCAAGCTTCAGATGAGGGAGGAGGGGGTGAAAACAGAGACCCTGTCTTCTTCCTTTCCCTATTTACTGTCACTCATTACATGTTTTTGACATGACTTCTATAAACATTATCAATGAGGGATCTGGGGAGTGGAAAAAGAGGAAAAAAGACCGTGGAAGAAAAGTTGAAGAGGATACAATACGATTGCAATTCCTATCCCTTTAACAGGGACTCTGTGCTCCAACTCTGCCTGTTTCATGTTTAATTTGGAAGCAATTGTTCTCAACAGAGGTCACACATTTCATCATTTGAGAACTTTAAAAAATGATCATGGCTGAGATACTGATATATTTATTCTTCTTAAAACTTTTTCAAGTTCCCCTGGTAATTCTAACTTATAGCCAAAATTGAGAACCACTACTCTAAATCATCAGATCCATTCAGTGAATTCAATCAATTCAGTCCAGTGAAATGCAGTCAGTTATAGAAATGCAGATGACCTATAGAACAGAGGTACTCCTGGGGTTGTAGAAATGCAGGATAGGTATAGAACAAGTCTGGGCCTGAGAAGAGTGCCCTGAAGCCAACGCACAAGCTATCCCTAGTGTTGTGAGGCTAGGAACAAGAGGTGTGCCGGGATAAGAAAATGAACAGGTTTCTGGAGAGTGCATTCTAGTACCTAATTTGAGCAAACATTTCAAAAGTCACAAGAGGTGGGCAGCAGGAGACATAAAAATGAAAATCAAAGTATAATAATAAGCTCAATACTGGGATCACAGACAAAAACCAGGAAATCCAATGATAAGACAATAAGCTTAACTAATCTAGGCAGAAAGCTTTCTGAGCCAGGTAAGGACATTTTGAAAGAGAGACCGTGCTTCTGAATCACTTAGTCTAAGGGTTTGAGCAACACAGAATCTGTAGGCAGAAAATGGCTAGAGGAATACTTTCCTAAATCTGGTTTCTTAAATTATTTTGCAGTCAAAATGTCAGAGGTATTTGAACTAGAATGACTCTCTCTTGAATAGGGGTTGGATAAAATAAGGCTGAGACCTCCTGACTTGTATTCCCAGGAGGATGGGCATTCTAAGTCACAGGATGAGATAGGAGGTCAGCACAAGATACAGGTCATAAAGACCTGGCTGATAAAATAGGTTGCAGTAAAGGAGCCAGTCAAGGCTGGGCATGGTGGCTCATGCCTATAATCCCAGCACTCTGGGAGGCCCAGGTCAGCAGATCATTTGAGGTCAGGCATTCGAGACCAGACTGGCCAACACGGTGAAACCCCGTCTCTACTAAAAATACAAACATGTGTGTATATATATATATATATATATGTATATAATTAGCCCAGTGTGGCGGCATGCACCTGTAGTCCCAGCTACTTGGGATGCTGAGGAGGAAAATCGCTTGAACCCAGGAAGCAGACAGAGGGAGACCACATCTCAAAAAAAATAAATAAATAAAAGCTGGCCAAATCCCACTAAAACCAAGATGGCAATGAGAGTAACCTCTGGTCATCCTCACTGCTTATTATATACTAATTATAATACATTAGCATGCTAAAAAAACACTCCTACCAACCCCATAACAGTTTACAAATACCATGGCAATGCCCGGAAGTTACTCTGTATGCTGTAAGATGGGGAGGAAACCTCAGTTCCAGGAATTGCCCATCACTTTCTTAGAAAACTCATGAATACTTAGTTTACTCATTTACCTCTTATTTAGCATATAATCAAGAAATAACCATAAGGATACTCAGTTGGCAGTCCATGCCACTGCTCTGCCTATGGAGTAGCCATCCTTTTGTTTCTTTACTTTCTTAGTAAACTTGCTTTCACTTTACAATATGAACTCATCCCAAATTCTTTCTTGCACAAGGTCCAAGAATCCTCTCTTGAAGTCTGGATCAGACCCCCTTCTGGTAATAAAAACATCCATATTATTGATTATGTCTTAGCCTAAATACACTAGCTAACAAAATGTTTGGCATTAAGTGAACAATAGACCCTTCAGTGAACTTAATTCTTCCTTGATTAACTTGAGAACCCGATTGGCAACTCTTCTTATAATGTCAAGAATTAAGCAGATTCATGAGAAATGGACAATAATATCACTTAAGAATTGGCAAGTAAAAAATAGAATATTTGTTCTTTGATGTTATCAACAACAAGCAGGACATAAAGAATTTATAATATGCTTTGTGACTGTTTATTATAGGTGAATAGCTGCTTTGAACTATAGAAAATTACTAATAGTATAAAAATCATCATAACTCTACAGTGTCACATAAAAGAGGCAATGTAAAGAAAATAAAGACATTTTAAGAGAAAGAGATCACAATTTTTAAGAACTTCGTTATTAAACAAAGATAATGATAGAAGAAAGACTGAATCAGTAATCTAAAATATTAGTAAATAATGTTATCCCCCTGGTTAGAGGTAACAACAAAGCTCCCTTTCAAATCTCATGAGTTTTCATTTAATTTTACTAAGGGATACAATAGATGGCAATAGCAGATACTGCAGCTGTTTATCCAAACTCTTCTTTCCCATACCCTTGCCAGTAGTTGCACCCTGATACGGTTTGTCTGTGTCCCCACTCAAATCTCATCTTGAATTGTAGCTCCCATAATCCCCACGTGTTGTGGGAGAGACCTGGTGGGAGGTAATTGAATCATGGGGTAGGTTTTTCCCATGCTGTTCTTGTGATAGTGAGTAAGTCTCACAAGATCTGATGGTTTTATAAAAGGCAATTCCCCTGCACATGTTCTCTTGCCTGCCATTATTTAAGATGTGCCTTTGCCCCTCCTTCACCTTCTGCCAAGAGGCTGCCCCAGCCATGTGGAACTGTGAGTCCATTAAACCTCTTTTTCTTTATAAATTACCCAGTCTCGGGCATTTCTTCATAGCAGTATGAAAACAGACTAATACACAACCTCACCTCCCAGCCTCACCACTATGTTTCAGAAGTTGACCCACCCTTAGAACAACGTCAGGATTGGTCTAGGCCAATCATGATGCTCACAACTCTATGTGGCACTTTGAACGGATGCTGCCATATCACTACCAGCTTCAGGATAAAGGCAATAGATGGAGGACTGGAGAGTAAGAGAACTACAAAGAGTATGAGATGGAGCCCAGCTTAATGATAAGTAAGCTAACAAATGCTTTACTTACAAAATGTGACATAAAGAATGGAATTTTGCAATGAAAATCATATACAATTATCTGTGTCAAGGTTATTAAAGATTCATCATTTCAAGCTGGTACTTTCAGGACTGTTGTGGATGGCTGCAAAATATTAGGTTAAATTATCACTTGTCTTTGGAGACCCATGATTTATCCACTGAGGCTGAAGAATTAGGATAAAATAGTAAGAAAAGTCACACCATTGGGGTGTGGTGGCTCCTTACAGGAGTGTTGGGTAAAGATCTAAAAGCAAGAGATGGGCTCAGACTGAAGATGACCCACCTGAAAGCAGAAAGGCAAAATTATAGAGCTTTTGAAAGTGAAAACTTTCTTCCTCTACACCTCCCCACACACACACAAAAATGAAAACTGTCTGAGAATATAATCTTTGGAGTCCTATAGAGTTTTTTTAAAAAGGCAGTCTTGTCTAGTTCAAGGTAAAGTCAGTGCAGAAACAGGGTAATACCAAAGGCTTGTTCTTTAAAATGGTTTATAGAATGATCAAAATTTGGCAAGTCTTATTCAAGACAAAAAGAAACAAGTTGCAAAAAAATTATAATGAATGAAAAAGTCAGCATATTTAAATATAGGAGCAATTTAAAACTCTGTGAAAATGAAATACAATCTATGACAAAGACAACATGACGTATTATTTATGACGCAGTCTACAAATTTAGATGACATGAATGATTGAGGCTATTTGTTGTTTTAAAAGGCTTAAAAACACATAGGTAAGATAAATTGATCAATAGTGAATTTAAAATATTAAGAAACATAGTAGCATCTACCTCTGAAAATTGCATCATATCTAAATTGACAATATGCTAAACAGTTGTTAAACAAAATTCCCACATTATATAAACTTTTTAGACCATACATGAATACATAATGCTCCAAGTTCATTTTACAGAAATGGAAAAAGAAAAAAAGCCACTTGTAGACAAAACAGAGGAAAGACAGCAGAATAAACAAATGTATAGGCCAATCTCACTAATGAACACAAACGTTATGTATTCTAATTAAAATATTAGCAAATAAATTCCTACAGAGCCAGAAAATAATAATATATCATCACTAAGTGTGATCTGTTCAAGAAATGCAGGGTTTGTTCAGCATTAGAAAATCTACCAAGTGAATTTACTACATTAAATACCTACGTGGGAGAAAAAAATAAGATTATATTCAAAAGCTGTTTTATAAAATGTATCACCAAATCCTGATTTTAAAAATTAAGAAGTAAAACTTTTACCATACTAGAAATAGAATGGAACTTCCTTGATAGCTATCAGAAAACTATAGAGCAAGCATCTCATTGAGTAAACATTGGAAATACTCTCTTTAAAATCAGTAACAAGAAAAAAGTACTTACTATCACATTGTTAATAAGCATTGTATACAGCCCCTAATCAATTCACCAAGTCAAGAAATAAAAAATTGTATAAATATTGGAAACAAGTAATAAGAAATAAATTGTATACTTTATTTATTGGAAAGGATAAAGAAAATCCCATTACTTTTAGAAAACAGCAAAGATGAAATTTTCTATGCTTTATTGCATGCTAGCAATGATAGCACATATAATAGATGATAAGATCTGCTTCACAGTGGCCACAAAACTATAAAATGCATAAAGATAACCCTAATAAAAATAAGTATAAAGCCTACAGGAAAAAACTATAAAATTTTACAGAAGGACATAAAAGAAGATTTGAATAAAATGAGAACTCAGCCATAATCAGAATAGGATGGCTCAATATTGTAAAGTTAAGAATACTCCCCCAAATTAATCTGTAAATCTACCACAATGTAGTAAAAAATTCTATTAATATTATTCATGAAACTCAAAATGCTTCTTATAAATTTCATTTAGAAGGGGAAATATGCCAAGAGAAGTTTGTATAAGACAAATGGGGAAGGAAGAGAGAGATTTGCCTACTATATTTTAAAACTTATAAAAATATAATAATAAAGAAAATGTAATATTGGTATAAAAATAGAAAAAGAGATCCTGGTTCAACAACAAACCCATGGGAATTTAGTGCATGGAAGAGTAGAATTTTGAATTGTTGAGAAAAGGATGCACTAGCAATAAACAGTGCTGGGTTAATTGCCTACCAATAGGAAGTAAGAAAATTAAATTCATATCTTCCATAATTTACAAAAATAAATTCAATTATATATAAATTTCAAAATGTAAGAAACAAAGTTACAAATATATTAGAAGAAAATATAGAAATATAAGAACACATTATTGTGATTTAATGTTAAAATAGGAAAGGTCTTCTCAAAGAAGACATAAATACATGTGTATAAATATACAATATCACACAAATGTCATAAGAAATGAATCAATAAGTTTAACTATGTGATATTTAAATCATTCTACCATAAAAGACATTAAACCATGTTAAAGGCAACAGTAGTAGAGGAAATAATATTTGTAAAAATATATACATATTTTTGTATAAGTATCTTTGGGTGATTATGTGTGTGTGGGGGGGTACATATACAAATATATGTTTATATGTAATGTATATGTTTACTGTTTAAATACAGGTAATGTATATTCATCTTGTGTGTGTATATATATTTATGCACACATAAATCAATCAAAACTACAAAAAATCCAAAAGAAAAATGGGTAAAAGATTTGAACAGACAAATCAAAGAGGTAGAAAAACAAACAAAAGATATTTAACTTTGGCTGGGCGTGGTGGCTCACGCCTGTAATCCCAGCACTTTGGGAGGCAGAGGCAGGCAGATCACGAGGTCAGGAGACAGAGACCATCCTGGCTAATACGGTGAAACCCTGTCTCTACTAAAAATACAAAAAATTAGCCAGACGTGGTGACACACCCCTGTAGTCCCAGCTACTCAGGAGGCTGAGGCAGGAGAATCCCTTGAACCCAGGAGGTGGAGGATGCAGTGAGCCGCGATCACGCCACTGCACTCCAGCCTGGGCGACAGAGTAAGATTCTGTCAAAAAATAAAAGAAAAGGAAAGGAAGGGAGGGAAGGGAGGGAAGGGAGGGGAAGTGAAGAGAGGAGAGGGGAGGGGAGGGGAGGGGAGAGGAGAGAAGGGAAGGGAAGGGAAGGGAAAAAAATACTTCACTACAAGCAGAAAAATGTAAATGAAAATAACAGAGATGACACATCCATTATATTTCCTACTAAATGGGCAAACATTAAAAGTTTAATATCACATTTTACCATAGATATGAGGAAAGTTCTATCTAAGGGATCTCCTTTGGCAATATATTAAAACTTTATACGTAACTTTTTACTGCAATTTCATTTCTTATGGAGTATTACAGACACCCCACATTTACCCAGGTGAACATGGAAGCATGGATGTGTTCATGGCAACACTATTTGCAAGAGAGACACAACAAACAGAAAATAATACTGCACCTCAACAGGAAGGAAAGTTTTCCAAACATATTACATTAACAAATAAGTTTGTAGAACAATATATACAGAACCTCTGATTTTTATAAGAATGTATGTATATATACATTTATGTAAATATTCAGCCATGTAATGTACCCCTTTTCTCTATCACTCTTGTCAATTTAGCCTGAAATATATTCCTCATCACATGTTCCTTTGAAATTTTTATCTTTCTATTTGCTTACTATCCAATGACTCTCTCTTCTGACCAGAATATAGGTTCCATGACAGCAGGATTTATATTAATTTCATCAATGATATCCCCTCAGTACCTGGAATAGCAGTTGACTCATAAGAGGCCCAGCAAGAGTTTTTCAAATAAATGCAAAAAGTTATATGGCATTAATGAACTAATTGATTACACAGCTGGTGAGCAATTAGGATTGGTGACACTGTAATGAAATATTTGTGATTATGCTCAATAAAACCACAATGTCTATTAACATGCACTTATACTTTTAACCATATATTTACAGATTAGAATATATGAACACACATTACATGCTCTTTGGGCACTAGAACTTGTAGTAGCCTTTAGAATAAACAATGTATCTATCCATTCTTGGTAAGTACATTTTTTTTTTTCAAAACAGCTTTTTGGGAAAGAATACAGCTGAAACAAGTGTTTAGAATTACCAAAAAGCAAAAAGGTGATTTTTTTTCCTAACGAAACGAAAATTCTGGCAAGTACATAAGATGAAAAAATCATTTTGTTTTACATACTAAGAGAATTGTACTTTTTGAAAGTCATCAAGCATAAGGAAGTTAATATCAAATTAGGAACAAATGTATCATTGGTCCCTACAGAAGAAATACAGTATGTATTGATGACAAGTATGTTATAACTTTGGTGGGGTGGAGGGAAGGATTTCTAAAAAGGATTCAAAGAATTAACACATTTTTTATGATTCCAAGATAAGACTTTGCACTTTTTTTACTTACTGCCATATATGTGGATTTTGTTGATCTAAAATAATCAACACACATCTTTGTTGAAATATTATCTATTATTCTCTAAAATTGTTCATAATTATCCAGAATAAGTGACAGTTTGTGTTTTTGCATGTATTATTGACTCTTCCAAAAAGACATGTCTCTTAGATTTCACTAGTATTTTAGGTAATAGCTTTAAGGAATATGTTACATTCTATATTTCAATTTCTTAGAAATGATGTTAGGTACATAGCACTTACCCTGACTATAAGGATTTGTGGCCATTTGATTATTTTGAGGTCAAGCATTCAGAATAGCACACCATGCATGCCATGCACCCCTTCTTTTATTTAACTATATTTAAAGGATTCTTACCATTTTTTTCACTTTTTGAAATTATAACTACTTAGTAGAATGTCTTTATTGCATAAATCTCTGTAATCTTTCCTGAGAATCCTGAAATGCACTGATGTCATCTCCTCAAATAAAGCAGTTAATGAGATGGCAAATCTTGCTTGCTGACTGTTGTTCTTGTTTATTCTTCAAATAATTTTTAAATACTTTGTTCACCACTTTTTAAGGGATAGTGTTGATTATGTTCTTCAATAAGCAATGCTTTTATTCTTGCTTTCTAAAAGTGATACAGGTGAGCTTTGTTTTAATCTCATTATTATGCCCCTGTAAAACAATTATTTAGAGACTAAGAAGAAGTAATCTGAAAGGAATTGTGATATTTTCCAAACCTTGGAATTTCTTGTGTTTATGGTAGTAATTATAGCTATCATTTATTGTGTAGTTACTATGTACCACATATTGTGATAAAAACCTTGCATTTCTTGTGTTTACAGCAATCCTAAGGTAACTATTATTAAATATTGTTACCCCTATTTTGTAGATGAAGAAATGAGGTACAGAGAGGTTAATTGACTCTCCTATGGAACTACAGCCAGCTAGAGGTGGAATCAAGATGTTATCCAATTCTATGATAGAATTGAAACAGTATTCCTCAAAAGAAGAGTGTTTCTGTGGCAAATTAGCTTGAAGAATGTGTGGAAATTTTATGTCTGGGTGGAGGTTTGAGCGGATTATGATCTTTTAAAACTAGGGAGGAACTTGTCAGTTCACACTGAACTCTACCATCGTTTTTGTATAATCAGCTGTTGAGTTTTACTTTCTCTAGCTTAGAGATGCACAAAAGTTCCCAAAGATGGTAATCACTTCTAGCTATGAGTCATTTCTCTCACCTTCCGCAGGAACTAAAGAAACTCTTGTCATAATTGCTTGTCATAATTTCTTGCCATTCATAAAAAGCCAATAATGCATTTTTGTTTTACTTAACATATTTTACTTTACAGTTTATAAAGCACAAGCAGTGTGCAAAATGCAGGGAATGCTTAGGTACAAGGTCTAGCACCGCCCTCAAAGTAGCTCACAATCAAGTGGAGAAGAAAGACCTATGCACAAATAATGCAGAAGAATAAACAAAGTCAAGGTGAATTTCAGTCAAGTGGAGGGTGTGTGTGTGTGTGTGTGTGTGTGTGACAAAAACAGCAAAGGGACGAAGAGTATAAGATTAGTATGGATTCATCACCATCTCACTTTCAAATAAGAACAGCAACGATTTGCATGGTGAAGAAGGAGGCATTTTAGCTCAAGTCTGAAGTCCTTGACTAAGGTTATAGCAGAAGATGACTTTGGGTGTGGGTTAAGCTGGGTGTGGGTTAGGCTTTGGGTGTGGGTTAGGGTGTACCACTTTATATTTTCTGATTTAGAATGTTCTCTGCCTATATGAATACATTATAAAAGCTACATGAAGGAGTCACATACATATCACATTCTACTATGAAAATAGTCTCATAAATCCATAATTTTAGGTAATTTTCCAAATATTTTACAGTGATATTTCTTAGTGACTGAAGCATAAGGAGTGCAATGCATGCTTGAGGTAGGAGTATATGAGCCTTAAGTGGGAAGACATTTGGAGATGAATGTAATCTGTATTGGTTTTGATGTTTTAAATCTGTTTGCCACTACATATCTGTAATGTAATATAATAAATATAATAAAACTTCTATGTGAACCATGTCTCTCCAGGATATGATAAAGATTTAAAATGGAAGAACTTATCCTTTAGAGGAGTTAGAAAACCACAAGATTTTGCAATGTACTTTTCAATGATAGGAAAGTATTTTATAGTCACAAAAATCATAGAGTGATGACAGTGTTGCTTGGAGACTGGGTTTGAAATTTTGACCGAAAAGCCTATTCATCTCTGTCCCAGCTATGTGCTTGATTTGTGTTTTGCACATTGAAATAATATGCACTAAACTGACCACCATAACTGGTGATTTGGAAATTCTGTGTATGTATATATATATATATATATATATATATATATATATATATATATATATATATATACACAGAAGATGTGTGTGTGTGTGTGTGTGTATGGGTGTACGTATGTCTATGCTATATATATATGTATGTGTATACATATATATGTATGTGTATACATATATATGTATGTGTATACATATATATATAGCATAGACATACGTACACCCATACACACACACACACACACACACACATCTCCTAACAAGTACACGTTATTACTAGAGGTGATCTCATCTAAAAGAAAAAGCCATGGAATGAACGTAAGACTTTAGACAGATATTCCTGATATATGTGCAAAAACATGGCACTTAAAATTATGTTAGTGGATTAATCACCAGCTTTGTAAAGTTTAATACCAAATGATAAGGAAAACAGCACCAGGTTTGGCAGGCAGATGGAGAGTGAACCGTTACATCTCATCCATCTCCAGTTCCTATGATTATATGATTAAATATTAGTGTCCAGAGACGAGCAAGGGAAATGCCAGCTCTTGAAATACCAAGTGTAGGCCAGAAAAGACTGAATAAATACTTCATTGAGACAAACCCAGAAGATGAATAAAGTGGCCAAAAACTGGGGTAGGAGAGGACTCTTTCCCAGGTAGCTAATTAGAAATGTCTCAGGAACTTGAGTTGAATGACTTGGAAGAAAAAGTTTACTCAGGAAAAATAATTTTGAAATACAATTCAATAGCAAGAAGTAGTTTTTTTGAACAAATATTATTTTCTGCCACTTATATTTTATTTATTACTATGCTGACACAAAGTAGATCAAAGAATAATGGATAGATAAGCAAAAAGTCTCCTTCTAAGGGACTTTACAAGAGTATTACAAAATTATAGACTCCATCCCACCCGATAGTGAAAAATTATTTATAGCAGTCTTCTCAAAGGAAGAGACAGATAGAGGACAAGAATAATATGGAAGCTTCGTCAAACTATATGTATCTTCTGTCCAAAATGTTAATACACATCTCAGTGGCAAGGAGTGTTTTCCCTTCTCTTTTTCATTTTGAGAACCTGTATTGTAAATATACTGGCATGCTGGATACCTGAGCAAATGCACTCTCACTCAGCATTTCCCCTATCTCAGGGACTATGTATGGCAATTTATATATGAGGCTAATGCCTGCATTAGCACTAGAAAGTAGGTAATATAATTAACCCAATTTTACAGTCATAGTAACTGATGCTTACACAGCTTAAAGAATCTGACCAAGATAACAGGTTTAGAAAGTTGTAGAGAAACTAGGACTAGAACCATTGTCATTCTGACTTCAAAGTCTATGCTTTTATCCATTATCTATTAAACTATACTAAGTGTTGATAGAGGAAAAACAAAGATAGAAATTGAACTGAAAAATTTAAACAGTGTTAATTTACAGCCCCCCTCACACACTCATTGTATTGTAAAATTTTTAAACTTTATATTTTCCTGATGCCACAATATCCCCACAAACAGGCTGTGAGGTGACCTAGTGACTTTCAAACACAGCAATGAAATCCCCTCATATTTTTTGCTCCTCCATCCTAACCCCTAATGAAGGCACTTGGCTTCCAGGCATCACTCTCTGCACCCCCACCTGCTTGGTTGATCCCTCTGCTTGGGAGCTGCTCCCATATTGCCCCGCATGGCTTGCCTTGCCTCCTGTCCCTACGACCTGTGAGTAAAATAAATTCTTTAATTCAATATGCCTCTCTGAGTGCAATTTCCTCAGGTGTGCTGGAATGGTCTTTTTTAAAATTTACTTATTTATTTATTTAGAAACAGGGCATTGCTCTGTTGCCCAGGCTGGAGTGCAGTGGCATGATCATGGCTCACGGCAACCTTGACCTCCCGGGTCCAAGCAATCCTTCCACTTCAGCCTCCCAAAGTGCTAGGATTACAGGTATGAGTCATCATGCCTGGCCTGGAATAATTTTCAAAGAGCACAGAAGGGGGACCTATATATATGTAATTTCATATGTTTTATATATTTGTAGTATATGTATAATTAAATTATATTTATATATTTTATATATTATATGTAAATATAAATAGAATTTTTATTCAAGTTCATAAGAAACATGGCCTCTTTCTAAATATTGTTATTTATTTACATATGCCTCCACAACAATACTCCCAGAATAATTGTATAGATGAATGCTAATGTTTTTATCGGATTTAAATTCCAATGCCTCTATTTGGAGCTAGACCTAGATAAAAGGAAGTCAGTTACATTTTTAAGGCACAAAATTTTAATTATCTTAAACTTTGTAGAAATAAATTTTTAGAAATTTATAAAATCATAGAAAAAGTTGACAATTTTCTTATTACTATTACCAGGAACTGATGATGCTTTACATCGTAAGATACTTGCTTTAATATTCCATTGTAAGAAGTGGGGAAGTTCCTTCATGTTTGTTTCCATACCTTTTATGTATTTGTTGCCTCTCTAAGAGAGAAAAATATTAATACTATCATACTTTTCCTCATCTTCCCTTACTCTAACACCAAATTTTTTATTAGTGTTAAAATTATGATGTTGATTTCACATTATACATGTTTATAGCCTTTATATTGCGTTCTATAAAAATCCTTCTCAGAGTCATTTGTTGTTATTTCTATATTTAAATAAATCCAAATGCTAATTGCAAGCGAGTTTATCATGGTGTCTTTATTGTTGAGTTTTTGTCTTGATTTACCACCTAACTGATTGGATTTGTTGTCCAGCAGGTTGACTTTTTCCAAAAAAGACTGTTACAACGTTTCCTGAATATTTTGTATTGGAGAATTTCTGTCTACTGTCTGTTTTTTGTTTTTGTTTTTGTTTTTTTAAGGCGGAGTCTCACTCTGTCATCCAGGCTGGAGTGCAAAGGCATGAGATCAGCTCACTGCAACCCCGCCTCCTGGGTTCAAGTGATTCTCCTGCCTCAGCCTCCCAGGTAGCTGGGATTACACATGTGTGCCCCATGCCAAGCTGATTTTTTTTTTTTTGTATTTTTAGCAAAAACGGGGGTTTCACCATGTTGGCAAGGCTGGCCTTGAACTACTGACCTCAAGTGATCAGCCTGCCTCAGCCTCCCAAAGTGCTGGGATTACACGCAAGAGCCACTGTGCCTAGCTTCTGTTTATTGTCTTTATATTTGACTGACATCTTAATCAGATATAATATTCATAGTTAAAATGCTCTTTTGTCAGAATTTGGTACACTTTTTCTTTTTTCTAGTGTGGAATGAGGTTGTAGAGGAGTGAGAGGCCACCATAAGTTTTCTCTTTAAGGTGATCTTTTTTTTCTGCTTACATGGGTAACAAAACAACATTTTAAAAAATTATTATTATATTTTAGGTTGTGGGATATATGTGCAGAACATGCAGGTTTATTACATAGGTATACACGTGCGATGGTGGTTTGCTGCACCCATTAACCTGCCATCTACATTATGTATTTCTCCTAATGCTATCCCTCCCCTAAACTCCCACCCCACGACAGGCCCCAGTGTGTGATGTTCTCCTCCTTGTGCCCATGTGTTCTCATTGTTCAACTCCCACTTATGAGTGAGAACACACGGTGTTTGGTTTTTTGATCCTGTGTTAGTTTGCTGAGAATGACAGTTTCCAGCTTCATCCATGTCCCTGCAAAGGACATGAACTCATCCTTTTTTATGGCTGAATAGTATTCCATGCTCTATATGTGCCACATTTTCTTTATGCAGTCTATCATTGATGGGCCTTTGGATTGGTTCCAAGTCTTTGCTATTTTGAACAGTGCAGCAATAAACATGCATGTGCATGTGTCTTTATAGTAGCATGATTTATAATCCATTGGGTATATATACAGTAATGGGACTGCTGGGTCAAATGGTATTTCTGGTTCTAGATCCTTGAGGAATAGCCACACTGTCCTCCACAATGGTTGAACTAATTTACACTCCTACCAACAGTGTAAAAGTGTTCCTATTTCTCCACATCCTCTCCAGCATCTGTTGTTTCCTGACTTTTTAATGATTGCCATTCTAACTGGCGTGAGATGGTATCTCATTGTGGTTTTGATTTGCATTTCTCTAATGACCAGTGATGATGAGCTTGTTTTCATAAGTTTGTTGGCTGCATAAATGCCTTCTTTTGAGAAGTGTCTGTTCATATCCTTTACCCACTTGTTGATGGGGTTGTTTTTTCTTGTAAATTTGTTTAAGTTCTTTGTAGATTCTGGATATTAGCCATTGTCAGACGGATAAATTGCAAAAAACTGTTCTCCCATTCTGTAGGTTGCCTGTTCACTCCAATGATAGTTTCTTTCACTGTGCAGAAGCTCTTTAGTTTGATTAGATCTCATTTGTCAATTTTGGCTTTTGTTGCCATTGCTTTTGGTGTTTTAGTCATGAAGTCTTTGAACATGCTTATGTCCTGAATGGTATTGCCTAGGTTTTCTTCCAGGGTTTTTATGGTTTTAGGTCTTACATTTAAGTCTCTAATCTATCTTGAGTTAATTTTTTTATGAGGTGTAAGGAAGGGGTCCAGTTTCAGTTTTCTGCATATGGCTAGCTAGTTTTCCCAACACCATTTATTAAATAAAGAATCCTTTCCCCATTGCTTGTTTTTGTCAAGTTTATCAAAGATCAGATGGTTGTAGATGTGTGCCATTATTTCTAAGGCCTCTGTTCTGTTCAATTGATTGATATCTGTTATGGTACCAGTACCATACTGTTTTGGTTACTGTAGCCCTGTAGTATAGTTTGAAGTCAGGAAGCATGATCCTTCCAGCTTTGTTCTTCTCACTTAGGATTGCCTTGGCTATATGGGCTCTTTTTTGTTTCCATATGAAATTTAAGTCATTTTTTCTAATTCTGAGAAGAAAGTCAATGGTAGCTTCATGGGGATAGCATTGATTCTATAAATTACTTTGGGCAGTATGGCCATTTTCACAATATTGATTCTTCTATCCATGAGCATGGAATTTTTTCCATTTGTTTGTGTCCACTCTTATTTCTTTGAGCTGAGATTTGTAGTTCTCCTGGAAGAGGCCCTTCGCATCCCTTGTAAGTTGTATTCCTAGGTATGTTATTCTCTTTGTAGCTATTGTGAATGAGAATTCACTCATGATTTGGCTCTCTGTTTGTCTATTATTGGTGTAGAGGAACGGTTGTGATTTTTGCACATTGATTTTGTATCCTGAGACTTTGTATCCTGTGACATTTTTATTTCTGCCTTAATTTTGCTATTTATCCAGTAGTCATTCAGAAGGTTTTCAATTTCCATGTAGTTGTGCAGTTTTGAGTGAGTTTCTTAGTCCTGAGTTCTAATTTGATTGCACTGTGGTCTGAAAGACTGTTTGTTATGATTTCCATTCTTTTGCATTTGCTGAGGAGTGTTTTACTTCCAATTATGTGGTCAATTTTAGAATATGTGTGATAAGGTGCTGAGAAGAATGTACATTATGTTGATTTGGGGTGGAGAGTTCTGTAGGTGTCTATTAGATCTGCTTGGCCCAGAGCTGAGTTCAAGTCCTGAATATCCTTGTTAATTTTCTGTCTCATTGATCTAATATTGACAGTGGGGTGCTGAAGTCTCCCACTGTTATTGTGTGGGAGTCTAAGTCTCTTTGTAGGTCTCTAAGAACTTGCTTTCTGAATCTGGGTGCTCCTGTATTGGGTGCATATATATTTAGGATAGTTAGTTCTTCTTGTTGCATTGATCCCTTTACCATTATGTAATGCCCTCCTTTGTCTCTTTTGATCTTTGTTGGTTTAAAGTCTGTTTTTATCAGAGACTAGGAATGCAAACCCTGTTTTTTTTTTTGTTTTACATTTGCTTGGTAAATATTCCTCTATCCTTTTATTTTGAGCATACGTGTGTCTTTGCACGTGAGATGGGTCTCCTGAATACAGCACTCTGATGGGTCTTGAATATTTACCCAATTTGTCAGTCTGTGTCTTTTAGTTGGGGCATTTAGCCCGTTTACATTTAAGGTTAATATTGTTATGTGTGAATTTGATCCTGTCATTATGATGCTAGCTGGCTATTTTGCCCATTAGTTGATGCAGTTTTTTCATAGTGTCAATAGTCTTTACAATTTGATATGTTTTTGCAGTGGCTGATACTGGTTTTTCCTTTCATATTTAGTGTGTCCTTCAGGAGCTCTTGTAAGGCAGGCCTGGTGGTGACAAAATCCCTCAGCATTTGTTTGTCTGTAAAGGATTTTATTTCTCCTTCACTTGTGATGTGTAATTTGGCTGGATATGAAAATGGAAAATTATTTTCCTTAAGAATGTTGAAGATTGGCCCCCACTGTCTTCTGGCTTGTAGGGTTTCTGCAGAGAGATCTGCTGTTAGTCTGATTGGCTTCCCTTTGTGGGTAACCCAACCTTTCTCTCTGTCTGCCCTTAACATTTTCTCCTTCATTTCAACCTTGGTGAATCTGACAAATATGTGTCTTGGGGTTGCTCTTGTTGAGGAATATCTTACTGGTGTTCTCTGTATTTCCTGAATTTGAATGTTGGCCTGCCTTGTTAGGCAGGGGATGTTCTCCTGGATAATACACTGAAGTGTGTTTTCCAACTTGGTTCCATTCTCCCTATCACTTTCAGGTACACCAATCAATCGTAGGTTTGGTCTTTTCACATAATCCCATATTTCTTGAAGGCTTTGTTCTTTCTTTTTCATTCTTTACTCTCTAATCTTGTCTTCATGCTTTATTTCATTAAGTTGATCTTTAATCTCTGATATCCTTTCTTCCACTTGATCGATTTGGCTATTGATACTTGTGTATGCTTCACGAAGCTCTCGTGCTGTGTTTTTCAGCTCCATCAGGTCATTTATGTTCTTCTCTAAACTGGTTATTCTAGTTAGCAACTCCTCTAACCTTTTTTCTAGGTTCTTAGCTTCCTTGCATTGGGTTAGGACATGCTCCTTCAGCTTGGAGGAGTTTGTTATTATCCACCTTCTGAAGCCTACTTCTGTCAATTCATCAAACTCATTCTCCATTCAGTTTTGTTCTCTTGCTGGTGAGGAGTTGTGATCCTTTGGAGGAGAAGAGGCATTCTGGTTTTTGGAATTTTCAGGCTTTTTCTGCTGGTTTTTCCTCATCTTTGTGGATTTCTCTACCTCTGGTCTTTGAGGTTGGTGACCTTCAGATGGAGTTTTTGTGTGGTCATCCTTTTTGTTGATGTTGATGCTATTGCTTTCTGTTTGTTAGTTTTCCTTATAACAGTCATGCACCTCTTCTGCAGGTCTGCTGGAGTTTGTTGGAGGTCCACTCCAGACCCTATTTGCCTAGGTATCACCAGCAGAGGCTGAAGAACAGCAAAGATTGCTGCCTGCCCCTTCCTCTGGAACCTTCGTCCCAGAGGGGCACCTGCCAGATGCCAACTGGAGCTCTCCTGTATGAGATGTCTGTCAACCCAGAATGCCTCTTCTCCTCCAAGTATCACAACTCCTCACCAGCAAGGGAACAAACTGGACGGAGCATGAGTTTGACAAATTGACAAAAGTAGGCTTCAGAAGGTGGGTAATAACAAACTGCTCCAAGCTAAAGGAACATGTTCTAACCCAATGCAAAGAAGCTAAGAACATCAAAAAAAGGTTAGAGGAATTGCTATCTAGAATAAGCAGTTTAGAGAAGAACATAAATGACCTGATGGAACTGAAAAACACAGCACGAGAATTTCGTGAAGCATACACAAGTATCAATAGCCAAATTGATCAAGCAGAAGATATCAGAGATTGAAGATCAATGTAATGAAATAAAGTGTGACAACAAGATTATAGAAAAAAGAGTGAAAAGGAACGAACAAAGCCTTCAATAAATATAGGACTATGTGAAAAGACCAAACCTACAATTAACTGGTGTACCCGAAAGTGACAGGGAGATTGGAACCAAGGTGGAAAACACACATCAGAATATTATCCAGAAGACTTCTCCAACCCAGCAAGACAGGCCAACACTCAAATTCAGGAAATACAGAGAACACCATATGCTTCAAAAAAAAAATTTCAACCCAGAACTTCATATCCAGCCAAACTAAGCTTCGAAAGACAAAAGAAGGGCATTACATAATGGTTAAGGGATCAAAGCAACAAGAACTAACTATCCTAAATATATATGCACCCAATGCAGGAGCACCCAGATTCAGAAAGCAAGTTCTTAGAGACCTACAAAGAGACTTAGACTCCCACATAATAATAGTGGGAAACTTTAACACTCCACTGTCAATATTAGACAGATCAATGAGACAGAAAATTAACAAGGATATTCAGGACTTGAACTCAGCTCTGGGCCAAGCAGATCTGATAGACATCTACAGAACTCTCCACCCCAAATCAACATTATATACATTCTTCTCAGCAACACATCGCACTTATTCTAAAGCTGACCACGTAATTAGAAGTAGAACACTCCTTAGCAAATGCAGAAAAATGGAAATCATAACAGTCTCTCAGACCACAGTGCAATCAAATTAGAACTCAGGATTAAGAAACTCACTCAAAACCGCACAACTACATGGAAACCGAACAACCTGCTCCTTAATGACTACTGGGTAGAAGGCAGAAATAAGGATTTTCTTTGAAACTAATGAAAATAAAGACACAATGTAACAGAATCTCTGGGACACAGCTAAAGCAGTGTTTAGAGGGAAATTTATAGTACTAAATGCCCACAGGAGACAGCAGGAAAGATCTAAAATCGAGACCCAAACACCACAATTAACTACAGAAGCAAGAGAAAACAAATTCAAAAGCTAGCAGAGGCAAGAAATAACTAAGATCAGGGCAAAACTGAAGGAGGTAGAGACAAGAAAAACACTTCAAAAAATCAATTTATCCAGGAGCTGGTTTTTTGAAAAGATTAACAAAAGAGACCACTAGCTAGACTAATAAAGAAGAAAAGAGAGAAGAATGAAATAGACCCAACAAAAAAATGATATAGGGGATATCAGCACTGATCCCACAGAAATACAAACTACCATCAGAGAATACCATAAACCTCTGCACAAATGAACTAGAAAATCTAGAATAAATAGATAAATTCCTGGACACATACACCCTCCCAAGACTAAACCAGGAAGAAGTTTAATCCCTGAATAAACCAATAACAAGTTCTGAAATTGAGGTAGTAATTAGAAGCCTACCAACCAAAAGAAATAAAAATAAAAGCCCAAGACCTGACAGATTCACAGCCAAATTCTACCAGAGGTGCAAAGAGGAGCTGGTACCATTCTTTCTGAAGCTATTTCAAACAATAGAAAAAGAAGGACTCCTCTCTAACTCATTTTATGAGGCCAGCATCATCCTGATACCAAAACCTGGCAGAGACACAACAAACAAAGAAAATTTCAGGCCAGTATTCCTGATGAACATTGATGTGAAAATCCTCAATAAAATACTGGTAAACAGAATCCAGCAGCACATCAAAAAGCTTATCCACCATGATCAAGTCAACTTCATCCCTGGGATGCAAAGCTGGTTCAACGTATGCAAATCAATAAACATAATCCATCACATAAACAGAACCAAGGGCAAAACCTCATGATTATCTCAACAGATGCGGAAAAGGCCTTTGACAAAATTCAACAGCCCTTCATGCTAAAAACTCTCAATAAACTAGGTATTGATGAAATGTATCTCAAAATAATAAGAGCTATTTATGACAAACCCACAGCCAATATCATACTGAATGGGCAAAAGCTGGAAGCATTCCCTTTGAAAACTGGGACAAGACAAGAATGCCCTCTCTCACCACTCCTATTCAACACAGTATTGGAAGTTCTGGCCAGGGCAATCAGGCAAGAGAAAGAAATAAAAGGTATTCAAATAGGAAGGGAGGAAGTCAAATTGTCTCTGTTTGCAGATGACATGATTGTATATTTGGAAAACCTTATCATCTCAGCCCAAAATCTCCTTAATCTGATAAGCAACTTCAGCAAAGTCTCAGAGTACAAAATCAATGTGCAAAAATCACAAGCATTCCTATACACCAATAACAGACAAACAGAGAGCCAAATCATGATTGAACTCCCATTCACAATTGCTACAAAGAGAATAAAATATCTAGGAATATAACTCACAAGGGATGTGAAGGACCTCTTCACAGAGAACTACAAACCACTGCTCAAGGAAATAAGAGAGGACACAAACAAAAGGAAATACATTCCATGCTCATAGATAGGAAGAATCAATATCGTGAAAATGGCCATACTGCCCAAAGTCATTTATAGTTTCAGTGCTATCCCATCAAGCTACCACTGACTTTCTTCACAGAATTAGAAAAAACTACTTTAAATTTCATATTGAACCAAAAAAAAAGCCCGTATAGCCAAGACAATCGTAAGCCAAAAGAACAAAACAGCATATTTTTAAACTGGGTGTTGATAATTTTGCTTCTGTAGTTGCCTATGGCTAATTTTTTTCTTATTTTTAATAGTTTTGTACTTCACTATTATAAACAGCATGTTATGAAGATCTTTGTACATGCATACTATTATACATAATTGAATATAAATTTAAAGTTAATTTTAGAAGTCTTATTACCTGAATAGTGCACATGCATTACAAATATTTACAAATATTACAAGTTGCCTTCCATAGGGGTATCATTTTCAACTCCCATTATCAATGTATAATTGTACATGTTGCCCCACCCCAATAAATACAGTGTATTAATTTTTCAGCATTATTGATTTGCTGAGTAAAATGTAGTATCTTATTTAATTTTCATTTTTCTTATTACGAGTGAAGTTTAGCCTCTGTTTATATTTAAGGGTGTTTTACATTCTTTTTTCAGTTTGAGTTTCATACTCTTTACCCATTTTTATTGAATATTTTCTATTTGATATGTAGGTATCACTAATATATTAAGAAAATTAATACTCCCAATGCTTGCAATTTCTCATAAAAATATTTTCCCAATTTATCAGTTGTTTGCCAGCTTTCTGCATAGTATTTTGTGATGCAAATATTTAATTTTTATATCCAATTTTATCAAACATTTTTATGGCTGCTGGGATTCTGTCATGGCTAAGAAAACTGTTTTCCATTCCAATATTATAACCTTTTCCCATTTTTTCTTTTAGGTATTTTTATGGTTTCATGTGAGACCTTAGACAAGTTACCTAACATTTCTGTGCTCAAATGTCCTTATTGATAGTGGGGACAGTATCAACAATACATTCCTCATAGAATTCTGTGGTTTAAGTTACTTCATAAATGGAAAATAAACAATTATTAGCCAGATGTGGTGGCTCAGGCCTGTAATCCCAACACTTTGGGAGGGTGAGGCAGGAGGACTGCTTACAGCCAGAAGTTTGAGACCAGCCTGGTCAACAAAAGTGAGACCTTGTCTCTACATTAAAAAATAAATTAGCAGGTGTGATGTTGTGCACCTGTAATTCCAGTTATTCAAAAGGAAGGGGAAGGAGAACAGAACTCTCTCTTCAAATCTTCAAAAAATAGTTAAAAACGAAATTTAAAAACTTGCACACTGTGAGAACTTAAAAAGAGATAGCTATTTTACTGTTATTGAATAATTCTGTTTTCATCACTGATATGCACAACGTCATCTTTATCATATACTAAATTTTTAAAACTATTTAGCTCCATTTCTACATGTTTCATGTGATGAAATCAGTGGTGTTTCTCCAAGCTCCTATATTATCTTCCTATTATGGCCCTGATTATATTATTTTGTATCTATTGTTTGTCTAGATTGTTATCATTGGACTACAAATTATTTGAGGAGGAAGATTTTATTGCTTTCTCTGCATACTCACTGCCTATAAACTAACATAGTAAATTTAGAGTAAATACTTTTTAAAAATTCAGGTTTATAAAGGCATCTGTAATTGAATTCACCCAAAATATTTCAATTCGATGTAGCCAAATTTATCAAATTATCTCTTTGATTTTTCCCTTCTGTGTCCTAAGAAATCTTCGCATAAGCCAAGGTCACAGAGATTTTTTTCCTTTGTATTTTCTAGACATTTTGTTATTTTATCTAATGCTTAAGTCTATGACACATTTCAATTTATACTTGGTATGCGGTAAGAGTAAAGGCTGAGGTTCATTTTATTTTGTGTATATTGTTCTTCAATTATTCTAGCAAACACTTTTTAAAAGACAATCCTTTCCCTACTGAATTACCTTATAGTAAATAAACTATGCATCATTAGACTTACATATTTCAGATCTTTGTACCTTTTTGTAAACCATTTGAAAATACAAATGGATTTTTTTTTTTTTTTTTTTTTTTTTTTTTGTTTTGTGAGACGGAGTCTTGCTCTGTCACCCAGGCTGGAGTGCAGTGGCGCGATCTCGGCTCACCGCAAGTTCTGCCTCCCGGGTTCCTGCCATTCTCCTGCCTCAGCCTCCCGAGTAGCTGGGACTACAGGGGCCCGCCACCACGCCCTGCTAATTTTTTTTTTTTTTTTTTTTTTGTATTTTTAGTAGAGACCAGGTTTCACCATGTTAGCCAGGATGGTCTCAATCTCCTGAAGTCGTGATCCGCCCACATCGGCCTCCCAAAGTGCTGGGATTACAGGTGTGAGCCAATATTTTTTAAATTAACCTCAATGTTTTCATTATTTTCTCATTGTCTTTTCAGTTATTTTAATTCAACTATTTTTTATTTGATAATGATTCATAGGCCGGCAGTAAGATGTAATAAAAAGAGAAAACACATTGAAATCAGAAAGTCTTAGGTTCAAATGCCCACTGTGCCATTTACTACCTGTTTGTGGGTTATTTATATAATAACCTGTAACCTCAGTTTCTTTGATTATAAAATGTAGATAATTTCTATTTCCTAAGGTTATATGGAAGATTACTTAAAATTACTAATGTGGGGATGGGGTTTACTTACTAAGCATACATGCTCAATTACATTATAGGATTCTAATAAAAGAAATCCTGCCATGGCTTGTATGCATTTTTTTCCACCAAGATTAGGCAGTGATCCAGCCTACACTTTTCTTACTTATTTAAACACACTAGCAATGAGAACTTGCAATTTCTCTGTTCTTATATTGCTTTACTTTTGCCTTGTCCCTCACCGAAATGATGATTGATATAATTTTGGTGTCTGTATACTGTAACTTCTGTTGTTTCGCATAGAAACAAAACAATAGAGATATCCTCAGACATAAAATAATTAGGTACCCTACATCTTTTTGCAAAGTTTTTAGTATATAAGGATAGAACCACGCCAAAAAGACCAACAGTAAAGTTACAAAAAATAAAAAGACAGATTACATCATATTTCTCCAGATTCCATTGCTGGCATTCAGGAGGTAAGGTTTCTATATTGTTGGGGGCACAGTTAGAAAGCAAACAGGTGGTCCTGGGACCTACTGTGAGTTAGCTACCCTGAAAGTTTAAGTGCTCTGGGGTCTGGGTGGCTACACATTGATCAGTTGAATGAATTAAAAGAGCTATAAAACTCTTGGGCCCAGGCACATTTGCTCCTGCTTGTCTGATCATAACACACAGAAAGAGGGTATGTTCTCATCATCACTTCAAAATGACTAAACACTATGAAAGCACTAGGAAAATCAGGATGGTGGAGACCACAGAAAATTTCTTGAACAAGGAGGCTTAAAGCCAGTGATTGTGAAATCTGAGCTTAATGGGCCTATATCAGTTACTGTTTCCCTGGCAAGTAGGGAAGGCAATCAGGATTACTTCACAGAGAAAACGATGATTTATGCATTCATAACCATGGGAATTGTCATAAATTTTGGTAGAGGCAAAATACTGGATTGCTGCTTGGTCTTCAATGAAATTATATTGTCCAAGCCCTCTAAACAGTTAAGCTACATGAGAAGAGGAAGTGGCTTTTAATTAATAATCAGTATTAATAAAG
Organism: Gorilla gorilla gorilla; assembly: GCF_029281585.2. Lineage (NCBI taxonomy): Eukaryota > Metazoa > Chordata > Mammalia > Primates > Hominidae > Gorilla > Gorilla gorilla. The sequence continues at coordinate 11,448,445 of NC_086017.1, forward strand.
CATGCTTGAGCCAAACTTTCATAATAGGTCTGGGGTAATCTGTCAAAAATATTTTAAAAGAGCCCATGTTGATTTTTAAGAGAAGGGCAACATTCTTATGATTAAGTATAATCCATAGTAATACCTATAAGAGAAAAATGTATAGGGAGGAGACATTTGGAACTATTATTTAAAATAATAAATTATTACGATAATTTTTGAAGATAATTGTAATTTCATATACATTGGAAAGAAATAATACAAAGTAATCCCATGGACCATACCCCTATGATAACAGCACTCACCAAAGTAGAAATAGAAGAAAAACTCCTCAATCTGATAAAAGCCATCTCAAACACCAGCTGACATCATACTTACTAGCGAAAGACTGAATGTGTTCCCACCTTAGACTTGGAACAAACCAAGATGTGTGTTCTCACCATTCTTAAAGATAGGACTAGAAGTTCTAACCACTTGCAATGAGGCAATAATAGAATAAAAAGCAATCAAATTGGAAAATAAGTAGTAAAACTGTTTCTATTCCCAGATAACATGATCTTTTTAATATAGGAAATCCTTAGGATACACACACAAAGACAGAAAAAGAGAGAGAGAGAGAACACCAATAAATGACTTCAACAAGATTGCAAGATATAAGATCAGTATATAAAAATCAATGGTAATTCTATACTAGCAATGAACAATTTGAAAATAAAATTAAGAAAACAATTCCTTTTCTTATAGTATAAAAAAGAACAAAACACTTAGAAATTTAACAAAAGAAGTGCAAACTTATGCTCTTAAAACTATAAAACATAGCTGACAGAAATTAAAAATCTAAATAGTTGGAAAAACATTTCATGTTCGTGAATCAGAAGACTAAACATTGTTAAGATAGCAGTATTTCCCACAGTAGATCTACAGATTCAATGCAATTCCCATCAGAATCCCAGCTGACTTCTCTATAGAAATTAACAAAGTAATTCTAAACTCACATGAATTGCAACGGGCCAGAACAGCCAAAACAATCTTGAAAAAGAACACAACAAGAAGAGTCAGACTTCTTGGTTTCAAAACCTACTACAAAGAAATATTCATCAAGACAATGTGGTACTGGCATAGGATAGACATATAGATCAAAGGAATAGAACTGAGAGATTCAGAGTCCAAAAATAAACTTACATATACATGGTCAAGTGATTTTCACCAAGATTACTAAGACCCTCCATTCACTGGGAACACGATAGTCTTCTCAGCAAGTGGTGCTGGGACAACTTCATAGCTAATGTAAATGAATGAAGTTGGACCACTACCTCCTACCGTACGTAAAATTAACTTGAAATGGAACAAAGACCTAAATGTAAGAGCTAAAACAATAAAACGCTTTGAAGAAAAAATAGAAACAAATCTTACAGACCTTGGATGAATTAATTAGTTTATTACCTATGACAATAAAAGCACAAGCAACAAAAGAAAAAAATAAATTATACTCCATCAATCTTTAAATTATTTGGCTGAAAAAAATAGCATTAATAAAATGAAAAGAAAACCCAGAGAATGAGAGAAAATTTTGCAAATCATATCTCTGATAAAGGACTTATATCCAGAATATGTAAAGAACTCTTCCAACTCAACAATAAAAGACAAGCCAACTGTAAAGCAGGGAAATAGTGTGAATAGCCATTTCTTCAAAGATGTGGACAGTAAGCAAATGAAAAGATTTGGAACATCATGAGTCATTAGGGAAATGTAAGCCAAAACAACAATGAGATACCCCTTGAAAAATAAAAAGGGTTGGCAAGAATTCGAATATGTTGGAGCCCTAATGCATTGCTGGTGAAAATGTAAATGAGTGAAACCAATTTGAAAAGCAATTTGGCATTCATCAAAAGTTAAACATAGAGTTACCATACGACCTAGCAACTCTACTTCTAGATATGTAAGAGAATTGAAAATGCTATGTCCACACAAAAACTTCCATGTGAATGCTCATGCAACATTTTTCTAAGTGGTTAAAAAAGTGAAAACAACTCAAATGTTCATCCATTGATAAGTAGATAAAAAAGTATGATCACATATTCCATAACAGCCATGAAAAGAAATCAAATACTGATACATTCTATTGATACAACATAGATGAATGTAAAAAATATGCTAAGTGATAACATTCAGACACAAAAGGTCACATATTTTACAATTCCATTTATATGAACTATCCAGAATATGCAAATCTATAAAGATAGAAAGTAGATGAATGGTTGCCAGGGATTGGGAAGTGTGAAGAATATATAGTGATTACTAAAGAGTATGGTTTTGTTTTGTTTTGTTTTGTTTCTTTAAGGCCAAAAAAGTTCTCAAATAGATTGCGGTGATGGTTGCGCAACCCTGTGAATACATAAAGAAAAGTAAATTGTTCATGTTAAAAAGGTGTATTCTATGGCATGGGAATTATATCTCAATAAAGCTGTTATTAAAGAAATGAAGTAGTAATAAGTGGTAATAGAATTAATTAGTATGTTTTGAGTTAAGCATATTTGTATGGGAAGATATATTTTCAATAAACATGTGGCTTTATTTTATCCAGTGGTTTTCAATATCTTCTTTATACTCTACATTATTTACATATACAACAAACTTCTGTAATATTTCTCATATTCTACTAATTGTGAAACACTGATTTAGTTTGCTTTATACCACAAATCAAGCTAGAAAATTATCTTGAAAATATTATGCAGAAGTAGATTTTACTACAAATGGCTAGATAATTGAAGCATATTTTGTCTATAAATATAAGAATAATTTTATTTTTCTACTTGATCCTGCATCTGTATTTAATGCATTTTTTATAAAATCCTGAAAATTGAAGAATTAAATATGATGACGAGACACGATTTTGTTGAAGGGAAAAATCTCTCACAGATTAAATAGTACATTTTAAAATATGAATGCAGCTGGATGCAGTGGCTCACCCCTGTAATCCCAGCACCTTGGGAGGCTGAAGTGGGCAGATCACCTGAGGTCAGGAGTTCAAAACCAGTCTGGCCAACATGGTAAAACCTCATGGCTACCAAAAATTCAAAAATTAGCAGAACATGGCGGCAGGTGCCTGTAATCCCAGGAACTCGGGAGGCTGAGGCAGAAGAATCGCTTGAACCCATGAGGCAAAGGTTGCAGTGAGCCAAGATCGTGCCACTGTACTCCAGCTTGGGTGACAAGGGCAAGACTGTGTCTCAAAAAAAAAAAAAAGTAAAATAGAATAATAAAATATAAATTTATTCTACACATATAGAAGTTCCTCTATGAACATTAAGGTTCTAAAAATATGTGGGTATGTGTTGTCCCTATGCCCATTAAGGCATATAAAAGCTATAGACATAGGCATATTCATGAAGTTAAATTTCTTAAATGTATGAATTTTGATGGCATTGAATTTGTTTTCTCTTTTAATTATAATTATAAAACTTGGCTTATCAGCAGCTTCAACAATCTCACAGATTTTGCACCTATTAGGAAAGATAAAATTGGTAGTCATAAATTATTATACATTTGGTACAAATGCAGCAATCATGCTACAGACTGATAAAAGCAGGAAGACCAACATTACAATGATATACACAACTACTGACACCATCTCTGGTGTCAGGAAGAGTTGACTTGCTTTAGCTATGGAGGGGCAATTACATATAGAATTTTATTTTCCTATAGAGCTTCAAAGTACACAAAATTCTGTAGACCTTTTCATACCATAGTTATATATTGTGCCAATAATGTGCTAGTCAGTAAAAAATGAAAAATCAAACTTTCTAATTGAGTCATATACTAAATTTGTCTTTGTCAATTGATGTTTATGCTATAGAGATTTATTTAGAATGGAATATTCCAATCTGCTAAAAGAATTTCTTATTTCTGTTGTGTGTATATCTGTGGCAAAAATCAAAGCTTAGTGTGTCTGCATGCAGCCAAAAGCTGCCATTGTGACAGCTTGTCTTTCATTTTGTAACATTCAACCACTTATTGTACACCAGCTGATTTTGTTATCCTGACCTGCCTGAGGAGTGGATATTACTCCTTAGTCCAAATGCATTCTACACCATGGAGCCTCAACTGGCACTATAAACTTAATTAAATACTGTCATTGAAACCAGCTGTAAACTAAGTAATAAAAGCATTTTTATTTTTCTAGCTGGAGCCCAGAAAATCTGACAAATTTTGGATCAGAGTAATAGACATATTTTGGGCATGCCTGCCCACAAAATGTCACTGTTGAAGGACTGGACTTAGAGAGCCTGTTCAAATCTATGACCCACCTCCCTAACTACCTTCAGCCAACTGGGCTGTGGTTTTCACCTGATCTAAGTTAAGCTGGTCAGATTCATCTCGGATGTTGAAGGACAATGGGTAGCTGAGCTAATAGCACTGAAGATTCAGGGGCTTAGGCTGTGTTTTTATGGTAACCCATAATGGACCATGTCCAAATAGATGAGGGAGAGTAAGAAGCAATTCGCATAGAGATAAAAAATAAAACAGAAAGAAGAAAAGGTTGTGTGGCATGAAAAAAGATATGCGCAGTTTTGAGAATTGGGAAATAAAAACAGGCAGTCTTTTGTTTTTTCCCAATGATGTTTTCTGTACTTGTTGCCCTCCATAAATTTCTAGATTTCTCTGTATCCTTTATTTAAAATATCACTAGGTGGGGTTTTTTTAGTCCTTGCAACTCAAAGCTATTTAACCAGAATAGTCAGGAAAATAGTGCATTAGAGTTAGTATATTTAAATTAAAATTTCAAAAGTTCTCCTGTTAAAAGTTTAGACACATTTCTTTTCTTTTTAAATGAAAAACTGCAATAGCATCTTTTATCTCAGTAGGGAAACATCTTCTCTCTCCTTAGAATTCAAGCAGTAACAATTCTGTGGGGTAATGATTATTCTAGAGGCATTGTACCACGTAAATTAATCTATTGCTTTGGTAGCACTGCTCCAAAAAACCGTGCTGATGCTGAGTGCACAGAATGAAAAAATTAACTAGCCAGACTGCAAAATCAAATAAATCTCACAGTGGCGACCTTTGTGTAGTAGAATAAAGAAAAGCATTAAGTTCATGTAACAACCTTGGTAGAAGTAAAACCAAGCTTAAATAGGGCCAAGTGTTCTTATAATTTAAACTGGATCGTATAGTCCAGGCCCACAAGAAAGTCCTGGCAGAGAAAATTGATCTTAAGGGTCTGGTCAATAGCAAACTGTTGGTCTTTGACTAAAATGCAGTCTTCTTCATTAATGTTCCAAGAAGAAAAACAACACAGAGAAAATAAACACACTGATTTCTTCTCCTGTACAAATTATCTCCCTGTACTAGGTTTAGCCACAGAACATGAGGCAGTTCATCTTGATCCTCTGAGCTTTCACCACTGCAGTTTGTCTTAGGCCTGCAGCTGATACTCATCATCTTTCACCTCTCCTTCTCATTCTAGATTTTTCTCACATTCCGCAGGTTCTGTTACTGTGCAAGGTGTCTTTGCTAATGGAGTGACACGGAACTTCATCAGCAAGGGGTCTGAGACCACAGTCAGCAAAGAGTTCTCAGGTTGTGGCTGCTTTCCTGGTCCGTTTACCATTAAAATTGGCCAGCAGAGTACCAAGAGAAGTACCTAAGTGTCAAACTTCCTCTTCCCTGCAAACCACTTACCCTCACGTGTCATAACAGCTCTTTCCTTTTCATGGCCAGGGTCAACTACCCCTACCATTGTAATGATTCCTTTGTTTCCCTGAGAGTTCCTTGGTATGAGAAGCCTAAATGAAAAGATGGCAGACAAAGTGCAAAGCTTGTACTTAAATAGGATTCTAACCCTATATCTTGTAGAAGAAACAAAACCTATAGAAGCACAGAACCTAAGCTCGTGGAGAAGAAAGCACTTCTGTCTCCCCTCTGGGCCCTTAATGTCATGTATGCTACTTAATGGGCACAGGGTGATAGAATCTGTGGAACCCATGGTTATGTGTCCACTGCCAGAGCTACTTTGCTGTAAAATGAGTCCATGGCTGTGTTTGCACTGCTATGAAGGAATTAGTCCATTTGCATTGAGCAAATGGTAAGCCCTCCTAAGGCGCTTTTCCATGTGAGGACTTGTGTGAAGAGGCCAGCAGACATTCTCACTCTTTCTTTTTTTTTTCTTTTCTTTTTATGATTATTATTATTATTATTATACTTTAAGTTTTAGGGTACATATGCACAATATGCAGGTTAGTTACATATGTATACCTGTGCCATGCTGGTGTGCTGCACCCATTAACTCGTCATCTAGCATTAGATATATCTCCTAATGCTATCCCTCCCCCCTCCCCCCACCCCACCACAGTCCCCAGAGTGTGATGTTCCCCTTCCTGTGTCCATGTGTTCTCATTGTTCAATTCCCACCTATGAGTGAGAATATGTGGTGTTTGGCTTTTTGTTCTTGCAATAGTTTACTGAGAATGATGATTTCCAGTTTCATCCGTGTCCCTACAAAGGACATGAACTCATCATTTTTTATGGCTGCATAGTATTCCATGGTGTATATGTGCCACATTTTCTTAATCCAGTCTATCATTGATGGACATTTGGCTTGGTTCCATCTTTGCTATTGTGAATAGTGCCGCAATAAACATACGTGTGCATGTGTCTTTATAGCAGCATGATTTATAGTCCTTTCGGTATACACCCAGTAATGGGATGGCTGGGTCAAATGGTATTTCTAGTTCTAGATCCCTGAGGAATCGCCACACTGACTTCCACAATGGTTGAGCTAGTTTACAGTCCCACCAACAGTGTAAAAGTGTTCCTATTTCTCCACATCCTCTCCAGCACCTGCTGTTTCCTGACTTTTTAATGATCGCCATTCTAACTGGTGTGAGATGGTATCTCATTGTGGTTTTGATTTGCATTTCTCTGATGGCCAGTGATGGCGAGCATTTATTCATGTGTTTTTTTAGCTGCATAAATGTTTTCTTTTGAGAAGTGTCTGTTCATGTCCTTCGCCCACTTTTTGATGGGGTTGTTTGTTTTATTCTTGTAAATTTGTTTGAGTTCATTGTAGATTCTGGATATTAGCCCTTTGTCAGATGAGTAGGTTGCGAAAATTTTCTCCCATTTTGTAGGTTGCCTGTTCACTCTGATGGTAGTTTCTTTTGCTGTGCAGAAGCTCTTTAGTTTAATTAGATCCCATTTGTCAATTTTGGCTTTTGTTGCCATTGCTTTTGGTGTTTTAGACATGAAGTCCTTGCCCATGCCTATGTCCTGAATGGTAATGCCTAGGTTTTCTTCTAGGGTTTTTATGGTTTTAGGTCTAACATTTAAGTCTTTAATCCATCTTGAATTAATTTTTGTATAAGGTGTAAGGAAGGGATCCAGTTTCAGCTTTCTACATATGGCTAGCCAGTTTTCCCAGCACCATTTATTAAATAGGGAATCCTTTCCCCATTGCTTGTTTTTCTCAGCTTTCTCAAAGATCAGATAGTTGTAGATATGCAGCGTTATTTCTGAGGTCTCTGTTCTGTTCCATTGATCTATATCTCTGTTTTGGTACCACTACCATGCTGTTTTGGTTACTGTAGCCTTGTAGTATAGTTTGAAGTCAGATAGTGTGATGCCTCCAGCTTTGTTCTTTTGGCTTAGGATTGACTTGGCGATGTGGGCTCTTTTTTGGTTCCATATGAACTTTAAAGTAGGTTTTTCCAATTCTGTGAAGAAAGTCATTGGTAGCTTGGTGGGGATGGCATGGAATCTATAAATTACCTTGGGCAGTATGGCGATTTTCATGATATTGATTCTTCCTACCCATGAGCATGGAATGTTCTTCCATTTGTTTGTATCCTCTTTTATCTCATTGAGCAGTGGTTTGCAGTTCTCCTTGAAGAGGTCCTTTACATCCCTTGTAAGTTGGATTCCTAGGTATTTTATTCTCTTTGAAGCAATTGTGAATGGGAGTTCACTCATGATTTGGCTCTCTGTCTGTTATTGGTGTATAAGAATGCTTGTGATTTTTGCACATTGATTTTGTATCCTGAGACTTTGCTGAAGTTGCTTATCAGCTTAAGGAGATTTTGGGCTGAGACAATGGGGTTTTCTAGATATACAATCATGTCATCTGCAAACAGGGACAATTGGACTTCCTCTTTTCTTAATTGAATACTCTTTATTTCCTTCTCCTGCCTAATTGCCCTGGCCAGAATTTCCAACACTATGTTGAATAGGAGTGGTGAGAGAGGGCATCCCTGTCTTGTGCCAGTTTTCAAAGGGAATGCTTCCAGTTTTTGCCCATTCAGTATGATATTGGCTGTGGGTTTGTCATAGATAGCTCCTATTATTTTGAGATACGTCCCAACAATACCTAATTTATTGAGAGTTTTTAGCATGAAGGGCTGTTGAATTTTGTCAAAGGCCTTTTCTGCATCTACTGAGATAATCATGTGGTTTTTGTCTTTGGTTCTGTTTATATACTGGATTACATTTATTGATTTGCGTATATTGAACCAGCCTTGCATCCCAGGGATGAAGCCCACTTGATCATGGTGGATAAGCTTTTTGATGTGCTGCTGGATTCGGTCTGCCAGTATTTTATTGAGCATTTTTGCATCAATGTTCATCAAGGATATTGGTCTAAATTTCTCTTTTTTGGTTGTGTCTCTGCCCGGCTTTGGTGACAGGATGATGCTGGCCTCATAAAATGAGTTAGGGAGGATTCCCTCTTTTTCTGTTGATTGGAATAGTTTCAGAAGGAATTGTACCAGTTCCTCCTTGTACCTCTGGTAGAATTCAGCTGTGAATCCATCTGGTCCTGGACTCTTTTTGGTTGGTAACCTATTGATTATTGCCACAAATTCAGAGCCTGTTATTGGTCTATTCAGAGATTCAACTTCTTCCTGGGTTAGTCTTGGGAGGGTGTATGTGTCGAGGAATTTATCCATTTCTTCTAGATTTTCTAGTTTCTTTGCATGGAGATGTTTGTAGTATTGTCTGATGGTAGTTTGTATTTCTGTGGGATCGGTGGTGACATCCCCTTTATCATTTTTTATTGCGTCTATTTGATTCTTCTCTCTTTTCTTCTTTATTAGTTTGCTAGTGGTCTATCAATTTTGTTGATCCTTTCAAAAAACCAGCTCCTGGATTCATTAATTTTTTGAAGGGTTTTTTGTGTCTCTATTTCCTTCAGTTCTGCTCTGATTTTAGTTATTTATTGCCTTCTGCTAGCTTTTGAATGTGTTTGCTCTTGCTTCTCTAGTTCTTCTAATTGTGATGTTAGGGTGTCAGTTTTGGATCTTTCCTGCTTTCTCTTGTGGGCATTTAGTGCTATGAATTTCCCTCTACACACTGCTTTGAATGTGCCCCAGAGATTCTGGTATGTTGTGTGTTTGTTCTCGTTGGTTTCAAAGAACATCTTTATTTCTGCCTTCATTTCGTTATGTACCCAGTAGTCATTCAGGAGCAGGTTGTTCAGTTTCCATGTAGTTGAGCGGTTTTGAGTGAGTTTCTTAAGCCTGAGTTCTAGTTTCATTGCACTGTGGTCTGAGAGACAGTTTGTTATAAGTTCTGATCTTTTACATTTGCTGAGGAGAGCTTTACTTCCAACTATGTGGTCAATTTTGGAATAGGTGTGGTGTGGTGCTGAAAAAAATGTATATTCTGTTGATTTGTGGTGGAGAGTTCTGTAGATGTCTATTAGTGCAGAGCTGAGTTCAATTCCTGGGTATCCTTGTTAACTTTCTGTCTTGTTGATCTGTCTAATGTTGACAGTGGGGTGTCATAGACAACATAACACCCTAGTGACACCAGATTTTGTTAACCATCTCTATAGCTCCTCATGGGTCAGGTCTCCTGGTAGTCACTCCAACACTTTCTAACCTAGCCACTCATGAAGATAATTTGCACTAATGTTACTTCCACCAGATAACTACTAGTTTGGATTTCTATAAGCCCCTTAGCGACTACACAATTCTGTTCAGTAATAGTGTCTCCTACAGTCAGCCATGCCTAGAGAGGACATCTACCAAAGCTTCTCATTGACGCTGCTGCCCTATCAGCAATGCATTCCTTATCACATTGGTAAACAGAATATGTAATAGGCTTGTATTCATTTGGGTTTAGATTTTTTGTTGTTGCTCAGCATGTTTTTGAGATTCACCTATGTTGTTGTATGCAACATATACAAGTATTTCTTTTTCTTTTTATTGATGAATAGTATTCCATTCTATGTAAGTACCATAATTTGTATCCATTCACTTGTTTACGAATTGGTGGGTTATTTCCAGTTGTAAGGTATTAAAACTAAGCATCTATGAATCCTATATATACGTGTGTGTATATATACGTCTTTTGTGTGTACATGTTTGCATTTCTCTTAAGGAAACCCCAAGGAGTGTTACTGCTGGTTCATATGACAAGTGGTACATATTTAACTTTTTATAAAAATAAAACTGGCAAACAGTTTTTCAAATAAATTTTACTGTTATACATTCTCAGCAGCAATGTACGAATACTCCAGGAACTGCATATTCTCACCAGCACTTGGTACTGTAGGCCTTTTTAATTGTAGTCATTCTCATGAGTATGTGGTCCTATTTCATTTTAGTTTTCATATAATTTCCTGGATGATTCATGATATTGAGCAGAGTTTCATGTACTTATTGGCTATATTTTATTTTGTGAAGTATTTGTTCAAATTTTTGCCCATTGTGGTGGGGACACTAATTTTTCTATTGAGCTGTAAGGGTTGTTTATGTATTGTGAATATAAAATATTTGAGATACGCACACATACACACAGTACACACAGATGTATATATGATTTGCTTTATATTTTCTACATGCTGTCTTTTAAAGAACAGATGTTGTTAATTTTGAGGATGTGAAACACATCGACTTATCTTTTCTAATTTGTGTCCTCTGAGAAAACTCTGCCTAATCCAAAGTCACAAAGATTGTCTCTTATAATTTCTTTTAGAAGCTGTAGCTTTAGATTTTACATTCAGGATTATAATCCATTTTAAATTCATCTTTGTTCATTGCCTGAGGTAAGTGTTGAAGTTCATTTTTCCATATCAACACCCAGCTGTCTCATAACCATTTGTTAAAAAATCTATTCTTCACTGACCCCACCCTACCAATGCCCCTGCCACTGAAATACCATGGTTACTTTTTAGGGGCTCAATTGAACATATCTGTGTGGTCTACTTTGGGACAGACTATTCTGTTCCTTCCATGTATGTGTCTGTCTACCTTAGATCTTGATTACCATAGCATAACAGAAAATCTTGAAATCAAGTAGCATAAGGCCTCTAACTTTGTTCTTTTTCAAAAAAATTGAGGTCACTGTAGATCCTTTGCATTCCTTGACAAATTTTGTAATAGTTTCTCAATTTCTCCCCCAAATATAAAGTCTGTTAGAATATTGATTGAAGTTGTATTGAAGGTATAGACCCGTTTTGGAGAATATCTTAATAATATTGAATCTTCCAACATATAGTTATGGTTTATCTCTCTCTTTTAAAAAAGATTTCCTTTCATTTCTCACAACATTTTGTACTTTTGAGTGTATAGATCTTATAGATTATATTACAATTGTCTCTAATAAGTGTTTTGTAATTTTTGAGCTATCAAAAATGGCATTAGCTAGGAGTGGTGGCTCACATCTGTAATTCCAGTACTTTGGGAGTCCGAGGTGGGTAGATCACCTGAGCACAGCCTGGGCAATACAGTGAGACCTCATCTCTCCACAAAAAATAAACAAACAATAGGCATGGTGGCATGCTCCTGTAGTCCCAGCTACTCAGGAGGATTGGTTGAGCCCAGGAGGCAGAGGTTTCAGTGAGCTGAGATTGCACCACTGCATTCCAGCCTGTATGACAAAGTGAGACTCTATCTCAAAAACAAAACAAAACAAAACAAAAAACAAGAAAAGACAAAATATATTTTAAAAAATAAATTATAAAAAATGACACTGCTATTTAAATTTAGTTTCCTAAATATATAAATTATATATAAAAATACAATTGTTTCTATATCTTGACCATGAATACTGAAATGTTTCTAAATTCACTTATTAGTTTTAATGGCTTTTCATATTATGGATTCCTTTTTTGCATACCAATCATGCTGTCTATTAATAAAGTTTTACAACTTCTTTCCAACTTGCTTGCCTATGGACCCCATCCCCAACCCCTCGCACCCACTAAGTCATCCAGTAAAATGTTGTATATTAAAGCAGTGGGAATAGGCATCCTTGTCTTTTTCCCAGACTTAAAAGGAAAATAATTTAGTCTTTCATCATTAAACTGTGGTGATATGTTAGCCTTTATTGCATTGTGGAAGTTTTCTTTTATCTCTAGTTCACTGAAAGTTTCTATCATAAATGGATATTGAATTTTATCAAAATTCTTTACTTTGCTTGTTCCTATTGAGATGATTATACCATTTGTCTTTACTCTGTAAATATAGTGAATTACACTGATTGATTTTCAAATGTTAAACTCAATTTGCAGTCCTGGGGCAAACCCCACTTGGCCATTTTATAATATTTTCTTTATGTATTACCGGATTATACTTTCTAACATTTTGTTAAATATTTTTGCATGTTTATTCTTAAGCAATATTGATCTATAGCTTTCTTGTCTTTTTCTTTCTGGCTTTTATATAACTCGGAATGATCTGATTTTAATTAACCAGAAATTATTATTCCTCAATGATCCCCCTTCATCATTTAATTAAAACAATTTCTTTAGAAGACATCTTTTTGACATGAGAGAAATTATTTCATAGTAATATTAGCCCTAAATTTTTTGTTCCAACAAATTTTGAGTTTAGAGCATACCTTCATTTTAGGATTGTAACTTAGAAATGAACGATCAAAAAGATAGGGGAAGGTGAATATTGACTCTTTCCTAATCTGAATGGTTTTTTATCTAAGTGCTTGAAATATTTTTACTATGTGATTATATACACACATACACACACACACACACACACACACTCTTATTCTCTTGAATCTTCTCCAGTTGATACTGACATTCTGTGAAAGAAAACAGTACTAGCTATTGTGCCCAAGAGGATATGAGAGAGATTTCTTTCCTATCCCCTTGTGACTTGTAGGAAGTATAGAGAAGCATCTAAAATGCTTACTCTCACAAACAGAATCCTGTAACTTTTACCCATGATTGATTTTCCTTTCTCTGTTATTGCAGCTCCGAGTGGGAAAGACATTGGTATACCAGCACTACGCAGCGCACCTGCAGACACACAGTGATACCGAGTAATGTGGCAGGCCTCCTTTTAAGTGCATCAAGTGGAGGCCTAGACAGCAGGGGCACAATTTAAATAGAGTCTTCCTGATGCAACACCTTTCAGACTCTGAAAAAGGCCCTTTTTTAGGAGGTGTGACACTCATATTAGATAAGGCAATCATAACTGTAAATAAGGCATACTCCAGAGGACTGACAATGCTTTTCAAAAATCCAATTACATGCTCTTATTTGGTGTTAGTGCAAACAGAAAAATAACAAGCCAACTTATTTCATCCCCACCGTGATTTCCTCAAGGCTAATTAAAGTGCACTCTGCTGATGCCTAAATCATTCAACTCCAGGCAATCCAAAGATTTAAAGGGACACACACCCAATCAATGCGTGGCTGTCAGTAAGTGGCATTGTGTTTGGAAATGGGCACAATAAAGTCCTTCATTAACTGAATGCTGGAAACTCCCTGTGAAAAAAAATTGCTCTAACAAATTTACTGCCATAGATTTATGAACTAGACTTCATCACTCTGCATAAAGAATTGATAAGTTAAGTGATCAGTGATTCTTCACAACATGTGGCATAATCAATATGAATTTGGGGAGGAGATAGAAAGACATTAATAATGCGTATTTTATGTACAGGCCTGTTCCTAAAGATTAAGGGCACTATAAATCACACAGGAGCTGAGTAAAGCTAGAATAAAAATAATTACTTTAGTAAATGTAGTATTCAAATTTTAGAATTAGAAAAAATATCTATATTATCTTGGGTGGCTTTAAAAAGATTTTAAAATATTTATAAGGTTTTTATTTCATGGTAAGGTTTTGGGGGATGTTGTTGGTAGCTTTTTCCCCCAGTCATTTTGCTTGTCACTTTATTAATAATTCCAAATAATGGCAAAGAAATATATTTGTATGTCTAAATTACTCAGAACTATTTTCAGAAAAAAAACAGTATTAGCCATGACCTAGGGCACACTGTTAGGACCCCCTGATTCCATTATCAAGTAGCTCTATTTAGCTCTCTCCTCGTTCATTACTGAAGGTCAAAATTTATGAATAAGCCCTTCTGTATTACCATAAAATGTGCATTCCAGATTTGTGCCAGAGATTAAAATCTTAATCTCATAACTCCTCTTCAAAGCTTAGATCTGAAAATTAGAACACCTAACTGATCGGCTGCCCAGCATTCACTTTTCTTAGAACATATCCTCACAAAGGAGCAAATTCAAATTGTATTAGTGTGTGTTTCTTGCAGACCTGAATGAGGTTTGATAGTATGACATTTGCTTGTAATGAAGAATAATGCGTAACAATATTCACTACATCACATAGGGTCTTCTCTATGAAAGCTCATGGGAGAATTTTCTATCATTCCAGTAGCAAGAAAAGTTAATTTTCTCCTGAAAAACATGGTTTATATTTGTTGTAAGAACACTCTATCACAACAGAAACAGTTTTTTTAATTTTAAAAGTAATTTTATATTGGTTACATGTTAAAATAATTGTTGATACCTTGAGCTACATAAAATCATTATGAAAATTAATTTTAGCTGTTTCACTTTGTAACTTTTTAAATATGTTTTCTAGAAAATTTACAGTTACATATGTGGTGGGCTTGCATGACTTGCATGGTTTCTTTTCAACAGTGATCTAGACAAAGCTTGGTCATGGCTTTTTTTTTATTATACTTGAAGTTTTAGGGTACATGTGCACAACGTGCAGGTTAGTTACATATGTATACATGTGCCATGTTGGTGTGCTGCACTCATCATTTAACATTAGGTATTATCTCCTAATGCAAATATGGACTTATAGATCAAAGCCATGAGTTTTAGAAGTGTGTTTTAACATTATAGTGTTATAACATTAATATGATATGGTTATATTATAAAATTATAATACTGTAATATTATCAAATTATTATAATACTGTTATACATAATTTTTAGCTATATCATTATTCAAATATAAGGTTCACTGCTGAAGTGAATTACTAAAGTCCACCATTCAGAGACCTTCAATGAGTTTTCAGACTTAGAAAAAAAAAGACCGTGCAGTAGTTCACACCTGCAATCCCAGCACATTCAGACATTGAGATGAGAGAATGGCTTGAACCCAGGGATTCAAGACCAGCCTGGGAAACATAGTGAGATACCATCTCTACAAAAAAATAAAATAAATTAGCTGGGTGTGGAGGCACACACCTGTAGCCCCAGCTACTCAGGCAAGTAAGGCGAAAGGATTGCTTGAGCCCAGAAGTTGAAAGCTTGAAGCTGCAGTGAGCCATGATTGCGCCACTGCACTCACAGGGTGAGACACTTTCTCAAACAAACAAAAAGGGAAAAAAAAAGAAAAGAAAAATGATCATTAGTTGTTACTTCAGAGCTTCGGGTTTAAAATAGCATCTAGTTAGCAATTATGCACTCAGATTTTGCATACATTTGGCTAAACTATTTATTATACTACATGAAAAGAGAAAATTTAAAACCACCTAGAAAACATGATTATTGTATAACATGATGTTTTCATTTCTTTAGAGTTTTTGGATGTAATTCAAAATTATAGTGTTGCGTTACTTGAACTGTTGAAATTGAAAGCTAATCCATTATCTCCTCCTTCCCGCCAACCAACAGCCGTTAAAAAATAGTACATCTGTATCTACTAAAATACCTAGACATTCCATTTTGATGAAAGAGTGCTTGTTTTTGAGGAAACCCAAAACCTCTCTTTCTGTATGTGGTTAAAGATTGCTATACCTGGAAGAACTATGTTTCAATTAAGGCAAACAGCTAAGGCTTAATGCATCAGGCAAAGGATATTCCAACAAATAAAGCCAAGTACACAAGAGTGGAGATAGCCTCAATATTCATGAATTCTGGAACTTAATCTGTACAGAGCAATAGAGAGTGAGGCAGAGGATATACATCTTAGGTCATTTTCTGCTGCTATAACAGAATACCAGAGACTGGGTAATTTATAAACAATAGAAATGTATGTTTTCACAGTTCTGGAGGCTGGGAAGTCCAAAGTCAAGGGGCCATACCTGGCGAGGGCCTTCTTGCTGCATCATAATGTGGCAGAAGGCATCAGATGGGTGAGACAGAGAGAGGTAAGGGGGGTGAACTCCTCCTTTTGTAAGGACCCCACTATTGTGTTAATGCCATTTATCCACTCATGAGGGCAAAGCCCTCATGACCCAGTCACCTCTTATATGTCCCACTCCTCAACACTGTTGCACTGGGGATTAAGTTTCCAACACATGAACTTTGGGGGACACATTCAAACCACAGCAGTATAGGAGAAGATCAATCAGAACAGAATTGGGCCAAAAGATATGGACAACAGTCTCTGAGAAGGGGCTTCAAACAGAATTTGTGAAAGAGTGAGGCAAATCCATACTCACCATTTGGCAAACACTGAGTTTTGATAGATAGAGTTTTCTGCATTAGATAGTGAAAAAACAATAACAAGAATAGTAAAATTAAGATAACATTTTTATATAGACAGAAAGGAAAATGAAAGGGCATTCTAATAACCCATATTTTGAAAGAGAAATCTGAATTAAGAACCCAGAAGAAAGAATTCCAAGAGACAATATAGTATGTGTTTAAAAACAGAAGATTATTTTTGAGATATTCCACACTTTTATTAGCTTTTGTTGCAAGTAAAAAGGGAGAATTTTATTTGTTTCATTTGAAATTTAATTATTGGACGGCCAAACAGGAACAGCTCCAGTCTACAGCTCCCAGAGTGAGCGATGCAGAAGACGAATGATTTCTGCATTTCCAATTGAGGTACCAGGTGCATCTCTCTGGGGATTGTCGGACAGTGGGTACAGGACAGTGGGTGCACTGCACCGAGCCTCAGCTGAAACATGGCGAGGCATTGCCTCACCAGGGAAGTGCAAGGGGGCAGGGAATTCCCTTTCCCAGCCAAGGAAAGGGGTGACAGACGGCACCTGGAAAACCAGGTCACTCCCACCCTAATACTGTCCTCTTCTGACAGTCTTAGCAAATGGCACACCAGGAGATTATATCCCACACATGGCTCGGAGGGTCCTACATCCACGGAGCCTCATTCATTGCTAGCACAGCAGTCTGAGATCAAACTGCAAGGCAGCAGAGAGGCTAGGGGAGGGGCACCCGCCATTGCCGAGGCTTGAGTAAGTAAACAAAGCGGCCGGGAAGCTCAAACTGGGTGGAGCCCACCACAGCTCAAGGAGGCCTACCTGCCTCTGTAGACTGCACCTTTGGAGTCAGGGCATAGCTGAACAAAAGGCAGCAGAAACCTCTGCAGACTTAAATGTCCCTGTCTGACAGCTTTGAAGAGAGTAGTGGTTCTCCCAGCACCAAGTCTGAGATCTGAGAATGGACAGACTGCCTCCTCAAGTGGGTCCCTGACTCTGGAGTAGCCTAACTGGGAGGCACCTCCCAGTAGGGGGAGACTGACACCTCACACGGCCGGGTACTCCTCTGAGACAAAACTTCCAGAGGAACGATAAGGCAGCAACATTTGCTGTTCACCAATATCTGCTGTTCTGCAGCCTCCACTGCTGACAACCAGGCAAACAGGGTCTGGAGTGGACCTCTAGCAAACTCCAACAGACCTGCAGCTGAGGGTCCTGACTGTTAGAAGGAAAACTAACAAACAGAAAGGACATCCACACCAAAACCCAATCCGTACATCACCATCATCAAAGACCAATGGTACATAAAACCACAAAGATGGGGAAAAAACAGAGCAGAAAAACTGGAAACTCTAAAAATCAGAGCAGCTCTCCTCCTCCAAAGGAACGCAGCTCCTCACCAGCAACAGAACAAAGCTGGACAGAGAATCACTTTGACGAGTTGAGAGAAGAAGGCTTCAGACAATCAAACTACTCCAAGCTAAAGGAGGAAGTTCGAACCCATGGCAAAGAAGTTAAAAACCTTGAAAAAAGATTAGATGAACGGCTAACTAGAATAACCAATGCAGAGAAGTCCTTAAAGGACCTGATGGAGCTGAAAACCAAGGCACGAGAACTACGTGACGAATGCACAAGCTTCAGTAGCCGATTCGATCAACTGGAAGAAAGGGTATCAGTGATGGAAGATCAAATGAATGAAATGAAGCATGAAGAGAAGTTCAGAGAAAAAAGAATAAGAAGAAATGAAGAAAACCTCCAAGAAATATGGGACTATGTGAAAAGACCAAATTTATGTCTGATTGGTGTACCTGAAAGTGACGGGGAGAATGGAACCAAGTTGGAAAACACTCTGCAGGATATTATCCAGGAGAACTTCCCCAATCTAGCAAGTCAGGCCAACATTCAAATTCAGGAAATACAGAGAATGCCACAAAGATACTCCTCAAGAAGAGCAACTCCAAGACACATAATTGTCAGATTCACCAAAGTTGAAATGAAGGAAAAAATGTTAAGGGCAGACAGAGAGAAAGGTCCGGTTACCCGAAAAGGAAAGCCCAACAGACTAACAGCTGATCTCTCTGCAGAAACTCTACAAGCCAGAAGAGAGAGGGGGCCAATATTCAACATTCTTAAAGAAAACAATTTTCAACCCAGAATTTCATATCCAGCCAAACTAAGCTTCATAAGTGAAGGAGAAATAAAATACTTTACAGACAAGCAAATGCTGAGAGATTTTGTCACCACCAGGCCTGCCCTACAAGAGCTCCTGAAGGAAGCACTAAACATGGAAAGGAACAACCAGTACCAGCCACTGCAAAAACATGCCAAACTGTAAAGATCATCGAGGCTAGGAAAAAACTGCATCAACTAATGAGCAAAATAACCAGCTAACACCAAAATGACAGGATCAAATTCCCACATAACAATATTAACCTTAAATGTAAATGGGCTAAATGCTCCAATTAAAGGACACAGACTGGCAAAGTGGATAAAGAGTCAAGACCCATCAGTGTGCTGTATTCAGGAAACCCAACTCACGTGAGAGACACACATAGGCTCAAAATAGAGGGATGGAGGAAGATCTACCAAGCAAATGGAAAACAGAAAAAGGCAGGGGTTGCAATCCTAGTCTCTGATAAAACAGGCTTTAAACCAACAAAGATCAAAAGAGACAAAGAAGGCCATTACATAATGGTAAAGGGATCAATTCAACAAGAAGAGCTAACTATCCTAAATATATATGCACCCAATACAGGAGCACCCAGATTCATAAAGCAAGTCCTTAGAGACTTACAAAGAGACTTAGACTCCCACACAATAATAATGGGAGACTTTAACACCCCACTGTCAACATTAGACAGATCAACGAGACAGAAAGTTAACAAGGATATCCAGGAATTGAACTCAGCTCTGCAGCAAGCGGACCTGACAGACATCTACAGAACTCTCCACCTCAAATCAACAGAATATACATTCTTTTCAGCACCACACCACACCTATTCCAAAACTGACCACATAGTTGGAAGTAAAGCACTCCTCAGCAAATGTAAAAGAACAGAAATTATAACAGTCTCAGACCACAGTGCAATCAAACTAGAACTCAGGGTTAAGAAACT
Organism: Gorilla gorilla gorilla; assembly: GCF_029281585.2. NCBI lineage: Eukaryota > Metazoa > Chordata > Mammalia > Primates > Hominidae > Gorilla > Gorilla gorilla. Next base: position 11,468,207 of record NC_086017.1, read on the forward strand.
AACTCAAAACCGCTCAACTACATGGAAACTGAACAACCTGCTCCTGGATGACTACTGGGTACACAATGAAATGAAGACAGAAATAAAGATGTTCTTTGAAATCAACAAGAACAGAGACACAACATACCAGAATCTCTGGGACATATTCAAAGCAGTGTGTAGAGGGAAATTTATAGCACTAAATGCCCAAAAGAGAAAGCAGGAAAGATCTAAAATTGACACCCTAACGTCACAATTAAAAGAACTAGAGAAGCAAGAGCAAAGACATTCAAAAGCTAGCAGAAGGCAAGAAATAACTAAGATCAGAGCAGAACTGAAGGAAATAGAGACACAAAAAACCCTTCTAAAAATCAATGAATCCAGGAGCTGGTTTTTTGAAAAGATCAACAAAATTGATAGACCACTAGCAAGACTAATAAAGAAGAAAAGAGAGAAGAATCAAATAGATGCAATAAAAAATGATAAAGGGGATATCATCACCGATCCCACAGAAATACAAACTACCATCAGAGAATACTATAAACACCTCTACGCAAATAAACTAGAAAATCTGGAAGAAATGGATGAATTCCTCAACACATACACTTTCCCAAGACTAAACCAGGAAGAAGTTGAATCTCTGAATACGCCAATAACAGGCTCTGAAATTGAGGCAGTAATTAATAGCTTACCAACCAAAAAAAGTCCAGGACCAGATGGATTCACAGCCTAATTCTACCAGAGGCACAAGGAGGAGCTGGTACCATTCCTTCTGAAACTATTCCAATCAATAGAAAAAGAGGGAATCCTCCCTAACTCATTTTATGAGGCCAGCATCATCCTGATGCCAAAGCCCAGCAGAGACAGAACAAAAAACAGAGAATTTTAGACCAATATCCCTGATGAACATCAACGCAAAAATCCTCAATAAAATACTGGCACACCTAATCCAGCAGCACATCAAAAAGCTTATCCACCATGATCAAGTGGGCTTCATCCCTGGGATGCAAGGCTGGCTCAACATACACATGTCAATAAACATAATCCAGCATATAAACAGAACCAATGACAAAAATCACATGATTATCTCAATAGATGCAGAAAAGGCCTTGACAAAATTCAACAGCCCTTCATGCTAAAAACTCTCAATAAATTAGGTATTGTTGGGACGTATATCAAAATAATAGGAGCTATCTATGACAAACCCACAGCCAATATCATACTGAATGGGCAAAAACTGGAAGCATTCCCTTTGAAAACTGGCACAAGACAGGGATGCCCTCTCTCACCACTCCTATTCAACATAGTGTTGGAAATTCTGGCCAGGGCAATTAAGCAGGAGAAAGAAATAAAGGGTATTCATTTAGGAAAAGAGGAAGTCCAATTGTCCCTGTTTGCAGATGACATGATTGTATATCTAGAAAACCCCATAGTCTCAGCCCAAAATCTCCTTAAGCTGATAAGCAACTTCAGCAAAGTCTCAGGATACAAAATCAATGTGCAAAAATCACAAGCATTCTTATACACCAATAACAGACAAACAGAGAGCCAAATCATGAGTGAACTCCCATTCACAATTGCTTCAAAGAGAATAAAATACCTAGGAATCCAACTTACAAGGGATGTGAAGGACCTCTTCAAGGAGAACTACAAACCACTGCTCAATGAGATAAAAGAGGATACAAACAAATGGAAGAACATTCCATGCTCATGGGTAGGAAGAATCAATATCATGAAAATGGCCATACTGCCCAAGGTAATTTAGAGATTCAATGCCATCCTCACCAAGCTACCAATGACTTTCTTCACAGAATTGGAAAAATCTACTTTAAAGTTCATATGGAACCAAAAAAGAGCCCACATCGCCAAGTCAATCATAAGCCAAAAGAATAAAGCTGGAGGCATCACGCTGCCTGACTTCAAACTATACTACAAGGCTACACTAACCAAAACAGCATGGTACTGGTACCAAAACAGAGATATAGACCAATGGAACAGAGCAGAGCCCTCAGAAATAATGCCACATATCTACAACTATCTCATCTTTGACAATCCTGAGACAAACAAGAAATGGGGAAGGCTTCCCTATTTAATAAATGGTGCTGGGAAAACTGGCTAGCCATATGTAGAAAGCTGAAACTGGATCCCTTCCTTACACCTTATACAAAAATTAATTCAAGATGGATTAAAGACTAAAACCATAAAAACCCTAGAAGAAAACCTAGGCATTACCATTCAGGACATAGGCATGGGCAAGGACTTCATGTCTAAAACACCAAAAGCAATGGCAACAAAAGCCAAAATTGACAAATGGGATTCTCATGAAATTAAAGAGCTTCTGCACAGCAAAAGAAACTACCATCAGAGTGAACAGGGAACCTACAGAATGGGAGAAAATTTTTTGCAATCTACTCTTCTGACAAAGGGCTAATATCCAGAATCTACAATGAACTCATACAAATTTACAAGAAAAAAACAAACAACCCCATCAACAATTGGGCGAAGGATATGAACAGACACTCCTCAAAAGAGGACATTTATGCAGCCAAAAGACACATGAAAAAATGCTCATCATCACTAGCCATCAGAGAAATGCAAATCAAAACCACAATGAGATACCATCTCACACCAGTTGGAATGGCGATCATTAAAAAGTCAGGAAACAACAGGTGCTGGAGAGGATGTGGAGAAATAGGAACACTTTTACACTGTTGGTGGGACTGTAAACTAGTTCAACCATTGTGGAAGACAGTGTGGCGATTCCTCAGGGATCTAGAACTAGAAATACCATTTGACCCAGCCATCCCATTACTGGGTATATACCTGAAGGATTATAAATCATGCTGCTATAAAGACACATGCACACGTATGTTTGTTGCGGCACTATTCACAATAGCAAAGACTTGGAACCAACCCAAATGTCCAACAATGATAGACTGGATTAAGAAAAGGTGGCACACATACACCGTGGAATACTATGCAGCCGTAAAAAAGGATGAGTTCATGTCCTTTGTAGGGACATGGATGAAGCTGGAAACCATCATTCTCAGCCAACTGTCGCAAGGACAAAAAACCAAACACCTCATGTTCTCACTCATAGGTGGGAATTGAACAATGAGAACACATGCACACAGGAAGGGGAACATTGCACACTGGGGCCTGTTGTGGGGTGGGGGAAGGGGGGAGGGATAGCCTTAGGAGATATACCTAATGTTAAATGACAAGCTAATGGGTGCAGCACACCAACATGGCACATGTATATATATGTAACAAACCTGCACATTGTGCACATGTACCCTAAAACTTAAAGTATAATAAAAAGAGAGAAATTTAATTATTGAAATGACCAACTGTCCAGCTTTCATTGTTAACATTAGTAGTTTTAGTAGACTTCTGCTTGTGTTTGGTTCTATGAAACAATGATATGATTTTTATGATATAACTAGTTGTATAATTAGAATTTTTCTTATTTTATGAACTATAGTGTCTTAAATAGTATGTACTTTGGAACACACAACTAATGATTAATTAGAATTTTGCTTTATTAAAGCACTAGTTACCTAATAAATAAATGTCTTTTCAGCATGGTTCAAAAGCTGGTCAGAATAAACTAGCAAGGAAATACAAAAAAAAATTGACTGAATTGTAAAAGATATTGTAAATTAGAACAACACATCTAAAATGGCTCTGACATTTGTACTTATTTGCATATATTAGCAATTAACCAGAGATAAAATTAGGAAATTTTTAGTTGTAATAATACTTGAAAATGATTGTATAATATAGTTTTGTTGTTGTTTTCTTTCCAACTTCTATTTTAACTTCAAGCGGTACATGTGCAAGTTTGTTACATGGGTAAATTGCATGTCATAGGGGTTTGGTGTACAGATTATTTTGCACCCAGGTAATCAGCATAATATCTGATAGGTAGTTTTTCAATCCTGATCCTTCTTCCACCCTCCACCCTCAAGTAGGTCCCAGAGTCTATTGTTCACCTCTTTATGTCCATGTATACTCAATGTTTAGCTCCCACTAATCATGAATGGAAGATGGTTAGTGATTTTGATGAAGCACTCATCAAAATCAATCATAAGTCAGAACATGTAGTATTTGGTTTTCTGTTCCTGCAATTATTTGTTTAGGATAATGGCCTGCAGCTCCATCCACGTTGCTGCAAAGGACATGATTTCATTATCTTTTATGGCTGTATAGTATTTCATGGTGTATATGTACCACATTTTCTTTGCCCAGTCCATCACTGATGGGAATCTAGGCTGATTTCATGTCTTTGCTATTGTGAATAGTGCTGTGATGAACATACACATGTATGGAGACACAACATTTAAATTAGATAAATCTGTTAGAATCTCAATCATATTATACACTAACTAAACAGTATCATCTTAAGCGTGTAATTTAATAAGTCTATGCTGAGTTTTCAATTTTGGAAAGCAGGAATAACAATGAATACCTCACAGTTTTTTGGATTTTAATAACTACAAGTGCCATATAGAGCGGCATAGTAAATACTTGATAAGTGGTAATTAATATTTTGGTTTAAAACATTTTATAAAAACCTTCTTGCATCTTCATAAGTTCAAAGAGACATGGCCTCTTTGAAATAGAAGGAAGCAATTAGTTAAGAAGTACCTGAGATTATAAAGAACAAAAATAAAGAAGAAAAGTAGATAAGAATTAAAGTAAGCTAAAAATGTAATTCTAGGACAAATTTATATTAGACTGCTTCTTCTGATTAGAAAGTAAAAAAACTACACGTGAATAATATCCACCAAAACAATGACAATAAGCCATGTAAGTGACAAAATCGTAAAGAAAATCCAAGAGTTAAGAACACTAACAAGCCCAAATAACCTCAATTTCAGAAAGTGACAACACTGCCAAGAAAAAAGCAAACCCATTTTTAAATCCCTGCCAGAGTGTTGAAAATGATATACATATCATAAACTGAAGGTAAGTGAAAGAGAGACATTAAACATCAGCCAGTCTTTTAACAGTGTTATAACTACATGTGGCTGAAATGAAGAAGAGATTCCTAAAAAGCCCTTACCATTGAGGGTTTCTACCTTACCGCCAATTCCTCTTATCTACCAGAAGCAAGTACCTCAAGGTAGTTTGCCAAGAACTAGGATCAAGGAATAAAAGCTGAGAGAGATGGAATGACTACAGTCATGGAAGAAAAGCTGAGAGAGATGTAGTGCACGGATAGGGTAGCAAGAGAAATTTCCTCATGGCAAGTTGAGCCTTAGCAAGTGCAAAGCAGGCTATCAAAGGTTGAGTGCAGGGCAGCAGAGGAGTTGATACCCCTCTATGGAATTCTGAGCCTTCAGTTTGTGCATTACAGCCACCCTCCAAGGACTGAGGTCATGACATAATAGCTGAGATAACTTCCTTCAAAGCTCTCTTAGTCTTCAGTGGGTACAATGAAGTGACCCACCAAAGGCTGGAGGCAGGACAGCAGAATGCCAAGAAATCTTCGACGGCAGAGAAATTTGGTGAAAGAACTGGTGAAGAAATCCCCAGTGACTCAAAAATCTGGGATACAGGCTGAAAAGCAGGGAGAAATCTCAGATAGCTTAGAAATGGATCAGCTAAACTGCAAAGCATGAAGAAAGTTCTGGAATCTTGTCAATGCTCAGATCCCAAGTCCTACTGAAGGGGATTTTTTTTCTCTCTGCACCGTAAAATATGTGAAGTAGTGAACTGAATATGATTGAAACTGCAACAAAGACTAGACCAAGTTCCACTTTAAGCTAAATTGTAGTTCCCCATATTGACATCAAATAGAAGAATGGTTACCATTTGGGGGAAATAAATATCACTTATTGATTCTGTACTATTTGTACATACAGAATATCCAATATACAACCAAAAATTCCATGGCACACCATGAAGGAAGAAAATAAATTACACATTGTCAAAAGGGAAAACGTTCCATTGAAAGATACTGAGAAATGACGTACAAGTTGAAACTATCAGACAAAGACTAAAATAAATATAATACATATAGTAAATAATCTAGTGGAAAGGATGGCTCACCTGTGTACCTAGCTGAAGCATTTCATCTGAGGGATGGAAAGTATAAAAGAAGAAAAGAAACATTTTTGAAATAACAAAAATCAATTAATTAGAAAAAAGACAAAAAGAACATCAACAAAGTTAAAAGTTTCTCTTTCAAAAGAACAAAAAAAATTATAAAAGCATAACAACACTAGTGAAAAAACAAGAGAGTAAACACAAAATTTTAATATCAGGAAAGAAAGAAACATTTCATAGCTTATAGACACAAAAAGAATAGGGAAAGTAATGAACATGTTCAGACAGTAAGTATGACAATTTTGATTATATGAACAAATTCACTAAATTTGGGTTTGTCTTCTTGATTTCTTTCTTGGCTATATCATTATTGGTGAATAGAAACATTGCTGATTCTTATACGTTGATTTTTGTATCCTACAACTTTATTGAATACATTTATCAAGTCTAAGAGTTTTTAGTACATTCTTTAGTTTTCTCTAGATATAAGATCATACCATCCATCACCAAAGAGGGACAATTTAACTTCCTTTTTTGTAGTATTTCTTTCTCTTGCCTGATTGCTCTGGCTAGGACTTCCAGTACTATGTTGACTATGAGTGTTGAAAGTAAGCATCCTTGTCTTGTTCCAGTTCTTAGAGAAAAGTCTTTCAACTTTTCCCTATTCAGTATGATGTTACCTGTAGGTTTCACATATATGTCCTTTATTATTTTGAGGTATGTTCCTTCTTTGCCTAGTTTGTTGAGTTTTTATCATGAAGAGATGTTGAATTCTATCAAACGCTTTTTCTGTATTTATTGAGATGATGATATAGTTTTTGTCTTTCATTCTGTTGATGTGATGTATCACATTTATCGATTTGCATGTGTCGACCCAGCCTTCCATTCCTGCTATAAATCCCACTTGATCATGTTTTACTATCTTTTCGGTGTGCTGTTAAATGTGGTTTGCTAGTATTTTCTTGAGGACTTTTGCATCTCTATTCATCATGGACATTGGCCTATAGTTTTGTGTTGTTGTTGTCGCTTTGTTTGGTTTGAGTATCCAGGTAATGCAGTAATTCTGGCCTCATAAAATGAGTTATGGAGAATTTCCTCCTCTTTGATTTTTGGAAACAGTTCCAGGAAGATTGGTATTAGTTCATTTTGTATATTTAGTAGAATCTGGCTGTGAATTTATCCAGTCCTGGGCTTTTCTTATTATTGTTTTGGGGAGACGTTTTATTGCTGATTCAGTCTCACTACTCAATGATCTGTTCAGGTTTTATATTTCTTTCTGATTCAATCTTAGTAGGTTTTACGTATCCAAAAATGTATCCACTTCCTCTAAGTTTTTCAGTTTATCAGCATATAGTTGTTCATAATAGTCCCTGACAATGTTTTGTATTTCTGTGGTAACAGTCGTAATGTCTTGTTTTTAATTTTTTATTTCGTTCATCTGGGTATTCATTCTTCTTTTCTTGGTTAGTCTAGCTAGTGGTTTATCAATTTTGTTTATCTTTCTGAAAAAACAATTTTTCATTTTTTAGCCCTTTTTATTGTTAAAGTTTCTATTTTATTTATTTCTGTTCTGATCATTATTATTTCTTACAGTAATTTTTGGTTTGCTTTGCTTTTGCCTTTGTAGTTCCTTGAGAGTATTACTAGACTGTTAGTTTGTAATCTTTCTACTTTTTTAATGTAGAGATTTATTTTTATAAATATTCTTAGCATTATTTTTCTGTATCCATCTATTTTAGTATGTTATGTTTCTATTTTGATTAGTTGCAATAATTTTTTAAAATATCCACCTTAACTTCTTCATCAACTCAATAATCACTCGGGAGCGTGTTGTTTAATTTCCATGTAATTGTATAGTTTCTGGAGTTTTTGTTGGTATTAATTTGTGGTTTTATTCCACCATGATCAGAGAAGATACTTGATAGGATTTCAATTTTCAAAAATTTGTTAAGACTTTTTTGTAGCCTACAATATAGTCTATCCTGGAGAATATTCCACGTGCTGATGAAAAGAGTGTATATTCTGTAGTTATTGGAGAGAATGTTCTGTAAATATCCGTAAGGTCCATTTGGTCTAAAGTTCACTTTAAATCCAATATTTCTTGTTGATTTTCTGTCTAGACTGTCCACTGCTGAGAGTGGGATGTTGAAGTCCCTGACTACTGTTATATTGTACTTTTGCTATCTCTATTGCTCTAGTAATATTTGTTTTATGAATCTGAGTGTTCTAGTATCAGGTGTATATATAATTACTGTACCCTCTTCCTAGATCGATCCATTTATCATTATATAATGACCTTCTTTGTCCTTTTTTTAAAGCTGTTTTTGCCTTAAAGTTTGTTTTATTTAAGTGTAGTTATTCCTGCTCAACTTTCCTTTCCATTTGTGTGGAATATCTTTTTCTGTTGATAGAGGAGTTAAGATGAAATCACTTAGGCAGATAGTAAAGGTATGGGAGTCCTCAGTAAGGCTTTTCTTTTTAATGAAAAGCAGCCCCAAATCATTTTCTAACAAAAGCAGCCTGTAAAGTTGAGCTACAGACATAGACAAGCAAACTGGTAGCTTGCACAGATGAATGCTGACAAGAAATAGGGACTAGACATGTTCAAGATGATGGCTCCACCTTACCTTCTCTTTGTCACCCACATGGACAATAAGAAACAGACAAGATGGCAACAGCCAAGAAGAGAGTTCATTTGCATAATAAGATTAGGGTGGGGTGACCAGACTTCCCCATGCACTATGTAAATGTCATACCTGATGGAACCAATCTGTGAGCCCTATGTAAATCAGACACCACCTCCTCAAACCAGACTATAAAATCTGGTGCAACTGCTGCCAGCCGCTCCTTTCCACTCTGGGGCCCCTCTCTCTAACGAGGGAGCTGTTTCTCTTTCTCTTTCTCTTCTCTTCTGCCTGTTAAACCTCTGTTCCTAAACATCTCATGTGTGTCCATGTCCTAAATTTTCCTGGTGGGCGAGGACAAACCCAGGGTATATACCACACACAATGTAGCCACTTTACTATTACTTTACTTTTTATTCTATATGTGTTTTAACGGGTAAGGTGAGTTTTTTTAAGCAGCATATCATTGGATCATGGTTTTTTCATCCATAAATTCAGCTTTTCTGTATATTTTCTGCAAAGAATGTAATCCATTTATGTTCAAGGTTATTCTTGGTATGTGAGGCTTTGTTCCTATCATATTGTTCATTAGGGTTTTTGTTGTTGTTTTATGTATATTTTTGTTCCTTTCTTTTTCTCTTACTGTTTGACCTTGTAGTTTGTTCACTACTGAATTCTTTCAAACAATTACATGAAAATTAACTCTTATATAATCTCTTTTAAAAAACAGCAGATGAGGTTAACTTTCCCAACTTATTTTAGTAGGCCAGCATTACTCTAATGCCAAATGCTAAAAAAAAATTATAAGAAAGGAAAATTATAAAGTAATTGTTCTCATGGACTCAGATGCAAAAATCTTTAATAAATTTTTAACAAACAGAGTCTATTAATGTGCAAAAAGTTAACATATTATAACCAAGTAGATTTTATTCTATGAATATAAGTCTGGTTTGATAATTAAAAGTCAGTCACTACTATACACCACATTAGTAGAACAAAAGAGAAAAACATATGATAATCTCAATAGGTGTAGGAAAAGCATTTGACAAAATTTGACATCCATTAATAACAGAAGCTCATAACAAACTCGTAATAAAATGATGTTTTATGGATCTCATAAAGGCCATCTAAAAAATAGATACAAGTATCCTTGAATCCCTCTACTTTGTGAAGAAAGGCTGAATGTTTTTCTCTTAAAATTCCTCTACTGTATCTCCTAGCCTTTACAATGATGTAAGAAATAAATAAATAAAGCATAAAGAATTTTAAAAAGAAACAATATTTTCCTTATTTAATGAAAATATTGAATTCATGAAGAACCAAAAGGAATCTACAAGCAAACTAGTAGAACTAAGTGAATTTAGTAAAGTTACCAGGTATGGTTAGCAGGAAAAAATCAATCATATTATTACACAATGGAAATAAAAAATTATAAATGATATTTAAAAACAATACTATTCAAAAAGTTTAAGACACCTTAAATTCCTAATAATATATGTTTCAAAAAGAAAAAGATAGCATGAGCCTTTACATAAAAAACTACAGATAATTGATAGAATTGAAGAAGACCTACATAAATGTAGATATAAACTATATTTATGAATTGACAATATAAATATTGTTAAGGCAGTTATTCTCCCTAAATGGATATATAGAGGCACTGCAATCAATAAGGAACTTTTCGCAGAATATTTTTTAAAAACCTAACAACTTAACCCTGAAATTTATGTGGAAATTCAAGAGAATCTAAAAACAGTACTATCTAATAAAAATATATTGTGAGATACACATAATTTAAAATTTTCTACTAGCCACTTTATAAAAGTAAAAATGAACTGTAAAGTTAATTTTAATAATGCATCATATTAAGCCAATATAATCAAAATATTATCATTTCAACAAGGGATCAATATTGCAAAATTACTGAGATATTTTACATTTTTTTCAATCTATGTTTTGAAATCAGTGTATATTTTATACTTGCATCACATCTCAATCAGGATAGCTACATTTTAAGTGCTCAAAGCCACATTGGGCAGATGGCTAACATATTGGACAGCATAGATCTATAATATGCAAAACAATCTTGAGAGAGGAGGAGGAGAAAGAGTAGGAAGTGGGGAAGAAGAGCAAGATGGAGAAGAACAAGATGGATAAAGAGAACAGATGTGAGAAGGAGAAAGAAAACAAGAAAAACAGGAAAAGATGTGACGGTCTAGCCCACCCCATTCTGAGAGTAGCATTAGCATAAGGAGAGATAAATAACTGAAAGATAATCAAGGCTCTAGAAACAGTAATATTCCCATACATATATGATCAATTGACTTTCAACCAAGATGACAAGTTCATTCAGTGGGAAAGGAAAACTTCTATTAACAAATGATTTTGGAACAAATGGATAGTCATATGATTTTTTTAAGCCTTGAATTCTAACTCTGTACACAAGAATTATTTTTAAGATGGATCATAGCCCCAAATATAAAATCCAGAAATATAAATCTTTCTAAAGGAAACAGAAGGCTATCTTCACAACTTGGAATAGGCAAATATTTCTTGGACAGAACATAAAGCACTAAAAATAGAAAAGAATTTGATAAATTGGACATTGTCAAAATTAAAATAAATGTTAAAATTAGAAACACACTGTTTAGAAAATAAGAAGGCAAACCAAGGACCTAGAGAAAATATTCTCAACACATTGACATGACAGTGTCTTGAGAGGGGCAGAAAACAAACAGGAAGGAACAAGTCTCTTCTTCCTCCTCAGCCCTCCTGTCTCTCTCCCCATAGCAATTCCTGCTGGGAGATCCTAACAGGGAGCCATCTAGCAAAGGGGAAATGTGGGCTCAGAGTCTCAGCACCAACATGACAAAGCAGAACATGAAAGGATGAGTCTGAAGTTGAGAGACAAGTCCTTCACATCTAGCGCAGACATACATAAAATAATGGTGCATCCTGTAAGTGATGACATCTTAGATGCAACAAAAAAGCTGTATATAATTATATACTGTATTGCTATCATTACATTGTAAACTGGATATAATTATAATTTGTCTAGAATGTAATCTTTTCTCTAATAATTAAGAATAAGGAAAGCAGTGTATTGTGGTTTACAACAAAACTTAGTATAATATAAAATGGATATTTCTGCCCTCTAACTTCAGAGTATGTTTTCTTGAGATAATTGAAATCAGTGGGGTACAAGACAGAAAGCTCCTGACCTGGTTATCTATTCTTATTATTCTTATCTATCTATTCTTATGTTTCTTATTAACCCAAGAAACAAAGCCCATGCTGCCACTTTGGCTGGTCAATAAGCATCATTAACTGTCCAGCCGTTTCTCGTTCTTCACTTCCCATCTTTCCCCTCTTTTCTGTATTTGTACTTTCTTCTTAGAAATGGAATTAGAGATGAACCAAGAGGATATATGTGATTCCCACAGGCTGTGAGTCAGTCTTTTACCAAACCATCTAAATTTCTTCTTTCCTCAGTAAAACACAGTGCAAAAATTTAACAGGTAACTTCCTATGCAAATATAATTCTGAAACATCAAAACCAGCCATGATGAAAGGCATGAACATTGCTGGCTGAACATTTTAATCTATCAATAAAAACAAAGAAATGTTTAAGAGACTGCTGGGGAAAGGAAGGATGTGAGAATCTCTCTTTCTACCCCCTTTGTCATTCTAGGCAGTATGTACCCATGTGCCTTACGCCAGTTTTGGCAGCTGACTAATAGAACTGTACAAATATTGGAGAAAATCGAGAAACTAATGATGAAAGTATTTTCGAGTGATAAAAGGGTAAAGAAGATTAAAATTACTGATTGGAAAGGTAATCTAGAATGAAAAGCAGACAATCCAAGATATAAAGCTGAGAATGGCGTGAATGTTATTAGCAAAGTAGAAAAGTACCAGAAAGATCCAGCAGAATAAAGTTCACAGTGAGTTAGCACTGTATTGCTTCTCCTTTCTACTGGCAGCAACATAAATAAATAAGTGTGACTTGAAGTTATAAATGTGTCATCCATTTACATATGACAAATTTTTCTCATCCCTAACTTATTTTCTGCCTAACAATTGAGACGGCATTATAAACTGTGTCCGTTTTTAATGTATTTTAATAAGAAGAATACTGTAATCAAGATGGAAAATTGAACTGAAATGAAAAGCCTTCATCCCTACAACAAACATATACAATGAACAAATAAAGCATATATTTTTTTCAAAATATGTAAATACAGATTTAAGTTCAAAAATCATAATATGAAAAGTCCAGGTGCCAGAACAAAAGGAAATTTCCACTCTAAGAAGGATTTGAGTCACGGGCATGCCGCTGTATACCAGGCTGTGAGGTCTGCCTGTGTAAGCCTAGAAACTGAGGCTATGCATCTCACAGTCAGGAAAAAATAAACCCGCGTTTTCTCTACAAGTGATCCTCTGGATATGAAGGGAAAGAGGCATCCAAGGGAATGCAGAACCCCTAACTTGCACCATTCCACATGCGGAAATTCACATTCTTGCACTACGTATAAAATCAATACCTAATATAAAAACCTATAAGACACTCCCAGCTTCCTTTTTAAACACTTGTAATTCATGTTTTATTTATTTATTTATTTAAGACAAGGTCTGGTACTGTCACCCAGGCTGGAGTGCAGTGGCATGATCTCGGCCCACAGCAGCCTCTGCCTCCTGGGCTCAATCCATCCTCCCACCTCAGCCTCCCAAGTAGCTGGGACCACAGGCATGCACCACCATGCCCGGCTAATTTTTGTATTTTTTGTAGCAACAGGGTTTCTCTATGCTGCTCAGGCTAGTCATAAACTAATGAGCTCAACCTATCTGCCCACCTCGGCCTCCCAGAGTGCTGGGATTATGGGCCTGAGCCACTGAGCCTGGCTGTATTTATATTTATTTCTATTTGCTCCATTAAAAAAAAAATGCACTAGAGTGACTGGAAGTATGTACGTGCATGTATGTGTATCCTTTAATTGTCACTGTGTTATAAAGCAAAGAATCACCAAAACAAGAGAAAATGAGAAAGGTGATAATGGTGAAAATTAACTAATTAATTAATAATTTTTAATTTGAGAAGCAGAATGATCAACGGTTCTACTCCGGGAGAGAGAAAGGGAAGTAGATGAATCTCAAGCTAGTTGAAGGGACAGGAGACCACCTGATTTGTACCATAAATTATCAAAAATTCTCAAGAATTTGCAGCACCAGTTTCCTACTCCTTTTACGCCTGTTCTTGAACAAAACATTCAAGGTCTCTAAAAGTGTTTACGTCATAAAGTATGTCTACCTCATGAATGTTTATCCCCTCAGACTCCTCAATTTCTGGAATACTGTGAGTCAGCCAGGAAACTCGGGAACCTGACCAACCCAAAGAATAGGCCTAAGGTAACATTCACTTAGAGGTCTCCACAAAATGGCTCAGCCAGATCATTCTTTGCAGATGTCCAAAATAGGCAAGTCTCAATTCCCTGCACCACGTTGCCAAAGAACTTTCAACTGCCTCATGTTAATTTGAGTAGATGAACAAGGATTGTCAGACACTTGAAACAAGCCACAAACACAGAGAAAATATAAAAACAGAAAACTGAGACTACGAAGAAAAAAATAACGATAAAAACAGAGGCAAATTGTAAATACCATAATTAATATACTTATAGAGATAGAATAAAATAATATATGTAGGAATCAAGGTATTTAAATATTGCATATTTACGAGGAACAGAGAACATAACTAAACAAGTTGTACAAAAGAATAAAGTGTAAACAGAATATAACGTCAAGGAAATCTCGAGAAAGGTCTGGCATGCACCAGAATTTGTCACTGTGTGTAAATGAGGGAGCTATGGCAGTACAGTTATTTTCAAAAAATGTATATTGTTGAGGGGCTATCAAGAATAGCTAAAAACTGTAGACACTCACATAGATTCTAGGAACCGCCATTCCACGCTAAAGGTAATTGCATTTCTACATTATTTTATAAAGTCTTGTTTTGAATCTTTTACCGTCTTCACATGAACCGAAAATAATTTGAATATCTGAAAGTGTACCGCAAACACAAAACTTTTGAGAACATCTACCATGAATTGAGGTTTCTCATTACCTACAAAGAGTATCCCAATTTTGATGGCAGTGGCAGCCAGTCCGGAGCAGCCGCTGCAAAGACCCCAGCTGCAGCATGGGTGGCCCATCCTGGGCTGTGCTCCATGGAGCTGGCAGGAGTCGGGAACAAGTGGGAGTCCCGCCCCCTTCCAAATTGGCTGGACATGAGCCCCACCCTCCTGGGCACAGCTGCAGCTGCCCAGCGCGGCTGTGCACCTGCGCATTCCTGTGCTTTCGGGGGCTAGGGAAGACTCCTGCCTTTGCAGGCTCAGAAGTGTCTGCTGCCGCTGCCTGGTCCCTCCCTGCTCCCGGCGCTTGCTCCAGTTTTGGAGTAAAGTTGAGACTGAGCCCAGGCACTGCTGCAACCTAGCTGGGTGTGCCCACGTTTGGGGCAGTGCTGACACGCCAGCCCCCTGCCGCATCACCACCCCCTCTGCACTTTGGGTGCTAATGAACATGGGAGGGAGGCCGAGGAGGAGGGGCTGAGAGCAGCTTGGCGCTGGCCTACAGGCACCCCTTGGCATAGACAGCCTGGGTACAGTGGACAGCATGCTGATGGTGGGAGGCAGACAGGTCCCTGGGAGGAAAGGGGTGGGTCCCTGATGAAACCCCACCTTCAAGCCAGGGAAGGCCTGATGCCTGGGGGCCGGGTTACTAATTCTGGGTAGAGTCCACCGCCCAGAGTGAGACCTTAAGGTGCTTAAGGTGCTTAAGCCCACTCAGACTGCTTATGGACCAACCAGCACGCACTTCCTCCCTTCTGAGCCCATAAAAACCCCCAACATAGCTAGACCCACACAGATATGGGGAAGATCTGCCTGCAGAAGGGAGCTAACCACTACATGTCTCCTTTCCACTGAGAGCTGGACAGACGTCTTGACAACCCGCCTGAAGAAGGGAGCTACCTACTGCGAGTCTCCTCTCCACTCAGAGCTGGACAGATGTCCTGAAGACCTGCCTGAGGAAGAGAGCTACCCATTGCGGGTCTCCTCTCTGCTGAGAACTGGATAGACATCGTGACAACCTGCCTGAGGAAGGGAGCTACCCACTGCGGGTTCCCTCTCCACAGACAGCTGGACAGACGTCATGACAACCTGCCTGCAGAAAGGAGCTACCCACTGCAGGTCTCCTGAGAGCTGTTTTGTCTCTCAGTTAAGCTCCTCTTCTCCTTTTTCACCCTCCAGTTGTCCATACACCTCATTCATTCTGGACTCGGTACCCACTGAATTGTAGGACTGAAAGAGCTGTAACACAAACCGGGCTGAAACACATCACCCTGCTCACCATGTTGCTGGCAAGAAAAAGGAGAGAAGAGCTGCAGCCCTTCAGGGAGCCCACACGTAGGGGATCCCTGAGCCAGGGCTCTGACACTCTCTCTGGGGCTCTGTGGTTCCTGGCATCTCCAAGCTTCCAGGCTCCACTGCATCCCCCCTCATCCAGATGTGGTGACCAGCAGTGGAAGCCACATGCAGTACATCTGGTCCAGCCACAGCTTCACACGGAGCTGGCACCTGTGCAGGTGCCTGGAGCTACTTGCCCTGGTGTAGCAGCCAGTGTGATTAACTGTGCATAGTGGCCAGATGTCACACTCACTCACCCACACATCCCTCGCTGCTCCATGCCTGGCTCGCCCTTGGAAGCTGCGGGATCTGGGCTGGTAGCATGAGCCAAGCACAGCCTGCCAGCCTTAGTGGGCAGATCGAGCCCAGTGGGTGCAAGCAATACTCAGGTAAAAGGCACCACTGGCCACAGAGGTTTCTGGCTGGTGAAGCAACACCCCAAGACAACTTCAAGACACCCCATGACAACTTCAGTGTTTGTTATTCACAATATTCTATGTCTTGTTCCCAGCGCAAATCTTGTGCATTAATCCTCACTCTTACCCTGCCTTATTCACGGATGACTCAAAATTACTGACTGTTCTTCACGTATCTTTGTATTATCCCCTAATTACCACGTAAAGTATCTTTATATATATTACACACAGCTATTCATGAATAAATGAATAAATATTTAT